>NC_050068.2:32425025-33675025 GCF_009764565.3 Dermochelys coriacea
AGCATTGAATTTGAAGACATTCCTTTCCTGCAAGGCAGCTGGAATGTTTAACGTTTCAGGACATTTGGATCTTTTGCTTTATAAATTCATTACAGTAGTTAAAAGAAACATTTCCCCCCCATGGGAGCTGGGATTGTTCAGCACTTCTGAAAATCAGGCCACTTAGTTAAGTGCCTAAATATGAATTTAGCTGACTAAACGTAAGCACTCCATTTTAAACACTGTAGCTCAAATATATAACTGATCCTCTCATCTGCCTTAAGCACATCATTTAACATCACTCTCAGTTTTCCTGATTATGAAATAGACATAATATCTTATTTCACAGGACTGTTGTGAGGTTTAATTAGTTAATGACTGTAAAACTGAACTTTGAAGGTGAATACTTATGTAAATGCTAGGTGGTGGTGTTATTATTAATAATAATTGCTTCTTCATTTCCACATGTAAGAAGAATGTCTAGAAATTCAATAGAAATACCTTTAAAAAGAAACACTTGATCCTTCTTGTCAATTTCATAAGCGGCTTGAAAGCCAGATGGTAGAGTTGGCCAGAAGGAAGAAATTAAATCCTGCTCAATACCTGGGAAATAAGGACTCTTGCGCCAGATGTACCTGATTGAAAAGACAAGTTGCTTGTTTATATTATCATATTTTACCATTAATTCATGAGATCATCAACAGTGAAATTTAATAAAAATTCCTACTATATGAGCTGTACATTTGTTCACTAGCTGCTGGTGGTGAGACGTGTCCCCAATCCACAGATCATGTCCACTTGGAGATCCAATGCCCATTTCATAGTGGCCTCTTCAGTGCTACAGAGAAATCCTGTCCCATTTATTTGTGCTGGGGTTCTTCCACCCTGCCCTTTTACTTCACCTTTTCCTTCCCATTCCTTTGGTCCCCAGTAAGGCACAGGGAAGAGCTGGGTCAGGAGGAATCCTTTTGCCCACCATGTAAATGCAGCCATGTCTTCGGTGCAATGTGTCAGCTCTTTGATAGTGCACAGCAACACTAAACTGGGAAATATTTTTAGGAGGGAAATTTAAGAGTAATTTCTTCAATTGAACCTTCAGGGGGCATTTATGTAGGCAGAATGTCATTCCCTGCGTTGGTATTGGCCAAAACCCTGGGGATGCCACTTTTATTCCATCTTCCAAGAAGTGCATTGGGATCTTTAAATGACCCATTAAAGAGTTAAGTATCAGATGTCATTGAAAAGATGGGTTTCAGAGTAGCAGCCGTGTTAGTCTGTATCCACAAAAAGAACAGGAGGACTTGTGGCACCTTAGCGACTAACAAATTTATTAGAGCATAAGCTTTCGTGAGCTACAGCTCATCTGATGAAGTGAGCTGTAGCTCACGAAAGCTGATGCTCTAATAAATTTGTTAATCTCTAAGATGCCACAAGTCCTCCTGTTCTTTTTATCGAAAAGATGGCACCTCTAACAGTAGAATGTCACCAAGCACTGCAGCTGGAGCCTGGGCTCAATGCTCTCTGGAGGCTAAGAATGCCACCTACTGAATCACCAACAACACTTTCTATAGCCCCATAGTTTTCCCTTTAGATCTGCCATCCATAGCCTGACACCAGTCTTTCAAGAACAATGCTTCATGTGATATGGCTGCAGGCCAAAGTACGATGCTCTGATTGCACAATTGCCATGGAATGTAACAGACCATGCACAGGATGACTAAGGATGATTTAAAATACTAATATTTACTCGCCCGTCAGAAAGCCCAGTTACTTCGCCCAGGTTGCATGGGCAAGTAGAAATTTGTGAGGTTGTGTTGACTATACATTTGGAAGGAAATCCCCCCTCTTGAACTAATTGTCAAAGCATTGCCATTACAAGTGTAATCTAAGCAAAACTTGATGTTGACAGAACAGAAATAATTTACCTGTCTTTAAAAAATATTATTTCCCCACGGAGAGTGGTGATGGCATCAAAAGTTAAGTGAGGGTCACAGCTGTCTGTTGTTGATGTTTCTGTTGGTGTTTCTGTGGGTGGCGTGGAAGCTGGTGGCTCAGGAGAGGTTGGGGGTCCTTAGGGAAGAAATTAAAAGCAGTATTGGAAGGTCAGTTAGTATTGCTATTACAGAGCTTGGAGAACGGCAATACTGGGCCAAATTCTCAGTGGGTTTGAAACAGTGTTTTCCCATTCTATCAAGGTAATTATATGGCCACCACTGCCATATTATCTGAGCTCTTCACAGTCTTTAAGGTATTTATCCTCACAACACCCCTGTGGGGTAGGACAATGCTATTATCCCCTTTTTACAGATGAGGGAAGTGAGAGGATAAGTGACACAGACGATCTATGGCAGAGCAAGGAATTGAAACTGGGTTTCTGGAGTCCTAGCCTAGTGCCCTCACCAATGCCTCTCTGCACTCCTCCTTGACATTAATGGAGCTGTGCCAATTCACATCTGCTCAGAAGCTGGCACAAGACAATCACAAAGTTTCATACAGAAACATATTTAAACCTTTCAGATTAGTGATACCCAGGAAGCACTCACCTCTGCAGGGAGGGGGGTGCCTAATATGCATGAAGAAGGGGTCACACTATGTGCTTCTCATCACATGTAGCCAGTTGAGCTGGCTCATGCAGATGGACTTAGAGTGAGCCATGGCCTTACCTGCTTCTCATTCCTTTAGCTATGATTAGCACCCAAGAGGACAGAAGAGGGAACACAGTCCCTGTGTAAAGGTAAGAACAAGGACTGCAATAACAGCCAGTCCCTGTACACTGCTCTAAGGGTGAAGGCTCCTTACCCCCTTCACACCCCATACAGGTAGGCCACAGTGTTGATCTTGATTATACATTCTCATCAAATTGTTTGTAACCTGTAGGAGAGAAACTTTAAAAAAAAGTGATGTTTCCTCCTTACCATATAGGGTCTGAATGCCATCAACATCATCCTGAGGGAGCCTGTAGTTTCTGGTCTCCGTCTGCAGATAAGCTGGATACATCAAGGAGCCAAGGATATTTGAATGACCAAGACCCAATGAGTGGCCAAACTCATGAGCAGCAACAAGGAACAAGTTGAATCCTAAAAATATAAAAAGCATAGCATGCATGTAAATTATATACATGTCCCCGTAAAACAACAGGAAAGGACGGGTGAGGTCCCAGCGGAGTTGAGAAGATCAAACATAGTAGCTATCTTTAAAAAAGGTAAACAAAGGGCATGCCTACACTGCATTGTAAACCTGGCTGTGTGGGACCTGGGACTGAGAACGCAATGTTTCCAAGCCCATGCTTAAGCATCCATACTGCATTATAAACGTAGGTTCACAATTGCTGGACCCAGGTCTCACAACCATATTAGCGCATCCATATGGCACTACACACACCTTCTGACTCTGGTCTGCAGCTTGAGCTGTGTCCACACTGCAAAATGACAGGGCTTGGATCCAGGTCACAGTGGGACTCAGGCTCTGAACCACCACCACCACCCCGTCTCCTCCCACCCACTCCCCCGCCCCCTACACACACACACACAGAAGAGTCCTAGGACCCAGGTCCCTAGTGCTTGCTGATCTACGTCAGACTGATTTGTGTGTGGACAGAAGCGGAGCTTAGTGTGCAGCATTGACAGACACAATTATAGGAATTATAGAACAGTCAGTCTAACTTTGAGTTAGGTACTCAAAAAATTCTTAAACAATCACTTTGTAAGCACCTAGAGAATAAGAAGGTTATAAGGTATAACCAACATGGATTTGTAAAGAACAATTCATGCCAAACCAACCTCATTTCCTTCTTTGACAGAATTACTGGCCTAATAGGAAGCAGTAGACGTGATATATCTTGATTTTAGTAAGACTTTTGACATAGTCCCACATGACATTCTCATCAGCAAACTAGGGAAATCTGGTCTAGATGAGATTACAATAAGGTGGGTGCACAACTGGTTGAAAAACCATACTCAAAAGTAGTTACAAATGGTTCACTGTCAAACCAGGAGGATGCATCTAGTGGGGTTTGTCCTGAGTGTGGTACAATTCAATATTTTCATTAATGATTTGGACAATGGAGTGGAGAGTGTGCTTTTAAAATTTCCAGATAACATCAAGCTGGGATGAGTGACAAGCACTTTGGAGGAAAGATTAGAATTCAAAATGACCTTGACATTGGAGAACTGGTTTAAAATCACCAAGATGAAATTCAATAAAGACAAGTGCAAATTACTACACTTAGGAAGGAAAAATCAAACGAACAACTGGAAAATGGGGAATAACTGGCTAGGCAGTAGTACTGCAGAAAAGGTTCTGGGGTTATAGTGGATCACAGACAGAACATCAGCCAGCAATGTGATGTAGTTGCGAAAAAGGCTAAAATGATTCTACAGGAGTGTCATATGTAAGACACAAGAGGGAACTGTGCTTCTTGTGAGGCATCAGCTGGAGTACTGTGTCCAATTTTGGGTGCCACACTTTAAGAAAGATGTGGACGAATCAGAAAGCATCTAGAACAGAGAAACCAAAAAGACAACAGGTTTACAAAACATGACCTGTGAGGAAAGGTTAAAAAAAGATTGTGAAAAGAATTCATTTTGGACTATGTAGAGGCCTGGTTATTACTTTTTTTTTTCCTTCAAAGAAACAAATATGAGGCCAGCCGCCATGGAAGCAGCTGTTCATACTGCAGAAATATCCCTCCTTAGATATAACCAAGGTTTTGTTAATATTGATGAATTCAGAGGCCAGAAGAGGCTATTATGATTGTCTCGACTGACTTTCTGAATAACACAGGCCATGGTATTTCACTCCGTAATGCCTACATTGAACCCCATAGCTTGTGATCCCACAATATAACCCACGATAAAGCACACTAGACAGAAGCACTCAACATGCACCACAAATACACTCATCCACTGAACACACATCGTTTTCCCTGCACAAGGTTGTTAAAAGTTATCATCACTTTATTACTTTATTTTTTATTTAAAAAGTGGTGAGTTCAGTATTTTACAACTGCTAAGAGCCTCACCCTAAGGGCACAATTCCATGCCATACACTAGTAATGCCTATTGTCTACCTCAGTCAAACCAATCCACCTCCATGGTAATTCCAGTCACTCCACGGGAGCCACAGTTGTAGTCAGTGCATTGACTTCAGTGGCATCACTATGGATTGTCATGGGTGTAACTGAGATCAGAATCTGAACCACTGATTTCAAGGAGAACTCCGCTGAGAAGTACAGCAGGTTCCGACCCAGTATATGTAGTTATTACTAAGCTGCGTTACTTTTGTGCCCCCATCTCTTTCCAGTGTAAAAATGAGCTAATAGCTCTTAAAATCAAATACTGCAGAGCGGAGAATGCAAAGGAAATAATAAGGGATTCCTACCTTTCAAATCTTTTGTCCAGTATTCATCCTCATCAAAGTGGGCATCTCCACCAATACCTTCGCCTGGTGGATAGGCATGAGCGAGAGTTCCACCCACTCCATCAAAGGAATAGAAGTCACCATGAACTAGAAAAGGATACATAAAAAGTACGAGTCTTCTCAATTGGGACTGTAAGTAAAGTTGTCAATACTTATCATTGACACATGGGGATTCTCTTACATCTAGCCGCAAAGGAGATCATTATATCTGCGTCGCCTTCATAAACTCTGGTGAATTTCAGTGGGGTCACGCTGCTCCAGACGTGACAAGCCTTCTCAATCGCTTCATCTACATCAGCGGGTGCCATGTCTGGTGTATAGTTCAAAATCCTTTAAGTACATAATAAGGCAATAAATGTAGGCAATTAAAAATGCAATTGACAGGACATGTACTTCAAGTTAAACATTTTGCTTCCTTGTTGTCTGTATATTACTATTTGTATCTCTTGTCTTTTTAGGCAATATGTTCCTTGATACACAACATATGTCTATCTCTGTGTTTGTTTAGTACCTACTATAATAGGGCTGTGATCCTGATTCAGACTCCTAGGTGCTACCATAATGATAAGAATAAATAATAATAAACAGAGAAAACTAATTCTTTCTGTAATTCCCAATGGCACTCAAGGAAACACATTGAAATATTACCTATATTTCAGATCTGTTTTTGTCCATCTAGGAGACCGTGGAAAGGTGCTGAACTGACCGACATCAGGTATTCCACACCTGGGCTGCTTCATCACCTCCAGAGTATTGGAATCCAGTTCCCCAGTCACTTTCAGCCCAAAGAATTCTTGCATTTCTTGGATTTTGTCACTTATGGTTTTGCTGTTCTTTATTTTAAAGATAGGTTCTGCCTCTGTTTTAAGTTTATAGTACTTTTCCAGATATTTCTGATGGGAAAAAAACACCCACATTTTATGACATTCATGTTTCTTTTAGAATGTATAGAATAATCTTAATAGTTATACAGTTATTCCTGTCAACTTAATATAATAAAAGACTAATTCTTCCTATCAGCTTTATTCATATATACTATCTACAACCATTACCTCAGCAAATTGCATGTCTTCTTCATTTTTCTTCTCTGTTTCTGGAACTACTGGAAAAGCATAAGAAAATGCTACGCTGAGTAAGATCTGGAATGCAAGACTCTTCATTTTCAACGTCACTACTTCTTTATCCTACCACTAGTTTAACAAAACCTCTCAGTTTCTGTCTTTTCTATGCATGTCTCTTCAGTGTTGCAGTATATATATCACTTGGGTGCTCTGTAAAGTCAACAGTGACATGACTCATAATTTATAATATCCTCTGATTTTCCACAAAACATACACAATGCTACTTTTAGCAGACGTATGACACACTACAGGTGACCTCGTCTGAAACCCCCTGATTTTGCAATGTTGTCAGAGGCTGTTCGGGATACTTTCCTATTCCTTACCTTCCCATTTTTCCCCCTTTCCTTCCTAAATTAGGCCAACATTTTCAAATTTGAGTTCAGCACCAAAAGTCATATCTAGGCATCTGCATAAAAGTAGTCTGATTTTTCAGAGGTGCTAAAGGGCTGCAGTGTGAGAAAAAACATTATGTTAGCAAATGTTAGACTTGTCTTAATCTATTAAATTGTTCCAGTTTGTTGTCAGTAGTTGTCTTGTTTTATAAGCTAAAATTGTAATATGAAATTGTTTTGCTTTAAAATCATTTTGTTTTGTTACAAGTCTAGTCTGCTTGTTAAAAGATTGTTCAACTGTTCCCTTTGCTGTTCCCTTTAATTGCTCGTTAGAAAATTGTTTAGCCATTCTTTGTGTGAGTGAGGATGCAAGTGTGTGAGTAAATAAGAAGAGATGCCTGCAGCAGATGGGCATAATCACCAAAGAGGGAGTGAAGAAATGAAGACGCCATTATTATCTTGTCCTGCTGGCCAAAAAGTGCAGATTAACAACCCTAAAGTACAAAGGTATCCACCCAAAAACAAGAACAAAATGCCATATGAGAAGATGAAAGATGATTATGTATACAGCCAGTCTTAGTTGTTGCTAATGATTTCAGCAATATAGGCTGCCATGCCAGTTAAGCTGCATGTGCGTACATGGTCCTTAGCATATAGTTTGGGCAGATGTGCCTAGAGTTTGAGGGAGAGGAATCCTCTCTTGGAGTATCTCTACATAGCATTTTGGAGCAAGCCTCTCTGCCTTCATTAACTGACTCGAGCTTGCACTGGCACTCTAAAAACAGCTGTATAGACAGCACTTTGAAATTGCTGCTTAGGGATCTGAAGCCTGCCCCTCTACCTAGGCCAAAGATCCCTAGTTCCAGTCCAAGCTGACACTTCAAAGCATTGTCTGTACAGCAATTTTTAGAGCGTGAGCATCAGCCCCACTAGCCCAAGACTCTTGACCAGGTTGGTTGGCTTGTTCCATAATGCTATGTAAACATACCCTATGGGGGCTTCATTTAACCCAAAGGCTGGAGCAGACTCTGCTGCCCCCTTTTGTGCCAACAGTGAATTTTTGGCTCTGTCTCCTGGCCACTGATATCCTCCCCAAACACACACACCCTTCGCACATAGTGACATGTAAGGGGCTTCAGTAGAGTACCCCAGAACCACACTGGTCCTCTGGCCAGGGAGTCTCCACGTCTATGGAGGAAGGGACAAGATTTGCCCTCTGATGAGCTGAGTGAACAAATCTATGTGTGCTCAGTATGTGGTTTTCAAATGTGCCTAACTAGGTCAAATCAAGACCAGTTTCCTTGGAACAAGCCAGATGTCAGCTTGCAGATCTCAGCCACTGTGGTACTAGGATTGTTTTTAAAAGGCTGTAAGAAATTTGCTGTTGCTGAAAAAGTGTTTCCTTTCTTTCTTTCTTTCTTTCTTTCTTTCTTTCTTTCTTTCTTTCTTTCTTTCTTTCTTTCTTTCTTTCTTTCCATTGTCCCCCCCCCATTCAAAAATGGCTAACTTGTTTTTCAGGTCAAATTTCCACTCCCACCCTCTCCTTCCCAAACCATATTTGTGCATAAACTAACTATGGGAAATGTCAGCTTCCAAAAGTGAATGTTTCAGAAAGATGCAAACAACTAACGACAGGACTAAAATGGAAACAGTTGTGCAGCCTTAACTCTGGAGCAACATGATTGGCATCCCACTATAAATAACTATATCCCCTCTGGAAGGAGCAAGCATGTCTAATAATGGGAGTTGCCACAATAGGTTCTGGTAAGAGTATCCATATCATAATCTTATCCCAGTTTGATTGCTAATACATGGGCCCTGCCAGAGGACTTTATGAAGGAGAGTAGGACTTTGACCTGACTTTCTTCCTGCCTCTCCACAATGTTTGAAATGTTGTATCTCATTCAATGGCATTTGACACATGGGACCATAATGTTCTTATCTGTAAACTTCAGTCCATAGGATTGGAAACTGAACATGTTAGTAACTAAAAAATTACAGACCAGATTGTGCCTGGCTCTCACCCAGGGCTCTCAGAAGGGTGAGGTGAGTGAATGAACAAGTTCAGTTGCCAAGCCCTGCAGACTGAAGCTTACAGATAATGATTTTATGGTTCTGCATATCAGATGTGATGAAATGAGAATTGGCATGACTGTGAAGGCCCAGATATGCAAGCCAGGTCAAATTTATAGCCACAGAGGTGAGTTCTGCCGGTTGTCAGAGAGCAGTTCACACATTTCTAAGTAAGATACAGGAACCATGCCAGGGGTATCCAGGAGGCATTGTGACTCAAATCGTCCCTTTGAGGCAGTGGTTTTCAAACTTTTTTTCTGGCAACCCAGTTGAAAAAAATTGTTGATGCCCGCAACCCAGTGGAGCTGGGGGTTTGGGGTGTGGGAGGGGCTCAGGGCTGGGAATGAGGGGTTCAGGCTGTGGGAGGGGGCTCTGGGCAGGGTGTTGGGGTGTGGGAGGGGTTCAGGGCTCTGAGCTGGGGGTGCAGGCACTGGGGTGGGGCTGGGGATGAGAGGTTTGGGGTGCAGGAAGGGGCTCCAGGTTTGGGAGTACTCAGGGCTGGGGCAGGGGATTGGGCAGCCATGACCCAGTACCTTCCATTCCACAACCCAGTACTGGATCGCAATCCACAGTTTGAAAACCCCTGCTCTGAAGCACAGTTCCTTCTTTGCCCCCTTGCTCTGGGAGTAGACAGGGAGAGATAAGAAATCTGCTACTGGCCTATACCAATAACACCATTACAACTGACTGCATTGCCTGGTGTGTGTGTTGGGGGTGGGGGGAGCCCAGGAGCCACCCACCTGCTCCAGACGGGAGATACACATCGTTTAAAACATATATTTGTATAATACAGAAGTGAAAAAAGCAGAAATCCCTACAGCATCAGTGACAGGCTCTCAGGAAGCAGTGCCCACTGCTACAGAAGGGACTTTCAGTGATCTAGCTCAGTTACTTATATTTATCACTAGAATGACTCACAATCCTTAATATATTCATCCTCCCAGCACCCCTCTGAGGTAGAGAAGTGCTATTATCCTAATTTGATAGATGGGGAATGGAAGCACAGAGAGGCTAAGTGACTTGCCCATAGTCTGTAGCAGAGCTAGGAATTAAACCGAGGTCTCCTGAGTCCTCAGGCTAATGTCCTAATTGCTGGACCATCATTCAGCTCTCCTGCACCATCCTTACAGTATTATGGATCTAGTGCAACATATTTCTCCAGTCCAATTCACTTGGTTGTCTGAAGTCTCAAAATGTCACTTTTAATTAAATTTCAACAGTACTAAATTTTTCTGCAGATCATCAACTTCCCAGTGCTAGCTGGAAATTTTGTGGTTTCTTAATTACAGATATTTGAAAGTACCAAGAAGTAGAATTTGGCACTTTGGCAATTTTGGTTTTTGGAGAGAAGGAAAGGAAAGATAAATTAACAGTCGGAAACAATCATACTCACAAAAAGAAAAGCAGTACTTGTGGCACCTTAGAGACTAACAAATTTATTAGAGCATAAGCTTTCGTGAGCTACAGCTCACTTCATCGGATACTCACAATCACACTCATATCTTGACTTTATAAGACTTTTGATACTGTCTCGCATAGCCTTCTCATAAACAAACTAGGAAAATACAACCCAGCTACTATAAGGTGGGTGCATTACTTGTTGGAAAACTGTTCCCAGAGAGTAATTAGTGATTCACAATTAAGCTGGAAGGGCATATCAAGTGGGGTCCTGCAAGGAACAGTTCTGGGTCCAGTTCTGTTCAATATGTTCATCAATTGTTTAGATAATGGCACAGAGAGTACACTTATAAGGTTTGTGGATGATACAAAGCTGGGAAGAGTTGCAAGTGCTTTGGAGGATACGATTAAAATTCCAAATGATGTGGACAAACTGGAGAAATGATCTGAAGTAAATAGGATGAAATTCAATAAGGACAAATGCCAAGTACTCCACTTAGAAAAGAGCAATCAGTTGCAACATACAAAATAGGAGATGGCTGCCGAGGAAGGAGTACTGTGGAAAGGGATCTGGGGATCACAGTGGGTTACAAGCTAAATATGAGTCAACAGTGTAACACTGTTGCAAAAAAAGCAAACATAATTCTGGGACGTATTATGCGTGTTGTAAGCAAGATATGAGAAGTACTTCTGCTCTATTGCATGCTGATTAGGCCTGAACTGTGTCCAGTTCTGGGCGCCACATTTCAGGAAAAAGAAAAAGCAATAGAAGAGAAGAGCAATAAAAATGATTAAAGGTCTATAAAACATGACCTATGAAGGAAGATTGAAAAAAATGGGTTTGTTTAGTCTTGAGAAGAGAAGACTGAGAAGGGACTTATTGTTACAAGGAGGAGGGAGAATTGTTCTTCTTAACCCCTGAGAATAGGACAAGAAGCAATGGGCTTAGATTACAGCAAGGGTGGTTTAGGTTGGACATTAGGAAACACTTGTTAACTGTCAGAGTGGTTAAGCATTGGAATAAATTGCCTAGCAAGGTTGTGGAATCTCCATAATTGGAGATTTTTAAGAACAGATTAGACGAACACCTGTCAGGGAGGGTCTAGATCGGGGCGGGCAAACTTTTTGGCCTGAGGGTCGCATTGGGTTTCAGAAATTGTATGGAGGGCCAGTTAGGGGAAGCTGTGCCTCCCCAAACAACCGGGCGTGGCCTGGCTCCTGCTCCCTATCCGACCCCCTTGCTTCTTGCCCCCTGTCGGCCCCTCAGGGACCTCTGCCCATCCACCCCCCCTGCTCTCTGTCCCCTGACCACCCCCAGACCCCTTGCTCCTAACTGCCCCCTGCTGCCCATCCAATCCCTCCCTCTCCATCCTGACCGCCCCCGGAATCCCTGCCTCCATTCAACCGCCTGTTCCCTGACCTCTGACTACCCTGACCCCTATCCACACCCCTGCTCCCTGCCCCCTTACCGTGCTGCCTAGAGCACCAGTGGCTGGTGGTATGGCTGCACCACGCTGGAGCCAGCCATGCACCGCGCAGCACAGAGCACCGGGTCAGGCCAGGCTCTGCAGCTGCGCTGCCCCAGGAGCTCGCAGCCCTGCTGCCCAGAGCATTGTGCCAGCAGTGAAGTGAGCTGAGGCTGAGAGTGGGGGGGGGGGCGGGCGGAGAGGACAGGATGGGACGGGGCAGCCTCCTGGGCCAGGAGCTCAGGGGCCAGGCAGAACGGAGTCCCTTAGGCCGGATGTGGCCTGCGGGTCATAGTTTGCCCACCTCTGGTCTAGATAATACTTAGTCCTGCCAATGAGTGCAAGGGACTGGATTAGATAATGTCTTGAGGTTCCTTCCAGTCCCACAATTCTATGATTCTATGATTTGTAATTTATTGTATACACAGATGCACATCATATCCAGTGGGGATAGGAAAGATCAAGAGCATATGCACTCTAGTTTCTCTTCTGGAAATGGTAAAGGGATCTATTATGGCTCCTGTCCTCCTTTCTTCACCCCTTTATCCCCCACCCTAGGATCTGGCTAACACAGAGAGCCAAGCTGAAGAATCAAGGCCTTGGCAGGCCTAAGGATGGCAGAAGTAGCTAGGTCTTTTCACTCTGTTGGAGCAGGTGGTGGTCTATATGAGAAAAGGTTCCCATTGCTTTAGTGCTGTTACTAATTACTGGGTATGGGGTGAAATCACATAGGTTTTGAATGACCAGAAACTCTGGCTGCCCACCTGGTGAGACAGACCCATCCTGCCATTATGCAGCCAGATTCCAAAGACCCTGCAGATGTCTGAGGTGTCCAAAAGGACAGGGACAATTTTAACGTTTATTGGAACCTATAGGGGGCCTCCACCAAGTCTCACAGTTCTCTCTCTACATACAATCTCCTCTACTCTATATAAGGGTGTCTTCCTGCCAGGAAGGTGGACTATTGCCTTCTTCTGTATCTTCTTTGGAGCAAGGACTGTGCTTCCCTCCAAAGTTTTTGAGAAATGCTAAGCAGGACCACTGCCCGCCTACAATCCCAAAGGATGAAGATAATCTGCTCTCTCCACCAAACTGCAGCCTGAAGGGAAATGGATCACACCACCACCACCGACAACCATTGTTGCTGGCCATTTGAGAGAGAACACACTAAATGCAGCCACTCCATCTGAGGAAATGAATCAAAATGTCTTTATCTATTTGTCCTGCTGACTGCCTCGGGTAGACTCATCCAGTCAGGAAAACAGAGTCAATACCATGCAGGCAACACTGAAGACCAACTAATCCTGTGCAAAATTTGAAAAAGCAGTCTGAAATTTTGTTTGTAGTGCACAAAAATTTTCAAGTTTCTGAAAAATGGCTACTGATTTGGTAAAGGTTCCATAAAATTCAAACACAGATACATCTTAATAAAACAGTCTGATGTCAAAGAGACTACAGCTGGACAAATCATCCACTGTAAGTAAATTACCTGATGAATTTAACCCTTTGTGTATGTATGTTTGAGAATTTTGTGCGAACAAATTCTGATTTCTGCAAATATCTTAGCTATTCACAAATATGACCCAAATAGATAGATTTAACATTTGCCAGGCTATGGCTTGCTTGCAAATCCTTCATTTTAACTACCCATTCCTTGTCATGTGAGACTGGTCCGCCGTCATATGGCATCATTTCAGTTTCCTAATTGGTTGACTGAGACTTTAATGGGGCAGTGTTTCTACCCATTTGAAAAGAACTGAAAATCACTGAGAGCTGAAATCACTTGAGATGGGGCAGCATTTCTGCCCAGCCTGCAAAGAGCTGAAAATCATTAAGAGACTGATGTACACCGCTCACAGCAGAAAGCCAGGCGGCAGCAGAAGGTGACTGACAGTCAGCTGGAGAATGAGTGGCTGGAGAGATGCAGCAAGTGGCCAGCAGGGTGCTGGTGGAGAGGCATAGGGAGTAAGGTGCCTCCTTACTTCCACCCAGGGTAGGAGGTGACCTCTGCAGCTGTACCTCTGAACTCTAGCTCCGCACTGACCAAGGTCTCTCTCACCAACAGAAGTTGTTCCAATAAAAGGTACTAAGTTACCAACCTTGTCTCTCTAATTTCTTAGATAGTCATCATTAAAAAAAGTTGAAGAATGAGTGAGGATTTTGTTTCTCTACCCACACAAAGCTAGGATGAAGAACAAATCCATGACTTTTAGCTTCTATTATTGCACATGCTTTAAAGTAGCTAAAGAATATTTGTTAGGGTAATTTTTGTGGCTGAAGAAAGCTGACTCACTTTCCGTCTGTATTTTTGGTGGTCCTGTGACTATCCCAAGATTCAGCCTCAGATTAGTATTGGTCTGAATTCCAGCCAAAACTCGAACACCCAGCTTTAGGTAAATATATTTTTCAGCACCTGTTTGAAACTGAATAGTAAGGAGGCAGTACAACTTAGTCCCTGTGAAGACTAAGAAAGAAAGCTGGCAGACTGAAAGGAAGCTGTGTGGGAGGGGAAAGAAACTATTTGAAATGGAAAGATGGCCTGTGATAAAACCAATGGTGTGGAAGTCAAGATCTGGGTTCCATTTCTGCCAAACTGCCATAAATTTCCTGCATCACCATTGGCCACTCACTCAGTCTTTCTATGCCTTGATTCCCATGTATGAAAGGGGGTTAATAATACTTCCTTTATCTTGCAAGCATTTGCAGACAGGAACTATCTTTTACTATGGATTTGTACTTCCTCAATGATGGCTTGAGCCTCTCAATGCTATTCTAATAGTAAAGAGTGATATTAATGTTTTGTATATTTTCAAATTCCAGTGGGCATACAGGCCACGTTCCATTGTAATGAAACATAGAAAAATGATCTACTTGACTATCAGTGGCTGATCTCAATTATTAGGGATGAATTCCCAGCACTGTCTTGTAAAGTCAGTTTTCTCTCCTCATGTGACATCAACAGTAACAAAGATTAAAGCAGTTCCATATTTGTATTTAGTGGACATTGTGACGGGGCAAGGCCAGATGGCTATAGAAAAGTAGTCTTATTGGGATCCAGGAAGTGGGCGGGCGAAGCCCGTCCACTGCTAAAGGATCGCCCCCAGCCTAAAAGGGGGATCCGCAGGACCTAGATACCCAAAAAATTCCGGGGGACAACTAATAAAATAATAGGGACAGGAGTGCGGTCAAAGGGTCAAACGAATGGAACCGGACAGGGACACCGAGCAGAGAACCCCGGATAGCGCCCACTGCTCCTCAAAGGCGTCAAGGGAGTCAGAGGACGCCGCCCAGAGGAACTCTGCCCGGATACGTAAACGGACCGAGGATCGGAAATAGGCCCCACAGTCACAGGAGACTCCATCAGCCAACCTCTTCACTCTTGTTTTGTAGATGGCCATTTTTGCTAGGGCCAGGAGGAGGTTGACCAGGAGATCCTGTGACTTTGTAGGGCCACGGATAGGGAGTGCATAAATGAGAAGGTGAGGGGAGAAGTGCAACCAAAAACGTAATAAAATATTGGTGAGGAGCCGGAATAGGGGCTGCAGCCTGGCACACTCCAGGTATACATGTGCCAGGGTATCCCTCACGCCGCAAAAGGGGCAGGTGTCTGGGATTGAAGTGAACCGCGCCAAGTACATGCCCGTGCTCACGGCTCCGTGAAGGAGCCACCAACTGACATCCCCGGCGGGCCTTGGGACTAAGGTGGAATATAGGCTGGCCCACCGGGGCTCCTCACCCTCCAAAGGTGGCAGGAGGTCCCGCCATTTTGTATCAGGGCGGGACACGAGGGTGCGGGCATGAAGGGTGTGGAGCACGAGCGTGTAGAGATGTTTTCTTGGCGCGGTTTGAAAGCAGACCGCCTGCATCTCGTGCAGCCGGCTTCTAGTGAAGGGGTGAAGGGGTCGGTTGGGTCCACGGGGCAGGGGTCCAATTTAAAGGTCCGGCGGGCCTGGGGTAACGGGTGGGCGGGGCGTGCCCTCGTGCAGGACCTGGTCGAGATGAACCCGAGCAGCGGGCGGTAAAGTGGCCTTCACCTCCTGAAGTATTCTCCGGGGAGTACAAAGTCTGGAAAGCCCCATGCGCTGAGCGAGCATCAGGGGATCCAGCCAGTCTCCCCAGTCATAGTCCAGGAGGTCTCCGACTCTTGTGACCTCTGCCAGGATCAACCTCTGGCGCACCGAGCGGGACTCTGCCACCTGCACACGGAGCTGGGGGTTGTGTAGCAGGGGCTCCGCGAGGAGATCTGCCCCCCTCGGTGCCGCCACGGACCTGGCCGTTGTAAAGAGTTTTCAGGTCCGGAGGTGGTTCTGGTAGAAGACCAGCAGCCCAGAGAGGTCTCGCAGAAGACCTCTCAGATGGAGATAAAGGAGCTGCCGGTCGTATCGGAGCCCTCGGAAGCGGCGCAGGAAGGCGTGCGCCAGTATGCTCCACGCCGGACTACCTGCACCATAAAGGAGCCTCCGCAGGGTCTGGAGGCGGAAGACATGGACCTGAGTGAGCAGACATTTTAGGCCCTGCCCTCCCTCCTCCAGAGGTAGATGAAGAACCCCTGCAGGGACACAGTGCAGTCCTGACCAAAAGAACTCCAGAATCGATGTCTGGAGGTTGGCCAGGAAAGCCGGGGCCGGGACCAGGGTCTTGAGCCAGTACCAGAGCATGGACAGGACTAGTTGATTAAGCACTAGCGCTCTCCCTCAAAGGGAGAGGCACCGGAGTAGTCCTGTCCATTTCCGGAGCCGCTCTATCACCCCGCCCTCTAAATTCTGCTAGTTCTCCGGCGGAGAGGGATGCGTGGCAAAAAGGTAAACGCTGAGATAGAGCAGCGGACCCGTGTTCCACCAGATGGCCTGAAGCGCGGGTGGGAGGGAGCTCGCCTGCCGCCAGTCCCCTATCACCAAGCCAGAGCTCTTGACCCAGTTGACCCGCGCGGAGGAGGCTGCCGAATAGATGGCCTGGCAAGCCTCCACCCATGCCAAGTCACCCGGGACCTGGACCACGAGGAGCACGTCATCAGCGTATGCCAACAGGACCAGCCGCAGCTCCGGCTCCCGCAGCACCAACCCTTTCAACCTCCTTCGGAGGAGACAGAGGAAGGGCTCGATCGCCAGAGCGTACAGCTGGCCTGAGAAGGGGCACCCCTGCCGTACTCCTCGCCCGAAGCTGACCGGTTCGGTCAGGGTCCAGTTGAGCCTGACCAAACACTCTGCAGAGGCATACAGCACCCGGAGAAAATTCACAAACCTGGGTCTGAAGCCAAATGCCTGCAGAGTGCTTAGGAGATACCCGTGATCCACCCTGTCGAACACCTTCTCCTGATCTAAGGACAGGAGGGCAAACGACAGACCATCCCTACACCCAAGTTCCAATAGGTCCCGGACCAGATATAGGTTGTCGAAGATGCTGCGGCCCGGGATGGTGCAGGTCAGGTCTGGGTGGACCACGTCCACCAGCACGGACCCTAGCCGCAGGGAGATGGCTTTTGCCATGGCTTTGTAGTCCGTGCTGAGGAGCGAGACGGGACACCAATTTCGTAAATCGCAGAAGTCCCCCTTCTTCGGCAATAAGGCGAGCACAGCTCGCCTGCACGAAAGAGGGAGGACCCTGCTCTGCAAAGACTCGGCCAAGACGGTGACTAGGTCTGGGCCCAGAACGTCCCAGAACACACGGTAGAACTCCACGGTCAGCCCGTCCATGCCCGGAGATTTATTGGTGGGCATGTGACAGAGGGCTTCCAAGAACTCGGCCAGAGTGAGAGGCAGCTCTAGCTGGTCTCGGTCGCCCACGCTGACCATCGGGAGCTCCTCCCAAAGCACTCTGCAAGCGTTAGGATCGGTCGGATCCGGGGAGAAAAGGCTTGCGTAGAAGGCTCTCGCCCTCCTGCACATCTCCACCGGATCCATGAGGGGGGTGCCATCTTCTGCCAGTAGGCAGATGATATGTTTCTTAGCCCCCCCTCTTTTTCTCCAGGGCGTAGAAGAAGCGGGAGCCGTGATCCATCTCCCGAAGGAGACGGATGCGGGACTGAACAAAGGCACCCCGGGCCCGATGGTCCTCGAGGGTCTGGAGCTCCTCCTGCTTCTCCCGGCACGCTCCGCAGGGGGTGGATCCTCGGGGCTGGCAGCCAGACGCCTCTCCAGCTCTAAGACCTCCCGTTCCAACTGCTCTATCGCCGCATCCCTCCGTCGGCTGGCGCCCCAGGTGTAGTCACGGCAGAAGAGCCGGGCGCGCACCTTCCCTAGGTTCCACCACCGCCGCGCCGAGGGAAAGGCAAGCTGCTGCCCTCACCAGGCCAGCCAGAACTCCCGGAAGGACGCCACAGAGCCCGCATCCTCCAGCAAGCTGTTGTTAAAATGCCAATAGGCCGGCCCCGGCCTCTCCGCGCAGAGGGAGGCTGTCACGGTGGCTATATGATGGTCAGAAAATGGGGCCGGCCGGATGCTGGAGGAGTGGGCTCGTGAAAGATGAAAGCGTGATAAATAAATGCGGTCCAACCGGGAGTGGCGCGACCAATGGGCCTCCACCTGGACAACGGTGAACGTGGAAGTGTGATCCGGGTGGTGGTCGTGCCAGACGTCCACCAGGGAGTGGTGTTCGACTATCTCCTGGAGGACGGTGACGGTGGCCGGGCTCTGCTCGGTCCCCGAGCGGTCCCGCTCTTCAAGGGTGATGTTAAAGTCCCCTCCCAGGACCAGGCACTCCTGAGGATCCAAGGTGCCGAGGAAGGCGGACGCCTGCTGATAGAATTGCAGCCGCTCCAGGCTCGCTGCTGGGGCATAGATGTTGATGAGGTTGACTACCAGCCCCTCCATGCGGACCCGGAGGTGCAGCAGGCGGCCCGGCACAGCCTCGGTGACCCCCAGCACCTCGGGCCATAGGTTGGGGGAGAACAGGGTCACCACTCCAGCTGTACGAACTGTGAGGTGGCTAAAGTAGACCCTGTCCCCCCAATCCAGCCGCCAGCTGTCTTCAGCGGTCGGATCCGTATGGGTCTCCTGCAGGAAAACCACAGAGTACCTCCCCTCCCGAAGGAAGGAGAGCACCTGGGACCTGCGGAGACCCATCCTACAGCCACGGGTGTTCAAGTTGCGATGGTAAAGGGTGCCATGAGGAGGGCTGGGGGGGATCCTCGCCGGCAGGGATGCTCGTGGCTCCCGGCGGGCCGCGCAGCAGTCCGTGACCCACCCCGTAGGTGAGTAAGGAGTCACGGAAGAGGCGGACGCGCTGGTAGGCCGCGGCGCCCTGCCTCCCGGTCCTTTTACCCTCCCCCATGAGGGCCCTTGTGGCTCGGAGGATTTGATTAAAGTCCCCCCATCGCTGGAGGGCAAGCTGGACTTTGTTGCGGGAGCCACAGACGTCTTCTAGAAACTTCCGCAACTCCTCTCGCAGCGCATGGGGGGCTGGGGTTATGGTCTGGTTACTCCCCGACGGGGCCCTTGGTACAGCCCCGTGGCCCACCGAGATGGGCAGACAGGGTGCGGACCCTCGACGGTGCTCCTGATGGGTTGACCTGAATGCTGGGGTGATAGGGGGCGGCGGAGGGAGGATAGCAGCCCCTGGTAGGTCGGGACGGGTAAACACAAAGGCTGCTCCCTGGGGGTCATCTGTTGGCAAGGGGAAGGAGACAGCCCCAGGGGCGGCAATAACATCTCGGGATGTGGATGGGATAGGGACAGGGGCAGGGGCAAGGTTAGAGGTGAGATTTTGGGTGGGGAGAGGGCTCTCAGTGATGCCGGGCGCAGGCTCTATGTTGGATTTGGCAGCCACGGCATCAGGGGGTGGACTCTCTTCTGTAGGGCCCTCTCCTGGGAAGGAGGTCGAATGCTCCTCACCAACGACGGTTGCCCCTGGTGGCTCAGGTCCCGGCCGCGTGGCACTGGCTGTCGCCTCAACAGGTTCGGCGGCTCTCAATGGGGTGCCATCTGCAGCCGGGTTTATGGAGGAGTCCAGGGGCTCCTCAGAGGTGGGAGCGGAAGCAACGGTTAGGGGGAGGGAGGATGGGGAAAGGGAGGCTGGAGTGAAGTTGCCTATATCGAGGCCCGCTGGCATAGGGTCGTCCTCCCCCTGGGTAACCGGGGTCAGACCCAGTGCCTCGATCTCTTCGTATATTGATGGAAGATCAATTTCCGCCACCTCGGGATTCTCCCTGCTGCCACCTGACGCTACTGTTGCCTCGGGGCACGCTGAGGTTTCAGATGGAGCCTCGGGGGTCTTGGAGGAGAGGGACTCCCGTGGAGGGGAGATACTGCCTTCCAGTGCTGCCATGTCTTCCCCAGCCGGCACTGGTGGATGGAACACACCCGTGGGTAGAGCGGAAGGCTTGGCATCGGTGCCCCCCTTCCTGGTCTTCCAGGGGGCCTCCGCGTCAGATGGGAGGAGCGGAGCTCGAGCCTTCCGCTTGCCCCGCTTACCCTGGACTAGGACCCAGCCCTCCATGGCATCATCTGGGGGCTGGCTAGCAGGGGTTGTGTCAGGGGGCAGAAGCGATGGCTCAGGGACTCGAGGGGGTAATGGTGGAGCAGCACAAGGGAGGGAAGATTCCCCTTGGGGCGGGCCCTCTCCCATGCCCGGAGGTGTCCCTGCCGCACCCTCCTCCACAGGCCCCGCCAGATTGCAAGCAGCGGGGGCGGGGCTCTCCTGCTCGTCTCGGCATAGTTGGGGAGGTGCCCCTTGGACCCAAGCAGGAGCAATGGCGGACTGGGAAGGAGGAGGGGTGGTTTCGGGTGCCGGGCAGCCAAGGGTGCCGGCGATGATGGGGCCGGTGCCCTGCTGGGGCTCGGGGGTCCCGGATGCCCCTCCTTGCCGGGCCAAGGGGCAGTCCCTCCGGACGTGCCCCATCACCCGGCAGAGGTAGCACCGGGCCTCCCCCGTGGAATAATGCACCCGGTAACGGGCCCCCTGGTGGGGGACTAGGAATGGCCCCTCCAGCGCCTCTCCGTCACGCACCGCCGGCGGTAGTTGAAGCTGCACTTGCCGGCGGAACGAGAGGACGTGACGGAGGGCGGGGTCTTTGCAGCCCAATGGGAGAGGGCTGATGATTGAGATGGGTTTCCCCAGGGTAGAGAGGGCGGGTAACAGGGTGGCATTGGGAAGAAAGAGAGGGACAGAGGTCAGGACCAGGCAGACGCCCAGGTCCTCTAGCGGCTCTAAGGGGACAAAAATGCCCCCCACCGCCAGGTCCTTCTCCACCGCCTCCTGGGCGGCGGCCTCCGATGTTAAGAAGAAGACGACCTTACCATACATTTTGGAGGCTGCCACAATGGCCATTCGCTCCAGGCTAAACAAATCCTTGGCACCAGGATCAGTGAAATGGAAGATGCTCCAGGTCAATTAAGACACCTGGGGCCAATTAAGAACTTTCCAGAAGGCAGGGAGAAGGCTAGGTTGATTGGGACACCTGAAGCCAATCAGGGGCTGGCTGAAACTAGTTAAAACCCTCTCAGCCAGTCGGGGGGTGTGCATGTCAGGAGCTGTGGGAAGAAGTTGTGCTGTTGGAGAGGCTGAGCAGTACACACCATATCAGGCACAAGGAAGGAGGCCCAGTGGTAAGGGTGAAGTGGAGCTTGAGGAAGTGAGGGCTGCTGTGGGGGAAGTAGCCCAGGGAATTGTACGTGTCATGTTTCTAAAAGGTCAGCTACCATAGCTGATACTATTAGGGTCCCTGGGCTGGAGCCTGAAGTAGAGGGTGGGCCCAGGCTCCCCCCTCAACCTTTTCCCCCTGTTTAATCACTGAGACTGGGAGACAACAGAGACTGTGCAAGGAAGGATAACTTCTCCTCACCTCGCTCACTGGCTTATGATGAAAATGGCTCAGTAGACTGTGACCCTTGTCTCTAGAGAAAGAAGGGTTACGTGGAGGGTCACAGTGAGCCTCTGAGGCTAGCAAAATCTGCCAGGAAATGTGGGACCCATGGAGGCAAGGACAGAGCTTTGTCACAACATGTATAAACAAATTACTTGAGCCACATTTCATTTCCCAGCAGGAATGTTTAATCAGGAGGGTTTTTTTCCCAAATATGTGATCTTAAGTAGTTTTATAATTTGTTGTGATTATGTCATGACTTAAAACCAGAGATAGGCCTAAATAAAACACCCCACAACTTTGAGGAATGGGGGAAGGAAATCTAGATCCAAATTTGGAAACTTGAGACCTTCTCAAGAGAGATTTCCTGTGAAAAGATCCTGTCATTCATTTCAGAAGATCAGTTTATTTGAGCTAGGTATTCACTTTAGGAACCACCCAGAGTAATGGGTGGTGTGGACAAGCAACAGGTGTCACCTCTGAGACACAATTCATTTGCTGCTTCCTTCTTGCTCTGCTGGCCTCTTCTAGTTTCAAATTGTGATACCCTCCCACCAAACCAGTTCAACTTCTCCAGCCACCAGCGGTGGGGTGCAACCAAGTCACTACCCACCTTCTCCTGCAGAAACAGGGAGTAAGTAAACATGCAGCACCAGTTTAATCTTATATACATGAATCTGGGTAGCCTGTATAGATGGGTAAGGTGAGTTCTTACTTCCCCTCAATCCCTTACATAGGTGATTAGTCTGTGATTTGTATTGATGTAACCCACACACCTCCTGGGTGTGGTGTTCTGTCCCATCTAGTGGCACTGAGACCACTTAGAAAGAGCTTATGACTCTGCTCTATAGCCTTAGTTAACATTGGGCATGGGGAAAGAAAGTTGGAGGTTCTACAAATGTGGATAAGAGAAAATTATCTGTCCCATTGGTCTTATACAGGATATTTCTTATTTTGGGTATTCAGGGAATCTTACCAGGGACCTTGTGTCACCGTGTCTCAGTGGGTCACAACTGAGAATACCAAATTCAGAACAAACTGCCGAGAAATAGGGCAGACATACTCCAAAACTGGTGATTTCAAAGTAACAGCCGTGTTAGTCTGTATTCGCAAAAAAGAAAAGGAGTACTTGTGGCACCTTAGAAACTAACAAATTTATTTGAGCATAAGCTTTCGTGAGCTACAGCTTACTTCATCGGATGCATATTCTTCCATTAAATATACCAAACCAGCAACAAAAGTAAACTTCTGTCTAAGCACGCTGGCTAACAAGAAGTCAGAAATGCAGCCTCCTTAGGTATTCCAGTCCTGGATTCAACACTAGACTTAATGATGAGTGGTTATTTAAAACCAATTTAATCAAACAAAGGGTTCTTGTGATCCCAAAGGACCAACCACAAACCCACGTCAATATATAACTCAGATCTTACCCAATAATCACGCTGTTGCCAATCCTTTAGTATCTAATATCTAAAGGTTTATTTATAGAGAAAACAAAGAGGTGAGCATCCATTAGGTGGGGATGGGCTTCTTCCATGGCCGATTATCTTCATTGATGGGCCATCAACTTAAACATTCCCTTCACAATGTGCCGGCTAGACTGTATGTAAATACCTTGTGGGTGTTACCAGGACCAACCACATTTGAAGTACAGTTACAAAGTCAATATTCATAACTCCAGATACAAAAATGATGCATGCATACAAATAGGACAATCGCATACTTCAAACCATAACTTTTCCATTGATATCTTACATGGCAGACTTTGGCATACTACGTACAAGATTTATTGCAATTATATTGGTAGATCCAATGAGCTACATGGTCACATTTTACTCATATAACATCACACCTTGCTCTTAGATTCATATTGTTTAATACAAAACTGGTAACTGATACAATTCCCACCATCTGTGATTTAATCATCAATATGGTCTTTAACTCAATGGCCTCTGAGTACTGGTTCATGACTGAATCACCTAGGTGCTATCACAATATACATACATAATAACGATCAGTGGCTGGTGAGTTGCACTCTTGTCCTTGGGGCCAGTGACAGGAAGTGGAGGGAAGCATTGGGCCCACTTGTTCCTATAAGGGGGTGCTAATATCAGCAATAATGGTTGACATTAATGCTTCTCTTCAGGTGGCTATTTCCCTGAAATGAGCAGCAGTTAGGCCATTATTCAGGAAGCCATTACTCGATGCTGGCAATTTTGCCAGTTATTGCCCTGTTTTTAATCTTCCTAACTGAGGGAAGATTACTGCGTATTGATAACAATAGTTGTCAGTGGAAGCCCTCAAATTTCCTTGAGCCCTTTCAGTCGTATTGCAGCTCTGGGTATGGGACAGAGACCATATTGGTCTTGTTGTTTGTAGTTCTCCATGTGGTGTTCCACACTCACCCTTAGAGAACTGTCAGTAACCTCTTATACCACTGACCATGGATAACTCACCCATAGTCCCCACCTCATAAACAGGACCTCTTTAGAGTGCTGCTGTCCTTTTACCTCTGACAAGGGTCAGAGGGTTGTTTTAGGCTGCTGTTCTATTTTAAAGGCTCTGTTTTGTGGAATGTTGCAATGGTCTGTTTTGCAAAACCCTTCCCATCCTTTTTACCAAGTATGTGAGAGCACCAGGGGAAACAGTGAGACATTTTGGGCCGGGCTGTCGTCAGCACACAGAAGTGATGGCACACAGCTCCATATCTTGTCTCCATCATACTTGGATAGTGCTTCCCTCAGTGCCTGGCTAAGATTGGGACTTCCAAGATGGCAGAAGGAGAGGGGAGCATGCGACTGTGCTGAAAGTGGAGTGGTAATTGGGATTGTTTGAATTTTCTGCAGTCTCCATCTCCACCAAAGGCTATTTTCAAAATCTGCCTGAACTGAATTAAATGACATCCAGCAATTCTTCCTATTTAAATGCTGCAAGAATCAGCAGTGGATCATGGCTCCGAAGTTAGCACTCCACTGGACAGGAATGCCTCTGCCATGTTGGGATACCCTGTACTCCAGCCAGCCTTAAACCAGCTGAGAAATCCCCTAGCACAGGGGTTCTCAACCTTTTTCTTTCTGAGGAAAAAGCATTTAAGGACAAAGAAATTCCAGAGAAGAGCAATAAAAATGATTAAAGGTCTAGAAAACATGACCTATGAAAGAAGATCGAACAAAGAGTGCTGGGAGCTGAGGAGCAACTTCAACTCCCTGCACCAGCAGGAGCAGCAAGAGATGAGGGAACGCCATGGCTGCCTGCTCCATGGCACCAGCCAGAGTAGCAGCTGCCCCACACTACCTGGCTCCGGCTTCCCACCTGTGACCTGGCCAGGGGGTGGGTAGAGAAGGAGATGGAGAGGGGTGTGTGGAGTTGCCCTGGGATTGCCTACTGTTGCTTGGGGGGGCAACACCCCCGTGCCCCCCAACTCTGCCCATGGGCTCAGGGATTCTGCCCCCTGGGGAGCATTGGGGCTCAGTAATTCAGCCCAGCTGCTCCCAACTTCAGCCCCACAGGGGGTGCTGAGATCAGGGATTCAACCCCACAGGGGGTGCCAGGGATGAGGGCTTCAACCCTGCGGCTCCAACTCCGAGGGTCCTGGCTTCAAACCCCACTGGAGGTGCTGGAGTTCGGGCTCTGGGTTATAGCCATGGGGCCCCGCAGCCCCCCAAAGGGTTTGCACACCCCCAGGGGGCCGCAGACCCCCTGTTGAGAACCACTGCTCCAGCATAGGGGAATCCTCAGCTAAATTAAATTCAACTAATCGTTAAGAAACATACTATAGATAGCTGAGTAAATAAAATTACTTAACCAATATGTGTTTTATTCACTTAATAGTACTGTTCTCACAGGAAGAAGAACATCCATATTTTACAATGTATTTTTAAAAAATTATAACCCTCATGCTTCAGGACATATGGCAGTCCCTAGCTGCCTGAAATTAGGAAGAAATTCATCTTGTGTGCAACTTATTCCATAAATGAGACATGAATCACTATTTTGATTTGGTGTAGTAATTCCTACATGTCTTATGTTTATAAGTAGAACTGATAGAATACTGCAAATACAGTGAATGTTCCCTCAAATGCTAAATGACAGTTCATTTTCACTAAGGCGGGTCAAAAACTTCCATCTAAACTATTTTTCAATGGAAAACTGGCCTTTCAATTACATAACATTTTTAATGGAAAACGATTTTTCACAGAAAGTGGCTTTTGCCTACAAATTCAGTTTTTCTAACCAAAAAAAAAAAAAAAAAGAGAAGAAATTTGCACTGGGAAAAAGCTCCTATTTTGCAATCAGCTCTAATTTCAACCTTTTGTTATTTATTATTTGCTAGCATTCACGTGAAAGGGTTTCACTCCTATCTGGGAGAAACGGCTACTCTTTTTATGAATACTCATAACGCATGCAAAGAAAAGTATGCATGTAAACAAGAATGTTAACTTTTTATTCATCATCTGTTATTCATTACTCTCTCATTTTAGAAATTACATATGCAGTTTTGAGGGCAACTATATCATAGAAACATCATCTGCAGCCCAGTATTTTAGAATTAGGTTCTGGGCCACTAGATTTGCCTGAATTAGCTACTTTTATGGCTTTTCTGTGGAATCTTCTTCTCCTATTGCTTTATGTCTGTCCAGTGCTTAAATCCCATCACTGTTCTGCTCTCCAAATGAATCAAGTTTAAGCTACTTGTTCTCCTTTTCATGGCTCTGAACATTTTTGTTTCACCTTGTGATGGGTTCGGTCACAGAGCTCCCCTTGGGACAGTCACCTGATGTGCTGAGACTAACTCTGAGCCCATTTTCTCTGCCCAATTTGGGCTTCCAGAATCCTGCCTTGTTGAGCCAGACATGCAAGCCTGCTGCAACATAGACCCAGGGTCTGAACCCAGGGTCTGCCCCCAAAACTGCAGACTTAACTGAAAACAATTTAAAGAGTGCTCCTCGCTCCAGCACCCAAATACCCAGCTCCCAATGGGATCCAAACCCCAAATAAATCCCTTTATCTCTGTATAAAGATTATACGGGGTAAACTCATAAATTGTTCACCCTCTATAACACTGATTGAGAGATATGCACAGCTGTTTGCTCCCCCAGGTATTAATCACTTACTCTGGGTTAATTATTAAACAAAAGTGATTTTATTAAGTATAAAAAGTAGAATTTAAGTGGTTCCAGGTAATAACAGACAGAACAAGGTAAGTTACTAAGTAAAATAAATCAAAATACGCAAGGCTAACTTAATACACACTAAGGATCTAGTTATAAATACCAACTTCTCACCCTAGACGTTATTTCAGGTACAGTCCTTTCCAGACCAACGTTGTAGTTTATGGCCTGGGTCCAGCAATCACTCACACCCCTGTAGTTAATGTCCTTTGTTCCAGTTTATCTCAGGCATCTCTTTGGGGTGGAGAGGCCATCTCATGAGCCAACTGAAGACAAAATGGAGAGGCTTTCAGAGCCTTTTATATTCTCTCTCTTGTGGGTGGAAACCCTGTTGTTCTTCTGTGCAAAATCACAGCAGCAAGATGGAGTTTGTAGCTACCTGGGCAAGTCAAATGTCCATGAATGATTCCGCTTTTTGCAGGCCACAACCATTGTTTACATGTTAATTTGAACATTCCCAGGAAAGCTCAGATGTGGATTGGTATCTCCCAAAGTCCATTGTTAGCTAAGTACTCCCAATTACTTGAATAAGCCTTTCACAATATGTAGGCCAAACCTTCCTTATGTGTTTCCTACAGCAAACACTTTAAATACAAGCATAGAGCCAACGCTCATAACTTCAGATATAAAAATGATAGATGCATACAAATAGAATGAATATATTCAGTAGATCATAACCTTTGCAAAGATATGTTACATGGTAATGCAGCTCCACTCTATGACAAAAAGGATGACATGAAGTTCAGAGAAGCAGAGCTCAGCAGTTGGCCATGGAGAGAAATCTGGGTGTCGGGTGGGCTGGGAAGGGGAGAGGTTTGAGTATGACTAATGGATTGATGAGAGAGGGGATATATTGGCTCCACAGAAATTTTCCAGTGGGCCATGGATGGTAACGCAGCCTAGGGCAATGTGGCTGCTCCATTTTCTGCTTTTGAGTTGGGGGAAGATTTTTACCCCCTAAGTCTCCATGTAAGTTTCTTGTGCACAGTCCATTTACTCAGCCTGTGCTTGGAAGCAGAGTGTAGCTCTTGAGCAGTGGCGATGATCACAAGACACAGGAAGTGGTAGGACAAATATAAAATACTTTATGGGTAATCGAAAGTCTGGCCTAAAATAATACAATAAATTACATCATGACAGTACTATAACATCCTGTAGTTATTCAGACAGAACTCCCGGAGGATCAGGCCAGAGAACAGTACAATTTTTTTGATTTTTTATAGATTCATAGATTCATAGATACTAAGGTCAGAAGGGACCATTCTGATCATCTAGTCCGACCTCCTGCACAGCGCCGGCCACAGAATGTCACCCACGCACTCCTATGAAAAACCTCACCCATGTCTGAGCTATTGAAGTCCTTATATCATGGTTCAAAACTTCAAGGAGCAGAGAAGCCTCCCTCCAGTCAACCATGCCCCATGCTACAGAGGAAGGCAAAAAAACCTCCAGGGCCTCTCCAATCTGCCCTGGAGGAAAATTCCTTCCTGACCCCAAATATGGCAATCAGCTAAACCCTGAGCACATGGGCAAGATTCACCAGCCAGATACCCAGGAAAGAATTTTCTATAGTAAATCAGATCCCATCCATCTAATATCCCATCTCAGGGGATTTGGCCTATTTACCCTGAATATTTAAAGATCAATTACTTACCAAAATCCCATTATCCCATCATACCATCTCCTCCATAAACTTATCGAGTAGAATCTTAAAACCAGATAGATCTTTTGCCCCCACTGCTTCCCTTGGAAGGTTATTCCAAAACTTCACTCCTCTGATGGTTAAAAACCTTCGTCTGATTTCAAGTCTAAACTTCCTGGTGGCCAGTTTATACCCATTTGTTCTTGTGTCCACATTGGTGCTGAGCTTAAATAATTCCTCTCCTTTTAACATCTATTAATAGATTAATAATACTGCGTATAAAACAATAACAATAAACAAGAAGGAAATCAATGGAATTAATCAGCAATTAAACCAGCTATTGCTTTTCATGACACTGACAACTCTCTTGATGTTAGGATCAAACTGGAACTGTCTTCTTCCTTGAAAGAAATAGATGTATCCTAGTAATAAAAATAAATTGAATGTTATATTTTTATAGGGGAAATGTTTTCCAACAAATATTTCTATAAAGCAAAATATAACATTGACGTACCTACATATTCATTTGTGTTAATTTCTGATTTTAGTACAGTAGTGAAAATATGAATGATTGTGTTTTAAAAGATTTCTTCAACCTAGAGAAGCACAAATATTCCAGCAGAGTAAACTGTTTTTAAAGATTTGTTTTACTTACTCATGCTGGAAAGCAGCATCAATTTTTTTGCTAATTCCTCGGAAGTCATTGATTATCTTCTTTGGATAACCCTGATCCATGGACCGACTGTTTTCATCGTATCTGAACAGAAGAAATATATTTATTATGTATGGTAAATAAATGACATTTAAAAAGTCAAAAACAAACCCTGACACATAATTGAGACTATTCTTGGTAGAAAATCCATTAAGAATGAGCTAAACTAACTGAACTCTTAAAATCCTTGCTATTATGTTTTCAGGTTTGCGTGCATATGAGAGAGTCTAGAGGTGGAAATTCTGGCCCCATTGAACTCAATGGCAAAACTTCCATTGAGCTTTCACCTCAGGAATGTACGTGTGCACGTGTATAGGAGTTTTGGCTGAATGGGCAGGGACAGGTAGGAACCGCATGTGTGGTAAAGATAAGCTAGAGACTGAGCTGGTGAGTTTACTGGACAGTTTTGCAAGGCTGCCCAAATGAATAATACTCTTCTTGCTTACATACAGCTTTGGCCACCACATCCTAGCCAATCAGTGCTTCTTGAGAAAGTGGAGCACCAGCACGGGGAAGCAGAAGACCTGTATGTGTAACTCTGAAATCATATTTGTCTTAGTGTCAACTGCCTAGCAGATATATTATTTATTAAGTAAAAGTCATCTGTATCTTTGAGGGGTTTACTGTTATATTATGCAGGGGTGGCACCAGCTCCCAGTGGAGGGGCTGAGGTGGGTCAAACAGAAAATTGCCTCAATGCCCTGCCCACTCCGTGGCACTGCCCTGGGGCCTGGTCAGAGGCTGTAAGCCAGAGCTGGGCAGTGCAGGGTGCTGGCTGCTCGTAGCTGGTAAGAGCTGCCCAGGCAGGGGGACCCAGCTCAGGGGCCGGCAGAGCCCCCGGGGAGCAGCAACTGTTCAGAAACAGAAGCCCAGGCCAGAGCAGTTCAGTCTGGGCTTCTGTGGGGTAGCCCTGGATTCTCCACCTGCCCTGTGCAGCGTGCCCCAGCAGGCAGGGACACGGACTGGGGACTGCTCTCAGGCACCTCGGTACCCCTCCAGGGCTTACTTCTCCACTGCAGCTGGAGCTGGGCACCCGGCCAGCAGCTACCATTCTCTCCACTGTGCCTTCAGAGCTGGATGGCTGGAGAGCCGCAGCAGCTACGGAGTGGCTGCCGGGGAATAAAGGCAAATTTTGGAGTGGCAAGCCCCCACTCCCGCCCTTCCAGCGCTGTTCCTGATATTGTGATTCCAAGAGCTCCATTCAACTGAATTCTAAACTGTTTTCAGTGGAGAAGCCAAAGAGCCATTGCAATGTGATTCAGGTATTAGTTCAGAAAGAAAAGATACAGAGAGATTAAGTTTGATTAGATAGCTGTCACTTTTGATTTAAAAAATATTAGTTCTGACAAAGGCCAATGGAGGCGGGATGCTTTATTCTGCTTTCACTTACAATGCATAACAATGGTTTAATCAGTAGAGTTAATCCTAAATTAGGACTCGATCCTGCAATGAGGACATGCAAATATGTACACGGTTGCTTAACTTGAAGCACTCCTTTTCAAGTCAATGAAAACAGGAATTCTATTTTGTGAAATGTTTTGAAATAGGTGGAACAAAACAGACCTTTCAAAATTAAAAACAGAACAAAACAAAAGCAAGAGAGAGACCCAAAAACAGCAAATACACTGATATTTAGGGCACTCCCCAATGATGTGGGAGACACAGGTTCAAATCTATGCACTACCCAGTTCAGAGCAAGGCCTTGAACCCACATCAGAGGTAAGTGCCCAAACCTCTGGACTATTGCCTCTTCTGGAGTGGGGCTTTCTCTCTCTCCCTGAAACTGATACATTTCCACACAAAGTTTGGCTTCAATGAATCAGCATTTTCCACTGATTAAAACATTTCATCAAAACATTTATGACCATCCCGAGCAGAGTTTCACTTAGTCTGTCCCAGACAGTTCAGAGTCCCCTCTCCATATTTAACATTGATCTTACCCTAGACATACATTTCCTCATTTACAAAATGGCATTTCTGTTATGCTATTAAAAAGCTGGACCCATTCTTGCTGCATTAGCTTTTTATTCTTGATACGTTAGGACCCCGTCTACATTGGAGCTCAAAATTGTGTTTGAATCTGCAGGCTACTTTCCTTTGTTCCTTATTTGTAACTGATAAAATCTTTAAATGTTCTAGTGATTTTCATCCCCAAAGGGCTGGACCCAGGGCCTCTTCCTCTCAGGGGATCCTGCCCTCCCCCTCGACACCCCCCCCAACTTCCCAACAAAACAAGGCAGGAGAAATTCCTCAAGAGCAGCCACATTGGGGTTTCCTCCTTTTGCAGGTTTTCCTTCATGAGGGGGAAATTTGGCCAATAGTTTCTCCATTTATACCATTTTTAGTACTATGAAAATTAAGAACAATAATTTGCAATTCAAAGAGCTGGTTTTAACAATTTCAGCATTTGCTGTAGCAAGAGCTATATTCAGTTATAACTTTCCACCAGTAGGTGGCACTGGCAAGTTCTGTATTTGTTCTAAGAGGACAATATGTACATTTATGTGCAAACATCTTGCACTGTCATTTGTACCCTAACGTGGTCTGCTTTTCATCTCCTCTGAAGCAATAAAAAAAAATCTTCATGCAGAATAATGTTATGCTGAAACAAGCTCTTTTGCTAATGAGTCACTTTTTTATGCACAAAATTGAACACAAAAGCCATACACTGTGCTATTGTATATCAGCGTTGTATATCATGCTTTCTTTAACTGCTAGAAAATTCACATTGGGGCCCTGCACGTTTTGATACTAACTTGAAAAAAAGGAGGCCTCCCCATGAAATTTGCCTGTTTAAGACTTCATACAAGCTCCTGATGTATATTATTGTAAATGAGGTGATAGCTAATGTTTGGACATTTTTCTTTAACCAAACAGTGTAGATTCGGCTTTAGGAGAATTATCAATCAATCAGATAAAACAAAGAAAATGCCCAGTTTCACCAAAAAAATCATGACTTCCGTGATGTCGGCTCAGGCCAGCAGCAAAGCCAGGAGGCTCATATTCCCTCAATTCAGAGAGGTGAGGAGAGGGCAGGGGAAGAGGGATAAATGCTGAATTAGTATAATTAGTCAGTTGTATTTAAACAGTAACAGTCTGACAGGTGATAGATGGGGCCGGCTCCTGAGTTAGACCTCAGTGACTTGCACAGTCTCAGACGTAACGTCATCAACTGAAATCAGTTGGACTCTATTTTAAGGATAGGCAAAGGAGTGCCACCTTTACAAGCCAATAAGCTGTTTCCTGAGTACAAAAACAATATGGGATAGATTAATCATTCTTGCAGGCACATCGCTCTGTGCCAGCCAGGTCTGCTGAATCTCAGGCTGGAATTTACCTGGGAAGGGAAGACTAGTTGGGATCCCCTGGTGGAGTTTCCATCAGAGTCATATACTTTGTTTGCCACTCCGCTTCACAGATATCTCCCGATTTGTATAGATTCCAGAGAATCTACAGGAAATAAGTCACACTCTCTATCTATTTCTCTCTGGAATACCCACTGCCATCTCTCTGAGATCTGGATAACCTTCTGTGAGCCTGCATCTATACTTACTGATGTGATACCTCCTTTCCTTACATCCCTAATCCGAAATCATCCCCAAAGAACTACAGTAGGGGCCACTTGACTCTTCCCATCCCTTCACCATTCCATTTGACTCTAACCTCCTGACAGCTTCTCCAGTAAACATCTCTGCACCTTTCCCTACCACATCCTCAAAGCCCTACCTGAGCTGGTCTGCAAAACTGAAATTTTATGTGTTGTTTAGGAAAATGTAAAGCATTGTAAAATGTTGACATTTGACTTGTTGCCATTAGGCTTCAGAGTTAATCTCTATTGAGTCAAATGACAACAATATATTATCTTTTAGAACTATTGCTTCTGCCCATAATTATATTCAGAGAGGTCTGCACTGGGTTCCATCTGGAAGGTCTTCTTCACCATCAGCACGGCCAGAACAGGAATTTTAATTAAAACTTAAATCCTATAGACAGTGAAGGGCCACCAAACCATTCATGAACGGCATATTGGCCAATACTGGCTCAACCAGACACATTCCTTCTATGGGGCAAATATACAGTGAATATACAATGTGAATCCCTGACCCACGCACGTCAATGCAGTAAATCATCATTGCAAGTTAGTGTTTGAATGGACAAAGGTGCAAAATAAGACCAACCTTTTTAATAGTGACAGGTTTCAGAGTAGCAGCCGTGTTAGTCTGTATTCGCAATAAGAAAAGGAGTACTTGTGGCACCTTAGAGACTAACAAATTTATTAGAGCATAAGCTTTCGTGAGCTACAGCTCACAAATGCATCCGATGAAGTGAGCTGTAGCTCACGAAAGCTTATGCTCTAATAAATTTGTTAGTCTCTAAGGTGCCACAAGTACTCCTTTTCTTTTTAATAGTGTGGGTGTTTTATCCCTGGAACAGTTTACCAAGGAAAGCAATCAATGCACCCTCAGCTGGAGTCTTTAATTCAATGACTGGATGTCTTTATCAAAGGTATGGCCTACTTCAGCCACAAGTTATTGTGCCTAATAGTGCTCAGTTACATAGTAGGAAAAATAATTCCCTCCACTGCAGCATAAACTGGGTAAAATGTTATGGCCTTTGTGATGTAGGAGGTCAAACTAGATGATCACAGTGGTTTTGCATCCAAGGATTGCATTAGCTCTTTTGGCCAAAACGTCACACTGGGAGCTCATGTTCATTTCCCCAAATCTTTTTTAAAGTCATTGCTTTCTCGGATAAAGTCCTTGGAATATAGACTACATTCTTTGTTCCCACATGTATAGCTTTACATTTAGCCATATTAAAACACATATTGTTTGTTTGCTCCCTGCTTACCAAGCGAGCCAGATCACTCTGAATCAGTGACTAGTTCCCTTCATAATTTACCACTCTCCCAATATTGGTGTCATCTGGTAAACTTAATCAGGGATGATTCTATGCTTTCTTCCAGGTCATTGATAAAAACAGTTAAATGGCACAGGACCAAGAACTGATCACTGAGAGACCAAACTAGCAACACACCTGCTCAGTGATAATTCCCCATTTACAATTACATTTTGAGAATTATCAAACTTTTAATCCATACCATGTTAATTTTATCATTCTACTTTGTTAATCAAAATGTCATGTGGTACCAAGTCAAATGCCTTAGAGTTGTCTAGAGAGACAAGGTGGGTTAGGTAATATCTTTTATTGGGTCAACTTCTGTTGATGAGAGACACAAGTTTTTGAGTTTACACAGAGCTCTTCTTCTGGTTTGGGAAATGTACTCAGAGTGTAACAGCTAAATAGGAGGTGGAACAAATTATTTAATGTAAGAAGTTAACACATATTTGAAGTGACCATTCAAGGTGAAGTGGCCTGTTAACACCTCTGTAGTCATAGGGGGAAAAGGAAGGGGGGAAAAAGCTGGGGGGGGGGAGGGCGCTAGTGTGTTGCAGATTAAATATAAATCTATAAATAATAAACTATAAATCCTATGTGTTTCTATTCAGTTTGTGATTTTTAATGTCAGCCAAAGTTATGACAGGTTCATCTTTTGAAAGTGTTGTGCAGGTTTCCTTTGAGGATGAGTACGGATAGGTCAGATACAGAGTGATTGCCTTGTGAAACGTGTTCACCCACAGGTGATAGGTGTTCTTTGCTTTTATCATTTTCCTGTGTGGGTTCATTTAGGAGTGTAGTGATTGCTTGATTTCACCCATATAGTTGTTGTTGGGGCATTTAGTGCACTGGATGAGGTATGTCGCATATAGTGATAGGCATGTGTAGGACCCTGGATCTTAAAATGTGTGTTGTGGGGGCGGGGGAGTATTGATCATTGTAGAAGTGGATATATGTCAACAGGTTTTGCATCTGTTGTTCTGGTGCTACGTTGTGCAGGTGTGTCTTGGTCTGTGGGGAGCTTGATGATGAGCTTGGATAGGTTGGAGGGCTGTTTGAAGGCCAGATGTGGGAGTTCAGGAAAGATTTCCTTCAGGTTGTGGTCTCCATCGAGTATGGGTTGTAACTGTTTGATACCCATATGGGTTCCAGGCCTTGTCTACACTGCCACTTTACAGCGCTGAAACTTTCTCACTCAGGGGTGTGAAAAACACCCCCCGAGCGATGCAAGTTTCAGTGCTGAAAAGTGGCGGTGTAGTCAATGCACCAGCTGGGCACCGTGCTCCCAGCATTGGTAGCTACTCCCCTCGTGGGGGTAGGTTTTTTATAGCGCTGGGAGAGCTCTCTCCCAGTGGTGCCATGGCTACACAGCCATGTTAAAGCGCTTCTGTGGCAATGCTTTAACATTGGTAGTGAAGACATACCCCCAGTGTGGGGTGGTTGGTGACAACTAGGGGTGTGCAGTTGGAGAGGCTAAGTATATTACATCAACATAATTACCTTTATCGACCAAATTAGTAATCTCATCAAAATGAGGTATCAAATTAGTTTGATAGTATCTATTTTCCATAAACCCATGTTGACTGGCATTAATTCTATTACATTCCTTTAATTCTTTATTAACCTAGTCCCATGTCAGCCGCTCCACCAGCTTGCCTGGGATCAATGTCAGACTGAGAGGACTATGATTATCCAGGTCATCCCATTTATCCCTTTTAAATATTGGCACTTCTTGAGCTTTCTTTCAGTCTTCTGAAACTGTTAGTGTTCCAAGACTTATTGAAAATCAGCATTCATGGGCCAGTGACCACCTCAACCAGCTCTTTTAAAACTCTTGGATGCAAGTTATCTGGGCCCACTGATTTAAAATGTTTAACTTTAGTAGGTGCTGTTTAACATTCTCCTGAGATACTAGTGTAATGGAAAGCGTGTTATTATATGTTAGGACTACATTATCTGTTTTTTCCCATATATAGAACATAAATTTTGACTGAACACTTCTGCCTTTTCTGCATAAGTATTGATAATTCTACCCATCTAGTAATGGGCCAATACCATTGTTAGGATTTCTTTAGTTCCTAATATATTTTAAAAAACTCCTTATTGTCCTTAATTTTGCTGGCCATAGATCACTTCTTGTGTCTCTTTGCTTCTTTTATCAATTTGCTATAATTCCTACCTTCTGATTTATATTCATTAATATCATCATCCTCTTTTTTCATATATATATTTAATTATATAATATATAGTGTGTGTGTGTGTATATATGTATGTGTGTGTATATATATATATATATATATATGTATAAAATTTTTATAGCTTCCTTCACTTCATCTCTAAACCAGGTGGGTTTTTTTTACCAATCATCCTTCTTCCTCAGTTATGGGATTTGGAGTTTTGGGTATCTAGTAAAGTGTTCTTAATCAACCCCCAATTATCTTTCTCATTTTTGTGATTAAATTTTTCCTCCTAGCTGATCTGGCTCATAACTGTTTTCAGCTTTCTGAAATTGGCCCTTTTAAAGCACAATCGATAGATCGATCGATAGATCGATAGATATACATATTACTGGTCTGGACTTTATTCTATTTGCATATTATAAATGTGATGAAGTCATCAGCATTTGTACCTAAAATACCATTCATTTTTAGTTCTATGAATCAGTTCCTCTTTATCTGTCAAGATGAAATCTAATATAGAATTCCCGTGTTGGGTGCAACGCTTTTTGAGTTAAGAAATTATCATCTTTAGCAAGTAAATACATCTATCTGGCAAGTAAATACAAAATCTCTATATATGATATATATTTATTTATATATTCAGATTCATGCTAAGTATTGCATTTCTGTTATTTACAGAACTGCAGATTGTACAAAAGCTATAATTTGACTTGTGGACATACACTGAAACCTGAAGAATCTTGACTACATGTTTTAGAAATTAATTAATGAAAAGTAATCCCTGGTGTATTTACAGTATTGTTTACTTCTTTTATACATCTTCCAGGACTTCATGTTCTTAACATGGAAACCAGAAGTTAGTCCTTAGGACACGAGTAACTTTCTTGGCAATAGGATCAAACTCAAACTGCCGTGATCCACGAAAGAAATAGAAGAACCCTAGGAATAAAAGCAAGTTGAATTACTATATTGCACAAATAAATATTAAGCAGTTACAATAAAGGTTGGAAAGGGCTAGAAAACTCTATTTGAGTCACCCACTCCAGCAATTTGCAGAACTGTTTTATCTAAATAATATCCTATCTGACATAGGGGAAAAAAACCACCTATTCCTGATCATTATTCTCAACACAGTAACTGTTACTGTTATTGTCTTAGGGCCAGAGTGCGATATCCTTATTCATGTTGAGCAATACTTTACTTCACAAGTGGTCCCATTGACTTCAGTGGAACTACTTATGGTATAAGGTACAATACAACATGAGTAAGGGTATCCCAATCTGTCCCTTAGTACTGATCTTTTCATAGCACTGTCCAAACATTAATTAAGCAAGGATTAGCATGCAGAAGTTTCTGGCTCTCAGTCATGTGCACCCCATTTAACCATGCCTCTTATCACTTCTGAACCATTTAATGCTTCCTTCCCTGAGAGTTTCCACTTACTTTTATACTGGAAAACAGCATCAATCTTCCCATTAATTCCTGGAAATTCATCTTTTATCAGCTTTGGCTTCTTGTCCATGGACTGTCTTCTTTCATCATAACTGAGGAAAGTTAAAAACAATAAGAAGACAATTGAAAATAAGCCAAATGGCGCATAAGCCAGCCCCACTCTTTACAGAGAACCTATTACCAGTGAACTAAGCTAACTGAATACTTAACTATTCTTAAACCAGATGCATAGATGACATAAATCAGCACACCTCCAATGACCTCAGTTGAGCTACACCAAATTACACCAGCTAAGGAGCTGGCCCCTTGTGTTAATTACATGTGCATCTTTGAACATCATTACTAATTTACTACTAAATTACTAATTACTAAATTACTACTATCATTACTAATAACCATTACTAATCATTACTAATCTGCAAAAATTATGTTTATTATTTTTTTTGCCTAATAGGCAGGATGTAGAAAAGTGAATTATCAGCTACTGTATGGGAAACAGGAGACTATAGACTTACCCTTAAAAACATATCATTGCAATGTTCACTGTCCACAAGTAGTGTTTATCAGGAGAAATCTGCGTTTTGTGGGATCATTGTTATATCACATACATTGAGGTGCCATATGGCTACTATCACTGTGCTACCATCACACAGACTATAACAAAGTGTTTTGTTGTAATATTTTTACTCAATGTAGAAATTAAATCACAACCAACTGTGTTCAAACAAGATGAATGGCTTGACCAAAGCTCTCCAAGCAGTGACTTTTAGGAGTGGAGGATCAGATTAAATCCTTTACTCACCCAATACAGTTTACAAACTGTAACAAATCTGAAATCTCTGGGAGCTAGGCACCTAAATAGTTTTCAGGATCTGAGCAATCATCACTTCACAGTGATCACTATGCTGAACACCATGGCCACTTAGAACTATTCCACAGTGACACAAGTCACATCATTGTGCACCACATATATAAGTCACTATTACTTGTGCTAAAAGAGAATCTCCTTTATCTGTTAGAAGTATATGGGTTATGACACACAAAGATGAGCAGTTTTGATTGCATCCAATAGAGAGAATGGTGAACATGCACACAAGCCAATTCACCGCAATATATGGCACATGCTTTGTGGCATAATAATGCCATCTCTTGGTAACTGGACAGAGGAATTGGGGATAATAATCTGAACCTTTTTTTAACCCCAAGAAAAGGTTCTGATAAAAGCACTGTGCACACTTATGACTCAGTATAATTAGGAATTATTGTTTGTTTTAAAATGTGCAGTAAAGCTTTAGATATCTTTTTTCTCTATGTAAGTAAAATAATTTAAGCAAAACTTTATGTATTTTGAAAAGAACTGTTTCACCTGCTTTAAAGAATATTATTTTTGTACAGGCAGTGGTGACAGTGTAAGAGACTGGCTGGCTAGCAAGTGTGCTACTAAAGCATCATAAGGCAAATTAAGGGTAGAGTTATTGGTGATGTGGGTTTTGTTTGCTCAGTGGTCCCTATTACCAGAGACTCAAGAATGTTGAACATGAAATCTTACCTCCAATACTTGTTAGACACAAAGTAGTATGTTTCCCCTTTATTTGCATTATAAAGAGCTGCATCAATTTTCTTCACACCCTTTGAGAAGCCCAAGTCACGGATTTTCTTTGGGTATCCAGACAGTATAGTATCTCCTTTGACAATCCAGAATTCATTTCCTATCAAGAAAAGTTGCTGAAAACATTTTGCCAGGAACTTCTGTTGTGAATTATACAACATTTGTGTAGGATCTTTAGCTGTATACTACAATCAAACCAATCTTTTTATGGACAAATGTAGAGATCAGAACATGCATTCCTTGCTATAAGCCAGTCCTTCCTGTGGCTACAGTAAAAAATGGACCATCGCCTTCTGTTGTATTTTATACACACCTGGCAAAATCCATCCCTCATGGAACTCTTTTGAATGCTAAGGATGAATTTGGGCTTCTATTTTTAGACAAGTAGTTTTACAGAAAAAAGTGCATTTCACATTTCCTTGGATAGAGCTTGATTTGTTAGGGAAATTTAGCTTTGTTAACATTAATCAAATAAGTGACATGCATTTTGATGCCGAGTGTGGTTTTTGTTAGTAATTTAATTGCAAAACAGCAATACGTTGGATTAGTACTGAGTTAATGAAATCACATTAAAAGAATACAAGGTTCAATTTCCTTAACTATTTTCAAAGCAGGTAAATTCCATTGGTGTCACATGTAAGAAGAACACAGACATTCAAATTCTTACCTTTAAAAATAAGGGTCTCATCTTTGTCCGTAATTTCATAGGCAGCATCCAAGCCAGATGGCAGAGGTGACCAGAATGAAGATATTAAATTAAAGTCAACTTCTCTGCTTGTAGGGTGTTTCCGCCAGAAGTACCTGATCCAAATACAGTACAACTTGCATATTAAATCATATCTTTATACATAACAATATGTGGGATTCTAATCATGGCAATAAGAGTTTACAATTTCTACAGCCCAGAGAGTATTGTATATTGGCACACATACAAATTCCATTGCCCCCAAATCCTGTCTTCTATGCATTTACTTAGCTTTTTGATGTTTGAATCACTTAGGGCTAAAACCTGCCTTTACCACTGAGGTTAGAGAGGGTTCCCTGGCATGGAACAAATGCAGTTCTGCTATACAAAAGGGAAATGGGACTCAGTTCTGCAACACACCACTGAGAAAGGGAGGTGGTAGAGTTGGGTGGCACCAGAGGATTTCCACTTCCCCCAGGTATCCCCCCAATATCTACTCCACATACTCATACTAGGCTCTGGGCTGAGAGAGTTTATCTCTGAATAAATCTCTGGATTTCAGGGAAAGCAGATTTCACTATACTTACTTGCCTGCTCTCCTGGGACTAGTATATTTTGAATGTGAGCATACGACATTATAAACTCCTTTAGACTGTGAAGACTTTTGGCAGGAGCAATCTACACCTTTGTGCAGCACTGAACAAATGATAAAAATATAACAATAGTAATTGATTTCATTATCCAAAATCATTGTTGCAAAGGGTATGCATGGAGACTTGGTGTTTGGGATGGCAAATTTTTAAAGTTTACAAGGCTGCAGTTAAAGATGGGTAAATGGCTAACTTTAGAGTCCCAAGTAGTGGGTTCAGAGGCCAAAACTGAGTTCTCCTGAATTCTGAATGTTGGGACCTGTTCTAATATAAAAATTATCCATGTCTTTTAAGGCACCCTTTCTAACTTTCTCTCTGTCTTCTCTGCATCCTGTCCCTCTTCCTCTCCCTCCCTTTTCTTAATGCAACCAGATCTCTCTCTTTACCCACCAATACTTATCTCTTTCCTTTTCCCAATCCCCATTCCCTACCATATCATATCCCAGGTCTCCACTAGACCTCCTTTTACCCCACTTTCCTCTTTTGGGGTCCTCAGAATGCATAGTCTATTCTCTTTAACACATTGAGAGCACCAAGTTTTAGTGATTTGCCATGGAGGAATGCTTCAGATTTGGCATGCTTACTGCTAATCTCTGGTCAGTTGTTTTAATCAGTGAATTGTCCTGGGAATACTGCAGCACCCAAGTAGCGAAGTAAAACTTGCCAGTGTTAGATGTCATGATAGAGTCCAGCATATAGAGGTCACAATGAAGAAGTCAGAATTTTTCAACAGTTATCACAATGTTATCTACATTTGACAAGTTTTCTCCTATGATTAGAATGGGAAATAAGTGTGGCAAGTGTGTGTTGTTGTTATTATTAGAATTTATCATCATTTGCATTGTGGTAGTACCAAGGACCTCACCTATGGACCCTGTTGTCCTAGGTACTGAATAAATATCCAGAACAGAAAGAGGGCCCCTGACCCAAAGAGCTTACAGTCTAAGGAAATATCCCTTAATGATCATCTCTGTGCAGAGGTAAGTAGCAGGTCTGTTGGCACTTGGGAAGAGAGATTGGTGATATTTATCTGAACCTTTTTTGAACATAATAAAAGGTATTGGTTTGATTAACATGCTGGACAAAATTTTGAATATTTCTTATTTTTCCAAACTATTGTGCCATTAAAGGAAGATTTAAGCAAATGATGTGATGTTGCTTTAAGACAGTCAGCTTACTTGTCTTTAAAGAACATTATTTCTCCTCGGAAAGTGGTGACGGCATCGAAAGTCAGTTTAGAGCCACAGGTGTTTGGTGGTAGAGGTTCTGTTGGCTCCATGGGTTCTATGGAGACCATAGATTCTGTTGGATCTTCAGGGGGGTTAGATGAAGGTCCTAAGGAAAACAATTTAGAGAAGAAAATAAAACTAGTATTTGACATTCTAAAATTCAGATAACTTCAGTGGATCTGTCATTTTTATTCAAGCTATAGTTAATACAACCATTCAATATGGATTTCATTAAAAGTTATTTGAACTTGTTAGAGGCTATAAACATTGAGCGATTAATAATGTTTGATTACCATAGAGGTATTGAATGCCATTAATATCATCCTGATGAAGACGGAAAGTCTTGGAATCAAAGTATCTGTAAACTGGGTACATCAGTGAATCAGGGTGTCTAGAATGGAAGAGTCCCAGAGAATGGCCAAACTCATGCGCAGCCACGAAAAACAAGTTGGAACCTAAAAGCAGCAAACAAAAAGTATAAAAGAAAGTTACGTCTTTTCGTGTTCTTGCCCATCAGTGTGAAATACAAGCCAGCCAATTGCACTCAATACAATAGAGGTTTTTAGTGCTTATAGTAAACTCAGATATAGTTGAAATACATCTAAGTACAATGAAAATACATTGAAGCACATCAAAAGTGCAAAGGTGCAGAGCTTGTAGGCCTGATCCAGCACCCAACAACTTCAGCAGAGATCAATGTGGGTGAAGGAGTCCAGATGTTGTGATGCCTTTGGAAAACTGGGGCCTGAGGAAGCTAATTATGTGGGATGGTTTTCAAAAGTGCGGAGATCCTAACTTTGTTTGGCACTATTGGTTGTTCAACACTTCTGAAAATCGGCCACTCACTTAGGCATCTAACTATGGATGTAGGAGTCAAACTTTAGATGCCTAGTTTTGAAAATCCTACCAAGCCCAGATATGTAATATTAAGAGTTGGTTTTACATACCCTGTGAGCCTTTGGTCCAGTCTTCATCCTCATCAAAGTGAGCATCTCCACCAAGACCATTGCCAGGTGCATAGGCATGAGCAACAGTCCCACCAGGACCATCAAAGGGATTGAAATCATTGTGAACTAAGAATGGAATAAGGTGCAATAGAACTCTGTGTGAGTTTGCAACACTCCAAATTCCTCTTACATGCAATTTTGACAACCCCATTATTTGTTAATTTTTACTGAGAAGCAGAAATTTTTGACTTTCTAGTAGCTCTGCAGACACTAAACAATTGGAAGTGACACAAAAATCTGTCAAAAGGGAAGTGAGATCATGAAGCAGTGGGAATTGGGCAAGGATTGGAGATGGGCATGAATGCAGGTACAATGGCTTGGTGGGAGGAGAAATGCAAAGGAAAGGAAGGTAAATAAAAATAATGGCAAGCTGTTGTACAACTTGTAGTTATATAGTCAAACCACAAGACAAGCATGTGAGAAACCAAAAGAATCAGATGACCTTTTATTGTTCCCTCCACCATCCTCCGCTACTTTCTGTTCTCTTTATCCACTGCATCTTGTCTAATGAGGATCCTGCTACCTCCTATGCACATAGAAGAGAGCTTTGGAGGGAGAAATCTCCCTGAGGATCCACCACATCATCCCAGTAGGGGGTGGAGTTTGACCTCCTCCACCACGAAAAAGCCCTCGAAGGAGAGCCAGCCCCAAGCACTGAGCTCTGTGGCCCCTATCTAGCAAAGCACTTCAACCTGTGCTTAACTATAAGCATGTGCGTAGTCCCAGTGACTTACATGGAACTACCATGAGTAAAGCTATGAGTAAGACCCACAAGCCCTGATTCTGTGCAGATGTCTACCCAGGCTAAACATTATACACTATGCACAGTCCTGTTGAACTACACACAGTGTGTAAATTATGTACAGATATAAATCTTTGCAGTATCACGGCCTTAGATTGTAAACTCTTTGGGGTTGGGAATGTTTTTTTGTGTGTGATTGTATAATGCCTAGAACAATGAGATCCCCATCCTAATACATATGATAATAATGAATAATAATTTCAGGACAAATCTTTCACAGACCTCTGGATGGTAATATTTACAATGATTCTCTCTCTATATATATATTTACCTCTGGCTGCAAAGGAGATCAATATATCTGCATCACCTCTGTCAACCCGGTTAAATGTCAATGGGATCACTTTGCTCCAGACTGTAAAAGCTTTCTTGATGGCTGCATCTACATCAACTTGAGCCATGTCTGGTGTATAGTTCAAAATCCTTTCAAATTTAATATAGAGAAACAGCTGAGTTCTTTACAATATTTATCATCTACTTGGAGCAACTTGTCTCCCTTTAATGCAAGAAAACCCCTATATTACTGACTAGTTACCTGTATGTTAGTTTTCTTTTCCCCCATTTTGGTTGTCCTGCAAAGGTGGAGAAATCAGCAATATCAGGGACTCCACACCGGGGTTTCTGCATCACCTCCAAAGTGTTAGAATCAAATTTCCCAGTCACTTCCAATCCGATGAATTCCTGCATTTCTTTGATTTTGTTGACCATAGGACTGTCACTTTTCCATCGTAAAACAGGCTTCCCATCTGTCTTAAGGCTGTAGTAATTTTCCAGGTACTTCTGATGAAACAGATATCTATTAAGACACTAGATTCTTTTTTAGATCTTGCAAAATAATATTAAATATTATGACATGAGATCTACCCTGGGCTTCTGCTGCTTGTTCCCTCTGTGTCTCAGGAACTCACTTTGTTTAGAAACTTTGTAAAACTGAAATTAGTTACCATTTTCCATTTACATTAATGGCTTGATGTTATCTTGTTCTGTGCTAATGTGGCTACAAGAATTCTGCATGAACGTTTTGCAATTGTACAATAGGATTAATGCTCAGAACACATTCAGAATAAACATTTGCCCTGTAAATGGAACATTTTGTGACAAAACACCTTAGGCTTACTATCTGTTCCAGCACTCCAGGCAGTATTTAAAGACAGACAAAAAACAAATTTTTGAAGAACATGATTGAAAGCATGATTTTCCAATAGCATTACATGTTATCATGTGCAATGATTCAGACAAAATGAAGATCCTGATCTTACAACCACTTATGCATGAGACTATCTTTACTCCCCCAAGAAGTCACAAGTGAGCCACTAAGATTACTTGTGTGTAAAGTTATTCAGATATTTAAGTGTCTGCAGTATAAGCCCTTAAACTGGTGCACTGTAATTTTAAATTGCTTCCCGCAAAATAATGTAAACCAAAATAATAATAAGATGCTTCCCCTGGCAAATTTCTACTGTTCATGATGACAGGGCTGAATTATTCTTCAGAAATATTGCCTCACTTTGAGCATTGCACATCCATTAAAACAGCACCCAAGGCAAGCAGTTTCCAAGCTTTTGAAACCAAACAACCTCTTCAGGAAAATGAAACAAGTCATATCCACCCTTCCACCCCACCATTTTAGAAGGGCAGCCTTGCGGAACCTTTCACGGCCAGTGTGTCACATCCCTCCTGGGGGGCATGCTTCTATTCTTTGGGAAATACTCAACCGACTATTCACCCCAACAGCATGTATAGGGTCAGATCCTCAGCTGGTGTAAATCAGCATAGCTCCATTAACTTCAATTAACTCCAGCTCAGGATCTGGTCCTTTGTGTCTGCAATCATTACCTGAACAAGCTTTGTATCTTCTTCTGCTTTTCTTTTTGGATGTATAGGAAAAGCACAAGATGTTGCACATAGTAACAGCAGAAATGGAAGGTTCTTCATTCTTTTGCTTCTATGTCTTGTCTTTATGAAGATCTCAATCTCCGCCCGCTACATACAAGTCTCTCACATATCCCTGTTTATATAGTACTTGTGTGCTTCATAAAGCCAGGGGTAGCCTGACTCACAGTTTAGAACAGCTTCCAATTAGCAACAGAAGATATGCAGATAACTGGTTTAGACATGAAAAGCTTGATAGATTTCATGTAATCTGCCTCCCATCCCACTCCACCCCTTTGCAAATTTTGCAATTGGACAATATGATTAATGGTCAGGAAATAGGTTGATATTCTTTTCCTTTAGAAACTCACTGTTTCTTCAAGTAAGAAAAATGTTATTTTAGTACTTAAAAAAGACAGCCTTGAGCCTCAAAACATTTATGAATGTCCTTAACTTTAAGCATCTGAACAGTCCCATTAACTTGAAACCTCTCAGATGCTCAAAGGTAAGCACAGATGTAAGTGTTTGAAGAATTGTGGCCTCTAATAAGAAAGAAAATGAAATCTTGGCAGGTTCCAGGTTATTTTTGTAGACAACTGAAACAAGTGTCTTCCACAGTTGGGAGAAATCTCATTGTTAATATACTGCCATAATCTGCTCACCTTACCCATTGGAATAGTCCTTGTGCTGTAAGACACTGAAAAATCAGTGCTGACTATTTGCATCACTTCCAGGTTATCTTTAATAAGGTTCTTAGCTCTATTGGAACCACCCATGCCTCCCTCTGCCCATTGCTCCTGCCTGTACTACCAAGCAACAATCTCATGCAGCAATTAAAACTTGATTCTCAGGCCTGGTTAAGCTAAACTGAATGCAGGAATTGGGGATGGGGTAAAGGACTATTGCACCACAATCTTAATTCTGGAAACAGCGAAGGAACAGAACAATAAAAGCTAGAACAGTCCTTAGGAGCTGGTCTATCTTACACTGTACTGAACATGGTACAGAATAGCAGGAATGTACTGTGCTCTGACTATATCTCCTCCTTCAACATGTCCCCCCATAATCCACCACCATACCCTGGTGCTTCCTTACACTGGGGGCTGTTAGGGGAGTGATATGGGAATGTCCTGCTGGCTCTATTTTACCAGAATCTCCCTTATGCCAGGGGTGATTCCCAAGTGGCCAGTTCTGCCTCCTTTGTGGCCCTGGTGTATCTGCAAAGCCAGAGTACTGAGCCACCACAGAGCCCAGAATCCGGGCCTAGCTCTTATGCTTTGGATAATATGTTCCCCACTATTTTCAGGAAACTTTCTCTCTGCTTCATATGGTGCATGCACCAATCAGCATCAGCATCCTGGATATTGGGCATGAGGCCTTAGAAAGTCCCCCAAAATTCATAAGCTCAAATTCTTCATTAATGGTTTAACACCATCGTCTTCACCTCAGGGTGGAGAATTATCTTTTCTTTCATTCTCCATCACAAGGGGCACAGGCTGCCACAGGAAGAACGCAGAGGGACCTCCATTCAAAATATAGTGAGAGATGGCAATAGCAGAGATTTCTGAAAGGAGAGGTACATACGTTACAGAGACATTTGCTGAATTATTTCCCTTTGGGACACATCAATGGAAACCAGCAGAAAGGAGCCCCAGGAGATAGATGTCATGATGATGTCTCGAGTATCTGCTTTCTCCCCCTGGATGGTTGGTTGGTCTTGTTGAAACAGGACACAGGACAGAGATTCAGGAGGAAGCAAACACTTGGTCATGGGGCCTAAATTTTCCACACTCATCATTGTTTGTATTTGAGTGCTCATCCACAGGGGCACTTGTTACCCGGGGTTCTTTCAATCCAAAGCTCTTGGTAACTTTTACTCTGTGGGAGGTGGTGTCAGGAAATAAATCGGGGAGACACGGCCATCCGACCGATAGATGGCTGGCACAAACAGGACAACACATGAGTGCTTTCACTTAAAATTAAACTTTACTTAGTCTCAAGCACTTATACACATGTCCGCAACAGGTTAGTAAAACACCCCCAACCCTCAATAATTACCGAAGCTGAATGTGGCTCTCGAGTGGCACTGCAGCAGCCCATCTGCCGGTGGGGAACACAAGATGCATCCAGAGGGAGAGTCCAGTCCCAAAGAGTCCCACTACCTCAAACTTTTCCCACTTTCTTCATACATTAGTAATAGAATGACATGTCCCTTAAAGAAAACTTGTCAAGCAAGCAGTTTCAATGATCAAGGCTTTCTTCTGATTATTGATGAACCAGGTGTGGGTTTTTCCAGAGTTTCCAGCCTTGAGGCCCCAGTAGACATTCCTGGGGCACATCCTGCTCTTCTAAAACGGATGTATCATCAACTTCAACACAATTCTTAGCAGGAAGAACGTGGGGTCAAGCTGCCTTTTCTGTGGCACCCAAAAACCCCTCCCCTCCTGCCTTGGTCAAGCTGAGGCTGTGACATGGCCAATTTACAGCCTGTTGACTTGGCTGCTTTTAGCAATAAGCCATAGTGGTTTCAGGCACTTTACTGGTTTGCTGACATCTCCCCGTACAAACAGGGAAGGTTTTAGTGAGGTTGTTGTGGTTCTTCGATTGGCAGGACTCAGCAACATTGTCAAGTATGCTCTGTTGCTAACTTTTTCCCTCTTATTCTGTTCCTTCTTTTCCACCCATTTCTAGGTGCTGTTGATCACCCACTAAAATCATTCATTTTTCTTAGTATATCATCCCATGTAGAAACTTTCATAGCCTCAGAGATGTTTTCTAAGGCCTTGCCCATGAAGAAATCAAACCTAGAAATGACCTCCATAATGAGAATCTCTTGTTCTTCCACAGAGATTTGACTTGCTGATTGCTACACTCTCCTTTCTCAAAGCCTCTCTCTCAGAAATGTCTCTTACCATTGTCTGGCCCTTGCTATGGCGGGGTCGATACCCCCACCAGCAGCATTCCCTTGGCCAGAGCCCCTAGTAAGAACACCAGAAGAAGACATCATCCTCCCGTGGGCACAATGCTGAGTAGAAGTCTCAAAATTTGACCCCTGAGGCTAGTGTGTGTAAATATGGAGCCATAGGTATGTATGCTTTTGCTGAGAATGCCAGCCACAGAGGGAGAGGCATGTACCCCTCTTCTGACAGCTGCATAATGACAGCTCATATGAATCAGATAGGTTTCAGAGTAGCAGCTGTGTTAGTCTGTATCCGTAAAAAGAAAAGGAATACTTGTGGCACCTTAGAGACTAACAAATTCATTAGAGCATAAGCTTTCTTCATAGGCTCACTCGAAAGCTTATGCTCTAATAAATTTGTAAGTCTCTAGGGTGCCACAAGTACTCCTTTTCTTTTTATGAATCAGACAGTCTTTGTTTAATGGCAGGGCTTGCTATCTTACTTGTGCCTTCTGTGTGGCTCCTGGTGGGTCTCTCTTCCTTTCCAGCCTAGGGTGTGTGTTCTTCCCAGAAGACTAATCTACCATAATTTCCTCTTAGACAATAAGGATGCTGGATCCACTAACATCCCTTTGTGCAGGAATCACTTCCAGGTCAGACTCAATTCATTTGGAAATCTCCATGCATGTGTGTCTATCTAGAGAGGGGACTAAACACTGCCAGGTGGGGCAATGATGGAGCTGAATTTCCAAATCCTCTGATTCATCTCCTATTCAGGCCATGCGAGAGCATTCTTTTCTCCAGCAGGGAGGTCCACATTGCACCTCCTCTGGATATTGCCTGCTAGGAGCATTATAACTTTTGTTTCTCTTTCCTATGAAGCAACAGACTGGCCTATACTGAACAAAGATCTGATTTTTTATGAAAAATCTCGACTGTGTATATGCATTTGTTAAAATAATAAGCAATGAGATACATTCTCACAGTGTATGTTTATTCAGTGCATGACACTACTCTGAATGCAGTTATTTGGTTTGCATATGACTTTTGACATCAGTAAGAGCAGTGTTAGGCTCACACTCCATAGCTGAGATTTTCAAATGTGATTGGTGATCGTGGGTGCCTCGGATTTTGGGTGTTCAATTTAAGACATCATAAAGGGACCTGACTTGGGTAAGTGCTCAGTGCTCTATCTATGAACAATTTCCTCTTGGTGCTGACATAGCTATATCCAGTTCCAGTCACCAAGAATAGAATCATAGAATCATAGGACTGGAAGGGACCTTGAGAGGCCATCTAGTCCAGTCCCCTGCACTCAAGGCGGGACTAAGTATTATCTAGACAATCCCTGACAGGTGTTTGTCTAACCTGCTCTTAAAAATCTCCAATGATGGAGATTCCACAACCTCCCGAGGCAATTTATGGCAGTGCTTAACCACCCTGACAGTTAGGAAGTTTGGCCTAATGTCCAATCCAAACCACCGTCTGTAATTTAAACCCGTTGCTTCTTATCCTACTGACAGAGGTTAACGAGAACAATTTATGTTCCTCCTCCGTGTGACAACCATTTATGTACTAGAAAACTGTCCCCTCTCAGTCTTTTTTTTTTCCAGACTAAACAAACCAAGTTTTTTCAGTCTTGCCTCATAGCTCAGACTGACCTGAGCTGCATTCAGATTAGAGGCCTGAAGGATATAGCCCATTGTCACTCCCCTGAGCCACCAAATCTCCTGCCTTTGCCATCCTACAACCCCTCCCCATCTTTAGCAATGCCTTCATATAAGGTTATGTCAGTTCCTTCTGCTTCATTACAAAAGACACAAAGAAATTATAACCGTTCAGCTAGTGCGTGATGATAGGATCAGTTGTTTAGAATAATATTGTAATGAACAGGGGGTGTGACTGCCCTTTACTGGATGGAATCAGAACTACTCAACTGCGTGTAAAGGCCCTGTGCAAAATAGCTCATGTAGTCGAGATGTGCTTTAGGAGTAAACATACTTGTGCACTATCACCAGAGCACAGTGAACTTCCACATGGTCACAGTGTCCAGCATAACACTGACTGACAAGGTCCTAGCCGGTTCTAGGTGTCTTAGAACTATCAACTCTTACGAAGCAGGGAGTGAATGTCTAGTGCTGTGCTTCTATCTTCTTCTTCTTCTAATATCTTTCCCCTTCCCTTAAGATCATTTCCCCTTGCTTCTACCCTGGAGCTGCCCATTTACTTCTGCCTCCTGCTCTGCCTTTCCTCTACAGTTAATGGAGTCTCTTAAAGTCATCATATTGCCTGAAAGGCTGAGCTGGGAGTGCAGACTGCAGTGCAATTAAATTAAATTAAGTGGCCCCTTCTCTAGTGCTGCTGACCAGAAAGACCATGAGTCTGGACCAAAAGAAACAAAGACTGTTATATACACAAACATAAAATAGCTTTATTGCCCAGTGACAAATAGATTAATAAATAGCCTAAATACAATACTAAGATAAGTTAAAACTATATATTAAATTTAACATTTTTTCTGTAATTTAAACGAATATTTATCAGGGATCACTGCACTTATGTGACTCAGACATAAAGTAAAAGATGAATAACACTGATTAAAAATGTGTGCCTGCTCTTATTTGCAACCAAACCAACTATTGCTCTTCATTTCACGAATAACTTTCTTGGACTTGGTGTCTATTTCATACTGCTTTGATCCATGGAAAAAATAGAAATGTCCTAGAAATAAAACCAAAATGAATAATTACTTTGTACAAATGTATATTCATTCTCTTTCCACAAACACTGCTGCAAATTAAAATGTGTACACCTAAACAAACACACTAATTTCTATAATGATTCTTGAATCTATAGAAATGCACATTTTTCAGTATATTCAACTATCGAAGTATTTTTTTTATTTACCTTTTTCCTGAAAAGCAGCATCGACCTTATTGCCAATTCTTGGAAAGTCAACTGTTATGCGTCTTGGATAACCCTTTTCCATAGATTCGGTGACTTCATCATAACTGAGTGAAGAAAGGACATGAAAATAATACATGAACATGTGATATATAATATGGAGTCCAACTGACCTTTACAACAAGTAAGTCCTGCCCTTAGCTAAAACTCACTAACCATGAGCTACTGTAACTCATTGAATTGTATAACTCCATACTATATGAATACTTTCACCTTGACTAATCCATGCACAGTCGTCCTCAGCTAGTCTGACTAAATAGTTTGTTTTTCCTACTTGATTGCTGTAGGAGGAGCAGTGTGGGGCCCAAGTGTGCAACCTTGATATCAGGGCCCTTATCCTGCAAAGACATTTCTGTACATGACTTGCTTTGTGCTTATGAGTTGTCAATGGGACTAGTCACCTGAGTGAAGCTAAGCATAGGCATAAGTCTTTGCAAGTGAGCCCTTAGTTATGTGATAGTCTCATCCAAGAAGAAATAGGGGTATTTTTTTGGGTGGGGTAGGGGGGAAGGGAAATGGTTACAAAACTGTTTATTTAATTTTAATTAAATTTAACTTAATTTAGTTTTAGAAATTGCTTGAGTGCAGTTCCCCACTGCACAGGACAGCAGCAGTGCTGTAAAGGTCAGCCTTGCCCCAGCCCTAATCGGGTAGGGGTTGAAACAAGAGGAGGAGCTGGTCTTTCCACCCTCACACAGCTTCTGGTGGCTATAGAGCTGATAGGAAATCCCACCTGCTACTGTAACACCGACAGGCCCCGGTCATCGGGATCAAACCTGAGATCTCTGGAGCTAAATGCATGAGCCTCTACTGCATGAGCTAAAAGCCACATGGCCATTAGCTAAGGCTATAGAGCAAACTCATTATTCTCTCTCTAGGTGGTCTCGGTGCCGCTAGAGAGGACAGAGCACCACGCCCAGGAGGTGTGTGGGTTAAATACTTCCCCTAGCTGAGGAAGCGCATCCCGAGCTTCAGAGACTTCCCAGTTGAAATCCCGGATGAGCCTCACCCTGTAATACTAACAGACCCTGGTCATCAGTGGGTGGGATTGAACCTGGGACCTCTGGAGCTAAAAGCTAAGGCTGTAGAGCAAACTCATTAATCTCTCTCTACGAGGTTTGGTGCCACTCAATGGGACAGAACACCACACGCAGGAGGTGTGAGGGTTACACTATCAGCTCTCCTACCACTGGAGGTGGGGCATACCACTAGGGGGAGACAGCTCATGGTAGTCATGAGCTGCAGGGACACCAGAGGCACAAATAGAGAACTCAGCCAGGGCTGGGTGATGGGCACAGGGAGCAGCCAAAACATGAGGTTCCTGCAGGCCTGCATCACACACAAGAATCAGCCAATGCTCAAAAGTGGGGGAGGGTACCTTAAACTTGGACTAAGAACAGAGATTGGAAGGACAGTCGAGATTTTTACTGCTGGGTTTATGATGCTCTCCTATTAACTGTTCTTTGCAATGACACCAGGGTTTAGCGACTGCTAATAAAGGTGCTGGGATGGAACTCTGCAGTAGAGCATTGGTCACAAGAAAGAGAAAACAAAAATGACAAAAAACAAGTGTGCTGCCTCCTCCCTCAGCTGCCACCCCCGCATAGGTTTCTGGCCAATGGGAGCTGTGGAGGAGGCACTCGGGGTAGGGCGGGGCAGAGCACGGAGCTGCCTAGCTACACCTCCATGTAGGAGCAGCAGGGACAGGTTGCTGCTTCTGAGGAGCCGTCCGAGGTGAGTGCCTCCCGGATCCGGGACTCCACACCCCCTCCCATGTCCCAGCCCCACACCCTCTCCCACATGCAAACTCCTTTCCTCTTAGTTAACTGGAATTTTTCACTTACCACACCCCCTGTTCCCCCAACATGCCGGATAAAAAAGCTTTTATTGTACTAGCAGCGAATGGAAAATGTTCTTTAACTTGAGTGTTTTAAGGAAAAGGAAGAACTGAGTTCTATCTCTGTTGTCATTGACATTCAGCTTACAATGGGGTGTGCAATATATGAGTCATGTAATCCTACTCAAGGGAGCCACACATTTGTCCTTATTCCAAATGTAAAGGGTTAATAAGGCTTTAAAGAAGCTGCATGGATTATTTGCTGGGAGAATTTAATCTTACCTCCAATACTTGTCACCTACAAAGAAGTACGTTTTTTTGGTATTCTCATCATAAACAGCGGCATCAATATTCTTAACATATCTTGGAAAGCCCAGGGCATGGATGTTCCTAGGAAAACCTGGCTGTACAAACGCTCCTTTGACAACCCAGTATTGATTGCCTGTCAAGAAAAACATATATAAAATAAATAGATATAAAAGCTTGATAGGGACTTCAGATGAGATTAAGCCATATTTAATTACAGTTATGGAGCTTCCACAAGGAAACTTTTATGTTCCCTGCGGGGTGAATTCCATTAGATAGCATTGAATTTGAAGACATTCCTTTCCTGCAAGGCAGCTGGAATGTTTAACGTTTCAGGACATTTGGATCTTTTGCTTTATAAATTCATTACAGTAATTAAAAAAAACATTTCCCCCCCCCGGGAGCTGGGATTGTTCAGCACCTCTGAAAATCAGGCCACTTAGTTAGGTGCCTAAATATGAATTTAGCTGACTAAATGTAAGCACTCCATTTTAAACACTTTAGCTCAAATATATAACTGATCCTCTCATCTGCCTTAAGCACATCATTTAACATCACTCTCAGTTTTCCTGATTATGAAATAGGCATAATATCTTATTTCACAGGACTGTTGTGAGGTTTAATTAGTTAATGACTGTGAAACTGAACTTTGAAGGTGAATAGTTATGTAAATGCTAGGTGGTGGTGTTATTATTAATAATAATTGCTTCTTCATTTCCACATGTAAGAAGAATGTCTAGAAATTCAATAGAAATACCTTTAAAAAGAAACACTTGATCTTTCTTGTCAATTTCATAAGCGGCTTGAAAGCCAGATGGTAGAGTTGGCCAGAAGGAAGAAATTAAATCCTGCTCAATACCTGGGAAATAAGGACTCTTGCGCCAGATGTACCTGATTGAAAAGACAAGTTGCTTGTTTATATTATCATATTTTACAATTAATTCATGAGATCATCAACAGTGAAATTTAATAAAAATTCCTACTATATGAGCTGTACATTTGTTCACTAGCTGCTGGTGGTGAGACGTGTCCCCAATCCACAGATCATGTCCACTTGGAGATCCAATGCCCATTTCATAGTGGCCTCTTCAGTGCTACAGAGAAATCCTGTCCCATTTATTTGTGCTGGGGTTCTTCCACCCTGCCCTTTTACTTCACCTTTTCCTTCCCATTCCTTTGGTCCCCAGTAAGGCACAGGGAAGAGCTGGGTCAGGAGGAATCCTTTTGCCCACCATGTAAATGCAGCCATGTCTTCGGTGCAATGTGTCAGCTCTTTGATAGTGCACAGCAACACTAAACTGGAAAAATTTTTTAGGAGGGAAATTTAAGAGTAATTTCTTCAATTGAACCTTCAGGGGGCATTCCTGCGTAGGCAAAATGTCATTCCCTGCGTTGGTATTGGCCAAAACCCTGAGGATGCCACTTTTATTCCATCTTCCGAGAAGTGCATTGGGATCTTTAAATGACCCATTAAAGAGTTAAGTATCAGATGTCATTGAAAAGATGGGTTTCAGAGTAGCAGCCGTGTTAGTCTGTATCCACAAAAAGAACAGGAGGACTTGTGGCACCTTAGCGACTAACAAATTTATTAGAGCATAAACTTTCGTGAGCTACAGCTCATCCGATGAAGTGAGCTATAGCTCATGAAAGCTGATGCTCTAATAAATTTGTTAGTCTCTAAGGTGCCACAAGTCCTCCTGTTCTTTTTATCGAAAAGATGGCACCTCTAACAGTAGAATGTCACCAAGCACTGCAGCTGGAGCCTGGGTTCAATGCTCTCTGGAGGCTAAGAATGCCACCTACTGAATCACCAACAACACTTTCTATAGCCCCATAGTTTTCCCTTTAGATCTGCCATCCATAGCCTGACACCAGTCTTTCAAGAACAATGCTTCATGTGATATGGCTGCAGGCCAAAGTACGATGCTCTGATTGCACAATTGCCATGGAATGTAACAGACCATGCACAGGATGACTAAGGATGATTTAAAATACTAATATTTACTCGCCCGTCAGAAAGCCCAGTTACTTCGCCCAGGTTGCATGGGCAAGTAGAAATTTGTGAGGTTGTGTTGACTATACATTTGGAAGGAAATCCCCCCTCTTGAACTAATTGTCAAAGCATTGCCATTACAAGTGTAATCTAAGCAAAACTTGATGTTGACAGAACAGAAATAATTTACCTGTCTTTAAAAAATATTATTTCCCCACGGAGAGTGGTGATGGCATCAAAAGTTAAGTGAGGGTCACAGCTGTCTGTTGTTGATGTTTCTGTTGGTGTTTCTGTGGGTGGCGTGGAAGCTGGTGGCTCAGGAGAGGTTGGGGGTCCTTAGGGAAGAAATTAAAAGCAGAATTGGAAGGTCAGTTAGTATTGCTATTACAGAGCTTGGAGAACGGCAATACTGGGCCAAATTCTCAGTGGGTTTGAAACAGTGTTTTCCCATTCTATCAAGGTAATTATATGGCCACCACTGCCATATTATCTGAGCTCTTCACAGTCTTTAAGGTATTTATCCTCACAACACCCCTGTGGGGTAGGACAATGCTATTATCCCCTTTTTACAGATGAGGGAAGTGAGAGGATAAGTGACACAGACGATCTATGGCAGAGCAAGGAATTGAAACTGGGTTTCTGGAGTCCTAGCCTAGTGCCCTCACCAATGCCTCTCTGAACTCCTCCTTGACATTAATGGAGCTGTGCCAATTCACATCTGCTCAGGAGCTGGCACAAGACAATCACAAAGTTTCATACAGAAACATATTTAAACCTTTCAGATTAGTGATACCCAGGAAGCACTCACCTCTGCAGGGAGGGGGGTGCCTAATATGCATGAAGAAGGGGTCACACTATGTGCTTCTCGTCACAGGTAGCCAGTTGAGCTGGCTCGTGCAAATGGAGTTAGAGTGAGCCATGGCCTTACCTGCTTCTCATTCCTTTAGCTATGATTAGCACCCAAGAGGACAGAAGAGGGAACACAGTCCCTGTGTAAAGGTAAGAACAAGGACTGCAATAAAAGCCAGTCCCTGTACACTGCTCTAAGGGTGAAGGCTCCTTACCCCCTTCACACCCCATACAGGTAGGCCACAGTGTTGATCTTGATTACACATTCTCATCAAATTGTTTGTAACTTGTAGGAGAGAAACTTTAAAAAAAAGTGATGTTTCCTCCTTACCATATAGGGTCTGAATGCCATCAACATCATCCTGAGGGAGCCTGTAGTTTCTGGTCTCCGTCTGCAGATAGGCTGGATACATCAAGGAGCCAAGGATATTTGAATGACCAAGACCCAATGAGTGGCCAAACTCATGAGCAGCAACAAGGAACAAGTTGAATCCTAAAAATATAAAAAGCATAGCATGAATGTAAGTTATAAACATGTCCCCATAAAACAACAGGAAGGGACGGGTGAAGTCCCAGAGGAGTGGAGAAGGGCAAACATAGTAGCTATCTTTAAAAAAGGTAAACAAAGGGCATGTCTACACTGCATTGTAAACCTGGCTGTGTGGGACCTGGGACTGAGAACGCAATGTTTCCAAGCCCATGCTTAAGCATCCATACTGCATTATAAACGTAGGTTCACAATTGCTGGACCCAGGTCTCACAGCCATATAAGCGCATCCATATGACACTACACACACCTGTTGACTCTGGTCTGCAGCTTGAGCTGTGTCCACACTGCAAAATAACAGGGCTTGGATCCAGGTCACAGTGTCAAACTAGGGAAATCTGGTCTAGATGAAATTACAATAAGGTGGGTGCACAACTGGTTGAAAAACCATACTCAAAAGTAGTTACAAATGGTTCACTGTCAAACCAGGAGGATGCATCTAGTGGGGTTTGTCCTGAGTGTGGTACAATTCAATATTTTCATTAATGATTTGGACAATGGAGTGGAGAGTGTGCTTTTAAAATTTCCAGATAACATCAAGCTGGGATGAGTGACAAGCACTTTGGAGGAAAGATTAGAATTCAAAATGACCTTGACATATTGGAGAACTGGTTTAAAATCACCAAGATGAAATTCAATAAAGACAAGTGCAAATTACTACACTTAGGAAGGAAAAATCAAACGAACAACTGCAAAATGGGGGATAACTGGCTAGGCAGTAGTACTGCAGAAAAGGTTCTGGGGTTATAGTGGATCACAGAACATCAGCCAGCAATGTGATGTAGTTGTGAAAAAGGCTAAAATGATTCTACGGTGTATTAACAGGAGTGTCATATGTAAGACATAAGAGGGAATTGTGCTTCTTGTGAGGCATCAGCTGAAGTACTGTGTCCAGTTTTGGGTGGCACACTTTAAGAAAGATGTGGACAAATCAGAAAGCATCCAGAGCAGAGAAACCGAAATGATAACAGGTTTACAAACATGACCTGTGAGGAAAGGTACAAAAAAGCTGGGCATGTTTAGTCTTGAGAAAAGACTGTGAAAAGAATTCATTTTGGACTATGTAGAGGCCTGGTTATTACTTTTTTTTTCCTTCAAAGAAACAAATATGAGGCCAGCCGCCATGGAAGTAGCTGTTCATACTGCAGAAATATCCCTCCTTAGATATAACCAATGTTTTGTTAATATTGATGAATTCAGAGGCCAGAAGAGGCTATTATGATTGTCTCGACTGACTTTCTGAATAACACAGGCCATGGTATTTCACTCCATAATGCCTACATTGAACCCCATAGCTTGTGATCCCACAATATAACCCACGATAAAGCACACTAGACAGAAGCACTCAACATGCACCACAAATACACTCATCCACTGAACACACATCGTTTTCCCTGCACAAGGTTGTTAAAAGTTATCATCACTTTATTACTTTATTTTTTATTTAAAAAGTGGTGAGTTCAGTATTTTACAACTGCTAAGAGCCTCACCCTAAGGGCACAATTCCATGCCATACACTAGTAATGCCTATTGTCTACCTCAGTCAAACCAATCCACCTCCATGGTAATTCCAGTCACTCCACGGGAGCCACAGTTGTAGTCAGTGCATTGACTTCAGTGGCATCACTATGGATTGTCATGGGTGTAACTGAGATCAGAATCTGAACCACTGATTTCAAGGAGAACTCCGCTGAGAAGTACAGCAGGTTCCGACCCAGTATATGTAGTTATTACTAAGCTGCGTTACTTTTGTGCCCCCATCTCTTTCCAGTGTAAAAATGAGCTAATAGCTCTTAAAATCAAATACTGCAGAGCGGAGAATGCAAAGGAAATAATAAGGGATTCCTACCTTTCAAATCTTTTGTCCAGTATTCATCCTCATCAAAGTGGGCATCTCCACCAATACCTTCGCCTGGTGGATAGGCATGAGCGAGAGTTCCACCCACTCCATCAAAGGAATAGAAGTCACCATGAACTAGAAAAGGATACATAAAAAGTACGAGTCTTCTCAATTGGGACTGTAAGTAAAGTTGTCAATACTTATCATTGACACATGGGGATTCTCTTACATCTAGCCGCAAAGGAGATCATTATATCTGCGTCGCCTTCATAAACTCTGATGAATTTCAGTGGGGTCACGCTGCTCCAGACGTGACAAGCCTTCTCAATTGCTTCATCTACATCAGCGGGTGCCATGTCTGGTGTATAGTTCAAAATCCTTTAAGTACATAATAAGGCAATAAATGTAGGCAATTAAAAATGCAATTGACAGGACATGTACTTCAAGTTAAACATTTTGCTTCCTTGTTGTCTGTATATTACTATTTGTATCTCTTGTCTTTTTAGGCAATATGTTCCTTGATACACAACATATGTCTATCTCTGTGTTTGTTTAGTACCAACTATAATAGGGCTGTGATCCTGATTCAGACTCCTAGGTGCTACCATAATGATAAGAATAAATAATAATAAACAGAGAAAACTAATTCTTTCTGTAATTCCCAATGGCACTCAAGGAAACACATTGAAATATTACCTATATTTCAGATCTGTTTTTGTCCATCTAGGAGACCGTGGAAAGGTGCTGAACTGACCAACATCAGGTATTCCACACCTGGGCTGCTTCATCACCTCCAGAGTATTGGAATCCAGTTCCCCAGTCACTTTCAGCCCAAAGAATTCTTGCATTTCTTGGATTTTATCACTTATGGTTTTGCTGTTCTTTATTTTAAAGATAGGTTCTGCCTCTGTTTTAAGTTTATAGTACTTTTCCAGATATTTCTGATGGGAAAAAAACACCCACATTTTATGACATTCATGTTTCTTTTAGAATGTATAGAATAATCTTAATAGTTATACAGTTATTCCTGTCAACTTAATATAATAAAAGACTAATTCTTCCTATCAGCTTTATTCATATATACTGTCTACAACCATTACCTCAGCAAATTGCATGTCTTCTTCATTTTTCTTCTCTGTTTCTGGAACTACTGGAAAAGCATAAGAAAATGCTACACTGAGTAAGATCTGGAATGCAAGACTCTTCATTTTCAATGTCACTTCTTTATCCTACCACTAGTTTAACAAAACCTCTCAGTTTCTGTCTTTTCTATGCATGTCTCTTCAGTGTCGCAGTATATATATCACTTGGGTGCTCTGTAAAGTCAACAATGACATGACTCACAGTTTATAATATTCTCTGATTTTCCACAAAACATACACAATGCTACTTTTAGCAGACGTATGACACACTACAGGTGACCTCGTCTGAAATCCCCTGATTTTGCAATGTTGTCAGAGGCTGTTCGCGATACTTTCCTATTCCTTACCTTCCCATTTTTCCCCCTTTCCTTCCTAAATTAGGCCAACATTTTCAAATTTGAGTTCAGCACCAAAAGTCATATCTAGGCATCTGCATAAAAGTAGTCTGATTTTTCAGAGGTGCTAAAGGGCTGCAGTGTGAGAAAAAACATTATTTTAGCAAATGTTAGACTTGTCTTAATCTATTAAATTGTTCCAATTTGTTGTCAGTAGTTGTCTTGTTTTATAAGCTAAAATTGTAATATGTAATTGTTTTGCTTTAAAGTCATTTTGTATTGTTACAAGTCTAGTCTGCTTGTTCAAAGATTGTTTAACTGTTCCCTTTGCTGTTCCCTTTAATTGCTCGTTAGAAAATTGTTTAGCTGTTCTTTATGTGAGTGAGGATGCAAGTGTGTGTATAAATAAGAAGAGACGCCAGCAGCGGATGAGCATAATCACCAAAGAGGGAGTGAAGAAATGAAGACGCCAGTATTATTTTGTCCTGCTGGCCAAAAAGTGCAGATTAACAACCCTAAAGTACAAAGGTATCCATCCAAAAACAAGAACAAAATGCCATATAAGAAGATGAAAGATGCTTATGTATACAACCAGTTCTGTGATAAAGAATGCAAGCATGACACAGCAAGACCCATAGACTTGCCTGAGAACTAACTACTATAAAAGATGGGCAAGAACAACAGAGCTTTGAGTTCATTCTGCAATAACAATGGAGCATCGGACGCTTCCGACTTGAAGCCTGGATCCCTCCTTGTGTTCCGTCTAGCTGGCCACTAAGCTGACTCGAGCAATGATAAAGACTGGTAACTCTAACACTAGCTGCAGAACCTTTGTGGGGTGTGTGTGTATCTATATGCATATACTGATTTTGATACTTGTTTAGCGTTTTAAATAAACACGGCGTATTGCCTTGTCCCCTGGAAAAGAGTCTGTGAGTTTTAATAAGCATTACAGCAGTTCCCACTAAGGTGCATCAGCGAAGCATTTTCTCCTGTGCACAGTACGATATCTGCAGAAGTTGTTCCTTGACCTCCTTATGCCCTACAAGATTGATCCAGGCCTGAGGACAGGGCCTCTGTGCATCTTGAAAAGTCAGTAGGCTCCCTTCCCTCAATCTCAGTTGTTGCTATTGATTTCAACAATATAGGCTGCCATGCCAGTTAAGCTGTGTGTGCGTACATGGTCCTTAGCATACATTCTGGAGCAGATGTGCTTGGAGTATGAGGGAGAGGAATCCTCTCTCAGGGTATGTCTACACAGTATTTTGGAGCAAGCCTCCCTGCCTGCATCAACTGACTCGAGCTAGCAGGCCTTGCACTAGCACTCTAAAACAGCTGTATAGGGAGCACTTTGAAATTGCAGCTTAGGGATCTGAAGCCTGCCCCTCTACCTAGGAGGAAGATCCTGATTTCTAGTCCAAGCTGCCACTTCAAAGCACTGTCTGTACAGCTTTTTAGAGCTCCATGAGCCCCACTAGCCCAAGACTCTTGACCGGGTTGGGTTGCTTGCTCCATAATGCTATGTAAACATACCCTATGGGGGCTTCATCTAACCCAAAGGCTGGAGTAGACTCTGCTGCTCCCTTTTGTGACAATAGTGAATTTTTGGCTCTATCTCTTGGCCCACCCATATTCCCCCCCCCACACACACAGACCTCTCGCACACAGTGACATGTAAGGGGCCTCAGTAGAGCACCCCAGAACCACACTGACCCTCTGCCCAGAAAGTTTACAAGTCTATGGAGGAAGAGACAAGATTTGCCCTCTGATGAGCTGAGTGAACAAATCTGTGTGTGTTCAGTATGTGGTTTTTAAATGTGCTTAACTAGGTCAAATCAAGACCAGTTTCCTTTGGAACAAGGCCTTGCACTGTTCCTCAAACCAGATGTCAGCTTGCAGATCTCAGCCACTGTGGTACTAGGATTCTTTTTAAAAGGCTGTAAGAAATTTGCTGTTGCTGAAAAAGTGCTTGCTTTCTTTCTTTCTTTCTTTCTTTCTTTCTTTCTTTCTTTCTTTCTTTCTTTCTTCCCCCCTCACATTCAAAAATGACTAACTTGTTTTTTAGAGCAAATTTCCACTCCCACACTCTCCTTCCCAAACCAAGTTTGTGTACAAACCAATGACGGGAAATGTCAGCTTCCAAAAGTGAATGTTTCAGAATGATGCAAGCAACTAGCGACAGGACTAAAACGGAAATAGTTGTGCAACCTTAACTCTGGTGCAACACGATTCATGGTAATATTTATATCGCCTCTGGAAGGAGCAAGTATATCTAATAATGGGTGTTGCCACAATAGGTTCTGGTATGAGTATCCATATCATAATCTTATCCCAGTTTGATTGCTAATACATGGGCCCTGCCAGAGGACTTTATGAAGGAGAGTAGGACTTTGACCTGACTTTCTTCCTGCCTCTCCACAATGTTTGAAATGTTGTATCTCATTCAATGGCATTTGACACATGGGACCATAATGTTCTTATCTGTAAACTTCAGTCCATAGGATTGGAAACTGAACATGTTAGTAACTAAAAAATTACAGACCAGATTGTGCCTGGCTCTTGCCCAGGGCTCTCAGAAGGGTGAGGTAAGTGAATGAACAAGTTCAGTTGCCAAGCCCTGCAGACTGAAGGTTACAGATAATGATTTTATGGTTCTGCATATCAGATGTGATGAAATGAAAATTGGCATGACTGTGAAGGCCCAGATATGCAAGCCAGGTCAAATTTACAGCCACAGAGGTGAGTTCTGCCGGTTGTCAGAGAGCAGTTCACACATTTCTAAGTAAGATACAGGAACCATGCCAGGGGTATCCAGGAGGCATTGTGACTCAAATCGTCCCTTTGAGGCAGTGGTTTTCAAACTTTTTTTTTTGGTGACACAGATGAAGAAAATTGTTGATGCCTGCAAACCAATGAAACTGGAGATGAGGGGTTTGGGGTGTGAGAGGGGCTCATGGCTGGGGCAGAGGGTTGGGGTGCAGGGCTGGGGGCTGCAGATGTGCGGGGGTGAGGGCTGCGGGAATGTGGGGTTCAGGCTGTGGGAGGGGGCTCCTGGCAGGGGGTTGGGGTGCAAGAGGAGGTCAGTGCTCTGGGCTGGGGGTGCAGGCTCTGGGGTGGGGCCAGGAATGAGGGGTTTGGGATGCAGGAAGGGGGGGGCTGGGTTTGGGGGAGGCTCAGGGCTGGGGCAGGGGATTGGGCCGCCATGACCCAATCCCTTCCATTCTGCAACCCAGTACTGGGTCGCAACCTGCAGTTTGAAAACCCCTGCTCTGAAGCACAGTTCCTTCTTTGCTTCCCCCTTGCTCTGGGGGTAGACAGGGAGAGATAAGTAATCTACTACTGGCCTATACCAGTAATACCATTACAATAGACTGCACTGCCTGGTGAATGTGTGTGTGTAGGGGTGGGGGGAAGCCCAGGAGCTTTATCTATTTGTCCTGCTGACTGAGGACCAATGAAAACAATGAAGACAAACTAATCCAGTGCAAAACTGGAAAAAGCAGTCTGAAATTTTGTTTCTAGTTCACAGAAATGTTCAAGTTTCTGAAAAATGGCTACTCATTTGGAAAAGGTTCCATAAAATTCAAACACAGATACATCTTGATAAAACAGTCTGATGTCAAAGAGACTACAGATGGACAAATCATTCACTGTAAGTAAACTACCTGATGAATTTAATCCTTTGTGTGTGTGTGTGTTTGAGAATTTTGCGTGAACAAATTCTGATTTCTGCAAATATCTTAGCTATTCACAAATACGACCCAAAGAGGTGGAATTAACATGTGCCAGACTATGGCTTGCTTGCAAACCCTTCATTTTAACTACCCATTCCTTGTCATGTGAGACTGGTCCACTGTCACATGGCATCATTTCAGCTTCCTAATTGGTTGTCTGTGACTTTAAAAAAGGAATAAAAAGTAACAAATTTGAATAACAAACAGTGAATAATGAAAAGAGGACAGTCTTGGACACACATGTGAATGTGTACATTTGCATGAAGAACAGACATTCATATGAACAAAAGCTGCTCATGTGAATGTTCCTGAATAGAGATTACTTATGTAAGGGTCTAAATGAACTGAATGAATGCTTCTCTGACAGCTAGCTGGGTGGGGGAGAGATAGAGCAGTGTTTTGCTCAAAGTAATCAACTTTGGCTTGTGTTGGATTACAAATCACTTTAGTACTAAATGCAGGGGTAGTGAAATGCTGTTACCAATATTGTAATTATTATAGGAATACAGGGAAGCAGGACTGTGTTTAACCTGTCCCAAATGACGGGGGCCATCCTTTGCTGAAAGGACCTCGTTTAGCCAGGGGCATGAATGACAGAGCCTGTAGAGGTAAGAGGGGTGGGGACAGGTGTCTCAGTCATGAGGATTGCAAACCCACCCCAAGGGTTTCCCAGGAAATCAGAAAATATTAGGGTTGGAAGAGACCTCAGGAGGTCATCTAGTTTAATCCCCTGCTCCAAGCAGGACCAATACCCTGGTCTGGTTTAACCTGTTCCTCCTCACTCTTCAAAGAAAGAGCTAACTAGGCTTAATTAGGAATCTCTTTTGTTATTTTAAATGCTCAGTCAGAGCTGAAATCACTTGAGATGGGGCAGTGTTTCTGCCCAGCCTGAAAAGAGCAGAAAATCATTAAGAGACTGATGTACACCACTCACAACAGAGAGGCAGGGGTGAATGAGTGGCTGGAGAGATGCAGCAAGTGGCCAGCAGGGTGCTGGTGGAGAGGCATAGGGAGTAAGGTGCCTCCTTACTTCCACCCAGGCTGGGAGGTGACCTCTGCAGCTGTACCTCTGAACTCTAGCTCCGCACTGACCAAGGTCTCTCTCACCAACAGAAGTTGTTCCAATAAAAGGTACTAAGTTACCCACCTTGTCTCTCTAATTTCTTAGATAGTCATCATTAAAAAAAGTTGAAGAATGAGTGAGGATTTTGTTTATCTACCCACACAGAGCTAGGATGAAGAACAAATCCATGACTTTTAGCTTCTATTATTGCACATGCTTTAAAGTAGCCAAAGAATATTTGTTAGGGTAATTTTTGAGGCTGAAGAAAGCTGACTCACTTTCTGTCTGTATTTTTGGTGGTCCTGTGACTATCCCAAGATTCAATCTCAGATTAGTATTGGTCTGAATTCCAGCCAAAATTCGAACTCCCAGCTTTAGGTAAAAACATTTTTCAGCACCTGTTTGAATCTGAATAGTAAGGAAGCAGCACAGCTTCGTCCCTTGACAACTGCACCATGGGTCTTTTCCTGATGACAAGTCAGCATGGTTTGGGTGAGGAAAGGATGCTCTGTTCCCTTTAGGTCTCTCCTCACATCACCAACTATTTCTTCTCCCCTTCTCCTTATGGTTTATTAATGACAGCTCCCCTATTGTGCTGTTCCCCTGTCCCATTCAGGCACTTCTTCTTCCCTTCTCACGGTTATTGTCGTCTCACTTTCTTCCCCAGTGTCAGATTGCTCCCTACTTGTGAGCCAGGCAGACTGAAAGGAAGCTGTGTGGGAGGGGAAAGAGACTATTTGAAATGGAAAGATGGCCTGTGTCAAGGTTCCTTCCTCATTCTGAACTCTAGGATACAGATGTGGGGACCTGCATGAAAGACTCCCTAAGCTTATTCTTACCAGCTTAGGTTAAAAACTTCCCCAAGATACAAACTTTGCCTTGTCCTTGAACCGTATGCTGCCACCACCAAGCGTCTTACACAAAGACCAGGGAAAGAGACCACTTGGAGACATCTTCCCCCAAAATATCCCCCCAAACCCTACACCCCCTTTCCTGGGGAAGGCTTGATAAGAATCCTCACTAATTTGTACAGGTGAACACAGACCCAAACCCTTGGATCTTAAAAACAATGAAAAATCAATCAGGCTCTTAAAAGAAGAATTTTAATTAAAGAAAAGGTAAAAGAATCACCTCTGTAAAATCAGGATGGTAAATACCTTACAGGGTAATCAGATTCAAAACCATAGAGAATCCCCCTAGGCAAAACCTTAAATTACAAAAAGACACAAAACCAGGAATATACATTCCATCCAGCACAGATTATTTTACCAGCCATTAAACAAAAGGAAATCTAATGCATTTCTAGCTAGATTACTTACTAACTAACAGTTGTAAGGCTGCATTCCTGATCTGTTCCCGGCAAAAGCATCACACAGACAAATGAACCCTTTGTTCCCCCCACTCCAGAGTTGAAAGTATCTTGTCTCCTCATTGATCATTTTGGTCAGGTGCCAGCGAGGTTATTTTAGCTTCTTAACCCTTTACAGGTGAAAGGGTTTTGCCTCTGGCCAGGAGGGATTTTGTAGCATTGTATACAGAAAGGTGGTTACCCTTCCCTTTATATTTATGACAGCCTGTGATAAAACCAATGGTGTGGAGGTCAAGATCTGGGTTCCATTTCTGCCAAACTGCCATAAATTTCCTGCATCACCATGGGTCACTCACTCAGTCTTTCTATGCCTTGATTCCCATGTATGAAAGGGGGTTAATAATACTTCCTTTTTCTTGCAAGCATTTGCCGACAGGAACTGCTTCAATGATTGCTGGAGCCTCTCAATGCCATTCTAATAGTAAATAGTGATATTAATGTTTTGTATTTTTTCAAATTCCAGTGGGCATATAGGCCAGGTTCCATTGTAATGATACATAGAAAAACGATCTACTTGACTATCAGTGGCTGATCTCAATTATTAGGGATGAATTCCCAGCATTGTCTTGTAAAGTCAGTTTCCTCTCCTCAAGTGACATCAACAGTAACAAAGATTAAAGCAGTTCCATATTCATATTTAGTGGACATGTATAAAAAAATTACTTGAGCCACATTTCCTTTCCCATCAGGAATGTTTAATCAGGAGGGTTTTTTTTTTTCCAAATATGTGATCTTAAGTAGTTTTATAATTTCTTGTGATTATGTCATGACTCTTAAAACCAGAGATAGGCCTAAGCAAAACACCCCACAACTTTGAGAAATGGGGGAAGAAAATCTAGATCCAAATTTGGAAACTTGGAAACAAATCTCAAGAGAGATTTTCTGTGAAAAGATCCTGTCATTCATTTCAGAAGATCAGTTTATTGGAGCTAAGTATTCACTTTAGCCACCACCTGGAGTAATGGGTGGTGCGGACAAGCAACAGGTGTCGCCTCTGAGACACAATTCATTTGCTGCTTCCTTCTTGCTCTGCTGGCCTCTTCTAGTTTCAAATTGTGACACCCTCCCACCAAACCAGTTCAACTTCTCCGGCCACCAGCGGTGGGGTGCAACCAAGTCACTACCCATCTTCTCCAGCAGAAACAGGGAGTAAGTAAACATGCAGCACCCATTTAATCTTATATACATGAATCTGGGTAGTCTGTATAGATGGGTAAGGTGAGTTCTTACTTCCCCTCAATCCCTTACATAGATGGTTAGTCTGAGTCACAATCTAGCCCACAGTGATTTGTGTTGATGTAACTCACACACCTCCTGGGTGTGGTGTTCTGTCCCATCTAATGGCACTGAGACCACTTAGAAAGAGCTTATGACTCTGCTCTACAGCCTTAGTTAACATTGGGCATGGGGAAAGAAAGTTGGAGGTTCTACAAATGTGGATAAGAGAAAATTATCTGTCCCATCGGTCTTATACAGGATATTTCTTATTTTGGGTATTCAGGGAATCTTACCAGGGACCTTGTGTCACCGTGTCTCAGTGGGTCACAACTGAGAATACCAAATTCAGAACAAACTGCCGAGAAATAGGGCAGACATACTCCAAAACTGGTGATTTCAGAGTAGCAGCCGTGTTAGTCTGTATTCGCAAAAAAGAAAAGGAGTACTTGTGGCACCTTAGAAACTAACAAATTTATTTGAGCATAAGCTTTCGTGAGCTACAGCTTACTTCATCGGATGCATATTCTTCCATTAAATATACCAAACCAGCAACAAAAGTAAACTTCTGTCTAAGCACGCTGGCTAACAAGAAGTCAGAAATGCAGCCTCCTTAGGTATTCCAGTCCTGGATTCAACACTAGACTTATTGATGAGTGGTTATTTAAAACCAATTTAATCAAACAAAGGGTTCTTGTGATCCCAAAGGACCAACCACAAACCCACGTCAATATATAACTCAGATCTTACCCAATAATCACGCTGTTGCCAATCCTTTAGTATCTAATATCTAAAGGTTTATTTATAAGAGAAAACACAGAGGTGAGTGTTAAAATTGGTTAAAGGAATCAAATACATACAACAGTTGCAGAGTCCTTGTATCAGGTTTGGAGCAGCGATGGAATAAACTACTGGCTTGTTAAGTCTCTGGATTCTTCCAAAGAATTGGAAGGTCCTCAGTCCCTTGCTCCCATTAGTATAAGTCCATAGTCCAGAGGTTAGAGCTGGAAGGAGGCAAAATGGAGATGTTTCTAGGGCCTTTTATAGCTTCTGCCCTGTGGATGGAAACTTCATTGTCCCAAACAAAGCCCTCTGCATAGTTTGTAGAAAAGTACAGGCACACAAGATGGAGTTTAGTACCATGTGATCCAGTCACATGCCCTTGGATGCTTTAATGAGTCATAGCAGGGGCCATTTACCATATTCTAGCTAGACAGTCCATCTGGAAAGTCCATTAGGTGGCGATGGGCTTCTTCCATAGTCCATCATGTTCGTTGATGGACCATCAACTTAAACATTCCCTTCACAATGTGCTGGCTAGACTGTATGTAAACACCTTGTGGGTGTTACCAGGACCAAACACTTTGAAATACAGTTACATAGTCAAAATTCATAACTCCAGATACAAAAATGATACATGCATACAAATAGGACAATCGCATACATCAAACCATAACTTTTCCATTGACACCTTACATGGCATACTTTGTACAAGATTTATTGCAATTGTATAACAGTGGTAGATCTAATGAACTACATGGTCATATTTTACTCATATAACATCACACCTTGCTCTTAGATTCATATTGTTTAATGCAAACTGGTAACTGATACAGTTCCCACCATCTGTGATTTAATCATCAATATGGTCTTTAACTCAATGGCCCCTGAGTACTGGTCCATGACTGAAGCGCTTAGGTGCTATCACAATATACATACATAATAATGATCAGTGGCTGGTGAGTTGCACTCTTGTCCTTGGGGCTAGTGACAGGAAGTGGAGGGAAGCATTGGGCCCACTTGTTCGAGTAAGGAGGTGCTAATATCAGCAATAATGGTTGATATTAATGCTTCTCTTCAGGTGGCTATTTCCTGAAATGAGCAGCAGTTAGGCCATTATTCAGGAAGCCATTACTCGATGCTGGCAATTTTGCCAGTTATTGCCCTGTTTCTAATCTTCCTAACTGGGGGAAGTGTACTGCGTATTGATAACAGTAGTTGTCAGCAGAAGCCCTCAGATTTCCTTGAGCCCTTTCAGTCGTATTGCAGCTCTGGGTATGGGACAGAGACCATATTGGTCTTGTTGTTTGTAGTTCTCCATGTGGTAGTCCACACTCACCCTTAGAGAACTGTCAGTAACCTCTTATACCACTGACCATGGATAACTCACCCATAGTCCCCACCTTGTAAACAGCGAGGTTTACCCCCAAATGCATCCACCAAATGCATCCGATGAAGTGAGCTGTAGCTCATGAAAGCTTATGCTCAAATAAATTTGTTAGTCTCTAAGGTGCCACAAGTAATCCTTTTCTTTTTGTGAATACAGACTAACATGGCTGATACTCTGAAACCTCGTAAACAGGACCTCTTTAGAGTGCTGCTGTCCTTTTACCTCTGACAAGGGTCAGAGGGTTGTTTTGGGCTGCTGTTCTATTTTAAAAGCTCTGTTTTGTGGAATGCTGCAATGCTCTGTTTTGCAAAACCCTTCCCATCCTTTTTACCAAGTATGTGAGAGCATCAGGGGAAACAGTGAGACATTTTGGGCTGGGCTGTCGTCAGCACACAGAAGTGGTGCACACAGCTCCATATCTTGTCTCCATCATACTTGGATAGTGCTTCCCTCAGTGCCTGGCTAAGATTGGGACTTTCAAGATGTCAGAAGGAGAGGGGAGCATGCGACTGTGCTGAAAGTGGAGTGGTAATTGGGATTGTTTGAATTTTCTGCAGTCTCCATCTCCACCAAAGGCTATTTTCAAAATCTGCCTGTACTGAATTAAATGACATCCAGCAATTCTTCCTATTTAGATGCTGCAAGAATCAGCAGTGGATCATGGCTCCGAAGTTGGCACTCCACTGGACAGGAATGCCTCTGCCACACTGGCACACCCTGTACTCCAGCCAGCCCTAAACCAGCTGAGAAATCCTCTAGCACAGGGGTTCTCAACCTTTTTCTTTCTGAGACAACCCACAACATGCTATAAAAACTCCAGGGCCCATTGGGGAAGTGGGGACCTCTGGGTTGTGGGGGTGGGGCTACGGGCATAATCATCATAATCAATAGAAGTTTGACTTCTATTTTAGGTGGGCAGGGGTCAGCAGGGCTCAAGCTAGCTCCGCATGACAGGGTCTGGGAAGGGAGCACCACCTCCACCCCCTGACTCACCTCAGCAGGCCACTCACGTGTCTGGGTTGTGGCAGGGCGGCGCAACCAAAAATTATAACTCAAAGGTGGGGAGCTCAGCTCAAAAAGTTTGAAAACAGCTCAGGGTGCAGGGAGAGGGTAGTTAGGGGCTGTGTGCGGGCAGAGGGGTAGCTCGGTGCAAGGAGGGGGGTAGCTAGGGACTGTGTTCCGGGAGGGCTCCCCTGCGGTCCCTGTTCCCCAAGGGCTCTGCCAGCTGGGTCCCCCAACCCGGGTGGCTCTTACCGACTGTGTGAGCAAAGAGGGCTGGGAGCTGAGAAGCAGCTTCAACTCCCTGCACCAGCAGGAGCAGCAAGAGAGGAGGGAACACCGTGGCTGCCTGCTCCATGGCACCAGCCAGAGCAGCAGCTGCCCTGCACTGTCCGGCTCCGGCTTCCTGCCTCTGACCTGGCCATGGGTCGGGGAGAGAAGGAGGTAGAGAGGGGTGTGTGAAGCTGCCCTGGGACTGCCTGCTCATGCACTGTTGCTTGGTGGGGGGGAACACACCCTGGCCCCCTCAACTCTGCTCATGGGGTCAGGAATTCAGCCCAGCTGCTCCCAACTGCAGCCCCATGCGGGGCGCCGGAGATCAGGGCTTCAATCCCACGGAGGGGACGGGTGCCAGAGATTGGGGCTTCAACCCTATAGCTCCAACTCCAAGGCTCCTGGCTTTAGCCCCACAGGAGATGGTGGGGTTCGTGCTCTGGGTTTTAGCCATGGGGCCCTGTAGCCCCCCTGAAAGGGTTTGCACACCCCCAGGGGTCCGCGGACCCCCTGTTGAGAACCGCTGCTCTAGTATAGGGGAATCCTCAGCTAAAGTGGTTCTGTCTATCAGCATAAAAGAATCCTTGGCTGCTGCCTTAGGGCTGCTCTAAGTTTCCATTGCCACACTGCAGCAGCGTAAAAGGATGTAGGAGGACTGAGTGTCTAGTCTATTGTCTTTATAAAAAGACTAAAAAGTAAACTATTCTAGATCATCAAACCGAAGAGGTGATGTGTGCAAATGCCTCTGTTGGGAAACAAAATTTGCTCAAATTGTTCATTGAAGAATAACAGCTAACATTATTGGCATTGATATGACTTGAGGAGAGGAAAACGACTTAACAAGTGAGTGCTGGAAATTACATCTCAGAGAACTGAGGTCAGCAAAAGCACCAGATAATAGCAAAGAAGATTGTTTACAATGTTTTGGCTATTTATCACTGGTTGATTATACTCATCTAAAAAAAATTCTGCACTTATGCAAAATGGACTTTGGCCAACATTTCAAACTTGTGTGGCCTGATTTCCAGATGCTTTAATGTAACAAGAGCGTTCTCTGTCCGGTTATTTGTTAATAGTTAGTTAATAGAAAATGTGCAGCTCTTTACATCAGGTAGTAGTGTGTAGCACCACTGAAAATCAGGCCAGAGTTTAGTAACCTGCCTGATATTAGGACCCCAGTTGGAACATTTCCAAGCTGAGTTTGATTAAATACTAAAAAATAGTAATTTCATAGTCATTGTCATTTCTGTGCATGACTGGCATAGATTCCTCATATAAGCTTGACCCTATGCCTACTGCAGGTAAAGGAAAAGTGCCCATTGATGTCAATGGTATAGGATGAGGCCAATAGTAAGGCATAAATCTAAGTGTTTCTGTTATTTTTCCATTTTAGAAATGGCAGGAACTCGATTTAATCTGATTACTTGAAACACCAAATGCTATTAAGAAATATCAAGTGTGTCACATTCATGATACAAAAATTGACACATTTGCAAACTAAAAGACAGTTAAAAATATGCCAGATATAGTCATTTGATTTCTTATTATTATAAAAATTACTGATAGCGTCAACAAATCAAGAACCAAATCTTGTCCATTTTACATTCATGACTTAGTGGTGTATGATGTGTATAACAAAGGGCAGAATTTGATCCTTAATATTAAATGAAACAATCTTTTTACACTGACAGTGGTTTCTGGGAATCTGACCTAAATTAGTGTTACAGTGGTTATTCAATGTGACTTAGACAAACTGTAGCTTCTAGCTAATCACAAGAGTACAGGCAAGGCTCATCAGGATATTGCCTCACTTCAGGTTTGTAAGACCTGATCACCCTCTTATCCTTCTTTTTCCTAGCTGCAAAAGCCCATTTGTATGACTCTTCACACATTAGAGACCGAGTTATTTGCTCTCAGAGATATGTAGACTAATTTGTGATAGCAGACTATAAATCTAATGCAAACTATTAAAGTTAGTCATGGAGATTAGTATCCTGAAACAACAAACATTTACTGAGTTCACAATGACTGATCCAGTTACTCAGGAAGTAAAGTATTTTATTTTATGAATCAAGCATTATTGTTCTCAATACTTACAAACTTTGTGTTCTTACCTGTTCCTCTTTTAATAAAGCATGTACAAGCATGCAGAAAAAGCTTTCTTACTCTATGATATATATGTATTTTAGTAATAATAATTTTTTGCTTAACTTCCTCTTTAGTGACAATTGTTAAGGCTTAAAAATAAGTCATTTTTACATTTGCCTCTTGGATCGTGACAAATAAGATGTCTCTTTACTTGTTTGTTTTCATTTATTCCATTTGGTTATAAATCAAAGAGAAAGAAAAAATATCAAAATAATTACTATGAAATAAAAAAATAGGCTCTTTGAAGAAAAAGACTTGTTCATGTAACATACATGTGTCTTACAGAACTGTCAGTGGGTCCGGGGAATGCACTGTACCATTATAAGTTATTGGGCTCAATATAGTGGTAAATGGGTGAAATTCTATAACCTGTGTTACAGACCTCCGAACCAAACTAGAGAACAGGATGAGTTAATCCTTAAGCACCTGTGTGTAATGTATACAAAGAAGCATTGTATTGGTATGGGGGACTTCCGCTAGGGAGACATTTGCTGGAGGTGTCATGCAGCCAGTAGTAAATCATCATTAGAATTTCTAAAAGTTAGAGATGATACTTTTCTAACACAAAAGATATTGAACCAAACTCTCCTTTGGACCTCATTATGATGGATAAAGATAGATTAATCATGGACTAGAAACTGGTGGTTGCCTAGCGACCAGTGATAATAACCCAATTGCATTCAGTATGGACAGAGGACAGTCCCAACTAGTAATATATATACTTGGTGCTTCAAAAGGACAAATTGCCAAAAGCTGAGGAAGACTGATAGCAAAATTGACTGGAAGAAAAAATTTAGACAGAAAAAATGTGAATGAAAATTGGGAGTTTTTTAAGAAGAGTGTACCAGAACCATTGCCAGCACTGAATCCAATACATGCAACCTCAACACCAGAGGGCCCCACTGAACCTGCGCCAGCAGCAGCAGATAACCCTACACAAAAGGCTCAGCCAGAGCCTGAACCCCAACATAGTGCACCAGTGGAAAGCGGTTCACAGTCAATGGAAACAGCCCCATCCCCTACATCGCTTCCAGAGGGACCAATTATAGGTCCACAATCCAATGAGAAACTGATGTCTCCAGCATCAAGGAAATAGTTCCAGGCCGAACCGGAAGCAGATGAAAACCTCCAGAAAGCTTGGACGGTGGCACGAAGCAACCCACTGCCTCTCAGCTCCTCTAATCAATCCATGTGTGTTGTAAAGAGAGGACTTTTATACAAGAAAACTTTTTCTGGTGGACACCAGGAAGACTGGCATCCTCAGAGACAGTTGGTAGTTCCAACTAAGTACCGGGTCAAGCTCTTGAGCTTAGCCCACGATCATCCTAGTGGCCATGCTGGGGTGAACAAGACCAAAGACCATTTGGGGAGGTCATTCCACTGGGAGGGAATGGGCAAGGATGTTTCTACCTATGTCCGGTCTTGTGAGGTATTCCAAAAAGTGGGAAAACCCCAAGACCAGGTCAAAGCCCCTCTCCAGCCACTCCCCATCATTGAAGTTCCATTTCAGCGAGTAGCTGTGGATATTCTGGGTCCTTTTTCGAAAAAGACACCCAGAGGAAAGCAGTACATACGGACTTCCATGGATTTTGCCACCCGATGGCTGGAAGCAGTAGCTCTAAGCAACACCCATGCTAAAAGTGTGTGCCAGGCACTAGCAGACATTTTTGCCAGGGTAGGTTGGCCCTCCGACATCCTCACAGATACAGGAACTAATTTCCTGGCAGGAACTATGGAAAGCCTTTGGGAAGCTCATGGGGTAAATCACTTGGTTGCACTCCTTACCACCATCAAACAAATGACATGGTGGAGAAGTTTAATGGAACTTTGGGGGCCATGATATGTAAATTTGTAAATGAGCCCTCCAATGATTGGGGACCTAGTGTTGCAGCAGTTCCTCTTTGCCTACAGAGCTGTACCACATCCCAGTTTAGGGTTTTCACCATTTGAACTTGTATATGGCCGTGAGGTTAAGGGCCATTACAGTTGATGAAGCAGCAATGGGAGGGGTTTACACCTTCTCCAGGAACTAACATTCTGGACTTTGTAACCAACCTACAAAACACCCTCCGAATCTCTTTAGCCCTTGCTAAAGAAAACCTACAGGATGCTCAAAAAGAGCAAAAAGCCTGGTATGATAAGAATGCCAGAGAGCATTCCTTCAAAGTAGGGAACCAGGTCATGATCTTAAAGGCACTCCAGGGCCATAAAATGGAAGTGTCGTGGGAAGGGCCATTCATGGTCCAGGAGTGCCTGGGAGCTGCTAATTATCTCATAGCATTCCCCACCTCCAACCGAAAGCCTAAGGTATACCATATTAATTCTCTAAAGTCCTTTTATTCCAGAGAATTAAAGATTTGTCAGTTTACAGCCCATGGAGGAGATGACACAGAGTGGTCTGGTGGTTTCTACTATGAAGGGAAAAGTGCTGGTGGCATGGAAGAGGTGAACCTCTCCATGACCCTTGGGCATATGCAGCGACAGCAGATCAAGGAGCTGTGCACTAGCTACGCGTCGACATTCTCATCCACCCGAGGACTGACTGAATGGGCATACCACTCCATTGAAACAGGTAATGCTCACCCAATTAAAGTCCAACCTTACCAGGTGTCTCCTCAAGCTAAAACTGCTATAGAAGGGGAGATCCAGAATATGTTACAGATGGGTGTAATCCGCCCCTCTGGCAGTGCATGGACATCTCCAGTGGTTCTAGTTCCCAAACCAGATGGGGAGATATGTTTTTGCGTAGACTACCATAAGCTAAATGCTGTAACTCGCCCAGACAACTATCCAATGCCATGCACAGATGAACTATTAGAGAAACTGGGATGGGCCCAGTTCATCTCTACCTTGGACTTAACCAAGGGGTACTGGCAGGTACCGCTAGATGAATCCGCCAAGGAAAGGTCAGCCTTCACCACATGTGTCGGGCTGTATGAATTTAATGTACTCCCTTTCGGGCTGCGGAATGCACCCGCCACCTTCCAAAGACTTGTAGATGGTATCCTAGCAGGATTAGGAGAATATGCAATCGCCTACTTTGATGATGTGGCCATATTTTCGGATTCCTGGGCAGAACACCTGGAACATCTACAAAAAGTCTTTGAGCGCATAAGGGAGGCAGGACTAACTGTGAAAGCTAAGAAGTGTCAAATAGGCCTAAACAGAGTGATTTACCTTGGACACCAGGTGGGTCAAGGAACTATCAACCCCCTACAGGCCAAAGTGGATGCTATCCAAAAGTGGCCTGTCCCAAGGTCAAAGAAACATGTTCAATCCTTCTTAGGCTTGGCCGGTTATTACAGGCGATTTGTACTGCAATACAGCCAAATCACTGCCCCACTGACAGACCTAACCAAAAAGAAACAGTCAAATGCCGTTCAGTGGACCAAAGAGTGTCAGAAGGCCTTTAACCAGCTTAAAGCGACATTCATGTCTGACTGTGTACTAAGGGCCCCAGACTTTGACAAACTGTTCCTAGTAACCACAGCTGCATCCGAGCGTGGTGTGGGAGCAGTTTTAATGCAAGAAGGACCGGATCAAGAATTCCACCCTGTAATGTTTCTCAGCAAGAAGTTGTCTGAGAGGGAAAGCAACTGGTCAGTCAGTGAAAAAGAATGTTATGCCATTTTCTATGCTTTGGAAAAGCTATGCCCATATGTTTGGGGATGGCGTTTCCACCTGCAAACCGACCATGCTGTGCTACAGTGGCTTCATACCGCCACAGGAAATAACAAAAAACTTATTCGGTGGAGTTTAGCTCTCCAAGATTTTGATTTTGACATCCAACACATCTCAGGAGCTTCTAACAAAGTGGCTGATGCACTCTCCGGTGAAAAGAAAAGGAATACTTGTGGCACCTTAGAGACTAACAAATTTATTAGAGCATAAGCTTTCGTGAGCTACAGCTCACTTCATCGGATGCATTTGGTGGACTCCCGTGACAGTTTCCTAGAATCAACTGGTTAAAATCGTCCTTGAGATGTGGAAAATATTGTTAGCCTTTATATACTTGGTAGTATATTTAGAGGTGCATGTGTCTTATTAATTCTGTTTTCTCCTAGAGCTCCAGGAAGAAATCAGAGCCAGAGTTTCACCCTACCTGTGATTTGGGGGGCATATCATAAATATAAAGGGAAGGGTAAACACCTTTAAAATCCCTCCTGGCTAGAGGAAAAACCCTTTCACCTGTAAAGGGTTAAGAAGCTAGGATAACCTCGCTGGCACCTGACTAAAATGACAATGAGGAGACAAGATACTTTAAAAGCTGGAGGGAGGGGAGAAACAAAGGGTCTGTCTGTGTGATGCTTTTGCCGGGAACAGGAAAGGAATGGAGTCTTAGACCTTAGTAAGTAATCTAGCTAGATATGCGTTAGATTCTGTTTGTTTAAATAGCTGAGAAAATAAGCTGTGCTGAATGGAATAGATATTCCTGTTTTTGTGTCTTTTTATAACTTAAGGTTTTGCCTAGAGGGATTCTCTATGTTTTGAATCTGATTACCCTGTAAGGTATTTACCATCCTGATTTTACAGAGGTGATTCTTTTACTTTTTTTTCTATTAAAATTCTTCTTTTAAGAACCTGATTGCTTTTTCATTGTTCTTAAGATCCAAGGGTTTGGCTCTGTGCTCACCTATGCAAATTGGTGAGGATTTTTATCAAGCCTTCCCCGGGAAAAGGGGGTGTAAGGTTTGGGAAGGATTTTGGGGGGAAAGATGTTTCCAAGCGGGCTCTTTCCCGGTTATATATCTGTTAGATGGTTGGTGGTGGCAGCAAGAAAGTACAAGGGCAAAAGGTAAAATAGTTTGTACCTTGGGGAAGTTTTAACCTAAGTTGGTCAAAATAAGCTTAGGGGGTTTTCATGCAGGTCCCCACATCTGTACTCTAGAGTTCAGAGTGGGGAAGGAACATTGACAAGTCATGATTTCTGGGATTCTACACATTTTTATTTTATTTTCCTAACACATCCTACAGCAGGACAAGATTTACAAGCAATAATGATTGTTGTTTGAAAGTAAACCAGCATTTAGTGTGAACAAACTTTTTAAAAATTAAATTTCCCTTAAAACACAGTACTTGAAGGAAATAATAGTTAGTCAAGCTCACAGAAGTCTCCCAAAAACCCAATGTTTAAAAGAAAAAAAGATTTGCAAAAACATACACTCGTGCCATGTTTTCTATCCTTGGGACCAATCCAACTTCCACTGACTTCAAAGAGAGTATGTTTGGACACATAGTTAAACAGAGAACACGTGCAACAGGAAGCTTATTCCCTGCCTCTTTGTGGAAGAGCTCCTTTTTCACCCTAATTCTCTCTTTCCAAGGCTCCAATTTGTGATTGTTCTTTTTTGCGAGAAGGTCTAAATGTGTTCCTCTAGACCATTCATCTGTGCTTGAGAATCATCCAAAGAGAGTATTTGGAGAGCTACACGATAGGTTTTTCTCCTGATAACTATATTTTATTTCTATAGTATTTAGCTTCAAAAGCGTCATAGCCTTAGGTACTTTAAATAAAATAAATACAAATTAACGACTACAAAACATACACAATTAAAACCGCAATTCAAATCAATATAAAACCATAAATAAAATCAATTACACCAGAGGCTTCCCTGAAATCTCCAGAGTCTAACAATCACTTCCCATCAGAGCACTGGGGAGCTAGACACTCAGAAAGGTGTCTGTGATTCTACCTATGAAGGGCTTCAAAGTTAAGAGCAGGCCCGCCGACATGGGGTGGGGGGCAAACGGGGCGATTACTCAGGGGCCCAGGTGATTTAAAAGAGCCTGAGGGCCCCCGGCTGCTGCCGCGGTAGCAGTAGCGGTGGTGGTGGCCGGGAGCCCTGAGCCCTTTTAAATCACCCGGGCGGGCTGTAGGGCTCCTAGGCGCGTTTGGGTGGTATCAGCAGCGGCAATCCCTTTCTAGGGGGCCCACTGACTGTTCTGCCCTGGGGCCTGGAATTGCTGTCGGTGAGTCTGGTTAAGAGGAAAACCTTAAACTCAGTCTAGGCCCACACAGGCAGCTCCTCAGCTCTGTGTGGCAGTGGGTGAACAGCCTGAGCCTCTCAAGGCAGCAAGTACAATGGGTGTTTATTTTTCTGTGTGGGGAGTTAGAATCCCATTTACCCTAAACCTTTTTAAAAAATTAATAACAATTCTGGGGTTGGTGTGGCAAAAGGGGCTCTGAGGAAAGCCTGTTTATGGGTGAAGGTAGCAAGTGGAGGAGATTCCTCCTTCTCACTAGCAGAACCAGCCTGGTGAAGGAAGTAACTGGAAGTCCTTCTTCTGTGAGCAGAACTGCTGTAGGGGGTGGAGTTCGGCAGTTGTAACCATGTTCCCCCTCAGTAGCTCTTAGTTGCAGGCCAGCACAGCAGGACCATGGCTCTAATACTGAGAGCCATCCGCATGGTCCTAACATGATAACAATTCCACAACCCCCTCTTACTAAAAGACATGAAGTCAAGTATGATGGGCTGTTGTGGAAGCTACAAATACAGTACAGTGTAAAGAATTCCAGCATGCGGACTGGCAAACATGGAAAAATCTGGTTACATGCGTAGAGATTAGAGCAACCCAGGACACCGTGGTTGGGGATGAATGCCAGACTTATCTTTATTTCCTGTTCACACAGACTCATACCTCCTTACTATATATATGCCCTCAAGTGGCCACCCTGAAGAGTGCCTCAAAAGGTCCACAACTAACACCACACCATGTGCCTTTCCTGCACAACATATGTACTAATGTAACTGATCCACACATGGTAGTGGGAGGTTCATTATTAGGAATATAAAGGTAAACTGAAGGGGCCAGGCAAATGGAGAAAAGACAGCATGACCACTTTTAATGGAAATTGAATGCAGGGGGCACAGTCGGCCTTACATCAGTATATTACATGCAGCAGTTATCAGTGTGACTATGACAACAATATGTTGGGTACATTCATCAAGAGATGTTATCAAAAGAAAATTCCCCAGTGTAGTAACTGTTACCCGATGCCAATGGTTGGACTAACTTATCTATGTTAGTGCCTCCTCCCAGGAGGCATTCCCAGAAAGAGATTGTCTAAGTTAAGGCGTGTTTCTGCAAAATTAGTTTGATTCAGTGGTCCGTAGCCAGATTACTTGTACCTGGAGCTAATAACTCTTTAAGATCATCGACATGACTCATATGTTTTTGGTTCATTTAGCAGAATGATTAAACGATTAAGACCTGCTTGGGGCTCTAGTATTTAGCAAAGACCGTTGGCAGGAATGTGCTTTTCCTTGCAGCAGTCATGTCCCCACCTTCCACACATAGCAGAGTTATGCAGAGGGACACTAAGCAAAGATACAAGAAACACAGCTGGGACAAGGGAATACTCGGGCAATACCATGGTCTCCTCTCACAGATAGTTTAGCATGTGTCTCTATTGAACAGAGCCATGCTAGGAATCATCTCAATGGTGTGGGCTCCATTATAGGTCTTCTGAGTCTCAGCTGTGTTAGGGGTGAGGAGGAACTAGGGTACTGCTTAGCAGCCATGCCTGGAGGTGTTAAGCATTTGAAAAGTATATGCTTCCTGGGCAGTACAGGGAGACATACCTTTGCTAAACCTTTGATAGCAATGTCAGTTCACAGCTAGGGCACGGAAATGATCCCTGCCCAGACATGTCCCTCTGTGACCACTAGCAGCACAGCCAACAACACTAGCTGCCACTCAATCCTCTGAGCTCCCTTGGCCAATGACCAAGTGAAGCTGCCCTTTACACAGAGATACAATGAGGAAGGATTTGCTACAGCTTCTCCCCCTGGAAGGCAGTTAAGCTGCAGCTCGTATAAATTGGTCTCCACTCCAGCATCAGAGTCATCAACCCCCACAAAGCAGCTGCCATGTGACACTGTCATGTAAATTATGCAGCCTTCCACAGACCTAAAACATGCTTGAGGAAATTCTTGAGCCCTCACCCCCATATTTAAAGCTCTTCCCCCAGCCTTCCATAAGAGCTATCAATCTTAAGAAGGCTGATCACTACACTAATCCCAATGGATCAAATTCTGGTCCCATTTACACGCCTGTGAAAACTCAGAGTTACTCCAGAAGTAGTCAGAAAGCAGAGTTTGGCCTACTTTATCAAGGGCCAGTGGCAATGGCTCTGGAAGAAAAAATCAGGAGCTTTAACATAAATGGAATCCAATTCAGATTTCCCTACCATAGACCTGCCTTTCTCTACTCCCTTCCTTACTCTCAACACACAGCAAGTACTTGCCTCTTCTCTGAATTTTCCCACAATCTTGCAGTGTTTGTGCAAGAATATTCTCAGGCCACAGAGCCTTCCTGTATTTTTTCTGCCTTGTCAGCTTCTAACATCTTCAAATTATACTGGAAGATGTATGTGTGATATACTGGTGAGCACATGTCACAGTTCCCATTTTCCACACACACACAGCCCCCATGTCCAATAAATAGACAATTAACTTATTATAGCCCCTAACTATAGTGCTTTACCTCCAGCTGTACCAGTTCATGCTTTTAGCTGGAGAGGTCCCCTGTTCAGTCTCTCATGTGTTGGTCAAAAGGGATGCTGTCCCATACGCAAATTGGAGATTTATCAATTCACACCAATATACTGCCTGGGACTACAATGTTCTTTTCTTCTTTACCATGTATTATTCACTTTATACCTTCTGATCAACTATGCTCAGAAAGTTTTCTCTCTTGCAGTACACAGCTGAGTTTCAGTAGTTCACATCTGGATCTTATCCTTGTAGGTGAGGCTCATCTATAATCTTGGAATGCGATCCAGGATAGGACTCCACATACTCATGCAGGAAGTTCCTACATTCAGTAGTACACCACTATGTTTTTTGATATGAAGCAAAAAGTGCTAATGCTTCAATCCAGGATGGTTCATTATCTATCCAGTGTCTATGAATGACTATTTCGGCCACCCATTAACAACACTAATATCATCTAGCATTTATATTATTTGTTCAGCCTTGTCAACTGGGGCCCACTAGTATCAGCTGTCTAGTTATTACTTCTAAATTATCCTCTAATATTGAATGTGGACATCAATGATTTAGATAATGGCATAGAGAGTACACTTATAAAGTTTGCGGATGATACCAAGCTGGGAGGGGTTGCAAGTGCTTTGGAGAATAGGATTAAAATTCAAAATGATCTGGACAAACTGGAGAAATGATCTGAAATAAATAGGATGAAATTCAATAAGTACAAATGCAAAGTACTCCACTTAGGAAGGAACAATCAGTTGCACACGTACAAAATGGGAAATGAGTGCCTAGGAAGGAGTACTGCACAAAGGGATCTGGGGGTCATAGTGGACCACAAGCTAAATATGAGTCAACAGTGTAACACTGTTGCAAAAAAAGCAAACATCATTCTGAGAAGTATTAGCAGAAGTGTTGTAAACAAGACACGAGAAGTAATTCTTCTGTTCTACTCCGTGAACAGGCCTCAACTGAAGTATTGTGTCCAGTACTGGGTGCCACATTTCAGAAAAGATGTGGACAAACTGGAGAAAGTCCAGAGAAGAGCAACAAAAATGATTAAAGGTCTAGAAAACATGACCTATGAGGGAAGATTGAAAAAACTGGGTTTGTTTAGTTTGGAGAAGAGAAGACTGAGAGGATACATGATAACAGTTTTCAAGTACATAAAAGATTGTTAGAAGGAGGCGTGAGAAAAATTGTTCTTCTTAACCTCTGAGGATAGGACAAGAAGCAATGGGCTTAAATTGAAGCAAAAGCAGTTTAGGCTGGACATTAGGAAAAACTTCCTAACTGTCAGAATGGTTAAGCACTGGAATAAATTGCCTAGGGAGGTGGTGGAATCTCCATCACTGGGGATTTTTAAGAGCAGGTTGGACAAACACCTGTCAGGGATGATCTAGATAATACTTAGTCCTGCCTTGAGTGGTAGGACTGGACTAGATGACCTCTTGAGGTCCCTTCCAGTTCTATGATTCTATGTGACCAGGTCTGTCAGGCTTTCTCTGCCCCCTGCTGGAGGTGTCAGTGCCCTGACTTCCCCGTGCTCAAGGAAAACCCATTCAGTCCAGGCTATCAACTAGACTTAGCCTCCAGAAGCCTAGAAGGGTCAGGAGGCACACTGACTAATCGGGAGACAGTAAACCAGTTAAGAAGGCTTGCTTGCTTCTTCTCAGGGCAATAAGGGGTGAGACTGGTTCTTGATATATCTTTCTCTGCAGGACTGAAAAACCCTCCATTATCAGATTTCCGTTTTCCCTGTAGGTACTTACAGAATGTGATCAAGTCACCCCTTGACCATGTCTTTGTTAAGCTAAGATGACTGAGCTCTTTAAAGCCTGTTTTCACTGCAAGGGCTGTTTTCAAATCCATTAATCATTCTTGTGGCTCTTTTCTGAACCCTTTCAATTTATCAGCATCCTTCTTGAACTGTGGGCAGCAGCAATGGACACTATTCCAGCAGTGATAACACCAGTGACAAATACAGAGGTGATATAACCACTCTGCACATCCTCAAGCTTCCTCCATTTATACATCCAAGCATTGCATTAGCCCTTTTGGCTGCAGCATCACACTGGGAGCTCAGGTTCAGGTGATTAGCCACCAGGACCCCTATGTCTTTTTTCAGAGTCACTGCTTCCCAGGATAGACTCCCCCATCCTATAGTATGGCTGACAGTCTTCGTTCCTAGATGTCTGACCTTACATTTGGCCACATTGAAATGCATATTCTTTGCCTATGCCCAGTTTAGCAAGAAATCCGGATCGCTCTGTATCAGTGACCTATCCTCTTCATTATTTACCACTGCCCCAATCTTTGTGTCATCTGCAACTTTGTCAGTGTTTATTTATGTCATTTTCCACATTATTGATTAAAAACATTAAATAGTATAAGTCTAAGAGCCAATTTGTGAGGGAGCCCAGCTTCTTGGTGATAATTCTCCATTTAGAATTACATATTGAGACTTCTTATTTCAGCAGTTTTTAATCCATTTAATATATGCCATCTTGATTTTAGTTTATTAATCATCATCATCATGCAAATGAAATGCCTTACAGAAGTCTAGCTATATAACACTGACACGTTTACCTTTATCAACCAAACATATAATCTCATAAAAAAAGATATCAAGTTAATTTGTCTGGTCCTATTTTCCATATACCCATGGTGATTGGCATTAATTATATTACCATCCTTTAATTTTTTATCAACTGAGTTCTCTATTAGCTGTTCCAATATTTTGCCTGGGATCGACATCAGGCTGACAGGCCTATAGTTGCACATATCATCCCATTTACCCTTTTTAAATAATGATACAACATTAGTTTGTTTGTTTTTTTCCAGTTCTTTGGAATGTCCCTAGTGTTCCAAGACTTATTGAAAATCAACATTAACGGTCCAGAGAGCTCCTCGGCCAATGTATCATGTTCGAATGTAACATCAAAGATGATAACTAACGTGCTCCAAAATCAAGAAACCAAAAGTTAAGATCGCTGTCACATCCTGCAAATGCAGCCACAAGCATTTTGTACTCGTTTGCTTTTTGTTATTTCATTGATACTGTAGCGAGGCAGTTATCCAGCTCCAAGAGAAAAGGCTAGGCTGATTGAGGAAGCAGCCACAGCTGGGGCCATGCCCCAATCAGGCCACACCTGGCCCTGTTATAAGGGCTCAGGGAGGAGCTAGGTCAATCTCTTTCTAGCAGTGGAGAGAGGAGGACCTGGCTGCCTGGGAGAGAAGGGTACCTGAGGCAGAGCAGTGCTGGGGAAGGGCAAAGGGAGCTAGGGAGCGCCAGCCTGGTAAACCCCCAGGCTGCCAGCCTTGTTAAAGGCCTACAGAAGGTACTGGGGCTGCAGAGGTACAGTCTGGGGATAGGCAGAGGCAGCTGGTCCTACCCCATTGCCAATGATGAGTGGTCATTACAGACTGCAGTCTGCCCCAGTGAGTGGGGGCTAGATGATTACTGGCAGTAGCCACTGAGGCAAGGTGTGGACAGAGGGTTGGGGGTTCCCCGGGTGGGGAGACTCAGACTGTGGGATACTGCTGGGGCAGAACACTGAGGTAAAGGGCACCAGGGTCCTGGAGGGACACGGGGGCCTGAGGCAGGTGAGCCATCAGCCTGCAGAGGGCGCTCTGTGCTGGAATCAAACTAATTCCCAGGACAACCAGCAGGAGGTGCTGCACTCGTCAGTCTTCACTTTGCTACAGATACCAATGAGTGTAAAGGCCATGCAATATGACTGCATTAACAATGAAGAAGATGCCTTAATTTTTAGAATGTTCTGACTTTGGGCACTTGATTTTTCAACCTGAATGTGTTGCAGTAGCACTAGTTTGGACTGGATGTAGGGCTTGATTGTCTCAGAAACCAAAAATTCCCTATGAAGTCAGTGTCAGGCCTTTTCTGTAGAAATTGAGCAACATTCTTTCCTTGAAAAGAAAAGGAGTACTTGTGGCACCTTAGAGACTAACAAATTTATTAGAGCATAAGCTTTCGTGAGCTACAGCTCACTTCATCGGATGCATTTGGTGGAAAAAACAGAGGAGAGATTTATATACACACACACAGAGAACATGAAACAATGGGTTTATCATACACACTGTAAGGAGAGTGATCACTTAAGATAAGCCATCACCAGCAGCAGGGGGGGGAAAGGAGGAAAACCTTTCATGGTGACAAGCAAGGTAGGCTAATTCCAGCAGTTAACAAGAATATCAGAGGAACAGTGGGGGGTGGGGTGGGAGGGAGAAATACCATGGGGAAATAGTTTTACTTTGTGTAATGACTCATCCATTCCCAGTCTCTATTCAAGCCTAAGTTAATTGTATCCAGTTTGCAAATTAATTCCAATTCAGCAGTCTCTCGTTGGAGTCTGTTTTTGAAGCTTTTTTGTTGAAGTATAGCCACTCTTAGGTCTGTGATCGAGTGACCAGAGAGATTGAAGTGTTCTCCAACTGGTTTTTGAATGTTATAATTCTTGACGTCTGATTTGTATCCATTCATTCTTTTGCGTAGAGACTGTCCAGTTTGGCCAATGTACATGGCAGAGGGGCCTTGCTGGCACATGATGGCATATATCACATTGGTAGATGCGCAGGTGAACGAGCCTCTGGTTGTGTGGCTGATGTGATTAGGCCCTATGATGGTATCCCCTGAATAGATATGTGGACAGAGTTGGCAACGGGCTTTGTTGCAAGGATAGGTTCCTGGGTTAGTGGTTCTGTTGTGTGGTGTGTGGTTGCTGGTAAGTATTTGCTTCAGATTGGGGGGCTGTCTGTAAGCAAGGACTGGTCTGTCTCCCAAGATCTGTGAGAGTGATGGGTCGTCCTTCAGGATAGGTTGTAGATCCTTGATGATGCGTTGGAGAGGTTTTAGTTGGGGGCTGAAGGTGATGGCTAGTGGCATTCTGTTGTTTTCTTTGTTGGGCCTGTCCTGTAGTAGGTGACTTCTGGGTACTCTTCTGGCTCTGTCAATCTATTTCTTCACTTCAGCAGGTGGGTATTGTAGTTGTAGGAATGCATGATAGAGATCTTGTAGGTGTTTGTCTCTGTCTGAGGGGTTGGAGCAAATGCGGTTATATCGTAGCGCTTGGCTGTAGACAATGGATCGAGTGGTATGATCTGGATGAAAGCTAGAGGCATGTAGGTAGGAAAAGCGATCAGTAGGTTTCCGATATAGGGTGGTGTTTATGTGACCATCGCTTATTAGCACCGTAGTGTCCAGGAAGTGGATCTCTTGTGTGGACTGGTCCAGGCTGAGGTTGATGGTGGGATGGAAATTGTTGAAATCATGGTGGAATTCCTCAAGAGCTTCTTTTCCATGGGTCCAGATGATGAAGATGTCATCAATGTAGCGCAAGTAGAGTAGGGGCATTAGGGGACGAGAGCTGAGGAAGCGTTGTTCTAAGTCAGCCATAAAAATGTTGGCATACTGTGGGGCCATGCGGGTACCCATCGCAGTGCCGCTGATTTGAAGGTATACATTGTCCCCAAATGTGAAATAGTTATGGGTCAGGACAAAGTCACAAAGTTCAGCCACCAGGTTAGCCATGACAGTATCGGGGATACTGTTCCTGACGGCTTGTAGTCCATCTTTGTGTGGAATGTTGGTGTAGAGGGCTTCTACATCCATAGTGGCTAGGATGGTGTTTTTAGGAAGATCACCAATGGACTGTAGTTTCCTCAGGAAGTCAGTGGTGTCTCGAAGATAGCTGGGAGTGCTGGTAACGAAGGGCCTGAGGAGGGAGTCTACATAGCCAGACAATCCTGCTGTCAGGGTGCCAATGCCTGAGATGATGGGGCGTCCAGGATTTCCAGCTTTATGGATCTTGGGTAGCAGATAGAATACCCCAGGTCGGGGCTCCAGGGGTGTGTCTGTGCGGATTTGTTCTTGTGCTTTTTCAGGGAGTTTCTTGAGCAAATGCTGTAGTTTCTTTTGGTAACTCTCAGTGGGATCAGAGGGTAATGGCTTGTAGAAAGTGGTGTTGGAGAGCTGCCTAGTAGCCTCTTGTCCATACTCCGACCTATTCATGATGACGACAGCACCTCCTTTGTCAGCCTTTTTGATTATGATGTCAGAGTTGTTTCTGAGGCTGTGGATGGCACTGTGTTCTGCATGGCTGAGGTTATGGGGTAAGCGATGCTGCTTTTCCACAATTTCATCTCGTGCACGTCGGCGGAAGCAGTCTATGTAGAAATCCAGGCTGCTGTTTCGACCTTCAGGAGGAGTCCACCCAGAATCCTTCTTTTTGTAGTGTTGGCAGGAAGGTCTCTGTGGGTTAATATGTTGGTCAGAGGTGTGTTGGAAATATTCCTTGAGTCTGAGACATCGAAAATAGGATTCTAGGTCACCACAGAACTGTATCATGTTCGTGGGGGTGGAGGGGCAAAAGGAGAGGCCCCGAGATAGGACAGATTCTTCTGCTGGGCTAAGAGTATAGTTGGATAGATTAACAATATTGCTGGGTGGGTTACGGGAACCATTGTTGTGGCCCCTTGTGGCATATAGTAGTTTAGATAGCTTAGTGTCCTTTTTCTTTTGTAGAGAAGACAGCTTGTGCCACACACTCTCAAAGAAACTGCGGAACCACCTGATCAACATCCTCTACAGCAAACAGGGAAAGATTAAGAATGAGCTCTCAAAACTGGATACTCTCATAAAGAACCAACCTTCCACACAAACTTCCTCGTGGCTGGACTTTACAAAAATTAGACAAGCCATTTACAAAACACACTTTGCTTCTCTACAAAAGAAAAAGGACACTAAGCTATCTAAACTACTATATGCCACAAGGGGCCACAACAATGGTTCCCATAACGCACCCAGCAATATTGTTGCTCAGACAGAGACAAACACCTAAAAGATCTCTATCATGCATTCCTACAACTACAATACCCACCTGCTGAAGTGAAGAAACAGATTGACAGAGCCAGAAGAGTACCCAGAAGTCACTTACTACAGGACAGGCCCAACAAAGAAAACAACAGAACGCCACTAGCCATCACCTTCAGCCTCCAACTAAAACCTCTCCAACGCATCATCAAGGATCTACAACCTATCCTGAAGGACGACCCATCACTCTCACAGATCTTGGGAGACAGGCCAATCCTTGCTTACAGACAGCCCCCCAATCTGAAGCAAATACCAGCAACCACACACCACACAACAGAACCACTAACCCAGGAACCTATCCTTGCAACAAAGCCCGTTGCCAACTCTGTCCACATATCTATTCAGGGGATACCATCATAGGGCCTAATCACATCAGCCACACAATCAGAGGCTCGTTCACCTGCGCATCTACCAATGTGATATATGCCATCATGTGCCAGCAAGGCCCCTCTGCCATGTACATTGGCCAAACTGGACAGTCTCTACGCAAAAGAATGAATGGACACAAATCAGACGTCAAGAATTATAACATTCAAAAACCAGTTGGAGAACACTTCAATCTCTCTGGTCACTCGATCACAGACCTAAGAGTGGCTATCCTTCAACAAAAAAGCTTCAAAAACAGACTCCAACGAGAGACTGCTGAATTGGAATTAATTTGCAAACTGGATACAATTAACTTAGGCTTGAATAGAGACTGGGAATGGATGAGTCATTACACAAAGTAAAACTATTTCCCCATGGTATTTCTCCCTCCCACCCCACCCCCCACTGTTCCTCTGATATTCTTGTTAACTGCTGGAATTAGCCTACCTTGCTTGTCACCATGAAAGGTTTTCCTCCTTTCCCCCCCCTGCTGCTGGTGATGGCTTATCTTAAGTGATCACTCTCCTTACAGTGTGTATGATAAACCCACTGTTTCATGTTCTCTGTGTGTGTGTATATAAATCTCTCCTCTGTTTTTTCCACCAAATGCATCCGATGAAGTGAGCTGTAGCTCACGAAAGCTTATGCTCTAATAAATTTGTTAGTCTCTAAGGTGCCACAAGTACTCCTTTTCTTTTTGCGAATACACACTAACACGGCTGCTACTCTGAATTCTTTCCTTGGTTATACATGTGCAACTCCATTGCCAATGTCATTACATACATGCAAATGAGAGCAGAATTTGGCCCATTTTATTTACTCTAAAGCAGCGGTTCTCAACCTGTGGGTCAGGAACCCAAAGTGGATTGCGACCCCCTTTTAATGGGGTCACCAGGGCTGGTGACAGACTTGCTGGGGCCTGGGGCTGAAGACTGAGCCCCACGGCCTGGGGCTGAATCACAAGGGCTTCAGCCCTGGGTGGCAGGGCTCAGGCTTCAGCTTCAGGCCTGGGCGGCGGGGCTCATGTTACAACCCCCCCCCCTCCGGGGCTGAAACCTTTGGGGTTCAGCTTTGACCACATACCCTCAAGTTTTTGGAAAGCGTAGGGGACAATTTCCTGGTGCAAGTGCTAGGGGAGCCAACTAGGGGGAGCGCTTTTCTTGACCTGCTGCTCACAAACCGGGTAGAATTAGTGGGGGAAGCAAAAGTGGATGGGAATCTGGGAGGCAGTGACCATGAGTTGGTTGAGTTCAGGATCCTGACGCAGGGAAGAAAGGTAAGCAGCAGGATACGGACCCTGGACTTCAGGAAAGCAGACTTTGACTCCCTCAGGGAACAGATGGCCAGGATCCCCTGGGGGACTAACATGAAAGGGAAGGGAGTCCAGGAGAGCTGGCTGTATTTCAAGGAATCCCTGTTGAGGTTACAGGGACAAACCATCCCGATGAGTCGAAAGAATAGTAAATATGGCAGGCGACCAGCTTGGCTTAATGGTGAAATCCTAGCGGATCTTAAACATAAAAAAGAAGCTTACAAGAAGTGGAAGCTTGGACATATGACCAGGGAAGAGTATAAAAATATTGCTCGGGCATGTAGGAAAGATATCAGGAGGGCCAAATCGCACCTGGAGCTGCAGCTAGCAAGAGATGTCAAGAGTAACAAGAAGGGTTTCTTCAGGTATGTTGGCAACAAGAAGAAAGCCAAGGAAAGTGTGGGCCCCTTACTGAATGAGGGAGGCAAGCTAGTGACAGAGGATGTGGAAAAAGCTAATGTACTCAATGCTTTTTTTGCCTCTGTTTTCACTAACAAGGTCAGCTCCCAGACTGCTGTGCTGGGCAACACAAAATGGGGAAGAGATGGCCAGCCCTCTGTAGAGATAGAGGTGGTTAGGGACTATTTAGAAAAGCTGGACGTGCACAAGTCCATGGGGCCGGACGAATTGCATCCGAGAGTGCTGAAGGAATTGGCGGCTGTGATTGCAGAGCCCTTGGCCATTATCTTTGAAAACTCGTGGCGAACGGGGGAAGTCCCGGATGACTGGAAAAAGGCTAATGTAGTGCCCATCTTTAAAAAAGGGAAGAAGGAGGATCCTGGGAACTACAGGCCGGTCAGCCTCACCTCAGTCCCTGGAAAAATCATGGAGCAGGTCCTCAAAGAATCAATCCTGAAGCACTTAGAGGAGAGGAAAGTGATCAGGAACAGTCAGCATGGATTCACCAAGGGAAGGTCATGCCTGACTAATCTAATCGCCTTTTATGATGAGATTACTGGTTCTGTGGATGAAGGGAAAGCAGTGGATGTATTGTTTCTTGACTTTAGCAAAGCTTTTGACACGGTCTCCCACAGCATTCTTGTCAGCAAGTTAAGGAAGTATGGGCTGGATGAATGCACTATAAGGTGGGTAGAAAGCTGGCTAGATTGTCGGGCTCAACGGGTAGTGATCAATGGCTCCATGTCTAGTTGGCAGCCGGTGTCAAGTGGAGTGCCCCAGGGGTCGGTCCTGGGGCCCGTTTTGTTCAATATCTTCATAAATGATCTGGAGGATGGTGTGGATTGCACTCTCAGCAAATTTGCGGATGATACTAAACTGGGAGGAGTGGTAGATACGCTGGAGGGGAGGGATAGGATACAGAAGGACCTAGACAAATTGGAGGATTGGGCCAAAAGAAATCTAATGAGGTTCAATAAGGATAAATGCAGGGTCCTGCACTTAGGATGGAAGAATCCAATGCACCGCTACAGACTAGGGACCGAATGGCTCGGCAGCAGTTCTGCGGAAAAGGACCTAGGGGTGACAGTGGACGAGAAGCTGGATATGAGTCAGCAGTGTGCCCTTGTTGCCAAGAAGGCCAATGGCATTTTGGGTTGTATAAGTAGGGGCATAGCGAGCAGATCGAGGGACGTGATCGTTCCCCTCTATTCGACACTGGTGAGGCCTCATCTGGAGTACTGTGTCCAGTTTTGGGCCCCACACTACAGGAAGGATGTGGATAAATTGGAAAGAGTACAACGAAGGGCAACAAAAATGATTAGGGGTCTAGAGCACATGACTTATGAGGAGAGGCTGAGGGAGCTGGGATTGTTTAGTCTGCAGAAGAGAAGAATGAGGGGGGATTTGATAGCTGCTTTCAACTACCTGAAAGGGGGTTTCAAAGAGGATGGCTCTAGACTGTTCTCAATGGTAGCAGATGACAGAACGAGGAGTAATGGTCTCAAGTTGCAATGGGGGAGGTTTAGATTGGATATTAGGAAAAACTTTTTCACTAAGAGGGTGGTGAAACACTGGAATGCGTTACCTAGGGAGGTGGTAGAATCTCCTTCCTTAGAGGTTTTTAAGGTCAGGCTTGACAAAGCCCTAGCTGGGATGATTTAACTGGGACTTGGTCCTGCTTTGAGCAGGGGGTTGGACTAGATGACCTTCTGGGGTCCCTTCCAACCCTGATATTCTATGATTCTATGATTCTATGATTCCTCCCTGGCTGGGGCAGTGGGATCTGGGCAGGCTCAGGCTTCGGTCCGCCCTCCTGAGGTCTTGTAGTAATTTTTGTTAGAAGGGGGTTGAGGTGCAATGAAATTTGAGAAGCCCTGCTCTAAAGGAAAATGTCTGAATTGCCTTTTGTCTTTAAGAAGATTGTTTTTATGGTATAAGTAATTTGAAAGCATCAGAAATAACTTCCACCATACCTTTTTCACAAGAAAATGTACTGTAAACAGTTCAAGTACATTTTCTGTGAAATATCATCTGCTCATTTACCTGCCTAGTTGCACAGGACAGCCAGAATCAAGTTTTGCAGTTATGATATTGATGACATAATTGATCTGATCACCATAAACTGGCAGTTCTTTGCCCATTTTAAAGAGACGCATCTTGGTGATTATCCACTTCCATTTGAATCACTAGTATAATCATAATCTGGTTTTGGTGAGAGCAAGACATATGAAAGAGCAGAATTTGTAAAATAAAAACAATTCTGGAATCTGAAATTCTGGAATCAACAGCATATCTAAACTCAGTAGTGCCTCTGTTTTTACTTTGACTTTTGCAGGATATCCCCAGAATAAATTGGCTTTTTCTAAAAGGTCTATGAAACTGCAACATTTGGAAAAGCTTGAAAATGAGTGAGAAGCAGCATTGTGAATTGGATCAGCATTTATTCCAGAGGGGTAGGGCCCTACCAAATTCACAACCATGAAAAAGGCATCATGGCCCGTGAAATTTGGTCTCCCCCTGTGAAATCTGGTCTTTTGCGCGTTTTTACCCTACACTCTACAGATTTCATGGGAGAGACCAGCATTTCTCAAATTAAAGGTCCTGACCCAAAAGGGAGTTGCACGGTTATTTTAAGGGGGGCACGGTATTGCCATCCTTACTTCTGTGCTGCCTTCACAGCTGGGTGGCCGGAGAGTGGCAGCTGTTGGTCAGGCTCCCAGCTCTGAATCCAACGCCCCACCAGCAACAGCACAGAAGTAAGAGTGGCAATACCATACCATGCCACCCTTACTTCTGCGTTGCAGCCTTCAGAGCTGGACAGTTGGAGAATGGCAGCTACTGACTGAGGACCCAGCAGCGCAGAAGTACAGGTGGCAAAACCACACCATGCCATCCTTACTTCTGCGCTGCTGCTGGCAGCGGCTCTGCCTTCAGAGCTGGGATCATGGCCAGCAGTCGCCGATCTCCAGCTGCCCAGCTCTGAAGGCAGCGCTGCTGCCAGTGAAGAAGTAAGGGTAGCAGTACTGCAACCCCCCTTACAATAACCTTGTGCTCCCCCCTATATACACACAGCTCCTTTTTGGGTCAGGACTCCTACAATTACAACAATGTGAAATTTATGATTTTTAAAATCCTATGACTATGAAATTGACTAAAATGGACCGTGAATTTGGTAGAGCCCTACAGATAGGCCTTAAGTCAGACAACTTATGCCAGCCTAGATTGTACACAGTCCAGGCTGGCATACTTTGCTGGTATATCCTGAAAGAGCTAACCACATGTTCTTGATTGCATATGTGACCTAGATACATTTAAAAAGCTCTGTAGGAACATAAAATTCTATACTGCAAGGCTGACTCACTTTTAAATTGATGCTGTGTTATTTGTGGTGGAAAACTTTGACGTACAGTGCCAGATCTTCAACTGCTCGAAATCAGCATGGACTTCAGTGGAGCTACACTGATTTAGAGCAACTGAGGATCTGGCCAATAACTGCTCATGGATTGGAAGTGATGAATTCTTGATATGTTTCCCTTTTTGGAATGTTTCTCAAGAGATATTCATCAATGACAAAGCACTTGATATACTATGCTAAATGTACTGAGTAACCACAGTCCTAACCAAACATCCATTGCCCAGACCTATGCTTTCCTTTTTTTTTTTCCTGAGACAGTGTCACAGAGAGTCATGGTAATAACTTCAGCCCAAAGAGAAAAATAATACTACTGTTTCTAGGTACACAGTGCCATACTTGATGGGGAAGCTGAGATCTTGAGCATGGCATACCAAGCACTGGAACATGCTCCTCCTTTTACAGTATTTTATACAAACAACACAGCAAGTGTCTAAGTTCGGAGTAAATGTATACAGAAAATAGCTTTGCAAGCACAGACAGAATCAGTACAGTTAATATCATTTGCCTCTGTTCTCATGTAGTGTTGTGTATGGTGCTATTTGTGTCTTAGTTGCAGCTATTCTAAAAATGCTTCATGGAGATGTTTTGTATATTGAAAATGGGTAGTATGGTAAGAAATGTGAATATAAATACATGTATGGAATATTTTTCTAACAGAATTATATGTTCATTCTAGGCCTAATCCTGCAGTCTCTCTTCAAAACTCTTACTGAAGTCGATGGGAATCAACCAGAGTCAGTCTTGCAGATCTAGACGACTGTTGACTTGTTGATACAAATGATACATGGCTACCGGAAATTACACCTGCTGTGGGAAGTATTTAGTAGCCACTGCTGTTTGCACTATAATTATCACTCATTCATGTGTCATAGCTGTACTCAGTCTCACCTCACAATCTCACCTGTTTACAGATGGCTACACCCAAAGAAAAGGGAAGCTCTTGGGATAGTATTGCATCATGATAGTATTGACAGTTCTGAACTTCATGGCTGAAATCCTGGCTCTGTTAAGTTAATGGCAAAACTCCCATTGGCTTCAAAAGTGCCAAGATTTTACCTAATTTTCTCTATACAGAGTCAGGGAATTCAGGGGGTGGGAGAATGTAAACTAAGTGCTAACATTTGGATTGGTTTTCAAAACCGGAGGTTGTAAGCATTCTGCTGCACTGATATGTTAGGTGCCAGAGACAAAGTCCTTGTTCTGAATATCAGACATTTGACTCTAACCCTAACACTATTGGGTTGGCATCCTGCTAAAAATACACTATGAACAAAGAGAAAAATCTGTTGAAAAAAATGGACCAGAGACTAGGCACAAAGAACAGATGCAGGGAGGCTGTTACAATAGCTGTAGAGATGGGGAGAAAGAAAATGTAATTAAAAAAATAAATACAGCCCCTCAGTTGATGTAACTCAAAGGAGCTCATGAAATGGAGCAATGCCAGTTTACACAGCTGAGGCTCAGGCCCACTGTGTATAATATACATGAAGGGCCCAGCTGTGGTAGCCTTACTTGGGGGATTCAGCTAACCCCACCACAAAGCACCATCTTCTTTTTTGGTAAAGACACATGGGAGACAGAAGTGCCTAGCAAAAAATTGATTTGCCCTTCAAAAAAATCTTGTAAGCCAGCCTGATTCTGATCCAACTTACAACACTGTAAACTATTGCAAAACTGGGTTAACTGAGAAAAGAATTAAACCTTATAGGTTAAAATCACTTTGGAGGTTTTGTAATCAAATACTGAGAACCCTAGATATAGTTTGAGAAATTTTACAAACCCTTGAATATCATGAGGCTCACCCTCAGTCTTCAGTATATACAAATGTTTGCATTATTTGAAATTATTTGTGTGGATCCAGTTCAACCAGCATTCCTCAGATCAGATCAAAGGACCTATTCGCGGAGTACTGTATTAACTCAGGGCTTATCTACACTATTACTTCAGTCGACATAAGTTACTTTGCTCAGGGATGTAAAAAAGCCACACCGCTGAGTGAGATAAATTACATCGATTTAAAGCAGGGTCTACACTGAACTATGTCATTGGGAGATGCTGTTCTGCCAACACAGCTTCCACCTTTCACTGAGGTGGAGTAATTATGCTGACCAGAGACCACTCTCCAGTCGGCATAGCACATCTTCACCAGATGTGCTGTAGGGCCGCGGCTGCATCGGTGCAGCTGCGCCAATGTAGCATGGTAATGTAGACAAGCCTTCAGTGTGATGAAAGTTGGCAGAACTGGGCCCTGATGGTTTTCAGAATGCAACATAACTGCAAACATGTTTAGAATTTCCCAGGGAAAATTATTCAAATAAGCCAGGGATTCTCACCCATTGGTGGGGTATAGAAATTCGTGATTCATGCACAAACTCATTATAATTTTGTGTGCAAATGTAAGCACATAATTGCACACAAGTGGGTTTGTGTACAAAGGTAGGATTCAGTGTCTATGCATTATAAACATCCTCACTTGTAAAGATCTCGTTCAAAACATCCTTAATATCACCTTAAAGTTTGTATGCGTGATGCTTTACAGATAAAGACAAGATGTCTTTCCTTGGAATCTCACAATCTAGGACCCAAATCCTCCATCTTGGAAAGATGAAAGGGATATGATTCAGGACATCTATCCATTTGGAAGCTGATTCTTAGCCCCATCCAAAAATCAATAAACTCTCTCCACCGATCAATTAAATTGATAAAATAAATAATCAATTAATTTGTTCCCAAAATCAGGTCTGCTGTTCCAGAATGGTTATCCCCCAACTCAATCAGTTCTTCTTTTCTCCAAATCCACCAGTTGATCCTAAAACTCATTAAAATTAGCTGTATGATATTTCAGAATGTTCTTTTAATATAAATCCCAGGATCATCTACAGTCCAATTTAGGGAAAGAGGCGAAATGGTATAAATCCAGAGCTGATTTCATGAATGGAAAAAGCATACTACGCTTGTAATAAACGAGTTGCTATTCCAGTCTGGTTTATAAACTCAATGTCTCATTGTCATTTCAGTTTCCTCTCTTCCAGTTTGAGATGAGCAGCTTTACAATTTGTTCTACAGAGCTAAGGTATAGACCAATTCCTTCATTGACATCATATTCCAAGCTTATTTATCCCTTTTTATTGGAACAGCCCCAGGGCCCTTTAAACATTCCACTCTGGCCGAATGAAATGAACCTTTATGTAACTTTAGGGCAGGTTGTGTTGTGAGTTTGTACCTTCTTGTTGAGCCCTGAAGGCTCTCCCATGTCTTAAAAAAAATTTGTTCTAAACAGCCAGGCCATTTCTGTTCTAAGCACCTTTTATCAACCACCATGAGCTGCATTTTCTCCATTGCCAAGTCTTTTGGGGATGAAGGCTATCTTTTCAGAATGATCCCACTGACTTGTCCACTTCCTTACTTTGAATCTTTAGTTATTTCCCACAGGTTTCTTAGAGGTTACTATATTTCCATTTGCTTCCATTGCTCACCTCTTGGGTCTCTGTGCTAACTCAGGAATCCCATGCCATTTGCTGCGTCCATTAGTCCTGTTGTGCGTTTCGACACCTAACTGTTAGGTGCCTTGCGAGCCAGTGAAATGGACAGCTCTGAGTCAGGTGCCCAGGTTCTCTATACAATGAATGGGGAGAGTTAGGTGCCCCAGAATGGGATTCAGAAAAGCCAGAAAGCTGAGTGAGAGCTGTCAATACTAGGTGCTTGGTAGGAAATGCCAAGGAGAGGGGCCTAAGTCCCACCCCTCAAAGAATCTTAGGTGCTTAACTCCAGACTGTAGGGAGGCATTAATTTCTGCTTGGGATTCTCAGCTGTGAATCTCCTCCTGCATTTTACATGCTTAAACCAGGTCATGCCAGGTCATTCCAACCTTTCATGCAAAGACACACTGAAGAGGTGTCCTTACCTTCTGGTCCTGTGGCTACAGCACTCACCAAAGATGTGAGATGTCCAAGTCCTCACTCTGCCTGATTTGGAGCAGAGAATGGAACTTGCCTTTTTTTACCTCCCTGGTGAGAACTGCCATGCTGTAGGGTATTCTTGGGTAGATCTTTCGCAGTCTCACCGGTTGAAGCTGTTCCACTTTGTACAAAATAGTTTAATATTCACTGGAGCAGGGACTGGAACCTGGGTCTCCCAGGTGAGTGAACTAACCACTTGGCTCTACAGTCATTTTTACTCTCTCAGGTGGTGAAAAGTGAAGTATTTCATATGAAGTGAAAAGTTTCAACAGGAGTGAGAGAGTGAGATCCACCACAGAGGACTGGGTACTCAGCTGGGAGGTAGGAGACCCAAGTTCAAGTGCCTGCTCTGAACCAGACAGAGTGATGACTTGAATGTGGGTCTCCAACATCATGGGTAATAAGGACACATGACTACTCCCACGGCAACAAATTCTTGCAGGATTTAGGAGGCTTTCTGCAGGTCCACTGCTAGAAATTTAGGCACCATGGGACTTTAATGGCAGAAACATACGTGCCTACAAGGCTAGGCAGCAGCTGAGCAGAAGTTTTGAGGACCTAAATTTTGGACTAAGGCACCTAATTCTCTTTGTGGATCTAGCCCATTGTAGCTGCAGGAGAAGAGCAATGTTAAGGTTCCAGGACTCTAAGAAAGACTCTAAGAAAGGTGGATAGAAAGCTGGCTAGGTTGTCAGGCTCAATGGGTAGTGATCAATAGGTACTAGGTAAGGTTACCTAGAGAGGTGGTGGAATCTCTTTCCTTAAAGGTTTTTAAGGTCAGGCTTGACAAAGCCCTAGCTGGGATGATTTAGTTGGGGATTGGTCCTGTTTTGAGCAGGGGGTTGGACTAGATGACCTCCTGAGGTCCCTTCCAACCCTGATATTCTATGATTCTATGAAAGTGAGTGGAGAATGATGTGGCTACAGAGCGAAATGGGGTTATATGTAAAACAGGCTTGGCAAACATGCATTATTACAATAGTGACCAGGGGCCCCACTCAGGATCAGGATTCTATTCTGTTACACCTTGTCCAAACACAGTTCCTGCCCCAAAAAGCTAAGAATATAGGGCAGAAAAATTTTCACCCTGAGCAGAGTAGTTATTCTTTTCTCTCGCCACCAAGCTGGTCTTATCACTATGCTCCCATAATTGCTGTGCAAGTTTTAGCAAGTGTTGCTTCCTGTTACATAATAGCTCTGGTACATCTTTTCTTTTACTGGATGTGTCAGGGTTCTCATGGTTCTAATTCTTTAATCCTTTTCTCTTGAGCAGGGAATAACTACAACTGAAGAATACTGACCGTCTTTCTCTCCACACTACCTGATATCAGATGGGATGCCTTAAAGGTGGTCATTTGAGGAGAATGTTTTTCATTTTGCACATCACAGGCCACAGAATGTTTTTCATCCCATCTGAAACAGGATTGGCTGACAAGTAAATGACAGGGGATGCCTGGGTTAGCAAGAGACCAAAGTGGTGAGAAATGGAAGAGACTGGAACTATAGCAACTTCTAAGCAGACTGAAGGAAATAACTAATGATTCAAACTAAGGAAGTGGACACATCAATTGGATCATTCTAAACGGATACAACACCCACACAGACAAAGCTGGGATATTCCCTACATACAAGTTGAAAGCAATAGTTGCTTATGCAGCTCTCCAGTATTAGAAATCATTCAGGAAAAGTAGAGCGGAATCTACTTGGTGTTTAACTCTACAAGACTTAGACTCAGAGTTTAAGGCAAGAAGGGCCCATCTAGATAATGGATGATCTAGTTAATACTTAGTCCTGCCATGAGTGCAGGGGACTGGACTAGATGACCTCTCGAGGTCCCTTCCAATTCTATGATCATGGTCATCTCTGACATCCTGCACATCACAAACCACAGAATCTCACCCACGCAGTCCTGTAACAGGTGCATAACCTCTGGCTGCATTACTGAACTTCTCAAATCTTGATTTAAAGACTTCAATTTTTAGAGAATCTACCATTTACTCTAGTTCAAACCAGCAAGTTACCCAAGCCCCATGCTGGAGAGGAGGGCAAAAAAGCTTTGCATAACATGGAGAGGAACAGGTTCTGTACAAAGTTATATTGATCAGGTGCTAGCTGACTTGTATTTATGTAGTCAAACAGCAGCTAAAAAAGTCAGCCTGGGGGCTTAAACTGAGTAATAAAACATTACTGGAGGGAATTAAAGCAAGGCAGTGTGGGAAATCTACAGGCCATATATCATTAAAAGTGTAGTTCACGCATAATCCCATTATTGATTTAGTTATTAATTAGGGCTGTCAATTAATGGCAGTTAACTCGTGATTAACTCAAAAAAATTAATCACGAGTAAAAAAATATAGCGCGATTAATCGCAGTTTTAATCGCACTGTTAAACAACAGACTACCAATTAAAATTTATTAAATATTTTGGATGTTTTTCTACATTTTCATATGTATTCTATTTTGTGTTGTAATTGAAATCAAAAAGTGTACAAAAACAAAACAATGTAAAACTTCAGAGCCTACAAGTCGACTCAGTGCTCCTTCTTGTTCAGTCAATCGCTAAGACAAACAAGTTTGTTTACATTTACAGGAGATAATGCTGCCCTCTTCTTAGAATCATAGAAGATTAGGGATGGAAGAGACATCAGGAGGTCATCTAATCCAACCCCTTGCTCAAAGCAGGACCAACCCCCACCCAATCATCCCACCCAGGGCTTTGTCAAGCCATCCCTTTAAAACCTCTAAGGATGGAGATTCCACCACTTTCCTAGGTAACGCATTCCAGTGTTTCACCACCCTCCTAGTGAAATAGTTTTTCCTAATATCAAACCTAGACCTCTCTCATTTTAACTTGAGACCATTGCTCCTTGTTCTGTCATCTGCCACCACTGAAAACAGCCTAGCTCCATCCTCTTTGGAACCCCCCTTCAGGTAGTTGAAGGCTGCTATCAAATCCCCCCCTCATTCTTCTCTTCCGCTTACTAAAGAAGCCCAATTCCCTCAGCCTCTCCTCATGAGTCATGTGCCCCAGCCCCCTAATCATTTTTGTTGCCCTCTGCTGGACTTTCTCCAATTTGTCCACAACCTTTCTGTAGTGGGGGGCCCAAAACTGGATAGATGTGGCTTCACCAATGCCAACTAGAGGGGAATAATCCCTTCCCTCAATCTGCTGGCAATGCTCCTACTTTCAGAAGTCTTAAAAGAGCAACACTCCGATGTGGAAACTACAGAATCTGAACCACCAAAAAAGAAAATCAACCTTCTGCTGGTGGCATCTGACTCAGCTAATGAAAACGAACATGCATCAGTCCACACTGCTTTGGATTGTTATCGAGTAGAACCCGTCATCAGCATGGATGCATGTGTCCTGGAATGGAGATTGAAGCATGAAAGGACATATGAATCTTTAGCACATCTGGCACGTAAATATCTTGCGACACCGGCTAGACAGTGCCATGAGAATGCCTGTTCTCACTTTCAGGTGACATTGTAAACAAGATGTGGGCAGCATTATCTGCATTACCAGTCAGCTTAACTTCTGTAGCCAGAAAGATAATGGAGCAAATAATTAAGCAATCAATTTGCAAATATCTAGAAGATAATAAGGTGATAAATAACAGTCAACATGGATGTCAAGAACATATCTTGTCGAACCAACCTGATAGATTTCTTTAACAGGGTAACAAGCCTTTTGGATGGTGGGAAGCAGTAGATACGGTATATCTTGACTTTAGTAAGATTTTGACCTTCTCATAAACAAACTAGGGAAATACAACCTAGATGGAGTACTATAAGGTGGGTGCATAACTAGTTGGAAAATCGTTTCCAGAGAGTAGTTATCAGTGGTTCACAGTCATGCTGGAAGGGCATAATGAATGGGGTCCCGCAGGGATCGTTTCTGGGTCTGGTTCTGTTCAATATGTTCATCAATGATTTAGATAATGGCATAGAGAGTATACTTATAAGGTTTGTGGACGATATAAGCTGGAAGGGGTTGCAAGTGCTTTGGAAGATAGGAATAAAATTCAAAATGATCTGGACAAACTGGAGAAATGGTAAATAGGATGAAATTCAGTAAGGACAAATGCAAAGTACTCCGCTTAGGAAGGAACAATCAGTTGCACACATACAAAATGGGAAATAACTGCCTAGGAAGGAGTACTACCCCTTTCTGGGAGTCATGGTGGAGTACCCTCTTTCTGGGGGTCATAGTGGATCACAAGCTAAATATGAGTCAACAGTGCAAAAAAGCAAACATCATTCTGGGATGTATTAGCAAGAGTATTGCAAATAAGACATGAGAAGTAATTCTTCTGCTCTACTCCTCATTGATTAGTCCTCAACTCAATCTTGAACTGCTGCTCACAAACCAAGAAGAATCAGTAGGGGAAGCAAAAGTGGATGGGAACTTGGGAGGCAGTGACCATGAGATGGTCAAGTTCAGGATCCTGACACAAGGAAGAGAGAAGAGCAGCAGAATACGGACTCTGGACTTCAGAAAAGCAGACTTTGACTCCCTCAGGGAACTGATGGGCAGGATCCCCTGGGAGAATAAATGCGGGGGAAAGGAGTCCAGGAGAGCTGGCTGTATTTTAAAGAATCCTTATTGAGGTTGCAGGAACAAACCATCCTGATGTGTAGAAAGAATAGTAAATATGGCAGGCAACCAGCTTGGCTTAACAGTGAAATCCTTGCTGATCTTAAAAACCAAAAAGAAGCTCACAAGAAGTGGAAGACTGGACAAATGACCAGGAGGAGTATAAAAATATTGCTCAGGCTTGCAGGAGTGAAATCAGGAAGGCCAAATCACACCTGGAGTTGCAGCTAGCAAGAGATGTTAAGAGTAACAAGAAGGGTTTCTTCAGGTATGTTAGCAACAAGAAGAAAGCCAAGGAAAGTGTAGGCCCCTTACTAAATGAGGGACACAACCTAATGACAGAGGATGTGGAAAAAGCTGAAGTACTCAATGCTTTTTTTGCCTCCGTCTTCACAGACAAGGTCAGCTCCCACACTGCTGCCTGGGCAACACAGTATGGGGAGGAGGTGAGCAGCCCTCAGTGGTGAAAGAAGCGGTTCGGGACTATTTAGAAAAGCTGGACACGCACAAGTCCATGGGTCCAGATCTAATGCATCCGAGGGTTCTAAAGGAGTTGACGGATGTGATTGCAGAGCCATTGGCCACTATCTTTGAAAACACATGGCGATTGGGGGAGGTCCCTGAAGACTGGAAAAAGGCTAATGTAGTGCCCATCTTTAAAAAAGGGAAAAAGGAGGATCCTGGGAACTACAGGCCAGTCAGCCTCACCTCAGTCCCTGGAAAAATCATGGAGCATGAATCAATTCTGAAGCACTTAGAGGAGAAGAAAGTGATCAGGAACAGTCAGCATGGATTCACCTAGGGCAAGTCATGCCTGACTAACTTAATTGCCTTCTATGATGAGATAATTGGCTCTGTGGATGAGGGGAAAGCAGTGGATGTGTTATTCCTTGACTTTAGCAAAGGTTTTGACACGGTCTCCCCCAGTATTCTTGCCAGCAAGTTAAAGAAATATGGGCTGGATGAATGGACTATAAGGTGGAAAGAAAGCTGGCTAGATCGTCGGGCTCAATGGGTAGTGATCAGTGGCTTCATGTTTAATTGCCAGCCAGTATCAAGTGGTCAGTCCTGGGGCCAGTTTTGTTCAATATCTTCATTAATGATGTGGAGGATGGCATTGACTGCACCCTCAGCAACTTTGCAGATGACACAAAACTGAGAGGAATGGTGGATACGCTGGAGGGTAGGGATAGGATAGAGAGGGACCTAGACAAATTAGAGGGTTGGGCCAAAACAAATCTGATGAAGTTCAACAAGGACAAGTGCAGAGCCCTCACTTAGGATGGAAGAATCCCATGAACTGCTACAGACTAGGGACCAAATGGCTAGGCAGCAGTTGTGCAGAAAAGAACCTAGGGGTTACAGTGGACGAGAAGCTGGATATGAGTCAACAGTGTGCCCTTGTTGCCAAGAAGGCTAATGGAATTTTGGGATGTATAAGTAGGGGCATTGCCAGCAGATCAAGGGACATGATCATTCCCCTCTATTCGACATTGGTGAGGCCTTATGTGGAGTACTGTGTCCAGTTTTTGGCCCCACACTACAAGAAGGATGTGGAAAAATTGGAAAGAGTCCAGCGGAGGGCAACAAAAATGTTTAGGGAGCTGCAGCACATGACTTATGAGGAGAAGCCAAGGGAACTGGGATTGTTTAGTCTGAGGAAGAGAAGAATGAGGGGGGATTTGATAGCTGCATTCAACTACCTGAAAGAGGGTTCCAAAGAGGATGGATCTAGACTGTTCTCAGTGGTACCAGATGATAAAACAAGGAATAATGGTTTCAAGTTGCAGTGTGGGAGGTTTAGGTTGGATGTTAGGAAAAACCTTTTCACTAGGAGGGTGGTGAAGCACTGGAAGGGTTACCTAGGGAGGTGGTGGAATCTCCTTCCTCAGAGTTTTCAAGGTCAGGCTTGACAAAGCCCTGACTGGGATGATTTAGTTGGGGATAGGTCCTGCTTTGAGGAGGGGGTTGGACTAGATGACCTCTTGAGGTCCCTTCCAATCCTGAGATTCTATGATTCTAATGTGTCCAGTTCTGGGTGCCACATTTCAAGAAAAATGTGGACAAATTGGAGAAAGTCCAGAGAAGAGCAACAAAAAACATGCCCTATGAGGGAAGATTGAAAAAAATTGGGTTACTTTAGTCTGAAGAGAAGACTGAGAGGGGACATGATAACAGTTTTCAAGTACATAAAAGGTTGTTACAAGGAGAAGGGAGAAAAATTGTTCTTCTTAACCTCTGAGGATAGGACAAGAAGCAATGGGCTTAAATTGCAGTAAGGGTGGTTTAGGTTGGACATTAGGAAAAACTACCTGTCAGAATGGTTAAGAACTGGAATAAATTTTCTAGGGAGGTAGTGGAATCTCCATCATTTGGGATTTTTAAGAGCAAGTTGGACAAACACCTGTCAGGGATGATCTAGATAATATTTAGTCCTGCCTTAGTGCAGGGGACTGGACTAGATGACCTCTCGAGGTCCTTTCCAGTTTTTTGATTATATCCCCTCAGGTTTGTGGGGCTCGAGAGGCAGGTCTATAAATCACTGTATAGACGTTTGGGCTCAGGCTGGAACCTGAGCTCTGGGACCCTCCACCCCCATATGGTCCCAGAGCTTGGGCTCCAGCCTGCACTCAAACGTCTACACAATAATTTTTCAGCCCCAGAGTTGAGCCCCAAGAGCTTGAGTCAGCTGACCTGGGCCCACCATAGGATTTTTATCCCTCTGTAGCCATTGTCTAAGGCCTCCCCTCCTTCTGCTGTCCTACCCCTATTAAGCCTTCCTCATCTTATCCCCTATATGGAGTTGCGGGAGGGGGTGACATAAAACCAACCCTGTCTACACAGCGATTTGTAGCCCTGCAGCCCAAGCCCCACAAGCCTGAGCCATCTGACCTGGGCCAGCCCTGGGTCTTCTAGCCCTGTGTAGATGAACCCTTAGGGGTCAGAGAACATTCAAATATAAAGGGTTGAAATGCATTCCATGTTCATTGTAGGATCCAGACCTTGTTTATACTATCACAGATACAGTCTACAATAACTGACAGGGGCTGATCTTTAACTACTGAAGTCAGTGAGTACTGGCCCCATCTGTGTGACAGGAATATTGTGACTTTAGGGGCTGCTTTTCTTGTGAGACCTGGCAAAAACTCAGAATTTCCTCTGCTCAGGAAATTTTGACAATTTGAAATTTCCCAGGAATAGGAAATTAAAAAAAAAATCCATTTCGGAATCACTGACACACAGTGCTTCCAAAACGAATTATGTACCTCAGGACACCAGCAGCTGCTGTCTGAAATGGACATGATTCTTTTCAGTTTCACTATTGTCAACCAGTCTGCAGAAGCCAGAGAGCCCAAGAATCCCCCCTGCCAGCTAGGGCTTCCCCGAGTCACATACTCTAGAAGACGTGAAGTCCCTGGCCCAAGACCAGAACCTAGCCTGTGATGTTCATCAAACCCAACATGTTTCTGTGAAATATTTCAGGATTGATGAATTAGCATTTTCCCACAAAACAGGGGGTTCTGATGTACTGGTGATGCTGGACCAGTGAAGCCAACGGGGGTTTTGCCATTCATTTTTAACTGGCTCAGGAGAAGGCCCTTACTAGCAGTCTCAACAGAAGGTATTACTAAATATGATAAATTAATTCTCACACCACAGATGCTGTGTGCTTATATCCTGATTAGACATATATACAGTTTGTTCACACACAGTCATCAGAGACAGAGGAAGTTAGGTTAGTTCTGTGGTTACAGTATACATAAGAGGGGATGTTTTGTCAAGGGAACTGATCTAGCAAATGATCTCAGAAACCAGTTCTTAAAAACAAATTACCCTACTTGGAAACATCAAAAGCTGCTCTGATTCTATCATCTCAGAGTCCAAACATTATGTTGAATGTATATAGACTGGTGCCAATTTTAAAACTGTTGTTAAGGTTACATAAAACCATTTATCTGGACTGAAGTTTGGTGCATCATGGCCTAATCTGGGAGGTGACGCACGGTTTAATCTCTCATTGAAACGGAGGGTGCTCAGTTCTTCATAGAATCCAGGCCCAGCTCCTCAAAGGTATTGAGACCCCTAACTTCCATTGAAATCAATGATAGCTAGGAATCTAAATACCTTTGTGGTTCTGGCTTCTGGTCCTTAGTTTCCATAGGTAGAGTATATTTTTTTCAAAAATCGGTTTGATACTTTTCACCAATGGAGTTTTGCGTCTGTAAGGATACAAGTCTTCTACCATCTGAGAAGCCCAGCATTGGCAAAGCTTGTTAGTGAACATAGCACCCCCATTTCCCCTGAGGCCCCACCTTATTCCTGTGCTGCACCCCAAAACCTGCAGTCTAAACACCTCTAAATTTGCACCCCAACATCAACTGGAGCTTATTTCCAAAGGGCTCCACTGCTTGCCATGTGTCCTTTCAGACAGGATTGTCTTCTTTTCCTCTTCCTTGTCATGAGAGCATAATATCAAAATCTGGTTTCACGGAAGTTTAGTAAGTTTGAGCTATCCTGCCTGTGTATCTGTCTGTCCAGGAAGTTCTGCCATTTCCTGTATAAAGACCAGGGATTGTCATCCCACAGGATTTCCCCTGTGTTCTTCTGATCAAACCATTGGGTCACAAGCCTCTCACCCTAGCTGCATTGTCCAGCCTCATTAGGCGTTGTCATTCTGACTCTTGGCCACTTTTGGTGTTCTCCTTTTAGGGTCCTGTTTCTGAATCATGTCCACTAGTCAGTGTTTTTCCCAAATAAGGAACATTGAGGGACTAATAGGAGGTGATGACTCCAGCAAGATGATCTCAACCCTTTGTGTTTAGGTGAAGAGCTGAGACTTTTCAGTGGCATCTCGACTAGTGGGGCCTGTCATCTTACTGGTCACAATTTATGTCCCTTTGTCCTTTGATTTACAAACGTACAAAGTACTTCCTTACCCACTCACATGTCTCCTTCTTGTCCATCTTGAGGAAGTATAAGGCCGCTTAAATAATATAAGAATTTGCAGAACTATCACCACATCTGGGATGCTAGGTGAAAGGTTGCTTCAGTCTATCAAGGCTCAAAGTCAAGCTGCATCAAAGCTACTTATTATTGCCATTAACATAAATCTCAGTGTCTCCATGACTATATGTCCTGCACAGGTCTTCTACATGGCAGTAAAGAGCATGCTTCTAGGTCACTAGGCCAGTGCAGTCTTTCGTCTCATTATCCTAACAACTCTATGGTTGCTGTTGACATGGGGCTATGGTTGTCTCTGATCCTCTCAAGTCATGAACTCCCATTTGTGATTTTTATGGACTTTGGGAGGGGGACAGAGTTGTAATCGGGGGAATAGTCCCACTATTGTGGGGAACTTTCCTGGCTTCTGCACTACCCCAGTGAAGTGGGCTAGCGAAAGGATCTGAGTCCTCGCTCCCACTTCCTTTACCCAGTGGCTTCCCTGCCCTTGAGGGCTCCCTTTCCACTCTCCTGTCTGGTAGAGTCCTCATAACCCCAACAAGGCTGCGCCGAGGATTCCTGGGGGGCTTGACCCCCAACCCGGCTGTGGTCACCTAGGACAGGGGCTAGGGTGTCCCCACTCCGGGGTACTCTCTCTGTGCACTTCTCTGACCCACTGACCATTACATACAAGTTAAAGCAAATGCAAGTTATTTAATCAACAATTAATTTTATAAAGAATAAGGAAAAATGGGAAAGGTTAAAGGAAACACATCAGCCTGCTCTGTGGCAGGGAACATCACAAACAGCATCTCTGGAATGTCCGGGCAGTTCACAGTCTGTTCCTTGTAAGTCCCAGGCCTTCTTCTCAGGCCCTGGCTGTGCTTCAGGGATACTGTGGGTTGGACACTTGCTCTGGTGGTGGCCACACGCTCTCAGTGGTAGGACCCTTCTTCCCAGTGTCGCCCCCGCCCTGTCAGGGTTACGATCCAAGCCTGGCCTGCAGAGCCTCTTGGCTGAGGTATCTCCCTGTGCTGGGCCTGCTGCCCAGGGTCCCTCTCGCTCTCCCCAGCTGCTCACTGCACCCAGCTCCGGACTGCTCCAGCCCCAGCTCCACCACTCTGTCTCTGCACTGCTGCTGCTGCTGCTCTGCTTCCAGCTCTCTGGGCTGCCTCTTTGGCCCCTCTGCCTCTGGTTACTACAGCTCTGTTCCCAGGACAGGTCTGCTCTGCAGGCTGCTTCTGTGACTCTGCTCCCAGCCCTGACCTGCTTTCTGGGCTGCTTTTCTGGCCCCCCTGGCTCTGGTTGCTGCAGCTCTGCTCCCAGGACAGGTCTGCTCTCTCTGGGCTGCTTTTCTGGTCCCTCTGGATCTGGCACAGCTCTGCTCCCCAGCTTAGCTTGGGCCCCTGCTTTCTCCTTTGCTTGACCACCCTCTGTCTGACCCAGGCAAATCCAGCTCACACGGAGGACAGGACCTCCCTGTCCTCCTGACTCCCTGATTAGCCTGCCTGCCCTGTCATTCAGGCTGACCTGAAACATGGGCCTCTCCCCATCGTTCCTGGAGACTGGAAGTCTCAGGGTCATGATTTTCCATAGACCCTTCCCCTTTTAATACTGGGAGTTAGCCAACCAAAACACCCCCACTGAATGTTAGTAAGGGGGCAACAGTCCCCTTACACTTAATTGTTTGCTCTTTACTGTGAGCATTTAACTAGATATCCTTTTTCTAAGTGGGTTTACCGATATTTCAGCTTTATGTGGGGGGAACTGATTTTTTTTAACTGAGTATTTTTGTTTGTTTTTGGCATCTATCATGCTTCAATCAGATCTTTTCTTGTGCTTCCTTTAAGCATTTGACTTTGTCCTTTTCCCAAGAATTGCTTTTCGTATTTAATTCTGGTAAGATTGGGCCCAGTGTGTGGAAAAAGGGCCTGCTCTTCATGGATTCATAGATTTTAAAGCTAGAAAAGATTATTACATCATCTAATCTGATTTCTTGGCCATAGAATTTCACCCAGTTACTCCTGTATTGAGCCCAATAATTTGTGTCTGACTAAACTATGTCTTCCAGAAAGACATTCAGTCTTGAAATGAAGACTCTCCCACTTCTGTAATGCCCCACCTGTTCTGGAGGCTGTTGGGTTAGGAGAACAAAGGAAGGAAGCAGCATAAATTGGCTGCTCAGAAGTAGCCTTGTGTTGTTTAGAATGTGTGTGTGTGGGGGCAGCGTTTAAAAAAAGTGAAGAGCCTGAAACATCTGCTCTGGGAGCAAGGGGTCTGGAGAACTCCAAGGACTCTGAGGTAGTTGAAGCGGGCTGAGTTTGAGATCCGGATGGTTTTGGGGGGAAAGAGGAAAAGAAAAAAATTAGCAGCAGCTTCTCCTCTCCCCACAAAGTGCTGCTGTGAGCAAGCCAAAAGCCAGTGGTGGAAATGGCTGGTGGAGTCTGGAGAGAAGCTGCATGGTGCTGGGAGAGAAAGAGGCCAGAAGCAAGTGAGGCAGCAACTGGCACCAGACAAGAAGGGACACAGAAGGAGGCCAGTGGATATGGACCCCAGCGGCTGAGTTGTGGCATTGGAGAGGCTGAAAGGGAAAAAATCCAGGTCAGGAGGGACAGGAAAAACAGAAATAGTAGGAATAGTAGGGATAGTAACAAAAGGGACTGTAGCTAGAAAGAGGAAAGGCAGTAGTATAAGAGGAAAAGAATCATAGACTCATAGACTTTAAGGGCAGAAGGTACCATTGTGATCATCTAGTCTGACCTCCTGCACAACGCAGGCCACAGAATCTCACCCACCCACTTCTGTAACAAACCTCTAACCTAGGTCTGAGTATTGAAGTCCTCAAATCGTGGTTTAAAGACTTCAAAGTGCAGAGAATCCTCCAGCAAGTGACCCTTGCTCCACACTGCAGAGGAAGGCAAAAAAACCCCCAGAGTTTCTGCCAATCTGCCCTGGAGGAAAATTTCTTCCCGACCCCAAATATGGCGATCAGCTAAACCCTGAGCATGTAGGCAAGACTCATCAGCCAGACACCCAGGAAAGAATTCTCTGTAGTAACTCACATCCCACCCCATCTGACATTACATTACAGGCCATTGGATGTATCTACCGCTAATAGTTGAAGATCAATTAATTGCCAAAATTAGGCTATCCCATCATATCATCCCTTTCATAAGCTTATCAAGCTTAGTTTTGAAGCCAGATATGTCTTTTGGCCCACTGCTTCCCTTGGAAGGCTGTTCCAGAACTTCACTCCTCTGATGGTTAAAAATCTTCATCTAATTTCAAGTCTAAACTTCTTGATGGCCAGTTTATATCCATTTGTTCTTGTGTCCACAGTGGTACTGAGCTCAAATAATTCTTCTCCCTTTGAGGTATTTATCCCTCTGATATATTTATAGAGAGCAATCATACCTCCCCTCAACCTTCTTTTAGTTAGGCTAAATAAGCCAAGCTCTTTGAGTCTCCTTTCATAAGACAGGTTTTCCATTCCTCAGATCATCCTAGTAGCCCTTCTCTGTACCTGTTCCAATTTGAATTCATCTTTCTTAAATATGGGAGACCAGAACTGCACACAATATTCCAGATGAGGTCTCACCAGTGCCTTGTATAGTGGTACTAACACCTCCTTATCTCTATTGGAAATACCTCACCTGATGCATCCCAAAAAACAGCTGAACCCCAGGAGGTGGGTGAGTTTGACCGTTTACAGATTGTGCAGACATTACTGAGAGCAGAGTGGGAATACCACCTGCTTTCACACATACACACAAGATAGATATATAGTATATGAAATAGCAAGGTTGATATAAGGAAAATGATACTACTCCCTAGGTTGCCCCATAATTATAACCAGGCACAAAAAAAATTCTTGGAGAGCAGAAACTAGGGGAATTGTTCTCTTAAGCCAGTTGGAAATTAACTTCAATTATTGATGGTTACAGAATGTGAAGAAATTGTCATCATTTCAGCGGGAGCCATTTGGGACAAAAGTATCTAATAAATGGAAGTCCTTCAGTATTCCCACCATGCAGGTACTGAGGTACAGGAAAAAGACCAGCTTTCAATATTTCTATTTCATAATTTCTTCCCTGAAACATTAAACAGGCTGGAGCATTTTCCCACTCTTACACAGGTACTGTAGCCCAGGACCCAGTCTATGAGGGGTGGGTGAGATTCTGTGGCCTGCATTGTGCAGGAGGTCAGACTAGATGATCATAATGGTCCCTTCTGACCTTAAAAATCTATGATTCTATGATTCTATGTAAACTGAAATATAAGAATCACAAAGCCTCGAGTCTGCACACCGCCGTATTTGAGGATAAATGCCACTTGGAAGATTTAAACTTGAAGGTGATCACAAAGTCTTTTTCAAAGAAAAATGCAAAACTGTCTAGGAAGATCTCAAATTGTTATTTAAAAACAAATATTTTAAAATCATCCTATCTTCAATTCACTTGCTGAGACCCGAGTTCAGGATTCTATTAGCAGTTTTCTATGTGTGACCCACACACCTCCTGGATGTGATGCTCTGTCCCATCTAGTGGCACCAAGACCACTTCTTACAGATTAATGAGTCTGCTACAGCCTTAGCTAAAAGCCATGTGGCTTTTAGCTCATGCAGTAGAGGCTCAAGCACGAAGTTTCAGAAGTCCGACGTTCAATCCTGCCCGCTGATGACTGGGGTCTGTCGGTGTTATATGTGCAACATCCAATTCCCCATTCTTGCCAAATGAAGGATGGCAGAAAACTGCATTACTTAGGGCTACACTTATTTTTCCCTAACAACTCACAGTTCAGTTGCTGTTTTTACTAGCTGCTTTAAAAGATGATGATTAATATGTTTATTGTTTATTCCAATTAAGCTTGGCATCTATTCCATTCTGTTATTATCTTATACACTGGGTTAAATATGTCACCGATTTTTAATAAGCCAATGGCAAATAGAAAAAAATTCTCTAAGTAATAAGGGTCATCTACTTGGCTGTCATTTGTTGATCTGTTAATGTAGATGAATATCCAGTACTCTGTTCTCTAAGGTAATTTCCTTTCATCAAGCGATATCAACAACAAAGGTTAAAGTCGGTTCCTTAACATATAGCTATCTAGGAACAAACTACAGAGTTACGATGTATACAGATTTCAGAGTAGCAGCCGTGTTAGTCTGTATTCGCAAAAAGAAAAGGAGTACTTGTGGCACCTTAGAGACTAACAAATTTATTAGAGCATAAGCTTTCGTGAGCTACAGCTCACTTCATCGGATGCATTTCAGAATGAGCCTGACAATAAGACTGGAAATATTATAGGAGTTGTAGTAAGATAAGGCCATGAAACATAAACCCTGGTATCAGAGGCCCGTTATGAGGCCTAAGGCCTGAACTAAAGTAATGGTCAAGACTTTGTTAACATAAAGCAAAGTTAAACTGTGAGCCTGAGGCAGGCCCTGCTCACAGAAGCTGGCAAGAAGAAGGCTGATATTGCACATATACACATACCTAAAAGGTACTAAGCACTAGTACGATAAATATGTGCCAGGATGGCACCAGAACATTCTGGTACTAACACATTCCACATAGATAATAAGGAACAGGCTGACCCATCCTAAAGACAGGGTCAAAAGGGTAATATGATGGATAGAGTTGTTTTGTTCGAACCAACATGTACCAGGAGAGAGGCAGCACCCTTACACGTAGAGGGGTTGTACCTCAATACATCAGGAGTGATGTGTAACTTGTTTGTACCCGTGTATAAGAATGCACCCTTGAGGAGTTGTCTTTGTCTTGCCTCGGGGGCAGTGGAGAATCCTGCCACTGACTGAGCCGGTTCATTTTCAGGGAGCACATATGTACTAGCTGACCTGTAGACATCTGATCCGGGGAGCTAGAGACTGTGTTTCATTTGGCAATAAACCTGGCTGGGTACCTTAGTACCTTATCGGAGTCTGTGGTCCTTGGGGTTTCTCTTGGGGTCTGCTGTGCCAGCTATCTGCGCGGAGCCAGGGCAGCACACAGAGTGAACACACGCACGTAGCCGACTGTGGGGGCAATTCCTATGTTTCTAACTTTAATCCTTAGAATTCAGGTTGAAACTGCACATTTCACACTGTATTTTGCAAGATGTATTGTAGCAGCATGACACATAAGTCAATGTTTGGAATCCATCCAAAAATTAAGTGCAAAGAGAACTAAGAATGTAGTGAGAGGCAATCTTGGCACTATTATCAATGAGGTTTCTAGGGTTTATTCAAGGCTGAGTCCACAGCACTGCATTTGTCAAGATTGATTTTCAGAAAATATTTCTGTTCTTTAGTTAATGCTTGTGCAATCTCATATGCACGTGTTAAACCCACATCCGATATTTATTTTCTATATCATGTGAATCACTTTCGGAGTCTGTAACTCATAATCCTAAATCCAAAGTACATCATGCAGAAACTTCCCAAATGCAAAGTAGTGAGTTATAAGTTTCCTTACCTATGTCCAACATAATGCTGCCAACCTGCCTCTGATTTCATCTGTTGGGGATACTTAAATGTCCCCTGTGACCAGTGGAATTGCTGCATGGCATGCCAACAAAATTCATACAACCTGGTGACATTCCTCAGCAATCTGCTGTTAAAGGTGAGGCTGCCCGTCTGCAAGGAATGACCTCCGAGTCTTAGTCTGCAAGGCCAGCAACCTATTCTCACTCACCACTGAACCAAAGCTCACTGAAGTCAATGAAAAGACCCCCCAATGATTTCAGTGGGTTTCGATCAGGCCCCTAGATGCCTCCTAGATGATTAGTTCTTGCATAGTGTCTAGAAGGTTAGATGTTCAGGATAGTCATCACCTTGATCGGTCAGTCCTTCAGTCCTCGTACAGATTGCGCAAATCACAATACATCTTCCATTCTTCTTGTATCCTGGCCTTCCTTCTGCATGTGCAGCCATATCTTTTCATTATAAAATCTTCTCATCTCTTTGGAGATGGGCCGAGTGGTCGTTTCAGTTCCCGTGGGTACCACTCAGCGACAGCTGCAGTTCCTCGATTGTCAGTGAGCCTTGTTATAGCCCCAGCCCATCACATTTTACTATGCCTGCTCTCAACAACAATGTCCTGCACTCCACTCTGCTGTCTGATCACTTCATTGGGGAATCGGTCGCGGATTGAAATTCCCAGAATTCTTCTTTCCATCTCCCGCTCTGTGACAGACAGTTGTTGCTCCTCTGTCTTCGTCAGCATTCATGTTTCCCTGCTGTACAACATTGCTGGCAGTACTGTTGACCTGAAGAGGCTGGCTCATGTTGCCTTGTTGATTTTTCTTTGGAGGACATCCTTGATAGAATTGAATGCATACCAATTTGCTTTCTTTCTTCAAGAGAGTTCACCTTCCTGATTGCGGTGCATATTAATTTCTTTGGCCCAGATAGGCATATTGCTCAATTTCTTCTCCCTTGATTGTTATTTGGGCTTTTGGCAAGGTATCAGACCGCATAAATTTCGTTTTGGAGCCGTTAATTTTCAGTCCAACTTGGCTGCTTTTTGTGTCGAGTTCTCGCAGCATTTTCTGTAGTTTGATAGTATTTTCGGCAATCATCACAATGTCGTCCACAAATCTGAGATGGTTTAACTGCCCTCCATTGATGTTGATTCCACCCTTCCAATTCATCCACCTCATTACCATTTTGAGGGAGGCTGTGAAGAGTTTCGGTGAAACCATGTCTCCTTGTTTCACAGCTTTCTTAACTGGGATGCGAAGGGGAGTATCAAATAAAGTTATATCTGGAGTTCAGTCAGAATCTGCTTCCTTTAATAGTTTGATGTAGTTTGTGTCGATGCCCTGCTCTGCAAGAACTTTCAAAACTGCATTGATCAAACACTTTCTCATAGTCGATGAAGGCAATACATAAAGGGAATTTTTATTCCCTTGAGCATTCCAATAGCTGGTTTATAGAAAATATGGCCCATTGTGCTGAAATTCCTTCGAAAGCCTGCCTGCTCACTTGGCTACTGCTCATCCAGACTCTGTGAGAGTTGGTCTGGTATTATTTTGGTGAACCTCTTGTAGACATGTGAGAGCAGGCATATTGGACGATAGTTCTTTAGATCTTCATGATTGCCCTTCTTGTACAGCAGAATGGTGTTGGACTCCTTCAGGCTAGATGGAATCCTCTGCATTTCCAAGTAACGGCTAAACCTCTGAGCAAGGATTTCCCAGAGGTCTTGGCCTCCAGCTCTTATCGTTTCGATTGTCACTCCATCTTTACCAGGGGCTTTTCCTTCCTTCCTTTGGTTAATTTCATGTCGAACTTTGCTAACAAGGTCTGGGAGTACATGCTCGTTGGTCTGTTGAAGCGTTGGTATTGGGACAATTATCTGAGACACGAACAGTTCAGTGTCATAATTAATTGAAAATAAACTATCTTAAGTTATTCCCTCCTCTGGGTTTCCCTCCTGTTCACTTTTAGATTACAAGCTCTTTGAGGCAGAGATTGCTCTTATTTTTTTGTAAAAGCGGCAAAGAGTCCTGTGATATCTTATAGACTAACAGACTTCGTCAGATGCACCCACGAAAGCTTACACTCCAATATGTCTGTTAGTCTATAAGGTGCCACAAGACTCTTTGACACTTTTACAGATCCAGACTAACATGGCTACCCCTCTGATACTTATTTTTTTGTGTTTTACATCACTGAGAACATATATTTAGAGCAGTGGTGGGCATCCTGCAGTTCATGGGCCACACGTGGCCCATCAGGATAATCCGCTGGCAGGCTGCGAGACATTTTGTTTACATTGACCATCCACAGGTACAGCCCCCCCACAGCTCCCAGTGGCTGCAGTTCGCCATTCCCAGCCAATGGGAACTGCAGGAAGCCACTAGTGCCCACAACTGATTTAGAGCATTTATAATTTAAAAACCAGTGTTGCACTTACCAAATAATAGTAATTACCTAGTAATATAATTAATATAACATATGAAGATGATTCTGCCATGGCAGAAGGGTGGTCTAGTGGCTAGGGTTCTAACTTAGGATGCAAGGAACCCAGGTTGAATTCTGTGTTCTGTCACAAACTTCCTGTGTCAGGTAGGCCCAGATCTTCAAAAATATTTAGGGGCCTGACTCCCACTGAAATCAATAGCACTAGGCACCTAAATACCTTTTGAAGATCTGGGCTGAAGCCACTCTGTGCTTGTGTCTGTAAAATTCAGATTACAGCACTTGGTTATTGTGAGAAAATGAATACAACCAAGATGGCGAGGAGCCCTGATGCTATGGTAATGGGGACGTATACGTACTTTGGATAGATAGCATATAAGTAAGAAAATGACATGTTTTTCTCAGTTGCCTTGCCTTGAAATATTTCTCGTAGAGCAAAATGCTCCTCCCATCTCTTCTGTTTGGAAGGGTGTAAATTAGTGTGAAAGGCCCAGTTAGCGTTATTTGTAGAAGATTTGGTAACTTCTGCTCTGCCAGTAAAGAGCTGCAAAAGGAATAATGACCTAAGCCAGCATGCATATAACAGCAAAAGGCTGGGCTTTTTAAGCATTCCCAAGCAATACTGATTGTAAAGGCAGAGTGCAGCCTCCAGTTATCTTCTGTGACCAAAAAGGATGTTGTCCATGCCACATGAAATGAATACTACACCTGGAAAGGAAAGGGTAGGGTTCAAAACTCAAGCCTCCAATGAGCAGACTACTACCTCCTGTGTCATCATCAGCCCTCCCATTAATAGCTGTGGAAATTAAGGAGACTCAATGCCTTTCAGGATCAGGTCCCTATTCCCCAGTTATTACTAAAACACAAGGCTGGAAGTGTCAAATCCAAGTAATTGTTAAAGCCTGTTTCTAATGTGTCTCTGAATGGTGCTGATTATCCCTTCACTGAGTCAAACATGGTCATGTACCTTAAACTATGTAAATTTTGGGAGGTACTAATATTATCCTACTTGGGTTTCTCTTAGCAGAGCAGTCAATGTCCTTCTGCTTTATTTTCCAGAGTCCGATCCCTGGATTGGTTAATTTTTATCTTTTCTGAGGACATGAGGCTTGCAGCCTATATACTCTGCTGCACTCTCCTGTAGCCATAGGTTTGGAACGTTTGCTTCTGTGTGGGTAATGGGGTTAAATTCAGAGATTATGATATTCCTGATACTGTTTAGGAAATATATTGTTTACAACTGCCTGGCACTGGTGTTGAAAAAAGAAGGGATATTAGTGGATTGAAAAACTAAATGGACTTGCCATCTTTTAACACATCTGACAGCTGCTGCCCTGACATCCTCCGTCATTCCCTGTTCCAGTTTGAATTAATCTTTCTTAAATATGGGAGACCAGAACTGCACACAATATTCTAGATGAAGTCTCACCAGTGACCACATTCCCTCAGAGGTCCGCTTGCAGCCCTTCGTGTAGATCCACTCTCCACTATATCATATGCATTGTGGTTGTTTAGTAGCTTCACTAAAATCAAGCAGTTTTCCTTGCTGGAGCCCATAAAGACAATCTCTCTCTAGGAATAAGAAAAGCAGTACTTGTGGCACCTTAGAGACTAACAAATTTATTAGACCATAAGCTTTCGTGAGCTACAGCTCACTGCATCCGATGAAGTCAGCTGTAGCTCACGAAAGCTTATGCTCTAATAAATTTGTTAGTCTTTAAGGTGCCACAAGTACTGCTTTTCTTTTTGCGAATACAGACTAACACGGCTGCTACTCTGAAATCTCTCTAGGAATGAGTAGTAACTTTCTAATCAGCTGAGCCACTCTTAGAATCATAGAATATCAGGGTTGGAAGGGACCCCAGAAGGTCATCTAGTCCAACCCCCTGCTCAAAGCAGGACCAAGTCCCAGTTAAATCATCCCAGCCAGGGCTTTGTCAAGCCTGACCTTAAAAACCTCTAAGGAAGGAGATTCTACCACCTCCCTAGGTAACGCATTCCAGTGTTTCACCACCCTCTTAGTGAAAAAGTTTTTCCTAATATCCAATCTAAACCTCCCCCATTGCAACTTGAGACCATTACTCCTCGTTCTGTCATCTGCTACCATTGAGAACAGTCTAGAGCCATCCTCTTTGAAACCCCCTTTCAGGTAGTTGAAAGCAGCTATCAAATCCCCCCTCATTCTTCTCTTCTGCAGACTAAACAATCCCAGCTCCCTCAGCCTCTCCTCATAAGTCATGTGCTCTAGACCCCTAATCATTTTCGTTGCCCTTCGTTGTACTCTTTCCAATTTATCCACATCCTTCCTGTAGTGTGGGGCCCAAAACTGGACACAGTACTCCAGATGAGGCCTCACCAGTGTCGAATAGAGGGGAACGATCACGTCCCTCGATCTGCTCGCTATGCCCCTACTTATACATCCCAAAATGCCATTGGCCTTCTTGGCAACAAGGGCACACTGCTGACTCATATCCAGCTTCTCGTCCACTGTCACCCCTAGGTCCTTTTCCGCAGAACTGCTGCCGAGCCATTCGGTCCCTAGTCTGTAGCGGTGCATTGGATTCTTCCATCCTAAGTGCAGGACCCTGCACTTATCCTTATTGAACCTCATTAGATTTCTTTTGGCCCAATCCTCCAATTTGTCTAGGTCCTTCTGTATCCTATCCCTCCCCTCCAGCGTATCTACCACTCCTCCCAGTTTAGTATCATCCGCAAATTTGCTGAGAGTGCAATCCACACCATCCTCCAGATCATTTATGAAGATATTGAACAAAACGGGCCCCAGGACCGACCCCTGGGGCACTCCACTTGACACCGGCTGCCAACTAGACATGGAGCCATTGATCACTACCCGTTGAGCCCGACAATCTAGCCAGCTTTCTACCCACCTTATAGTGCATTCATCCAGCCCATACTTCCTTAACTTGCTGACAAGAATGCTGTGGGAGACCGTGTCAAAAGCTTTGCTAAAGTCAAGAAACAATACATCCACTGCTTTCCCTTCATCCACAGAACCAGTAATCTCATCATAAAAGGCGATTAGATTAGTCAGGCATGACCTTCCCTTGGTGAATCCATGCTGACTGTTCCTGATCACTTTCCTCTCCTCTAAGTGCTTCAGGATTGATTCTTTGAGGACCTGCTCCATGATTTTTCCAGGGACTGAGGTGAGGCTGACTGGCCTGTAGTTCCCAGGATCCTCCTTCTTCCCTTTTTTAAAGATGGGCACTACATTAGCCTTTTTCCAGTCATCCGGGACTTCCCCCGTTCGCCACGAGTTTTCAAAGATAATGGCCAAGGGCTCTGCAATCACAGCCGCCAATTCCTTCAGCACTCTCGGATGCAATTCGTCCGGCCCCATGGACTTGTGCACGTCCAGCTTTTCTAAATAGTCCCTAACCACCTCTATCTCTACAGAGGGCTGGCCATCTCTTCCCCATTTTGTGTTGCCCAGCACAGCAGTCTGGGAGCTGACCTTGTTAGTGAAAACAGAAGCAAAAAAAGCATTGAGTACATTAGCTTTTTCCACATCCTCTGTCACTAGCTTGCCTCCCTCATTCAGTAAGGGGCCCACACTTTCCTTGGCTTTCTTCTTGTTGCCAACATACCTGAAGAAACCCTTCTTGTTACTCTTGACATCTCTTGCTAGCTGCAGCTCCAGGTGCGATTTGGCCCTCCTGATATCTTTCCTACATGCCCGAGCAATATTTTTATACTCTTCCCTGGTCATATGTCCAACCTTCCACTTCTTGTAAGCTTCTTTTTTATGTTTAAGATCCGCTAGGATTTCACCATTAAGCCAAGCTGGTCGCCTGCCATATTTACTATTCTTTCGACTCATCGGGATGGTTTGTCCCTGTAACCTCAACAGGGATTCCTTGAAATACAGCCAGCACTCCTGGACTCCCTTCCCTTTCATGTTAGTCCCCCAGGGGATCCTGGCCATCTGTTCCCTGAGGGAGTCAAAGTCTGCTTTCCTGAAGTCCAGGGTCCGTATCCTGCTGCTTACCTTTCTTCCCTGCGTCAGGATCCTGAACTCAACCAACTCATGGTCACTGCCTCCCAGATTCCCATCCACTTTTGCTTCCCCCACTAATTCTACCCGGTTTGTGAGCAGCAGGTCAAGAAAAGCGCTCCCCCTAGTTGGCTCCCCTAGCACTTGCACCAGGAAATTGTCCCCTACGCTTTCCAAAAACTTCCTGGATTGTCTATGCACCGCTGTATTGCTCTCCCAGCAGATATCAGGAAAATTAAAGTCACCCATGAGAATCAGGGCATGCGATCTAGTAGCTTCCGTGAGTTGCCGGAAGAAAGCCTCATCCACCTCATCCCCCTGGTCCGGTGGTCTATAGCAGACTCCCACCATGACATCACTCTTGTTGCACACACTTCTAAACTTAATCCAGAGACACTCAGGTTTTTCCACAGTTTCGTACCGGAGCTCTGAGCAGTCATACTGCTCCCTTACATACAGTGCTACTCCCCCACCTTTTCTGCCCTGCCTGTCCTTCCTGAACAGTTTATAACCATCCATGACTGTACTCCAGTCATGTGAGTTATCCCACCAAGTCTCTGTTATTCCAATCACGTCATAATTCCTTGACATCACCAGGACCTCCAGTTCTCCCTGCTTGTTTCCAAGGCTTTGTGCATTTGTATATAAGCACTTGAGATAACCTGTTGATCGCCCCTCATTCCCAGTATGAGGCAGGAGCCCTCCCCTCACAGACATTCCTGCCTGTGCTTCCTCCCGGTATCCCGCTTTCCCACTTACCTCAGGGCTTTGGTCTCCTTCCCCCGGTGAACCTAGTTTAAAGCCCTCCTCACTAGGTTAGCCAGCCTGCTGGCAAAGATGTTCTTCCCTCTCTTCGTAAGATGGAGCCCGTCTCTGCCCAGCACTCCTCCTTCATGGAACACCATCCCATGGTCAAAGAATCCAAAGCCTTCTCTCCGACACCACCTGCGTAGCCATTCGTTGACCTCCACGATTCGACGGTCCCTACCCAGGCCTTTTCCTTCCACGGGGAGGATGGACGAGAACACCACTTGCGCCTCCAACTCCTTTATCCTTCTTCCCAGAGCCACGTAGTCCGCAGTGATCCGCTCAAGGTCATTCTTGGCAGTATCATTGGTGCCCACGTGGAGAAGCAGGAAGGGGTAGCGATCCGAGGGCTTGATGAGTCTCGGCAGTCTCTCCGTCACATCACGAATCTTAGCCCCTGGCAAGCAGCAGACTTCTCGGTTTTCCCGGTCAGGGCGGCAGATAGATGACTGAGTCCCCCGGAGGAGAGAGTCCCCGACCACCACCACCCGCCTTCTCCTCTTGGGAGTGGTGGTCGTGGAACCCCCAACCTCAGGACATCGCATCTCATGCCTCCCAACCAGCGGAGTCTCCTTCTGCTTTCTCCCCCCAGACATATCATCTGGTCCACTCTCCGCAATGGTACCTGTGGAGAGAACATGAAAGCGGTTAGTTACCTGTGTCTGTGTTACTGGAACCTGGACATTCCGCTTACCTCTTCTGGAGGTCACATGTTGCCAAGCTTCTTCACTGGCCTCTTGGCTCCTCTGTGCAACCTGCTCTATATCTTTAGAGCTTTGTGCCCCTAGAAGGCTATCCTGAGTTTGGTCCAGAAAATCCTCAGTCTCTCGTATACAACGCAGGGTCGTTACCTGTTGCTCCAGACCTTCAATCTTCTCTTCCAATATGGAGACCAGCTTGCACTTTGTACAGACAAAGTCGCTTCTGTCCTGTGGAAGAAAGACAAACATGGCACATCCAGTGCAGGTCACAACAGCTGAACCCCCCCCTTCCATATCACCTACCTACTATGAGCTTCCTCAGAGACATTGGCAAGATGTAAGCCTCACTGGGCTCACTCCAGGCGAACTCCCAGGCAAACTCCTGCTGTGAGCTGCTCTGCTGTCCCCGCTGCTCAGCTGGTTCGCGAGGCTCTGGCTATTTTCAAACAGCCAGGCTTCCCTGACGCAAACACACAGACACCCTAATGCCCGCCCCCTGCAGGCTAGCAGCCAATCAGACACTCACTCAGGCTCTCTCCCTGCCCTCCCAGCAAACACACGCTCGGATACTTCCTCAGCAAGCAAACACACACACTCGGATACTTACCAGTCCCAGGCAAACTCCTGCTGTGAGCTGCTCTGCTGTCCCCGCTGCTCCGCTGGTTCGCTGCCGCTCAGCTGGTTCGCGAGGCTCTTTTCCTTCCACTCTTACCAACCCATGCATTTGATTGGTTTCACAACACTCCCACTTAGTATTTCTGTGCCTTGTCCTCTGAGAAAAAGTACTACCACTGCCATCTAGTGGATCTGTAGCAGTTTTGCATTTAGTACATTAATGTAAAGTCTCCTTTAAATTAAAATTATTTTCTTTCTTAGCAGCTGGTCCATATGTCAGACCACAACTGAGCAGTTACCCCAGTTGTTGCCTTTCCAGAACATTGCTGAATTTCAATGAGTCCAGTATATTTGTAATATCAGTTCTATTTGTCTCATTTTTATTTTGTGCATGGAACTGTGCTTCAAACAGTTACGTTTCTCATCTAATTATATCTCTCTTTTCACTGGTTCTAGTATGCGTTAGATCTATAGAACAGAACCTTTGTCTAGTGATACAGGGTTTTACAGAATATACTCACTGTCAAGGCTGAATCCCCACTCTGTCACTTTGAGTACAGAAGGTGGGAATCCGCAAGGATTTTAAAAATTAATACTTACAGCTTTTCTCTGACCTTGGCTTGGTAAAGGAAGGAGGATCTGGGAATTTCTCCCTGTGGGGTACCCTCAAGCCCTTTCACCCCCGTCTTCAGAGAGGAGCTGAGAAAGAAAACAAAGGAAATTAGCTGTTGCTACCAGCTAATCAAACAACCTGCACAAACCCCTTAGGACACCAAAAATCCAATCCAGTTCTTAAAAAAGGTAAATTTTGTTAAAAACAAAAAGGAAGAAAATACATCTGGAACTTAGGCTTTTGCTAGATTTTAAAAGAGCAATTCCAAAAATTAAGCACCCAAAATTGCTTTCTTGGGGTTTAGCTTAAAGTTTACAAGCAAACAAAAGCATCTGGGGTTAGCTCAGAGGAGTCCACAAGCCTTAAAAAATAAACAGAAATAAACTAATCGCGTCTTTTAAACATGCCCTGTCCAATGATTTCTTCTATGTATGGAAGATGAATTTTTATACCTGGTTCAAGTCTTACACAGCATTCCTGCTTATAGCATTGCTGCTCCATGTCTCCTTCTCCGGAGATCAACAGACAAAGGCGAAGTTTCTTTCCCAATTTTAAAAAGTTCTACCTTCCCATTGGCTCTTTTGGTCAGGTCCCCACTTTTTTTTTCTTTATGTGGGGGACTTTTTAACCCTTTATAGGTAAAGCAAGTAAAGAACAGCTACCAAGAGCGATTTCACAGCTAACTGGCTGGCTGCATGTCCATCAAAGGGAGCTACTCCCCCTGCCCCCCAACTTCATTTATCACACTCACCATGAGCCTAACACTGTTCTATTGACATTGCTACCCTAATAGGTCATTCTGTAAGAAGAGTATTTGAGGTTCACTGTTTATGGTGTTACAGTGATTTCCAGGCCCTATCAAGTATTCCAAGTTTGCAGGGTAAAGGATGGTTTTTCTCACTGCAGGACCTGAAAACTCAATGTACCCTTGAATCAATCAGTGAAAGCTGGGTTCTTTCTAGGATCTGGATGATGTAACTTGCCCTGGACTTCCTATGCACCCAGAGAGCTTTTCCAGCAGCCAACAATAGCTTGAGCACAGCGGTGTTTCCACCATGCACAATTTCCCTGGCTACACCGCCAGTTCCCCCTGATGGTGTGAATAATGGCATCAGAGAGGAAGTGCAATGGCACTGTGCTACCCAAGGAAGGGTATGAAAAGGGGGGATTTCCTTGTACCTCCAGTCTCTAGATTTCCTACCTTCTTCACACTGCCAGAGCAGTACAAAGGGGCCGTAGCACAAAGGAGAATCAAGTCAGGAATTCATATATGAAATGTAGCCAACAAGATACGTTCAAAGAGCAGCATCTAACTGCATCTAACTGGAATGGATCAAGAACCTTTATGGCTCAGGAGAACATGTCCTCACTGTCTTTTGAGGTTACTGAGATGAAGTTTAATTATATCAGAAGACTGAAGTCTTTGTATACAGAGGGATTAATTTTCAGGGAGGGGAATGTTTTGAAAACTTCTCCATGCCATTGTGCACTGGATGAACAGAAAATCATGAACACAGACACTGCCTGCTGAATGTTCTTCACATTTAAGGTGCTTGGGTCATTGTATTTGGTGGAAAGAAAAGGAGTACTTGTGGCACCTTAGAGACTAACAAATTTATTTGAGCATAAGCTTTCGTGAGCTACAGCTCACTTCATTGGATGTGTGAGCTGTACCTCACGAAAGCTTATGCTCAAATAAATTTGTTAGTCTCTAAGGTGCCACAAGTACTCCTTTTCTTTTTGCAAATACAGACTAACATGGCTGCTACTCTGAAACCTGTATTTGGTGGATTAGATAATATGCAATTGCTGTGCAGTGCTGCAGTGCATTTTGTTCTGTACAGATATTTGTTTGCATAATAGGTCAAATTCAGTGCTATCTGCAGGTGCAGATTCACCTGAGGGCTAAAATTGGTCCTCTGGCTATTATTTTGCATTAATGTACGTAGTTCAAAAGTGTGGTCTAATGGTAAGCACTGATGGGTGTGAGTCAAGACTCATAGGATCTGTGCCCAGTTCTGCTTCTTACTCTTCTGTGAGACTTTGGGAAAGTCACTTTAACCTGTTTCTACCTCAGTGTGCTTATCTGTACAATGAGGATGATAATACTTACATAGCTCACAGGGGTGCTGTTAGGTTTAAATTAATCTTGTTCTTAAATCATAGAATCATAGAATATTAGAGTTGGAAGAGACCTTAGGAGTTCATCTAGTCCAACCCCCTGCTCAAAGCAGGACCAACACCAACTAAATCAGCCCAGCGAAGGCTTTGTCAAGCCTGACCTTAAAAACTTCAAAGGAAGAAGATTCCACCACCTCCCTAGGTAACGTATTCCAGTGCTTCACCACCCTCCTAGTGAAAAAGTTTTTCTTAATATCCAACCTAGACCTCCCCCACTGTAACTTGAGACCATTGCTTCTTGTTCTGTCATCTGCCACCACCAAGAACAGCTTAGCTCCACCCTATTTGGAACCCCCCTTCAGGTAGTTGAAGGCTGCTATCAAATCCCCCACTCACTCTTCTCTTCTGCAGACTAAATAACCCCAGTTCCCTCAGCCTCTCCTCATAAGTCATGTGCCCCTGCCCCCTAATCATTTTCATTGCCCTCCGCTGGACTCTCTCCAATTTGTCCACATCCCTTCGGTAGCGAGGGGACCAAAACTGGACACAATACTCCAGGTGGCCTCACAAGTTTTGAATAGAGGGGAATAATCACTTTCCTTGATCTCCTGGCAATGTTCCTACCAATACAGCCCAAAATGACGTTGGCCTTTTTGGCAACGAGGGCACACTGCTGACTCATAAATGGGCAGAGTAGGCCTGTTCAACATAGCTCAGACGGGGGCCACTGGGCAGCTATCCCACCCTAGAGGGGTCAACAGAGGTCTCTGTCAGAGAGGCAGACTGCCTTCCAGAGCTCCTTGGTGTACTGGTAGGACTGCTAACTGCCACACCCCTTTAAGGGTACAGCGTAGTTACCTAGTTGTGGCTGTCCAGCTCTTCCGGCCAGCACATAATGCAACTTTCTAGGAAGAAAGAAAAGGAGTACTTATGGCACCTTAGAGACTAACAAATTTATTAGAGCATAAGCTTTCGTGAGCTACAGCTCACTTCATCGGATGCATCTGATGAAGTGAGCTGTAGCTCACGAAAGCTTATGATCTAATAAATTTGTTAGTCTCTAAGGTGCCACAAGTACTCCTTTTCTTTTTGCGAATACAGACTAACACGGCTGCTACTCTGAAACCTGTCATTTCTAGGAAGGGTATTTCATGTTTTTATCCAACTTCTCTCTATTCCGGGAACAAACTAGAGAACTACTGCTCTCATCTTTGATCTCTACAAAATAAGAACTGCCCTTCCAGGTGTTGAATGTGTTGCGTCTGCAGTGCTTCCAACCATGGAAAAATCCCATATGTCAGCCAGCTGGGTTGTGATTTCTTTGTCTCTACTTCCTTTGAAAGAGGACATAGGAACATCAGCTGTTGATTTGTCATCCTGGTGACCTCAAGAAGAACACATCTTCCTCACTTACGTTGTCTTTTATGGGTAAAACTCAGGGATTATCATCCCACAGGACCTCCCTGTGTTCTTCTGATCAAACTATTGGGTCACAAGCCTCTCACCCCAGCTGCATTGTCCAGCCTCATTAGGTGTTGTCATTCTGACTCTTGGTGACTTTGGGTTCTCCTTTTAGGGTCCTGTTTCTGAATCATGTCCACCAGTCAGTATTTTCCCAAATAAGGAACATTGAGGGACTAATAGGAGGTGATGACTCCAGCAAGATGATCTCAACCCTTTGTGTTTAGGTGAAGAGCTGAGACTTTTCAGTGGCATCTCAACTAGCGAGGCCTGTCATCTTCCTGGTCACAATTTATGTCCCTTTGTCCTTTGATTTACAAATGTACAAAAGTACTTCCTCACCCACTCACACATCTCCTTCTTACACTTTCTCAAGATGGACAAGGCCTCTTAAATATTGTAAGAATTTGCAGAACTATCACCACATCTGGGATGCTGGGTGAAAGGTTGCTTCAGTCTATCAAGACTCAAAGTTAAGCTGCATCAAAGCTACTTATTAATGCCATTAATATAAAGCTCAGAATCTCCACGACTATATGCCTATATGTCCTGCACAGGTCTTCTACATGGCAGTAAAGAGCATGCTGCTAGGTCACTAGGCCTGGGCAGTCTTTCGTCTCATTATCCTAACAACTCTATGGTTGCTGTTGACATGGGGCTATGGTTGTCTCTGATCCTCTCAAATCATGAACACCCATTTGTGATTTTTATGGACCTTGGGAGAGGGATAGGGTTGTCCTTAATTGTTTGCTCTTTACTGTGAGCATTTAACTAGATATCCTTTTTCTAAGTGGGTTTACCGATATTTCAGCTTTAAGGGGGCGGTACTGATTTTTTTAAGTGAGTTTTTTGTTTGTTTTTGGCATCTATCATGCTTCAATCAGATCTTTCCTTATGCTTTTTTTAGGCATTTGACTTTATCCTTTTCCCAAGCATTGCTTTTCGTATTTAATTCTGGTAGGATTGGGCCTAGTGTGTGGAAAAAGGGCCTGCTCTTCATAGATTCATAGATTTTGAAGCTAGAAAAGACCATTCCATCATCTAATGTGACTTCCTGTACAACACAGGCCATAGAATTTCACCCAGTTACCCCTGTATTGAGCCCAATAACTTGTGTCTGACTAACCTATGTCCAGAAAGACATTCAGCCCTGGTCTACAGTTGGGGGGGGTAGATTTAAGTTACGCAACTTCAGCTACATTATTCATATAGCTGAAGTCGACGTACTTAGATCAACTTACCGTGGTGTGTTAACCGAGGTGAGATGACTGCTGCTGCTCCCCCGTCGATGCTGCCTGTGCTTCTTGTGATGCTGGACTACAGGAGTCAACGGGAGAGTGCTTGGGTGTCGATTTATCGCGTCTAGACTAGATGCGATAAATAGATCCCCACTGGATCAATCGCTGCCCGCCAATCCAGTGGGTAGTGAAGATATACCCTCAGTCTTGAGATGAAGACTCTCCCACTTCTGTAATGCCCTACCTGTTCTGGAGGCTGTTGGGTTAGGAGAGCAAAGGAAAGGAGCAGCATAGGTTGGCTGCTCAGAAGTAGCCTTATGGTGTTTAGAATGTGTGTGTGTGTGTGTATGTGTGTGTGTTGGGGGTGGAGGTGAGGGTTAAAAAATGTGGGGAGCATGAAACAGCTGCTCTGGGAGCAAGGGGTCTGGAGAACTCCAAGGACTCTGAGGTAGTTAAAGCGGGCTGAGTTTGAGATCCGGATGGTTTTGGGGGGAAAGAGGAAAAGAAAAAAATTAGCAGCAGCTTCTCCTCTCCCCACAAAGTGCTGCTGTGAGCAAGCCAAAAGCCAGTGGTGGAAATGGCTGGTGGAGTCTGGAGAGAAGCTGCGTGGTGCTGGGAGAGAAAGAGGCCAGAAGCAAGTGAGGCAGCAACTGGCACCAGACAAGAAGGGACACAGAAGGAGGCCAGGATAGCTACCCCGGTGGCTGAGTTGTGTCGATGGAGAGGCTGAAAGGGAGAAAGTCCATGTCAGGAGGGACAGGTAAAACAGAAATAGTAGGAACAGTAGGGATAGTAACAAAAGGGACTGTAGCTAGAAAGAGGAAAGGCAGGTGGTATAAGGGGAAATGGGATAAGTTAAAGGAAGAACAGTACAGTTAAACAAGAGGCAAAGTAACTAGAGTTTTAAATTATATGTAGTGTCGTTGTAGCTGTGTTGGTCCCAGGATATTAGAGAGACGAGATGGGTGAAGATAAATGTTTAGATAGACCTAATCGCATCTATCTAAACATTCCCTGTCCCAGTGAATCTTTCTAGGTATGGACGATGAATTTTCATACCTCGTCCAAACTTTACACAGCATTCCAGCTGCTCCCAGAGAGAACAACAGAGAGAACAGAGAGAACAAAAGAGAGACAAAGGGAAACCCTTTTTCCCATTTTAAAAAGTTCTAGCCTCTTTTTAAAATTGGCTCTTTCAGTCAGGTGCCCCCTCTCTTTTCTTTACCTGTGGGATAGGTTAACCCTTTACAGGTAAAGCAAGCAGCTACCAAGAGGGACTTTATAGCTAACTGGCTGGGTGTCCATAAAAGGGAGCCTCCCCCGCAACCCCGCTTCATTTATCAAACCGGTTAAGAAGGCTTGCTTGCTTCTTCTCAGGGCAGTATGGGGTCAGACTGGTTCTTGTTACATCTTTCTCTGCAGGACTGAAAAACTCTCCATTATCAGATTTCTGTTTTCCCTGTAGGTACTTACAGAATGTGATCGAGTCACCCCTTGACCTTTTCTCTGTTAAGCTAAGTAGACGGAGCTCTTTAAAGCCTGTTTTCACTCCAAGGGCTGTTTTCAAATCCACTAGTCATTCTTGTGGCTCTTTTCTGAACTTTCTCAATTTATCAGCATCCTTCTTGAACTGTGGGCAGCAGCAATGGACACTATTCCAGCAGTGCTAGCACCAGTGACAAATACAGAGGTGATATAACCTCTCTATACTTACTCAAGCTTCCTTAGTTTATACATCCTTTGGGGATGAAGGTTATATGTTCAGAATGTTCCCACTGACTTGTCCACTTCCTTACTTTGAATCTTTAGTTATTTCCCACAGGTTTCTTAGAGGTTACTATATTTCCATTCGCTTCCACTGCTCACCTCTTAGGTCTCTGTGCTAACTCGGGAATCCCATGCCATTTGCTGTGTCCATTAGTCCTGTTGTGCGTTGCGACACCTAACTGTTAGGTGCCTTGTCAGCCAGTGAAATGGACAGCTCTGAGTCAGGTGCCCAGGTTCTCTATACAATGAATGGGGAGAGTTAGGTGCCCCAGAATGGGATTCAAAAAAGCCAGAAAGCTGAGTGGGAACTGTCAATACTAGGTAGTAGGAAATGCCAAGGAGAGGGGCCTAAGTCCCACCCCTCACAGAAACTTAGGTGCTTAACTCCTGACCGGAGGGATGCATTAATTTCCGCTTGTGATTCTCAGCTGTGAATCCCATCCTGCATTTAGGTGCTTAAACCAGGTCAGCCCTTTCTTGCAAAGACACACCGAAGAGGTGCCCTTACCTTCTGGTCCTAGGGTTACAGCACTCACCAAAGATGTGAGACATCCAAATCCCCACTCTGTCTGATTTGGAACAGGGAATGAAACTTGCCTTTTTTTACCTCCCATGCTGTAGGGTACTCTTGGGTAGATCTTTCGCAGTCTCACTTGTTGAAGCTGTTCCACTTTGTACAAAATAGTTTAATATTCACGGGAGCAGGGACTGGAACCTGGGTCTCCCAGGTGAGTGAACTAACCACTTGGCTCAAGAATAATTTTTACTCTCTCAGCTGGTGAAAACTGAAGTATTCACACAAAGTGAAACAGCTTCAACAGGAGCAAGCCAGTGAGATTCACCACAGAGGACTGGATACTCAGCTGGGAGTAGGAGTTCAACTCCCTGTTCTGAACCAGACCAAGTTCAAGTCCCTGCTCTGAACCAGACTGAGTGATGACTTGAATGTGGGTCTCTCACAACCTGGGTGAGTGCTCTGTGCATAAGGGGACACGACCATTCTCACGGCAACAAATTCTGCCAGGATTTAGGAGGCTTTGTGCATGTCCACTGGTAGAAATTTAGGCGCCATGGGACTTTACTGGTAGAAACATAGGTGTCTACAAGGCTACGCAGCAGCTGAGCAGAGGTTTTGAGGACCTAAAGTTTGCACTTAGGCACCTAAATGCCTTTTTGGGTCTAGCTCATTGTAGCTGCAGGAGAAGAGCAATGTTAAGGTTTCAGGACTCTAAGAAAGTGAGTGGAGAATGACATGGCTACAAAGCAAAAAGGGGTTATATGTAAAACAGGCCCGGCACACATGCACTATTATGGTAGTGTCCAGGGTCCCCACTCAGGATCAGGATCCTATTCTGTTACACCTTGTCCAAACACCATTCCTGCCCCAAAAAGCTAAGAATCTAAGGCAGAAAAATGTTCACCCTGAGCAGAGTTATTCTTTTCTCTTGGCACCGAGCTGGTCTTATCGCTATGCTCCTCTAATTGCTGTGCAAGTTTTAGCAAGTGTTGCTTCCTGTTACATAATAGCCTAATGATCTGGTACATCTTTTCTTTTACTGGATGTGTCAGGGCTCTCACAGTCCTAGTTCTTTAACCCTTTCCTCTTGAGCAGGGAATAACTACAACTGAAGAATACTGACCGTCTTTCTCTCCACACTACCTGATATCAGATGGGATGCCTTAAAGGTGGTCATCTGAGGAGAATGTTTTTCATTTACATCCCATCTGAAAAAGGATTGGCTGACAAAGCAAATGGCAGGGGATGTCTGGGTTAGCAAGAGACCAAAGTGGTGAGAAATGGAAGAGACTGGAACTATAGCAACTTCTAAGCAGACTGAAAAAATAAGTAATGATTCAAACTAAGGAAGTGGACACATCAATTGGATCATTCTAAATGGATACAACACCCACACAGACAAAGCTGGGATATTCCCTACATACAAGTTGAAGCAATAGTTGCTTATGCAGCTCTCCAGTATTAGAAATCTTTCAGGAAAAGTAGAGAGGAATCCACTTGGTATTTAAGTCTACAAGACTTAGACTCAGAGTTTAAGGCCAGAAGGGCCCATCTAGATAATGGATGGTCTAGATAATACTTAGTCCTGCCTTGAGTGCAGGGGACTGGACTAGATGACCTCTCAAGTTCCCTTCCAGTCCTATGATTCTATTATCATGATCATCTCTGACCTCCTGCAAGTCACAGGCCACAGAACCTCACCCACGCAGTCCTGTAATAGATGCATAACCTCTGGCTGCGTTACTGAGCCTCTCAAATCTTGGTTTAAAGACTTCAAGTTTCAGAGAATCCACCATTTACTCTAGTTCAAACCAGCGAGTGATCCAGGCCCCACACTGCAGAGGAAGACAAAACAGCTTTGTATAACACTGATAAAAACAGGTTCTGTACAAGGTTACATTGATCAGGTGCTAGCTGACTTGTATTTATGTAGTCAAACAGCAGCTGAAAAAGTCAGCCTGGCGGCTTAAACTGAGTAATAAAACATTGCTGGAGGGAATTAAAGCAAGGCAGTGTGGGAAATCTACAGGCCATATATTATTAAAAATGTAGTTCACGCATAATCCCATTACTGATTTAGTTATTAATTAGGGCTGTCAATTAATGGCAGTTAACTCGCGATTAACTCAAAAAAATTAATCACGAGTAAAAAAATAAAGCGCGATTAATTGCAGTTTTAATAGCACTGTTAAACAACAGACTACCAATTGAAATGTATTAAATATTTTAGATGTTTTTCTACATTTTCATATATATTCTATTCTGTGTTTTAATTGAAATCAAAAAGTGTACAAAAACAAATCAATGTAAAACTTCAGAGCCTACAAGTCCACGTAGTGCTCCTTCTTGTTCAGCCAATCGCTAAGACAAACAAGTTTGTTTACATTTACAGGAGATAATGCTGCCCTCTTCTTAGAATCATAGAAGATTAGGTTTTGAAGAGACCTCAGGAGGTCATCTAATCCAACTTCCTGCTCAAAGCAGGACCAACCCCCACCCAATCATCCCAGCCAGGGCTTTGTCAAGCCATCCCTTTAAAGCCTCTAAGGATGGAGATTCCATCACTTCCCTAGGTAATCCATTCCAGTGCTTCACCACCCTCCTAGTGAAATAGTTTTTCCTCATATCCAACCTAGACCTCCCCCATTGTAATTTGAAACCATTGCTCCTTGTTCTGTCATCTGCCACCACTGAAAACAACTTAGCTCTATCCTCTTTGGAACTCCCCTTCAGGTAGTTGAAGGCTGTTATCAAATCCGCCCCCTCACTCTTCTCTTCTGCAGACTAAATAACCTCAGTTCCCTCAGCCTCTCCTCATAAGTCATGTGCCCGTGCCCCCTAATCATTTTTGTTGCCCTCCGTTGGACTCTCTCCAATTTGTCCGCATCCTTTCTGTAGTGGGGGGCCCAAAACTGGACACAATACACCAGATGTGGCCTCACCAGTGCTAAATAGAGGGGAATAATCACTTCCCTCCATCTTCTGGTAATGCTGCTACTTTTTTAGCCAGCTCTGCAAGGTATTTATGTGCCAGATATGCTAAACATTCGTTTGCCCCTTTGTGCTTCGGCCACCATTCCAGAGGACATGCTTCCAATCTGATGATGCATGTTAAAAAAATAATGTGTTAATTAAATTTGTGAATGAACTCCTTAGGGGAGAATTGTATGTCCTCTGCTCTGTTTTACCTGCATTCTGCCATATACTTCATGTTATAGCAGTCTCGGATGATGACCCAGCACATGCGGTTCATTTTAAGAACACTTTCACTGCAGATTTGACAAAATGCAAAGAAGGTACCAATGTGAGATTTCTAAAGATAGCTACAGCACTCAACGTAAGATTTTAGAATCTGAAGTGCCTTCCAAAATCTGATCGGAACGGAGTGTGGAGCATGCTTTCAGAAGTCTTAAAAAGGCAACACTCCGATGCGGAACCTACAGAACCTGAACCACCAAAAAAGAAAATCAACCTTCTGCTGGTAGAATCTGAATCAGCTAATGAAAATGAACATGCATCAGTCAACACTGCTTTGGATTGTTATCGAGTAGAACCCGTCATCAGGATGGATGCATGTGCCCTGGAATGGTGGTTGAAGCATGAAAGGACATATGCACTGATGAACTGCCAGAAGCTGAAGAACCGGTTCCTTCAGTTGCTCCAGGTCTTTGGCAGCACTTCAGCGGCATGTCCTTCAGTTGCTCCTGGTCTTCAGCGTCACTGACGGACCTGCCGCTGAAGTGCCGACGACGTGCCACCAAAGGCCCGGAGCGAGTGAAAGACCCGCCACCAAAGCGCTGTTGAAGGCCCGGAGTGCCGCTCGGTGAGTAAAAATTCTAAGGGGAGCTTACCCAGCCAAGAGCTCAGGCAGGATGGAAAGGACGGTCCCGCAGTCCACACAGTTTGCCCACCCCTTTAAGAACCGGTTCTAAACCGGCTTCAAAATTTAACAACCGGTTCACAGGAACCAGTGTGAACTGGCTCCAGCTCACCACTGGACTATGAATCTTTAGCGCATCTGGCACATAAATATCTTGCGATGCTGGCTAGACAGTGCCATGAGACCGCCTGTTCTCACTTTCAAGTGACATTGTAAACAAGAAGTGGGCAGCATTGTCTGCATTACCAGTCAGCTTAACTTCTGTAGCTGGAAAGATAATGAAGCAAATAATTAAGCAATCAATTTGCAAACACCTAGAAGAAATAAGATGATGAATAACAATTTCAGAGGCATAGCCGTGTTAGTCTGTTTCAGCAAAAACAACAAGGAATCTTGTGGCACCTTAAAGACTAACATATTTATTAGAGCATAAGCTTTCGTGGGCTAAAACCCACTTCTTCAGATGTGTGGAGTGAAAATTACAAAGGGCAGGCATAAATATGGAACTGGCCTCGTTAGCACTACAAAAAGTAATTTTTACTCTGTTGACAGTCACACCTTCTTGTCAACTGTTGGGAATGGCACCCATCCACCCTGATTGAACCATTGACCCCCTCACCCCCCACTTGGTAAGGCAACTCCCAGCTTTACTTGTCCTGTTCTGGGACATTGACAACAGTGTAGGAAAAATATAATAAAATTGTAGATTGTGGGGGGAAATGTTGGGGCTTGATCAGGGACTGCTGAAGCCAATCAGTGTTTTGCCCTTGATTTTAATAGGCGCAGGAGTGGGCTCTTATTGTCAGTCTCGACACATGGTGTTACTACATATGGTAAATTAATACTCAGACCGCATCTGCTTCGTTCTTGTTTCCGGATGAGACAGGCACACAGTATGTTGGCACACAGTCATCAGAGACAGAGGAAGAGAGGCTAGTTCTGCAATTGTGGCATGTATACAAAGGGCTGCTTTGCCAAGGGAATGATTTTAGAAATCAGTTCTTAATGACAAATTGCCTCCTTGGAAACCTCCGCAACTGTTCTGATTATATCATCTCATCACAGCACAAGGATGGTGTTGAGTTTATATTGTTGTTCAGGTGATGTGATTAGGGGGTTATAACTCAATGTACTGAGAGATGTGAAAGAATAAGCAGGCATACTGAGCTGGACAATCTCCATTTAAAATAAAAAATTCTCCGAGACTAGCCTGATTGCTATTTTCTTTGTAAAAGGTGCAGTGTCATCCCCTTCTTTTGCAAAAGAACTCATGCACCAAGTCAGTGCTGACATCAAGTTTTGGGACTATTTTGTTGTATTACCCAATATGACATGAATTATAGAGAGCCCAGGGCACTTAAACATCTAGTTAGTCACTCCTCCTGCCTTTCATACCCCCCTCCTTCCTCCTCTCCCTCTTCCACCCTACCTTTCACCCCTCATACTTTTCCCTCTAAGGTCCCTCTCCCTTCCTTTGTCTTTCTGTCAATCTAATCAACTCCCAACAAAACCGGACCCAAACATTTTTTTGAATAATCATAACATGACCATGACATTTGCAGGCCATCATTATTCACTCTGTATGTGTGTTATATATCATTCCCCAGTCCTGGGTCTGTCATATCTACTTAGGCTGTAAACTCTTCAGAACAGCTCTAATGCTCTGTTTGTACAATGGGGGTGTTACCTAGTATCTTTGTGTTCTTGGGGAACCAGGGCGCAGTACTCAGCCTGTCTGACTCACAGAAAAGGAGGCATCTCCATTAGCATACACAATGAAGAACAGAGATTCCAAGGCAAGAACTGCTAGGAACTCTGGTACCAGAAAAGCAGGGAAGCACTGCATGTAAGGGATCTCTGCTCCAGATGTTAATGAACCCACGCCTGCACACACCCAGCTCAGTAGTTATCAGATCAATTCTAGTAATAAATCCTTTATTGGTATCCAAAATAGTGAAGCTCCCTAATTGCATTGTGAGCTCCCTCTAAGGAACACTGTATGAGAACACAAGTGACACAAGCAGTACATTGGTAGAAGTACAGAACCCCCCCCCCCCCCCGCACCAGAAGAATAACCCTAATAAATGAAAAAAAAAAGGTGGTTCCTTTCCCTCCCCCCCGCTGCTGGTGATGGCTCATCTTAAGTGATCACTCTCCTTACAGTGTGTATGATAAAACCCATTGTTTCATGTTCTCTGTGTGTGTGTATAAATCTCCCCACTGTATTTTCCACCAAATGCATCCGATGAAGTGAGCTGTAGCTCACGAAAGCTTATGCTCTAATAAATTTGTTAGTCTCTAAGGTGCCACAAGTACTCCTATTCTTTTTGCGAATACAGACTAACACGGCTGCTACTCTGAAACCTAATAAATGAGCATATCCCAAAGTTACGGGCAAAGCTGGTAACCATGCCCCAATCTTGGTTAGTCCTAGACACTACCATAATGAACTAAGTAAATACATTATAATGTCAGTCTCTATGAACAAGAAAAAAACCCATGGCTGGCCCAGGTCAGATGGCTGCAGGTCTATAAATCACTGTGTAGACATTTGGGCTCAGGTTGGAGCCCGAGCTCCGGGATTCTCCACCCTCATATGGTCCCAGAGCTCGGGCTCCAGCCTGAGCGCAAACATCTACATAATTTTTCAGCCCTGGAACTGAGCCCCAAGATCTTGAGTCATCTGACTGGGCCCACCATAGGATTTTTATCCCTCTGTAGCCATTGTCTAAGGCCTCCTCTCCTTCCTGCCCCTATTAAGCCTTCCTCATCTCATCCTCTATACTGAGTTGAGGGAGGGGGTGACATGAAACCAACCCTGTCTACACAGCGATTTGTAGCCCAAGCCCCACAAGCCTGAGCCATCTGATCTGGGCCAGCCCTGGGTCTTCTAGCCCTGTGTAGATGAACCCTTAGGGGTCAGAGAACATTCAAATATAAAGGGTTGAAATGCATTCCATGTTCATTGTAGGAACCAGACCTTGTTTATACTATCACAGATACAGTCTACAATAACTGACAGGGGCTGATCTTTAACTACTGAAGTCAGTGAGTACCGGCCCTATCGGTGTGACAGGAATATTGTGACTTTAGGGGCTGCTTTTCTTGTGAGACCTGGCAAAAACTCAGAATTTCCTCTGCTCAGGAAATTTTGACAATTTGAAATTTCCCAGGAATAGGAAATTTTAAAAAAAATCCATTTCGGAATCACTGACATACAGTGCTTCCAAAATGAATTATGTTCCTCAGGACACCAGCAGCTGCTGCCTGAAATGGACATGATTCTTTTTAGTTTCACTATTGTCAACCAGTCTGCAGGAGCCAGAGAGCCCAAGGATCCCCCCAGACAGCTAGGGCTGCCCCGAGTCACATACTCTAGAAGACATGAAGTCCCTGGCCCGAGACCAGAACCTAGCCTGTGAGTCAATTAATGTTCATCAAACCCAACATGTTTCTGGGAAATATTTCAGGATTGATGAATTAGCATTTTCCCAAAAAACAGGGAAAACTCATGAGCAGCTCCAGTTCTGGTGTACTGGTGATGCTGGACCAGTGAAGCCAATGGGGGTTTTGCCATTCATTTTTAACTGGCTCAGGAGAAGGCCCTTACTAGCAGTCTCAACAGAAGGTATTACTAAATATGATAAATTAATTCTCACACCACAGATGCTGTGTGCTTATATCCTGATTAGACATATATACAGTTTGTTCACACATAGTCATCAGAGACAGAGGAAGTTAGGTTAGTTCTGTGGTTACGGTATACATAAGAGGGGATGTTTTCCCAAGGGTACTGATCTAGCAAATGATCTCAGAAACCAGTTCTTAAAAACAAATTACCTTGCTTGGAAACATCAAAAGCTGCTCTGATTCTATCATCTCAGAGTTCAAACATTATGTTGAATTTACATAGAGCGGTGCCAATTTTAAAACTGTTGTTAAGGTTACATAAAACCATGGATCTGGACTGAAGTTTGGTGCATCATGGCCTAATCCGGGAGGTGACGCATGGTTTAATCTCTCATTGAAACGGAGGGTGCTCAGTTCTTCATAGAATCCAGGCCCAGCTCCTCAAAGGTATTGAGTCCCCTAACTTCCATTGAAAACAATGGTAGTTAGGAGTCTAAATACCTTTGTGGTTTTGGCTTCTGGTCCTTAGCTTCCATAGGTAGAGTATATTTTTTTCAAAAATCGGTTTGACACTTTTCACCGATGGAGTTTTGCTTCTGTAAGGGTACAAGTGTTCTACCATCTGAGAAGCCCAGCACTGGCAAAGCTTGCTAATGAACATAGCACCCCCATTTCCCCTGAGGCCCCGCCTTATTCCTGTGCTGCACCCCAAAACCTGCCATCTAAATACCCTCTAAATTTGCACCCCAACATCAACTGGAGCTTATTTCCAAAGGGCTCCACTGCTTGCCATGTGTCCTTTCAGACAGGATTTTCTTTTTTTCCTCTTCCTTGTCATGGGAGCATAATATCAAAATCTGGTTTCACGGAAGCTTAGTAAGTTTGAGCTATCCTCCCTGTGTGTCTGTCTGTCTGTCCAGGAAGTTCTGCCATTTCCTGTATAAAGACCAGGGATTGTCATCCCACAGGACCTCTCCTGTGTTCTTCTGATCAAACTATTGGGTCATAAGCTTCTCACCCCAGCTGCATTGTCCAGTCTCATTAGGTGTTGTCATTCTGACTCTTGGCCATTTTGGGCATTCTCCTTTTAGGGTCCTGTTTCTGAATCATAGAATCATAGAATATCAGGGTTGGAAGGGACCTCAGGAGGTCATCTAGTCCAACCCTCAAAGCAGGACTAAATCCAGCTAAATCATCCCAGCCAGGGCTTTGTCAAGCCTGACCCAGAAAACGTCTTAGGAAGGAGATTCCACCACCTCCCTAGGTAATGCATTCCAGTGTTTCACCACTCTCCTACTGAAAAAGTTTTTCCTAATATCCAACCTAAACCTCCCCCACTGCAACTTGAGACCATTACTCCTTGTTCTGTCATCTGCTACCACTGAGAATAGTCAAGATCCATCCTCTTTGGAACCCCCTTTCAGGTAGTTGAAAGCAGCTATCAAATCCCCCCTCGTTCTTCTCTTCCGCAGACTAAACAATCCCAGTTCCCTCAGCCTCTCCTCATAAGTCATATGTTCCAGTCCCCAATCATTTTTGTTGCCCTCCGCTGGACTCTTTCCAATTTTTCCACATCCTTCTTGTAGTGTGGGGCACAAAACTTGAACACAGTACTCCAGATGAGGCCTCACCAATTTTGAATAGAGGGGAACGATCACGTCCCTTGATCTGCTGGCCTTCTTGGCAACAACGACACACTGTAGATTCATATGCAGCTTCTCATCCACTGAAACCCCTAGGTCCTATTCAGTAAAACTGCTGTCTAGCCATTCAGTCCCTAGTCTGTAGCGGTCCATGGGATTCTTCCATCCTAAGTGCAGGACTCTGCACTTGTCCTTGTTGAACCTCATCAGATTTTTTTTTGGCCCAATCCTCTAATTTCTCTAGGGCCCTCTGTATCCTATCCCTACCCTCTAGCATATCTACCTCTCCTCCCACTTTAGTGTCATCTGCAAACTTGCTGAGGGTGCAATGCACACCATCCTCCAGATCATTTATGAAGATCTTGAACAAAATCGGCCCCAGGACCGACCCTTGGGACACTCCACTTGATACCAGCTGCCAACTAGACATGGAGCCATTGATCACTACCCGTTGAGCCTGACAACCTATCCAACTTTCTAGCCACCTTATAGTCCATTCATCCAGCCCATACTTCAACTTGCTGGCAAGAATACTGGAAGAGACCATGTCAAAAGCTTTGCTGAAGTCAAGGAACAACACGTCCACTGCTTTCCCCTCATCCAAAGAGCCAGTTATCTCTTCATAAAAGGCAATTAGATTAGTCAGACATGATTTTCCCTTGGTGAATCCATGCTGACTGTTCCTGATCAATTTCCTCTCCTCTAAGTGCTTCAGAATTGATTCCTTGAGGACCTGCTCCATGATTTTTCTAGGAACTGAGGTGAGGCTGACCGGCCTGTAGTTCCCAGGATCCTTCTTCTTCCCTTTTTTAAAAATGGGCACTACATTAGCCTTTTTCCAGTCATCCGGGACTTCCCCCGATCGCCCTGACTTTTCAAAGATAATGGCCAATGGCTCTGCAACCACATCCGCCAACTCTTTAGCACTCTCGGATGCAGCACATCCGGCCCCATGGACTTGTGCACGTCCAGCTTTTCTAAATAGTCCCTAACCACCTCTATCTCTACAGAGGGCTGGCCATCTCTTCCCCATTTTGTGTTGCCCAGCACAGCAGTCTGGGAGCTGACCTTGTTCGTGAAGACAGAGGCAAAAAAAGCATTGAGTATATTAGCTTTTTCCACATCCTCTGTCACTAGGATGCCTCCCTCATTCAGTAAGGGGCCCACACTTTCCTTGACTTTCCTCTTGTTGCTAACATACCTGAAGAAACCCTTCTAGTTACTCTTAACATCTCTTGCTAGCTGCAACTCCAGGTGTGATTTGGCCTTCCTGATTTCACTCCTGCATCCCCGAGCAATATTTTTATACTCTTCCCTGGTCATTTGTCCAATCTTCCACTTCTTGTAAGCTTCTTTTTTGTGTTTAAGATCAGCAAGGATTTCACTGTTAAGCCAAGCTGGTCGCCTACCATATTTACTATTCTTTCTACACATCAGGATGGTTTGTCCCTGTAACCTCAATAAGGATTCTTTAAAATACAGCCAGCTCTCCTGGACTCCTTTCCCCCTCATGTTATTCTCCCAGGGGATCCTGCCCATCAGTTCCCTGAGGGAGTCAAAGTCTTTCTGAAGTCCAGGGTCTGTATTCTGCTGCTCTCCTTTCTTCCCTGTGTCACGATCCTGAACTTGACCATCTCATGGTCACTGCCTCCCAGGTTCCCATCCGCTTTTGCTTCCCCTACTAATTCTTCCCAGTTTGTGAGCAGCAGGTCAAGAAGAGCTCTGCCCCTAGTTCGTTCCTCCAGCACTTGAACCAGGAAATTGTCCCCTACACTTTCCAAAAACTTCCTGGATTGTCTGTGCATTGCTGTATTGCTCTTGCAGCAGATATCAGGGTGATTGAAGTCTCCCATGAGAACCAGGGCCTGAGATCTAGTAACTTCCGTGAGTTGCCTGAAGAAAGCCTCATCCACCTCATCCCCCTAGTCCGGTGGTCTATAGCAGACTCCCACCACAACATCACCCTTGTTGCTCACACTTCTAAACTTAATCCAGAGAATCTCAGGTTTTTCCTACAGTTTCATACTTGAGCTCTGAGCAATCATACTGCTCCCTTACATACAATGCAACTCCCCCACCTTTTCTGCCCTGCCTGTCCTTCCTGAACAGTTTATATCCATCCATGACAGTACTCCAGTCATGTGAGTTATCCCACCAAGTCTCTGTTATTCCAATCACATCATAATTCCTTGACTCTGCCAGGACTTCCGGTTCTCCCTGCTTGTTTCCCAGGCTTCTTGCATTTGTGCATAGGCACTTGAGATAAGTCGCTGATGGTCCCTCTTTCTCAGTATGAGGCAGGAGCCCTCCCCTCTTGTGCGCTTCTGCTCGTGCTTCCTCCCGGTATCCCACTTTCCCACTGACCTCAGGGCTTTGGTCTCCTTCCCCCGGTGAACCTAGTTTAAAGCCCTCCTCACTAGATTAGCCAGCCTCCTTGCGAAGATGCTCTTCCCTCTCTTCGTTAGGTGGAGCCTGTCTCTGCCTAGCACTCCTCCTTCTTGGAACACCATCCGATGTCCACCAGTTAATGTTTTTCCCAAATAAGGAACATTGAGGGACTAATAGGAGGTGATGACTCCAGCAAGATGATCTCAACCCTTTGTGTTTAGGTGAAGAGCTGAGACTTTTCAGTGGCATCTCGACTTGCAAGGCCTGCCATCTTCCTGGTCACAATTTATGTTCCTTTGTCCTTTGATTTACAAATGTACAAAGTACTTCCTCACCTACTCACACATCTCCTTCTTACACTTTCTCAAGATGGACAAGGCCTCTTAAATATTGTAAGAATTTGCAGAACTATCACCACATCTGGGATGCTGGGTGAAAGGTTGCTTCAATCTATCAAGGCTCAAAGTCAAGCTGCATCAAAGCTACTTATTAATGCCATTAATATAAAGCTCAGTGTCTCCATGACTATATGCCTATATGTCCTGCACAGGTCTTCTATGTGGCAGTAAAGAGCATGCTGCTAGGTCACTAGGCCTGGGCAGTCTTTCGTCTCATCATCCTAACAACTCTATGGTTGCTGTTGACATGGGGCTATGGTTGTCTCTGATCCTCTCAAGTCATGAACGCCCATTTGTGATTTTTATGGACCTTGGGAAGGGGATAGAGTTGTCCTTAATTGTTTGCTCTTTAGTGTGAGCATTTAATTAGATATCCTTTTTCTAAGTGGGTTTACTAATATTTCAGCTTTATGTAGGGGGAACTGATTTTTTTAAGTGAGTTTTTTGTTTGTTTTTGGCATCTATCATGCTTCAATCAGATCTTTTCTTGTGCTTTCTTTAAGCATTTGACTTTGTCCTTTTCCCAAGCATTGCTTTTCATATTTAATTCTGGTAAGATTGGGCCCAGTGTGTGGAAAAAGGGCCTGCTCATAGATTTTAAAGCTAGATGATTGCATCATCTAATGTGACTTCCTGTACAACACAGGTTATAGAATTTCACCCAGTTACCTCGAAATTGAGCTCAATACCTTGTGTCTGACTAAACTGTGTCTTCCAGAAAGACATTCAGTCTTGAGATGAAGACTCTCCCACTTCTGTAATGCCCCACCTGTTCTGGAGGCTGTTGGATCTGGAGAGTAAAGGAAAGAAGCAGCATAATTTGGCTACTCAGTAGCCTTATGGTGTTTAGAATGTGTATGCGTGTGGGGGGAGCGGTGTTTAAAAAAAATTAGAGAGCCTGAAAATCTTCTCTGGGAGCAAGGGGTCTGGAGCTTGAGATGGTTTTGGGGGGAAAGAGGAAAAGAAAAAGAAATCATCAGCAGCTTCTCCTCTTCCCCCAAAGTGCTGCTGTGAGCAAGCCAGAAGCCAGTGGTGGAAATGGCTGGTGGAGTCTGGAGAGAAGCTGCATGATGCTGGGAGAGAAAGAGGCCAGAAGCAAGCGAGGCTGCAACTGGCATCAGAAAAGAAGGGACACAGAAAGAGGCCAGTGGATAGGTACCCCGGCGGCTGAGTTGTGGCTTTGGAGAGGCTGAAAGGGAGAAAGTCCAGGTCAGGAGGGTCAGGAAAAAGAGAAATAGTAGGAACAGTAGGGATAGTAACAAAAAGGGACTGTAGCTAGAAAGAGGAAAGGCAGGTGGTATAAGGGGAAAAGGGATAAGTTAAAGGAAGAACAGTACAGTTAAATAAGAGGCAAAATTACGAGAGTTTTAAATTATATGCAGTGTTGTTGTAGCTGGGTTGGTCCCAGGTTATTAGAGAGACAATGTGGGTGAGGTAATATCTTCTATTGGACCAACTTCTACTGGTGAGAGAGACAAGCTTTCAAGCATACTGAGAGCTCTTATTCAGATCTGGGAAAGGTAACCAGAGTGTCACAGCTAAATACAAGGTGGAACATATTGTTTAGCATAAGTAGTTAACACATATTTCAAGGGACCATTCAAGGTAAAGTGTTAGTATCAGTTATTTGTTCTTTATTCATCATTCAAACTAGAAGGAAATTATATTCACTTTAGGTAATTTACTAGTAATTGTCATTTCTTATATTCTGTGCAGTCATGTAATTTATACTTGGTTCTTGTTCTACTTATTTTGGGGCCAACACAAAATATTTTTTTGCAGAATAAAGCAAACTATTTTAATAAATTTTGAAGGGAAAACAGAATTCTCCTGAAAAATCAAATTATGGGTAAAAAAAGTAATTACTATAAACCCCAAGTTCTGTTACCGGATTTCTATTGTAAATACCCTGTATAATAGAACCTCAGAGTTACAAACACCTCAGGAATGGAAGTTGTTTGTAACTCTGAAATATTCATAACTCCGAACAAAACGTTCTGGTTGTTCTGTCAAAAGTTTACAACTTAATACAGATTTAAAACTTTTTTATGAAGAATGCTGCTTTCCCTTGAATTTTTAGTAGTTTACGTTTAACAGAATATTGTATTGTATTTGCCTTTTTTTTCTTCTTTTTTTTTCTTTTCTGCTGCCTGATTGTGTACTTCCAATTCCAAATGAAGTGTGTGTTTGACTGGTCAGTTCATAACAGGTGTTCGTAACGCCGAGGTTCTACTGTAGTTCTCTTTTGCCTTTTTGGCATGCACTAGTCCATATTAATGAATAAAACTCAAAATTTACTTTAATTCATTCAATTTATTTAATATCTTTTAAAGTTGAAAAGTAATCATAGTCATACATTGTTTGAGTTGACTGAAAAAACGGTGGACTCATGAGGCACTGGAACAACTGAAATAAATATCAAATGGGTGACAAATTTTGACTTAAAACACCAAACGGCATAATTTTAACATTATTTTTAAATGGATTGACAGATTCTAACTGTTGTAAGCCAGCATAACTCCAATGAACATCAATGGAGCTGCATCAGTTTACAGCAAGGGTGGATCAGGCCTGGAGTGCTCTCAATTGATCTATATTAGTGCTAGATTGCAGCCTCCTTCCCTGAGTATCTCATAACCCTTGGTGTTTGCCATCTCTTCCTGGTTTATACAGTGTATTCAGGCTAACGGTTTTCTCTGAGCTTGGTTTAGGCACATTGCTGTTTCACCATCCTCACTCTGGCTTCTTGTAAAGATGCCATGATCAGTGGTTTCCATGGGGACATGCCAGTATGAAAACATTTCCACATTCTATAACTCCAATATCTTAAGCTGGTGTCTCCACACTCCTGGTGTCAATCCTGCTGTCCTGACCCATTCTTTACATGCATGAAATCCCCAAATGATCTAATGGATTTTTTACTAAGGTAAAGACTGCAGGATTAGCCCTAATTACTTAAATAGCAGTCACCATTGGTCTGTTCCTAAGAGGTGCCAAGAACCTCTTGCAAGATGCTCAGCACCCTCAAATTATTGGAGTTGTTTGTACTTGCAATCTCACAGGATGCATTCAGCATCTTGCAGGGGGATTTGGGTTAGTTCTGCATTGATTTTAAATGGTCTAATGTCCCTTGAAATGCTAATCATTTTCCTCTCTCCGCCTATTAAATTAATTCAGTTCCAGACTGACATAAGCTATATAGTTCCCATATATACAGTATAGCTTTGGTGGTAAATAAACAGAGTTTGTTCACAGAATCATTCTCTATAAATCCCTATTCCCACAATAATATTTCCATTTGCTATAGGCTGCTCTACAGCCTGCAGCATGGTACCCAAGTAGAAAGCGATTAGCACCAGAACATGGAGTTAGTTTTCAAGACACGAACAATTCTTTTACTCCAGATGCCATATTGAAACTGCAGTGGTCCGTTGAAAAAGTAGATGTAACCTATGGGGGAAAAGACTTGTTAAAAGGAATTGCAATCAGAAATTAATACCATTTGTTAAAAGAATTACTTAAATAAAAATAAATCCTGGGTTTTCAGACTAAGTCTATTCAGCAAAATAATTTGCTATTTGAAACTCTGAGCTAAATTTTCAAATTAGCCTCATTCTGGCTCTTAAATTAGTGCCAACGGTCAATATTTTGGATGCTCAGAAACTCGGTTCTTCTCTTGTACATAGCACATGCCTGTGAAAATCATGTGGTTACTCATTTCTTTAATTCTCTGATTTGCAAATGCTATTTAAAGATGATATAGTCTGGTCTCAGAGACATGGACACACCATGTAGAGTTCTGATGCTGAGTTCTGACCCAGGTTTTACCAGAGACCTGTTGGGTGGTCCTGGAAAAGATACTTCACCTTCCTTTCTGAGTTTCCCTCTTACAAAATCCTAAAACCTGCCCACCAAACTCACTCTTTTGAATATATATAAAGCACTGTACAAAGACAAGTGTTCTTATCAAAAGGGAAGGAAACAATTTAAAATATCAGGAAATCATACATGGTGATTAGAGCTGGCTGAAACTTTTCAAATGGAACACTTTTCCATCAGAAAATGTTGAATGAATGTCACGAGAACATTGATTGCACTGAAAATTTTGATAAAATCATTTAAACATTTCCTTTCTATAAGATCAATATTCTTTGTTTCAACTTTATTGCTTTGATTTTTATAGATTATGTTACTTGAAATTTAACATTTCTATAAGATCAAAATGAAATATTTTTAAACAGAATGGGATAAGGTTGTTTCAAAATTTCTAAAATGAATTTTTTTCAGAAATTTCATTTCACAGGAAAATTTCAACTTTTTGTTTTGCTTTGGGATGGAAGGAAATATGTAAATGTTGGGAATTCTGAATTTGGACCACTTTAATGATAAAAATGAAAGGGAAGAAATACCATTTTTTTGGTAGACTGCATCCACTCTATTGCCAATTCCTGGGAATTCTTCCTCTATCAGTTTGGGGTAGCCTTTTTCCATAACTTGGTTTTCTTCATCATAGCTATGTTAAACATGAAAAAATACAAATTCAGTGAACCTGCATGACTTGCAATCTGACAAAAGTCCTATCACCTTTAGGTACCTTGTTCAAAGATACCCAAGTTGTAAGTGGCTGGAAGTCACTAGATTGTCTACGCCAAATGAAATGGTAAGTATAAATTCAATTCTCCAGGCCTCCTTATACCAGAAACACAACTTCAGCTGGTACAAGAACAATAAAGGTAAATTTTTAAAGGTTGGGTAATAAACTACAGAATTGAAAGGCTAGATTCTACATGGGTTATACGTAGGTATATAAGGGTGATGGTGCTGCATGTCTGTCACTGGAGCAGGTAGGCAGAAATTGTCAGGGGATGGATGGAACATTGGCTCTAAACCCAACTCATTGGCCAGCACAAGAAAACTAGAACAAAGTGGGTCAAATTTGCTGCCTGTTTAGGGCAGTAGTAACTTACAACCCTGTGCCACACATATCCAGGAAGAGGGAAGCAGGGAAGGAATTGTGTCTAAGAGGTATATCTGAGTTATAGTTTCTCCTGGGGATAAATTCTTATGACCCTCTTCTCAAGGTTGTGCTGAATGTCATAATTTAATCTTAATCTTGTTTATATAATTTTGCTACTTAAATCTTTATGGTACATTCTAAAGAGCTGCTATCCCTATAAAACTTTGAAACGAAAAAAAAAACATATGATCCATGAGGCCATAAGTGTCTACCCTGAAACAAATAAACAAAAAATTGGCCCTTTGCACACAATTAAGCTTGGCAGAATTGAAAATAAGAACTCATAAATCTCTAACATACCTCCAGTACTTGTCTCCAGTAAAAAAGAGAGTCTTGCCAGTGTCTTTAATGTGGACAGCCCCATCTATTGTTTTCATCTCTCTGGGGAATCCCAATTCATATATTTTTTTAGGGTAACCTTCAACTATGTCATAGCCATTCAGAGCCCAGAATTTCCTGCCTGTAAATAATGATGACAAAATGTTAATCTTTCATGAGCATCAATGGAAAGGTATTAGAAGAGTAAAACCCAGCAATAATTATTACATTGTTATTATTTGACATTATTAGTTTTATGTGACTTAGATTATATGGGGGCCAGATCCTCACCTGGTGTAAAATGAAGCTATTACACCAGATGAGGACCTAACCTTCTAGTCTAAATTCTGTACTCTCTAGTCCATTGAAGATCTTGTAGTGTTGCCTGGGGTGAAACCAATGGAAGTTTTGTCTGAGTGAGGACTGTAGGATTTAACCCTAAGTAGCTTTATTCGATGAGACTGATTAAGATACTTCCATTTTTCTGCCATTTGCAAAAGGCTTACCCCTAAATATGAACACATGATCTTTCATGGGGTTTTCATAGGCAGCATCAATCTTGTTTGGAAGTTCTGGCCAAAATGACTTAATTAACATCAGTTCTGCATCCACCATCTGAGGATGTAGGCGCCAGAAGAACCTAATTCAGAAAGAGAAAATGGGCTTTTTATCATCTTCTTCATGGTATCGTTTTCACAGTGTTTCACAAATATTAACTAATTTGGGGTTCTCAGTCTTTTCTATAATGTGGAACACATTTTAATTCAAGAAGAATCTTATAGACCTCCACCTCCTCTCTTAGCCATGATGGTTCAGACTGCCTAGCTCATTCATAACATGAACACTTTCACAGAAGAGAACAAACTGATGTCTTGATTTCATTTTGTCCAACCTTTTTCCTTAAGAAGAGAAACTACAGATAAACATGGCAGTGCACCATGTAAGATTGCTGTGTGCAGTGCAATTTTGCACAGAAAAATAAATAATTTCTGAATTTTAGAGAAAAATCCAGTTCAATCCCATGAACCAGTAAGTATGTCTGCTTGATCATGTGGAGACTGAGCCCAAGTCACACCAGTTTCACATCAATCTAACTGCATTGACTTCCAGGAATTCTTGATCGTCACCAGTGTGACAGGGAGTCAAGCCCATATTTATGTTATAAAGGCTGCTTAAATGTGAAATGCTGTATAGCCCTTACAGTTGATTTCACAACCTATTTTAGTTATGCTTAGAAAAAGAGATTAATCACTAGGGAAGAAAGATAGCAGATTTTTTGGAAGACAGAAAAAGATCTAATCAATTATATTTTCAGAAACAAATGATAAAGTAATGGAAATTAAAAAGGTTTTTGGGCCAGTTTCTTTTCTCAGTTGTACCAAGTGTAGTTCTAGTAGTGAGTTGGCTGAGCCCTATACAGCAAAAAAAGCATATAGGTAAACCACACATTGCAACCTGTCCTTGAAGATCATCATTTCTCCTCGAAGTTCTGTTATTGCATCAAGTGACAAATTTTCATCACATTTCTCTGGAGTTTTGGGGTGTTCGGGGTTGGGATCTCTGTCTCCTGCACCTGTAACCATAAATTATAACTTAGCTTTGACTGCTTTTGTTCTTCTTCCATGCAAGATAACTAAGTACTAAATGGGACACTGAAGAGTCCACCAGTGCCGGAATGAATACAACCATCAAGGACAAACTATCTAGACTAATGATATTCACTTTCCCTTCTTATTCTTCCTCTGGCAAATCATGTCCCTACATTCTGGGGTTTAGTTACATTGCAAAGATATTTGTGGCTAAAACTAAATGGGTGCCATTGACACCATGTCTTTAGGGCCTCTGAGAAGACTGCTTCCTTCCAAGGTCTCCCCTATGGGCATTTCTGTTTTTCCTACTTCATAGTCTTTGATCATCCTCCCATGGGAGACAGCTCAGGGACCTTAAGTCCTCTATAGCAGGTAACCAGCTAGCAGCAATTACCTGTGCACTTGACACTGCTTGCTGCAGTTTCTACCTGAGTGTTAAATGTGGATATCTTCTGACCCTGAGGCCTGGTTCCCAGGATCCAGGGTTTCTATCTTAATTTACCATGGTAGTGACCATTGAGCAATAGGAACACCAACAGCAGATTGCTCGCCCTAAGGTAAATTGCAGTGCAACATGTACATTCCAAGATACATGGATAAAATGGCAAAAAGAAGACAAACCATAGAGAGTTTGGATCCCTTGCACATCATCGTCAGGAAGCAAGAATCCAGTGTTGCCAGTGTAGGTGTAAATAGGGAACATCAGAGCTCCCGGGTCTCTGGAGTGCTCAAGTCCCAAAGAGTGACCAAACTCATGGGCAGCCACAAGAAACAAGTTGTATCCTATAAGAAAGCAAAGCAAACACAAAAATACTTGTTAAAACAATATACACATGTATCTGAATGCAGTTTATTGCCTAATCCTCTTTCACAATGTCTTTTTTTGCACTGATGATACAAAACAATTATATAGATCTCTGCATCATCTAAGAAGTGAACATACATGAAATAATTAACCCTAAATATTATTAACTCCATTTTACAGATGGGGATGCTCAGATACACAGTCCAATCCTGCTGTCTTCATTCAAGACAATGGGTATTTTGTTTGAGTAAGGGCCTAATAGCCGAGCCCCTTAAGTTTTTTCTTACACTAAATTGTATTTGAAAAATTTCCCACTGTCACCACCCCAGTTCAACTCAATCATCATAGCAATGTTGGAAATTGTAAGGTGAAATCCTGGTCCAATGAAGTTAATGGAAGTTTTGCCAGGATTCTATCCCTAGTGTAGGTAGTCCATTGACCATCAATGCTATTTCCAGCATTTGATCAATTAAATCTATTCCCAGCAAAGCTAGATGACACAGTGCTGAAAAACACTGCAGTTGAAAAAATGTCTGCAGTTGAAAAAATCTTAGTGACAATTGGATCCATTTTTCAAAAATGGCTCCTTTTGCAGACAAGGGCAAATATTTTCAAACTTCATAAAAGTGGCCTGATTTTCAGATATGGTAAGTATCTACAACTCCCACTGGCTCTACTGCGGGGTAACACCATCTGTCTGAGATCCAAGCTGGACACCCTCAAATTGCAAGTGAAACAATGAGATATTTGAATAGTAAAAAACCCAAACTGCCTTGTTTCTCTGGGTTCATGGGTCATGTGATTCATTATTCTGGTGTATTCAGACAACTGACAGGTATACTAGAAGAGAGTTGCAAATTCCAAATTTTAACACAAATAATTGTTTTGTCCATAATTCATGCAAGACATGTACCATGCTCCTATCTACAATCTGGGATTAAAAACAGCTCCCTGTGACTTCAGTAACCAATCACATAACATGAATAAGAAAAAAACAACTACGGAACAGTCAAAGCAAACTGTTTACAAACAACATATAGGGTGAAAATTATCCATCCAAAGTATCTGGCATATATTCTGAATAGCAAATACATTTTATGAAATCAGGATGAGATTGTGAATGATTTGCTATCCAAAAAGGACAAAATTCATAGCCAATATTATTTGAAACAAATAGTGCACCCAGCTCTAGTTAAAATGATCTTTTGAACAGGTTACCTCTGGAATCAGCTGACCAGGTTTCATCATCGTCAAAATGGGCATCTCCTCCATAATTTGGTCCAGGAGGAAAAGCATGAGCCAGTAATCCGGAAGGTCCATCAAAGGGATAAAAGTCACCATGTTCTACAAAGGAATATTTAAATACCGACAGCATTTACATCTCATTTTTAAACAGGTGAAAATATAATTAAACTGCCAAAAAGTAAACTATCTCTGTTACCTTTAGTTCCAAAGGAAATCATGATATCAGCAGTACCACTACGAATTCTAGTAAAGTTCAGTGGTGTCACTTCAGACCAAACCTTGAATGCTTTTTTGAATGCTCTGTCCACTTCAGCACGTGTCAGATCTCGAGTGTAATTCACAATTCTATCAATCAGATAAAATATCTTCAATTAACCTTTCTGCAGGGCCAAAGAACTTTGCAATGTACCTCCATGAAAACGTACTTTTGACTGGAAGACAGCCATTTCTCAAAAGCTATCCCTAAAGTGCACTTACCTCAGAACAAGGAATTGGATTATTAATGTACAGTACTCCAAAAATAAAATGTACATTTCCATCTATCAGTATCATTCAGAAAGATAATGACCTAACAGTTTGGGATTTGGAGTGTGTTTTTTGTTTTTCTGGATTTTTTTGCCATTATTATATGCACTAGAAAAACCCCAGGAAACTAAAAGTTTGTTCTTTATTAAGATATTTTGTATAGATAATATGGGACTTTATTCAGTATATTTTACTAAAAATATTTTGAAGAGATATGAAATATCTCATGCACCTGACCATTCTGGAGAGACAATACATGATCAAGGAGATATTAAAGAGATACAACGGTCATCATTACAAAACAATGTTTGTTAACAGTTTACTACATAGCATTATCAGAGATACCACTTATTTCCATATTCAATACATAGGGAAAATAGTCCTCTCTCTTTCTTATCACTCTTTGGTTTCCTGCAAATAGTGACTTTTTAATGGCACCATTGTATCATATTGTGATCATAGAATATCAGGATTGGAAGGGACGTCGGGAGGCCATCTAGGTCAATCCCCTGCTCAAAGCATGACCAATCCCCCATTTTTACCCCAGATCCTTAAAACAGCCCCCTCAAGAACTGAGCTCACAACCCTTGGTTTAGCAGGCCAATGCTCAAACCACTGAGCTATCCCTCTCCCAGCACAATCAAATGCCCAACATGGTGCTTGAACCCACAACAATGAGATTAAGAGTCTCATATTCTACCAACTGAGCTAGCCAGGCTGTCTGATAGCTGAGTTTATTCAAGAAATTTAGATAGGGCCTGATCCAAAGCCCACTAAAGTTAATGGTAAGACTCACATTGACTTCCATGAGCTTTGGATCAGGGCAATATAGATTTTAAAACTGCAACATGAGATTTTTACAAAGTCTGAACTACCCTTTCTTCTTGCTGAGCTTATCAACCTAATATACAACATCATGGCTGTTGAACAACTATATAGCAGGATAACTTGAAAATAAGAAACTAACACTAAATGTTATAATTTTACCTGTATGTTAAATTATTTTTTGACCATTTTAGTTTTCTAGGGAAAAAGTTGTATTCCCCCACATCGGGGACACCACATCTTGGCTGTTGCATCAGCTCATATGTTTCTTCATCTAATAGGCCAGTCACCTCCAGCCCAAAAAAAGACTGCATTTCTCGAAGTTTGGCTGCCACTGAGTTGGCATTCTTCTTTCTTATGCCAGCAGGACTGGAACGTAGGTTGTAATGTGTCTTTAGATAGCGCTAGGGGAAAAAAAAATATTATTTCCAGTTTCCAAAGAACAAAGGCAATCAAACAGCTGACCTTAATATGTGAAGATTGATTTATACTGTACCTCTGCAAACTGGAGGTCTTCCGTTGTGAATTCATCGCTGTCTTCATGGGGAATAGGCAGTGTCAAACAGTATGACAAGCCCAGCAAGAAAAGGAAGGCAGCTGCAAGGCTTGGATGCATCATGCTGAATTCTTGGGTTCTGAAACTCTGATTTTTTAAGAGTGTAAATACTTTTACTTTTATAGACCTAAACTGGTGAGTCATTTCTTGTGGACAAATTAGAACATCCTTGTCATTGCAAAGTAAACATGCTTACACAGCTGGTTTATTTATTCATTCCAAGAAATCCTGGTTTGGGCATCTGTGGTCCCACTATGGGCTTAGAAACTATATCTTTATATAAACATACTCTCAGCATATTTACAGATGCTGGGGGAATTTTTGTGTAGAAGCAACTCAGCATTATTTCATTACTTTGCAACAACTTACACTGATCTACTTTTTTCGCCTTTGATAGGATAATTACTTTCCTTTTATTTTGTCAGACAAAGCGACACTATATGACAAGCTCTGTGAACAGATGAATTGTCTTAAAGTAAAATAATTGCATAATTTTAATGTCTATACTATTCATTAGCACATCAATTGTTTTGCAAACTTACCATCTTGATTCATAAGACAACAACAATGTGGAGTATATTATATTACTAACATGTTCTGTTTTGGGGTTTGTTTGTTTGTTTTCATTTTTAGTCTAAAACTCTCACAACAATTTTGCTGCTGGAATCATGATAGTAGTGGGTCTCAGTACACATCAGAATCATTTACAGACACATTTTCAGAAATGACAGGTTTCAGAGTAGCAGCCGTGTTAGTCTGTATTCGCAAAAAGAAAAAGAGTACTTGTGGCACCTTAGAGACTAACAAATTTATTTGAGCATAAGCTTTCGTGAGCTACTGCATCCGACGAAGTGAGTACATTTGTACATGACAAATGTAATGTAAATCCCTAAGTTAATTGTATCCAGTTTGCAAATTAATTCCAATTCAGCAGTCTCTCGTTGGAGTATGTTTTTGAAGCTTTTTTGTTGAAGTATAGCCACTCTTAGGTCTGTGATCGAGTGACCAGAGAGATTGAAGTGTTATTTGCAAACTGGATACAATTAACTTAGGCTTGAATAGAGACTGGGAATGGATGAGTCATTACACAAAGTAAAACTATTTCCCCATGGTATTTCTCCCCCCCACCCCACCCCCCACTGTTCCTCTGATATTCTTGTTAACTGCTGGAATTAGCCTACCTGCTTGTCACCATGGAAGATTTTCCTCCTTTCCCCCCCCCTGCTGTGGGTGATGGCTTATCTTAAGTGATCACTCTCCTTACAGTGTGTATGATAAACCCATTGTTTCATGTTCTCTGTGTGTGTGTATATAAATCTCTCCTCTGTTTTTTCCACCAAATGCATCCGATGAAGTGAGCTGTAGCTCACGAAAGCTTATGCTCTAATAAATTTGTTAGTCTCTAAGGTGCCACAAGTACTCCTTTTCTATATACCAGAGTATGGTTTAATATGGAGGCCTCTGTTTTTCTAAACTATTAGCCAATGAGAAACGCCTTCCTGGACTACCCAGCAGGGCTGTTCTAATGTGGAATTTAGCTTGGCCCTGGGTTCTGCAAACCTTAGGAGGGTCTGAGTGCAATTCCCCTTCTACATGCCCAGGCCTGCCCTGACAGGCAATCAGAGTCCCAACCTATTCCCCTCCTCCATGCTGGAGCTAGGAGAGGTGAGCCATGAAGGTTTACCCTCTTATCATGCAGTGTTGTGCTCTGAGCCCACTGGGTTACAGAGACCTCATTTCTTAACGCACCAACTGCACTGGAGTTTGCCAACATTATGACAAATGTATTGTAAATCCCTAAACCAGACGTCCAAGATGCCAGATAGAAGGTGAAAAAATCCCACAGTCATTTCTCAATTTTCCCATATGGGAAAAAAAATCCCTTTCAGACCCTCCATAAAATCTCGTGATCAGTATAGTCCCCAGCAGCCCAAGAACTCCAGAAATAAGGGCGTGAAAGGCTGATGCTGGAACAAAGCTAAAATGGCTACAAGCCAGCAGTGGGCAGAAACAACCACTGCTTCCTCTCCCTGCCTCTGGAAGTGGGAGCCAGTGGGTCAGTCTGTCCTGACCCCAGTCATCCAGTTGCAGTGGGAACAGGTAGGACAGGCTCAGAGCTCAGACCCAGTTAAAGCCAAACCCGTCCCAGGGAGGGAGGAGGAAGGGAAATCAAGAGAAGCCAAATTCCTCTCCCTTTCCCCGCCCCCCATAACCCACAGGGGAGGGGAAGGTGAGGGATACCGGCATCCTCACCACTCCATGGCTCTCTAGTTACATGTCCCAGTTAGCAGGTGAGTGTTATCCAGTCCACCTTTAGATCCTTCCACATGCACTCAGATACTGTGGTGGTAGGACAGTAAATTCTTATCTCTTCTTAAAATACAGTTCTACTCTAAGAAGGAACTCTGACATGATAGGATTGTGGGGTTTCACATTCTTATGTTTCATTCATTCCTTGTCAAACTCATTCAGTTTGCTACTAAAAAGATAATTTTTCTAACTGCAGCATCTGCAAACTCCCTCTGGGTTGTGACAGTTACACTAGTTTCTTTTCCTCTCATGCATCAACATCAGCAATAAGTAGCTAAGTTCTTTTGCTTTGCCCATCCCCTCTCTTCTGCCCTTCTCACCTGGCTGTGACTGGCAGCTCAGTTCTGGTGCTCTGCCCAGCCCCTACTCCTCACTCTACAGTGATGCATCTCAGGTCATTGCTGCATTCACATTCAGGCCACATATCGTATAGCTGGCAACTCAATGAATAGGCAAATCACAGGTAATAACGTTGTAAATTCTGGCATACAATCTTTCTAATAATGGATGCAATAATGATTTAAACATCTCCTACTTTCTTCTCTCTAAAAAAAACCCATCCTGGATCAGTCAATTCTCAATATTGCATTACTGACATATGTGGTATTGCTTTTAACTGGATTAAGTGGTAGTGGCAGATACTCAGTTAGTATTATCTGCATAACTCCATTGACATCAGAAGAGAACTGACAATTAACCGCACCTGAGTATCTGCCTTGTAGTGTTTAAAATAACCTTCCAAAGTAACCTTTTACTAAATTCAATCCCAACTGTTGTTGTGAAGTTCTGAGCATCATTCCTGTGTGAAACAGCAGCAAATCTGAGTAGTCTCAAAGATATGTGTTAGTATCCAGAAATAATTTAAACTTCTGTGAATTCCAGATACTCTGAAATTAGCTTCCTCTAACTAAGGGAGTATGTAATAGAACAGCTGGAGTGTTTGTGCACCACTGCCCACTACAGGCTGGAATTAGAAGTGGCCCACTGTGTGTCTTAGGCTCTATGCTGCTAATATCAACTTTTTTCTTGCTCAGGTGGTAGGAGCAGTGCTTAATTTGTAATGAAAGAGTTGCTGGGGCTCAAGCAATTTTTTTACTTTCTTAACTGACATGGCAAGCCTAGAGGTGCTTGGACTATGAACTGCCAAACCTAGAGGTGCCAGGGCTCAGCTCACGCAAGCCCTGGCACAATTCAAGCACTGGGTAGAAACCTGTGCTTTTGGCATAGGACGCTACAATTTCTATGCTCATTGTCATAGTGAAGTTCTGAGTGGCCATGGTGTGCAACATAGTGACACCAGCAAATTCCTAGGTGGTCATAGAGAAGGGTGACAAGATAGCAAATGTAAAAAATCAGGACAGGAGGTGAGGGGTAATAGGCACCTGCATAAGACAAAGCCCCAAATATTGGGACTGTCCCTATAAAATCAGGACATCTGGTCACCCTATCATAGAGTTATTACAATAAGTAAAGATTGGCTAAGTGATGCTTAAAGGTGAGGATGGATAACCACATACAAACATTTGAAGGTTATAAACATAGGAGGGAGAGTAATTATTTAGGGACAAATGGACAAAATTAAGAAAAGAGAACAGTGTTAGACTGTAGTATCATTCCCCCAAGGAAATGGTTTAAAGCCCTGAACTTCGGATATTTAAGGTGAGACTAGTCAAATCACTAGTAACTATATTGTCAAGGACTGCCCCGCACTAGCAGGAGGATGGACTAGATAGCCAAAAAGTCCTCTTCCATCTCTAATTTCTATGAGTTAATGAGTGTTTTAAAGTTACAGTACTCAGGCTCCTGGGTACCTTGAAGTCCATAATGAAAAAACTCTTCTAAAGACTCTGTTTTGGGGGCCTTTTCAATAATTGCCCTGAGGCCTCATGGCCCAAAGGCGCAGACATTTTATTTGTAGAAAAAAATTACAGTGGGAATGATTTTTTTTCTAGGCAAACATGTTACCTTATTCAGATATGTATTAAAAGGTATAAAGTTAAATATCGAAGGAAAGGGGGTATCTTTTTGAACTTTAAATATTAAAAGAAATAAGAAAAACAATCCATCCAACAGAAGATTCTGCATAATAAATGTTGGTCCTTTTCTATTTAAAGGCAACTTCCACAAATGAAGAGAAACTTTGCTTGTGGATAGAAAGATATACACCAAAGAAAAGGGATAGGCTGAAAGGTTGTCTGAGTATGTAATTATTTTATCACAAACACTAAACAAAAATTTCTCAGAACATTAAAATAGAAGTTGATTCATGAAAGAACATTTATAACAGCCACCTTACGTGCAGGCGATGGGCTGAATCCTGCATTCTGCACACACCCAGTTGTTTTCATTAGGGAATTTTGGACATACAAGGAATGCAGGCACGGATTGTATTACTATCATTATTTCTATTACCCTCATGGCTCAAGGCCCCAACAGAGGTGCAGGCCTCTTTTGCTAGACACTAATGGGAAAATACTATCTAAATAGAAAAGGCAGACAAGGGATGGGAGGAACTGGAAGTGAGTCATAGAGAGATCATGTGACTTAAGATGAGCGAGAAATTCCAAGACAGAGCTGGGAATTGAACCCAGCTCTCCTAAGTCCCAGTCCAATTCTTTAACCTGAAACAGCAGTAAAGCATGCTGTTAGGCGCTGGTGTTTCCAACTGGCAATTATTTTCAGTGATACCAAAGCGGCCTGACAATGTGAAGTATAAAATGCTATCCACACAGGTTCAGCTGATCACAGATGACACCACTATTAATGTTAAAAACATGTGTAGAGGGCTGTGAAATAAAGCTTAAGGTGGGTATTGAGTGGGCCATAGGCCTTGTGCTGGTCCTTTGCACACAGGTAAATTTCACCCAGTACAAAACACGCCAGCACAGACTGTTACCTAGACAAACACCTGTCAGGAATGGTCTAGTTTTACTTGAGTGCAGGGGACTGGACGAGGCGACCTATTGAGGTTCTTCCAGTCCTACACTTCTGTGATTTTATGATTTTGCAAGTGTGCGAGTCTGCCAAATTGCTGAACAATGTGCTAACAACCAATATGCTAACAACAATTTCTGAAATTCTCGTATTTTGGGGTCATGTGTAAGGTAAGTGGAATTGATGGTCATTTTCCAGGGAGCTGAGAGGTAGGAGTTTTCACTAAGAATCTTTTTTCCCCCAGAAAGACATAGACAGAGAAGAGAGATGGTGGGATTGATTAACCCCAAACAAGCACTGAAGTACTAATCATTCAAAAGCAAAGACAGTGCCAAGAAAACGCTTTCAAAACAAGTTAAACAAATGAAAATAATTGAAGCTGTGTCATTTTGATTTATTACAAACCTTCAGTGCCCAAAATAGCATTATAAGGCATATTTTTTCTTCATTTTTTTTATGTGACCCTAAGCTGGCAAACAGTGAACTTTAGAAAAACAAATAGAAGTGAATAGGCCACTTTGTCAACCTCTGCTATAGCAAGTTAACTTTAAAATAGAAACATCTCTAATACTTAGAGCTAGCTCACCACATTCATTAACACTTTTCTTCCTAACATCCCTATAAGATAGGAAAGTAGTAAAAGGCCTATTTTGCAGCTGAGTAAAAGTAAGTATGGAGCAGTTAAGTAGCCTGCCAAAGGTCAGACATTAGGGCCGTGTTCCTGCAACTGAAATTATACAGGCAAACAGCTGCATCTGTGTCATTTCAATGGGGCTCCACCCACTTATGGGAATCCAGTTGCAGCACCGGAGCCAAGAAAAATTGGGAACTTGGGTTCTAGTGTCCTGGTCTAGCCACTGCATCCTCATTTCACTTGCAGACAGTTGTCAGTGGTATCTAATAGAGCTGGTTAGGAAATGGTTTCCCTGTCCCTGGAAAACATTTGAGATTTCGAAAAATGTTCCCATCACGAATCAGGAGAAAAATTCAATCTCCAAAATTTTTGCACATTGACAAACCATCAACATTTCAGTTTGGATCAATCAAAATGTTTTGTTTCGATCATTTCAAAATGTTTCATTTTTATTTTGGCCATTTTTTGTTTTTGTACAAGTTATTTTTTTTTTACTATGATTAATTCACAGTTCAACACAAGAAGTTGTTTTGAGCTGGGACACCAGAATTTTTCATTCTGAAAATGTCAAAATAGGCTGATTCAACAATTTTGAAACTTTTTTAAAATCAAATATGAGTTGAGAAATTCATCAAAACTGACTTTTTTCCATAAACAGTTTTGGTTTTGGACAGTTTGACTTTTTTCCTTAAACAGGAAAACAGTTCATCAAAAAATTCCTGTCCTATTCTAGATTCTGAGCTACTATAGTTTTTATTTTGCTTCAGCAGTGAATGTATTGGGCTAACTATGTGGTATCTCTTGGCAATTGTTGACTTTTTCATGGCAATCACAGTACATACATGTAGACTTTGTCATTAAGAACTAGAACCCATAGGACTAGTAGTTTGACATGTTCGACTGACTCACTTGTCGTGCCTACTGACTGAGATGTGGATTAACAGCACAAGATGCAGTTTACACTCAAAGTACGAAGAACACGCTTATAGCAGATGCTGTGTTCAGATTGCTTTGATCCATGGAAGAAATAGATGGAACCTACAAGAAAAGAAAATCAGTTTAAGAATCATCACAGCCATTATGTTACTTATTCTTTAAGAAGGTAGAAATATTGGGTTTTTTTTCATTTCAGTACGTTTATCACTTTGCTACTTTGAACAATGTACCTACAAAATATCCAATGATCTCTCTGGCTATCACAATATTGGAAAACAACCACTTTGTAGTCCAGCCAACCTCAGATCACCCTTCTTCGAAATGGGAAGGAATTGGTTTGGCTTATAGTATTTTAAAAAAAAAAAAGGACAAAGAAAAGCCAGAGGTTGCAGTAATAGTACACAACTTAATTTTCCACGTTGGTTTTGAGCTTTCTAACATATTACATTTCTATTTTAAAGACTTTTAAAATTTACATTATACAAAAATCTATTTCAACACTATGTTGGTAGCACCATGCCTCTTTTACATAATTAGATCTTGTTATATTTTAATGCACTAATTTCTGTATGTCAATCGATGGGCACATCCAACCATTATGGCAAAGCATTTTTACTAGCATGAAAATTTATCATTTTCTTGGTATGCTGCATCAATTTTATTTTCAATTCCTGGGAAATCTTTCTCTATTAGTTTTGAATAACCATTTTCCATAGAATGACATTGTTCAACATAGCTGTAATAAAAATGAACAGGAAAAAACAAATTGAAACAGATTACCCAATTTATGGTGATTCCATAGTTATTTTAAGCTGAGACAGCTCAGAGTGGAGACATATTCGTGGGAAGGAAGGAAAAAGCTTGCACATCTAATGCCTGTGCTGTATCTGTTCTGTGGATAAATTAAGGGCTTTGATCTCCAAGTTTCTGGATTCTATACCTCCCAAACTCTAAAATAGAGATATTAAATATAGAACCAGCACTAACTTTGGTGAACCCAAATATTTGGATTGAATTGACAACACAAGCAGGTTACCCAACTTCTTTATCTCCCACCAATATTATACCTCCAGTACTTGTCTCCTGCAAAAAAATTGGTCTTTCCAGTCTTTGTATCATGAAATGCAGCATCTACCTTCTGGAGAGTTCTTGGAAATCCAGATTCATAAAGTTTCTTAGGGTAGCCCTAAAATATGACATGTCTTTTCAAGCCCAAAATTTCTTTCCTGCATGAAGTATTTATGGAAGGAAAAACGCTATACATTTAGTGATACCAAATCAATAGGGGAATTTTCAAAAAAGCAGAGGTGAGCAGCAAGAGCAATCCCTACACTTTTCTATCCAATCTAAGTTTTTATATCACACACTATTGCAGAATCTGAGGAACTGAGAGAAGCCTGCCAGGGTGGCACATGATTCTGTCCTTTCTCAAACCAACCTCAGGCACTATGACCATGAACTCCTCTTGATGGGATGCATTCAGATGGTACCAAGGATTCAAGTGGTCTTTGTAAAAATATAAACTGACCTATTTTAATATGAAGAAATATGAATATGTGGGATCTTGTCCTTAGTCTACTTTTGGCAACTTCTTTGTATTAAAAGAGGTGAGTTTGCACTTGTCTCAATTTAAGCCAGTGAGTAGTGCCACTGGCACTACATACATGCATGAGTGTTTGCAGGATTGTGATCTTAATTAGGACAGCAGTTTATTCAAGGTAATAGAATTCCTCTGCTCCTGTAGACTCAGAGAAGGCTTTGTCCGGACCAGCAGGAGAAAGAAAACCCTTGGCCCTTTTAGGATTGCACCCTCCTTTTTTCCTCCTCTCTTTGTGGGCACTCAGCACTACTTGTGGGTTTGAGGGGTGGAGTAAGGAGGCTCTGTGTGTGATTGGTTGGACAGAAGGGTGCATAGAAATCCCATTGGCTCCCGCACACACAAGAGGAGAGTTTGTAAGCCCTTCCCACTGCCTCAGGGTGCCATTCTGTGTTGGGAAGAAATATTCCTGTCCCACTCACATCACTTAGGACTGGTGCTTTGGGCTTTGCTATGGGTATTCTGCTAGTCACCTTTTCAGGGCCGGGAAGGAATTTTTCCAACACTTTCAGACTGGCCTAGACAATGTGGGTTTTCTCACCTTCTTATCAGCAGCACAGGAACAGACATGATGGGTAGGGTAAGGTTGTAAAATTCATTTGTTGCAACTTAGCAGGTTCCCAGTGTAGGTGCTTGTTCAGTAATAAGCCTGATTCCCTGATAAACCAGAATTGGAAGTGGATTGGGAAAAGGCATCTCCTAAAGAAGGTGGGGGATGGTGTTGGGCCTCATAATGTCAGGTACAGCAAGGAGACAAACCTCTTCCCTCCCCACTCCCCTTGTATGACACAGCGGTGTTGTGGGACCAGATTAACTATGTGGAGGGGGAGGAGGCTGATGACAGCTCTCCCCCAGGTGGTACAGATGACAGAAGGAAGGATAACCTGCACTGGATGAGTTATTGCTGGGTAGTTCCCAGGTGTGTAACTTAATAAAGTTGTGGCCTAATTAAACCACGTTCCTGGTGTCTTGCCCTTCATTCCTTGCAGAGCCAAAACCTGCCATTGACTTCAGTGGAAGCTGTGACGTGCACAAGTAATTCAGGATAATGTCAAAAGATTCTTCTGAATCACACTAACATTGAAAATTAAGGCTATCATCAGTGCAGACTGAAGACAACAGGCTGTCATTCAAAAGAAAAAAAAGCTGGAAAAAAGTAGCGGTTGAGATGAGGGTGACTGTAAATGTTTGTTTTTAGGAATTTTGAGAAACATGAACAATATTTTGTTAAAGCATTTACGTAAAGGAAATAGAATGGTTCAAGCCCTGGTTTTTGTTTGCAACCACAGTTATTTTGTATGTTCAGCTGCTATTTTTAAAAGAAAACTTTCAACTCCATTGTAAAATCTCTTCACACAAACATTTTAGGAAGAAAGAAATAGAAATTCTCACAGAATATCGATGCATTAAGTTTTCAATGAAAACTTGCTACAAGCAAGTAATAAACTCACCATTTAGGATTTTAATTACTGGTAAATTATTGCCCAAATGAGGACTTAAGAAAACTCCTAATGCTGCCTGTAGAGTGAATGTTTTCAGCCTGCAGAGATGATCTTTATCACAGGTGGCATACAAATAAGTATTTGATATTTTTCTATCACAGTGAGGAATTATGTTGAATCTTTATTTACTTTTTCAAAAGCTCGATCCTTCACATCTTGAAGATCAGTTATTGATCATTTGTATACAAATGACATAGCTAATTTTCCAAGTCAAGAAGGACTATACACATCCAAGGAGAGACCCAAGCACTGGACAAATCATAGAATCATAGAATCATAGAATATCAGGGTTGGAAGGGACCCCAGAAGGTCATCTAGTCCAACCCCCTGCTCAAAGCAGGACCAAGTCCCAGTTAAATCATCCCAGCTAGGGCTTTGTCAAGCCTGACCTTAAAAACCTCTAAGGAAGGAGATTCTACCACCTCCCTAGGTAACGCATTCCAGTGTTTCACCACTCTCTTAGTGAAAAAGTTTTTCCTAATATCCAATCTAAACCTCCCCCATTGCAACTTGAGACCATTACTCCTCGTTCTGTCATCTGCTACCATTGAGAACAGTCTAGAGCCATCCTCTTTGAAACCCCCTTTCAGGTAGTTGAAAGCAGCTATCAAATCCCCCCTCATTCTTCTCTTCTGCAGACTAAACAATCCCAGCTCCCTCAGCCTCTCCTCATAAGTCATGTGCTCTAGACCCCTAATCATTTTCGTTGCCCTTCGTTGTACTCTTTCCAATTTATCCACATCCTTCCTGTAGTGTGGGGCCCAAAACTGGACACAGTACTCCAGATGAGGCCTCACCAGTGTCGAATAGAGGGGAACGATCACAGTCCCTCGATCTGCTCGCTATGCCCCTACTTATACAACCCAAAATGCCATTGGCCTTCTTGGCAACAAGGGCACACTGCTGACTCATATCCAGCTTCTCGTCCACTGTCACCCCTAGGTCCTTTTCCGCAGAACTGCTGCCGAGCCATTCGGTCCCTAGTCTGTAGCGGTGCATTGGATTCTTCCATCCTAAGTGCAGGACCCTGCATTTATCCTTATTGAACCTCATTGGATTTCTTTTGGCCCAATCCTCCAATTTGTCTAGGTCCTTCTGTATCCTATCCCTCCCCTCCAGCGTATCTACCACTCCTCCCAGTTTAGTATCATCCGCAAATTTGCTGAGAGTGCAATCCACACCATCCTCCAGATCATTTATGAAGATATTGAACAAAACGGGCCCCAGGACCGACCCCTGGGGCACTCCACTTGACACCGGCTGCCAACTAGACATGGAGCCATTGATCACTACCCGTTGAGCCCGACAATCTAGCCAGCTTTCTACCCACCTTATAGTGCATTCATCCAGCCCATACTTCCTTAACTTGCTGACAAGAATGCTGTGGGAGACCGTGTCAAAAGCTTTGCTAAAGTCAAGAAACAATACATCCACTGCTTTCCCTTCATCCACAGAACCAGTAATCTCATCATAAAAGGCGATTAGATTAGTCAGGCATGACCTTCCCTTGGTGAATCCATGCTGACTGTTCCTGATCACTTTCCTCTCCTCTAAGTGCTTCAGGATTGATTCTTTGAGGACCTGCTCCATGATTTTTCCAGGGACTGAGGTGAGGCTGACCGGCCTGTAGTTCCCAGGATCCTCCTTCTTCCCTTTTTTAAAGATGGGCACTACATTAGCCTTTTTCCAGTCATCCGGGACTTCCCCCGTTCGCCACGAGTTTTCAAAGATAATGGCCAAGGGCTCTGCAATCACAGCCGCCAATTCCTTCAGCACTCTCGGATGCAATTCGTCCGGCCCCATGGACTTGTGCACGTCCAGCTTTTCTAAATAGTCCCTAACCACCTCTATCTCTACAGAGGGCTGGCCATCTCTTCCCCATTTTGTGTTGCCCAGCACAGCAGTCTGGGAGCTGACCTTGTTAGTGAAAACAGAGGCAAAAAAAGCATTGAGTACATTAGCTTTTTCCACATCCTCTGTCACTAGCTTGCCTCCCTCATTCAGTAAGGGGCCCACACTTTCCTTGGCTTTCTTCTTGTTGCCAACATACCTGAAGAAACCCTTCTTGTTACTCTTGACATCTCTTGCTAGCTGCAGCTCCAGGTGCGATTTGGCCCTCCTGATATCTTTCCTACATGCCCGAGCAATATTTTTATACTCTTCCCTGGTCATATGTCCAAGCTTCCACTTCTTGTAAGCTTCTTTTTTATGTTTAAGATCCGCTAGGATTTCACCATTAAGCCAAGCTGGTCGCCTGCCATATTTACTATTCTTTCGACTCATCGGGATGGTTTGTCCCTGTAACCTCAACAGGGATTCCTTGAAATACAGCCAGCTCTCCTGGACTCCCTTCCCTTTCATGTTAGTCCCCCAGGGGATCCTGGCCATCTGTTCCCTGAGGGAGTCAAAGTCTGCTTTCCTGAAGTCCAGGGTCCGTATCCTGCTGCTTACCTTTCTTCAAATCAATATCATTCAAATCATTCATATGGTTATTATTTATTGTTTTTTATGTAGCACCTAACATTCAGTCATGGACCACTCTGCTAGGAACTGTACAAATATTTAACAAAGAGATAGTCCCTGCTCTGAATGGCCACATTTATACTTTGGATGGTTACATGAATGCAATATAAGAATAACTCTAAAATAAAATAGAGTTCTAGTCTGAAGGCAATGGAAAAGTTACTTACCTCTAAACATCAACACAAGATCCTTGCTTGGGTGTTCATAAACTGCATCAATCTGGTTTGGAAGATCTGGCCAAACTGAATTAATAACCGTTGCATTTTCTCCTGTCATCTGAGAGGTTTGATGCCAGACAAATCTAACTTAAAAAGCAAAAATATAGACTTATACTTATATTCATTTATTTATGTAAATGATCTTCAGATTAAAGAGGGAAAAGATAATAGAAGACATATGCAGAGAACCCACAAAGGAGCTTGATACTAGGAATTACTAAAATGATGCCAGGGATAGGTTAAGAATAAGGAATGTCCTGTGGAATGACAATAACTAGCACTGTGAGAACATTTCCAAGTTCTCTTCATGAGAGCTTTGTGACTATTTTGTGACCATTCATGCACTTGTCTGAATGGGTTTGTTGGCTCTGAAGCTTATAAAGTTTGGGTATGAACAAACCTAGTTTTCCCAGGCTTGAATGTCATTGCAAGCCAAGGTTCAAGGAGTTCTTGCATGTTCACACTGGATTTGCTGGTTCATCGTGAACCAGAAGCAGGAATGGTGGCCACACTGAGAGAATGTCATGTGACCTTCCTCATGTGACTTCTAGTAAATAAAGTTCAAACTCAGAATACCTTGATGAACAACAGCCTTAGTGTATCAGTAGCTCTCCAGTTGGGGCCAAATTTGGCACCTAGTTTTTGGTGAACAATTCATGAAAAGTAAAAGGTTCTGATTTACAAATGCATGTCAAATTTCAACTAATGCTGATTCTGAATAGGTCAGTCTGATTAAGGCCTCTAGGTGCTACCATTATACAAATAAATAAATAGATAATGATTCAAGCATTTTGCACAGGGCCACCTTAATCTAATGCTATAAAGCACCATGCACACCGACTCGATAGTGTTAATGCAGTTAATGGATTCTGCTATATGTAAATAACATTATCAATAAAAATTTACTTTTCCTTCATTCTTCCTTCCCCCTCTTCTTTTACACTCAACACAAAAAAAGCCCATAGGTACATAGATGCAATAATAAATAGCAGTACTCTGGGGATAAAGTTTGGAAGGCTTTGTTCCCCACATGGTTCCTCAGTAGGATGTGCTCACCATCTCCTGTTTTGTGGCCTTAAAAATAACTAAGCGGATAGCTGTGAAATGAAATGCAAATGGTAGGGATGAATTTTGTCACATTACTTACGTGTCCTTAAAGATTACTTTCTCCCCATGTATCTCTGTAATGGCATCTGCTGAGAAGTTTGGGTCACATCTCTCTGGGGCTTTGGCATTCACAGTTCTTTCTTCTGGACCTGCAAACATTGTTCACTTAGTCATTACCTCTTGCCCAGCAGGCACAGTTGCTTCTGTTCCACTTCTGTGATAAAGACCATCTGCTCGTAAGCAGGATTAGTTGGGAAGGTTAAAGTGCCAAAGAGAAATAGTTTGAAATAATGTTGTTAGGCAGACATGACAGAAACTGCAAAAATGACATGAGCTTCCTCAGAAATGCTAGTTAACTTTCGCACAATGCCATAAAGAGCTTGGATGCCTTCCACATCATCTTCAGGAAGAACAAAGTCCCTAGTTCCCATGTAGGTATAAAGAGAGTACATTAGAGCTTCGGGATTGCTGGAATGGTCTCATCCCAAAGCATGGCCAATCTCATGGGCAGCAACTGTAAACAGGTTAATGGCTGCAAGACAGCAAAGCCAAATCAGAATTAGCCAAAGCAATTCAGTTTACAGTCTATACTACAAAAGTGGCTGGGAGGGTCACTGGCTTTCACTGAATTAGATGTGTGTCCCAGACCCTCCCATCAAAGCACACATATACCCTTTTTCCCAATGGACCCATGAACAAAAACTCTCCCTTTAATTGGCACATAAATGACCACCACACTCCTCTGTGCTCCTAGATGGGCTCTCTCCAAGATTCCCTGAAAGGGGGTCCTGGCAGCTTCCTCACTTTCTCTTTATTGGGATATTTATGCTGCTCTTTCTTTCTTTCTTTCTTTCTTACGCCATTTCTCCAGGAGACCAGGCAGCATCAGTGCAGTTCACATCAGAACACTGAATTAACAGACCCAACAGAACATAAGAACATAAGAATGGCCATACTGGGTCAAATCAAAGTTTCATCTAGCCGAGTATCCAGTCTTCCAACAGTGACTAATGCCAGGTGCCCCAGAGGGAATGAACAGTACAGGTAATCAAGTGATCCATCCCTTGTTGCTCATTCCCAGCATTTGGAAAACAGAGGCTATGGAGACCATTTCTGCCCATCCTGGATAATTGTCATTGATGGACCTATCCTCCATGAATTTATCTAGTTCTTTTTTGGACCCTGTTATAGTCTTGGTCTTCACAACATCCTCTGGCAAAGAGTTCCACAGGTTAAATGTGCATTGTGTGAAGAAAGACTTCCTTTTGTTTGTTTTAAACCTGCTGCCTATTAACTTCATTTGGTGAGCCCTAGTTCTTGTGTTTTGAGGAGTAAATAACACTTCCTTATTTACTTTCTCTTCACCAGTCATGGTTTCATAGACCTCTATCATATCCCCCCTTAGTCATCTCTTTTCCAAGCTGAAAAGTCCCAGTCTTATTAATCTCTCCTCATATGGAAACCATTCCATACCTCTAATAATTTTTCTTGCCTTTTCTGAACTTTTTTCAGTTACAATACATCCACACAGACAGCTGCAGCGGCACAGGAGCTAGCAAAAAGAGCTCTAAACAGGGGAGTTTGAGTGGGAGTTCTGTTGGAGGAAAAGGTAGTTGTACTTGGTTTTGTATTTTTAGTATTTGTGTGTGTGTAGGGGCTTTGTGCTGGGAGAGCAGCTGAGCCCTGATTAGGGGGTGGTCCTTCTGACTAGGGGTCCTATAAAGGTAGCCAGCCAGTCAGGCAGTGGCACAGGAGCTAGCAAACAGAGCTCTAAACAGGGGAGTTTGAGTGGGAGTTTGCAAGGGGAGTTTGGATTGTGGTGCTTGTTTGGGGTTTGCTTTTGCTGGGGGGGGTGGTCTTTTTGGTGTGGCTTGTGTTTCCCAGATTAACAGGATTTAGGTGGGAAGGCGATGACAGATACAGAGGCAGCTGTGGGAGTGACTCCTGTAGTGGAAGACACATTGAGGATGACTGGATGTGGAAGCTGTGGTATGTACATGATCCTGGAGGGGGGAACTGGTAAGAGTTTTTTCTGCATAAAATGCCGCCTGATAGAGCTGATGGAGGAAAAGATCTGAGGTTTGGAGATGCAGGTGGAAAGTCTCATTGAGTTTAGGAAGGGGTTTGAGCAGATGATGGAGCAAAGATATGAGGTATCTGAAGGGAAAAGCTCAGACTCACGGATGGAAGTAGGGCTGGGGAATTTTGAGGGGAGACTGGGTGAGGAAAGTGGTCAGTGGAAACATGTGACTAAAAGAACCAGGCAGAGGAAAAGATGGGCTAGTGAAGGAGAAATAGAGCTTAGGAATAGGTTTGCAGAGTTGGAAAATGAAGAAGGGGCTCAGCAGGTACTTGTTGAAGGTGGAAGGGTAAGGAAGAAGAGAAGAGAGGCTAGTCCTATAGGAAAAGCAGAAGAATCAAGGGAGACTACACCAAATATGAGCCCCAAGAGAAAACAGGATGGGTTGAAGAAGATTATAAGAGAAAATAGGAATGGAAAGAACTTGCAGCCAGAGGGAACAGGGGAGAGACTGGAGAATAGCACCATCACCAGGAAAAGGCAGGTCTATGTGATCGGGGACTCTTTATTGAGAAGAATAGACAGGCCTGTAATAGAGCTGATCCAGAGAATAGAAGGGTGTGCTGTCTTCCGGGTGCTAAGATACGGGATGTAGACCTGAGGTTGACAAGGATCCTAAAGGGAGCGGGAAAGAATCCCCTAATTATCCTTCATGTGGGAACAAATGATACGGCTAGATTCTCGCTGGAAAGTATTAAGGGAGACTATGCTAGGCTGGGGAAGACGCTTAAGGAAATTGAGGCTCAGGTGATCTTTAGCGGGATCCTTCCTGTTCCTAGAGAAGGGCAACAAAGGTGTGACAAGATTATGACTGTCAACAGATGGCTTGGGCAGTGGTGCTATAAGGAAGGCTTTGGGATGTATGGCCACTGGGAGGCATTCACGGACAGAGGACAGTTCTCTCGGGATGGACTTCATCTGAGTAGGGAAGGAAATAGACTTCTAGGATTGAGGCTAGCACAACTGATAAAGAGAGCTTTAAACTAGGAATTAGGGGGAGATGGATGGGAGATGTCCAGGAAATCTCCACGCCAGATTTTAGCATTGAGAGGGAAGAAGACGAAGTAAGAAAGGATACAGCCGTGGTTAGGAGAATGTATATAAGGAGCGAGGGCAGTGTGGATACTAGTCTAATAGGTTATACTGGCTGTAGAATGACTGTGCCTAATACGGTACAAAATGTGAGCGAGGCCAAACAGCAAAAATTAAGATGTTTATACACCAATGCGAGGAGCCTAGGTAACAAAATGGAGGAACTAGAGCTACTGGTGCAGAAAGTGAAACCAGATATTCTAGGGATAACAGAAACATGGTGGAATAGTAGTCATGACTGGACTACAGGTATTGAAGGGTATGTGCTCTTTAGGAAAGACAGAAACAAAGGTAAAGGTGGTGGAGTAGCATTGTATATCAATGATGAAGTAGAATGTAAAGAAATAAGAAGCGATGCAATGGATAAGACAGAGTCTGTCTGGGCAAAAATTACATTGGGGAAGAAAACTAGTGAAGCCTCTCCTACGATAGTGCTTGGGGTGTGCTATAGACCTCCGGGATCTAATTTGGATATGGATAGAGCCCTTTTTAATGTCTTTAATCAAGTAAATACTAATGGAAACTGCGTGATCATGGGAGACTTTAACTTCCCAGATATAGACTGGAGGACCAGTGCTAGTAATAACAATAGGGCTCAGATTTTCCTAGATGCGATAGCTGATGGATTCCTTCATCAAGTAGTTGCTGAACCAACTAGAGGGGATGTCATTTTAGATTTAATTTTGGTGAGTAGTGAGGACCTCATAGAAGAAATGGTTGTAGGGGACAATCTTGGCTCAAGTGATCATGAGCTAATTCCGTTCAAACTAAATGGAAGGATTAACAAAAATAAATCTGCAACTAGGGTTTTTGATTTCAAAAGGGCTGAATTTCAAAAATTAAGAAAATTAGTTAGGGAAGTGGATTGGACTGAAGAACTTATGGATCTAAAGGTAGAGGAGGCCTGGGATTACTCTAAATCAAAGCTGCAGAAGCTATCGGAAGCCTGTATCCCAAGAAAGGGGAAAAAAGTCATAGGAAGGAGTTGTAGACCAAGCTGGATGAGCAAGCATCTTAGGGAGGTGATTAAGAAGAAGCAAAAAGCATACAGGGAGTGGAAGATGGGAGGGATCAGCAAGGAAAGCTACCTAATTGAGGTCAGAATATGTAGGGATAAAGTGAGACAGGCTAAAAGTCGAGTAGAGTTGGACCTTGCAAAGGAAATTAAAACCAATAGTAAAAGGTTCTATAGAAAGAAGAAGTGGGGCCGCTAAACACTGAGGATGGAGTGGAGGTTGAAGATAATCTAGGCATGGCCCAATATCTAAACAAATACTTTGCCTCAGTCTTTAATAAGGCTAAAGAGGATCTTAGGGAAAATGGTAGCATGACAAATGGGAATGAGGATATAGAGGTAGATATTACCATATCTGAGGTAGAAGCAAAACTCAAACAGCTTAATGGGACTAAATCGGGGGGCCCAGATAATCTTCATCCAAGAATATTAAAGGAATTGGCACCTGAAATTGTAAGCCCATTAGCAAGAATTTTTAATGAATCTGTAAACTCAGGAGTAGAACCGAATGATTGGAGAATTGCTAATGTAGTTCCTATTTTTAAGAAAGGAAAAAAAAAACTGATCCGGGTAACTACAGGCCAGTTAGTTTGACATCTGTAGTATGCAAGGTCCTGGAAAAAATTTTGAAGGAGAAATTAGTTAAGGACATTGAAGTCAATGGTAAATGGGACAAAATACAACATGGTTTTACAAAAGGTAGATTGTGCCAAACCAACCTAATCTCCTTTTTTGAAAAGGTAACAGATTTTTTAGATAAAGGAAATGCAGTAGATCTAATTTACCTAGATTTCAGTAAGGCATTTGATACTGTGCCACATGGGGAATTATTAGTTAAATTGGAGAAGATGGGGATCAATATGAACATCAAAAGGTGGATAAGGAATTGGTTAAAGGGGAGACTGCAACGGGTCCTACTGAAAGGCGAACTGTCAGGTTGGAGGGAGGTTACCAGTGGAGTTCCTCAGGGATCGGTTTTGGGACCAATCTTATTTAATCTTTTTATTACTGACCTTGGCACAAAAAGTGGGAGTGTGCTAATAAAGTTTGCAGATGATACAAAGCTGGGAGGTATTGCCAATTCGGAGAAGGATCGGGATATTATACAGGAGGATCTGGATGACCTTGTAAACTGGAGTAATAGTAATAGGATGAAATTTAATAGTGAGAAGTGTAAGGTTATGCATTTAGGGATTAATAACAAGAATTTTAGTTATAAGTTGGGGACGCATCAATTAGAAGTAACGGAAGAGGAGAAGGACCTTGGAGTATTGGTTGATCATAGGATGACTATGAGCTGCCAATGTGATATGGCTGTGAAAAAAGCTAATGCAGTTTTGGAATGCATCAGGAGAGGCATTTCCAGTAGGGATAAGGAGGTTTTAGTACCATTATACAAGGCACTGGTGAGACCTCACCTAGAATACTGTGTGCAATTCTGGTCTCCCATGTTTAAAAAGGATGAATTCAAACTGGAGCAGGTACAGAGAAGGGCTACTAGGATGATCCGAGGAATGGAAAACTTGTCTTATGAAAGGAGACTCAAGGAGCTTGGCTTGTTTAGCCTAACTAAAAGAAGGTTGAGGGGAGATATGATTGCTCTCTATAAATATATCAGAGGGATAAATACAGGAGAGGGAGAGGAATTATTTCAGCTCAGCACCAATGTGGACACAAGAATAAATGGGTATAAACTGGCCACCAGGAAGCTTAGACTTGAAATCAGACGAAGGTTTTTAACCATCAGAGGAGTGAAGTTTTGGAATAGCCTTCCAAGGGAAGCAGTGGGGGCAAAAGATCTATCTGGTTTTAAGATTCTACTTGATAAGTTTATGGAGGAGATGGTATGATGGGATAATGGGATTTTGGTAAGTAATTGATCTTTAAATATTCAGGGTAAATAGGCCAAATCCCCTGAGATGGGATATTAGATGGATGGGATCTGAGTTACCCAGGAAAGAATTTTCTGTAGTATCTGGCTGGTGAATCTTGCCCATATGCTCAGGGTTTAGCTGATTGCCATATTTGGGGTCGGGAAGGAATTTTCCTCCAGGGCAGATTGGAGAGGCCCTGGAGGTTTTTCGCCTTCCTCTGTAGCATGGGGCATGGTTGACTTGAGGGAGGCTTCTCTGCTCCTTGAAGTCTTTAAACCATGATTGAAGGACTTCAATAACTCAGACATGGGTGAGGTTTTTCATAGGAGTGGGTGGATGAGATTCTGTGGCCGGCGCTGTGCAGGAGGTCGGACTAGATGATCAGAATGGTCCCTTCTGACCTTAGTATCTATGAATCTTTTTTGAGATGGAGTGACCAGATTGTTGCTCAGTATGTCAACACCCACGCACCCGATACTTCCATTAAAGGGCCCAGACTCACAAAATGTTAATCAACCTCTATCCACACTGACTCCTTGAGGGCACACGATACATTAAAGGCAGCCATTAGCACATCACAACACAGGGCCCAAGTCACTGAAAGTTGCAAGATTTGGCCCACACAGTTTGTAAAGTGCTTTAAAACAGAAAATGCTATAAAATGTAAGATGTTATTACTAGATCACAAGCTCTTGAGACAAGGACTGTATTTACAAAGCATATAGCACAATGGGGTCCCAGTTCTGACTGGAGCCTCTGGTTGTTATTGTATTATAAATAATAATATTGAATAATTATTAACATTCTGGTATCATTAGTCCTGGTTTCATCTTAATCAAAGTGGATATCTCCTCCAATGTTTTCTCAGGGTGGGAAAGCATGAGCCAGTTGACTGCAAAGTCCATCAAAAGGGGAAACGTCACCATGCTCTGTAAAGCAAACAGAATGTCAAATGCCCCATAAAACAGCTGATGAGATTAAGGCAAGAGGCCAAGTTCTAACCTGGCATGTAACCAGGTCAAACCACTCTGGAGTGGTGCCGGGTGTAAATCAAAGCAGAATGGAGCCCATAGAATTTTAAAACACTAATAGCTACTTCCCGCAGTCACCTTTTGTTCCAAAAGAGATCATGATGTCAGTAGTGCCGAAGGAGAGTCTGAAGAAGTTAAGAGGAGTCGCATCAGTCCAGACTCTGAATGCTTCCTGGATTGCTTGATCCACCTCTTCCTGGGTCAGATCAGGAGTGTAATTCACAATTCTGTTCATTAGCACAATGTGGTTAGAAAACCTTTCTGTCTCCTCATGGCAGACTATTTGAAATGAGTGAGATGCACAGCCTCGCAGTTTTTCTGATGCTTGTCCTAAAGTGTAAAATGCAAGGTCCTGAATTAAGGTCACACTGCAAGGAATGTTTACAAGTACAATAAAACCTTTGCTAAAGTTTAACCTTTATTAAACGTGTTCAAGGCTGATGAAGAAAGTACTGACTAATTAAAACTAGCTGTGATATAGTTTAACAAGACTATTAAAATTTCAGACATAGATAAATGTTAGAAATAGAGATTTTTGTAGAAAAAACATTGAGGGAGTAGGGAGAGGGAAGATTTGCAAAAAATAAACAGCACCAGAATGATGAAAACTAAAACCTTTTAGTTTTGTTAACAACCTCCCCTCCCCCCCAAAAAAATTAAGGAAAATAGAGTTTCTGTGAAAATTTTGTTGCTGCAAAATAGCTATTAATAAAAAATGTCTGAATGAAAAGTGTTGAACAGTTCCAGTTAGACACAGATATATACATCTATTTCCCTCTCCTCCTGTCTGGAGGAAAAAGTGTCGTGTCTATGCAATAAATTAGTCCACACTGCTTTCCCGTAACAGAAGGCCCAATTCTGCTATCCTTGCTCAAAGTAAGTAGAACCTTACTCTGTGAGCAGGCCAAATAACTTGCAATCACATGCAATTCTTTGACAATCTTAATGGGGTGGTCTTTCAGCTCCCCCGACCTTTTTAAAATTAAAGTCAGTTCTACTCAGTAAATACAATACCTATGTATCAAAGACAATGTTAGCAATCCAAATGCTACAAAGTCAACTTTGACATTTTCAACTCAAAGAAGCCCAAACTGAATTAATCTGGCAATATTTACCATCTAAAAATGATTCCCCCATCTCTAAAGTTAGCCCAACTTCATCACCTTAACCAAAACCTATTACATGTTTTTGTGCTTGGACTCTGTCAATAGTAACAGTACTGTATTTTAATATATGTATGTACAGCACCTAGCACAATGGGGCCCTGAACTCACTTGGCACCTTTTGGAGCTACCATAATACAATACTAATACATAATGTAAACTGAGACCAATGGGCTTCAAAGGGACTCTTGCATGTAGTGAACAAACAGGAGTGAATTTCCATTACAGATAAGTAAAAAACATTTTGAACTTGATTTTGCAGCATTAGACACTCTAACCTGGTCAGATAGCGAGCACAGCATTAGAGCAAATCTAATGAAAATACTCAAAAAGAAAAGGAGTACTTGTGGCACCTTAGAGACTAACAAATTTATTAGAGCATAAGCTTTCGTGAGCTACAGCTCACTTCATGAAAATACTGTTTCTTTCCCTGTCCACCTCTCCCTGCAACCTCTAATGAGAACTATTCTATTGACAACTTGTTTTTTAAAATGAGGTAACCAACAAAGGTATGAAGTTATATATATATATATCTGTTGTAAGGCCCTGTAACCTGTGTAAAGGCATATGGAGATGTAGTTACTATGGAGTTTGTGGTAACTGACATAGTCCTTTGTGAAAGAGACTTGACAAAGCACACATATGTTGGTTCTGAGGGTTCGTGTGATTCAGTAGGCTCCCGCTTTGATTTTTTGCCATAAGATTTTTGAGGCACGTAATCAGGACCATATTTTTCACACTCCTCTTCTTTTTCTCTTGCCTTCTCAGCCATCTTTGCCTCCCACAGAGCCAGACTGTGTTTTGGCTCATTCATACTCTTATGTTGATAGAAGACAAGTGATATCCTGGTGGGATGGTTCCTGTTGGGATTTTTCAAGGGGGTCGTTGCATGGAGCTCACATTTTTTTGCACATTCAATGAGAATTGACCCATGAGATGGGGCAACTGCCACTCCTCCAATATCTGCATCCAGAAAACTGTGCACAGGGGGAGGGATAGCTCAGTGGTTTGAGCATTGGCTTGATAAACCCAAGGTTGTGAGTTCAATCCTTGAGGGGGCCATTTAGGGATCGGGGGCAAGGGAGTTGGACCAGATGACCTCCTGAGGTCCCTTCCAACCCTGATATTCTATGATTCTATTCTATGACACTCTGAATGACTATGAAGACAGAGAGAAGAAAGATCTAGGCACAAGAAAAGGATAACCTGAGAGATTTAAGCACATATGTACATAGATGTCATGATCTGAAATGCCAGAAAGGACCACTGGATCTAGTTTTGAATTTATTGAACTTCAATTTCCACCCACTTATGCGTTGTTCTGTAAGGCTGAAAAGCCTCCCACCTTCAGATATCTTTCCATGTGTTATGTACCTATACACAGTGATTAAGTCATTTCTCAGACTTCTCTTCAATAAGCTGGATAGATTGAGCTCCTTAAGCCTCACATTTTATGGCTTGTTTTCCAGTCCCCGGATCACTTCTGTGGCCCTGCTTTGAACTCTCTCCAATATTTCCACATCTCTCTTGAAGTGTGGAGAACTGGATATAGTATTCTAATGGTGGTCTTACCAATGTAGTATACAGAGGCAAGATCACTTCCCTACTTCTATTTGATATTCCTTTTTTATATATCCCAGGATGAGATTAGTCCTTTTTGCCACAACATTGCACTGAAACCTCATGCTGAGGTGATTATCCACAAAGACCTTTAAATATTTCTGGATTATTATAGATATATAGTAAATATATGCACACAAATTATATAGCATTGATTTTTAGCAATACCAGCAGCAGCAGGGGAGCAAGAGACCCTTTTTTTCTTGAAGTTCTATAGAAATCAGTGGAAAGTATTGCCCAACAAAAACAGAGAACTAAAAGGGGGGGAATACAGAATATAGCAGACTCCTTTTACCTGTATGTCAAGTTATAAGTTGGCCATTTGACTTTCCTGGGGAAAAAGTTGTATTCTGCCACATCAGGGACATCACATCTTGGTTGTTTCATGAGATCTAAAGTTTCTGAATCCAGCCAGCCATTAATCTCCTGGCCAAAAAGTGACGGCATATGCTGGAGTCGACATGCCAAGGAGTCCAAGCTTCTTGTTTGCACAACGTCTGGATTAAAGGGACCTTTGTGGGTTAGATGATCTAGATACCTCTGCAAAGTCTAGGTCACTATCAGTGATGGCATCAGTTTCTAATGTTGACATTCTAGGAACTGGCAATGGCAAACAATGTGCCAGGCAACAGAATAGGAGGGCAATGGAAACAGACATCTTCATCTTTATCATGTCTGATTACCAAATAGTGTTGAGCATCTTTTTATCATGAAATAGTCTTTTATAATGAAAAATATTGAGCGTTTGACTCATCTCCTATCCACGTGATACTGGTACTTCCTCCCTCTAATTCAAGGACACAAATGGTCTGTATCACATTCTTTTACAAAAAGTCAAAGCCTGTGGTTTAAAAGTTAAAAATAGTGTAATCTCTCTTTTTCCTTCAGGGCTCTGTCTCAAGGAAGGTAGCTTATTTCCTACAAAAGTGGGGTAACACAAGCAGTGAGTGACAATAGTAAGCACACACAGAGTACCTCATTCTAAACCGGAGAGACCACCTCTATGGTAAAAAGACATCAAAGTCCCAGTTCACAGATCTTCTTTGAGACAAACACCTACAAGATCTCTATCATGCATTCCTACAACTACAATACCCACCTGCTGAAGTGAAGAAACAGATTGACAGAGCCAGAAGAGTACCCAGAAGTCACCTACTACAGGACAGGCCCAACAAAGAAAACAACAGAATGCCACTAGCCATCACCTTCAGCCCCCAACTAAAACCTCTCCAACGCATCATCAAGGATCTACAACCTATCCTGAAGGACGACCCATCACTCTCACAGATCTTGGGAGACAGACCAGTCCTTGCTTACAGACAGCCCCCCAATCTGAAGCAAATACTCACCAGCAACCACACACCACACAACAGAACCACTAACCCAGGAACCTATCCTTGCAACAAAGCCCGTTGCCAACTCTGTCCACATATCTATTCAGGGGATACCATCGTAGGGCCTAATCACATCAGCCACACTATCAGAGGCTCGTTCACCTGCGCATCTACCAATGTGATATATGCCATCATGTGCCAGCAATGCCCCTCTGCCATGTACATTGGCCAAACTGGACAGTCTCTACGTAAAAGAATGAATGGACACAAATCAGACGTCAAGAATTATAACATTCAAAAACCAGTTGGAGAACACTTCAATCTCTCTGATCACTCGATTACAGACCTAAGAGTGGCTATACTTCAACGAAAAAGCTTCAAAAACAGACTCCAACGAGAGACTGCTGAATTGGAATTAATTTGCAAACTGGATACAATTAACTTAGGCTTGAATAGAGACTGGGAATGGATGAGTCATTACACAAAGTAAAACTATTTCCCCATGGTATTTCTCCCTCCCACCCCCCACTGTTCCTCTGATATTCTTGTTAACTGCAGGAATTAGCCTACCTTGCTTGTCACCATGAAAGGTTTTCCTCCTTTCCCCCCCCTGCTGCTGGTGATGGCTTATCTTAAGTGATCACTCTCCTTACAGTGTGTATGATAAACCCATTGTTTCATGTTCTCTGTGTGTGTGTATATAAATCTCTCCTCTGTTTTTTTCCACCAAATGCATCCGATGAAGTGAGCTGTAGCTCACGAAAGCTTATGCTCTAATAAATTTGTTAGTCTCTAAGGTGCCACAAGTACTCCTTTTCTTTTTAGATCTTCTTTGGTCTCTCTGCTAACTGACCCAGGAAACCATTTAGAGTTACATTGTGGTGTGTATTTAGATGAGGACTGACACCAACCACTAATTTCACACAGAACCACTGAACACCTCTGACACTGATAGTTAATTTTAATGACACACCCTGCCCAGATCACACAAAGGATTTATTGTGGGTGCAGGGATCTGTACAGGAGAAAAGGCAGACAGTGCAGATTAAATAATTAAAGCTTTAAAAAGCTGGACTTGGTCATTCTTTTGTGAATAAAAGTATCTACTTCAGTTTGCTATCATTAATTGGAATCAGGTTATTTGTTACTTCCCAGGATCCACCAAAATGCTCATGAACTCCAAGAGTTCCATGACTTCCAGCACAAATGATTATCCATAATGGAAGTGCATTATTTGTCAGCCATTATTCACTACTCTTTATTTCCCCATTTATAATATGCCAGTCATCCAATCAGGGATGAGAAACAAAACCATATGACTGAAGTGACCAGACCTGTGCCGCAAACAGTAAAACTCTGCAATAAATAGCTTCTGAAAGACACATAGGCGTCAGTACAGGAAAGACTTACGCATGTGCTTCAACATATGCAAAATGAGTAGTTCTATTGGCAACAGTGGATCTTAGCTTGAAATTATTCATTTGAACTATTTTGTGACACACAAACATTTTTAAGAATATCTAGCATGGTTTGCAAATGATTCACCTTGATCGCCTTGATGCATCCGTCCTTCAGCCCTCATATAGATTCCGTCAATTACAACGTCTTCCATTCTTCTCTTATCCTGCCCTTCCTTCTCTGTGTGTGGCCATGCCTTTTTATGATAAAATCTTCACATCTCTTTGGAGATCAGCTGAGTCGTCATTTCAGTTCCCGTGAGTACCATTCGGGAACAGTTGCACTCCATCAATTCTCAGTGTGCCTAGCTATATGCCCGGTCCATTGCATTTTATTGTATCTGGTTTCAACAAGAACATCCTGTACTCCACTCTGTAGTCTGATCACTTCTTTGGGGACTCGGTCGTGGATTTAAATCCCCAGAATTCTTCTTTCCATCACACTCTCTGTGACAGACAGTTGTTGCTCCTCTATCTTCGGCAGTGCCCAGGTTTCGCTGCCATACAACATTGCCGGCAGTACAGTTGAGTTGAAGAGGTTGGCACGTGTTGCCTTGTTGATTTTTCATTGGAGGACATCCTTGACAGAACTGAATGCGCACGAACCTGCTTTCTTTCTTTGCAAGAATTCACCTTCCAGATCGTGGTACATGTTAATTTCTTGGCCCAAATAGGCGTATTGCTCAACTTCTTCTATTTGTTCTCCCTTTACTATTATTTGGGCTTTTGGCAAGGTTTCAGACCACATACATTTCGTTTTGGAGCAGTTAAGTTTCAGTCCAACTTGACTGCTTTTTGGGTCGAGCTCTCGCAGCATTTTCTGTAGTTTGGTAGTGTTTTTGGCAATCAGCACAATATTGTGCACGAATCTGAGGTGGTTTAACTGCTCTCTGTTGATGCTGATTCCACCCTTCCAGTTCATCTGCCTCATTACCATTTTGAGGCAGACTGTGAAGAGTTTCCGTGAAACCGTGTGTCTCACACCTTTTTTGACTGGGATGCTAAGGGGAATGTCGAACAGAGTTAAAGATGCAGTGCAGTCAGAGTTTGCTTCCTTTAGTAGTTTGATGTAGTTCAGGGGAAGGCAACCTATGGCATGCGTGCCAAAGGCAGCACACAAGCTGATATTCAGTGGCACTCACACTGCCCAGATCCTGGCCACCGGTCCGGAGGGCTCTGCATTTTAATTTAATTTTAAATGAAGCTTCTTAAACATTCTAAAAGCCTTATTTACTTTATATACAACAATAGTTTAGTTATATACTATACACATAGAAAGATTTCAGAGTAGCAGCCGTGTTAGTCTGTATTCGCAAAAAGAAAAGGAGTACTTGTGGTACCTTAGAGACTAACAAATTTATTTGAGCATAAGCTTTCGTGAGCTACAGCTCACTTCATCGGATGCATCAAATAAATTTATTAGTCTCTAAGATGCCACAAGTACTCCTTTCCTTTTTACACATAGAAAGAGACCTTCTAAAAATGTTAACATGTATTACTGGCACGCAAAACCTTAAATTAGAGTGAATAAATGAAGACTCGGCACACCACTTCTGAAAGGTTGCTGACCCCTGATGTAGTTTGTAGCATCACTCTCCAAAAAAAGGGTTAAATTTGTAAACAATGGTATTTGTAATAAATAGTTTGACGAGATCTAGTGTATGTAATAGAGATGAAACCAAACTGCAACATTTAGATCTGGATCCTAGTTTCAAATCTCTGGAGTTTCTGGGGATCTGCAATTAAGATCATTATAGAAATAGAGGTCAGCCATGAAATTAGGATCTAGATGTAAATTCAGATGCTATTCCCCCCCCCCCGCAATATTTGAAGGTGTTTAAGGTCGCGGGGGGGGGGGGGGGGGAAGGAGGTTGGTGTGGGCCAGCCGCTTGTCCAAATGGTTGCAAATTCATAATTTTAGGGATAAAGATTTCAAAAGCATTTAAGTCACATTTTCAAAAGTGACTTAGGTATTTAGGAACCAAAGTCTCATTGACTTTCAATGACACTTAGGTGCCTAAGTGCTTAGGGGGCAGATTTTCAAATGTGTTTAGGTGCCTACAGATCCAGACTGGCACCCAGCAGGATTTACAAAAGCACCTGAGCAGGTTAGGTGCCTAACTCACATTGAAATCTATGTGAGTTAGTCACATAACTTGCTCTGATGCTTTTGTAAATACCACCAGGAGCCTATTTGCATCTTTAGGCACTGTAAATACCTTTAAAACTCTGGCCCTACGTCGCTTTTCAAAATGGGACTTATGTTCCCATGTCATTTAGAAACACTTGAAAATGTTGCCTTAGAAGACTAGATGTCTAACAGAGGGAGCACTACTTTAAAAAAAACACAACAGATTTCTATTCAAATTGTAATGTATACAATACAATAATAACCTGAGCAGGAAAGGAAGAACAGAACACCAAGAATGCAGCTTTCTCCATGCAATTTCCAAACACAAGGATTGTTTTACCTTGTTGGGCAATTCTAAGTACAGTGTGTCATCATTATCTCTGGCAGGAAAAGAATAAATAACAGGAAGAAATGATAAATTTCATGCTCAAAGCTGAGACTCCAAAAACACCATATGTGACAAAGTAAACTGTCAATGACTCAATTTATAGGAGATATGGTTCAGTGGCCACCCAGTAAGCAACATGCAAATGTTTGTTTCTTTCTTAGAAATGTTGTTAGTAATAAAACAGTGGGAAAAATGCTAGTACTTAGCACTTATAGAGGGTCTTACAGCTTCAAAGGGCTTTACAAGCATTAAGTAATCTTCAGACAGCCCAGTCAGCTAATTAAGTGATGATTATTATAATAGAGAAAAATGTAAAATTTGGAAACCTGAGGTAGTGAGATTAAGGCCCAAAATTTCAAAAGTTGCCTTTATTTTGGGTGCATTAATTTAGGGCTGTCCAGCGTTACACATGTAGGGTCTGATTCTCAGACAAGCTAACACCCCCAACTCCATTTGAAATCATTGAGTAGTTTAGGTTCTGATGCTTTTGTAAATACCATTAGGAGCCTATTTGCATCTTTAGGCACCATAAATACCTTTAAAACTCTGGCCTGAAATCAGGCCCCAAAGCTGAGCCACCCAAAATTACAGAGCACTTTTGAAAATGTGAGCCTAAATGACTTGATCAAGGCCTCAGAGAAAGTTAGCTGAAAGCTCAGTGACAAGAACTGGCTCAGTGAATATGATGGCAAACTTGCAATCCCAAACAGCTGGCAATTATATTCCCTGTTTATAACTAGAGTTGGCAGAATTTGTATTGTTTTATAATTGTGATGGACAATATCAATATTAACTTTTAACCTTTTTTAATTTTTTGTTGATTTAAATGTTTACAATTGTGGAAAATTATGCGGGGGCAGACAATTATTTAATGACAGTAGATGTTCAGATTCAGTAAGTTAAAGCTTTATAACCATTAAAACACAAACTGTCAACATCACAGGTCAAAATATACAAGGTAGATATCCTTAAATAAAACTCTAAGAAGTTCTCAAGGAGCATTTTTTCTTACTTTGTGTATTTGTAAATTTCAGTTATTATCAATTGAAATATTTTTTCATCTGTGTGTGTGTGTGTGTGTGGTGAAATTGATGTTTATTGACCTTTACTAATAAAAATCTAATCCTTCCAAGCCTATTTATAACATTTCTAAAACAAATTAGGGCAAAATGTTCTTTGCAGTCCAATCCTCCAGCCAATAAGTCTAACGAAGTAATGTCTACTAGCACTGGTCTTCCACATCAAATCACTATCTGAGCTCTCCTTGCCACCTGCCTAGTTCCAACCAGATGTCCCCATGATGGCGACTCAATACAGAAAAGAAAAAACAAGTAGGTTCCTTCCACTTGAACCACATGCAATGCACAGTAGTGATCAATATGCTTAGAAGCAGGATTATGGAAAGGGAGAAAAGTTCCAGGTGATGAAATGACTATTTGATGCTATGTTCAAAATGCTACTTGTAAGAAGCTGAACATTTGGTAGTAACTTGGATCTAGTATTTAAGTTGGGCCCGTCTCTAATTCTTTCATTAGGGGATTCAGAACTACAAGTCAGTACCAAGTCAATAAAAGTAACAAACTGCCTGTGAGACCCAAAACAAGCATGTTGCATGCAGCTTATGTGCACAGTTGTACAGGATCAATTAATTTTATGCTTTCTATGATTGAAGTGAACTAAATCTAATCTCTTATGAACTGATAAAATTCAGTACAAGGCCCTGTGAGTCGCATGAATACTCTGAGTCAAGCTCTGGTCTCAATCTTAGACAATACTTGTGGTTTATTAAAGAATGGGAAGACAAATAATGTGGGGAACTTCCTTGTCCTGTTCTCTGGAAAAAGAGAGAGGAAGGTGTTGCATACCTTTCACAAACATTTCAAAGCTGATATTTTTTTAGTGAATCACCATTTCTCCAGCAATAAATATAGCCCAAAAGCACAAAAACAAACTGTTGACGTGCAAAATGGTTTCATGTTAAACAAGGGTCAAACTTCATTGCAGAAAGTGAAGAAAGCAACTAGGGGGACAACCATTTTAAACCCGATTCTTGATTCTACATTTTAAAACACCTATGTATATTTGCCAATATATGGGCAAACACTGCTAGGAAAAATATAGAGGGCATTTCCTCATCTCCCAGTCTTCAGGCACATGGTCTATTTTACTGTATGTTATGCTGCTATGAACTTTTGTGCTGCAGCTCTCCTTTACCAATCACTAATTGCACTGGCCACCTCTTCCAACAACAGAAGCTGGTTCTTTGTAGAGTTAACCACTTCTATTTGAAACATTCTAGTTAATATATTTGACTTGCTTACATCAATATTTCCACATATCCTATAATGTTTCAAGTTTCCGAATACTGGGTACATATAGTAAAGTGCAACCAGAGTCTTCTATCCATTAATCTGAATTGTTGTATACTGCTGGGAGCTGGGATAGGTAGAGAGGTAGTTAAATTCTAATGTAGTGATGACCATCTTGACCACTACCAGGAACTGCTGGGACTTCCAGAACTAGAATCATGGGCTGTGACAGCTTGAGCTACATGTCTAATTCCCATAGCTGATATTTGTAACAATCCATATATTCTTTGGAACGGACACTGGGGAGGATGCGTAACACACAGTGAAGTAGGTTACTCCTACATGGCCTGAGTTCATCACAAATATCTGGGTTTTGGAGTAGCTTGCCAGAAGCAGTTAAGATTTCTTCCTAATGAAAAATGACTAACAATGGACCCACATGAAGGAAAATGAAATTAATTTGCATTAAAGCTTAATGTGTCATTTGGATTCCAGTTACAAAATAAAATGTTTGTTAGAGAAACCTGTTTTCACTTTGAAGTCTGTATGTTATTTTGTGAAAATCCTTATGATTGGTACTGGTGAAAAAGCTGCTGAACCTGATTCTTGTCTCACTTACACCCCATTGAAGTCAAAGGAGCTACACTGAATTTACACAGGGATAAATTGATTAAACTCTGGCCCAGTATTGTCTTAGCATCTTGGAAACAGCAATGTTGTTATGCACCTGAATTATACAACAAATTAAAAGAAATGTAGTGGTTTTAAACATCTATAGCTAGATTCTTTATACAATGCATTCCTGTTCTCCTTTGTCATATATGTTCCTTCCACACACAGAATCTGATTCTTGCCTTGGAGACAATGCACTTCTCAGGGATGAGCATGTGTGTCTGGGAAATTCTCTCTCCTTGTGGGAACACTGTCAAACTTTCTTAATTCCTGAGATTTACCCTCTTCCAGACATGCCCGATTAATGAAGGATTGTTCCCCACAATTTGATTTCAAGTACTTTTCCCTGGCAAATATTATACCTCTCAATCAGTGGGGTTTCTGACATTTTCCAGGATGGGCAGGGATGGTGTCCCTAGCCTCTGTTTGCCAGAAGCTGGGAATGGGCAACACGGGATGGATCGCTTGATGATTACCTGTTCTGTTCATTCCCTCCGGGGCACCTCGCCTTGGCCCCTGTCATAAGACAGGATACTGGGCTAGATGGACCTTTGATCTGACCCATTATGGCTGCTCTTATATTCTCATGCTGGAGCCCAAGCTCTGAGACCCTTCCCTTTGCAAGGCTTCAGAGCTTGGGCTCCAGCCCAAGTCTAAATGTCTATACAGCCATTTTTAGCCCAGTGAGCCATACTCAGCTGAGGTTGGCCAGCCACTCTATGACACAGGACTTTTATTGCAGCGTAGACATACCCTGAGAGTCTGACTACTAGTTGCAAGGGCACTGTCCGCTCTGAAAGGGGTGGTGGATTCTCAGCAAATCACAAGATCAGGCTCCTATTGAAAAGACAAATATTAACAAATTTGAAAAATTGTAGAACTGACAACATGGGTGCTTAACTTTTCCGTTTCTTCACCTAGCCCTTACTCACCCATCCCCTCTTTAGTTTGTAATGTGTCCATTCCGATTCTTCAGGGCAGGGACCTGGTCTCACAGATGTCCATAAGGCACCTGGCATGCTATGGGGGCTCTGAAAATAAAATAAATAACAGAACAGTTACCAGTCCTTCCAATCTAATCTAATAGTTACCTAATTTCCAATCACGGCCGAAGCACTGACCAGCTATGCAAGTTGAACAGTAACCACAATGGATAGTTTCATAGTTTTCCTCGTCCTTTTATGAAGGATTAATGTGTTCTTCCACATCTCCTCATCACGTTAAGGAAAGGACTGACATTCCTCCTAATGCCCTCCGTGCATCCCCTTACACCTCTATGCATCTCACACCTGTGCAATGGTAGTCCTGTTCCAACCAGTGTTGCCAACTCTCGTGATTTTCTAGCAAGTCTTGTGATGTTCAGTGTTTTTCTTAAAGCTTCAGCTTTTGGAGTCACATGGCTACTCGCATTAGTTAAATTTCTCAGGTGTATAAATCTTTGCAGCATCAAGCCCTTACATGGGAAGTTCTGATGAGACTACTTTTATGGGGGCGGGGGTCACAAGAAACTTTTCTTATATATGCATCATTACTTAATACAATGTTTATGAACAATATTCTCTAAAGCAGAGCAAAAGTGGGGAAGAGCCATTTTTTACATGAGAAAAGTACTAAATAGGGCAATATTTTGAAAAATGTACAAATATGCAAATTTGTGTTTTCCCCTCATACTGGAAGGAGTTTGTTCTCAGGGGCAGAGTAAGGCAGTATCCTTTGATCTGGGCACCATGAGCAAGTTGGTCCCAGATGAAGCAGCGAATCAGAGGTAGAACAATGGAGAAGCACATGCACCATGGGCTTGAGAGGATGATAGAGTGCTCAGGAATGGGTGAGAAAGACAATAGTACTGTTGGAAAAGTCTGAGAAAGAGTCCATCTGTAGTAAAAGGATCTGAAGCCTATGGAGTTAGGCTAGATTTACACTAATATAACAAAAAGAAAAGGAGTACTTGTGGCACCTTAGAGACTAACAAATTTATTAGAGCATAAGCTTTCGTGAGCTACAGCTCACTTCATCGGATGCATTTGGTGGAAAAAACAGAGGGGAGATTTATATACACACACAGACAACATGAAACAATGGGTTTATCATACACACTGTAAGGAGAGTGATCACTTAAGATAAGTCATCACCAGCAGCAGGGGGGGGAAAGGAGGAAAACCTTTCATGGTGACAAGCAAGGTAGGCTATTTCCAGCAGTTAACAAGAATATCTGAGGAACAGTGGGGGGTGGGGTGGGAGGGAGAAATACCATGGGGAAATAGTTTTACTTTGTGTAATGACTCATCCATTCCCAGTCTCTATTCAAGCCTAAGTTAATTGTATCCAGTTTGCAAATTAATTCCAATTCAGCAGTCTCTCGTTGGAGTCTGTTTTTGAAGCTTTTTCGTTGAAGAATAGCCACTCTTAGGTCTGTAATCGAGTGACCAGAGAGATTGAAGTGTTCTCCAACTGGTTTTTGAATGTTATAATTCTTGACGTCTGATTTGTGTCCATTCATTCTTTTACGTAGAGACTGTCCAGTTTGGCCAATGTACATGGCAGAGGGGCATTGCTGGCACATGATGGCATATATCACATTGGTAGATGCGCAGGTGAACGAGCCTCTGATAGTGTGGCTGATGTGATTAGGCCCTACGATGATATCCCCTGAATAGATATGTGGACAGAGTTGGCAACGGGCTTTGTTGCAAGGATAGGTTCCTGGGTTAGTGGTTCTGTTGTGTGGTGTGTGGTTGCTGGTGAGTATTTGCTTCAGATTGGGGGGCTGTCTGTAAGCAAGGATTGGCCTGTCTCCCAAGATCTGTGAGAGTGATGGGTCGTCCTTCAGGATAGGTTGTAGATCCTTGATGATGCGTTGGAGAGGTTTTAGTTAGGGGCTGAAGGTGATGGCTAGTGGCGTTCTGTTGTTTTCTTTGTTGGGCCTGTCCTGTAGTAGGTGACTTCTGGGTACTCTTCTGGCTCTGTCAATCTGTTTCTTCACTTCAGCAGGTGGATATTGTAGTTGTAGGAATGCATGATAGAGATCTTGTAGGTGTTTGTCTCTGTCTGAGGGGTTGGAGCAAATGCGGTTATATCGTAGAGCTTGGCTTTAGACAATGGATCGTGTGGTATGATCTGGATGAAAGCTAGAGGCATGTAGGTAGGAACAGCGGTCAATAGGTTTCCGATATAGGGTGGTGTTTATGTGACCATCGCTTATTAGCACCGTAGTGTCCAGGAAGTGGATCTCTTGTGTGGACTGGTCCAGGCTGAGGTTGATGGTGGGATGGAAATTGTTGAAATCATGGTGGAATTCCTCAAGGGCTTCTTTTCCATGGGTCCAGATGATGAAGATGTCATCAATGTAGCGCAAGTAGAGTAGGGGCATTAGGGGATGAGAGCTGAGGAACCGTTGTTCTAAGTCAGCCATAAAAATGTTGGAATACTGTGGGGCCATGCCGGTACCCATCACAGTGCCGCTGATTTGAAGGTATACATTGTCCCCAAATGTGAAATAGTTATGGGTGAGGACAAAGTCACAAAGTTCAGCCACCAGGTTAGCCGTGACATTATCGGGGATACTGTTCCTGTCGGCTTGTAGTCCATCTTTGTGTGGAATGTTGGGGTAGAGGGCTTCTACATCCATAGTGGCTAGGATAGTGTTTTTAGGAAGATCACCAATGGACTGAAGTTTCCTCAGGAAGTCAGTGGTGTCTTGAAGATAGCTGGGAGTGCTGGTAACGTAGGGCCTGAGGAGGGAGTCTACATAGCTAGACAATCCTGCTGTCAGGGTGCCAATGCCTGAGATGATGGGGCGTCCAGGATTTCCAGGTTTATGGATCTTGGGTAGCAGATAGAATACCCCAGGTTGGGGTTCTAGGGGTGTGTCTGTGCGGATTTGTTCTTGTGCTTTTTCAGGGAGTTTCTTGAGCAAATGCTGTAGTTTCTTTTGGTAACTCTCAGTGGGATCAGAGGGTAATGGCTTGTAGAAAGTAGTGTTGGAGAGCTGCCTAGTAGCCTCTTGTTCATACTCCGACCTATTCATGATGATGACAGCACCTCCTTTGTCAGCCTTTTTGATTATGATGTCAGAGTTGTTTCTGAGGCTTTGGATGGCACTGTGTTCTGCATGGCTGAGGTTATGGGGCAAGCGATGCTGCTTTTCCACAATTTCAGCTCGTGCACGTCGGCGGAAGCACTCTATGTAGAAGTCCAGGCTGCTGTTTCGACCTTCAGGAGGAGTCCACCCAGAATCCTTCTTTTTGTAGTGTTGGTAGGAAGGTCTCTGTGGGTTAATATGTTGGTCAGAGGTGTGTTGGAAATATTCCTTGAGTCGGAGACGTCGAAAATAGGATTCTAGGTCACCACAGAAAGAGTACCCAGAAGTCACCTACTACAGGACAGGCCCAACAAAGAAAATAACAGAACGCCACTAGCCATCACCTTCAGCCCCCAACTAAAACCTCTCCAACGCATCATTAAGGATCTACAACCTATCCTGAAGGACGACCCATCACTCTCACAGATCTTGGGAGACAGGCCAGTCCTTGCTTACAGACAGCCCCCCAATCTGAAGCAAATACTCACCAGCAACCACACACCACACAACAGAACCACTAACCCAGGAACCTATCCTTGCAACAAAGCCCGTTGCCAACTCTGTCCACATATCTATTCAGGGGATACCATCGTAGGGCCTAATCACATCAGCCACACAATCAGAGGCTCGTTCACCTGCGCATCTACCAATGTGATATATGCCATCATGTGCCAGCAATACCCCTCTGCCATGTACATTGGCCAAACTGGACAGTCTCTACGTAAAAGAATGAATGGACACAAATCAGACGTCAAGAATTATAACTTTCAAAAACCAGTTGGAGAACACTTCAATCTCTCTGGTCACTCGATTACAGACCTAAGAGTGGCTATTCTTCAATGAAAAAGCTTCAAAAACAGACTCCAACGAGAGACTGCTGAATTGGAATTAATTTGCAAACTGGATACAATTAACTTAGGCTTGAATAGAGACTGGGAATGGATGAGTCATTACACAAAGTAAAACTATTTCCCCATGTTATTTCTCCGCCCACCCCACCCCACCCCACCCCCCACTGTTCCAGCAGTTAACAAGAATATCTGAGGAAATAGCCTACCTTGCTTGTCACCGTGAAAGGTTTTCCTCCTTTCCCCCCCCCTGCTGCTGGTGATGGCTTATTTTAAGTGATCACTCTCCTTACAGTGTGTATGATAAACCCATTGTTTCATGTTCTCTGTGTGTGTATATAAATCTCCCCTCTGTTTTTTCCACCAAATGCATCCGATGAAGTGAGCTGTAGCTCACGAAAGCTTATGCTCTAATAAATTTGTTAATCTCTAAGGTGCCACAAGTACTCCTTTTCTTTTTGCGAATACAGACTAACACGGCTGCTACTCTGAAACTAATATAACAGAGAGCAGAAATGGGCCCTCCTCCATTTGTTTTCATAGAGTAGTTGAAGATTGGATCTCAGTCTCAAATGGTGAATGTGTCATTTACACGGTACTGGTTTGATTTGATCAGTCTGTTGCCTTTTCTCAGATTGGTCAGTTGCATCAATTTGGCATTCAGTATGCGTGTAATATGTGGGTGAATTTAGTGGATGCACATGTCAAAGGAAAAGAGCATATTCTTATCTTGTTTTGCTGTATGTTATGCTACTTTGCCACTTTACATCCATTTTCTGGTCAATTTACATGCAATTTACAGTGACATTTATGTCACTGCTGCATTTGGCCCATAGACTTCCATGGGAGTTGCCTCCTCTCATTCTAGGCTGTCTCCAAAATGAATGTGAATGGAGAGCAGAGAGGCCTTTCCTGCTGTTAGGTTTCTGTCAGGAGCCAAGGTTTGGCCGTAAATCCTCTTCTGTACAGTGTGTGGTAAAGTAAAAGAAGTAAGTTTGTGTTGGAACCTTATTAAGGATATGACTGGCCTTAACCAAAGGTAGGCAAGCAGCTGTATTTTTTTTCCAGCAGTGTAACTAGATGGAGAAGCAATCCATGACTTGATAGTTTGTTCCTGAAATTTCACTTCTTCCTTTGCCCCAACTCCAATTGCTAAAGGTACCATAAATTATAAGGCTGGCCAGAGTAAAGCAAATTATTTATGCTGCAACGGGGATTCCTGTTGGAGGAGTGCATTAAAACTAAAAAGGGAGTTTCCCTTAGAAAAAAGTATGGGCCTTCCTGAGGCCTAATTTTCCTTAGTTACATACATTGTGCCTGGTTTGTAATTAATGTGAATGGGAAAAGAAGGAAGTTAAATGCTTATCCAAGCAACTCCAAAACTTTTCCATGCTGGTGAGAACTGTAATAGTGTAAAGTTTTACTGTGTTGTACAACTAAAGCCTGAGTAAAGAAGGACTAGTAGCGAGTAGGCGGCAGGTTAGAAATATGAAGCAGTTAAACTCAGTGAGGAGGTAAAATGAGTGGGTGAAGGAGACTGTGGCTCATAGCGGGTATGGAAAGGTAAATGCATTTGTAATCTTAGCTGTTTAAGGACTCACCCTCTTGTATTGTAATGTCACAAAAATGATGGATGAAGCCTAATGAACAAAACATGAGTCATATTCTGGCATCAAACTCGGACAGCACCTAATAATTAGGCCAATAAAAGTGTGCAGGGGAATACCTGGTGCTTATCTTGAAAAATCTTAATTTTTGCACCTGAGAGGGAGAATTTGTACTTCATTGAGGAAATATTTGCTGCCTATTAGCAAACAAGTTAATATGAAATGCTAGATGTGAAATAATAAAAATATCTCACATACAACATAATTCATTCCAAAAGATCCCAAAAGAACTTCAGAGATTATAAACAACAAAAGAATCATTTCCTTCATCAATGCAAAAGGGCCAGCTTTGAGATGGCACAGCAGCTGTTTATCACTACATATCAACCCACACTACGCATGAACATATTTAAAACTTAAGATCTATTTACTTCAACTTCTGCGTTGAATAGCTGTAAACATGATAGATCCTAAAGGTATAAACGACACCCACTTAGTGTGGCACTCTGTCTACCTCGAGCTCTAGCTGAGATATACAGGGTTGATGAATGTGTTTCCTATAGGTAACAGGTGGAAGTCTTTTAGCTCATTCAATAGCAGCTCATGCCTCAAGATCCAGAGCTACCAGGTTCACTCCCCACGGCCAATGACCCACAGTTCTGTTACAAAGACAATAAATAACATATTCTAGAAATGATAAACACTGAAATCCAATACAATAAGACATTCATTCCAATGCACTTCAGTTAGTTTTATATGCACAGTACTTAACACTAGCCGAAATAAAAATTTAAAAAAAAAATCATTTTCTATTTGATTACCAGATGATAAGCTGCAATGTTTATTTTTAAAATACTTACTAGTCGCATATTTTTCATGCCTCCAGGGCAAAAGTTAATACCGACAACAAAACAGAATGAACATTTGCACAAGTCTGAGATCTGTTTTTTCATACCATTGCACAATACCTCATCCTACTATGTATGTTGTTTCTGTTATTTTAAGTTAGTCATGGATGGAAAATGCCAACTTGCAATTAAAACACTTAGTTTCCAATCCTGTTGTTTTTGTACAAGCAAAATTTAGGGCAAGATCCAAAACATAGGATCAGTTCACTACTTATTACACAGATACCTATTGTGTACATTACCGAACTTTAAGAAAAATAAGTTTTATATTTAAACACCACCTTATGCACAGCATAGGCCATAATGTGGTACTAGGAGGAATTCACTCATAATTCATAGATACTAAGGTCAGAAGGGACCATTCTGATCATCTAGTCTGACCTCCTGCACAATGCAGGCCACAGAATCTCACCCACCCACTCCTATGAAAAACCTCACCTATGTCTGAGCTATTGAAGTCCTCAAATTGTGGTTTAAAGACTTCAAGGAGCAGAGAATCCTCCCTCAAGTGACCTGTGCCCCATGCTACAGAGGAAGGCGAAAAACCTCCAGGGCCTCTTCCAATCTGCCCTGGAGGAAAATTCCTTCCCAACCGCAAATATGGCGATCAGCTAAACCCTGAGCATATGGGCAAGATTCACCAGCCAGATACTACAGAAAATTCTTTCCTGGGTAACTCGGATCCCACCCATCTAATATCCCATCTCAGGGGATTAGGCCTATTTACCATGAATCTTTAAAGATCAATTAATTACCAAAATCACATTATCCCATCATACCATCTCCTCCATAAACTTATCGAGTTTAATCTTAAAGCCAGAAATGTAGTCTTCCCTTTTAGATATAGGTGACAGATTTTTAAGCTCTCCTTTACTTTGTTAACAAAAGTAAACAAATATGGAAAGTTATAGTCGCTGTTTGAATTTCTGATATTTGGGACTGAGGACTTCATATTGGAGTCTGTCTGTATCTGTAACATCTGATAAATGATTGGAGATTTTATAAGAATGCTATATAGCTGTCTGTTGTCATATTTGTAAGCCAATACAGATTGATTTTTTGGAATACTTCAGTAAGTCTGGCACTTATTTGTAAAGGAGACATTGAACAAGTTCAGAGAACTACATCAGAACCAGTTCAGGACCATATCATCCGCTTCGAATAGAAGAGTTATTTTCCCCAGAACAGATGAAAAGCTGTGATCATAAGGACTGGGCAAAAGACACCATAAGATTTTAGGTCAAATTAATTGCTAGTGTAATTCCATTGGTTGCTATAGAGTTACACAAGGGATGAATTTGGTCCTGTGTTTTGGACTTATCATATAATTATAGAGGCAAAATGACCATGAGAAGTGGTTTTCTGGCTTTCCCATCAGTGTAGTGAGTGATCAGTTTGGGAACTAAGACAAAAGCAGGCTACATTTATATTGTTGTTTAGTATTTTCTTTTTCATTAAATGCTTAGGCAAATTTTCCCTTTCCTCTGACTCTTTCTTGGCCTGAAGAGCTATGACTGATTTTTGGAAATTATATCCTGAATCAATTGAAATGATTAAGAAAGTCCTGTTCATTGAACCATACTGACAGAACTTTTCCCCACATTCTCCTTGGCTTTTAGAAGCCGTTGAACTTTTACTGTATCCTTTACAGATCTCAAGTGAAACTAAATAAAAAGTACTTCTTTTGGGACAGCACAGCCACATACATAAGAACGGCCATGTTAGATCATATTAATGGTCCATTTGCTCAGTATCTTGTCCCTGACAGTGGCAGTGCCAGATGCTTCTGGCAGTTGGAGATTTAGGGACACCTGGAGCCTGGGGTTGCATCCCTGACCATGTTGGCTAATAGTCATTGATGGATCTATCCTCCATGAATTTACCTATTCTTTTCTGAATGCATTATACTTTAAGTCACTTCCTTGCAATGAGTTCCCCAGATTGATTGTGTGTTGTGTGGAGAAGCACTTCCTTTCGTTTGTTTTAAACCTGCTGCCTTTTAATTTCATCGGCGACCGCCAGTTCTTGTGTTATGTGAGGGGATAAATAACACTTCCCTATTCACTTTCTCCACACCAATCATGACTGTATAGGCCTCTATCTTAAGCCCCCTTCATCATCTCTTTTCTAAGCTGAACAGTCCCATCTTTTTAATTTCTCCTCAGATAGCCCCAATCACTTTTGTTGCCCTTCTCTGTACCTTTTCCAATTCTAATATATCGTTTTTTGAGACGAGGTGACCAGAACTGCATGCAGTTGTATATAAGTTCTGGGACTACCATGTATTTATATAGTGGCATTATGATATATTTTGTTTTATTATCTGTTCCTCTCCTAATGGTTCCTAACATTCTCCTAGCTTTTTGACTGCTGCCACACATTGAGCAGATGTTGTCAGAGAACTTCAGTAGCTATATTAGAATCTGGATAATTTGCACTTGCTACAGATGATGGGAAGTTACAAATCACTGGGGCTAGATCTTCACTGCCCATAGGCACTTGTTCAAGGAAATGAGCGGGTGTACATCACCACCAGTTGTACTTTATCGATTGAGCTACCTGTACTGTGGGTTGCAGCATGGGAGGGAACACAGGCTCTTCTTCACTTCCACTTCCCTCCAACAGAAGAGGTGGGAGGGTATGGCAAGGATGGGGTCAAGACTTCGCTTCAACGCCTCTGACGGTGTAGCTATGAAGTTGTGACGGATGATGTACACTTGGTATAGGAGCAATGCAGTTTACTTCCTCCCCAGAGTGCAGGGGAGGAGAAGACAGAGAGTTAGATAGTGATTCTCAAATCACAACTTGCATCTTACACTGCTCCTGGGGAAGTTCCGTGATCCTCTTCCTCTGGGCATTTTACAAAGTGACCATCTATCCCTGAGTAAGCAAAAGAACAAAAAAACAGGCGATGCTGCATCACAAAATCTTAATCATCTATTTGATGAGTGTAACTTATGCATGATTATTTATGACCCTTCATAGTATCCTACTAAATACACTGAGGTAGATTGTGTAGAAGTAACAAAGTCTTAGCAATATGAAACATCGCCAGCGCACTCAGCTAGTAAATCTTGGCTGAGATGTGATGAGCAGCTGCTGACGGCAGCATGTGAATTATAGGGTATGTGGATTGGTGAAGTCCCACTGCAGTATGCGGACATCTCAAATTATGGAGAATGAACAAACACTTGTGTTGCCTCAGAGGCTGACCACCAAAGCTAATCAAATAGATGATTTCCCTGGTCATTTTCCCAAGAGAATCATGAAATTGATTATCTTGCAGCATAATCTAACCTTTATTGCCTGTTTATAGTAGGATAATATAGTTTTTAGGGCCAGATCTTGCTTGCATTGAAATTGTTTGGGGTTTTACTATTGACTCCCATGACAGTAGCATAGGTCTCCTGGGCCCCGATCCAGCAAAGCACTGAAACGTTCTTAACTTCAAGCATTAGTCTCATTGCCATGATTTCAGTGGACTTTGTGGGATTTCCCACTCCCTCCCCATTAGAGAGGTTCATTTTTGCCTCTGTCACAATAACAGAAGCAAGATATTGCAAAAGTTGTTTCTTCTGGAGGACCTTACTACAATATTCCATTTTGCCATTTACTCTCCCAGCTTTTTAACAATGAAACGCTAATGAGCTCTTATTGCATTACTTTTCACAGCTAGCTGTGTGCAACAGTATTTATTGTGGACTACAAACAGATGGTTATATTTCAAGTGACATGGAGTATGATTCTGGTCTCAAATATAAGCCTATGCACCTGACATCTGAATTGACTGAATAATTTCGGGACACTCGTAGCAGAGACTGGTCTATTCAGTCAAACCAAATATGTTGTAAGGGGACTGTTGCCCCCTTACTAACATTCAGTGCGGGTGTTTTGGTTGGCTAGCTCCCAGTACTAAAAAGGGGGGAGGGTCGATGGGGAATCAGGACCCTGAGACTGACAGCTCCCAGGAACAATGGGGAGAGGCCAATGCTCCAGGTCAGCCTGAATGACAGGGTGGGCAGGCTAATCAGGGAGTCAGGAGGCCAGGGAGCTCCTGTCCTCTGTGTGAGCTGGACTTGCCTGGGTCAGACAGAGTGGCGCTGAGCTAAGGAGAAAGCAGGGGCCCATTCTGAGCTGGGGAGCAGAGCTGTGCCAGATCCAGAGGGACCAGCAAAGCAGCCCAGAGAGAGCAGACCCTGTCCTGGGAGCAGAGTTGCAGCCCCAAAGCCAGAGGCGCAGCCCAGAGAGAGCAAACCTGTCCTGGGAGCAAAGCTGCAGCAACCAGAGCCAGAGAAAAACAGCCCAGAAAGCAGGTCAGGACTGGGAGCAGAGTCACAGAAGCAGCCTGCAGAGCAGACCTGTCCTGGGAACAGAGCTGCAGCAACCAGAGGCAGAGGGGCCAAAGAAGTAGCCCAGGGAGCTGGAGGCAGAGCAGCAGCAGCAGTGCAGAGACAGAGTGGTGGAGCTGGGGCTGGAGCAGTCCGGAGCTGGGTGCAGTGAGCAGCTGGGGAGACTGAGGGGGACCCTGGGCAGCAGGCCCAGCACAGGGAGACACCTCAGCCAGAGGCTCTGCAGGCCAGGCTTGGATCGTAACCCCAACAGGGTGGGGGCAACACTGGGAAGAAGGATCCTACCACTTAGAGTCTGGCCACCACCAGAGCGAGTGTCCAATCCACAGCGTCCCTGCAGCACAGCCAGGGCCTGAGAAGAAGGCCTGGGACTGACAAGGAGCAGACTGTGAACTGCCTGGACATTCCGGAGACACTGTTGTGATGTTCCCTGCCACAAAGCGGGGTGATGTGTTTCCTTTAACCTTTCCCATTTTTCCTTATTCTTTTTAAAATTAATTGTTGATTAAATAACTTGCATTTGCTTTAACTTGTATGTAATGGTCAGTGGGTCAGAGAAGTGCCCAGTGCAGAGAGGGTACCCCGGAGTAATCCTGGGCCCAGCCTTGTTGGGGTTACGAGGACTCTGCAGACAGGAGAGTGGAAGGGGAGCCCTCAAGGGCAGGGAGGCCACTTGGTAAAGCAAATGGGAGAGAGGACTCAGATCCTTTCGCTAGCCCACTTTACCGGGGTAGTGTAGAAGCCAGGAGAGTTCCCCACAAGAGCGGGACTATTCCCCCACTTACATATATGATAGTATTAGGCAAGGTACATACAGCAAATCTTAGAATGAAGATAACACTTGATAAAGCTGGATGAACCTGCCTCTTCCAGAATGATATTGTAGGTGTCAAAAATTGTTGGTTATTGAAAATTTCAATCAAATTTTAAAATAGAGCAATTAAATTTCAGTTTTGGTAGGAAAATGGGGAAGATGGGTAGTTATAATAATAACATATAGCACTTATATGGGATTTTTTGTCAGTAGCTCAAAATTTCTTTATCTCACTCCCATTTTATAAATGGGGAAACTGAGGCACAAAGGGGATGGGATTTGCCCAAGGTCACTCAGCAGACCAGTGGCAGAGCCAAGATTAGAACCTAGCTCTTTTGAAGCCCAGCCTAGGGTGTACGCTATCAAAGATGTTATACTAATGTAAAGCTAGTGTAACAATGGAAGAACAGTTAAGCCCAAAGAACATAAGGATGTCACCTGGGCTTCACTCCCTTTCCTTATTGTTACACCACATGTTTTAAAAACTAAAAGTGGGGAAAGGGGACAGCCAAGGTTCAAGGAGGAATTTTCAATATGAGGAGAAGTTACAGGAACTAGCACATACTGTACACTGGACAACATCTGTTAGTCAAGGAGGCAAGCAAAGCAGGGCCTCAGCAATTTTGTGAGAAGCCTGGACCTCAAGCTGCTCAGGCTAGTAAAAAGTCAGACAAAGCCACTCACCACAAACAGCTGGGAATTGAGAGGGGGGCCCTAACCAAGAGTACTGATATTCCCAATGGACACATCAAGCTCTGAGATCTAATTATGTCCTGTGGACAGGGCCAAGCAAAGACAAACTGGAGATTGACCTCTGCCTAAAAAAGAACAAACAAGTATTTAATATGATCCAAAGTCTGTGGTTAGCGTGGCTGGAAGACTTACTGCTTCCCAGTAGAGGTGGGTTGTACAGGTTTTACAACACAGGCTATGCCAAGGGCAGGGAGAGCATCCTCCACAGAGGCCTCCGGAAGGACAACAGCTGTGCAGACTAGAAGGGGAGAGTAGAAGGGTCACTGCAAGGGCTGAGCATAATTGCATCACGCCTCAACTATTTGCTTCCATAAGTGCTTGTATGTATAAGACAGTGACTTTTTTTTTTTAAACTACACCACAACTCATAAATATACCATCTACCTGGCTTTCGAGACTCAATCATGAGGAGCATTTCTCGTCACTTTTGTCATCCAGCACCAGCAACTCTTGAATTATCCATAGTCACCCGCTGCTCTCCCCCATTTCTGACTGGCTGTTTATGAACACTCCAGCATGCCCAATCCACTACTAGCCAGCAATTACTGTATCTCAAGCACAACGTAAGTCAAATTCAGCTCTCTCAGGGTTACCAGCGTAACGAATATACCTCATCCAATTGCCATCAGACACATGCCATTTAGTATTTATATTCATAAACATCCCTAGGCTGCACTCTCTCCAAAGCAGTAGTAGCCTTCGAAATAACACAGCTCTCTCCAGAAGGTCTAGGTGGCATTTCTTTACTTTTTAGCTGTTGCTTTACTGTTTGTAGCTGGAAATGGGATATAAATCAGCATAGCCACTCTGCTAATCAAATGTTAGTTATTCTGGCTGGAAGTAATTAGTGCCATCTGACATAACTAATGCAGAATACTTAAAACTACTATTAATAAACATTATTGCTCCACCTAGAAGCCTCAAGGTTCTATGTACATACATTGTCCTGAAAAAGCTTACAGTAAAAGTACACAAAAGGTGGAAGGGAAATGACTGGTATAAGGTCACAGAGTAGGTCAGTAGCAGAGGCAGGATTAGCACCCAGCTATCCTGAGTCCCAACTTAGTTCTCTCTCATTCTGAACCATGGTGCTTCTGAACATGCACATGATGACTATCTTTGATTTTTACATTAGTTTAGTTGGCATAGAAGAAGCTTACCAAAGACGAAAAATCCAGAGTTAAACATAAATGTCTGCCAGATTGAAATAGCCTGGTTATAGGAACAGTATGTTAAGGAAGGTGTAGTAAAGAGGTAATCTAGTCTACCCAGAGTACTAGGGCAGGTTGGCAGGCTCCACCCCTTCCTACTTCCTGTTTGTCCATAGGAGTCTCCCTTCTCACCAGCTCAGGTTGTGGTGCAGTTGAATAAAGCAGCATTTCTGCAGTCTGGTAAGTATGGTGTTATTTTTGTTGCATTGAGTCTCTTCACAAGGAGAGAAGCAAAACATAAAGAGCTGTTTCCTCTGAACAGTGTAATTAATGCTGAATGTCATTTGCTCCAGTTCTAGCTAACCCTTTAACTGAAATGTAACCCACAGCTAGGGTGACCAGATAGCAAGTGTAAAAAATTGGGTTGGGGGAGAAATAGGTTGCCCATGTAAGACAAAGCCCCTAATATTGGAACAGCTGGTCACTCTACCCAGCTCAGTGTGTGTGTCATGTCCCCACTCCGGCTAATCCATACAGTGGTAGCCACTGCTACTGCTCCCTGTTAATGGATACAGTCCTTTAGCTCAGACAGATAGACAGACCTCCGCTGCTTGTGTTGCAATGCTGAAGGTCCCCAGTTCAAAAATCCCTGGTGGTCTATGGGGGCGGGTTACTACGTGAACATACAACGTAACAAAAGTGAACCCTCATTCTTTAACGTAGTCATACACAATAAACTGAGGTTCATGCTATAAGTGTCCATCTTTCAGATAAGACATAAAACTGAGGTCCTGACTTCTAAAGAGTAACAGATGAGGTACTAACCCTCCATGATCTGGCATAAATTCCACCTGAAGTTGTCTTTGTATGTTCTTCTTTACTTCCCCTCTAAAAGTGGTACATAACAAAGCCATGCACTGTTCAGCAACTTGCCACAATCTCGTCTTAGGGCAGTGTAGCTCTGCCCTCCATCTTGGTTACGAGCCACAATTTACTCTTCTGTGTAAGTAAAAGCAATGACATAATTTTGAAGTTCAGCTGGAACCAGGCAGATGGAGTCTGATCAGCTGTGACCTATTCACTGGCAGCATTCTGCCTGAGTTTAGATAGAGTGTGGAAACTCAGCTGAACCTGGAATTCCCAACAGGAGATATTTTCTGACTATGCATTTTACCAGACATTTGAATTAATAATACTATTTGTCAAAATTGCCTTAGAAGGTTCATTCTCCTTCCTGGCTCCTCCCCTTTCCAAAATCACAGTTACTACTACTCAAGTTCGGGGTCAGTACTAGAACACAAAATGCATTGGTGGGGCCTGATCCTGCAAAGAACAGGCTTCCTCCAAAGAGGGGCTGAGCACCATCACTTGGCACTGAAGTTATTAAGGGAAGGAGGAACACTCTCAGTGCCTCTTAAGATCAGGCTCTTTCATTTAACCATGTCTACACAAGAAAGATAACCGTGGAATCGCACTTCACATTCTCTTTCCTATCTCAATTCTAACACTTTTATAGTCATTGGTCCAAATTCTGCTGTCAATTACATTAATGATATCAGAAGATTTACTCCAGATTTGTACTAAGAACATTGACCCATTATTTTTAAAACCGCTTTTCCCCTAAAAAAGCAGTTTCAGGACTCCTTTAAGTAGCATCTGCTTGCAACAGCTGCCTAAGAGCTGTTACACTGGCTAGGGATTTCCAGAGTGCAGGATGTTTCATATGGGGGGAGTCCCTAACCACTCCATTAGGGCAGCTTTTCATTTCCTTTGCATTGTTGACAAGGCAGAAATGGGCTGGGATGGAGGCCAAGATCAGGCCCTCTAACTCTTTATTTCCTGTTTTATCATTCTAGAAAATTGTACAACTAATCAGGTTCAGTAGGGTTTTTTTTTTTAAATGACAGCACTTGGTTCTTACTAATTTCAGCTCCATACAGCACCAATGCTGTAAAATAAACTAATCTGGGGTTGGCCCTGACAGCTCATTCCCAAAAGCACTGATTTTTGCCAGGAATGGTAACCACAAAAATTGCCATTTAGATTATGAATGCTGTTGGGACAGACAAGAAGTCTCTTCCTTGTTAGAGTGTGGAAAAGAAACAGGAGGCCTAAGGCTCCGCTGGCTAAGAGGTGACATGCTCTCTGACCTAGCATAGCAGAACAACATGACAGGAAATATAACACTAACAGTGGTTTTGTTGCTGCCCGTAAGGGTTGAATAGTGCCACAGAACACAACATTTTGGAACTGCTGCTGCTTTTTGTTATTTTTTTGTTTTTTTGTTACAGGTCAAGTCTTGCCTCTAAAACACTGGTACCTGTAGTAAAACCAATTCGTATTTATGCTTCTTAGGTTACACAGCTCTAAACAACAGACTAAAATTCCAGGGAAATGGGAAAGCATGCTTCCCCTGAAAAATATTTGCAACTCTTGATCAAAATGAAGGCAATGTGTGGATATGTACAAGAAAATATTAATGATCATAACACTGAACTCTGAAATTAGAATCAAAAGGTAGGAGGCCCAGCATATTTTCCCCAAGATCTTTTAAAATCTCTTTTACCTTCCTTCCTATGTAAAACACACAGGAAGAGGATGGCTTTGTACAAATAATGTATTATCAGGAGCTCAATTCTGCAAGTTGCTTGAGTACTCTGGCCCTGATTCAGGAAGACAATCAGGAATACAAGTGGCAAATTGAAGACAATGGGATTAGGGTAAACCCATGCTCAAAAGATTGCAGGCTGGAACCCTATGTATGGAATACCTATACCACACTGCCTGAGCAACAGGTTCAAATCCTGCTAGGTCCGATTTAGCCCTTCATCTTTACAAGATGCACTAGTTGAGTTAAGAACTTGAACACTGGGATACTACCTGAATATTAAAAACTCCTATGGCAACTTTTATAAGAATAAGGATTTTCCTTAATGCCCTTGGACAAATTTTCTCCCTCTGCCCTTATTATGCAGTGTGCTCATCTCAAATTGTTCTCTTGGCTGCTGCCCTGCACTTAGAAGTGACTGTTTCACAGGTTCTCTGAGTGTATACTTTGTCCCTATAGAATTTTTAAACCACCCTTTAGAATTCTATAGCAGGAATCTAATTCTGTATTATAATCTTTTAGTTGGTTAAAGAATCCTTTAGAAAGCATTTCGTTCTCTACTACTTTGCATAGGTTTTTAGAGTAATATCTATATAAACCAAATGAATTTCTATAGAACTCTCCTGATTCCATCTCTACTTAATCCTATAAGTCTTATATAATGAATATATGTTTTCGAGATCCTTTGGGATAAAGGTAAAATACAGTGATTATTACTGTTGAGTGAAATCAGTTATAATGAGCAGTTACATCCAGTTATGAATCACTGAAAGAAAAGAGACCGTTTTAAAAATAAAATAGTAATAAAATACTTTGCATCTGAAAAAAAGCTGGACAAATTACTCAGGCATCCTATTATCAGTGTGGATCATCACCTAGCAACTGAGACACTCCATTTTGTTTTGCCACAACTTTCTGTTCTCTGACCTATATAAATGACATGTCCTGGCTGATTTGGGGGTATTACAGTGCTGTGAGCTCTAGGTCTGAGATGAAAAATGGATTAACAGTCGTGTTTCTTTTTTGATTGGTTGTCTCCCATCTTACCTCCTTATTATAACATGAAAAAATAGAAGCAATACTTTTTGTAACCTCTGTTGTTAGTGGTTCCAGTAATCTTACCTTAGGTGCTGGGGTGATAAAACTTGTACTGTGACATCCCTTTGGGTTAGAAAAATACTGCCCATGATGTTCCTCTCAGCTCATCCTTCTTTAAGAAAAATTAAAAAATTCTCCCTTTGCAAAGATGTTTTAGTTCTAAATACTGTAGGTCCCTGCTTGGGATCTCCTTTCTTCAACTGGTGACATTTTATTTGTCTTTGTCTTTTTTATTGTCTAGTCTATTTTGTTGGCACTTAACTGGATTGTCTGCTAACAGAGTTTTCAGCGGCCTGAGTGTCACTGTGACACTGAGCACTTTACACATAATAGACCCAATCCTAATTACTTCACTTAGATTCTATGAGGCAAAGCTCCCACTGAAATCAATGGCCCTGATTCTGATCTCACATCAGTTTTACAGTAGTGTAACTTGGCTGATTTTAATTGAGTGATTCCTGATTTTTCTTGGTGTGAGAGGAGAAGCAAGTCCATTGACTTGAACAGGAATTTCACCTGAGTACAAATAGAGTAAATATTAAATGTCAAGATTTGGCCTAAACTCAGTACCATCAGGAGGGCTATTGGCCAAATGGCAAGATAAACTGGGCTAGAAAGGCAGCAGGTCCAACCCCCTTGCCAATGATGAGTGGCCATTACAGACTGAAGTTTGCCCTAGAGAAAGGGAGCTAGATGACAACAGGCAGTAGCCACTGAGGCAAGGTGAGCATAGGCGGAGGGAGTTCCCTTTCGAGGGGAGACCCAGAGTGTGGGGGCATTGCTGTGGGGCAGCACCCCAAGGTAAGGGGCACTGGGGTCCAGGAGGGACACGGGTCAAAGGTGGTAGAGACGAAGAAGCAGGTACTGGTATGGAGAAACCGGACAGCAGGAGGTGCTCTGAGGCTGGAAAGAATTAATTCCCGGATGACCAGCTGGAGGTGCCATGCCGGTGAGTTAGCAGCATGCTACAGTCACTCACCAGTAAGGCCAGCCCTGCCCTCCCCAGCAATGACCACCCTCACTTCTGCACTGCTGCTGGTGGTGGTGCTGCCTTCAAAGCTTGGCTCACAGCCAGCAGCCGCCCCCTCCGGCCACCCAGCTCTGTGAAATGTGGTCTCCCCTACAATAGCAAGATTTCATGGGGGAGACTAGATTTCACAGTCCATGATGTGTTTTTCATGGCCCTGAATTTGGTAGGGCCTTATCCATTACCATTCGCCTATGTGGGAACAACTATATTTGAAAAAGTGTCTTTTAGTGAATAAACAATAATCTCAGATCCATAGTTGCTTTTTTAACATTAGAAACAATTGTATTCCATTGGGTCAGAGATAGTTGTGTATCCAAATCTCTATTCCAAGCAACTCCCAAATTATCAATCTTTGGCAGAGTTTTTTGGGCCAGAAAATTGTAAAAGGATACCAACTGGCCAATTGAATCCAGGAAGTGTTCACCAAAATAATAAAAGCTTTGAAGGTTCTGGAGTTCCCAATGCATCTGGTCCAAATACATAACTAGAGCCTAACTGCTGTCTGTGTCATGCCATTGATAATCTGTAGCACTGAACAGCTTGCACGTTGAAAGCAGACATTACGTACTCCTGGGGGAATTCAGCGCCAAAAAATTAAAAATTCTGCGCACAATGTTTTAAAATTCTGCAAAATTATGCATATTTTATTGTCAAAATAACACAATATAAACACACCAGTTTCAATTATTTTTGGTCATTTATTTCAAAATACCTGTTAGCCAGTATGTCTGTAACAATACAGACATACAAAAAGATTCAGAAATTTTTTTTTTGACAAATAGATTTCTTACTAGGCATATTAATACAGAACTCTGAGTAATAATTCATTTAAACTAAAATATAGAAACATATTTCCTGCAACCCTCAGAAGCAGTGCAAAGGCTTGGGGGAGTCATGGGTAATGGAGGAGCTGAGAAAGAGGGAAGTAAATTGCTGGGAAGGAGCCTGAGTGTGAACTTGGAGGGTTGTTGGGTATAGGTGGGAAAAGTATGGAACAGGTTTTTTTGCTGGGTGGGGAGGGATTATTAGGGAGCTTCCCGCATTCAGATCCTGGCTGACCCCTAGCCTCTCCCATTCAGTCAGGCACATTTGCCCCTGTCCACATGTGTTCCTGCACCCCCATGTGTCCTTGTGGGTGTGGTGTTCTGTCCCATCTAGTGGCACCAAGAGCACTTAGAGAGAGAGAGATTAATGAGTTTGCTCTACAGCCTTAGGTAACAGCCAATTGGCTTTTAGCACATGCGGTAGAGGTCCCAGGTTCCATCCTGCCTGCCGACAACCAGGTTCTGTCAGCATTACACTTGCACCCCCTGTCCACATATCCCTCCACCTCCACCCCCATATGTCCCTGCACCTCCCTCCCCCCTGGGGCCCTGTGCCTCCACTCCCATTCGGCCCCTGCCCTGTCTGTCCTCCCCCACTAGCCCTTATGAGCCCCTCTGCAGGCTCTCTCTCTTCCCTTGCTGGCTGGGAGCTGTTGTGTTCTATTTCCACAGCGCCCTATGGTGGGGAAAAGGCAGAACTGCAGCAACATTTCCGCAGAAATTTTTTGTGCACACAAAATTAATAATATGCACGGCTCATTAATTATGCACATGCGCAATAGTGCAGAATTCCCCCAGGGTTAATTACATATGACATATTCTTGTCAGCATGCCATAGAATTCTAGAGTCCCTTCTGGTTCTTTTGGGCCTAACTTCTTGACAACAGTAAACATGAATTCTTAGAAAGTCTAGCACAAGAGCTACATGGTCTTTGGCTTATAAGTAAGGCTCCGTCTTTGTCACAGAGGTCATGGAAGTCACGGATTCCATGACTTTCCATGACCTCCATAACTTCTGGCGGCTGGTTTGGCTGACCATGGGGCTGTCTGAGCAGCTTGGGCAGCCCCGGGCCAGGTGCACCAGCTGCTGGTGGACCCCCTGCCCTCCAGCATCAGGAGTTTGGGTATGGGGGGGCTCAGGACTGGGGATTGGGGTGTGGGCGGTGCTTACTTGGAGGGGGTGGCTCCCCTCCCACAGCTCCTAGCTGCATGTGCTGCCTCTGCGGGCAGGCACCACCTCCACAACTCCCATTGGCCGCGTTTCCCAGCCAATGGGAGCTGCAGAACTGTGGCTTGGGGCAGAGAGGAGGTAGCACATGGAGCTCAGGATCTGGGTAGGGAGCCTGCCCCAGCCCCACTAACCCTCCCCCCACCCGAGCACCTGCAGCACCCCCAGGCCATCTCCCAAGCCCCCTTGGACAGGGCTGTCATGGACGGGTAATGGGCTGTGAATTTTTGTTTACTGCCCATGACCTGTCCATGACTTTTACTATAAATACCCATGACTAAAATGTAGCCTTCCTTATAAGTGACATCAAATACTTTCTGGAAAACAGAGATTAAATAAATTTTGGGGTTTTACCACTGCAACCAGTGGTGAGCTGGAGCCGGTTCGCTAGAACCGATTGTTAAATTTAGAAGCCCTTTTAGAAATTTAACAACCTGCCAGAAATGGCGCCTTAGGTGCTGACTCCGTGGGTGCTCTGGGGCTGGAGCACCCATGGAGAAAATTTGATGGGTGCAGAGCACCCACCGGCAGCTCCCCGCCCCACGCCTGGCCCCAGCTCACCTCGCCTCTGCCTCCGCCTCCTCCCCTGAACACGCCGCCCCGCTCTGCTTCTCCACACACCCCCCCCGGCTTCCCGCAAATCCGCTGCTCATGCGGGAATCCTGGGGGGGCTGAGAAGCAAACAGCAGCTTCGTGCTCAGGTCGAGGGAGGCGGAGGCGGAGCGGAGGTGAGCTGGGGTGGGGGGGCACGAGGAGGGCCACACGCGCCACAGCAGGTAACCCGGGGGGCGCAGGGGAACCGCTCCCCGCCCCAGCTGGCCTCCGCCTCTGCCTCCCTGGGCCTGAGGGCGAAACTGCCGCTTGCTTCTCAGCCCCTCCCCCCCGCTTCCTGTGTGACCAGCTGATTCGCTGGAAGCCGGGGGGGGGTGGAGAAGCAGAGCGGGGCGGCACGTTCAGGGGAGGAGGCGGAGGTGGAGCGGAGGTGAGCCGGAGACGGGGGAGGGAGCTGCCGGTGGGGGATCTGCACCCACCAAATTTTCCCCATGGGTGCTCCAGCCCCAGAGCACCCACGGAGTCAGTGCCTAAGGCTCCACTTTTGATGTGATCAGTGGGGGGAGCAGCTGCTCCCCCTACTCCCCCCCAGCTACGCTACCCCACCTCTAGGAGCCAGAGGGACCTGCCGGATGCTTCCTTGGAGCCACCCCAGGTAAGCAACCCCAGGACTCCCCACCTCGCCCCCCGGCAGGTCCCTCTGGCTCTTAGGGGCAGGGTGAGCACCCACTACGGTGGCCCACGAGATCCTCCTGCCCGGTTCTGGGGGCAGTCAGGGGATGGGGAGGGAGATGGATGGGCAGAGGTCCCGGGGGGGCATCAAGGAACACGGGGAGTTGGATGGGGAAGGAGTCCCAGGGGGCGGGGGTGGGCCACGACCCCCTCGTGGGGTAAGGCGGGAACTTGTTGTTAAGATTTTGGCAGCTCATCACTGACTGCAACCCTGGTCTATGTGTTGGGATAATGTTAGTCCCAGTCAGAGTTATGTTTTGTGTGTAGTCAAGTGAGGTAGAATAAACAAACTTGGTCTGAAAAAGGGACCTTGAGCCAATTACATATATTTAAATCTATCCCCAGACATAGGGCAAGCTATTGTGGAACACTGACCGTGTGCAGGAGAGTGGGTCTGGAAACATGATCCAAAATACAGGAGAACCCCATTCATTCAACCTAATTGGGACTGGGGCTGGATCAGATAATCAAAAATTCAGATCATCTGGAGAATGGGAAAGTGCAAGGCTGCGGAACCATCTAGTGGCCCCAGGAGAGATTTCTCAATTCTGGACCTGTGTGCACTGGTTGTTTGGTTAATACAGAGAGCTGGATAAACTGTGTTTTACTGTACTGGCAGAGCTAGGGTGACCAGATGTCCCAATTTTATAGGGACAGTCCCAATATTTGAGGCTTTTTCTTATATAGGCTCCTATTACCACCCCCATCATCTCTCCTGATTTTTCACACTTGCTGTCTGGTTACCCTGCAGAGCTCACAGGCAATGGAGAGCTCTACCTGTGGATCTCCTTACCAAGATGATTTCCCCCTAACTAACTAAACAACCACTTCACCACCTTCTTCAGTATATTACAGAATGATGGAAATTCCTTAGTTTTGCAATTTGTAAAAATTCAGTAAGGCATCTGGAGAAGTTCTGATGAAATCATGCACAGATGCAGTTTGGTTTATTGGATTTTTTATAAGTCTTTACAAATACCAGCCACTACTCACCCCTTACAACATCACAAGTCATCAATTATGTTCAAAAATATGCCCTTACATATCTTGCCAGTATAAACTAAAGACCACATGAAATGATTGCTTTCAAACTCCACATATCAATGAACTGAAGGTTTTTTGCCGTGTTTGTAGAAGCACTCCTTGGCTTCCATTTTCTTGCACTTGCAGGCAGCTTTGTTACATGCATTGAGAATGCATCTCAGCATTCTCTCATTGCAGCATGCTTCATTTATCTTTCATATCACATTGTGACTTCCACCATGCAGGCCAGAATTTAGCAAAATAATTCCATAACATAAAATTGCCTTCATTTTCCTTATTGGATGAGGTTGCATATAAGATTGTTAATATGATTTTAATTTATTAATGTAAGTAATTTAATCAATCTGAACCAATTAAAATACATATTGGTTTAGTTTATAATAATCAGTGTGGACTCATTTTTCATTCTTTTTAGAACTTCAAATTTATTGCCACGTACTTCAACAACTTTTGATTCCTATTCATTTTAAATAAGACATTCTCACTAACCAACCAACCAAATAGACCCTATTAGTCAGGTGAGGGATTCCCAAAAGGAACAATGTCATGTGGAGGTTTTCCTTAATATATTTGTGTTGTATCTTATGATGACTAGTTATGAAGATGGCACATTTATTTGGAATGCACTATATATAAACTCTTCAGTGATAAACACATTTTATAAGTTTCAGAGTAGCAGCCGTGTTAGTCTGTATTCGCAAAAAGAAAGGGAGTACTTGTGGCACCTTAGAGACTAACAAATTTATTTGAGCATAAGCTTTCGTGAGCTACAGCTTACTTCACCGGATGCATTCAGTGGAAAATACAGTGGGCAGATTTATGAGCATCTTAATTTGAAATAGCTGAAACATAGGGTAAAGCAACAATGGGTAGTTATTTTTTTCTCTGAAAAGGATTCTGTGGTGGTATGCAAGTAAGAAAGAATCACATTGAGCCCTATATTTTCAGCACTAGGTGATGCAAGCAGATTTTACTTTGGCTCTAGTGTGTATTGTTCTGTCCCTTCTCTTGGAGTACTCTTCTATCACATATTCAAATATTTACTTTCTGAGCAAGTTCAGGATTGCATTTGAGAACAACCATTCACCAAATTTTGACATATGAATAACACTGAAAAATATTAAAATGTGTTGTAGGATTGCTTAGTGGGCCTAGTATTAATACTATGCCCTACCATGTGAGATCATCAATGAATTCCACAGAAATCCATATGTACAGTTCTTTTTGCAGGATCAGTCTCTTAGATGGTAATATCTTTGGATAGTAATAAAGGACCAAATTCTGATCTCATTCACATCAATGTAAAGCTAGAGTAAGTCTATGGAGTTGTTCTGGTTTTACACCGATGTAACAGAGAAAATTCTATATGCTGTTCCACGTCAAGCAGAAAGTTGGCACTCCACAAATAATAAATATTATTTATATGTTTTTATTATTAGATTCTAGTAGCAACCACAGTATGCTAGGAGCTGTATAAACATGAAGTAAGGTGTGCTCCCTGCAATGAAGAATTTATAATCTCAGGCACCAATCCCACAATTGATAGTATATGGGTAGGTTGTTGTGCAGGTACATTTGTAAGATCGGGGCCTAGAAAGATAATAGGTCAAAGAGTAGAGGGACAATATACAATTCAAGTAGTCAAGGTGATAAATGGCCATGCTTTGATAGTATTTTTTTTATACTAGATATTCAATAAATATTAGGGGGTCACTAATAATATAAACAATGAATCCTCCTGCACAAAATAAAAATAGAGCAGTAAATCAGACATTCTGCCTGATTATCTCTAAATACAGAAGTGTCATTTGCTGCTATATTGAATTCAGAAGCTGAATATTTCTCCAATTAAATATGAAAAGGCAAGCCAGCTATTAGGCAGTGTCACAATCTTTCTGAAATTTCCAGCCATACCTGAGTTGACACTGGCACTGGCAGCACATCAAGTGGCTTCATGCTAGGGTTGCCAACTTTCTAATTGCACAAAACCAAACACCTTTGCCCTGCCCCTGCCCTGCCCCTTCTCTGAGGCCCTGTCCCCACTCACTCCAGCCTCCCTCCCTCCCTTCCTCATTCTCCCCCACCCTCTCTCCCTTTCACTGGACTGGGGCAGAGGGTTGGGGTGCGGGAGGGGGTGAGGGCTCCAGATGAGGGTGTGGGCTCCGGGGTGGGGCCAAAGATGAGGGGGTGAGAGTGTGGGAGGGGGCTCCAGGCTGGGGCCCAGGAGTTTGGAGTGCAGGAGCAGGCTCAGGGCTGGGGCGGGAGTTGGGGTACAGGAGGGAGTGCGGGATACGGGCTCCGGGAGGGAGTTAGGGTGTGGGAGGGGGTTCCGACCTATGGCAGAGGGTTGGGGTGCAGGCTCCGGTCAGGCAACGCTTACCTCAGGCGGCTCCCAGTCAGCCGTGCAGCGGCGCTAAGGCAGGCTTCCTGCCTGCCCTGTCTCCATGCTGCTCTCAGAAGTGGCCAGCATGTCCCTGCAACCATGATTCCTAGGCGGAGTCATGGCCGGGCAGCTCTGTGCGCTGCCCGCAGGCACCGCCCTTACATCTGCGTAGCCAGATCTGGGGCAGTAGCAGCACGCAGAGCTTCCCTGATCGCCCCAGTGCCTAGGGGCAGGACATGCCAGCCAGTCTAAAACTGGACGCTTGGCAACCCTACTTCATGCTCAGTTATAAATTATAAAGCAGGGACTCTTTTAATGTGGAGTGCCTACAACTGTCTGGTATTTAATACAGAAATATGACAGGCAAAGTGATCTGATCTACACTAGTCCTAAAATGTGGCTGTTGGCTATAGCCCAGATTATGACTGGCTGTAAGGGCAGAAAGAAAGATTAGATACATTTATTGTAATAAAGAGAAGGTCAATTGGCTAAGTGCTAATAGTAAATATTGGATTAGGATAGAGACTGCACATTTGCGAATCAGAGCCCACTCCTGCTGCCTCTAGGGAGGAGATGAGTGGCTTTAACTCTCACTAAAATCACTTTCCTTTTGCCACTTAGTCTGTTCAAAAGTGTATCTAGAAAATCAAACTTTGATACAGTATTTTTTTTGCTAGAGTAAACTCACATATCTACCAATAAGGAAATAGCCCTGGAGTCATAGGATAATAAAAATAAGAGATGGAAAGACCTATTATCATAAGTCATCTAGTCCAATGCTCTGCCAATGCAGGATTATTCCCTAAAGTACACTAACTAGAGTTTTTTCAAGTCTAGTTTAAATGTCCTAAGCTTTTTACCACTTCCTCTGGGAGAATATCCACAGCCCAGTTACCTACCTATCAGGTGGATTTTTCTTGAGATTAAGTCTAAACATTCCATTTTTTAATTTCATGCCATTGCAAAAACCCCCACCAGCCCAGCTGTCTTTTGAGATGAAGTCCAATCCTGTGGCGTGCTGTGAGAACACCTGCCCCACAGATGAGGTAGATGGGGAAAGGTCTAGTTTAAGAGTCCTGCTGGGGCTTCAGTAAGCTAGGGGCCTGAACAGCTTGTCAGCTGTGGGGTATGGTCAGGATTTAGGTGGCATGCCTACCAGTGGAAACCTAGATGCCTAGGGGAATTTAGGTGGCAGCGGAGTGGTAGCTTGGAGAATATTAATGGCATCTGAATGTTGTTGGATGTAGGCATCTACAGAGGGAGGTAGTTGCCTGAGTACCTTTGTGGATCTAGCTCCTAGTGGGGTTTTCAAAAGTGCCTAGGTGCTTAACTGCCATTGATTTTGAAAATCCCAGTAGGCGCCTGTCTGCATCTTTAGGCACCTACATAGCTTTGATGATCTAGTCCTTTATTTCAGTGGGAATTAGGTGCCTAAATACCTTTAAGGATTTAGGCATGTCAGTTTTGAAAATGAGACTTAACCATCTAAGTCACTTCCATGCTTTTAAAAATGTTACCTACATCTTTCATAAACGTTGTTTACATGTTTCGATTTCACTCGTTTTGTTCTTGTGTTGAAAAAACTGTCCAAAGAAACCCAGATAGGGATAGATAGGTTCAGCTATCTATGCCTATTCTGCATCTTTGCTTGTTTTCTGATTAGGGCATAATGAAAAAGAAAAAATAACATTCAAAACTTAGTGGCAAGATAAAATTACTTAATTTACCATTGAGGCCATCACCGGGCAATGGGAGAATTAAGTTGTTGCTTAATATATGTTGCAGTCTAATGCAAATTTCTCTGTATGGTGAAGTAGGCTACATAAACTTTAATATTTTGAGGTACAAAGAGACCTCTAGTGGTCGCAGCTGGATATATGTCATTGTCTTTTGAATTTTAAAACGTTGTGTCATCAAGTACTACTTTACCGTTTTCAAGCTGGGCTCTAATGGTACTTTTCTGCCTTAGTTGCCTTCACAGGACCTGATTTTTACAATGTTACCAAGCACAATATGTAACTGTGTTTACTGAAAAAATATTCAAAGCACTTTCAACATTGAATCTCAAATTATTATAACTGTTATTAAATACTGCTAACAAGTACTGCTGGAGAAAGAAACAAAGCTCTCTACAGCAGGAGATATTGGGTGAAATTCTCTGGTTCCAAATTCTTTGAAATGCTATTACACTGCCTATGGAGTGATAGGGGCATCAAAATAAGCAGTAAACTAAATGGCTATTGGGCAGTCGTGCTTACAATGCTTCTATATGATTGTGAGACTTAAGCAGTTCCATATGCGCTGTCTTCAGTCTGTTTTCAGGGTCAAATAGTGAGACAAGATTCCCACTATTTAAATCCTTAACTTTGTCAGATGTCTGGCATTCAAAGCATGCTCATAAAAGCTCAGCTTAGGGTTGGGGTTTAAGGGCTATTAGAAGAGCTCAAGGTGGAGCAACGTGGACCAAGGAGGCATTGAAAGAGCACTTTCACAGTGAGACACAATTATGCATTGTGATATACTGTGCTCTACCTGGCCCTGCAGTTTGAAGGCTGTTAGGAATTGTGTGGTGTTTGGTGTACCTATTAATTTTGTGTTGCTTGCTGTACATTTTATGATTATTATTCTGTTTGTCACTGATCCTATGTCACACTGTACAATAACAAGTAAGCGGGTGTTTTCACTACCACTTAGCAGTCTACAATATATTTGGGGATCTAATGAAGATGAATTATTTTCCAAGTAGTCAGGGTATGCGGCCCCCTGATACTATGTGGAATGCTTAGGGCGGGGTGGTTTGAGGGGTGCTATGATGGAGTTCTCCTTGGACTGCAAAGGAAGGCAACCCCATGATTGTTGAACCTGTAGGTCCATAAGAGTCTGCAGCATCTTCTCCTTTTCCTGTGCCTTTCTCCTGGCGGCTCTGTCCTCCGTACAGTCTGCAGTATTCCCTCTCCAGGCCTTCTGCTCATGGTCCAATGCAGCACTGGCTTGCAGGATCTCGCTGAACATGTCATCCTGAGTCCTCTTCTTTCTCCTCTTTATCTGGCTCAGGTGTTCATCAGGTATGGATGGGGATCTCTCAAGGCCACAACGCAGCAGCTACAGATAAAACACAGCGGTATCATTGTCAGTATAGTCACAACAGAATGGGAAAGTTAAGATTCAAAACTCCCTTCCTTTGCTCCCCTGAAGTTTTACACAAGACATGCTTATTGATTCTTCTGCCTGGGATTGCTTGTGCCCGGCTCTGCTCACAGCACCAGCCAGGGTAAGTATTGCCCTCCAGGGGTGAGGGAAATCAGGAGAGAATTGTTCGGTTGCATGAAACTATGAGTATAACGCAATGATACCAAAAACTGGCTTTTCCACAGGCAGTGGTGATTTTAGCTGGTATCTCACTTCTGAGGGTAACAAAGATACAAAGAGCACAGCTGCTACTGACATCCCAAGCCACCCAGGTCAATACACCGCTAGCCTGTTTAGTGCAATGGTGCCTCCCAAAGTTATCACCGACTGGCATGGGCAAGTGTCCTACCGCAGAGGAAGAAATAAGGCTGTCATCCCTAGAAATCTTTGGCAGAGGATTGCAGAGTGCCTCCGGGAAAGTTTCATTAAGTTCTCTGAGGAGGATTCAAGAGACATCCCTGTGTACATAAACAAACTGCTCTGCAGCCTCCCTCCCCCGCATCTAACTGTACATGGGAATGAAAAGCAGATAATAAACTCTACCCCTCTGTTGTACTGCTACCTTTTCTAATACAAGTAAATTAATGAAAAATCAAGAGCTGTTTCCTGCTAAGTTGGGGGCACCATCACTGTAATGGGAAACAGATTTACCCAAGGTTTTTTCCCCTGCAGTAAGCTCACCTGTGCTCAACTGTTAGGACTGACTAGACTGCAGTGGAGGCTCAAACAGGTCCAGGCTCATGGCATAGCTAGGTTCCCCAGTCACATGTCCCCCCTCCTCCTCCTCGCTGTTTACCCCAACGGCCTGTGACTCAGGCTCCCCAGAGGTACCCGCAGTGGTGTGTGGGGTGCTGGTGGAGTCTCCATCAAGAATGGCATGCAGCTCTTTGTAAAAGCAGCAGGTCTACAGCTTGGCACCAGGCTGACCATTGGCCTCCCTGGCCTTTTGGTATGCCTGAGATAGTTCCTTTGCTTTTATGCAGTACTGCTGCTAATCCCGGTCATACCTCTTCTCCTGCATCCCCGTGCAATCTGCTCATAGATGTCCACATTTCCATAGCTGATCCATAGCTGTGCTTGCACCACCTCTTCTTCCAACAGGCCCAGGAAAGCCAATATCTCCTATCTACTCCAGGCCACAGTGTGTCTAGAACGTGTAGCTTGCATAGTCAGCTGGGCAGTTTCATAGAATAATGGAGAGCTGCTAGGTATGCTCACCAACATGGACAACCAGAAAAAGACATTTCAAAAAAGGGGAAGGGCTTCTGGTCCCTGTGACCCCTGGCCTGTATAGGTCACAACTGTGACCAGAGTGGTCAGCGTTGGGCACTGTGGGACAGCTTCTGGAGAACTGTTAGAGTCAATGTCGGTAACAGTGTCTACATTTGCATTGTGTCGACCTCAATATATCAACCATTGCTCAACACCGTTCGGGGAGGTGGTGTTATTCTGTTGGCATAATGGAGCACTTACATCGCTGGGGGACATATTTAAGTGCAGACACATGCACAACTAGTTCGACACAGGGCAGCTTATGTTGATGTAACTTTGTAGCATTGACCAGGCGTTAGTCTGACCTCCTGTATAACACAGGCCATAGAGTTTCACGCTGTGATTTCTGCATTGAGCCCAACAACTTGTGTTTGAGTGAGGCTAGAGCATCTCTTTTAGAATAATCTGAATATTCTATAATAAATTATATGTATTGTATTATTAACATAGCAGAATTTAAATGTTTGTAATAGTATTGTGCTAAGGAGGTATGTTGGAAACTTTTATTATTTACTATATAAATCTCCTTTCATAATCTTGGAATTTTTTTCTCACCAAACCACAACTTCAGGGGTTTTCTGAGCTTGACTATCATTGAGCTGATGCATCATAACCACTTAAACAACACACCCCTTGTCATAATATACAGTAAAAACAAAAGCAGATGTGGCACATCAATACTAAGAAAGATCAAGCTGTGACAGGAGGATGGGGAAGATGGGGAGGAGTGGTTAGGTTGTCAGTAAAAACTCTACAAGTGAAACATTTTTAATATATTAAATTTAGAAGATTGTATTTAAAATAATACCCAGCATTTAATAAATGATCGCATTTCTTTTTCACAATGGCCTATTATATATATTTATTCTTTAATTTAATTAAGATTTTGTTTTGTTTTGCAATTTCAGACAAACATAATAGGATGGAGAAATTCTGGAAACCAGCATAAGGTGCCAGTGATCAGACTTCATGTGGGTATACTGCATGGTGAATGGGAAGGTAGGGGAGGAAAGTTCACTCAAAACCCAGTAACGGGACCAGAATAATGGATGTCACCCTTCCACACTCAGAGATTCGTGACCACTGAATCAGAGGCTGCTACTCCAGTCCTCTGGTGTACTGCAATGCTCTCCTCTACACAGGCCAGAAAAAATAAAAATTCACCTCAGTAATAGTAAATTAGAATTTTACTTTAATGTAGCTTCTCTGTGGTGTGTTAGCCCTGATCTACACTATGAGTTTAGGTTGGATTTAGCAGCGTTAGATCGGTTTAGCCCTGCACCCGTCCACACTACGAAGCCATTTTTTCCTACTTTAAGGGCTCTTAAAACTGATTTCTGTACTCCTCCCTGATGAGTGGATTAGGGCTGAAATCAACCTCGCTGGGTCAAATTTGGGGTAGTGTGGACGCAATTAGACAGTATTGGCCTCCGGGAGCTATCCCAGAGTGCTCCATTGTGATCGCTCTGGACAGCACTCTCAACTCAGATGCACTGGTCAGGTAGACAGGAAAAGCCCCACGAACTTTTGAATTTCATTTCCTGTTTGGCCAGTGTGGTGAGTTCATCAGCAGAGGTGACTATGCAGAGCTCTTCAGCACAGGTGACCAAGGAGTCCCAAAATCGCAAAAGAGCTCCAGCATGGACTGAACGGGAGGTACTGGATCTGATCACTGTATGGGGAAACGAATCTGTGCTATCAGAACTCCATTCCAAAAGATGAAATGCCAAAATATTTGAAAAAATCTCCAAGGGCATGAAACACAGAGGCTATCACAGGGATCTGCAGCAGTGCCGAGTAAAACTTAAGGAGCTTAGGCAAACCTACCAAAAAACCCAATATGCAAATGCCCGCTCAGGGTCAGAGTCCCAGAAATGTCGCTTCTATGATGAGCTGCATGCAATTCTAGGGGGTGCCCCACCACTGCCCCACCCCTGTACGTGGATTCCTGCAAGGGGGGAGTCTCACGCAACAGGGATGAGGATTTTGGGGACGAGGAAGATAGCGCACACCAGGCAAGCAGAGAAACCATTCTTCCCGACAGCCAGGAACTGTTTATCACCTTGGAGCCAATACCCTCCCAACCCGGGCTCCCAAACTTTGAAGGCGAAGAAAGCAGCTATGGTGAGTGTACTTTTGTAAATATAATATACGGTTTAAAAGCAAGTGTGTTTAATGATTAATTTGCCCTGAAGACTTGGGATGCATTCGCTTGGGATGCATCCAGTACAGCTACTGGAAAAGTCTGTTAATGTGTATGGGGATGGAGCGGAAATCCTCCAGGGACATATCAATGAAGCTCTCCTGGATGTACTCCCAAAGCCTTTGCAAAAGGTTTCTGGAGAGGACAGCCTTATTGCGTCCTCCATGGTAGGACACTTCACCACAGCAGGCCAGCAGCACGTAGTCTGGAATCATTGCATAACAAAGCATGGCAGCGTATAGTCCCGGTGTTTGCTGGCATTCAAGCAATATCGGTTCTTTATCTCTCTGTGTTATCCTCAGGAGAGTGATATCATTCATGGTCACCTGGTTGTAATATGCAAAAAGAAAAGGAGTACTTGTGGCACCTTAGAGACTAACACATTTATTAGAGCATAAGCTTTCGTGAGCTTCACGAAAGCTTATGCTCTAATAAATTTGTTAGTCTCTAAGGTGCCACAAGTACTCCTTTTCTTTTTGCGAATACAGACTAACACGGCTGCTACTCTGAAACCTGTCATTATGGTTGTAATACGGGAATTTTATTAAGGGGACATTCAGAGGTGGCCGTTCCTGCTGGGCTGTTTGCCTGTGGCTGAACAGAAATCATCTCCGCTGTTACATACGTGGTGGGGGGAGGAGTGAAGCGATCATCCCAGAGAATTGGGTATGTGTGGGGGGGAGTTAGTTGGGTTTGTGCTGCACATTAACCCGAAAACCGCAGCCTCTCCTTTTAAATGGCCAACCCATTTTAAAGGGCCAATCCAATGGGTGCTTGGTATGTGAAATGAGGGTGCTGCTGTTTGAAACCATTTCCCACGTGTTAGGAAGGTTAAAGAAGCCAAAAGACTGTGGCTTACCATGTCTGCCTGCAAGCCGAATTCTGTTGCCTGCCACCCCTGCATGTATGATCTCTCACACCATACCGGCAGACCCTCGATATAAGAGGCAAAATGAGACCTTGTAAAGAAACCACATGTGCTATGTAATGTTAACAGCTTGGTTCACTGTGAAAGAGTCCTACCCATTGTTTGCTAAAATGTCTTTTTAAAGTCTAATCTCCCTTTTTTCCCTCCCGCAGTGCAAATGTTTCAACGCTCCCCCTATCATCTCCGTCCCAGAGGCTAGCGCAGATAAGAAGCCGAAAAAAATGCACACCACAATGAAATATTCTCTGAGCTCATGCAGGCCTCCAACGCTGAAAGAGCCCAGCACAATGCATTGAGGCAGATAATGTCAGAGTCCAGGAAAGCACAAAATGAATGTGAGGAGAGGAGGGATGAGCGAGAGGAGAAGTGGCGTCAGCGTGATGAGAAGAGGCAGGATGCAATGCTGAGGCTACTGGACGATCAAACTGATATGCTCCGGCATATGGTTGAGGTGCAGGAAAAGCATCAGGAGCACAGACCGCCACTGCAGCCCCTGTGTAACCAACCACCCTCCTCCCCAAGTTCCATAGCCTCCTCACCCAGATGCCCAAGAATGTGGTGGGGGGCCTCCGGGCACCCAACCACTCCACCCCAGAGGACTGCCCAAGCAACAGAAAACTGGCATTCAATAAGTTTTGAAGTGCGGTGTGGCCTTGTCCTTCCATCCTCCCCAACTCCCCCACCCCACCCAGTGCTTCCCTCCTCTCCCACCCCTCCCAGGCTACGTTGGCAGTTATCCCCCCATTTGTGTGACGAAACAACAATGACTTTATTACAGGGAAGTAGAGTGAATCAAGGGGGCAGATTTTCATCAAGAAAAAAAAAAGACCTTACACACCGTAGCCTGGCCAGTCATTAAACTGGTTTTCAAAGCTTTGCAGTGCGCCCTGCTGTGCTCTTCTAACCGCCCTGGTGTCTGGCTGCATGTAATCAGCTGTTGCTGCTAGCAGGCTGGCTTACAGGACAACTGAAACAGTTGCTGGTAAAAAGCACTTTATTTCCCTTCCCACAGCCATATATATACAGCACTTGTTTATTCCTTTTCTGTTGTTTATCACCCAATGTTCTCATCATTCTTATCTTTGGGTTCCATTATCTTGTGGTGGTAAAGACTCTCAGGTGCTGCTTATCTCATTAGTCCTTAGTTCAGCCAAAGTTTAGTCCTCAGTCCAGCCAAAATCTTCTGGCCTTGTCCTTCAACTTGTTACCCGCAGCCCCGCCTCTTGTACTGTTCTTTTCCATTACTTGGTACACATTTCTAAAACATCTGATACTCAGCATTTCCCACATCTCCCCCTTTTTGTTTAAAAGCAGCTTGAATCATCCGTGACATTCCCCAACGAATACATTGAACTATATATGGACCACACAAACAAATTATACCAATACAGATACCAATTAATAAAAGAGTGTGCTATAATGATGTTATTCATATTTTGTTCTAATTTTGCAAGTAACTCATGAACAGAGTGAGAATGATCTGAGAAATTAACACAACACATACCCTCAAAATCTTCACATCCGTGTCCATGTGCTAATAACAAAAATTCAATTGCAGCAATATTTTGTAAAACTGCATGGCAAATGCTATCTACATCGGTTAATAACGCAATTAATATTTCAAAAATTAGATTAAACTGTTTAATACTCCAACACACTAATTTCTCTAAATTAAAAGCATTTTCCATAATAGCAACACCAGGGGCAAAAAACGCTGCAAATGGGTCAGCCTGTAGCTACCTCTCAATAGTTCACCAAAAGTTCATTAAAAATTTCACCGCGCTCCCAACTATCCCACAAACACTCTCAACTTGCTCACAAATACACCATGTTCACACATCTCCCCCCTTATTATTACATGACACACGAACCACCGGCTACTTGCATAGTTCCATCCAATTTTCATTCATCAGCAGGGGCGACCCAACAGGGGTAGAGCGATGCATTTCACGGAACATATTGAACAAGGAGGGGAGACATTGCAAACAGCAATATAGGCAAATAAGACCAATACATACAAAAACTATAATTCCAAATAATTGCCGAAGCCACCCCAAAGAAGGCAACCACCCTGTAAGCCAATCCCAAAATCCCGCAAACCCGGTATCCTGACGGATGTGCTCAGTGAGGGAAGTTAACTCATCCAGACGCTCTTCAATGGATCGGCTATTATCCGTAAGATTAAAACAACACATATGTTTAAAAGATTCACATCCCATATGATGCTTAAGCAATAAAAAATCAATCGCAGCTCGATTATCTAAAATGGCATCTCTTAATTCCTGTTGTTCCATACTTAAAAGAGCAATTGCCTGTGATGTAGCATTAAGCGCTTTAATAGCAAAACAAGCTAATGCATTCAAGGTTTGCACCGTATAATAAGTTGCAAAGCCAGGAATGCCTGCAACGGCATTCAGCAAAGCCAAATATTCTGAGTGACAATATAAGGTAACATCGGCGGAACACGTATTTTGCAGGGCCGTGCTTCGCTTATTTCGCTGCTGATTCTTTCCGGGCAACAAAAGGGTCAGTCGGCTAAGACAGCACAAGGTATTATGACTTAGATTAGCAGGAATATAACTAAAGGTTCGTGCGCCGCAGGTAAAAAAACAACCAGACGGCAAAATAATATGTCCATAATTAAAAAAAACATTAACCGCATTAGTACAATTCAAAAGGGGGGCACTTACAGTTTGGCAGCCCATGGGTACTTTTGCGCGTGTGCAATTAACCACTCGCACACACGTTACATTATCTGCCCCGGCTGGGTACGGGGTATGTAAAGATAGGACCCCAGGGGGCAAGGAGTAATTGGCAGGGCCCCAATTTGCCATATTCGAATACTGTGAAGACAAATTGGCATAAGCTGCAAGCATGGTGTGACTGCCAATTTCTTCGGGATGATGACATATGGGCACAAGACAAGTGCCCAGTAGTTCCCCGGCTGCCACAGAATCAGACAAACAAAAGTGTGTGACATTGGCTATCAATGCTAGACGTTCCCATAGGTTATACGTCATTCGCACGCATAGGGGTACAAGGAGTCCCCCCTGTAACCCAAGCAATAACACTATAACAATATCGATAACCCACATCCTCATCCTGGAAATAAACAGGATATGGCCACAAGCACAACCTCCTCTGATGCTTCCCCTCCAAGCGCGGGATCTTGTTCTCCAGGCGCCGGGTTCAAGGGCGAGCGAGGTTGCTGTAGCCACGGCCGCACCCACTTAGCAGGTATCCACCGAGGACCTTCATCAAGGGAGACACAAGCATAACCCCATCCCCAGGTTAGCAATTGTGCTGGCCCCTTCCATTGTTGAGAGGCATAATCAAACCATTTCACCTTAGGTTTCTTCTGCTCATGTTCTATCCCAATACTTCCTAGATGTCTTTGCATTGGAACATGATTGTTATCAGCACTACTAGGTTGCAACCAATTAAGGACATATACCGCTTTAGCTAATCGCCCAGCTGGTGTCTGAACTACTGCATCCTGTCCAGTTTGTGCCTGCTTATCCAACATTCCCTTCAAAGTACCATGAGATCAATGGCCTGGCCTGTCGAATTGCCTGGCACTCCTGTTTTGTGTATTATCCCCCACATTTGCAAAAAGGTTGCGGTGCGCCTGGCCACATACCCAGCTCCATTATCTGTTTTTATCGATCGGGGCACCCCTAATGCAGCAAAACATGCCTGCCAATGTTTTATCACTTCCTTACTGCTCGTGAACACGTGGGGTGTAGCCCAGATAACTCCAGAGAAGGTGTCTACTGACACATGGATGTATTTCTGCTTTCCGAATTGGTTATATTGGGTGACATCTGACTGCCATAATGTTAAAGCCTCTAGACCTCGGGGATTAACCCCGGCGGGAAAGGTGGGTGTCAACCTTGGAGGTATTCAAGGCTACCGCCAAGGCGCGTGCATGAATCTTTGCCTTATCCTCCTCCTCCACGAAAGGAGCACGAGTGCAGGCTTCAATCATGTCGACTAGAGAGGCCGATTTTGGTAAAGTCACCAAAATCTTCTTACACATGGGGTTAGCATTTTGAAGGGCTAAATCTACCCCCAATGCCGATCTGGCATCTCGTGTTAAATTAGGGGCCCTATCCAATGCCGTCCTTAGGCGGTCCAAAAAGAGGGCAAAAGATTCGCCCACTCCCTGCGTGACTTTTAAATAGGGAGGTGACGGGGCACCCAAATCAGGGAGCTCTTTGAATGCCTCCAATGCTAGAAGCTGAGACTGTTGTAATATTTGGGGTACCAATCGCGCCTGTAACTGAGGCTCTTCAAATCGCCCCTGTCCCAACAACATGTCTATAGTTGCTACATGGAGAGGGTCGTCATGGGTTCTATCTAAATTAAGCACTGCCGCGTGCTCAGCCTTTTTTCTCCATGAATCCTTCCATAATAATCTCTGTGTGGGTGTTAACAACATATCTGCAAATTTCTGGGCATCAAAGGGACACATCGCTTGCCCCGAGAATATTTGTTCTAATAACGCTTGTACATACGGATTTTTCAAGCCGTTTGCCACAATAGCTTTCTGAGCCTCCCTCATCAATTTCCAGTCTAACGGCACCCAAGATTTAACCCCCTCCCTTGATACCGATACCGGGAAAGTAGCCGGCATGGCATCCAAAAATTCCCCTTCAATTATAGCATCCTTTATCAATCCATGCCAGCGCTTAATTGGGTCAGGAGATCCCGCTCCTCCCCCCCCATCCCTCCAAACCACCCCCGTCCCCCGTTCTTCTTGTCCTCGTCCAATTGAAGAACATGTAGGTGGTGGAGGTGTCACTTTTGGTCGAACCGGTTGCGTAGCGGGGGCATAAATTTTGCGATATTCTTCCTCTGCTGTCGGTCGCAACTCTCCCTCGGGAGTGAGGTGCTCCGTACAATCATAATACCCACACAACCTACAAATATGGGGCAAATGTGAGGGGTCAGGTATGCCGTGCTCTTGAAGCTGTTGTAGCAGATGCGATCGTGACGATCCTTGCGGTCTGTTTTCCTTTCTATCCAGCTCATCCATCATCTGTTGAGCTGCAATACCTTCCTTATATAACCACCGAATTATCTGGTCCTGCGTCAAGTTATCAAACTGTCTAGTTTTAGGCAAGTCAGTAATCCGAACGTGTCGGGGAGGGGCTGGTGGCACAACCACGGGCGGCAATCCTGACTCCCCTTGTAACGGGTTCTTTGGATTGCCCGATGACGATTCCCCCGACACTGGCTGATCCACGGCCATCGGTTCGCCCCGATCTGAGTCGTCATTGTCCAAGCGCAACGGTACCTCACTGGGGTCCAATGGCGCCAAAGGAATCATAGGCGTTTTTTTACCAAACAAGTCTCTCGCTCCTACCGTGAAGGCCCCTTTCGCTGATGATTCTAATGCCTCGTGTAAGGCAATACGCGCCCCTGCCTGAGCCGCTGCGGTGGTAACGGCTCGATGAACAGTCCGCCAGATAGGGCTCAAGGCAGTAGCTTCTTTATTTCCGACCCCCACAGGTCTTCCCCCAATGTTTTCCACACCGAAGAGTCAAACACATTCTTTGCATTAACCAGGAAACCCTGTCGCTTTCCCCACCGAAGCAATTTTTGCAGAGCTTCTGGGGAAAATTTTTCTCCCTGGTTATTAAGCAGATTGCTTAAGACCTTAAACACGGCCTGCTCATCTGCCGATGCTGCCGCTCCCATTATGAGAGATATTCCCCGCCGCTCACCTTTCAGTGGGAGCTCCCCCGCCTCAGTTGGGCGTCCCGGTTCCTCACCCAAATGGAGGACACCGGCAGCGGCGGTCCCTGCTATTTGTTCCTCTGTCCGTGGTACCAAATTCACAGAATTCTATCACGTCGGGGTCACCATTTGTTGCTGCTAGCAGGCTGGCTTACAGTACAACTGAAACAGTTGCTGGTAAAAAGCACTTTATTTCCCTTCCCACAGCCATATATATACAGCACTTGTTTATTCCTTTTCTGTTGTTTATCACCCAATGTTCTCATCATTCTTATCTTTGGGTTCCATTATCTTGTGGTGGTAAAGACTCTCAGGTGCTGCTTATCTCATTAGTCCTTAGTTCAGCCAAAGTTTAGTCCTCAGTCCAGCCAAAATCTTCTGGCCTTGTCCTTCAACTTGTTACCCGCAGCCCCTCCTCTTGTACTGTTCTTTTCCATTACTTGGTACACATTTCTAAAACATCTGATACTCAGCATTTCCCACAATCAGCGGCCAAGCGATTTGCCTCAACTTCCCACCCCGCCATAAACATCTCCCCCGTACTCTCACAGAGATTGTGGAGCACACAGCAAGCAGTAATAACAACGAGAATATTGATTTCGCTGAGGTCTAACTGAGTCAGTAAACTGTGCCAACATGCTTTTAAACATCCAAATGCACATTCTACCACCATTCTGCACTTGCTCAGCCTATAGTTGAACAGCTCCTGACTACTGTCCATGCTTCATGAGCCATGGCATTAAGGGATAGGCTGGGTCGCCAAGGATAACTATAGGCATTTCAACATACCCAACGGTTATTTTCTGGTCTGGAAAGTAAGTCCCTTGCTGCAGCCGTTCCCACAGACCAGAGTTCTTAAAGATGCGAGTGTCATGTATCTTTCCCGGCCATCCCATGCTGATGTTGATGAAATGTCCCTTGTGATCCACCAGTGCTTGCAGCACCATTGAAAAGTACCCCTTTCAGTTTATGTACTGGCTGCCTTGGTGGTCCGGTCTCAAGATAGGGATATGCGTTCTGTCTGTCGCCCCACCACAGTTAGGGAATCCCATTGCAGCAAAGCCATCCACTATGACCTGCACATTTCCCAGAGTCACTACCCTTGCTAGCAGCAGCTCAGTGATTGCATTGGCTACTTGCATTACAGCAGCCCCCGCGGTAGATTTGCCCACTCCAAATTGATTCCCGACTGACTAGTAGCTGTCTGGCATTGCAAGCTTCCAGAGGGCTATAGCCACTCACTTGTGAACTGTGAGGGCTGCTCTCATCTTTGTATTCTGGTGCTTCAGGGCAGGGGAAAGCAAGTCACAAAGTTCCATGAAAGTGCCCTTACACATACAAAAGTTTTGCAGCTATTGGGAATTGTCCCAAACCTGCAACACTATGCAGTCCCACCAGTCTGTGCTTGTTTCCCGTGCCCAGAATCGGTGTTCCATGGCATGAGCCTGCCCCATTGCCACCAGGATGGCCAAATTGCCAGGACCCGTACTTTGAGAGAAGTCTGTGTCCATGTCCTCATCACTCTCCTCACCACGCTGCCGTTGTCTACTTGCCTGCTTTTGCAGGTTCTGGTTCTGCATATACTGCATGATAATGCGTGGTGTTTAGAGCGGTCACAACTGCTGCAGTGATCTGAGCGGGCTTCATGCTTGCCGTGGTATGTCGTGAGCAGGAGAGCAGAGTGGCAGTGGAAGCAGCGGGTGGATGACGATGCTGACAGCAATATGGCACGCGCATGGAAAAAGGCATGAAACGATTGTTGGCCGTTGCTTTCACGGAGGGAGGGAGGGGTAGGCTGGCAGCAGACAGTGCTGCTGGCTGGGAGAGCTATCCCTCTGCCAATATTCCAGGCAGGACTGACTCTCCATTAGACAAAACTTAAAGAAGAGAATGACCTGAGTCACTCCCATTTACATGCAGGCGTCCTGACAGACTTTACTGAGGTCTGCAAGGAGCACCCATATCAGACCAGGCACCCCTGACAGACCTTACTGAGGTCCGCCAAGAGCACCCATGTCCGACCAGGCACCCCTGACAGACCTTACCGAGATCTGCCAGCAGCACCTACGTCAGCTCAGGCATCCTGACCGACCTGACCAAGGCTGGCCAGAGCACCCAGGAGATGATGAGGATGGCTACTAGTCGTACTGCACTATCTGCTGCCACAAGGCAATGAGCTGCTGCTGTGTAGCAATGCAGTCCCATGTCTGCCAGCACCCAGGAGACGTACGATGACGGTGAGCTGAGTGGGCTCCATGCTTGCCGTGGTATGGCATCTGCACAGGTAACCCATGAAAAAAGGCATGAAACAATCATCTGTCGTTGCTTTCACGCAGGGAGGGAGGGAATGGGGGCCTGATGACATAGACCCAGAACTACATGCAACAATGTTTTTTGCCTCATCAGGCATTGGGATCTCAACCCAGAATTCCAGTGGGCGGTGGAGACTGTGGGAACTGTGGGATAGCTACCAACAAAGCAACGCTCCAGAAGTCAACGCTAGCCTTGGTACTATGGACGCATTCCACTGACTTAATGGTCTTAATGGTTTTAAGTGGGACATACACAATCGACTGTATAAAATCACTTTCTAAACATTTGACTTCTATAAATTCGACCTAATTTCATAGTGTAGACATGCCCTTAGAGAGAGAAACCAGTGTTATCAACAGAGGACAAGCAACTTGTGCTTTTGAGAATTATTTCTGGTGAGGAACATTGTAAGTGAAATGCTCTTAGAGTTTTTAGGAGGGCAAAGGGAGGAGTGGCATGAAATCAAAATTTCTTTTACACTGAAAACAGCTCATTACTATTTGATAATATGAGGAAGTCATAGGACTATTTATCACATCATCTTACCTAGACAGCAAGTAAAATTCACACTTATGAATTTGGTTTACTCTCATTATTCTCTTCCATAAGCCATAGAAAAATAAGATAAAGAGCCTGAAGGCTTTTTTTGAATATTTTAAAAAATATTAAAAAGAGAACTGAAGTTAAACTTAAAAAGATGAATACATAGGCAAATGTATCTAGCCAAGCTCTTTTTGCTGTTATTAAAAACACAAATGCCTTCTCCCTAACAGCCTAGCTTCTCAGTCCATTATTCCTGCAGTGCCAGTGCATTGTTTGCCTTAATCTGCTATTCCCAGTTTTATAACAATTTATGAATTCCTACTAGCAATTCTACAGCCTCAGGCTGTCATCTCTTAAATTACAGTAAACTGGGTTGGGCTGGGCCAAACCTCCAGGGAAATTCCAGGTGCTTAATGAAGTGACTGTACAGGTCTTTCTTCTGAGTCAATGCTGACCCAAAGGCTCCAGCCTACTGTACTCCTAGAGGTGACATCTTTCAGATGAAATATAAAATTACTCTCCTGTGTGTGATGTCTCTAAATTCTGGTGAATTTTCAATGTCACTGATTTAGATCTTGTCCACTCACTGGACCAAAAGACAAGATTGAATCAGTCTGTAGTTATCCATGTTATTCCTCTTACACATTCTGGGCCACATTAAGAGATGAGTTTAATCTATAGGGAGTCAAAGTTAGTGAAACAAACACTTTCTTCTGGTCTCCTCAATGTGTGTAATGTATGTGTGATGTTCCATGGGTGTTATCTGGACCAGTGATTTGCTAGGCCACTCCAATTCTCAACTCTGGGAGCCAGCCTTACCTTGCTCTGCTGTGAGAATCCCCACTCCTGGGATGTTCACGCACAGCCTCTAGCATGTAAACTGCTTGGATTGTGCAAGTGAATGACACTAGCCAATATCTCCAGTCCCAGACACAACCCTAGGAACCTCCATCTTGCAGTGTCCAATTATGCCTGCTGGACACTGCCAGCTTATATGAGTTCATCAGTTTAACAAAGAAATTGATATATACCAGGCTTGTTATCCCAAGGGGAGTCTCTGACACACTTCAAACCAAACACACTGCTTCAGGTAGAATAAATAAACAAATGTATTAACTACAAAGATAGATTTTAAGTGATTATAAGTCAAAGCACAACAAGTCAGATTTGGTCAAATGAAATAAGAGCAAAACATATTATAAGCTGATCTTAACACTTTCAGTGTCCTTACAAATTTAAATGTTTCTCACCACAGGCTGGTTGCCCTACAGCCAGGCTCTCCCCTTTGATCAGCGCTTTAGTCGCTTGGTGTTGATGTCTGTAGATGGAGTTGGAAGAGAGAGGAAGAACATGGCAAATGTGTCTCCCTTTTATCATATTCTTTCTTCCCTCTTGGCTTTGCCTTCCTCCCCCTTCAGGGTCAGGTGAGCATTACCTCATTTTAGTCCCTATTTGACCAAGGGAAGGGGGGTGACTCACTTGAGTGTCCAACAGATCCTTTATTGCTGCCTAGGCCAGTGTCCTTTGTTTCTGTGAGGCTGGGCTGGGTTTGTCCCATACATGACCTGATGAGGTGTGAACTGCCCCTCTGCTCTTGGAGAATTTTTGCCTGGGCTTGTTTTAAATCATGAGGACACATTTTCAGCCTCATAGCTATATACATGAAATTATAACCGATAACATTACTATAACAACAATTACTATAATATTATTATAACAACAATGCTCAGTGCATCATGAGCCTTCCGAAGACACCCAACATGAAAAATTTTGCATTGGTTACCACACAATCATTTTATAAGGATGAATATGGGGGTGCAGGGTATTCCCTCGAGGTACAGAATGTCACAGTATGTTATGCCAGCTTAGACTATTTCCAGACTCCTTTAGATGTACTTAGATATACAGAAAGAGATTAGCTGCTGCGCTCAGTGTCTTCTGGATCACAGCAGAGCAGGGGGCATCAGGGACCTGGTAATAGCACTCTGATTCTCTGCCCTAGCCCTTGTCATGGTGTCTTGGGTCTACCTTGCTCCAGCTGGCAACCATCTACCAGCTGCATATAGCCAGGCCACAGTGTACTCCAGCCACTTCTTCCCCTCCTACCCTTGATGTGTCTCCTGTGCTGGGGGCTGTGGGGAGGTGGAGTAGGAACCTGAGGGGCAAAGGGGATGAAGTGGTTCAGAGAATCTGTCTCTTGCATGTTCTTAAACTCAGAAAGCCAAATTTGGAGGTGCTATGTTGCCCTTACACTAACTTAAACTCCTATAGATCTACTTATGTTCATTCTGTTGATGTCTAAGAAACCCTACATTGTTTTAACTTGTCTACCAAGGAACCAGAGGAAGGTGTAAAAATGTTTTGGTTGCAAATACTGCAGGGAAAGATCTTTGTTTCATTTTGCTCTGTTAAATGTTTCTGTGCAGATATGGCACTATGCTGACAGGGCTAGTATTTCAAAGTGGCATCATCATCACAGCCTCTACAGATGCACATTCAATTTGGGTAGTTAGCCATGATCTGCAGAGTTTTTAAAGGCTGATTTTGAAATTTTTCATCCACGGCATATTCCAGGATTTGTGATTTAATTAAACTTATTTTCTGTTAGCAAGGGTAGGACTTTTTCTGATCTCCTTTGGAAAGAGTGCTAGCTATAGCTTGCTCTGGTGGCTCCCAGGAGGAGAGACACTCTGGAAGACAGACTGAATCTATTTAATGCGGAGATTTGTAGATCAGAACCTTTGTATGATCCAGTAGTTAACGAGGCCTAATCACAATCATGTGGCACCTGAAAAAAATGCAGTGGGACATATCTGCTGCTTATTCTCAGACAAAATTCTCATTGAATTCAGTTACTTAATCATTCAATCAATTGGGAAGGGGAAGATGGTGTTCATTCCAATTTTATCATCAGATTTTCTTGCAGGTACTCTTGCTATATTGGGTTGTTAACTGATTCTAATCATCCATTTTGGTTAATACTGCAAAGAAGCTATTATGTTGTATTCATCTAAAATATGGACCATTTGTTTTGATTGCATCCATTACAGAAAGAGAAAATATGGAGAGTTATTTATAGTTTAGTGCTAGTGTTGGGTTGTACTAATGTCAGAAATAATAAATGCCAGATGCAGAATTCAAGGTAGTAGTATTGGGCCAGATTTGTTTCTTGTGTACCACTGAGTTCACTGGAGTTACACTAAAGATTAATTTAGCCTCTATGCATAGATTATGAGGCCTAGTTATAATACTTGTCAAAACAAGAGAAATATTCAAGATTTTTTAAAAGTTGACAGCGTTTTGATAAGTGATTTTAATATCCAATGTTAATGCACCAAATGTTGAAGCTGGATTCAAACTAATACATAAATGTGGCCAAAAAAAAAAAAAGACAACACGTTAGTAATGAAAAGGTAAGAATCACCAACTCTAACTCTTCAGAGTAGCAGCCGTGTTAGTCTGTATTCGCAAAAAGAAAAGGAGTACTTGTGGCACCTTAGAGACTAACAAATTCAGTTACTGTAATGAAGTATCATAACATTCTCAAGCAGAGTGGCCTGCATTAATAGGCCACAAAATGGGCATTAAGAAACCTAGCTGCTAAAGACTTGTTATTGGAATCTTTTACGATAATGTGAGAAGCATTAAGCTGCTACATCTGTGAGTGCTTTAAGGGGATAATTTTCTGATTGATAGTCACTCTAGTAACCCAGCTCACACATCCTTTTCAGGAAAGAATAAGGTTTATATAAACACTCTGGAGGATCTTGTTGATTTCTGCTTTTTATATACACACTCTCTCTCTGGGTGATTTATTGTGGCTAGGGTTTGTTTTTGATTCATGTTGATTACATCAGAGATTAACTTTTGAACATTATTATTTATTTATTGTATTTCATCAAAACTTGCTAAGCGCTCTACAGATGAATATAAAACTAGGCCCTTCTCCCAGGATCTTGCCATCTAAGCCCCAATCCTGCAAGTTTCTCCATGGCAGCAGAAACGTTTGCAGAATCAGCCCCTAAGATAGGGTTGCCAGGCATCCGGTTTTGAACCAGAACATCCAGTCAAAAAGGGACCATGGAGGCTCCGGTTGGCACTGCCGACCAGGCTGTTAAAAGTCTGGTTGGCGACGCAGTGGATACCCGGGGCTAAGGCAGGCTTCCTGTCTGCTCTAGCTCCACGTAGCTCCCAGAAGTGGCCACTGGGTCCCTGCAGCCCGTAGGCTCTGGGGCGGCCAGGAATTGAGAGGCTCCGCATGCTGCCCCTGCCCTGAATACCTGCTCCACAGCTCCCATTGGCTGTGAACTGCAACGAATGGGAGCTGCAGGGGGCAATGCCTGCAAGCATGAAGGCAGCACACACCGCACAGAGATGCCTGGCTGTGCCTCTGCCTAGATACTGCAGGGACCTGGCAGCCAGTTCCTCAGAGCCACAGTAAGTGCCGCCGGGATCCCGTACCCCTCCACCCACACACACACACCCACCCCCTGGCCCAGCCCAGAGGCCCCCCCTGCACTCCAAACCCCCATGCCTGCCCCCATCCCCAGCTGGAGCCCTCACTCCCCCCTCACCCTATCCCTGGCCCAGCCTGGAGCCCCCTCCTGCCACCCAAACCCATCATCCCCGGCCCCACCCCAGAGCCCCCACCCACAGCCAAAGCCCTCATCCCCCCACACCACAACCCTCTTCCCCAGGCTGGAGCCTCCTTCTGCACCCCAAACCCCTCATCCCCAGTCCCATCCCAGAGCCTCCACCCCCAGCCAGAGCCCTTACCACCTCCCAACCCCCTGCCCAAGCCCGGTGAAAGTGAGTGAGGGTGGGGACGAGTGAGCAGTGGACGGAGGGGAGATGAAGTGAGTGGGGAATGTGGCCTCAGAGAAGGGATCAGGGGTGTTCAGTTTTGTGTGATCAGAAAGTTGGCAACCCTAAGACAATGTATTAGTGGTGTATTGAGAACTGTGTTGGAATTGCATGCTATCGCTTTAAGAGTGGGGGAAGGAAATTTCCTGGGGTCCTGCTTGTGCGCTGGGGACTCTATAGGGAAGCATGCAATCAAAATCAGTCTGGAGAAAACCAGCTTAGAGTAAGGTGCGTTGAGTTGTGCTTCTGTTTTATGGACCACTCTGCTTTGTCTCTTTCTGTTTATGGGTTCTTTTGTGTTATTGTTCTGAATTCAAAGAAATAAAGTAGTGTTACATTGCAGCCTTCCAGCAAGTGTATTTTATGATTTTATCAAATTTCTCTCTGTGTCCTGTGAACACAACAGCATTGATGAAAGTCAAGAACAAGTGATGGTGAAGTGTAGCATGAATCGTGTTAGTATCAAAAGTGAGAGTTTTGTTTTACTTTCCTTTTTATCATTTACAGTATTTTTTAGCACTTTGAGGGGACAAAAGTTCATAGGCCTCAAGTGAAAAGTGTGCTGTGAGTAGGGACTTGATGATGGAGAGGGGAGAGGATTTGGAGGAGTGATTCAGGCACTGGGGGAATAATGGAAGAAGGCATGGAAAGGAGATTGGGATATTAAATGTTCAGGATGGCTGGTGTGATGAGGTGACGTGGGGAATAAAGAGAGCTGGTAGGCAAGAGCTAAACTGTACTGCGTTTTGAAGGATAAGGAATTTAAATTTGTATGAAAGGTGAGGGGAAGCTAATGATGGGGTTTGAAGAGTTTTCAGGCATGGCGGGAGCTGAGTAGCTGAATGGAATGGGGGAGAGGAAGGAAGGAAGGAAGGAAGGAAGGAAGGAAGGAAGGAAGGAAGGAAGGAAGGAAGATGAAAAGAGAACTAAAAACTAAGACAGAAGTTTCTAAATTTATACTGCCTCCTGTGTTTGGAACTTGGCTTTTGCTTTCTACTGACCAAGCATCCTCCACATCCTTAAATTATTCATGTAGGAAGTTTTTCCAGTGAAAAATACGGTTTCATCAAAATTTTAATGGGAAAATGTCAATTCCAGTGAGAAAAATTCAAACTTCCTGCAGGAAGGTTTTTAATTAAAACTTTCATTTTGAATCAACATTTTTAAACTAAACAAAAATTTTCTTTTTGACATAAAATGTCAGTTCATTTTTTTTGTTTGTTTGTTTAAAAACATGAAACCAAATGACTCTAAGATGAAATGTCATTTGGTAATAAAAAATGACATTTTTTTTTTACTTAAAATATCATTTTGTTTCAGTTGTTTGGAGTTGTTTTGAAACAATTTGGAACAAAATTTTTTGCTTTACATCCATTCAAAATCTCCTGTGTGGAAACTAACATCTTTTGACTGAAAAGTCTAGCATGTAGACTTTTAGTTCAAAATTTCTTGCAGGAAAATTTTTTGTTTTCTCACCTCTACTTAAAACCCACTTCTTTCACCCTGCCTTCCATTTCTGGCTTGCAAGAGCTGTCTCTGTTCCCTCACACTTGAGACATCTTCACTTAAACTGTATCCATGCAATTTAGATAGAAAATTCCAAGGTAAGATTTGTCTGAGATCTTTGAGGAAATACAGTCATTTTGTTCTGGATTTGTACTTCTGCAATGGATTTCTGGACCACTGAGAAGGAGGAAGAAAATCAGATCTGTGCTGTAATTTTGAGGATATGTTTCTGCTGAAACATTTGTTTTTCTTCTCTTACTGCTTTTGTAATTAGTTTGAATTCATACCTTTACTTGCAAGGAATAGGGTATAGTAGGGTCTTCTCCTGACTATTTCCTGGCTGGAAACACAACAGAATTTGCAAGATTCACTTTACATGTCTAACTTTCCATAGAGCGCTACAGCAGACTGAAGTGTGATATTGGTTGTAATGTTGTAGCTTATTCACTGATAACTTTCTGAAGGCTGGTTTGAAAGTATGTCATTTTCCAATTAAGTCACACTGTGATATAGATTCATAGATATTAAGGTCAGAAGGGACCATTATGATCATCTAGTCTGACCTCCTGCACAATGCAGGCCACAGAATCTCGCCCACCCACTTCTGCAATAAACCTCTCACCTATGTCTGAGCTATTGAAATCCTCAAATCATGGTTTAAAGACTTCAAGGTGCAGAGAATCCTCCAGCAAGTGACCCGTGCCCCATGCTACAGAGGAAGGTGAAAAACCTCCAGGGCCTCTTCCAATCTGCCCTGGAGGAAAATTCCTTCCCGACCCCAAATATGGCCATCAGCTGAACCCTGAGCATGTGGGCAAGATTCACCAGCCAGATACCCAAGAAAGAATTTTCTGTAGTAACTCAGATCCCACCCCATCTAACATCCCATCACACATGATAAACAAAATAAAATCCTCCTGTCATGAGTTGATGTTTCTCTTTGTTTCTGCACTTCTCACATGCTTCTTGGTGATTTTTTTCTATTCTGCTGCAGCTACATATCTGAAATATACAAACATTCTAAAACTTTTTTTTTGTATTAATTTACTGTGGTTTGCCCAATATTTTTTCCTGTTCTCTGTCTCAAAACTCCAGTAAAAAGAAAGCTTGAATAACAGTAGACAATATTGCAAAGCCTCATGTTTAGATTCAAGCATTAATTTATTTTCAGGAAGAAAGTGATATATTTTAACTTTTAAAAAGGTAATATGGATTTTTTTTTTGAGAAATCACTAATTCACCAAGGCTGGGACTTTGCAGTGTTTATGCTGGTGACAAAAATAATGAAATGTAATAACAGCAATAATAAATATATACTTGGTATCATATTTCACCCAAGGATCTCCAAGTTTAAAGCTCCCATGTACTTTCTGAAGAGATAAGAAGATAAATTTAGTGTTGTGGCCACAATCCCTTCTCAGTTTTAGTTCCCTTGGCTTTTTGGTGTTGCATGAAGCATTGCTTCAATAATTTCAAAGGACCCAGTTGTGCAACTCTTATTCACACTGGCAAGTACTGACACAATTAGCTTCAGTGGGGTGGCTCACCAACATGAGTTATGGTTTTACTGTTAGGTTCAAGCATAAGCTCAAACAAGTGTGACCACTCGAGCCACACTCTTAAGACAAAGACAGTTTTGAATGAATGCATGCATCTGTTTCCCAAAGCATGTATTTCACAGACATTGTCTTGCTATATGAAGCTCTGATCACTACATTGTTTACAAAGTGAGTCATAACAAAATATTTTCAGTTAAAAACAATTTCGCTAACTTTATAAAAAATATAACTGCATGGGCCATGTGTATTATAGCTGGTAAATGGCAATTTAGGCACATAGGCTTGTTAAAGTCTATTAAAACTGGATATATCTAATCTCTAGTCATACCTTCAGGATCTTTAAGCAACCACATATTATACATCCAATTTGAAATGACTTTTGTAAATTTCCCCCTACTGATTAGCTGTCAAATGTTAACGTTCTGCATTCACATACTTTCTGTACACATTCTGGGACAGTTTCTGCTGGGTGCATAGCTCCTTGATTCCCTACCCCAGCCCTGGCTCAGCACTGGTTTAAAGGCTATTCTAAATTATGGCAGTTGGCTGTGATCCTCTAGGAACCATATGCCAGCTGCAGGTAGCCAGAGTGTATCATACTCTGGCCACTCCCCCTCCATGATTCCTGTAATGGGTTTGCAAGAAGGGTGGTATCAGTGATGGCACTACTGATCCCACACCCACTGTGGACTCCTTCACACTGGAGAATCTCCAGCAAGGGGCTTGTGAGAAGTATTCCCTTCCTTAGAGCCTCCAGAACAGCACAACATGACTAGGATGGGACAGAGAATGCGCCAGTTAAAATGACTGAGCTCATGAGCAATGGAAGTTAAGAAGAAAGTTAAGTATCATTAAGATCAGAAAGCAAGAAATGTAGACCAACATTTTCAAAAGTACCCTCTAGTTATGTGTGCCTTAAGCTTCGGGTCCTCAGCTTGAGAGACATATGATATATTGGAAAAATGTGGATCATTTTTGTAATTTGTGATCCTGATGCCTGATTTTCAATGGAGCCAACACCAGTAACCCCAGCTGCAGTCAATGGGAGTGGCAGGTGCTCAGGACTTCTGACATACAATTCCTTGGTCTAGCACATTGGGCACACAAATACTGAACCATCCAAAATTAGAGGCCACTTTTGAAAATTTGGACCTGAGAGTTTTGTTGTGAGATTCCAGTCAAAAGTCTAAAAATGTCCCAGACATCACCAGACACCACTGTAGATTTCCTCACATTTCTCTGCAGCCTGGCATATGAATTACCCCAGCAACTCTAATTCTTTCCAGATGGTTCATATATATAGCAATCTTTACTTCCCACTATCCACATTAAAGCAAAAAACTGCTCACTTAGCAGAAATACAGCCAAGTTCACAGACTAGGATTTAAAAACTTTATGCTAAACAAGTGATGTGCACATAGACTTAGCAAAAACTTGATTTAACATGAGCAACTCTTTCTGTTCTCTACCTGGTAATTAAAGAGAGAAGTTTATCTAACCATGTTCTCTTTACTTATAAATAGATTGTACTTAAAAATCTACACTTTGGGGTGTGGAAGGAACATATGGATTGACCATTTCAAAATCTAAAAATGTCTAAAGTAAACTTTGTGTTACTTATTGCTGAAAGGGCCAGATTTGGCCCATGATAGTCATGCAACTCAATTGAAATCATAGATGTTCTTGAGCCACAACAATAGAAACTGAATCTTTCTGTGGCAAAAAGGGCTAATGAGACCCTTGGATGTGCCAAGGCACAAAACGAGATCAAACTAGCTATAGACATAAAGGGAAACAAGAAAACATTCTACAAATACATTAGAAGCAAAAGGAAGACCAAAGACATCATTACTCAATGGGGAGGGGGAAAACAATAACAGAAAATTTGGAAATGGCCGAGGTGCTTAATGACTACTTTGTTTTGGTTTTCACCAAGAAGGGTGGTGGTGATTGGATGTCTAACATAGTGAATGCCAGTGAAAATGAGGCAGGATCAGATGCTAAAATAGAGAAAGAACAAATTAAAAATTACTTAGACAAGTTAGATGTGGTCAAGTCACCAGGCCTGATGAAATGCATCCTAGAATATTCAGGGAGTTGACTGAGGGGATACCTGAGCTATTAGCGATTATCTTTGAAAAGTCATGGAAGACAAGAGAGATTCCAGAAGACTGGGAAAGGGCATATATATTGTCAATCTATAAAAAGGGAAATAAGGACAACCCAGGGAATTATAGACCAGCCGTCTTAACTTCTGTACCCAGAAAGATAATGGAGCAAATAATTAAGCAATCAATTTGAAAATATCTAGATGATAATAAGGTGGTAAGTAACAGTCAGCATGGATTTGTCAAGAACAAATTGTGTCAAACCAACCTGATAGCTTTCTTTGACAGGGTAACACGCTTTGTGGATGGGGGGAAGTGGTAGACATGATATATCTTGACTTTAGTAAAGCTTTTGATACTGTCTCACATGACCTTCTCATAAATAAACTAGGGAAATGCAACCTAGATGGAGCATCCAAGGTGGGTTTAAAACTGGTTGGAAAACCATTCCCACAGAGTGGTTATCAGTGGTTCACAGTGTAAGCAGGGTTTAAATGAATTCTTCTCTGACAGCTAGCTGGGAGGGGGAGAGGTTTCACAAGCAAACTGTATTTAGATGAACACACATACTCTGCTTAGATATCCAGCAGACAGACCAGTGTGTTTGTACAAAGTGATCAACTTTGGCTAGTGTTTGGTTACAAATCACTTTAGTACTGAATGTAGGGTTAGTGAAATGCTGTTACCAATGTTGTCATTATTGTATAACTAAAGGGGAACAGAACTGTACTTAACCTGCCCCAAATGAGGGGGTCACCCTCAGCTGAAAGGACTTAGTTAAGCTAGGGGCTCGAATGCCATAGCCCTGTGAAAGTAAGAGGGGTGGGGACAGGTGTCCTAGCCAGGAGATGTAGAGCCTCCCTAAGGGTTCTTCCCCAGACTGGTTTAACCGGTTCCTCTACACTGTTCAAAGAAAGAGCTAAAGAGGCTTCATTAGGAGCCTCTTTGTTATTTTTAATGCTTAATCAGAGCTGAAATCAGTTGTGGTGGGGTAATGTTTCTGCCTAGCCTGCAAAGAACTGAAAATTACTAAGAGACTGATGTGCAGAGGTCACAGCAGAGAGGCAGGTGACTGACAGTCAGCTGGTGAACAAGTGGCTGTCAACGTAGCAAGGAACTGCAACTGGGGGGCCAACCAGCAGAGAGGAGCAGCAGCTGGTGGAATGGCCAACGGAGAGGAGCAGCGACTGATGGAGTGGCCAGGTAGCAAGGAGCTTTGGCTGGCAGGGCAGCCAGCCAAAGCAAGTGCTTAGATGCTGGAGCAAGCAAGGTGCCTTCTTCCCCGGGTGGGAGGTAAACTCACACAGATGCACCTCTGAATTCTGGGTCCTCTCTGACCAAGAACAACCACTATGAGTGGGGTATGGAGCAGAGAGGGGCACAGAAAAGGAAATTTTGATTGTGGAACTCAAGAACATGAGGCAGAAGGCACTGCCCCTCACACTCTGGGGTGGGTGTCCTGCTCACAGTTTTATGATTATGAATCCTGATTGTGGCATTTTCCCTAATTAATGTCAGGTGACTTCTCTCCTTTCATTAAAAGTTTATTTTCTACACTCAGACTCTGTGCTTGTGCGTGGGGAAGTATTGCCTCTCAGAGTAATTTTCCCAGCTTACTGAGTAGGGGCTCGAGCCGGTTCTGTTTTATATCGATGGAAAGGAACCCCAAGATATTGAACCCGATCCTGGTTGCTGCTGGCTTCACCTGGCAGAAAGGTTACAACAGTCATGCTAGAAGGGCATAACAAGTGGGGTCCCACAGAGATCAGTTCTGGATCTGGTTCTGTTCAATATCTTCATCAACGATTTAGATAATGGCATACAGAGTACACTTATAAAATTTGCAGATGATAACAAGCTGGGAGGGGTTGCAAGTGCTTTAGAGGATAGGATTATAATTCAAAATGATCTGGACAAACTGGAGAAATGGTCTGAAGTAAATAGGATGAAATTCAATAAGGACAAGTGCAAAATACTCCACTTAGGAAGGAACAAGTAGTTGCACACATACAAAATGGGGAATGACTGCCTTGGAAGGAGCACTGCGGAAAGGGATCTGTGGGTCATAGTGGACCACAAGCTAAATATGAGTCAACAGTTTAACACTGTTGCAAAAAAAGCAAACATGATTCTGGGATGTATTATCAGGAATGTTGTAAGCAAGATACGAGAAGTAATTCTTCCGCTCTACTCCGCGCTGATTAAGCCTCAGCTGGAGTATTGTGTTCAGTTCTGTGTGCCACATTTCAGGAAAGATGTGGACAAACTGGAGAAAGTCCAGAGAAGAGCAACAAAAATGATTAAAGGTCTAGAAAACATGACCTATTAGAGAAGATTGAAAAAATTGGGTTTGTTTAGTCTGGAGAAGAGAAGACTGAGAGGGGACATAATAACAGTTTTCAAGTACATGAAAGGTTGTTAAAAGGAGGAGGAAGAAAAATTGTTCCTCTTAACCACTGAGGATAGGACAAGAAGCAATGGGCTTAAATTGAAGCAAAGGCAGTTTAGGTTGCACATCAGGAACAACTTCCTAACTGTCTGTCATTAAGCAGTGGAATAAATTGCCCAGGGAGGTTGTGGAATCTCCATCACTGGAGATTTTTTAGAGCAAGTTAGACAAACATCTGTTAGGGATGGTCTACATAATAGTCCTGCCTTGAGTGCAGGGGACTGGACTAGATGACCTCTCAAGGTATGATTCTATGTTTAAACAGGGGAGTAGAGAGTAGGACTAAGGAATTGACTTTAGCTCTGTCTGTAACATTGGTGAGATCAATATGGGAATACTGTGTCCAGTTCTGGTGTCTACATTTTAAAAAGGATATGGAAAAACTGGAGAGGGTGCAGAAAAGAGCTACAAAAATGATCTGAGGACTAGCAAAAATATTTTACAGTGAGAGACTTAAAGAGATCAAGCTGTTTCATTTATCAAAAGAACATTGGCAGGTGTTTTAATTATGGTGTTTAAGTATCTTAACTGAGAGAAAATACCAGGCAATATAGGCCTCTTTAATCTAGTAGTGAACAGCATATCAAGAACCAATTGCTGGAAGTTAAAGCCAGAAAATTTCAAATTGGAAGTAAGGCATAATTTTTTAACAGTGAGGGTGGTTAACCATTGGAACAAACTACTAAGGGAAGTAGTGGATTCTCCATCTCTTGGCATCTACAAATCAAGACTGGATGGCTTTCCAGAAGATATGCTTTAGTCAAACACAAGTAATAGAGGTCAATACAGAAGAAATGGAATGGAACTGAGTGGTGCTATACAGGAGGCCAGATTAGATGATCTAATGGTTTCTTCTGGCCTCAAAATGTATGAATCTATTAATCTGGTTCTGTACTTCTCCAGGCTGGGCAAGGTGGGGCCAGGGCTCTACAGTTTCACAGAGCATTTTCTGTGTCGGGTGCTTGGCTGCCTGGTTCTTGCTGACATGTTCAGGATCTAACTGATTGCCTATGGGGATCAGGAAGGAATTTCCCCCCAGGTCAAACAGGTAGTGAACTTGGGGATTCATCTTCCTCTGCAGCATGTGGGTATGGGTCCCTTGCCAGGATTATCTGAGTATATCAACAACAACAATACACTTAGAAAGTGGAGGTCCACAATGCTGAGTGTCCCTGACCACACTGTATGGTTTTATTCAAGTCATCTCAGAGCTCCACAGGGTTAGTACTGAGCTAATGCAGCCAAGTTAATCACAGCCACCAATCCATGATTGGACATGGCCAAAAAGGGCTAGCCGGCAGTGGCCAATGATGACTTCAGCCCTCTCAAGACTAGTTCTCAATGATACATCCCTGTTACGGATAAAATCAAACTATCTTATACCCAATAGTCGCTACTAGCAATGCTTTTGAAATGTTTCCAGTCTCCTGATGTGTTGTTTAAGCAACATCCAAGTTTCAGATCCATTTAAGAGAATCAGAATTATACAGGTTTGAGAAATCCATACTATTGCATATACTGTTTCACCTTTTTTTGACTGCAGACCCTCTTCAGGTCTTCCATGGCTAAGGCTGCTAAACCAGTTCTCCTTAGGATGTCTGGCTGGCCGCTTCTGTTTGATAGTTTAGTCCCTAAATAGATAAAAACATCCACTATTTATATGATTTGTCTGACTCTGGAAGCATTGATGTCTTGTACCAGAACTTTTGCACCTACACTCTAGCTTTTATTTTTACCCAAGAAACCCTTAGCCCTGGGGCAGCTATCTTCTGCTGGAAGGTCTCTAGTGTACCTTTGAGATTGCATGAGCCCTGACCAAAGAGAACGAAATCTCCCTTACCTTCATAGGTTTGTTTATCTCACTTAATCATTTCCCTACCATTTTGGAGGCCTCGGGCACTGGTGCACGTTAGTTTCTCCTAATCTCTGTCTGTGGCGCATAATTGCCTGCTCTCCTCTGCACTATCTAATGTTGTTTATTGGGTTTAGTGTGCAAATGCTAGATGATTATGGTGACCTGTGATATAAAGGGGGTCAGACTATATGATCTAGTGGTCCCTGCTGGCTCAAACTTTGTGACTCTAAGAATCAGATCTGTTGTGCTTGGTGGTTAGGGCACTCACATGGGAAATCCAGGGTCCAGTCCCCCTGCTCCAATGACTTTTTAACTATTTATCCACTGTGGAACAGCTTCTGCAGAACAGACAGAGGCAGCCCCACATAAGAATGACCCATAGCCCTTTGGTTAGAGTACTCTCCCTGTTCAAATCATTTCTTCCCCTCAGGGAGATGAGGGGAATTGAAGCTGGGTCTCCCACATCCCAGGCGAGTGCTCTACCCACTGAACTAAAAATTATAAGGTGACTGCTGCCCCTGCTGCTGCCGTCAACACCTACAGCCAAGTTTTGAATGGGGCTCGATCTGGTCATCAGCCTGTGAGCACACCTACCAGAAGGGCCTTGTATGTGAGATAGGTAGGTGAGTGCCTGTCGTCTCCCGGTTTGCGGATTACTCTGGCACTTTGACAGGAGCTAGCAGTCTGATGCCGAGAGTGAGGAAGCAGTGCACATTCCCAGAGGTAGGAACTTAGGCAATGAGGGAAATTTTATCCTGAAAATTTAGACACTAAGTGAGTGTAGGCGCCTGCAGAGTTTGGTGGAGGTTTTGTGGATTGCAATGGAACCCAAAACTGCGATTTAGGTGCCTAAACCCCAGATTTAGATGCGTAAGCACCTTTTTGAATCCCACCCTAAGCACAGATGCTTTCATTCCCAAAGGGGAATTTTTTGAAATTTTTGAGCAAGAGAAATCAGGATATTAAACTGACATTGTTTTGTAACCTTAACTCATTTGCTATCACATAAATGGCTAATTACTGATCAATTCACTGTGGCGAGGCTAATTGCTGATCAAATCATTATGGCAATTCAGAAAGGACTTACAAAAAAAGAAAAGGAGGATTTGTGGCACCTTAGAGACTAACAAATTTATTTGAGCATAAGCTTTTGTGAGCTACAGCTCACTTCATTGGATGCATTCAGTGGAAAATAGAGTGGGGAGATTTATATACACAGAGAACATGAAACAATGGGTGTTATCATACATACTGTAAGGAGAGTGATACTTAAGATGAGCTATTACCAGCAGGAGGGGGGTGGGAAGAAGAAAACCTTTAGTGGTGATAATCAAGGTGGGCCATTTCCAGTGGTTGACAAGAACGTACATTGGTCAAACTGGACAGTCTCTACGTAAAAGAATAAATGGACACAAATCAGACGTCAAGAATTATAACATTCAAAAAGCAGTCGGAGAACACTTCAATTACAGACCTAAGAGTGGCTATTCTTCAACAAAAAAAACTTCAAAAAACAGACTCCAATGAGAGACTGCTCAATTGGAATTAATTTGCAAACTGGATACAATTAACTTAGGCTTGAATAGAGACTGGGAGTGGATGGGTCATTACACAAAGTAAAACTATTTCCCCATGTTATTTCCCCCCACCCCACCCCCCACTGTTCCTCAGACGTTCTTGTCAACTGCTGGAAATGGCCCACCTTGATTATCACCACTAAAGGTTTTCTTCCTCCCCCCCTCCTGCTGGTAATAGCTCATCTTAAGTGATCACTCTCCTTAGAGTGTGAATGATAACACCCATTGTTTCATGTTCTCTATGCATATAAATCTCCCCAGTGTATTTTCCACTGAATGCATCCGATGAAGTGAGCTGTAGCTCACGAAAGCTTATGCTCAAATAAATTTGTTAGTCTCTAAGGTGCCACAAGTACTCCTTTTCTTTTTACGAATACAGACTAACACGGCTGCTACTCTGAAAGGACTTACAGTATCTTGTGGTTTCTCATTCCAGGAGAGATTTTCCACTTAGCTAAAGCATTGTAGCCACTGTGTTTTAAAACATAGTATACACTGTGTTCTTCACTCCAGGGTTTACTTGTTTTACATTAACACTTGGACAAAGTTTGTGCCTTTTATCTTATGCCCTCCAGTGAGAAAGTATGCCTTTGATTTTAAATATATAGAATATAATGCATTTCAGTTTAAAACATGTTTGATTTTAGAGGACATGCATTACTGTTCTATAGTATGATGAATGTGTGCCCTTACATGAACTACATCTCTACAAGATCCTATATAGATGTAACCAGCGTCTGAATGAGCTGTCCCCGACATCTAGTGGTGAGCTGTGGAAAACGACTTCAGGAGCTGATCTTGTTTGCATGGACACACCCTCCCTGCCTAGGTGCTCAGCATTATGGGATTGCTTGCTGAAATGATCACTTTGGCTGGTGTTGGATCCCCAGTCTCCTTTTTATTGGGGCAGGAGTAATAAAGCATTGTTATCCTTGTTGTGTGAACCGAGGGCAGCAGAACTGTACCTGGCATACCCTGATGGAGGGTCTCACCCTCAAATGAATGGCACTTGCTAGGCAGGGGACATGAGTTCCAAAGCCCAATGAGGGGGAATTTTTATCTAGTGGTGTGGGTATTGTTTGAGGGTCCTAGACACCATTTGATCCTTCCTCTTGCTGTGGTATAATAAAAAAGCTAATTTGGACTCAATTGAGGATCTTGTTACATGCTGCAGAGCTGAAATCAGTGATACGTAGGTGTAAGTATTAGACCTACTTTGAGACAGTCTCTGTTGCAAGAGGCTGCCCAGTGTGCACCAGCAGTCAGGCTCCCCACTAACAGCTGAAATCACTGAGAGTTGTGTTAAGTGGTGGGCCCTGAAGACATCTTGGTGAGTGGCCAGCTAGGGGGGCTGGTGGAGAAGGCCAGAACAAAGCCCTGCAGAGAGGCGTGCCAATTGGCCAGTGGGCCGAGTGAGTGCCTGAGCAGTGGAGCATGTAAAGTGCCTCTTTACTCCCACCCCTTCCACCCAGGGTGGGAGGTGAACTCTGTGGATGAACCTCTGAACTCTGGGGCTGCACTGGCCAAGGATAGCAACTGTGAGTGGGGTGCAGAGAAGGGACGGGCACATTAAAGGGACTTTTGGGTTGCTGGACTTAAGAACCTATGTGGAAAAGGACAATGTCCATCTTAGTTGGAGTTGCGTCTTTTGTTCATGGTTTATTTTTATGAATTCTAGTTGCGGTGTTTTTCCAGATTAATGCTGAGTTACTTCCCTCTTTTTATTAAAAGTTTTTGCTTCACTCAGACTCTGTGTTAGTGAAAGGGGAAGTATTGCCTCTTTGAGGTGCCTAGGGGGTCATGTGTAATTGTCCCAGATCACTGGATGGAGGCTCGCGACGGTTTTGTCTTATATTGTTGAAAGGAACCCCTAGATACTGAACCCAGCCCTGGTTGCTACTGGCTCCACCTGGCAGAAAGGTTACGTATATGTTTAAAAAAACCCAAAAAACTCCCCCCTCAACCCTGGACTAATAAACACAATTCTTTCATGAAGCAGAAACATTGGTAAAGGGCTTTGGCATATAAATATCTTGGTAGTTCATTCCATGTCAGTAATAATTATTATCTTCCTAAGAGTACTGTTACTTTTGCCATCACTGGTTCCACGACAACATTTTCCACAGCTCAGTGTGTAGTCCTTATGTCAGAGAGCCCCATCCGAGCAAAAAAGGCATTTTAAGTCAGGGGTTAGAGAATGAACATCACAAAATACTATTAAAACCATAAACCAGATCTTGTTACAGAACCATTCAAATACAGGAAAAGTACCAATTTGCATTAAGGGGCAAATGCACAAGGTCCATTTGGGCCCTGGAAAGATCCAGGGGAAGGAATCTTCCCTCTCCCTCCCAGGCTACATAGATGGCTAGGGCAGCCTCTGCATCTAGTGTACTACTTCTATAGGGGGGAAGAAGGGAACATTCACATAATGCAAATCTCCTGATCTCAATTCGTGCTCTCCCCACCTTCAAACACCCCATGTGTTGTTCCCCTTGCAGCTAAACTCTGTATAGGATGTGTATACACTCTTGAGTAGATCTTAAATTCTGCCATCCATTGTACTGTGGAAAACCACTGGTTCTGTAGCCAAAGGGCCCTCTGCATCAGAGGTGAGGACAAAATTGTCCCTAAATTGAGTAATGAACCTCATGGCATAATACTTTGTTTAGACTCCTCAGAACCTCTGGGTGCTACTACAATACAAAAAATTTTAAAAAATAATTGAATTAAAAAAATGAGAAAAGGGTTGCTGGGTTTGAATTGTCAATATCTAAGTCCTCCTGTCTGGTTTTCACATTGCAACAGCAACCTGTAGTTCTATTCCTCTGGGAACAGACACTGATCCTGAACTGAGAACTGTATGGCTGCATTTTTACAGAGCCCCATTAGGTTAGATAGGGTTTTGTGTGACTGCAGGAGTCCACCTGCATGGATGCAGTTCCAAGATCAGTGCCTCAATTAGCACACATATAGGTAAATAATCAGAAACATGCATGGCACGAGGATGCAAAACACTTTTTATTTCTTGTTACCCTCACTGTCCAAGAGAGAGAAAAACAACTAACATACTTTGTTAAAAAATAACATACACCCGTGAATTTGCGCACCCTATTGGGCTGTGCCTGGGTGCAATGATCAGCCTACATAAGCCCATTGCAGGATTGGGTCCCTCAACTAAGAGCTGCTACCTGCTATGTACATTATAGTAGAATGTTCTTTCCTGTGCATAAGATATATGAGGTTAAAGCAAAATGTACATATTGTTATTTGTACAGCCTCCAACAGTACGATAAGCCTGTCACAAGGAATGTGAAGATCAGGGGTGAAGTCCTGCCCCTATTGACGTCTACTGAGGTATTGTCATTGGCTTCAGTGAAGCTAGAATTTTACCCAAGATTCTAAGTCATTTCCATTAATCAGAGCAGAGCTGTAGAGATCAGCACATAACTGCCAAAGGCGCCTCATTGATTATGTGCAAAATGCCACAAAAGTTCAAATTAATGGTACGGGTTGGAATAAATCCATTTCAGTCATTTTCCTTAGAATCATCATCTATCATAGATCTCTATGCCAGTACATTTTGGCCAGATACACTGGATAGCATGAATTGCAATCTCAGAAATAATAATATTTAGTATATTCTCACAATATACCAATGGAGTAGGTCGGTACTATGTTATCCTCATTTTACAGGTGGGAGAGCAGAGGCAGAAGGAAAAAGTGATTTGCTGAAAGCCAAAGAGGGAATTGCTGCCAAAGATGGATTGCTGGCCTCCTAGTTCTGAGTTTTAATCATGATTTTATTTTTTTTTGTTCTCTTTCAAAATTACTTAGAATTGTAGGCTTTCTTCAAGAGAGAATTGAACAAGCTTTGTTCAGAAAAATGGAACAATAGTTTTCTTCAGTTATTAAAAAGTGAGTTCGTTATCTCTGTTCAGTTCCAAGAGCACAGGTATGCCCATTACAAGAATCACCATAATTAATATTCTCGTTCATGGAGGCCAAAGACTGAATGGGCATAGAGGTTGAATTTATTTTTCATCCCTCCACCATGGATAGAGGACTTCAGGATCCTTTGCTATTAGTATTGCACAATGAAAGTTAAACTTCTAAAACCCTAGGACTAAGCTTATTTGACCTTGATTCTTGCCAGTTTTTCCTACATCATCATACTATTATTTCTACATTGATACTGTGTCATAGTTTAATGCTGTTTTCAATTAAAATATTTGGTAAATTCAGCTAAATTAAGAAATGTATCGATTAGAGAATTTCTTTCAGTGGTATTGTTTAAAGTTCTTATGTGTTTCACAAAAGGGATAACACTTCCTTTACTAAATTAGCTGCAGAAACAACACTTTCAGCTGAAATTTCTTGAGTATTGGAGCTGTTTGTGTTCTTTTCACAGTACGAAGCTTCCTGCAAGCAGAATTCCACTTTAAAAATTATGTACTCTTTTTTTTTCTTCAAGTCCTTAATAACCACAAACCATACTGGCTGTTCCACTTATTGTACATTTGAACGTTGCTGAATTCAACCTATGGAATAATTCCCATTAGAAGTATTACAAATATGTAGGCGATGAAGAGCAATAAATACCTCAGTATTATATGAGGCAGAATTCAGATCAGCTGAAAATGTTATATTCTTTAAATATTTGACAAGATTAAAATTATATGTTTTCAATTTTCCACCCTCCTTTTTCTGAACATCAATAATTTGAGAGAGATGTAGATCCAGTCCAAAAAAAGAAAAAATATTTAACAAACTTATATAAAAAAATGTTTACCTGTTTTTTTTAAAAATCTGAAATTCAATCATCTCTATAGTTGGCCAAAAATTGGGGAAAAATGAAAGTTACATGCACGTATTGAAAGAATAACAGATACCCTCCCTACACACACTACATTTTAAATATAAGAAGCAAATGTTATTCCTCCTCTGGTAATCTTTAACTGAAAGATCACTGATGTATTAGGAGAGACTGACACAGAGTTTTGCTGAAATACTACTGTTTTACCCTAATTTTAGAACCACCAGCTGATGGTGAACTAAAACTTCCACTTCCACTGTTTTCAGCCTTGTCAACACTAGAACAGTTTGCTGGTTTAGCTATACTGGTAAACCCCCTCCTAGCGTAGGCTCAGTTTATTCTGGCAAAAAAAAATGCTTTTACCGGCATAGTTTATTCCAGTTCCCCAAATAAAATAAGCTATATTGCAAAAAGCACTTTTATGCCACTGTAACTGCATTAACAGTAGAGCTTTTGCTGATATAGAAAGAATGAAAAAGAAATCACATCCCTAACTGATATTGTTATAGTGGCAAAAGCTTCTAGTATAGAACTGGCCTTAGTCAAATGTAGGTACTGCAGGTGTAAAGCTACCACACCACTATCATTCTTTTCCCTTGACAGATTTCAGGGGTTTGCTTGACATTCATGGAATGAGGTCATATAACCGTAGAGCCAAGCTGGTTTCATTTACATGCAATTGAGATGCCCCAATGACTTTGTAGTAGATTTGTCAGTCACACATAATGCTCAGTCAGAATCCGAGTGGCTGTCTGACTTCTGAGCAAGTTCACCAATTGTCCCCAGATTTAACCAATAGCAGTGATACTGCAGTTCCTATTATGGGTTATTTGTAGCTGAGCAATCTAGTATCTGAGGTAGTCAAAAAAGTTGCTGGGACCAAAGGTGCCCAGACCATCTTGAAGTCAGTTTCTGCCCATTGCAATCTGTATGGTCTACAACTGTGGACAGAATCATTAACATGCCGGTATTTATTACTAGTCACGTGTCTGTCACGTAGGTCATGGAAGTCATGGATTCCGTAACTTTCTGCAACCTCTGCAGGGGCCAGTGTGGCTGAACTAAGGGCCACCCAATCAGCTGGCTCCAGGACCAACTGCTCAGGTGGCCACTGGGACAGCCACACCAGCAGCTCCGGGCAGAGGTCCCCGGCCAGCTGAGCGGTCGTGGTCTGCTTGCCCCAGCTGCAGTCTGTGGTGGGCCAGCTGAAGCAGCTGCGGTTCACGGCCCCTGGCAGCTGATGATGCTGGTCCCCTCTCACCTCCCCAGGAGTGGCCACCCCACTCCCCACCAGTGCCTCCACCATCCCGCACACATTTATTCACAGGCATTTTTAGCATAAGTCATGGACGGGTCACAGGCTGGGAATTTTTGTTTATTGCCTGTGATCTGTCCATGACTTTTACTAAAAATACCCGTAACTAAATTGTAGCCTTACTTGTTACTCTGAAGCCCAAAAAATGCAATTATGATAGCGTTATCCAAGAGAAAATTCTAATAAATTAATATAACAAATAAGGGGACATTAATCTATGGGGCATGCCATTCTGTGATTAAAACAGATTTAAACAAGGGAAAGCAGATTACATAGCGGCCTGGGTAAATGATAACCTACCCTGAGAGACCAACATTTAATTTTGGAAACAAGAACAGCTGTGGAGAGTACATTGTTAGGGAAGACATCAACAAACACCTAAATGTAGTGTTACTGTACATCCACTCTTTGATGCAAGTAAACAATTTATAATCTGAGCTATTTCTCACACTTGCAGATTAGGATATTTACCATTTAATGGGAAATGCGCCTTAAAGGCGGCAGTGATAAGCTTATGGTACTGTAGACAGTAAATCAATCTATATGTTTGGTAGAAAAGATGATTTCATGTCTATCCCATATTTGGAGGAGGTTGACACCTAAAAATATACTGATCTGACAGTGTAATTTCCACAGAAGACAAGACAGAAAGAACCTATCAACACTTAGGACTGAGACATATACATAAACTAAGTAAGGAAGGATTTTATTATTTGGATGAAAGGTTTTACTCCATCCATGAGGGTTGATATGCAGCTTTTAGCCTAAATATGGTTTCCTACTAATGGCCTTTGATTTGGATTTTTTAATGAATATTGCTTTCTTTACAATACTTTTGGATTTTGGCCATTTTGGAGGGCAGGTCCTGCAGCCTTTACTCTCATACACCACAAACTGCTGACCTTTATTGAAATGTAGAGTGGGATAAGAGGTACTTAACCTGGAGCACTCATTCTAAAATGTAGGCTAGAATAGTGGCCATTGTGGTAGGGTACTGTCAAGAGAGTACCTGAAATCAGTAAGGGTTATAGAGAAAGCCTGATGCCTGAAGGTTACAGAAATGCAAAGGGTAAACAGTTCTGGATGTAATATTGCCTGATCACAATATGTTTGACATACCTAGTTTTACAGACCAGCTTCCACCAATTTGAGATACCTTAAAATTCCCACCCCAGCACAGAGGCTGAAGAACATGGGGTTAGTGGTATGGATCCTGTTTAATAGCTGAGAAAGGTCTTGTAAAGAGCATTGGTATCAGAGAGTTCTTGCCCTTGGCTCTGCAGTCAGTCAAGCAGCAAATTGTTCTTGACGCACTCCATTGAGTAAACAGGTCATGTAGTAGCTTTGATTATGTATGGAGTCATAATTACAAAATATTTGCCTTCAAGACTTTTAGAAGATAATGTTAAATATTTAAACAAAAACAACCTAGATGAAACATGAGTGGCTGAAGAAATACTTCACCAATTTCAATTTGGATAGGGTGCCAGGGGATGGGAGGCAGTAGTGTACTTGACAGCCACAATTTGTCACTGAATTATTGAGCTGTGCAGAATTTTTCCTGGAGGTCAATATATGTCTAGCCCCAGCTATGTCCCATTACCTTAAGCAATATGCAAGTGTCCATTGTAAGACAGAATGAAGGTGCCAACCCAAAAAATACATCAGGAATGTGCTATTTATGCGAGGTCCTTGTTGTCCCCAAGTTTGTTCTTGAAAATCTATGTACAATTTGGTCAGAATCTTGAGGAGGCAGATAATCAAATGTTTCTAACTCAGCAAGCTGGCTGGATCCTTGTTTCAATTCCTCCTTGGAGAAGACACTAAAAGGGTACATGGGAAAGTGTATTGAAAAACATGGCACGATAGAGTGGTAATCATATGAAGCATTCCTTTTCCATGGTGGAAGTTGGAGCTGCTTGTTGCAAAAAGTATCTCATCCAGCATTTGATACATAGGGGATGATTATTAGCAGCACTCGTAGAGACAATAATTTTTGTCTAGTAACTGTGTGCTCAGATTAAGTGCCTGCTATAGAAGATGACATGTCACTTTGCTGCTCTTATTTGAGAACAAATCACTATTTGCCAGCAACTCAGGCGGAGACAGAGAAGTTATTCAGTAGAGCTGTGTTTTAGCATGATGTTGTACATTTGATTTTAAAACACAATAGAATATACACAAATTAATAACTGATAAAGAGGTACCATGACAGAAGCAGGAACAGATTTTTTGCCCTAGTACGTAAGTTATCTTTATTCTTCATTTTTAACAAGGCCAAACTTAACATTTTGCACAAAACTATTCACTAGCTTTGAAAACAAAATACATCAGAAACATCAGTTAAATTTATGGTCCCTGTTGAAAATTGCATGTTGTCATCACTACCAATAATTCTGCTTAAAGACTTTGGAAAGGTGAAACAAGGATATCCAAGAAATAACAAACAGTTCAAATATGGACTATGACATACCCCCTTCTGACAATGTGACCTATACCAAGTTTGTATCTGTATTAATCAAATCCTAATGTAAACAACTCCACCATATAAACATGTGAAATTACAAAGTCATATTAGGAAAGGATTAGATGCTTAAATGGTAACATTAAATAAGATACAAAGAGCTAATATAGGTCCCAATTTTGCAAATACATATGCATGTTTAATTTTATGCTTAAGTAAGTGAACTTTATGCACAAGCACAAAGTTAGGTATGTGAATAAGTATTTGCATTATATGAACATATAGCTAACCCTTTAATTACTATGCCTTTTAAATAATGGGTCAAATCTTTAAATAGATGAACTATTGCCATCCTCACCATGAACATTTCTTTTCAAAAATAAATAAATATGAACGGTTATGAAATAGGAAAATTGTACATTACCCACACAAGGCATATAAAAAGGAACTATCTGAAAACATAAGAACTGAGGGGGAGTTTTCTATTTATAATACCACAGAGGAGACACCATCATCATCAGATTTTGGAAGACATATTTTATTCCACTTACGTTTCTTTGCTTTTATTGTCATAAATGTGACAATGCATTTTACTTGTGAACTATCTTTTAATTTTTTTTAATATAATGAAAAAGCTGTTGTAGCTATTTTAATCCATCCACTGAAATGCTCCTGAGCAAAGCAAAACTAAATTCTGAGGCTAAAGCATTCAGATAAACTCAGATTTGGCTTGTGGACATGGACACACAAATGAGCAAATACATTAGTAGCCTTTTTGGCACTTATCTGCAATAAGACGTAGAGAGGTTTAAGTACTCTCCCGTCCAACAAAACAGCTAAAGTGACAAGTCCACATTTAAACTGTGCAAGCCAGTAGTTCACATTTAAAGAACAAGCCTGACTGCAGTTATGAGCACAGAAACAACTTTAAAAACCTGCTTCTGTTTTATTCAATTTGAAAAATTATACTGATTTTTTAATAGTCTAAATACATTCATTCCCAGGCTAAGTAGTTATACAGTAATTCATATGATTTTTAACCACGCACAACCAAATTATAAATCCCTGAAATATGGATTTATTATAGGAATACTGACAACAACTTCAGAGATATAAAAGACACTCTGATATATCATTTGTAGCTCAACATTAAGTATTTAAACACCTGGGCATTGGCAGATGCATCACTCCAACTGTTTCACACTATTACCACTTCCTAGGACCATCTTGTTTAAATAGAATTCACAACAGTTCCCAATTACTTACAAGGATAATTTTTTTAACACTACAAACATTTAATGTCTTAACTTGTATTCCAAGACTTTTGGAAAAAAGAGTTAATCTTTCTGAGCCTCACAGGGTCTGAACACACTCCCGGCAATGATATCCTTGCTTAACTTCAAGAATTCATTTCATGTTTTGCTTCTTCCAACAGTTCAAGGCACCCACATAGCAGTTTTTGTTCTTCCTTAGAACTTTTTCTGGTGCATCCTCATCTCACATATTTATGACCCTTGCTCTGTCAGTGCATTCTGACTGCTGAAATAACTCTCAAAGGACTTGGCACTGCTTCTCTGCAGGAGATATAGGGTAAATTTCCAAACAAAAGGCACTGTGTTGTGGATGAAGTTAGAAATACCAGCAAATACAGAATGTGTGGCTTTCATACTTGGGAGACAATGTTGTAGACTGCACACATCAGCTGGACTTAAGCAAAGGTCTTTTTTCCTAAAAGGCCTGAAAAATGCTTAGGACAGCTGTAGTATGTATGTGTGGACAAGAGCCATTGTATAAGCATAGCAAGCTCAAAGTGTTTCAATGTCTTTTGCAATGCTTCTACACTTGGACAGAACCATAAAAAGTGTAAATCTACAGTATAAAGTGACCCCTATAAGACTGCTCATGGGACAGCACTGGCAGTCATTGTCTCCTGCACCTTGAACAGTAGGTACATCTAGAAAGAGTAGTAACGTTTTTCTACTGTAGAACAACAAGAACATGGAGACACTACTATTTCCCCCCCTTTTGTCTACTGTAAATTAGTTACTGAAGCCAGGAAAAAAACTTACATCAGGTATGAGTTTTCCTTGTCTTCCTGAGCGTGGATAGTATGTATGCAAAACAGCTATCACTTCCCTGAGGCAAAGATCTTCAAGTCACATCTAGTGTAGTCCCTGCCCCAAGGAGCACACTATATTTTTTATTTTTTGCATTTACAGCATTTGGCACAATGGGGCCTTGATCACTGATTGGAGTTGTGTGGTTCTACTACAGTATAAGTAATAATATAATAAGGCAGGGGTCACAAATGCTTCATTCCCTCATTCATCCCAGACTTCCACATTTTCTCATTAAATTCCTCTCCCTTTTCTTCACGAGTATGCCAAGACTTCAATGTGACATCCATTTTCACTGATAGGAAGGTATATCAATACCATCTCCCCAGATTTAAATGCTGTGAGCTGGTATCAGATGCCAAAATGAGGCAATGGAAAGCAGTTATAGGGATCAGACCAGGAGTAACTGGGGGAAATTTAATGGCTTGTGATATATAGGAGGTCAAATTAGATGATCTAATGGTCCCTTCTGGCCTTAAACTATCAAAAAAAACTTCAGGAAGCAACAGTTAAGAGGATCACCTTTGTGAATGCGTCTAGTCCAATGTATAAGAACCTAAATTAGCCTTGTAGTCAAGTCATCGGGTGTTCCCAGCTTTCCCTTTTAAAATATAAATTGCACGTTTCATTCAAAGCAATCCAGAGACTAAATTGTGGTAAGAATGTCCAGCTATTTTGTTGTACCAAAAAGTATTAATGTTAGTACCATTTGATATACAAGTGACTATTATCTAGCCATACAACATATGGAGCCATGCACATATGACTTTTTAAAAATGGCCATGCCTTTAAATGATACAGCCCTGACTGAGTAGCGGAGAAAAATGAATTTTTAAGGCCTTTGTCTCCACCTGGAGATGAATTTGTGGCACAACCCATGTCTGATACTAGTATGCAACTAATAAAATACCACCCGGAGCTTAAGATCAACAGTCATTCCTTCTAACTTGTATCGCACAAGACAATCATACCATCAGCAAACTACAGTGCCAGTTAAGCACATTTAAAAAAACCCCACACAACTCATAGCAAAGGGCATTTCTGAGAAAGAAAAATCTTAAAAGTTTTGAATTTCAAAAATAGACACCACACTCACACTCAAGGGACATCCTTCACTTTTAGGCCTTTGTCACAAATCTGGATCTTTATTGTTCTGAAATAAATGCTATAAACACAAGACTCAAAAACAAACTCCAACTTTCAGTCTCAGGAGAGGTGTGGTTCAATGCCCATATCACATGTAACAAGAAAACTTCCTTTAAAAAAAAAGGAAAAGAAAATCACTGTAAAGTCTTTCATAAGCATGAAAATGCAACCCTTGGTTTTGTCTCATTAGTTTGTATAGAGGTGGGCATCAAAAAATTCTGCATTTTCTTCCAAGTTCTTGCTATGACACTTGACGAACTTTTTGCCACTCAACAAATTCATCAAGGAGAACAGGCCCTGGAAATAGCAATGTTCAAAATTACAAGATGCAAAGCCTTTAAAAAATACTTTTTAGTGCCCTCTTGAACTATAAAGGCTAAATCCTTTAGTCTAGATAGTGTTCAGTGTCAATTATTATGATCAAATGTTTATGAAGAACTTAAGGTGACTAAAGTTATGCCACACCAAAAACAGATGAATTAGAGTTGTATTTGGGGGCTGGAGAAGGTGAAGTTTTGTTTGTTTGTTTGTTTTGTTAAAGTAAAGCATTTGACAGTTTGAGTAGATTTTATTGAAGTAGTAAGATGATATTGCATTAACATCTTAATAGCGCTATACTACAAACCAGGCTAAAGAATTCCCTTTTGCTAAAGATTTCAAAATTGCATGCAATTGTCTAGAATAAGGAGCAATATGATGCCTTATTCAATAAAAGTATAATATACTTGACTGTACTTTAGCTCTGGCTGGAAGAAAACCACAGATCATTCCCCAAGGATGGGAAACTATGTTGCTTCAGTTTAACTGGAGCCCAACATTCATTGGCTCAAAAGAGAGGTTGTGTCCAAACACGGGGTGTCAAGTAGCAGCTGAACACAATGGATCAAATCCTCAGCTCCTGTAAATTGGCACAGCTCTATGGGCTTCAAGGGAGCTACACCAATTAACAACTGCTGATGATCTGGCCTGTTGCTTTTAAACCATCCGGCCAGTTTTTCTTTAGATTTATTCTAAATTATATTTTGTACTTTAAAGTAAAGTTTCTTTTCATGGAACTTAAATGTATTCCTCCATTCTGGAACTAGAAATATTGAAACTACACTTGAATAAACAATGTTATGAACACTTACATGCACCATCTTCATCGTAGTTGCTAAGATCTGCATGCACAGTTCTGCTGAATTCTAACACATTGTACCACTGATCCTTGTTCATAACTCTATACTTTGATTGCTAAGAAAAATAAAAAATATTTAATCAGGGAAGCTGATAAAAATTTCTTTAATTTTTAGTATTTCTAGAGTCATCTTGAGTTATTTCCCGGATGTACATAATTCCATTACTGGATACTGACATCCATTATTTCATCAATTCACAAGATGCCCATCAAAATGGTATCTCAGGGCATATAACACCAGCTGAAAAAACAAACAGAAGCTTAGGGAGGAATATATTCTGCAACCCTCTGCGGAAGCCAGAGAGTTTCTCTGAGGAAACTGATTGTGAATAGTGTCCAGAAAATAAAATATCAGGAGAATCTAGTGGCTGTTATTGGGAAGCTTGGACAAAAGGATGTGTTTTACATCTTGTCCTGAATCAAATTCAGCAAGGGATTCTCCTTCCCTCCAGGTTATGAGCTAAAGTAGAGTCCCCAAAGATACTCACTTTGGGTCATGTAGTGGCTTAAGTGGTAGAGAGGCACATTTAACTCCAAGTTTACCTTTTCGATATGAGAAAAAAGAAATTTCAGCTTCTTATATTACAGCTCCCTTTGGCTTGGGAGGGTGCAGACGATAGGAAAAAAGTTCTCCTCTGAGATATATAGAAGTTATTACTGTTTCATAAATGTGTCAATAAAGGTGAAATGGAGGAGCAATATAGCTGTACCCTCACACAGAGGTGCACAAGCCTCACAACCTCTTCTAACTGCAGCACACTGTAATGTCACCCTCCAGACAGCTGAGACAACTTATTTTTTAAAACAATAATAGAGTACATACCTCCAAGTACTGATAAAATACTGAGAACAGTGGCCATGTTCTTCCAAGCAGAAGTGCTAACATAGATTTTGCAGTATCAATATCAAGACTTCGCTGGTCTTTATCCTAAAATTACAAAGAAAGGAGCACTTAGGAAAAATTGATTAAGGAACTTATACTCAAATGTTCTAATGATCGGACAGACTTACCCTTGCAAAATCAAAGGCATATCTGTAGATATTCTTAAAGGATGAAATGTCATTCAGTTGTGACCGCAAAAAATCAAACTTACTCTGTAACTTTTCTGTGCAGTCACACCTTAAACAAAACCAAACAAATAATGTTAATAAAAAAAATCCCTATATGCAAAGGTCAAGTTTGCTCCTATTATAAACATGCTTGCAGTGGGTAATATAGGCCTGTTTTTTAGATGCGTTCACAAGTCACTGACGTTAGGGATGCTCAAGCCATGTAAACAGACTTTCGTTTACCAAGTACACAGTTTAAATTCTCTTCTTGTACTTTTCAAAGTACAACCTTTTAAATTACTAAGGACCAGATTCTGCCAGCTTATTTCTGTTTAGTAGTACCTTGCTCTGCAAGTATTTCAAGCCTGATGGAGTAAGGTACCGTTCAGTGTCAGTAAGTGCAGCAAAATCTAGCTGTAAGTAAAGACCCTATGCTGCACACCTTGCATATACAAAATTTTCATTAGTTATCCAAATGTAAGAGTTGCTCAAGCACTATGCAAAATATCCTAGAGCCTCTTTTATATGATTTAACTGAAAGTTGAGAGCAAATACCACAGCATGAACTGCTTAGTGCCCATTGAACTGGGACTGGTAGAAAAAATGGTTCACAAATTACAGAACAGAATTTATAAGTATAAAAATTATTGCTCATGAAATTGGCTCTGTTTAAAAATAGCTTTGGGAATATTTTTCTTAGTATGGCTCTTAAAAAAAAAAGTGTATGGGCTAGATTCACCAACTGTAGGGATTCACTTCAAAGAAGAGTAGTTGGTTATATTAACTCTTCACTCCATTGGGGTTCTATTGCAGGGCTTATACATGAAAGACAGGTCATTAGGAGTCTTGCAGTGCATGTTGCTGAGATGATTCGCTTCCTTCCCAACCAGCATCTCCTACTTTGGGTTGAGTTGGCTCACTCTATGCCTCCCAGGGGAAGAATATTGCTGACATTTTGCTCTGTCACAACTTCTACCTGGCAGACTTTTTGCTGCTTGTGGAGGGCACTAGCAACTACACAAAATGGCACAGACCCTGGGCCAAATCTGTAGAGTGCAGAGAAGATCAGTGCTCAGTAAATAATCAGCTAATTAGATTATACATACACGACAAAAATTATTAGTTTTACACTTAACACGTGTTAACCTCAACCCTGCCTTATTTGTTTTCTAAAATATGGTGAGTCCCTTCATAAATAATAACAAGATCTAAATTAGTTCAGTTTTTATTTATCCTCCCACCCTGAACCATGTATTTGTCAACTTTCACTCTGGACACTTGTCCCTAAATTTGAATACAGTATAGTTAAATTTAAAAAACTAAGATGCATATATAACAAGCATGTCTCTTTCATTGCTGGAACCTTTGTCCCAACATTAACTGATATACAAAAATATGTCTGCAATACATATAGGTATGCATGATCTAAGTCAATACAATGCCAGGAATGAGTGGTACTTTGACTTCTATTTTAGGGGGGTCTATGTAAGGCAGACTCCACATAGAAAATGCCATAATAGATTAATCATTGTCCATCGGGCCCAGTATCCTGCCTTTAGCGATACCTGATGTGTCAGAGGATGGTAGACACCTGGCATGGAGAGGAGAACCTGAATTTTTGGACAAAGCAGTCTGTCACCAAGTTCTCATTGGTTACTTATCTACCAGATTTTTTTAAAAAAAGACCAAAACCCAAAGCTTTATGGTAGTGTGTCTAGTACTCCCACAAAATGAAATAACACCACCCATATCATAAAGACTTAAATAGTACTGACATATATATGCTTTATTTGAACCATTTTTTTCCCCCCTATCTGCAAGGCCTCTCTACAGCTCCCACCTCCAATTGTACTGTGGTTGATTCAACTGAGTAGAAGTGCACTGAGGACTGAATCCATGCTGCCTATTTCTCCAGTCATGTAAAGAGGCAGTCCCTTCAACTTCTTCCAAATTATCAGTGGACAGCTTATAGAGTGCCTCAGACCATGGACACAGTATAGCTGCAGTGGGAGTAGCAGAGAAGCACATCTTTGTTGCACTAGAGGTTCCACAATGTCAGATGATCAACTGAATGAAATAACTGGCGAAAGGTTTATTTACATTAAACTTACTACTTTCTGTTGGGCCATAGAAGAATGGAAGGAGAGGTGATGATGGGGAGGAAATAAGCAGGAAGGAAAGTTAAATGATTCTCATAAGAATGGCCATAATGGGTCAGACCTATTGTCCATCTAGTCCCGTACCCTGTCTTCAGACAGTGGCTAGTGCCAGATGCTTTAGAGGGAATGAACAGAACAGAGCAATTTCAATTGATTCATCTTCTTCATCATCCAATCCTAGCATCTGGCAGTTAGAGGTTAAGGGGCACACAAAGCATGGAGCTGTCTCCCTGAACCATCTTGACTAACAGCTATTGATGTACCTATCCTCCATGAACTAACTTAATTTTTTTTTAAACCAGTTATACTTTTAGGCTTCACAACACCCCTTGGCAATAAATTCCCCAAGCTGACTGTGTGTCATATGAATAAGTACTTCCTTATATTTGTTTTAAACCTGCTGCCCATTAATTTCATTTGGTGACTCCTGAGTCTTGTGGTATGTGAAGGGGTAAATTAACACTTTTTAATTCATTTTCTCCACACCATTCATGATGTTATAGAGGTTTATCATATCACCCCTTAGTCATCTCTTCTCTAGGCTGAAGAGTTCATGTCTTTTTTCATCTATACTCATATGGAAGCTGTTCCATACCCCAATCATTTTTGTTGCCCTTCTCTGTACCTTTTCCACTTTTAATAATATATATATATTTTTTGAGATAGAATTACCAGAACTGCACACAGTACTCAAGATGTGGGTGTATCATGGATTTATATAGTGGCATGATGATATTTTCTGTCTTATTGTCTATCCCTTTCCTAATGGCTCCTAACATGCTTTTAGCTTTTTTTGACTGCCTGCACAGTGAGCGGATGTTTTTAAAAAGAACTATCCACAATGACTCTAAGATCTCTTTCTTGAGTGGAACAGCTAATTTAGACCCCATCATGTTGTAAGTACAGTTGGGATTATGTTTTCCAATGTGCATTACTTTGCACTTAACATTGAATTTCCTCTGCCATTTTGGTGCCCAGTCACCCAGTTTTGTGAGATTTCTTTGTAACTCTTTGGAGTCAACTTTGGATTTAACTATCTTGAGTAATTTTGTATCATCTGCAAACTTTGCCATCTCACTGTTTACCTTTGTATCCTATCTTTTAACCAATTACTGATCCATGAGAGGGCATTCCCTCTTATCCCATGACTGCTTAGTTTGCTTAAGAGCCTTTGGTGTAGGACCCTGTCAAAGACTTTCAGAAAAAGTCCAAGTACACTACATCAACTGGATCACCATTTTCCACATGCTTGTTGAAACCCTCAAAGAACTCTAATGGATTGGTAAGGCATGATTTCCCTTTATAAAAGCCGTGTTAACTCTTCCCCAAAGTATTTTGTTCTTCTGGGTCTGATTGTTCAGTTCTCTACTATAGTTTTAACCAATTTGCTTGGCACTGAAATTAGTCTTACTGGCCTGTAATTGCCAGGATTGCCTCTGGAGCCTTTTTTAAAAATCAGTTTTACATTAGCTATCATCTGGTACAGAGACCGATTTAAGTGACAAGTTACATATCACAGTTAGTAGTTCTGACTATCACCTGGTCCTGGTGACTTCTTATTGTTTTATTTATAAAGGAAAAAAGGAGAACCAACGATTCAAAGGAAAGGAGTTGTCAATAAGTTTCCATTAAAACAACAATCGAAGTATTAAAAAAAGGGAAGGTCTAAAATAGCTATGGTTAAAAACAAAAAAAAGAGACAGAGTTAAAAAGGGGAACAGTTACATACAGAATTAAATTTAATTAAAATCCCAGATTTAAATTCCTCTTCTTCCATGTCAACTTCTAGGTAGAATACAAGATCTCTGAGGCAAGAAACTGTCGTCTTGCACAACTACAAAGCCTGCTTTTGGACAAAATATAAGTAATTGCATACAAAAAACCTAATGCGTTAAAATTATTATTTAGGTTGCACAGTAAATCACACCAAAGTTAGGAAATGTTAGATGTATAGTTGCACAAGTAACCTTAATTTTGCCCTCTTGTGCGTCCATCCTGTGCATTGACTGAGGCAGAGGTCCTGTGAAAAAAATAGTATGTAATCATGTAATTAAAGACTGTATCAGAACACATATACACAAGGGGACTGAATTAAGGTTGAAGAGGCAACTGTAAATCTGGCATTTCCTAACTTGAGTGCTTGACTTTGCAACCTAAATAACATTCTTTTGACAGGTTTTTGTATGTAATTTCTTAAAAAGTTCTTTAAAAAACGTTTAAACAAAAAAGAGGGAGTTAGGAGGGTTCCTGCCCCATGGGGGGCCCTTGAGGGTGGAGGGGGAAAATGAGCTGCTGGATCCAGGAGGGTTTACAGAGTGGACCCCGGTCTGACTCTCTCTTCCTTAGCACTCACTGGGAAGTGGAGAATCCTGCCCCATGTGACGCCCTTGCAGGGGGCATAGGCTACTGGGGCCATGTGCCAGATCGGGGGTGAGCCAAGCTTTCTTTTCCCCAAACTACAGCTGCTCTGGCACCTTCCTAGCATCTCCATTACAGTGTGTGCTCTTGTAGCTGTAACAGCCCAGCCTTAGAATATTCACGTTTAGTTATTATCTTGGCATGTTGTCAAAAGTTTCCTGAGCAACAGAGAGAGAGAGAAAGAAAATCATGATTTCACTAGTATCTCAGCAAAAAGCTAGATGGAATTTCATGAGAGAAAGGAAAGACTTCTCTAGCCTCAGGGCTTTCCCACTGACAATATCAAAGACTGTGAACAATGGAGATATGAGAGCTTCTCAAAGAATGGTCCCAAGAATCTTTTACAGTGGAAAGCATTAGGCAAGTTAAACATAGGTGTCATTTCCAGCCCCTCGCCTATAATAATAAAGATGACTGACAGCAATAGAGATTGGATATTGAAATCCTCTATCCACTGAGTTGGTGTAGGATGCACTAATGCAAATTTCCCCATACTGCCCACCAGTATACTTCAACACTGGTATATCTCCATATCCACTCACTTGTGTGTCTGCTGACTAGGATGACATTTCAAGATATGATTTTTGCTCAGTGAACATTAGTCTATTAGGGTCTGAAACAAGACCCCAATTCAGTTAAGAGAAATCATTAAATTGACGATTTGATGGCATGTCTGGTACTCCCAGTGACTGACTGGGGCCAGGTTTGAATTGGAGACCTACGAGCAAAAGGTGCTATATTTTATCGTCACTCCTGCATACTATCCAGAAATTGAGAGAAGGGTAATTAATATCTGCTTCCTCAAACACAAATTTGAACATGCTATCGTGTATAAAAAGCTCTTACTGTAACGAGGTCATCCCCTTTAACCATTCTTCCTTGGTAAAAAATCCCATGCTTTCAGCCTCTAATTTCCAGGCTAAAACTAACATAATAATCTGAGGGGAAAAAGAAAGCAAAATGTCAGTATACAAAGAAAACAATAATCACAACTATAATTTACAAATGGATACCTAGATGTTTATGAAGAACATTTAAAACATTCAAATAATTAAAGTGATTGTGCTACAGACTTAAAGGATTCCAAAATGTGAAATGTAACTAAGTTAGTTGAATTCTGTGTGACAATCTTTCCCTAATCCTACATTTCAGAAAATAAAGTATATCTGTTCTTTCAAAAATAAACTTAATTGACACACTTAAAAAAACAAAAAACAAACCTCCCCAGTTGTAACCTTGAGAATACAGGAAAAAGCCCCCATAATTAAGAAGCCACAACATTTTCCCCTTTCACTTATTGAAGTTTAAATTTAGTCTTATGAAAAAAAACTATCAATTTATTTACTTAAATTTCCATTAATGTTGAGCAGTAAAACCTACGTTCTCAGGTTCAACACCAATGTCTTCACAGAACTTTTCCATTCCCTCTGGCCCTACAACTTCATCAGGACCTTCAAAACCAAAAAGAAATCAGTCGAAGTTATATATAACATTAAAATTACAATCATTGCTAATTTTGGTTACATACATAAAAACAAGAAATATTAAATAAAAGATTACATTTAAGAACTGACATAGAATTACAACATTACTCGTATCAATAGCCTTTGTGGTAGAAAATGACCCTATCTGTAACGCGGGGGAAGATGAAAAGCAAAGAGTACCAGTTATCACCTACAAAGTATCCTCAAAGACTATTTGATAACTCAGCCATCTTCAGCATGCTTTGACCTAGTCAACAAAGCCCAACAGCTATTTTGTCAAGGAAAGCATTCACTGAGGCCAAGTAGCTATTGTTTTTATTATTATTTTTAAGTACAGCTGACATTATGGTTTAAGCCTAAATTTTCAGGGGAGGAATCAAGTTGTATGAAATTATTTATCAGTTAATAATTGTCCATAGCCTCAGTTTAGCTGATAATTTAGCATTTTGGATGTAATTTTATAATAAATAATAATACTGTAGTAACATTAAATGTATTACATAGCATCTAAGGATGAGCCTGCTGGGATTGTTATGCTTGGTTTTATGCTATATGCTGCCCCTTTGTATAATAAGGCCTCTGACAAGCAGCAAATTTGGCATCATATTAAAAAAAACACGTACAGACATATTCTGAGGTTTATCCATTACATTGTTGCTATAAACCTCTCCCTGGTACTTCAGTTATTTCTGCTGAGTTTGTTCCAACCACTACTCCAACTGGGCTATTAACAAAGCTGGATGGCCACATGTTGTTGTAAGGTCTATTTACTTTACATACCATTTTGCGAGGTCCTGGATAATTACTTAGGTATCGGCTAAAACAGCATGTTACCAAACTACAAAAGGGTGCATGTTATGTTTTTGGGACAACTATGGTAATTTTGCAAATTACTACTTTTGGGGGTACACTGATAACGTTGGAGGGGATGAGTGAGACATATAATTTTCCATGCATTATAGCCATCGTAAATTAGCAGTATCCTGGCTATGATCCTGAATTAGAACTCATTTTTAAAATCTGGTAATTCTGCTGGTTAATGGAATGAGAGCCACAGACAATTCTGAATACTGAAAGTTACTTCCTTTTCAGGTAATGTGTGCTATTGGCAGATGGGAAAGTGAATCTGTTTTGCAGAGCACAACCACTGGTTTATAGAACTAGTACAAGGTAGCACACTGCTGTCCAAGTACCTGGTCTTCCTGAGCAGAAACAATCACATGGAATATCTTTAATAGCTGAGCATTCAATCCTGAAACTGTTACAAATATGAGGATTTACTGTGTTTTGTTTTCCCCAAATCAATAGGAAGGACACTTGTATGGCTTCTGGATAAGCACTGTGTACTATGCAACACCGTTGTATTATTTTAAATAAGGCTACAGTAAGTAATAAGCCTTAGGAGTACGGATCAAATAGAAGAGGGGGAGGAGGAGGAGTTGGGAAAGAGGTGAATTCTAAAGAAGTTAGAGGGATATTTTTTAGCTGGAAACACAATTGTACAAGAAACACCAATTTGTATGTCTTATGGCCTATTTATTCAGAAAAACATTAATGTGAAAAAACAAGTGTTAATTTCCTTTAATTTATTAGCAGCTTGTTAATTACAAACAAAGCCATATGATTTTAAACATGTCTGTAGTTACTTCCATACCTGCATATTCATAAAACCAAGCCAGGCACTTCTTGCTTGAAAAATGCTCCTCTCCACTTATCACTTTACCAGAGGCTTGCGATCTGCAATAGCTTATAAAAATACACATACAAAGATGCCTAAAATGATACATTCACTGTTCCTCATTTTTTAGAAATGACTATTTTCTATTAAGTTCCAAATACTTCATTACTAGTCAGAACTAAACCAAAAAACGTCTTCATGAACAAATGAGCATATACAGAAATTTGTTTTAGTGGCAGCAGTTTGATACAGTACTTCACTTAAGTTCTATGCATTAATAAGAGTTGTAGACAGTTTCTCACATTGCCAAGTTTATTACAAATATTCCTTGTTTGATATTTAAAAATACTACTAGTTTGCAAGAGCACAAAAGGATGTGGCCTGTCAAAAGATCAATGCAACAGCAATAGTTCTTATGTTGTCAGCCAAATATTTAAACCTGGGTGCCTAGTTAGGCTTCTAAATCCATAATTAAGCATCCTAATGTAAGGGCCTGATTTTTCAGAAGCACTGAGCACCCACAAATCCCCCATAAGGGGAACCACCGAGTTCAGCACCTTTGAGAGTCACACTATTTTTATTTACATATATAAATTTGAAAATCTGTTCTCTTTTTCTAATGTAAACATCTGTTTATATCATCACATATCGTATAAATGGGCATGCACAGTGTGTCTGGAGGCCAGAGAAAATAGTAAGAATAAACAATCCATGGTAAATCCATTAATTTTACACACACAATATGGAGACAGTAATGATCAGCTTCTGCCCTTACATATGTGCACTAAACCCCAACGACTTCACTGTAACATGCAAATGCGTATGAGGTAAAATCTGTACAGTCCATCATTCTACATAGATTACACTTTATAACCTACATTTTTTTCAATTAAAAGTGGTCAGATCATCTTTAACAAACTATAACACCTTTAGAAATTTAGAAAATTCTTTTCAAATTTAGATGACATCCTTTCAGATTATTAAAATTATTAGTTTATGTAAAAATGAGATAAAAACTGACAGTAAAAGAGGATTTGGAATTATGCAATTCCTTCATGGCAACTTTAAAATGAGACATGTCAAACAAAAAAAGAAGGTTCCAATGCTGTGAGGTGCTGAGCACATTTATCACCTAATAAAGCACTGTAAAATTCACTGGGAGTTCAGGACATTCAGCACTTTGTAAAATCAGGCCTTAAATGACAAGCTGCACTTAACGCTGTGCTGCAGAAAAGCATCTATCAATTTGAGATTAAAAATGTAAATAATTAGGAAGAAACAAAGCCATACAGTGAGTTTTGGTTAATTCTTCCAGTTTAATATATTTAAATTTTTTTAAAGCACTGGCCATGATACAGAACACTAGAGCATTCCATTGCTAATCTTTTGCCATGGTGAAAACTGACTACTCCACTCATATTCTTTGTTTTCTGTCTTTTAGCAAATTGCTTATCCATGACAACCCCTTGCTTTTCACCCTATAACTATTAATTTGCCTTAATAGTCTCTTGTGAGAAACTTCTCAAAGGCTTCTTGAAAGTCCTGGTAACTTCAGTCAGTTGGTTCTCTTCCACTCACTGTTTTACTGACACACTCAAATAATACTAACAGATTAGAGAGGCACAATTTCCCTTTACAGAAACTATACTGGTTTGTACCTATCATATTATGTTAAAATGGGTGTTTTATAATGTTTAACTATTGCTATAATCTGTTTACCTGGTAGTGAAGCACAACTGGTTTTTGAAAAGGGACCACTTTATATATTCAGCAGACCTCTGGTATATTCATTCATTTTGATGAGATGCTTCTCACTTGTTTTGGGCATTCTAGGCTTCCTTGTTTTGTTATGAATCCTGCTGCCCTACTCCCATTCTGCTACACATACTGTAACCTAACCTGGAGATTATGGGTAATATGAAACCTGCTGTTTTGTAGATCTGGGATGCTGGGAGTGATGCAGTGGGTTTGAACAAGGAGACAGATACTGGGAGCAACCCAATCTCTATAATAAATGGTTTCAGAGTAGCAGGCCTGTTAGTCTGTATTCGCAAAAAGAAAAGGAGGACTTGTGGCACCTTAGAGACTAACCAACGTATTTGAGCGTAAGCTTTCGTGAGCTACAGCTCACTTCAAGGATGCACCCGATGAAGTGAGCTGTAGCTCACGAAAGCTTACGCTCAAATACATTGGTTAGTCTCCAAGGTGCCCCAAGTCCTCCTTTTCTTTCTATAATAAATGGCACAGTTATGCAAAATGGAAGAGGAAGGAGAGGCAGGGTTGTAAGCTAGTCCCCTCAAGCTTGTTGAGCAAGCCAAACATGGAGGCCATGCCACACCATGCAAGCTGTGTCTGGGACCCCGTTCCGTTGTGTCAAGCTGTCACTGTACTGCGCGCTGCACGGCATGGCTGTGCCGCCCTGCTGCGATACAACACCCCACAGCAGAGCGACGGGACGGCGTGTGCCAACAACACGCCGTGACCCACCATGGCATGTCGCGCCCCAACTGATGTCGCGACGTGAGGACACGCGTCGCCAAGCCACAAGGCGCTTCGGCTCCACCCTGACAGCGGGTCTCGGTGTCACCCGCCCTAGGGCGCCAACACGTGCCCAGAGGCACCGTGCGGCGCTGACAGCCCGCTGCCCAGCAACGCCGCCGCCTAGCGACGCCGCAGCAGGGACCACGGGGGGCGGGGATACGGTACCTGCCCAGTTTGCATTTCTTGAGGCCGGTCTCGTCCGCTGCCGCCGCCGCCGCGGATTTTCTCTTCTTCTTCACCGGCATCTTCCTGCCTCGGGGAGCGGGAGGGGCCGCCCCGCTGCAGGCAGCCGGGGCCCTCAGGCGCCTCCCCCCAGGGCACAGCCCCAGGCGCCTCCTGGGGACGAGGAGAGGAGCCCCGTGTTCCCCTCCCCGCACACGCCGCCCGCTGGCGGCCGCTTCTGCCCCGGCAGGGAAAGTGCGTGTCCCGCTACGGGCGGGTAAGAAGGGACCCGGCAGCGCGACCCGGACACAGACGGCCGGACGGGAGCAGGAAGTGACAGAACCGCGGGGGGGGGGGCGGGACTCACAGCGAGGGGCGGGTCTAAGGCTGGGGCCCGACGCACGCGCCCCTCTCCCTTAGCGCCCCACGCGGGCGGGGCGAGCCGCGCCCTGCGGGCCGCCTTCCCCGGGTACCCTGCCTCAGAGCTGCTCCCCGCAAGGCCGGCCCCGTGAGACGCTCCCTTTCTGTGGGGCGTCCCCGGCCCGTGATGAGTCTTTTTGCCTCCTTCACCCTCCCGGCCAGCAGCGGTAGCCAGTTCCGTGCGTGGACCCCCCCTCCGCCCCTTAAAACGCACGCTTCAAGCTCTGCCACAGCCGGTCCCTGTTCTCAGCCCTGAAGTGCGTCCCTTCCGAGAGCTACTCTGCTGCCCTGACACCCAGCAGCAGCGATCCTCCTGGAGGATCCGCCTCCGATGAAGTGAGCTCTAGCTCACGAAAGCTTATGCTCCAAGAGTTACTGAGAAACTGGAAAAGGTGAAATCCTTCACATTGCTCCAGCTGACAGCCCTGCACGGAGGGTCTACTAGTGCAGTGGTTATCAACCTTTTTTTATTTGCAGACCCCCTAAAAAAATTTGAATGGAGGTGTGGACCCCTGTGGAAATGAGACCACAGGTTGCAAACCACTTTTCTGTGGTAACGACAGCCTTTTGTGGACTCCTTAGACCTACTGTCTGGACCTCCAGGAGTCCACGGACCACAGGTTGAAAACCAGGATGCTAGTGGTAAGATTAAGGGAACAGGAAACCGCAAGACCAGTGGTTCTAAACCCAGTCAGCACACAGCTGTGGCCCATGTGGCTTTCTCAGGGCCATACAGGTAGCATATATATTGTGTTGCCCACATAACATATAGAGAGCTGCATATGCACCCCACAATGGTAAATAGGTTAAAAACCATTGCGCTAGACAAAGTCACACAAAAATGTCAAGAATACTGTGATACATCCAAGAATGTCACATAGGAAAGTAACATTTTCTTTACAAGGAACTACTTTCTGGATCAGATTCTATGGTATTATTCATGTATTGATGTTTTAATTTTTTCATGCTTTGATTTATGTCGATGTGGTATCTTGTATTATTTACCTGGAAAATGGAAATGTCAAAATTTTGTTAAAATCACCATCTTGAATGGTGTCTAGTAGTTGTTTAGCAGCCATTTTGGCTACCCTTCTCTTTGGAACATTGGCACCCTTTTGTTTGAGTTTGGTGGTCTTTTGCACAGTGGTAGGTCCGGATCCAGCATCTTGAGGTCGAGGCAGACAATCAGACGAACTTTGACCTGTAAGGTACAAATACCTTTGTCCCTCATTTGTAGAGGGAGGGGGTTCTGGGCTTCATGGCCAGGCAAGCCACTGACCCCACCAAGCGGGAGCAATGGTGGACTGGGAAGGAGGAGGGGTGGTTTCAGGCGCCGGGCAGCCAGGGGCGCCGGCGATGTCGGGGCCAGTGACCTGCCGGGGCTTGGGGGTCTCAGATGCCCCTCCTTGCCGGGCCAAGGCGCAGTCCCTCAAGACATGCCCCATCGCCCGGCAGAGGTAGCACCGGGTCTCCCCCGTGGAGTAATGGGGCCCCCTGGTAGGGGACTAGGATTGACCCCTCCAGCACCTCTCCGTCACGCGTCGCCGGCGGCAGTTGAAGCTGCACTTGCCGGCGGAACGAGAGGACGTGACGGAGGGCGGGGTCTTTGCAGCCCAACGGGAGAGGGCTGATGACAGAGATGGGCTTCCCCAAGGTAGAAAGGGCGGGTAACAGGGCGGCATTAGGAAGAAAGGGAGGGACGGAGGTCAGGACCAGGCGGACGCCCAGGTCTTCTAGCGGCTCTAAGGGGACGAACATGCCCCCCACCGCCAGGCCCTTCTCCACCGCCTCCTGGGCGGCGGCCTCCGATGCTAAGAAGAAGACGACCTTGCCATACATTTTGGAGGCCGCCACAATGGCCGTGGGCCCCACCACCCTCGCCAACGACCGAACATAGGTCTCCACGTGGGGCGAGGCGGGCACCAGGAGGCAACGGACGCCGTGCTTCCTGGTCATGGTGGGAAAGGGGCCCCGGCTGCTATAGATGGTAGTGGAGGCGGGAGAGATGATGTAATGGCAGGCGGGGGGGCTGCCGCGAGCTGGGCGTATGCCCTGGGGACTGGGGGAGGGACACCCGCAGAACTGGTGGAGGGAACAGCGGGGAGGGATGCCCTAGCTGGTGGTGGAGCCTGGGCATTGGGGGCTGCTCCTGCCATGGAGGGCCTGGTCTTTTTAGCGGGGCCCTTCCCCTTCTTCTTCCCCTGGCCCTTCCCACCACCTGGGGGGACTCCCCCCGAATCTGAGGGGGTGAGAGACGTGGCAGCAGTGGAGGTCACCCCAGAGCCTGTCGCTGCTGGTACCCCAGCGGAGGCGATGGCAGATGGTTCGGCAGGTAGAAGCTTGGGGGGGTGACGGAGGGGCAGGCAGGGGAGGGGCAGCTCAGGCTGCTGGAGGGGCCCCACCCGTCTCATCCCCCGCCATCATGAGTAGGGAGGGAAGGGGAGACATCAGAAGGAGGAGGGGAGAGGGGAACCAGGTCGACCAGTCCTCCCCGCTAGGCTGCAGGCAGGGGAGGAGGGCGCCAAAAGGGATGGGCTGGACGGGGGGCAATCGGGTTAGGGGTCAGTCACCAACACAGGGTGGAATTCCAGCTCCTCTTGGTGCACTAGGGGAGGGGGGGATACAACAACATTGGGGGTGCAGTGAAGAGGGTTGAAACTAAAATGGAGAGTTGCACAAGCGCATGGGAGGGGGCATGGGCACACGGAGCAAGAGGCTAAGCGGTCTGGAGGTAGGGCAGGGAAACCAAGGGGCTAGCTTCAGAGGCTGGGGCGGGGCAAACAAACAAAGGTTGCAGACGGAAATGGGTGGGGCAGGCAAACAAACTGAAGGTAGTAAGGGGGGCTGGGGCATAAGGGGGGCAAAAGCTGCAGAGCGCAAATGGGGCAGGTAGTAAAGGGCAAAGCTGTGGGGTGGGCAGTCTGGGGGGGAGGGCGTGTGCACTTGCACAAGTCTTTTTAGGCTGGCTGCTGCTTTTGGCCCAAAGGGTGAAAATAGGGCGTGGCAATCCAAGCAAGCAGCTGAGTCCAGAGGCAGGAGCTGAGGCAGATGGTATACAGCCAGTGGGGGTGGTGGAGGGGGCAGCGGTGGTGACAGTAGTGGTGTGGGTTGGAGGGGACACACAGATAGATCGGGGGGCAGCTCCACGCCATACCCCCTGTGTCCCTACAAACACAGTCAGGACCCCCACCACAAGAGCACAGTTTGAAAGTTACTCAGTCTTAGGGCCCCCTCCACGGTGATCTGCAAAGTCTCTAAGTGCTCCCCCACTGATAGATGGTCCTCTTCTTCTCCTCCTCGGGCTTCAGCAGCTCCAGGCAGCAGACTCCACAGCAGCAGCAGCAGCAGCTCCAGGAACTCCAGGTGGTGGTCCAGGCAGGCAGAAAGTACCCCTCTCAGGTGGTGGTGGTGGTGTCCACAACAGCAGTGGCTGGGGTCCCTCACTCCTCCTCTCTGGGGAGTGGGCTAGCAGCCCCCCCCGGGGGCTGCAGTTGGAGCAGTAGCAGCACCCGAGAGTGGGGGTCCATAATCAGGTAGCAGAGAACGGGGGAGGGGGCGTGTCTGGCCCAGCGAGGGGAGCAGTTGGAGCAGCAGGGAGAGCTGAGGGCCTAGCAGCAGGAGTAGCAGCTTCCCACCTCCTTCCAAGCTAGAAGGCTATGGAAGAGTAGTCTTATTGGGATCCGGGAAGTGGGCGGGCGAGCCCGTCCACCGCTAAAGTATCCCCCACAGCCTAAAAAGGGGATCCACAAGACCTAGATACCCAAAAAATTCCAGGGGACAACTAATGAAATAACAGGGACAGGAGTGTGGTTAAAGGGTCAAACGAAGGGAGCCGGATGGGGACACCGAGCAGAGAACCCCGGACAGCGCCCACTGCTTCTGAAAGGCGTCAAGGGAGTCAGAGGACGCTGCCCAGAAGAACTCTGCCCAGATGCGTGAACGGACCAAGGATCAGAAATAGGCCCCACGGTCACAGGAGACTCCATCGGCCAACTTCCTCACTCTGGTTTTATAGATGGCTATTTTAGCTAGGGCCAGGAGGAGGTTGACCAGGAGATCCCGTGATTTTGTAGGGCCACGGATAGGGAGTGCATAAATGATAAGGTGAGGGGAGAAGTGCAACCAAAAACGTAATAAAATATTGGTGAGGAGCCGGAATAGGGGCTGCAGCCTGGCACACTCCAAGTATATATGTGCCAGGGTATCCCTCATGCCGAAAAAGGGGCAGGTGTCTGGGATTGAGGTGAAGCGCGCCAAGTACACGTCTGTACTCACGGCTCCGTGGAGGAGCCGCCAACTGACATCCCCGGCAGGCCTTGGAACTAAGGTGGAATATAGGCTGGCCCACTAGGGCTCCTCCAGAGATGGCAGGAGGTCCCGCCATTTTGTATCGGGGCGGGACACGAGGGTGACGGCGTGAAGGGTGTGGAGCACGAGCGTGTATAGATGTTTTCTTGGCGTGGTTTGAAAGCAGACAGGCTGCATCTCGTGCAACCGGCTTCCAGTGAATAGGTGAAGGGGTCGGTTGGGTCCACGGGGCAGGGGTCCAATTAGAAGGTCCGGCGGGCCTGGGGTAGGGGGTGGGCGGGGCGTGCCCTCATGCAGGACCCGGTCAAGATAAACCCGAGCAGCGGGCGGCAAAGCGGCCTACACCTCCTGAAGTATGCGCCGGGGAGTACAAGGTCTGGAGAGCCCCATGCTCTGAGCGAAGGTCAGGGGATCCAGCCAGTCTCCCCGGTCTTAGTCCAGGAGGTCTCCAACTCTTGTGACCTCTGCCAGGACCAACCTCTGGCGCACCGAGCGGGACTCCGCCACCTGCACACGGAGCTGGGGGTTGTATAGCAGGGGCTCCGCAAGGAGATCTGCCCCCTCGGTGGCCGCCACGGACCTGGTCGTTGTAAAGAGTTTCCAGGTCCGGAGGAGGTCCTGGTAGAAGACCGGCAGCCCGGAGAGGTCTCGCGGAAGACCTCTCGGATGGAGATAAAGGAGCTGCCGGTCGTATCGGAGCCCTCGGAAGCGGCGCAGGAAGGCGTGTGTCAGTATGCTCCACGCCGGACTACCTGCACCATAAAGGAGCCTCTGCAGGGTCTGGAGGCGGAAGACATGGACCTGAGTGAGCAAACTTTTTAGGCCCTGCCCTCCCTCCTCCATAGGTAGATGGAGAACCCCTGCAGGGACCGAGTGCAGTCCTGACCAAAAGAACTCCAGAATCGATGTCCGAAGGTTGGCCAGGAAACCCGGGGCCGGGACCAGGGTGTTGAGCCGGTACCAGAGTATGGACAGGATTAGTTGATTAAGCACCAGTGCTCTCCCTCAAAGGGAGAGGCACCGGAGTAGTCCTGTCCATTTCTGGAGCCGCTTTCTCACCCCCTCCTCTAAATTCTGCCAGTTCTCCAGCGGAGAGGGATGCGTGGCAGAAAGGTAAACGCCCAGATAGAGCAGCGGACCCGTGCTCCACCGGATGGCCTGAAGCGTGGGTGGGAGGGAGCTCGCCTGCCACCAGTCCCCTACCACTAAGCCAGAGCTCTTGACCCAGTTGAGCCGCGTGGAGGAGGCTGCCGAATAGATGGCCTGGCAAGCCTCCACCCGCGCCACGTCGCCCGGGTCCTGGACCACAAGGAGCACGTCATCAGCGTACGCCGACAGGACCAGCCGCAGCTCCGGCTCCCGCAGCACCAACCCTGTCAACCTCCTTTGGAGGAGACAGAGGAAGGGCTCGATCGCCAGAGCGTACAGCTGGCCCAAGAGGGGGCACCCCTGCCATACTCCTCGCCCGAAGCTGTGGCGAGGCCGGAGCATTGGGGGCAGCCCCTGCCATGGAAGGCCTTGTCTTTTTAGTAGGGCCCTTCCCTTTCTTCTTCCCCTGGCCTTTCCTGCCGGCTGGGGGGGCTCCCCCTGAATCTGAGGAGGGGTGAGACGTGGCAGCAGTGGAGGTCACCCCGTTGCCCGTCGCTGCTGGTGTCCCAGCGGGGGTGGTGGCAGATGGTTCGGCAGCGGAGGTAGAAGCTTGGGGGGGTGATGGAGGAGTAGGCGGGGGAGGGGGAGTTCGGGCTGCTGGAGGGGTCCTACCCGTCTCATCCCCCGCCATCATGAGCAAGGAGGGAAGGGGTGACACCAGAAGGAGGAGGGGAGAGGGGAAGCAGGTCGTCCACTCCTCCCCGCTAGGCTGCAGGCAGGGGAGGAGGGCGTCAAAAGGGGTGGGCTGGACGCGGGGCAATCAGGGTTTAGGGGTCAGTCACCGACACAAGGTGGAATTCCGGCTCCTCTTGGTGCACTAGGGGAGGGGGGGATACAACAACATTGAGGGTGCAGTGAAGAGGGTTGCAACTAAAATGGGAAATTGCACAAGCGCATGGGAGGGGGCATGGGCACACGGAGCGAGGGGCTAAGCGGTCTGGCGGTAGAACAGGGAAACCAAGGGGCTAGCTTCAGAGGCTGGGGCGGGGCAAACAAACAAAGGCTGCAGAAAGAAATGGGCGGGGCAGGCAAACAAACTGAAGCTAGTATGGGGGGCTGGGACAAAAGGGGGGGCAAAGCTACAAGTGGCAAATGGGGCAGGTAGTAAAGGGCAAGGTGGGGGGTAGACAGTCTGGGGAGGGGGCACGTGCACCCACATGCGCTTGCACAAGTCTTTTTAAGCTGGCTGCTGCTTCTGGCCCAAAGGGTGGAAATAGGGCATGGCAAGCCAAGCAAGCAGCTGAGTCCAGAGGCAGGTGGTATACAGCCAGTGGGGGTGGTGGAGGGGGCAGCGGTGGTGATAGTAGTGGTGGGGGTTGGAGGGGACACACAGATAGATCGGGGGGCAGCTCCACACCACACCCCCTGTGTCCCTGGAAACACAGTCAAGACCCCCACCACAAGAGCACAGTTTGAAAATTATTCAGTCTTAGGTCCCCTCCACGGTGGTCTGCAAAGTATCTAGGTGTTCCCCACTGGTAGATGATCCTCTTCTTCTCCTCCTCGGGCTTCAGCAGCTCCAGGCAGCGGCCTCTGCAGCAGCAGCAGCTCCAGGAACTCCAGGTGGTAGTCCAGGCAGGCAGAAAGGACCCCTCTCAGGTGGTGGTGGTGGTGTCCACAACAGCAGTGGCTGGGGTCCCTCACTTTTCCTCTCTGGGGAGTGGGCTAGCAGCCCCCCACCCCGGGGCTGCAGTAGCAGCACCCGAGAATGGGGGGTCCAGCAACCAGATAACAGAGCACGGGGGCGGGGTGTCTGGCCCAGCCAGGAGAGCAGCTGGAGCAGCAGGAGTAGCAGCTTCCCACCTCCCTCCAAGCTAGAAGGCTATGTGAGAGTCGTGGGGGAGAGAGAGAGAGAGATTAGCTCCAGGCTAAACAAATCCCTGGTACCAGGACAAGTGAAATGGCAGCAATTAAGACACCTGGGGCCAGTTAAGAACTTTCCAGAAGGCTGGGAGAAGGCTAGGTTGATTGAGACACCTGAAGCCAATCAGGGGCTAGCTGAAACTAGTTAAAAGCCTCCCAGTCAGTCAGGTGGGTAGGCATGTCAGGAGTTGTGGGAGGAAGTTGTGCTGTTGGAGAGACTGAGCAGTACATACCATATCTGGCACAACAAAGGAGGCTCTGAGGTAAGGGTGAAGTGGAGCTTGAGGAAGTGAGGGCTGCTGTGGGGGAAGTAGCCCAGGGAATTGTACATGTCATGTTTCTAAAAGGTCAAGTACTATAGTTGATACTATTAGAGTCCCTGGGCTGGAGCTTGGAGTAGAGGGTGGGCTCGGGCTCCCCACCCCGACTTTTGCCTCCTGATTAATCACTGAGACTGGGAGACAACAGAGACTGTGCAAGGAAGGATAACTTCTCCTCACCTCCCTTGCTGGCTTAGGATGAAAATGGCTCAGTAGACTGTGACCCTCATCTCTAGAGAGAGAAGGGTTATGTGGAGGGTCACAGTGAGCCTCTGAGGCAAGCTAAATCTGCCAGGAAACACGGGACCCATGGAGGCAAGGACAGAGCTTCGTCACACTATGTAGGCTTCCTCCTCAGGCCCTACACTCCCAGCTATCTTCGCGACACCACTGAATTCCTGAGAAAACCATCGGTGATCTTCCTGAAAACACCATTCTGGCCACTATGGATGTAGAAGTCTTCTACACCAAGATTCCACACAAAGATGAACTACAAGCCGTTAGGAACAGTATCCCCGATAATATCACGGCAAACCTGGTGGCTGAACTTTGTGACTTTGTCCTCACTCATAACTATTTCATATTTGGGGACAATGTATACCTTCAAATCAGCGGCACTGCTATGGGTACCCGCATGGCCCCACAGTATGCCAACATTTTTATGGCTGACTTAGAACAACGCTTCCTCAGCTCTCGTCCCATAATGCTCTTACTCTGCTTGCGCTTCATTGATGGCATCTTCATCATCTGGACCCATGGAAAAGAAGCCCTTGAGGAATTCCACTATGATTTCAACAATTTCCATCCCACCATCAAACTCAGCCTGGACCAGTCCACACAAGAAATCCACTTCCTGGACACTACGGTGGTAATAAGCGATGGTCACATAAACACCACCCTATACCGGAAACATACTGACTGCTGTTCCTACCTACATGCCTCTAGCTTTCATCCAGACCACACCACATGATCCATTGTCTACAGCCAAGCTCTACGATACAACTGCATTTGCTCCAACCCCTCAGACAGAGACAAACACCTACAAGATCTCTGTCAAGCATTCTTATAACTACAATACCCACCTGCTGAAGTGAAGAAACAGATTGACAGAGCCAGAAAAGTACCCAGAAGTCACCTACTTCAGGAAGGCCCAACAAAGAAAATAACAGAACGCCACTAGCCATCACCTTCAGTCCCCAACTAAAACCTCTCCAACGCATCATCAAGGATCTACAACCTATCCTGAAGGACGACCCATCACTCTCACAGATCTTGGGAGACAGACCAGTCCTTGCTTACAGACAGCCCCCTAACCTGAAGCAAATACTCACCAGCAACCACACACCACACAACAGAACCACTAACCCAGGAACCTATCCTTGCAACAAAGCCCGTTGCCAACTGTGCCCACATATCTATTCAGGGGACACCATCATAGGGCCTAATCACATCAGCCACACCATCAGAGGCTCGTTCACCTGCACATCTACCAATGTGATGTATGCCATCATGTGCCAGCAATGCCCCTCTGCCATGTACATTGGTCAAAGTGGACAGTCTCTACGTAAAAGAATAAATGGACACAAATCAGACGTCAAGAATTATAACATTCAAAAACAAGTTGGAGAACACTTCAATCTCTCTAATTACTCGATTACAGACCTAAAATTGGCAATACTTCAACAAAAAAACTTCAAAAACAGACTGCAATGAGAGACTGCTGAATTGGAATTAATTTGCAAACTGGATACAATTAACTTAGGCTTGAATAGAGACTGGGAGTGGATGGGTCATTACACAAAGTAAAACTATTTCCCCATGTTTATCCCCCCGCCCCACACTGTTCCTCAGACATTCTTGTCAACTGCTGGAAATGGTCCACCTTGATTATCACTACAAAAGGTTTCCCCCCCTCCCCTGCTTTCCTCCTGGTAATAGGTCACCTTAAGTGATCACTCTGGTTACAGTGTGTATGGTAATACCCATTGTTTCATATTCTCTAAATCTCCCCACTGTATTTTCCACTGAATGTATCGGATGAAGTGAGCTTTAGCTCACGAAAGCTTACGCTGAAATAAATTTGTTAGTCTCTAAGGTGCCACAAGTGCTCCTTTTCTTTTTGTGAATACAGACTAACACGGCTGCTACTCTGAAACCAGTCCCTTCTCTGAGAATTTGTCTAGATTAAATACAGGATACAACAGTTGACTGTAGTAGATGAGATCAACATTAATGCACAAATTAGAGGTCAAGGCAGATTTTTTTTAAATCAGAGAGACATTTATTTCTCCTGTTACTTATCATTTACCTAGCCTAGCCATTATTATTAATCTCAACCCCTTTTTTCAGAGGTAAAAGTTTTTTATTTGGAAAATGGAGTTTTGTGAAAAATGAAGTGGGTTTTTTTTTTCAAAAATAAATACTATTCTGTTTTTTATTGAAAACCCTTTTTTGTTTTATGAATATTTTTACACTTCCCCATTTTTATTGTGGAATATTGTAAAGAAAAAAAGAAAAATGTTTTCATCAGAATTTTTTTTGCAGAAAAAAACATTTCCTAACCAGCTTTATTTTTTTTATTTGCTTTTGTGTGTTATTTTTCCTTTGAGTAGTAACAACATTAACAAAAGTGGAAAGTAATGTCATTTGGTGTTAGAGACAAGATGGGTGAAATAATATCTTTAATTGACGCAACTCCTGTTGGTGAGAGAGAAAAGCTTTCAAGCCACACAGACCTCTTCTTCAGGTTTGGGAAAGGTACAATGCAAGGTGGAAGAGATTGTTTAGCGTAAATGCATCCGATGAAGTGAGCTGTAGCTCACGAAAGCTTATGCTCTAATAAATTTGTTAGTCTCTAAGGTGCCACGGGTACTCCTTTTCTTTTAGCGTAAGTAGTTAGCATTCAAGGCAGAGTGGCCCATTAACACCTTTCAGTCATAAGACAAAAAGAGGGGGTTAGTGGGTTACAGAATGTCATAATAAGTTGTCTATACTGGCACTTCCTCAGGAAAACTTTTGTCCTTTGGGGTGTTAAAAAACACTACCCCGCTCCAACCATAAAAGTTTTACTGAGGAAAAGCACTAGTGTGAATGGTGCTTTGTTGGCAGGTGTGTTCTCTCCTGCTGACAAACAGCAGCTACACTGCGTGCCTTTTAGCCGCATGGCTGTAATGGCACAGCTGTGTCCCTAAAAGCCTCTTAGTGTAGCCATAGCTTAAACTGCACTTAAGTTGTTAAAACATTTGTTCCTCAGGGATGTGGGGAAAAAAACCCTGAATGACAAAAGGTGCCCGTGTGGACAGTGCTTTGTCTCCTGCTGATGAAGCTACCATTATAGGTGCAGGAACTAGGGCTGCTGCTGCACCCCCTGGCTTGAAGTGGTTTCCATTATATACAGGGTTTACAGTTTGGTTCAATGGCTCTCAGCATCCCCACTATAAAAATTGTTCCAGCACCCCTGGCCAACCCCCGTCGCTGGGGGTGGTTTTATTGTGTTGGGGGGAGAGCTTTTTTTCCAGCGACAAAGAGCCAGGGCCCTCCCACTTTTTGAAAGTGGATGGACCTGGCCCGTTCACTTTTTGGCAGGGGCCCCAACCCTCAACTTCCCCTGGAGGACCCGCCCCCCTGGCCAGGCTGGCAGTTGGAGCCCAGCTGGGGAGACTGGGCAACTGTCGGGTGCCCCAGACCCTCCACCTGCCTGGGGTGAGGGCGTCGAGAGTAGCCTCCGGCCTGTGTCCCCGCCCTTCAGCCCCCACTCTTACCTAGACCCAGCTCCAGCTGCGGGCCTGTGGCCTGCCATGGGCCAGCTGTGGGGAGCCTACAGAGCGGGGACACGGGCCGGGGGCTGCTCTTGACCCCCTCACCCAGGGCAGGTGGACGGTTCGCGGCACGGCTCCCCACAGTTGCCTGTGCGGCTCTTACCATGGGTGGGCGGTGACTCCTCAGTTGGAGCCTGATACAGGTAAGAGGCGGGAGCAGCTGTGTGGAGTTGCGGGCCCTCCTGTCCTGGGCGGGGGGCCTGTGGGGCAGGGACATGGGCTAGGAGCTGCTCTTGACACCCCAACCCCCCAGGCAGGTGGAGGGTCCACAGCTCCCACCCAGCTCTGGCTTCCAGCTTGGCTAGGATGTGTGGCCTCGGGCAGAGAGGAGGGTCGGGGGCCCTGACCCCTCCCCTTTTGGGCAGGCTCTGCCGCCTTTGCAAAGAGCGGCTACACTGCGTGCCTTGCAGCGGCAAGGCTTTAGTGGCATGCCTGTGGTGCTGTAAGCTGCGCAGTGTAAACATATTTCAGAGTAGCAGCTGTGTTACTCTGTATTCACAAAAAGAAAAGGAGTACTTGTGGCACCTTAGAGACTAACAAATGGTGGGGTGTAATAGGAGCCTATATAAGAAAAAGACCCCAAAATCAGGACTGTCTCTATAAAATCGGGATATCTGGTCACCCTAACCCCAGATGAATTCATCACACAACGGTGCCCGGTTCTTTGCACACTAGATGAGGCAGGGGTCCTGTGGAAAAACATAACAGGTGACCACATAAAGATAGTATCATAACTAGTGATACCCAAGAACAAATGGGTATAAACTGGCCACCAGGAAGTTTAGACTTGAAATTAGATGAAGGTTTCTAAACATCAGAGGAGTGAAGTTTTGGAATAGCCTTCCAAGGGAAGCAGTGGGGGCAAAAGATCTATTTGGCTTTAAGATTCTACTGGATAAGTTTATGGAGGAGATGGTATGATGGGATAATGTGATTTTGGTAATTAATTGATCTTTAAATATTCAGGGTAAATAGGCCTAATCCCCTGAGATTGGACATTAGATGGATGGGATCTGAGTTACCCAGGAAAGAATTTTCTGTAATATCTGGCTGGTGAATCTTGCCCATATGCTCAGGGTTTAGCTGATGGCCATATTTGGGGTCGGGAAGGAATTTTCCTCCAGGGCAGATTGGAGAGGCCCTGGAGGTTTTTCGCCTTCCTCTATAGCATGGGGCATGGGTCACTTGAGGGAGGATTCTCTGCTCCTCGAAGTCTTTAAACCATGATTTAAGGACTTCAATAGCTCAGACATAGGGGAGGTTTTTTGTAGGAGTGGGTGGGTGAGATTCTGTGGCCTTCGCTGTGCAGGAGGTCGGACTAGATGATCAGAATGGTCCCTTCTGACCTTAGTATCTATGAATCTATGAAAATTTATTTGAGCATAAGCTTTTGTGAGCTACAGCTCACAGTGTCTCTGTTCAGTCCATGATTTTTAGTGGCTAGCATTTAAACTCCCAGGCTTATTGCAGAGGTGTTAATGGGCCACTCTACCTTGAGTGGTCCCTTAGCATATGTACTAATTACTTATGCTAAATAATCTGTTCCACTTTGCATTTAACTGTGACAGTCAGGGTATCTTTCCCAGACATGAAGAAATGCTCTGTATGGCTCCAAAGTTTGTCTCTCACCAACAGAACCGGTCTAATTCAGTTCGTCTAATAACAGATAATAAGTACCTCATCCACACCTGTCTCCCTGCGTATGCGGGACTGATGGACTTAGTGGTGGTGTCAAACCAAGTCAGGTTGAGGGTGACTGGGCTAGCGTAAAAAGCAAAGGAGTACCATGTGGACACCTTGGAGACTAACAATAAATGTACTTGAGCATAAAGCTTTGTGTGAGCTACAGCTCACTTCATCGGATGCATTCAGTGGAAAATACTAGGTAATCACTCCTGCAGGCAGCACTTTTGTAACAGGGGCGTAGGGGCTTGGGTGGGGAAGTGCGGGGGTGGAGGAAGCAGGGGGAATGTGGAAGATGGAGACCTAACAGTTTAACGGTGTTGAAAAAAGAAAAGGAGGACTTGTGGCACCTTAGAGACTAACACATTTATTTGAGCATAAGCTTTCGTGGGCTACAGCTCACTTCATCGGGTGGTGTTGAACAGGCTGCAGAGCAAGGCGGGTGATGCAGGGGCTACGATGGCACTTGTGGAAGGGTGAGGGGCTGCTAGAGGGGCAGGCCAGGCGCGTTGGGACGCTGGGGGATCCCGGGGGGGGGCGGAGAGCAAGGCCGGGGCTGGCGCTGCGGCCTGCGTGCGCTCCCCCACCCCAGCGGGGCCGCTGATCTGCGCGCGCCGCGCCTGGGTCATAGTAGGGCGAACCCCTCCTCAGGATCCCCCCTCCTTGCCCCTCCCCTGCGGAGCCGGGCCGGGGATCGCATCGATGCTATCGGGGAGCGGCTAGCGAGCGCCTATCTTCTCTTCGATCCTCCCCTTGCCCCCCAGGTCCGCGGCAGGCGCGGCGCGTTCCCGGCAGCCCAGCCGAGCACGCGCGCGTCCCGCGGCACCGCCACCGCCATCTTCGGTCGCCATAGTGACGGTTCCTGGCAACCCGGGGACGCCAGCCGCTGTCGGGCTTTTCACCGAGCCTGTCGATGAGCCCCCCTCGCTTACCTGCCCCCCCGGGCTGAGCTCTCCTGCCCCGAAACCCCGCGCCGCCATCATGTCTCTGGCCGGGGAGGGAGACAAGAGGAAACGCTTCATATCGGTCACCGCAGCAAATTATTTCGGCCTGGCATCGTCGGCCGATCCGTCCGACCCGTGCAGTGCGCTCGTTGCCAGCCCCCAGCTGGCCAGCTTCCTGGACGACGGCAACGAGTTCCTCCTCAGTGTGCAGCGCTCGGGCACGCAGCTCACCGTGTCCAACAAGGTACGTCCTGGTCCTGGGGTGGGCATCCGTGCAGACCACGGGGCCTGGTGTGCAAGACGCCATCCCGGTGAGAGCGTCACACCATGGGCTCTGATGTGTGACGTGCCCCCCTGGTGCTAGAAAGCCTTTGACAAGGTCCCTTACCAAAGTCTCTTAAGCAAACGAAGCTGTCACCAGATTGGATGGAAAGATCTGTCTTGGATCAGTAGTTAAAAGATAGGAACAAAGGGGAGTAGGAATAAATGGTCAGTTTTCACAAGATATTCATAGCTCACGTGGAAAAGGGGGTAACGGTGAGATAGCAAAATTTGCAGACAATACTTACTCAAGATAGTTGAGAGAAAAATTGACAGCAAGGAATTACAAAAGGATCTTGCTAAACAGGGTGACTGGGTGACAAAATGGCATATGAAATTCCGTGTAGATAACTGCAGAGTAATACATGCTTGAAAATATAATCCTAACTCTATATACAAAATGAGTCTAATTTATCTGTTACCACTCAAGAAAGAAATGTTGGGATCGTCCTGAATAGTTCTCTCAAAACGTCTTGTCGGAGTGCTGTGGTAGTCATCTCATAAAATATAACTTTAGAATTGGAAAAGGTGCAGAGAAAGAAGGGCAAAAAAATTAAGGGTATACAACAACTTCCGTGTGAGGAGAGATTAAAAAGATTGGGACTGTTCAGTTTGAAAAAGAGATGACAAAGAGGCGATATGATGCAGGTCTATACAATCATGAATGGTATGGAGAAAGTGAATAGGGAAGTGTTTATTTATCTCTTCACATAACATATGAACTAGGGGTCACCGATGAAATTAATAGGCAGCAGGTTTAAAACAAACAAAAGGAAGTACTTCTTCACACAACCCACAGTCAACCTGTGGAACTAGTTGCCAGGGGATATTGTGAAGGCCAAAAGTATAGTTTCACAGAGGATAGGTCCATCGGTGGTAATTAGCCAAGATGATCAGGAATGCAACCACATGCTCTGGGTGTCCCTAAACCTGCAACTATCAGATGCTGTGACTAAACAACAGGAGATCGATCACTTGAAATTGCCCTGTTCTGTTCATTCCCTCTGAAGCATCTGGCACCAGCCACTGCAGGATACTACACTAGATGGACCATTGGTCTGACCCAATATAGTCGTTCTTATGTTTTTATATTTATATAGATTGTGGTCTCTGGTGTGTGACACACCATTCTGGTGTGCATGTCCCTGCACACCATGGGCTCTGGTGTGTGACATGCTGCCCCAGTACTAGGATGTTTGGAGACCAGGTCATGTTACATGCTGTTTCCCTTCGAGTTCTAGCAGAGACTTAGGTCCTAATGTGTGACATATATACATCCTGTCTCACTGTGTGTGAGTTTGCAGACCACTAGGTCTGGTGTGTGACGTGCTGTCTCAGTGTGTACAAAAACCACAAGACTCACTGTACAGTGTTCTGTCTCAGAGGAAACATCTATTGGGGGGGTATTTTATTATGTCTGTATAAATCATGGGGCTTAGTGTGAAGTACACTGTCCAGGTGGAAGTGCATGCAGACCATATGATCCAGTATGCGACACATTACTCCTAGGGCTTGTGTAGACCACTGAGCCCAGTGTATGGCATGCTAACTAATGGAAAGTATCTGCAGACCAGGCCGCCCAGTACACTCTGTATCTGCGGTGTGCATCACGTTGTGTCAGTGCAGGTTTCCATGTAGGTTTTGGGGCTGGACACATGGTTTGATCTGAATATCTGTGAACATGAGAGACCTAGTTTTTGATGTTCAGAGATACTTGTGTAGAGGTAATACCTTTGTATGTAGAGTGCTCTGTTTTATGTAAATTAGGTGCAGTTCCTGCCAACATTGAACTATTGGCAAATTGCCTTTGTTGTCCTCAGTTGTACAAAATTTGGGTACCGCTGACAGAGCATTTAAAGTTAATTTTATCCAAAACATTGCACACTATAATATCTTGAGAAACAAGTAACATACATGATTGTGTAAAAAGGGTATCTACTGTACTGTACATGAGGAAAAGAAAATGGAGTGACAGAGTTTTGTGCTTTATGCAGAATGTCAGTGTTCTGCATGTTATTGCTAACGCTTCATTCTTCAGTGTGATTGTAGACCTTTTCCCTCTGTTTTATGATAAGATTTTAGAATAGACAGACAGTTTTATCTCTTCTTGTCTTGTTTTGCTTGGATTGGTAGAAACTTTGTTATTTAAACACAGGAGTTTCTACCAGGTGGGATGGATTGGGGAGTTGGGGAAGGTTCTCCTCAATGCAGGGGGAACCATAGCATGTGAGCTGAAAATTCTAGTTATTGGACAAAAGATTGAACTTACTATAACCAGAAGCCAACGTGAAATATGAGGTGAGGGCCTACTACTGGAGTTCAGAGGCAAACTCCTTGTTGTCAGTGGATCCTGCTGAGATGCTCCATTTTCATTTTAACCTCTGTCTAGTAGGCGTCTGATAAATTTGAAACCTCCTTTCCATGATCCTCCTCTGCCTGTTGGAAGGGAGAAAAAGATTTCTTTCCCCTCCTAAACCTAGACTCTTGGCTGGTGTGCAGAAGCTGGGATCTCTGCTAGTCTGCTTTTCCCCAGCCTCTGTTTTATGTGTCTTCTTCTGTGAATAGCTTCAGTGCTTGCCTCTGCTACTTGTAGCTTTGCCAACAAGCTGCACTGTGAAATTGACATGACTCTTGTGTTTCTACTTCTGCCCATCCTGTACTGGGCCACAACATTAAAACTGATGAAATTCATATGAATTTCACTCAGCCATTGCTTGAGGTGTCTATGAGTAGCTGCAAAGGTTTTGGAGCTAGCTGTCTGCAGACCATGAAGATTGCATAGATTCACATTCGGAAAGTTATCTTCAAAAATATGAAGGGTAGAAACTAATTTTTTAAAATGAAAGCTTAAATTCTTCAGCATGTGATATTTTACACTCCACCACTTGCACTCCACGTGCTTGACACTGAAAGGTGTGGCGGGAGTGTACTTTTCAATGCCGGCATAATATAAGTAAAATGGTTACTTGAAGTTAGAACTGGTTTTGGATTTTTTATCAAAATGCTTTTTTATCCAAACCATTCAAACCATTTTTTGCCCAGCATTTTGTAATGCAGAGGCCATTTTAAGTATTTGATTTTGTATTACAGTTCAGATTCCTATTCAGCCCAATATAAATATCACATGAAGTTTTGAAGTTATAACAAATCAGATATGAACAGAATGTTTATCACAAGTCAAGTAACATGAAATTTTGTAATTAATTATTTCCTTACTCTAAATTGTATAGAAAGTGCATTTGGGGGAAAAAACATCTTGTGATTTGCAGTTTCTTTCTTTCTTTCTTTCTTTCTTTCTTTCTTTCTTTCTTTCTTTCTTTCTTTCTTTCTTTCTTTCTTTCTTTCTTTCTCTTTTGATCCTTGTGTTTTTTGATCATTGTAGGTTGAAGCTGGTGATTCAAAAGATAAAGTATTGGTATTCTTTAAGCTGCGACCTGATGTTATTACAGAAGATAATCTTCATAGTAATATTCTTGTGTCATCTATGTTAGATTCACCTATTAATACACTTTATCAAGCAGTACGACAGGTATTTGCACCAGTATTATTAAAGGTGAGTAATATACCATTACAGATATTTTTATACAAAAAAAATGTGTACTTACAGATTACTTTCCTCTATTTTCACTATAAATCTTCCCCATCCCATGTTAATTGTTCTCTGAGACTTATTGTAATTTGCTTTTCTGTTAGCTTTAAAATTAAAATATTTACAGAGGTTAAGGAATGAATATTTTATTTCATTTCCAAGTTAAAGGAGGCACCTTACAGCAACCTTTACATAAGTCTATGTTACATTTTTTAAAATGTGTATTAGATATTGTTTTAAGTTCAATGGCAGGAATGCACAAACCACTATAGCTATTTTATATGGTAAATAGGCATGCTAGATTCCTAACCTGACTTATTTGACTCTGTTTTCCATTGTGCTGATAGGTTTTGCCTGCTTAAATTCCACCATGTGTCAATAGGAGAATTGATCACAGAGGGCTAAATTCTGAGAGTTTTGCTTAATTGAGGACTGCAGAATTCGGCATAGGGATTGGAGAGGGAGCAGTGTATCTTACATGTGAAAATGTAAAAGCTAAACTGAGGATTAATATCTTCTAAAATGATACCTCCTTTTCCTATTTTGTGATAAGGAAGATTTTTTTTTAATTCAGTTTTTCACAAACAAAGGGAAATCATGGTTACATTTCTTTATTTTAGCAAAATAAATTTCAGTGTTTCATAGTTTCCAAGCCCCAATTCATTTTCTGTCATATTCTTAGAGTGATTCCAGAAGATTACAATAACCTTCATTATTCATTTTAATCAGTAATTTCCAGCACAGGAGTAAATTCCAAACCTGGTTGCCTTAATAGAGAATGATGAAAGAATATCTGTTTGCAGCATCGTTTTGAAAATATTAATTCATGTCTTGCAATCAATTTTTGAGCTGTAGGCCATGTTGAAATCAGTAAGGAGTTTTTTTCAAAAAATGATTGGCATGATATGGTTCAGTGTTTTATTTGTCCAATCTGTAAAAGAATAAGATGTCCTTCCCTGAATTTAAGTACATTCCCGGTTCTCTTCCCCCCATCAAATGAATAATTGTTATTCATCAATTATTTATTTTTGAAAAAAAAAAAGAAGATAATAGGAAAATGATGCAGAATTCGAACATGATTTTTATTGCTTGGAATCTTTGTTGTAGGATGAGAAATGGAGTAGGGAGTTTGATCCCAAACTCCAGAATCTTCTCAGTGAGCTAGAGATTGGTTTGGGCACTGTCCTCAGAAGATCAGATCCTAATTACTCAGGAACCAAATTCCGTGAAGATGATGTGCACGGTGTGTACTACAATTACTTATTTTACAACACAATTGAAATTAAAATTGAATATTTCATTAGATTTGTGAATTCATGTCTCTATCACTGTGATGTGAGTGGTTTAAGAACCTAAATAAAACAGAATAGACCTTGAAAGGTTGTGAATACTCTTACCAGTTAGGAATTGAGGGCACCCACTGTCTAGCAGGATTGAGTGTATGGTGCCTTAATATTAAGCAGATATCACACCTACACCCAAAAGTTGAAGCAGAATGAAATAATACAAAGGTAAAATTTTCCATTTTAAAGTGTGTTTTGCCTAAAGATATTTTGTTATGCATTATATCTGAATAATGTATTTAAGTGATTTCTATTTTGTATTTGCAGCAATACTTACACCAAATGATGAGTTTCAGTTCTGGATAGAGCGTGCTCATCGTGGAAGTAAATCATGTAGCAAAGAGAGAGCCTCTCATTTTAAAGATCTGTTTGAAGTAATTGCAAGAGTATGTTTTTTCTTTTATTTATTCAGTGATGTATTTATATCAAAGTTAGTAAACAATTTACTCAACTTGTGAAATGGTATGAGATGTTCAGAAGTACAAAATCTGGGGCAAAATTCTTCTTGCAATTTCTCTTCTGCAGCTCCCACTGATTTTAGTGGGGGTTGCTCAAGTTTAATCAGAACAGAATTTGGCCCCTTCAATCCTAAAATTAGGCTTAAAGAGATTAATATTAATAAAGGAATGGTAAAAAGATTGTCAGCTGAAAATGGGATGATGATAAATAATAAAATAAATGAACACACAGATGATGATTATGGACTCTGACCTGCAAAGTGTTAAGCATTTGAATCATTTTACTCACATGAATAGTCCCACAGAAGTCAGTGAGAGTATTCACATGAATAAAGTTACTCACATCCTTATTTTTTTTGCAAGATTATGCCTTATATTTTTAAGTTAAAATGAAGACCTGACATATCTGTAAACAAGAAAATGCCTCAGTTAACAAACATATTTGAATATATTCTAAAGAATGTAAATATTTCTAATCCATCAGTAGCACAATCATGTTATTTTAAAATATATTTTATTTTAGGATTATTACAATTTGGATAGTCTCTCTTTATTTGAAGTTGTGGACTTAGTGGAGACTACGCGGGATACTGTTGACGAAGTATGGAGACAAACAGAACATGATCCCTTTCCACAGCCACGCATGCAAAATCTTTTGGATATCATAGGTAAAACTGTGGGTAGAAATGATCATACATTTTCAAATCAACAGGTCTGGATAACTTGCATGCAGGAGTCTTAAAGGAACTAGCTGAGGAGCTCTCTGAACCACTAACGTTCATTTTAACAAACCTTGGAAAATCAGGGAAAATCCAAAGGATTGGAGGACTGGCAAAATAGTTCCACTATTTAAAAAGAGTAAAAGGGATGACCCATGGAACTTTTGACTGATTAATCTGATGTCATTCCCAAGCAAAATAATCTGGGACTATCAACAAAGAATTGGAGGCTAAAAATATAATTAATACCAGTCAATATATTTTTATGAAAAGCAGGTATTGTCAAACCTATTATCTTGGCAACTGTGTTGATATAGTATTCTTGGATTTCTCCAAGGCATTTGACTCAGTATCACATGACATTTTGACCAAAAAACTTGCATTATATGGAACCAATGGAGCACATATTGGATGGATTAAAACCTAGGTTACTGACAGCTCTCAAAACGTGGTTGTTAATGGGGAGAAATCATTGAGCAGGGCCATTTCTAGTGGGGTCCCTCAGGATAAGTTCTTGATCCAATGCTATTCAATATTTTTTTATCAAAGATTTAGATAATGATATAAAATCTTTGCTGGTAAACTTTACAGATGACATGAAGACTGAGAGGGTAGTAAATCAAGAGAAAGGCAGGTTATTAAGGTCAATACTAGACTACTGTGTTCAGTTCTCCACACTTCAAGAAAGATGTGGAAATACTGGAGAGTCTTACAGAAAAAGGCATAACAAGATCCATTGGGTAGAAGTTGAAGTTAGGCAAATTCAGCCTTGAAATAAGTCTCAATTTCCTAACAATCAGGGTAATTAAACATTGGAACAACTTATTCGGGGAGGTGGTGGACTCACCATTGCTTGGAGTCCTTAAAACGAGATTAGATATCTTTCTAAAATGTGTGCTTTAATTCAGCTTCTGGGGAAAATTCTATATCCTATGCATGTAGAGGTCAGGTTGGATAGTCATAGTGTCTCTTTTGGCCTGGCAGTCTATGAATCCTCATTTCATTCCTCCCTTCATAGGCCATGGAGAGGATGGGAAACTCTGCATTGTCGTCAACCTGCTCATAACACATGCAACTGTGTATTAAGATAATGACTATAATCTTGCTTCAAGGCTTCACCCCTGCGAAGGACTTTATATATTCCCAGTACAACTGGCCAAATATATTCTGGGTTTTTTTTGTTTTTTTTTTTTTAACCTTGCTCTGAAGCATTAGGGATTGATCATAGCTGGAGTCGGAATGCCAGATGGGGTAGATCATTACTGTAAAATTGCATAGAGAATTCTCATTTTTTGGTACAGTATTACGCTTGTGTTTCTTGCTTACCTGCTCAGGGTTCAACTGATCTCCAGATTTGGGGATGGAAAGGAATTCCCCCCCAGGGAAGATTGGCATGTATCTTGGGTTTTTTTTTGTTTTTGTTTTTGCCTTCCTCTGCAGCATAGAGCCTGGATCAGCTGCTAGGATTATCTGAACATTGCAGGGGCCTCAGGCATTTGTGGCACCCTGACCTCAGTCTCTTCTGTTCTCTGCCTGTGGCATACAACAGTTTAGTTTTCTGAGGACTGAAATGCTTCAAGCTAATCCAAGTTTTTGGATTCAACATGGGCAACTGAGCAAAATTTATTTGGCTTTGATATACAGGTCATACTAGATGATCTAATGGTCTCTTCTGGCCTAAAACTCCATGAAAACTATGAAATCTGTTAAAATACAGCCTACTGAAAAGTGAGACTTTTATTTTTAAATATGTTGTCTTACACAATATGTATATAATTTAATTTATTAAGGATTCCAGTTCTGTAGCTCTTACTCATGAGCAAAGGATTGCAGAATCAGGCACTAAATGAATAGTTGTTTATGAGATTTTCATTTAGTATTAAAATATCTCTTCAATAATTTTTAAAAATGTAAATACACTGTGGTGAGGAAGATAAAGAGAGGATTTTAAACATACTTGTTATATTTATATACTTTGTTGTATGTTTTTATGCTGTTTTAGGTGGCTCTCTTGGTAGGTTTGTTCAGAAAAAGATGGAAACTTTGAATCTGTGGGAGGATGCTTTTCACATTGTGAAAGAAAATCTGAAGGCTGGTATCATGATTTGTGAACAGTGGGTAGCTGCCTGTGATCACCTTACTGGACAACTATGGCAACGGTATACACCATATCCATGGAAAATTGAGAAATATGTTCCTGAATCGTTAGACAAACTTGGCAAACGTCTTGATGAGGTATGAGTTTGGTGAATTTTGATTTGTTTTTGTTGGAAACAAAACTACAGAGGTTTTTTTAGTTGTAAATAAAACTAATAATGTGTAATATTTGCATCATTTTTATAATCAGAGTACGGTTTAATACACATATTTGGGTTTAACGTTTATTTGACTATAGCTCATTGCTAAGGAAGTTTTATTTGTGATGGGGTGGTATGGTACAGATGAGGGAGTTTGTACTGTGTATTGTGTTTCTTGCTTTTAATGTAAGTTATGTGCCCAGGCATCATGATGATGGGCACTTAAAAATCCCATTACAATAAATGAAATACTACTTCTTTGTTTTAGGTGCTGACTATTAGAACACTTCATGAAAAACTTGCATATTTTTTACCAATGGGAGAACAACAAACATTGCAACTTGCTCAGGTGTTTGAACCCTTCGCTTGTCTGAATCCCGTGCACTATAACCCCTACACAGAGGTATAATGTTTATTTTTTATTTTTCTATACATAATTTCTGTGACTTTATTGTGAGTATTAACATATCTCAAACTAACTCAGCTATTCATTATCTGCAGCCTTTATGGAGAGCTGCAGTGTCTCAATATGAGAGAATTGTTGCACCAGTGGAACAGAAAGTAGCAAGCAAACTGAAAACATTTATTTCAGAAATTCAAGACAGTCCGCAACAGGTAAAAATATTTTTATAACACAAAGGCTTTACTATATATCAGGTTGCAGAATTCTCAAATAGTCATTTTAAAACAAAGAAATAGTTATTTATGATCACATACAGGATTTATGAACAGTGGTGCCTAAGAATGTGTTTCAATTTATTGAGTAGAAATAACCTTTTTTCTTTCTTATGCTAGCTGCTTCAAGCATTTCAGAAATACAAGGAACTGGTAAAACGCCCAAGCATTAGTAAAGAATTGCTTTTTGAAAGGGAAACTTTGCTAGCAAGACTTCAGGACTCTGTCAAAGGTAAAAGTGTATCATAGAGAATTCAAAATCAATTTGTACTTTTGGAAATGTTTTAATTGCTCTCTACTTTGTCTGTTTTCTTTTGAGATTAGTATTTTGCAACACATTTTTTTGGTAAGAGACGAGTATGTTGTTTGTAGCTATAATTCATTATTACGAACTGGTTCTGTTGCTTTGTGGGTCTAACATGAACAGTTTGTTTGATTGATACAGATTTTCGAACAGACTTTGAAGCTCGATGTCATGGTGTTCCTGGTGATGTATCTGGGCCACTTTCAGGCAAAAATCTTTCTGAAGTTGTCAATAATATTGTTTGGGTGCGGCAGCTGCAGTTGAAGGTAATAGTTTAAATTCTTATTGAGACACTGCATACTGACTTCTCAGTAAAAAATGTGGCATAAAAGACTTCAGGGGTACTCAACATTTGTAACACTTTTTGACTTCACTGGAGTTAAAGGTTCAAATCTCCTCTTCAGTAGCTCTTCTATCTTGCTAAATAGTTTTTCATTTATTCAATACACAAAAATTATTTCTTGGATAAATAATACATTGAAAAATTCTTATGTCTTAAAAACAGTTTATTACAAAATATTTTAGAGTATTACAAAAACTGGGAAAGACCAGAATTCTACAGTAGTGGTAGACACTCTGGCTCAGATTGCTTCCTCAAGTGTGCACATGTGGTTCCCATAAAAGGCTTACAATGAGCCAGATTGTGACCCACTTACTCTCAGTAGCGAGTAGTAACTCATGAATAGTCCTTCAGAAATCAGTGGTATTTCTCGTGTGAATAAGTGCTCACCAGTGCAAGCAAGAGTTCCCAGTATCATATTAAAAAGCAGAATTGTTGGTTCTTTGTCATAAAGTCAGGGTGCTGTACATTAGTGTTTTCTGCTTCACGACTGGGTGGGTTAAAGGTATTTGCTCAGTTATAATTTCCTGCCTTTGATTAGTTTGTATTCACACAATAATATCAAACAATATCTGTGCCTTGCTATCATCACATTTATAATTTCTTATATAACTGGGTTTCTGAGATTAAAGAAATGCTTTAAGGTTTTCAGTGTGTAACATATTTAAGTGCAAAAAGAACAGGAGTACTTGTGACACCTTATAAAGTAAAAAGAAAAGGAGTACTTGTGGCACCTTAGAGACTAACAAATTTATTTGAGCATAAGCTTTCGTGAGCTACAGCTCACTTCATTGGATGCATTTGGTGGAAATTGGGTTAGGGTTAGTCTCTAAGGTGCCACAAGTACTCCTTTTCTTTTTGCGAATACAGACTAACACGGCTTATAGAGTAACAAATTTATTAGAGCATAAGCTTTCGTGGGCTACAGCCCACTTCATCGGATGCACAGAATGGAACATATAGTAAGAAGAGATATATACACATACAGAGAAGGTGGAAGTTGCCATAAAACTGTTAGAGGCTAATTAAGATGAGCTATTATCAGCAGGAGAAAAAAACTTTTGTAGTGATAATCAAGATGGCCCATTTAGACAGTTGAATAAGGAATAGGCAGGTAGAAATAGATTAGTTGAATGGAAAGATTTTTACAGATTCATGCACTAGATTCAAATGTCCTGATGAATTTGACTTTAGAGGAAACATTTCAAGTTTTTAGACATTCTAAAATCGAACTCAGAAGGTAGCATCTGTTGCAACATATGCACCATCGCTTCTTTATACATACACTTATGTTTTTGCCAATGGCATACTTTTGGTTTTTGAGAAAGGCTTACTTACTCTGCTTTCCTTCTAAAAACACCAGAGCCATTTTAGTATTTTAAACTTTTTACTTAAATTGCTGTTTGTGACACAATTATGAGAATAGGCACATTTTTTTTAAACATACATGCCATAAAAAAGTATTTTTAAAAGTGATGGGAAAAAGTGTTCAGACCTTCTGAATATTTCCTTATGCTTTTGGCACTCAGTTGAAATTCATCTTCTCATTTTCTTAAGATCCTGGGAGAAACACTGCTTCCTAATATATTTGACTGTATAATAGATACCTCATTCCAGCTTACTGAGATGAATCTATCAACATAATTATCTTGAGAAATAGAATTTTTACTGATTTACCAAATTCAGATTAACCAAAGCTTTATAATGTCCTCCATGATCGTACTGTAATCTTCTTTGTGCTCCAGGTCCCCCGATCCAGGGCACACTAACTAACAAGGCACCAGCTGGCTTCAAAGAGGCTATGTTCTTTTCTAAGCAAAAAGCACAATAAAGTTGCTAGATAGCTTTTTGGACTATCCAGTTGCTGGCCTGTCTCCCCCAGCCCAAGAAGGACTCATGCTACACCCAGAAATCAATTCAGGTCCTTCTTCAGGGCAGTTTTATTCTTCAAATAAAAAAACTTGCCAAGTACCACAACATTTTTCAAGTGTCTTCTGCATAGTGCCATTCTTGGGACTTTTGCTGATTAGTACAGCAAGATGGCAGAAGCTTCTGGTAGCAGTGCCCGACAGGTGCCCATGCTCCCCCATCCTCCCCGTTTGGTGCTTGAGGGTGTTCTAAGAGCATGAATATATAGGAGCAGTGGTGCCACTGCAGCCTCAGTTCTTTCCAACAGCAGCAGTGAAAGGATGTGAACCATTGGATCTCAAAGATGTATTGATTGATAGTGCCTTCATATTAGTTAGTAGTCTATACTTAGTTTTAGGATAAATTAGGCCAGATTTAGATTACATCATTGTTTTAAGGTATAGTTTTATAGTTCAGTATGGATGATCCCAGTATGAAGAAACATGGCTTCAGGTGGTGCACATTTTCCCATTAGTCCTCTTTGCGTCTGACATACATGTTCAGTGTTTAAAGTGTTTGGGGGAGAACCTTTCCCCAGCATGTTGTGCTACCTGTAATACTTTCACACCTCGGGCCCAGAAGGAAAGACAAAATAGTCTTCAGGCCCAGCTCTTAACTTTTCATGGAAGAGAGGTTCCGGGGCTCAGGTGACTTTTTTACATTCATAACTGATGCAGCAAGCCCAGAGGGGCTATGAACCCTCAAGCCTAGTGGTGCAAGGGCTCAGCCCTGGCAAGCCTTGGCACAAATTAAGCACTGTTTAGGCTCTTTTATTACAGGAGGCTTTGTCTGTCAAGCCTCTGGGATCTGAGAACTCTGAAGGATCTGAAAATAAGGATAGGAGGCTTGAATCAGCTCTGAGTACATCTAGATTCCAGAAAATTGCAAGAATGAATGCTTCCATCTTGGCACTGAGCTCCAGTTCCAGATTGGCAGATATGACTGTTCCTAAGCCTTTGGATCGACTCCAAAATTAATACCCAATTCAGACAGTCATCCTACAGGTCCAAATAATTTATTAGAACTGGCTGCCTCATTTCAGAGGAAACGGAAAGCTAAATTAAATCATACCTGGTAATATGTCAGACTGTTCACATGCGAATCTGAGACCAAAGGATTGTAGATCTGTAGATCCATTCTAGAGATACGAATCCGAAGGAAAGATCATCAGATCTGAACACATCAGTTCAGCAGCATACTTTAACTGTCATAGTACAGATTCACTTGGACTCACATCTACTAACAGATCTGGCTATTTCTCATGGTTCACATGATAAAAGACTGAGATGGGACACCAAACATGGAGATTCTCCAGTCTCTCTTCCACCACCTAAGATCCCAACTTTAAGAAGAGATTTGTCACCATGTTACATGACCCAGATCCCCACAGTGGTCGTTTCACCTGCTGCTTCAGTATTGGATCTGCAATCAGATATAGAGCTGGATTCAACAAGCAAGACTATGATCTGACCATTTTCAGATCAGAATTTCCCTCCATGGCACCCTATGTTCCAAACAAGGCATGTGAGACAGTATTGGGGTAATGGCAGGATTGGCATATACTGCCTTGGGACATATCGGCCAACTCCTACTTACCACTATCACTCCAGGAAGCATGAATCTTCGTAGCCACTACATCTTTCACTGGAACTGATGGATCTGAGGATTGAGGATCTGAGGGGTAAGGATCCGACACTTAGAGAACGTTCCCTAACCTTACCACAGGAGACATTATTTGAGGAGGAGCATCAGACAACATCTTCTCTACAGGAATTTCAACAACCAGATATGGAAAATGTGGATGTAGTTACAGCAATGTCTCCTTCTTAGGACAGCGTTCAGTTTCATAAGCTAGTGGATAGGATGGCATCAACTTTAATATTACATCAGTAGCTTTGAAAGGAGCTACACGTCCAATATTTTGTGTTCTATTGCAAAGAATAAGGTGTCATTGCCTATATTGGAAGGTCTCTGGCAACCAGAAAATCTTCTTGGTCAAATCTATCTTCAAATCCATTCCTCTCACTTTCCTTACATAAGAACAGCCATGCCGAGTCAGATCAAAGGTCCATAAAATCATGGACTCAAAGAATAGTAAGACTGGATGGGATGTTGAGAGGTCTTCAAGTCCAGTCCCCTGCAATCAAGGCAGGACAAAGTGTTATATCTATCCCAGTATCCATCTGGCTCAGTATCCTGTCTTTCGACAATGGCCAATGCCAGGTACTTCAGAGGGAATGAAGAGAACAGGCAATGATCAAGTGATCCATCTGCTGTCCACTGTCTTTTCAGGGACCCTTCTCACAAGAACTTGTTAAGGGTAGAAGCCCAAGCTCTACTGCAAGCAGGGGCTGCAGAAAAAAATTCCTTTAGATTCCAGGCACAAGGGATTTTATTCATGCTATTTTCTAATTCCCTAAGAAGAATGAAGGCCTCAGACCAATTCTAGACCTCCAGAGCTTTAAGCATGTTCATCAGGAAGTTTCAGTTCAGGATGGTGAGTATGGCATTAATTATTCCTTCCCGTCCACTTTTGAATTAGTTTGGTGATCTCAATCTCAAAGATTCATCTTTCAGTAAGAACCTCATATTGAAAATATCCCTGTTTTTCTATTGGTTCAGTACAGAATCCATTTCTAGTACAGAGTCCTACTGTGTGGCCTTTCAGCCACACCCAATGTCTTTACCAAATGCATGGCTCTGTAGCAGCATATCTGAGAAGAAGGCAATTTTTATATTTCTGTATGGCGACAATTGGCTTCTGAAGGCTTTCTCAAAAGAAAAATTACAGAAAGCCATTTTGGTCATTCATTCTTTATTTGTAACCTCTGGTCTTCTCGTGAACAAAAATGTCTCTTCTCACTCTCACAGAAGATTCCATTCGTTGGTGTGATTCTTAACTCCATAAAAGGAAGAGGTTTTAAAAATTAAAAACTACCATATGCTTCAATATCCCTGACAAAAGGTATCAGAGTAGCAGCCATGTTATTCGCAAAAAGAAAAGGAGTACTTGTGGCACTTTAGAGACTAACAAATTTATTTAAGCATAAAAGCTTTCGTGAGCTACAACTCACTTCATCGGATGCATTCAGGTAGTTTATCTCATGGCATCCATGACCTATATGATTCCATATGCCAGGCTCTGAATGAGACCTCTTCAGCACTAATTACTAAGGAATTTCAGACCCATTATGAACAGTGTGCAAAAAGTACTCACTGTTCTGAAGAAGGTTTTTCTCTCTCTAACATGGTGGCTGGAACCTCAAAATGTCCTCAAGGGAGTTTTGTTCAACCCACCTTCTCCATTTTTAATAATACCTACAAGGTGGGGAGCGCATCTTTGCAATTTGTACATTCAAGGCCTTTGGAACGACAAAGAATCTCTGTTGCACATAAATGTATTCAAAACGGAGGGCAGTCCGACTCAGAGTATTTCTCTCACTGTTGTCGAATGCGGTAATTCAAGTGGCCACAGACAACTTGGTAGTAGTATATTATGTGAAAAAGCAAGGAGGAACTCCTGTTGTCTCAAGTTTGCAAAGAGAGAATTCAGCTTCGAGATTGGTGTATCCAGCATAATATATACCCTGTTGCTCTACATGTAGTGGGTCAATATAATGTGATTGCAGATTGACTGAGCAGAGATTCTTTGCAGATGCAAGAATGGACTCCAAAAGATTTGGGGATTCAGGATATTTTCAGTCTTTGGGATTTCCAAACATAGACCTATTTGCAACTAGATTCCATACAAAATGTCCCCATTTCTGCTCAAGAGCAGGCTCAAACAGACTTCATTGACAGATGCATTTCTCCTAGATTGTGGAGAGGTTTTGATGAATGCATTTCTTCCCATTTCCCCTCATTCCCAGAGTCCTAAAGAAAAGAAGACAAGGTTCAAATAGGGTGATTCTTATTGATCCAGTGTGGCCGAGATAATGGTACACTGAGTTACTCTGTTTATCCAAGGGGAATCACAAAATTCTCCTGTTATCAATGGATTTGCTACCCTAGCAATGGGGGAGGGTCTTCCATCTGTTACCCCAAGAACAGACTCAGGGGTCCCAGAGTAGCCCTTCTGTTGCTTACTTCTGCATACCCCAAATGTTAACCTATTATTCTGTTCCTGCAGGGTGAAAGGAGGGGGCCTGTCCTAGTGAAATTTCCAGGGTTTACCAGAGATCTCCCTATGCTCTTCAGGAAACTTTTCAGAACAGACTATATCTGCTCTCCCTTGGGAGGACATGGATACAGCCTTCCACTCTAAGGATTGACACCCAGGCAATACTTTTCCAAAACAAAGTGTTTTCTTTATTTAGTGTAACCATTCTTTCCTAATACAATTAATCTAAACCTGAATTAAAACATAAATACCTTAGTACAGGTATACAAGTTAAAGTGCCCAATACTGTAATGTAATACAGTTGGAATGGCTTAAGTGATTATGTTCTGCACATGGTGATCAGTCATATGCAGGACACAGAAAACAATCTTAATAAATTCTAAACTTTATACATAGTAACAAACATACAAAGACAGACATCCAACTTTATTATCCCAAGCATACACATTAATTAACCCTTTTTTTATTCTGTATCCTATACTATGATTGGCCTGTTCACTTTCCACCGGCTTCTGTCTCCCTCTGTTCTGTCAGGGTCTTTCTGCTGTGACTCAGCAACACCACTGCTGCCGCCACCCTGCAGTTGCTTCTTCCTTGCTGTTCTTTGCTCTTTTTAGGTTTCTGTGATCTTCTCCTTCTCCTGTTCCAACCTTTGCCTGCCTGCTCTCTGCCGTATATACAGTTTTTGGCCTGTTCTGATTAGCTTATTTTTCAATTCTATCATTCCCATATCTATTCTCCAGTCACCTTCAGACCCTCTCTGATTGGTCCATATTTATAGACCAATCATAACTGCTAAATTTATGGTGACCCTCCCATGTTTTTGGACTGAGTATGTCTGACTGACCCCTCCCTGCAGTTTTGGAATGACCTTTACCTAATCTCAGTCCATATTTGCCCAGCAACACACCAGCCATAGGTTAAACCAGTGGTTCTCAACCCATATATGTGGGCTGCATCCAATACTACTTGTATGGCCCTGAGGATGTCACATGGGCCACAGCTGTGTGCTGACTGGGCCATGGGTTGAGAACCACTGGGTTAAACGGCTCAGAACTGCCATCTCACTGTCCTTGGCTTTGTGCCAACATTGATGGCCCACTTAAATTACCAGCCTTTTAAACTATAAATCACATTATTTCTTTAATATATACTTATTTGTTATCTTATGGATCTTAATATTAAGGTCTACTGCAGCCACCCTATTTCTTAGCAATTTAATTAATTTCATGTAGGCTTTTCCCCTTTTTTCAGTTAATAGCGGCAAAGCAGTGTTTTCAGTGCTGTGCTTGGAAACAAAATAGAGCAGCTCAAAATCCTGTGTATCACATCCAGATTACTGGTTGTTACATTTGACAGCATAAGCGATAGGCCTTTGACAGAGTAAGAAAGATCATGCTTGGTTGAGATGCCTAGAGTTTTAATTAATTCCAGAAAGCCATCTACTACAAAACATGAGTTAAAGTGGAAAAGATTTGTTTTATGGACAACTGGAAAAGGTGCTGACCCAGTTCCAGCTCCAGTGCAACTTATTCTGGAATATCTGTTACACTTAAAAATAAATGGGTTGTCTCTGCCCTCCATTAAGGGTTCATTTAGCAGCAATAGCAGCATACCATTATCACGTAATTGTCAAATCTGTTTTTCGTATATGCTGGTTAAGAACTTTTTGAAACGATATTGAACCTGTGTCCCCCTGTGTGAGACCCTGTCCCTCCATGGAACCGGAATTGGTTTTGATTCAACTTGTCACAACCATTTGAACCTATAATGTGCTGCTCTTTGTTCCATTTATTTGTGAAGATGTCCTTTATAATAGCACTTACTTCAGCCAGAAGAATTAGTGAATTACATGCATTGGTGATAGATCACCCTTTTAGTACTTTTTGTAAGGACAAGATGGTTGGGACGTGTTCCCCTTAGTGCAACCTGTAACTGGGATACCGTTGAGACCTCTGGCTTCCCAACCTGGCCTCCCTTTCACACTGTGATGTTGTAACAAGCTGCAAAGCTCACCAGGTACTTCACTTACACAGACATTCACAGGCAGGGGCACACCCAGCCAAGTTATTTGAGTGCTTCTCATGAAGCAGCAACAGAGAGGCTCCAACCAATTTTCTCCAGCTCAGGACTCCAGAGGTGTGCTACTGTCCTACTTTGAGAAGTCTGAGAATTGTAAGTTTGTAACCCAGTCTGCCCCTCTGTCAATGTGGAGAAGACATGCACCAGCTTTGTTCCTGAGCTGAGGTTTCCCAAGCACTTCAAGCAAGATATACTGTTTTAGGTAAAATATAGAACAGGTTTATTTACTACAGAAAGATAGATTTTATGTGGTTATGAGTGGTAGGCATAAAAGAACAGAGATGGTCACGAAAGAAAATATGGAATATAGATTGGATGCATATTTTTAAACTAAACAGGATTTGAATCAGGCACTGTTCTCACCCTACTGGATGTTACAGTCCTTAGTGCACAGACTTCCCTCCTGAAGTCTGGAAAAAATTTCTCAGATGATCTTAGTCTTCTTGGCATCCCGGTTGTTTCCAATGTAGGTGGTTAGAGGAGAAAGGCCCCTGTCTGCTTCAACTGTCCTTTATTTTATACCCTTTGCCGATGTGCCTGGCAGACATTAGCCTAAGCATGAGTCATAAGCTGAGTCACAGTGAAAGATCAGTTCCCTTTGTGTGGTGCTTGCATAGCTGAGTCACACAGTTGATTAATGTATGGTCAACACCCCACCTGGGCAGGGATCTTTTGCATGCCACTAGCAAACTTACAGCATATTTCAGTAAAAACCATACAGCAAAATCTCATAACTTTATACACACTAATGATATGCATATTGAGACAGAACAACCAATTTCAACAGATCATGACCTTTCATATGATACCTTACACGGCATGCTTTGTATGAAATATCACAGCCATATATGAATAATGAATATGCAGGTTACAGGGTGTCATTATGAGGTACAGTGTATCACAGTGTTTCTTAGACCACACCCTAAATTTTTTCTTAAAATTGTTTCTGAGATTCATGTAAATCAAACTATTAATATACTGGTGTTCTTTCCAAAGCCTCATTCATCTGAAAGGGAGGACAGGTTACAATTGTTGGATGTCAAGACAGTACTATCATACTACTTAGATAAAACAAGGAGTTTTAAGTCTTCTAAGTTATTTGTTTCATATGCTGGTAAATCAAAGGGAAAGACATTTCATCTCAGTTCCTGTCTAGGTGGGTTAGACAGTGCATTGAAGAGTATTATAGACTGAGGGGCTTCTCTTTCCATTCCTACTCCTCTTAGAGTTCATTCTACTAGGGCAGTAACAATAGCTACAGCTTTTATAAACACATTCCCTTGAGATATGCAAAGCTGCTACGTAGATTACTATTCACTTTTGTGAAGCCTTGCACTTTGGATATGGCATCCAAGTTGGATGCCCAGTTTGGTAGAGTGTTACTCCAATCCTTGTTTAATTAGAACTCTGCACCCTTCCATCCAGGTTACTGCACTGCTTGCCAAACTACCCCAAAAGTGGGAATATGTAGAGAATACTCAAAGCAGAAATGAAGGTTACCTGTTTGTAACCAGAGTTCTTTGAGATGGACTCTGCATATTCATACCCCCTCCATCTTCTCCATTCCTCCAGAGTCCATATTAAAATATCAGTGGTTTTCCGCTTTAACGATGGAAGAAACTGAGGTGGTAATGGTGCCACACCCCCTTTATACTGATATGCTCAAAATACACTTGAGCACTAGGCAGAAGGGTGGGGAAGCATGGTCACCTAGTGGTCACTGCTACTAATTTCTACCGTCCTGCTGCAAGGGTTGGTGCAGGTCCCCAGAGAGTGAATATGCAGAGTTAACTTGAAGAACTCTGTTACAAGTAAGTTACCTTCATTTATTTCCCTGACCAAAACAAGCTGCAGAGGCCCAAAGGCCTTTCCCCTTGTGTCTCATTCCGCCTGTTCTAGGACCAGCCCCAGGAACCAAATTCCTTCCTGAAGCTCCCCTCCAACTAAGCCATCTCAGTTCTTTATAGGAATCGCCCACCCCTTCCTAGCTGGATCTGATAATCAAATAGGGGTAGATCACCATGTTACACCAATATTAAAGGGCTTGTACTAACCTTCCTTACAGTCCACCATCTGCACCTCTTCACTGTACTCTGTGCTTGGGCCTGTAGTGCAAATTTCAAAGCCTACTGGCAGGTTCCCTTGATTTTGACAAAATCCTGTTCCTTAAGATTTTGAGTGTTTATTGAGGTCTTTAGGTAACTGCAGCTGTATTCTTTTTTAAAATTTGTAAATGGAAATTTTCTATGTAGTGTTGGCAAAAAGAAAAGGAGTACGTGTGGCACTTAGAGACTAACAAATTTATTTGAGCATAAGCTTTCATGAGCTACAGCTCACTTCATTGGATGCATTCACCGATGAAGTGAGCTGTTGCTCATGAAAGCTTATACTCAAATAAATTTTTTAGTCTCTAAGGTGCCACAAGTACTCCTTTTCTTTTTGCGAATACAGACTAACACGGCTGCTACTCTGAAATATGTAGTGTTGATATCTTTTAATGTTTGTTTTTTAATGGTCAGTGTTTGGAGATTATACTAGAGTAAGTGACTTCAGTATGTTCATGTTAGATTCAAAAAGAACTAGTGTAAAGGGTGAAAAGGACCTGTGGTTAGGGACTGTGACATACAATATCTGGCTCTTAAAGAGAGAACACAAATGTTCCTTGAAAATCACGTGCTTTACCAAAAGATCCCTTTTTTGGAGAGTTCCTTTTATAACAATTGGTCTTTAGATGTTTTGTGTTTTGCAAATAATGATCTTTGTACTTATTATCATGTGTCTAAAATAAAAATACAATCCAAAAGTTATGCCCCTTTCATCTTTGACAAATGGGATTGTGTTTAAGGTGGATGACGCCATCAAGATTGCAGAGGCTCTTCTTTTTGACTTGTCTGGATTTCAAACGTTCCGTCAAAATGCAGATGATCTTTTAGAACAGTTTAAGGTTTACGAACAAGAACAATTCGATGGTTGGTCCAGGGACATTCAGTCAGGTTTGTCGAATCCCCGGTCAGGACTTTGGTAAGTATAAAATATTGTATGCAGTAAGAACTAATACCAAAGTCTGTATTACAGTGTAATCTAAAAAGAGCTGATGAAGACCTATACAGTGATGCTCTGGTGTAGAAGAGAGAATAAATAAGAGAAATAAAATAAGGCAGTTCACAGCCACTTCAATGTTGTGGATTGTATCAGACTTGGTTGGTAAAGCAAAATGAAATATGTTTGGGAACATTTTTATTATTATTTTTATTTGTTATTTGTGTTACAGTAGTTCTTAGAGACTGAATGAGATTGGAGTCCCATTGTGCTAGCTGTTAGACAAATATAGGATAACAGGTAGTCAGTGTCCCTTATAGCTCACAGTCTAGATAGACAAGGCAGACAGAAGATGAATTGAGGAAAGCCGTTAAAATACTCATTCATGAGATTATCTTTAAAATCATGAGATTTAAAAAAAATGTTGGGGTATCCAGTTCTTTTTATTTACCTTCTTTTTTTTGAACCCTTAAGACACACTTGGGTTACTCTTTCAAGCTTTCCTCTGCAAACATGAGGGCTACCAACTTAATTTAAAAAAAAAATAAAGATGAAATTCTTGCATACCGGTATTCACATGAGAGTTGGCAACAGTGAAGAGTTACAACAAAGAAGCCAGATAAATAGTGTGATGCCTGGCAAGGTTTTGCTTTTTGTTAGGCTTTTTTTAAAATGGGTTTGTTGAGAGAGGATTAGCTAAATTGAAAACGAGAGAGGAGGCATTGAAGAGAGGGAGGCAAGGGTAATGAGGCAGAGGAAAGAGGGTGAGAAAAGGAGGAAGGGGAGCATGGAGGGCAGAAGGAATAAAGCTGAAGAGAAATGACTGAGGAGCGCTGGGAGAGGGTTGATACAAACAGCCAGTTAGCACAGGAGTGAGATTGTCCAGTGCAAAAACTGAAGATAGTCTGATGCCATTATTAGTGTCTGACCGTATGCTGCAAATGCTTCTGCTAGCTTGAGTCTCCTGCCCTTGGGCTGGCTCTCATAGAGTAATAGACCTTAAGGCCCTCTCCATTCCATGAGCAAAAATGACTGAGGAACTCTGCAAAAAAGAAAAGGAGTACTTGTAGCACCTTAGAGACTAACAAATTTATTTGAGCATAAGCTTTCGTGAGCTACAGCTCACTTCATCGGATGCATTCGATGGAAAATACAGTGGGGAGATTTATATACACACACAGAGAACATGAAACAATGGGTTTTATCATACACACTGTAAGGAGAGTGATCACTTAAGATAAGCTGTTACCAGCAGGAAGGAGGGGGGGGGAAGGAGGAAAACCTTTTGTGGCGATAATCAAGGTGGGCCATTTCCAGCCGTTAACAAGAACATCTGAGGAACAGTGGGGGGTGGGGTGGGGGGAGAAATAACATGGGGAAATACTTCTACTTTATTTAATGACTCATCCACTCCCAGTCTCTATTCAAGCCTAAGTTAATTGTATCCAGTTTGCAAATTAATTCCAATTGAGCAGTCTCTCGTTGGAGTCTGTTTTTGAAGTTTTTTTGTTGAAGGAACTCTGGTGTCCCCAAAGGTGGAGAGGTCTCTTTGCATAGTTCTTGGGGTAGGGGATTTGTGGCTCATCTTTTCTTCCCCCACCAGTATTGCTGTGTCTGATGCAAATGTTTCTGTATCTGCTGGTGGTCTGAGTTTCTAATCCTCAAATTGGTTCTGTCCTGGAGTTTCTTTCTTCCTCCACCTCACATGGCTGAGTGTCACGTGAGCCCTGTCAGATTCAGACTGGAAGTCCCCTTGCATGGTTGTGAATCCAAAGAGTGCTCAGAGTAGCCCTGGGTGGGAACTAAAGAAACAATGTGCCTGACAAACTTCTGAGTAAAAACAAAGGTTAAAATGAAATTCTGTTATGTCTTGTTCTTGTTGCTAATCTTCAGAGGTTTTGGATAGTAATAGAGGTTACTGGATTAACATATAGAATCATAGAATGAACAACTTCAAAATAAAAAATAGTCAGAAAAAAGTAAATGTTATCCAGCATTTTGGAAAGGATCCTGGACAAATTATACTTGGTAAATTTTAATATTAATTTTGGTTTAGCATGCAAGCTAGTAGTCGTATTATGGAGCTGGATCATTGTGATGGAGAATTAAAAATACATTATTCAGATCGTTTGGTGACTCTCCTAAGAGAAGTACGTCAATTATCTGCACTTGGCTTTGTTATTCCTGCTAAAATACAACAAGTTGCAAACACTGCACAAAAATTCTGCAAGCAAGCAGTTATCCTCAAGCAGGTATGAGATAATAAACCATAACCACTATCTGTACTGATCTTTATGCATTAATGGTAGAGTATTTCCAGACCATTATATTGTCATTTGATTATCAGGCTAATAAGCTTTCTGCTATAACCCTTTATCTTTATTAAAGCTACAGTGTTTCTTGAACAATTTAAAAACATTGAATGATGATAATATTGGAAATAAATTTAATCCTAAAAACTGAACAAAAATAAAGAAATAGACACACATAAATGTTTAGTGTAGTATTAAAAATTAACCTGTTTTTGAAATTGATTATGAGACATTATAATAAAGAGAGCCATTAGCAATTTTCCACTTAAGGTAAATATAGCCTCTTTAGGTACAAACTTATAATTGCTAGGGCCAGCTACTAAAGGGAGACATGATCACATGCTCTAAAAGGCGTGCTATATATACTTGTTAAATATCTTATTAAAAATCATATTGATAAAGTGTAAGTCTTGAAAATATTGGAATTGGGCAATACTTTCAGGAATATATTATAAGTATTGAAAACTATTGGCATATAAATGGAAATATGCTGCTTATAGTAAATCCCGTTGTGTTATAGGTGGCACATTTTTACAATTCAATTGATCAACAAATGATTCAGAGTCAGAAGCCAATGATGTTACAGTCTGCCTTAGCATTTGAACAGATAATTAAGGTAAAGGAATCCTTCTTTGTTGCTTTAAACTTTGGCATTGTATTTCATGTGCCGTTATCTTTTTGTGATTATTTATTAGCCTATTGATTTTATAACTGCAGCTTTTAGTGACCAAGAACGTCTCTTTCATCTGCACTTAGCTAGACAATTATGACCATTTCTTTCAGATACGGTTCTTTCCACAGTTACTTATGCTTTTTTTATCTCCATATTTGATTATTATAATGTGCTTTTTATCCTTAAAGACCAGTTGGAAGCTACAGATGGGGCAGAATGTGGCTGTGTGCTTCAGTAATGGTGGTGATATGAAAAAATATTACAACAGTTCTCAGAAATTTGCACTGGTTTCCTATTTACTTTCAGGTGCAATTCAAGAACTGTAAAGCACTATATGATTTGGGTCCTGGTTTTCCAAGAGGCTCTCTATTTATCACTATGACTATTGAGGTCAACTGAGGACAGGCCTCAGCTTTGAACATTTTGGGGCTGGAGGCAGATTACTGTTCTTGAAGGCCTATGAGTGCTCTTCCTGTAAGCTCAAAATAGCTTGAATTTGTTGCCCTTTAGGGCATTTTGTAAGGTCCACATAGTTACCGAGGCCTTTGCTTGGTGTGTATGTGTGTGGTGGGGAGGCTTGCAGGTGACGCCTATAAGGACCAACTTGGGGTAAAAGTGTAATTTGTTATATCTTGACAAATCATGTATATTATTTTATTTTAATTTAATTTTTAATTTTAATTTATTATTTTTAATTTTCTGCAACCCCTTTCTTTAACAGTTTTTGTCTATATAGTACATATGATATATATGTTGTTTATTCTTGAAATGAAATTAATTAAAAGGAATAGTTTAGCTCTTATGTCTCTAAAAACGTAGATCATCAAAAAATGTGGCTTTTGGAATTCTCTCCCTCTTTAGGTTTATGATTTCTGAGACTATTTTGGACTGTTTGAAAATAAACAGCTTATAATTTTAGATGAAAAATTAAAAATTCTCTATATGCAAAAAGGTGTTGGTTTACAGTCATTTAAGAAGAAGCTCACCATTTTTTAAAGGAAGTACTAGAACCTTATTTTAAGGAGTTTGAAATATAGATTTTTAGAAAGTGTCCAAATTGGTGACATTAATGTATGTTTTTCTTTTCTTCCTTCTCATTCCCTACTTTAAAGGGATGTTATCACTTTAAAACTTTACCCTATTGTCTGAATTTATTTAACATAGCATTGGTACAGATAACTCTTGAGATTACTATAAGAGAAAGACTGAAGAATGTTTTCCTCTATTTTTGCTGTTTATTTACTTTATTCATTGACAAACATTCTGTACATCATGAGTTTCATTGTTTCCTGGGTATAGTCTGGTATGATCCACTGTTCTGCTTGGGCCCCTTTATGCTGTGTAAAGGGCATGAATGCTGCAAAGAGGCTCTAAGAGCCCCATATCTAATTAAAGAAGGTTACCCAGTGCAAGCACTGTTGAAGGCAGCTGGAACAGGGCCTCCAGAGAACTTCTCACAAGCCCTGGCATAGCTGGGGACTGGAGGGACATGTTGGGGTGGGGTCACAGCATGCAGTGCTGCGGAGATTGGGAGGCCACTGTGGCTCATAGAGCAGTCTGGGGAGGCTGCTATAACTTAGACAGTCTTGCAGGACTAACAGTAGGTTGCAGTGGAGTCTCTCCAACTCCCAGAATGGCCCAGGATTGGAGGGCATAAAGATGGCTTAAAGCCATTATGGCCCCCCTCTCCCTGGGCTGCAGATCATGTGCTGCATCTCTTAAGTCAGGAATGTATTCAAAATCTCACACAAGCATAGCCCTTCTTCTGTAATTTTTAAAATATAACCTTAGCAAGATATGTTCCAACAAACAAGGAAAAATACAAAAATGTCTATGTCATCCACATAAACTGCAAGTCAGATCGTATGACAATAGAAGTTTTTACAATGTACTTTTAAACAGTTACTACTTCCATGGAGAATGTGTAAATTTGGAGAAGTAACTAGTTGTGGATCAGTTCATGGTTCACTTTGAGCAAAGATGCAAGGGAGTAGAGGGGATATGTGGCATACTTGTGCCGTCCCAGGCTGTGCATAGTGGCTAGGCATCTCTGTCAGGCTGGAGGGGAATGGGTAGAGCTTTGATTCCTCCCCCTTAACCCAGTCACTGATTTAGTTACACTGATGTGTTACAGAGCATATGCTGCGACAATATACTCCTTCCTGGAGCTGTAGGGAGACCGTGAGAAAGATTGACTCAAAGTCACAATCTCCTTCTGAAGCTGTCCCTTACTGTGGCCTAGATTGCAAACTGATGATTTAGCTCTATATTTATCTTTCAACCTTGCAACATTTGCTTTTTTATTTTTTCCCCCAAGCATTCGAAAGCTGGCTCTCGGGGAAAGACACAAATAACATGGGATAACCCTAAAGAATTAGAAGCATATATTCAAAAACTACAAGCTGCTGCTGAACGGCTTTCCACTGAAAACAGAAAACTAAGAAAGTGGCATACTAACTTCATTGAAAAGGTATGTTTTAATAATGAAACTGAAATAACCTTTTCTGGACCATACTTTCTTCCATTTTCATTGATGACAAATTAATAGTACAATATTTAGCACATTCTAAATTCTTTTTTCTATAGGTTGTAGTTCTCATGAATATTGATCTTCTGCGGCAGCAGCAGCGTTGGAAAGATGGACTACAGGAACTTAGATCTGGTTTCGCCAGCCTTGAGTCACAGGCATGATTTAATTATTGTATTGTAGGCTATGAAGTAATTTCAAATGGAATTTTCAGTAACAAAGAAGAATTAATAATAAAAATGCAAAGGTGAACTACAAAGCTTTTGTTCCAAAACCCTAAGATCCCAAGGCAGCAAAGGATATATGTGTAGACTTTAAATTTAGACATGCATTTATTTTTTAAATCAGTGGTCTCCAATCTTTTTACACCTAAGATCACTTTTTGAATTTAAGGGTAATCCAGAATTTACCCCGCCCCTTCCCTGAGGCCCCAGCCCTTCCCTAAAGCCCCGCCCCACTCTCTCCATCTCCCCCTCTCTCTGTCACTGTCTCTCCCCCACCCTCACTCACTTTCACCGGGCTGGGGTAAGGGGTTGGGGTTTGGGAGGGGGTGTGGGCTCTGGGCTCGGGCTGAGGGGTTCACAGTGTGGAAGGGGACTCTGGGCTGAGCCTGGGGCGGGTGCTGAGGTGCAGGAGGGGGTGAGGGGTGCAGGAGGTGGTTCAGGGTGCTGGCGCTGGGAGGGGGGTCAGGGCTGGAGATTGGGGTGCAGGAGACAGTATGGGTGCTGGCTCCTGGAGGTGCTCAGTGCTGGAGTGCAAGAGAGGGTTGAGAGTGCAGGAGGGGGTTTGGGGTGCTGGCTCTGGGAGGATCTCAGGGCTGGGGCTTGGGGTATGGCCTTCTGCCGGGCTGCATGGACCTCCAGCGGCTCCCGGTCAGCGGTGCAGTGTGGCTGCCACTGAGGCAGGCTCCCTGCCTACCTTGGCCCCACACGGCTCCTGAAAAGCTGCAACATGTCCCTTGTGGCCCTGGGGTGAGGGTGGTGGCACCTGGCTCGGCGCACTGCCCCTGTCTCCAAGCAATGCCTCTGCAGCTCCCATTGGCCAGAGCTCCCCATCTCTGGCCAATAGGAGCTGCGGGGGGTGGTGCTTACAGGTACGAACAGTGTGCGTAGGGAGACCCCTGCCTCCGCCCACCCGTGGAGCTGCACTGGCCGCTTCTGGGAGCGGTGTGGGGCCAGGGCAAGCCAGGAGCCTATCTTAGTGGCAGCCCCACTGTGCAGATGGAGATTGTGATCGACCAGTTGGTGTCCACTGTTTTAAATAATGATGAGGGGTTTTTTTTCTTTCCTTACCTGCCAAGTCCTAATTACACAGTATCATATTTTAACAATAAGAGTTGGTGACACTGCTACTACATAAGCCACAGCAAGGAATGCTCTTCTTTTGAGATTCCATTTAAGTCAATGGGAGTTTTTCTATTGACATCAGATTTGAGGACTTCAATAGCTCAGACATAGGTGAGAGGTTTTTCGCAGGAGGGAAAGGGTGAGATTCTGTGGCCTGCGTTGTGCAGGAGGTCAGACTAGATGATCCTAATGGTCCCTTCTGACCTTAATATCTATGAATCTATGAATCAGCAGTTATGGGATTATATTCTTAAATGGTTGTGATATCCTTAGCAAACCTGGAATACTATAGTCAGGTGTTTGCAGGTAGGCAAAGGAAATATTCAGCTTGCAATGTCTGTTACCAACTCCTGAATTGCACAGTATGAATAATGAATAAACCCGCAGTTCTCAAACTTCATTGCACCGCGATCCTCCGTCTGACAACAAACATTATTACATGACCCCAGGCGAGGGAGGGGGTGTGTGGAGCCAGAGCCCTGCTGTCCTGCGCTGAAGCCCTTGGACTTTGGCTTCAGCTTGGGGTGATAGGGCTCAGGCTTCAAACCCAGACCCCAGCAAGTCTAATGCTGGCTCCGGTGACCCCATTAAAATTGGGTTGCAACCCACTTTGGGCCCGATCCACAGTTTGAGAACCACTGAAATAAACTAAGCACATTTTTGATTCTTCACATATTCTGCTAGTACTTTTGTTTTCTAACTGTTTTTTATAAATTCAATTTTTAAAGCTTTGCAACATTACCTTGAAGTCAATATTTTTTTAAAAAGTTTAATTTCACTATTCTTGTAAAAGCTGTTTGTGTGCTGTTTTGTAATATTTAGGGAAATGAACTAAAAGAAAAACATTTTTCTGCTGAACAGCTTTTTTCCTCCGCAAATGGGTAATGCCTGTCACCTGTGGAATTCAGAGGTAGTCAAGTGTTGTTGATGGAGGCTCCAGAATTAAGGCCATCTTTCAACTCAGCTCACCGGAATTTTTTCCCCTAGTGGTGGAACAAGTTGGTGGTTTGTTTTTTTTTTGATCACTTGGATCTATAATTTTATTTTTTATTCATTTCTATGTAGAAGCATTTGAAAAGATGGAACGAGAGTCCAGTAATTAAAGCATTAGATTAGGACTTTGGAGACCTGGGTTCGAGTCACTGATCCTCCACAGGTTTCCTGTGTGACTTTGGGCAAGTCACTTAACTTTTCTGCGTCTCAGTTCCCCATCTGTAAAAATATGAATAATAGGAGCATTCTACCTCACAGGGATTTTTTGAGCATAAATACATTAAAGATTGTGAAGCACTCAGATATGATAATGGGAGCCATATATGCCTAAGATATATAGATGTTCAAAATGGGTCCTGGTTTACTGAGTAAAGCCTTGAGTGGTACTGGATTTCAGTATTATTTTTTTGACAATTTTTTCTTGATGTAGTTAACTTTAAGGATGTTTGAGAAAACATTAGAGAAATTAGTAGCTGAGAATGCAGAGAGGTTTCAAGCCTCACCATCAAATCCAGCATAGCAGTCTACTGGTTGCTACCAACACCAAGTGTATTCAAAAGGAGACTATTGCCATATCAGAAAGAAAAATCCGGAGCAGAAGCTCCCCAGGAAGACCAAATTAAGTTTTCTTCCAAAACCAACAAAATCCTCATAATTAGAGGAAATGAGTGTTCATGCAGGAAAAGTTTGCAATTGCTGCACAGTATTTTTCCATTTGATATACTGTCTGCACCCAGACACTTTGGCTAGTGGTAGTAACAACAAGGCTCAGGCAAAAGTCATAAATATATACCTGTTCCTGAACAACAGCCCAATCAGCGCCGTGTCCAGAGAAACAGACCCACACATAACATGCTAGCTGCTGGAAAGGATTCATACCCACCAGTTCTTCGAAATCAACAAGAGCCTTTTCAACACAAAGCAAAAAATTGCTCATCTAGGGGTCAAAATAGACATGTCTCAGTCTGTAATTTTACCACTATGGTAAAGATTCTCTCAGATCAAAAACTTCATTGCATCAGTCATTTTCTGGCAGTTGTCATGCATAGCTAGTTATCTCCAGCAGCCAGGATAGTTGGTGCCATGCATTTGTTTCATTCCCTGAATGGGATTTCTGAAAATGTGCCTTTGGAAATTCCTTCTGAAGATACGGAATAACTCACTAGATGCAATGCAGAATTAGGCATCATTCCTTTATCACATCCAAATGCCCCTTTCTGGGCAGGTAAGTACAGACAATGTGCTGAAAGCCAACCCAGTTGTTACTCTAGACCCTTTCTTACTTGCAGTGGGCAGGGGAAGCATACCTGCAGGATAGGTAGCATACTGGAAGACAAGATGACCAAGGGGTTATGGTCCCTCTCTCTCAAAAAAGAAGAACATCTACTCCCTTAACCTCACACTTCGAGATGCTAAAAATCTGTAAGGTGCACAGAGTACACATCCTTTTAATTTACTTTGACAGTTCTAAAACATAGAAATGGCCTTACCGGAGCAAACCAGCAGTACATTGAGTCCAATATTGTTTGTGAGAGAGACCAATACCAGTTGCATCAAAGGAAGATGCAAGGAACTCTATATGGGCAGTTATAGAATAACTTGCCCCCAAGAAAAGTTTTGTTCTTCTATCTGTTAGTTAGAAATTGGCTTATGCTCTGAACTTGAATGTTTATTTGGCTTCCAAAACCAGGGAGTAATAGAGGGCAAAGCTTCTCTCAGAGTCAATGGAAATAATGTTGTGGGCAGAGAAGAATATTATCATCATCATCATCATCGTCATTGTCTTGGCAAATCTCACAGAGACATACCGTCCTTGCAGATTGAGTACCACCTGGATCGATCTCTAGCTAGGTTCTTGAGATGGTCTGACTGGATATTCAGTTTATGTCCATCATAGGTATTCTCATCATGCCACTGAAGCTTTTGGCAACGACACGATTGCTTTGTAGTGGCAGTGTAGTGGCTTTCCTTTGTAACCATGTTTAGTAATTCATTGGTCTTCCATCCTAATAATCTGCTTCCTGTCAAGACAGTTCAAATAAAAGATACATAAATGAGGAAAAAGAGAGAGCTGGAGTCCTTCTAGTCCACTAACATAGAATGCATATGTTTTTGCATTTGATAGAGAACCAAGGAACATCCATTGCATCAGCACAAAGACCAGACATATTGAAGCAATAGTTAACAGTTAACAGTCTGGGTATTAAAAGAGAAGAATAATTTGGAAGGAATTCTCTGTTAATCTCATTGATATATTTTGGTATCGAGACTGAACTCATGGAGGAAATTTCATTTATTGATCTGGTCAGGTTTCATTTCTGGTGTGAAGGGATGCAAAAAACTCTCAGAGGAAAGGACGGTTTCTTGTTTGTAAATGGGACCCTGGCCCAATGGGTCCCTGGCCTGTAGATGTTACCATAATACTAACAAATAATTAAAAGAATCAGAAAGTTCTGGTGATCTCAGCTGCACTAGAGTCCCTTCAGGATATTTTGTGGGGGTCCTAAAACCAAACATCATAACAGGATAACAGTTTGACAGGCATATCAGACTCCCCAACTGAGTATCACATGTCAAAATTAATCAGAGTGATAGATTAGACAAGCCTATGGCAGCCTTTTTAGTTGCCATTACCTCCAAAAGACAGGTTTTGAAATTAGTTCAATTATCTTTTCAAGAGCCAAACTGCTGTTGTCATGAGAAAATGTCTTACTGCTCCAGAAACCTTTCTGCCCAAGGTAAATTCTTCTTTCCACAGTCCTTGGGAAATAGTTCTATCATAATTTGTTCCAAACCTGGCACTCTCTTGGAAAGGTTGTGGCAGAAATGGGAATTCCTAGAGCTCTAAAGCATACAGAGTATACACACCAATTTCCCCTGTTCATCTTATTCCATCCAAAATGGCAGGGTCTTAGGGACTCTATTCAGGCAAGATGTTAAAATCCTGTACCAGCTGACATGCTATGCATTTGGGAAACCATTCATGGAGAGAATTGGGGTTCCTTTTACAAGATACTTAATTGCATTGTGAGAAGAAATAGTCTGAGCCTCATCCAAGGAAGATTTGCAAAGTGGCTTTCCATTCCTCTGCAGAACCATCCTTTAGTAGAAAGATGCTGCAAATAATTCCTTAAATTACAAAGCTCTTGCATCAGGTGGAGGGAACTTCCATTTCTGCTTATTATTCTATTGTAATAATAATTACAATTCTGCTTTGTCCTCTCCTTCCACTTCTGTGAATTACTGTTCACTACTTCCCATTTATTATATATGAGGAGAGTAGCTATGCAGCAGAATGAGAAATTTCTTATCTGATAATGTTCTTTCTGTTAACAGTTCTCCTCATTCACCCCACCCTGGTAGTCTAGTAAATGACCAGAATGCAATTTGTAATATGTTAACTTTTTCTCTAAAGAGGGACTTAAACATAATTGCCTCCTTAAGGTTACCTTATACAGTTTTAAATTGGTTTCTTAATTGATGGAGTATTTCTAGAGCTTTGGAAGAACTCCTCTGGGGGCCTTAGTTCAAAGGCGGGGCTCAGACCTGGAGACTTCAGGAACAACTTTAGATTGTCTGAATTCCACAGGTGAGAGGAATAATCCATTTTTGATGAATGAGGAGAGAAACTGTTAACAGAAGAAGAATGATCAGTTAAGAAATTTATCGTTCCTTTTGTCCTTTGAAAATTTGCTGCAGTCGTGTGATTGGTTTACAAAGTAACTTTTTACTGACTTTGAAGTGCTTGTTATAGCTGAAGACTTCCTCACAGTGCAATACAACAGATTCCAGTAAAATTCTCTTTAATCACTCCTGCTAATGTGCTTTCTTCCTCCTGTAGAAACTGTCTTCAGTGACTAATGTCCTTGCTTTGAGAGACATCATCTAAAATCTATTTATTAAGTAATACTAATTTTTCAAATCACACAGGATTTTCAATAACAGGTATCTGAAGATAGGCTTCTAAATCATAGGAACATAGATATTTTCACACTGGATCAGACCCATGGCTCATCTAGTCCAGTATCCTATTTCCAACTGTGGCCTGTACCAGATACTTCAGAGGAAGGTGCAGGCACTCCACAGTAGACAGATGTGGGATAATGTGCTTCCATAAAGACCTCATCCTAACATGTAATAGAGTTTGTCTTAAGCCCTGAAGCATGAGATATTTTTATCCCTAACAAAACTCTTTGTTTGCATTAAGTGTTATAACACTTTTTCTTATTATCCATATAAACATCTTGTCCCTCTTTGAATCTTACTAAGTTCCTGGGCTCAATGACATCTTGTGGCACTAGTTCCACAGTCTAATTATGCACTGAGGAAAGATATATAAATTAAATAAATGTTATTACATTTTAGGGTTTCCTTCCTCGTGATATGAAAGCATGGAGACAACACTGGAATCATCAACTCTATAAAGCTCTGGAGCATCAATATCAAATGGGTTTGGAGGCACTCAATGAGAATCTACCAGAAATAAATATTGATTTAACTTATAAGTAAGATATTTTTTCCTATTGTTAAAATATTGTAGCTGGAAATTGACTAAAATATTAATTTTTATATGGTTTGTTTCTCTTTCTAGACAAGGAAGATTACAATTCAAACCTCCTTTTGAAGAAGTACGAGCTAGATACTACAGAGAAATGAAGAGGTTCATCTCCCTTCCAAATCAGTTTAGAGGAGTGAGTGAAACAGAAGAGGAGTCCATCTTCACTATTATGACTGAAAGAAATGCAAGTGGATTTCTGACTACTTTCAATAAAGCAGAGGATTTGTTCAGAAGACTAGCAGAAGTTTCAAACCAATTTAAGGTTTGTACAGTGTTTTGATTAAGACTTATCGTTTTAGACCTAATTACAATTATTTTAGGGATGAATCATTTTAGAAGAAGTGGAACATTGATTTTTGTTAGTCTCTGTCATAGGTGCTTTAACTAGGGGCGCTGAGGGTGCTGCAGCATCCCCTGGCTTGAAGTAGTTTCCATTATATACAGGGTTTACAGCATCATTCAATGGCTCTCAGCACTCCCACTATACAAATTGTTCCAGCACCCCGGTCTCTGTACATTCTGGTCCTGATTTAGCAAAGCACTTCACATGTGCTTAATTTTAAGCATATGAGTAAGTCCATCCCTAGTCAACAGAACCCTTAAGCACATGCCTACCTTGAAATATATTTGTAGTTCCCATTGAAATCTTAATATTGTAAGAGACTGTCACTCCTTGTTCAAGGTTTGTTTTACAGTATCATTAAAAAGTGTGGCCATGTCGTACCTTTCTATGCCTTCTGATTTGAGCACTGACTAATGGAAAGTATCTTTGTGTGAAGAAGAGAACCTCCAGTTGTTATGGTTAAAATGATTGAGTGGAAAAGGTGCAAAATATTTTAACAAATGATAGATTAAGAACATAAAAATAGATTACTCTTTTTATTAATATTAATGTCAAGTAATGTTTCACAATCTTAACATCTTACTTATTTTCCTCATAATCAAATACAATGTTGAAAAGGAATGGATTATAATTGGACAAGTAGATATGGAAACTCTGGTGGAAAAACATCTTTCTGGTGAACAAGACTGGGAAAAAAACTTTAAAGCGTTAAAAGGGAAAGGGAAAGAAGTAGAACGCCTTCCAAGGTACAGTTTATCTAAACATTTTTATGTGTGAACAATGGACTCTTTCACTGGCCAATCACTGTAGTGGAAATAGTGTAATAGAAATATATGTTCTATATGAAAAAAATTAGGCAGAATTTCAGCACTGTTTTTTAACGTCTGTGTACCTTTTATAATTTTTTTAACTCCTTGTTCTTCAGCTTAGTGTTACAGAATTTTATGACTTTGAGTCCAATCCAACTCCCACTGAAATCAATTGAAAGACTCCCATTGACTTCATGGGAATTGAGTCAGGCCCTTATAGATGAAGGCCTGATCAAACACATACATCAGGCATAGCGCTTGCAGCTCTTAACAGTTGAATTCATGAAGTACTATTCCAGTTAATAAGTACTTGGGGCCTTTAGGGCCTGATGTTGAAAACACTTATGCTCATGAGTAATACATATGCCTGAATATTTGTAGGATTGGGCCCTGAGGCCTTGATCCCATATTGAGATATGCCAGTGTGGACCCTTGTACCTGTGAATTCCCATCCACATGGATGTCAGTGCGCTGCAAGAGTGCAGAAGTCTGGGTGAGCAGATACTCTTGCAGGATCAAGATCTAAAGCCCCAAACCTGCCAGTACTTAAGAATGAAATTTACTTTATTCATGTGTAGTAGCCCCTTTGACTTTAGTGATACTATTCATGTGTAAAGTTAAGTACATGTATAAGTATTTGCAGGGTTAGGGTCTTAGCTTATAATTGCTTCCAGTAAAATTGTATATACAGTTATTGTAGTATTTGAACGTAATTACATATACACACATTAAGACACATTTATTTATGCACTTCTATATGAACAGTTTTCTTAGTAAAATATTAAGTTGTAAAACTATGAAAATATTGAAGATAATGTATAAAGTATTGAAATGACAGTTTTTGAAGTTTATTATATAATAAGTATCATGATGAGCATATTACCTTTAATTTTTTTCTCTTTTTCTTTTATATTTTGGAATTTGTTATATTGAATATTAAAGCACCATCAAGATAGATTGTTTAATTGTTAATTGCAATCCTGTGAAGACTGTGATTGATGATCTTATACAGAAGCTTTTTGATGTTCTTGTCCTATCTTTAAGAAAGTCCATACAAGGTAAATAAGTGGTGGCTCGTTGGTGGTGGGTTTTTTTGTTTTTTTGGTTTTTTTGCTTTTGCTTTTGTTGTGTTTGTTATATATAGTAACCTTTTTATTTTAAAACTATCTTTTATCCTTGGGAATACTGAAGTACCAAAGTTGTTTTGGAGCAAAAGTAGTATGTTTTTAGTTTTCCATTAAGGGCCTGATACAAAATCCTTCAAAGTCAATGTTTATCTTTTCCATTGACTTCTTTGGGCTTTGGATAAGATGTTGTAAACTTAATTTGGCCAAAAGCTATGCCAGAAATAACCACATCTATATGAAATTTCTTGGGTATTACTCTTCTAGAGAAGCTTTCTTGAAAGTTTGAGGGTAGTTGAGGATAGGGAATGGACAGAACTCCTGCTCCATCCTTACAGTGGTACAGGGGAATGGTATAGGCCAGTAGCAAATTACTGCCCACCATGGAGCAAGAGGGATGGGGGGGAACTGTGTCTTGAAGGGATGTCGTTGAGGTACAGTGTCTAATGGTGTTGCTCCTAGATGCTGTGCTGCTTACACATCACCAAATGTATAGTACTGTGCCTTAAGGCACAATCTAGCCCAGAGATTCTCACAACAAATTTTTTGGTGGCCTCAGAGTGCGGCCACCAACTCTTGCTGGTGGCCACACTGACAATTTTTCCTAAAATACCTAATTAGCTTTAGGACAAACAAATAAATATGCACATACACGTGTCCAAATCATTGTAATTTATTTATGTAAGGTTTTTTTTTGTAGACTCAATAATAAAAATATACAATTGTCTCTATTCTTTACTGGACCTGAACAGAATAAAAACACAAATAAGGTGCTTTGCAAGTTCTTGTCTTTTTTGTTGTTTATTTTGCTTTTTTGGTTGCTAGCTAGTAAGTCTCCTTCTGTGAAAAGTGATATTTGTATGTTAACATTACTTTTCACAGCCTCCCAGCTAGCTACTAAGTCTGCTGTGAAAAGGGGTATTAACAAATACAAATATCCCTTTTCACAGCAGATATACTCAGCCATGGCAAGCCCAGGGACAAATTAAGTCCTTGATGGGGAGGTGGATAGGGAGGCAACAGGGCCAGAGGCAATGGGAGCGGGGAGTTGAACCTAGGGGACGGGAGCCTGAAGCCCCGTGCCTGGGGGATGGGGCCCAAAGCCCCAGGGCTGAAGTATGACCCCAGCACCTCTGGGAAGGCAGGGAACTCACTGGCTGTCTGCTCCTCCAATGTTTGTGTCTCCAGAGCGGGCTTGTTAGGAGGGGCCACTGCTTTCCCTCCAATTTCCCCTCCACTGCTAGGAGGCTGTGGCTGAAAGAAAAGGCCCTGGTGGCTGCATGTGGCCATGGTGGCTGCATTTGAGAAGCACTGAACTAGCCCATAAGTCTTTTGGGATTTATAGACTCTGCAATACCGACATTATGAAGTCTGTATTTCAATTGCCAGAGTATCATTGCACGGTTAAGTTGTCCACAGCGACAAGCTGCAGTCTTCCTGTAGTTTTCAGTGACATACACTGGCATAGCTTATTAGCCCTGCTTGGACAGTTTATTTTTTTAAAAATAATAGTAGGCTTAGTTTCCAATTATTCCACCCTGACTCATATTGAGAAGCACTTTACTGTGGGCTAAATTGTATCCTTTAGGCATGGCTACAAGTAAAGGGTGTACATAAACTACACTACCCGAGCAGTAAGCCTCTACTGGCAGCAATTTACATGAGAGCTTATTAATGTTGGCTGTTGTGTGTTGGGAGGCAGCGCCAGGTCTCTGCCCATCTCCCACTCCTTCCTGCTCCCCTGCTCTGGGACCCATAGTCTGGACCCATAGTGTAGGTTCCTGTGCAGAGGTGATTCTTATTCCCCCTTATTGCCCTGTTTATCTATCTATCTATCTATCTATCTATCTATCTATCTATCTATCTATCTATGGTATTTATATGACTTTTATTCCTTTAATATCTGAGTGCCACATAACCTTTTTTTGAAGATCTATGTATCCTCACAACAGCTCTGTGAGGTAGGGAAGTGCTATTGTCCCCACTTTATGATTGGAAAACTGAAGTACAGAGTGAGTAAGTGGAATAGGGAATTAACCTGAGTCTCCATGGTCCCAGGTTAATCCTGTAACAACTGGACCATCTTTCATGTAGTTCAAGTGACTGTCTAGCACACATTTATCTGATTTTAAGACTGATATCATGGATATTTTTGTTTGTAATAAATTTGTTTTCCAATATTTCTTTATATAGCTCATCTACATGATATTTCTTCATTTCTTACGGATGCCACAGAAGCATTAATAGTTAGGCCCCAGACTGTAGATGAAATTGGAGAAGATAATTTAAAGTATGGAAGTTTACAAAAAAAAAAAACAGAGGTAGGATTTTATTTGATCATAGTCAGGAAAATATCTAGGCAAAAAGTATAGTCATGTTTTAGTATGCCTGAGCAAAATACTTTTCAAAGTATTATTAGTAGAGTTTGATACAACAGTTTGTTGTTGTTGTTGCTTTTAATGTTTTTCTTGCTTCTTCCTTGTGTTTTCTGTCAATTATTTGCAAAAAAGAAAAGGAGTACTTGTGGCACCTTAGAGACTAACAAATTTATTTGAGCATAAGCTTTTGTGAGCTACAGCTCACTTCACCGAATGCATCCAATGAAGTGAGCTGTAGCTCACGAAAGCTTATGCTCAAATACATTGGTTAGTCTCTAAGGTGCCACAAGTACTCCTTTTCTTTTTTGTGATTACAAACTAACACGGCTGCTACTCTGAAATCTGTCAATTATTGTATGTCACCACGCCTCACTTACACAGCAAATTCAAACCAGAGTGGTTTCTCAGGACCTTTAGACTATGACGATAACATTTGGCTTCTATTAATATGGGGGAGGGGAAGATCTTAAAATCTTGTGATTAAATGTTAGCTTCATCTTTAAAAATCCCTGCTTCTCTAATATGATGCATATTTAAGTGAGGTACCAATGGGAAGGCCTAGTGGCAGCTGAGTTTTCTTCTGCAGACCACACATATGCAGGGATTGAACTCACCAGGAAGGTACCAAGGTGCTGAGAGTAAGAGAGAGAGCAAACAAAATTGCAGGGCTTTGCTACTTAAAAAAAAATACTTTTTAAAAAAAATGATGGGAGGATCACCTCCCCTTTACATTTGCTACTGCATCTAAGAATGTTGGATGAATTTGATTCTGCTGAAGTGATTGGCAGTGAATTAATTAAAAATAATTATGCATGTATGTGTGTGTGTGTGTATATATATATATATATATATATATATATATATATATATATATATATATTTTTCAAATGAATGTTTAAATTCTGAAGAAATTGTTTTGTGGAGGTGGTGGATATTGGAGGGGATTAAGCCTCCATAATCCACAGAGCAATACAGTCCCTGAGTCTCAGTACCTGTTGTCTTCACTTCATTTTGAAATGAATGCTCACAAAGTATGGCATTTTGGGACATATTCACTAATGTCGTCTTCTTTTACTTCAATTTTTTTGACTTTTGTAGTGTTACTTAATCATCATTTTTGTAGTGATTTTTAACTTGATTGGGTTTTTTTAGTGTATGAAAAAATAATCTCAAACAATCAGATGACTTAATTTTTCTCCTTATTTTCAGAGTATAAATGCATTCTTCTTCTAATATATCAATAGATTTCCCATTTATTCTCAACTTCTCTCCTCCTGCTTGCTGTTTTCATACATATATTAATTGCTCTGTATTGTCTCCCATATTTACCTTTGTCTAGTTTTACTGTGATAAATATTAACGGAATTAAATATAAATATAAAAATATATAAATATTCTCGATTAGTTACCATTGTGTCTTTATTTAAACAAGTTTGAATAAAAATGCCACATTTTATTGAAATTTTTTCATACATGTATAAAATATCTTTTCAACTTTAGATTTTTGTCCAGTTTCAAGAAGCTGAAGATAAAAACAAGCTTTTGCGGACTGTGGCTGGTGGGGGTTTAGACACAATCAGCAACCTGAGAGCTATGTGGGATAAATTTGAATTAATGATGGAAAGTCATCAACTTATGATTAAGGAACAGGTGAGAATGAAGGTTTAGTAATTCACTCAAATGCACTGATCTCATTTTGAATTAGTTAGAAGACACATTTTTTCTCCTGGATTAAGCCCCACACAAAGATATTGCAGTTTAGTATTGGCACCAAGGTTAATGGCATCAATTTGAGCCTGTATAGAAAGAACATCTAAACTACTGGAAAGATTACTAGCATCAGGTGATACTGCTGTAGGCCCTGATTCTAAAATGATCTCTGAGCCCCTACAAAGTACCAGTGAAATCAGCTAGAGTACGGTGCAGGTGCTCTCTCTAGAATCACAACTATGTTAAATATCTCATCTCATGGGTTTCTTTTTATTAACTGAAATGAGAAGAATATAATAGTTTAAAAATGAACATTTGTCATCTTTACCATGTTACTATAAATTTTATTAATATTGTTGCATAATATTTTAAATTTTTCTGAAAATTTATGTTAAATATTATGTCTGCAACCCTTCAGTGGACAACATGCAGGTGAATTGCTGGGGCTCAATGGGGCCAATGCAGCCATAATAATTTTCCTGTGTGCTGCTGATTCCATGATTATCACCTATATTTTGAACCTGTGGATGATTTAAAAAAATATAATTATTGTCTATTTTTTACCACTAAGACCTGTAATAAAAAATGTGGGTATAAGGAAAAACTGCTTTTCAGACCAAGGTAGCTGATAAACTAGTGAGGAACAGATGTAAATATTATATGTAACTACAGTGGATATAAAATTATATAATATAAGATCAGGAAATGCATATCCATACCAGATTCTCTTAAATTTTGAAATATTTTAAGGGAAAGAGTAAAAAAAATAGTACTCCTTTTTGAAAACAAGTTGAAAGGTTGTTGGTTATTTTGATCTTAATTAGGTATAACTTTGTAGATATAAATTACTGAAGGAATACATTTTATTTTTTTAAACTCTTTTGGTTTGTAGATTGAAGTGATGAAAGGAAATGTGATGTCAAGTGTTAATGTGTATCTTCAAGAACTAGAAAAGTTTAAAGCTCGATGGGATCAACTAAAGCCCAACGATGATATCATTGAAACAGGCCATCAGGATATGCTTGAGAAAAGTGCTCAGACCATAAAGGAAAAGAAAATTGAGTTTGATGAACTTGAAGCCACAAAAAAAAAACTGATGTATGTATATTTCTTTGTATATAGCACGTTATTTTATGGATGTTCTGCAGTAAATCATGCAGCTGCAGCGCTTTGCTGGACCAGAATATATTAACTAATTAACTAAAAAGGAACACAAAAGATAATTTAATAAATCCTATTTTAATTATATTTCAATATATAGTTTAATCTTCAGGGATTTACTTCATTGTTTTATATAACTTGACTGTTCTGAACTGACGTTTGTGAAGTGGAAGTTTCTGAAACTCTGTTAGGCTTTGAAACAACTGAATTTATGTACTAAATGGCATGTAATTCTATATAGGATACTACTTACAGAGAAAAACAATTAAAGATAATTCATTTTTTCCTTTAAGTTTTTTGGAGACAAATTAGTACTGTTTTCTTAATACAAAGGAATGAAAAAATATGGAGAAGAAAACTGTGAATGCTAGGGAAGTCCATTGCATATGATAATTGTCTCTTATGCTACATTTTTTTCTGCTTGAGGAATGCAATATCATGTATTCTGCTGGACAGTGAAGTCAATGGACTTACTCACATGAGTAAAGTTAAGCATTTATGACAGCATGTCCAGGATCATAGCTTCAATATGCAATATTATAACAATGCAATGATCTTTTTTATTCAGCGAGGACTGCCATCATTTTGAATTAGAAGAGCCTGATTTCTCTTTGGCAAAAGCTGTATGTAGAGATATTGAGAACAGTGCAGAAGTATGGGCACTATATGAAGAGTTTCATCAAGGTTTTCAGGAAAAAGCCAAAGAAGACTGGATTACTTTTAGGTCTGATTTTGTTTTTAAACTTTTATGCATAATTACTGGTTATTGCAGTACTGTGTTATTGTGCTCTTTTTAAAATTTGATTTTTGTACAGGAGTAAGACTTACCTGTTTGAGGAATTCTTATTGAACTGGCATGACAAGCTGAGGAAGATGGAAGAACACACTGTAATGACTGTGAAGTTGCAAAAAGAAGTGGACAAATACAAAGTAAGATCCTCATTATACAAGGGGAAATCAAAGCAAAATGCTTTCTGGTATTACTGGGTAATATGCTTCTCTCTGTATATTTACATGGAAGTCTGTTTGTGTATTATAGTGAGCCTTAAGGAAATTTTGTGTTCAACAAAATATCTCCTGCAACTATTTTTAAACATATCATTCATTTCAAAGTACATTTGAGTTACTTCCAGTGAACAGGACAATCATTACAGTTTTTTTCAATGTGTTTGAGACACATTTAGTAATAAAACAACCTTAATGGCATAATACCAGTATATTGAAAATACAAAGCAGATCTCAATTTAAACATATTTATTTTCAATACATAGTGGGAAAAATATATTTTGGTTATGTTTTGACAGTATATGGCAGTAGAACTGAATAGATATAGTTATTGTAAAAACTTGATATATTCCAATTTGCATTATTTTCCATAGATGACACTTCCTGTCCTGAAATATGTTAGAGGAGAACACCTGTCTCCAGATCATTGGCTGGACCTCTTTCGTCTTCTTGATCTCCCTAGAGGCACTAGTCTAGAGAATTTGTTATTTGGAGATCTACTCAAAGTGGCAGATGTAATTGTAGAAAAAGCAGCAGCACTTAAGGTATGAATTACTTCACAAGTAATGCTATTCATTTTTTATACCATATGTTCTATAAGTTTTTATTCCTTTTTGGAAACTGAAGTTGTGTATTTTTCTAGTAAAACTGTTTTCCTCTGCTCATTTATATGTTTTCTATTATATAAGTAGTAATTTTTTTGTGTTTTATATTTTAAAATAGGATTTGAATAGTCGGGCGCAAGGTGAAGTCACAATCAGAGAGGCCTTACGTGAGCTTGAGCTCTGGGGTGTTGGAGCAGTCTTTACATTAACAGATTATGAAGACAGCCAGAGCAGGACTATCAAACTAATTAAAGACTGGAAAGACATAGTTAACCAGGTTGGAGATTATCGCTGTCTTCTTCAGTCCCTAAAGGACTCTCCATATTACAAAGGCTTTGAGGATAAAGTGTCTATCTGGGAAAAAAAACTTGCTGAGCTAGATGAGTACCTGCAGAATTTAAACCAGATTCAAAGGAAGTGGGTGTATTTGGAACCCATTTTTGGTCGTGGAGCTCTACCCAAAGAGCAGGCACGCTTTAACAGAGTTGATGAAGACTTCAGGTCAGTGTTACTAAACGCAACTTTATTTTTGTCAAGGTTCCTTCCCCACTCTGAACTCTAGGCTACAGATGTGGGGACCTGCATGAAAACCCCCTAAGCTTATTTTTACCAGCTTAGGTTAAAACTTCCCCAAGGTACAAACTATTTTCCTTTTTCCCTTGGAATTTATTGCTGCCACCATCAAGCGTCTAACAGATATATAACTGGGAAAGAGCCAGCTTGGAAACATCTTTCCCCCCAATATCTTCCCCAAACCCTACACCCCCTTTCCTGGGGAAGGCTTGATAAAAATCCTCACCAGTTTGCATAGGTGAACACAGATCCAAACCCTTGGATCTTAAGAACAATGAAAAAGCAATCAGGTTCTTAAAAGAAGTATTTTAATAGAAGAAAAAATAAAAGAATCACCTCTGTAAAATCAGGATGGTAAATACCTTACAGGGTAATCAGATTCAAAACATAGAGAATCCCTCTAGGCAAAACCTTAAATTACAAAAAGACACAAAAACAGGAATGTACATTCCATTCAGCACAGCGTATTTTCTCAGCCATTTAAACAAAACGCAGAATCTAATGCATATCTAGCTAGATTACTTACTAAGTTCTAAGACTCCATTCTTTTCTGTTCCCGGCAAAAGCATCACACAGACAGAGAGAGCCTTTGTTTCTCCCCCATCCAGCTTTGAAAATATCTTGTCTCCTCATTGGTCATTTTGGTCAGTGCCAGTGAGGTTATCTTAGCTTCTTAACCCTTTACAGGTGAAAGGGTTTTTCCTCTAGCCAGGAGGGATTTTAAAGGTGTTTACCCTTCCCTTTATATTTTATGATAATTTTGTATCACGTCCTTTGCACAGCTGTAAGCCAAGATTCAAAGTGAATTAATACAAAACAAACAGGATTTACAGGGAGATGAAGGCATGCATAATGATTTCAGCAAAGGTTGCATTGAGGCAATGATATAGAAAGAATTAGTGTTGCAAAAGGGATGATGAGAAGATTTATTGATATGGGATATGTGGGAAGAGAAGAAAGGTTCTGAGTCAAGTATGATGGCCAGGGTTATGAACAATGCAGGCAAATAGAAGGTCTTATTTGAGAAAGGAAATAGAGGAGATGTTGGATTTTGAAAAAAGATTTCTTGACGAAGAGAAGCACTTCTCTTTCCAAAAAAATTACACCTAAGGAATTTGAGATGAAACAACTTTACTTGATCAAGACATGCAGAGAGAATTAACAGGGAGTAGTTTTTAGAGGTGTCCAAAGATACACACAAATGAGTTTCTTTAGTTTAGATGTGGTAGTTGAGCTTAAAAATAGAGCTGAAATGACAGAGATGGAGGCATTTAGAAGAAAAAATGGTCAAAATTTTAACTTAATGGGACTTCTTGGATAGAGGGGTCTTGATGTAAAGGAAGAGTCATGATCAGAAACAGTATGCTAGGTATAGTAGGAGTAGATCTAGGTAATGTTTAACTGGAAGAAATTTGACATAAATGTTGCAATTTTTACATTCAGATATTGCATTCAGATGCTGAATATTTAATATTACTTATCTGTCTCTTGAGTTTTAATCAGATGTTTAAAAGAGAATATTTGAACAAAGTGCAGTGGTAGATTTACAATTAAGGTTATATTTTTTTAAAGATCCATAATGGTAGATCTCAAGAGGGACAATAGAATAACATCACTGAATGCTCGGACAGGAATGAGGAATGCGTTGATTACCATACTTGACCAGCTTCAGAGATGTCAAAAATCCTTGAATGAATTTCTGGAGGTACAACTTCTTATTTTAATATATAATTTTATAAAAAGGCAATACTTTAGTGCTTAAAACAACAATTCTTTTTTTTTTTAAACAGGAAAAGCGTTCAGCATTCCCTAGATTCTATTTCATTGGAGATGATGATTTATTAGAAATCTTGGGACAGTCCACTAATCCTTCAGTAATTCAGTCTCATCTTAAGAAACTTTTTGCTGGTAAACTAAATTAGTATTTTCATAATGCATCAGTCATCATTTGTAAAATGTACTTATTCAGAAATACAGTCATTTGACGCTGAAGAACCTATTCTAGAAATTTTCTTTACTTTCTGTTACCATAACATAGCTTAGAAAAGGAAAATGTTTTTGATATTTCATCATTTATTTGGCAAAAAAAGAAAAAAATATTTCAAAATATCAACTTTTGAGGGACTTTTTATCTTCATCTATTTAATTATAAAAAAAGATTGTATTATATGTACAAAAATAAATGATTTGACTTTTTTGGCTATTTCCTAAGTAACTGCTTTTTCAAGAAACAAGTGTTCAAGAATTCTACGTAAATCATCTAGTTTGTATTTAATCACTTGTTGAGCTTAATTATAGAGATACTGTTATTTTCTGATTAACAGGCATTAATAGTGTCAGCTTTGATGGGGACTTTAAAAACATAATTGCAATGAAATCTTTAGAAGGAGAAGTTGTGCCTTTTAAAAATAAAATTCGTCTGTCAAATGATGTTGAGGTAAGAGAACCAGGTCCACATGTATTACGAGCAATTGTGGTAAATATGTTTGCTATGTGATTTGTGATTTTTTTTTCTCCCCTTTATATTTTATTTGCCAGGTTTGGTTAAATCATTTGGCTTTGGAGATGAAGGACACATTGAAACAATTATTGCTTGACTGTGTTACTGCTGGAAGACGTTCACAAGGTTCAATTGATCCATCACTCTTTCCTTCCCAGGTAGTGGGTGACACAATCTCATCTTGATTTAGTCTCAGCATTGAAATATAATTAACTCAATTTCTGAATGATCCTAAGGACAGGTCTGCTTTGGAAGTATATACAGACTTGAAAAATCAGTTGATTTATGTATGCCTTGATTTTAGGTAGATAGAAATTACTCAGAATGTGCAATGTTATAAGCATCTGTAGAATAGAACTCTTTGCTCACTTGGGAGATTGATTTAGTGCCCATTTAAATCAATGGGAGTCTTTCCACTGATTTCAATTGATGTTGAATCAGGTCCCTGGCTAATCAGTGATGCAGACACTGTTTCCTGCTATTGATTCAAAACAGCATTATTAGAACAGTATTTGAAGTTCATGCATAACTTGGGTAGAAAATGCTAGTGAAAGAGAATGTACTAATGACAGGTTGAAGAAAAATATAATATAAACACTAGCTAACACTATTAATCTGAATTTATATTGCTTGAACCAATCCTGACTTAATAAATATTTGCAAATAATATATACATTTTTTTAAATGTAAAAATTATAGACACAGAGAGTTATTATCAATATGACCCTAAGAATGTATATTCATTCAGACTAACCTTTTCTAATGATTTAGGCTGTGATCCTGCTGACTGATATGTGTGGGCAGATCCTTGTGTCCATGTGAAACCCCGTTGATGTTAATGGGGTTCATGTAGGTGCAGCAAGCTGCCTGTGTTGGCTTTTTAGTTGAAATAAATCTTCCCTTCATCTGGGTAAACCATTGCAATCTTCTGCCTTCTTTCGTCATGTTGAGAGTATGGGAGTGCGGTACTCCATGGTCTGCCCCTCTCCTTATGTCATCAGTGTTTAACTTTTCCTGCTTTACCTGAATCACATAGCTAAAGCAAAGAGTGGAATGTTGTTGAGAAGAGAGTTCCTATTCTGTTTAACTTATGAAAGTGGAACCTGTAGTTCAGCATGTGTTATGTGTGACTCCATTACAGCTCATGTTTCTCAAATGCCGCCACTGTGGCCTCATGCGGCCACCAGGGGCTTTTCTTTCAGCCACAGCCTCCTGGGCTGTGATGGGGTGGGGGTGGGAAAGTAGCACCCCCTCCCTTTTCCTGTTGCTCCTGGATGCACTGCCTTGGTGTTAGTTGCTGTGGCCACCAGCAGGGGTTTGGCCCTGCCTCCCTCTGGAGTCGCCTGGGGCACAGTGCTATAGGAGCAGGCAGCCAGTGAGTTCTCCACCTTCCCAGTGGAGCAGTTGGCTCAGGCTTCGGGCTTCAGCCCTGGGGTAGCAGGGCACCAAGCTCTAGCCACAGGGCTTCAGGCTACAGCCCTCCATTGTCTCCCCCAGCCCCTCATCCCCATCTCCCCTGGCTCCCATTGTCTCCCCTGACCCTCCATCCAGGGCTTAATTTGTTCCCAGGCTTGGCAGGGCGGAGTAAGTCTGCTGTGAAAAGTGATACCTGTATGTTTGTTAATATCACTTTTGACAACAGACTTACTAGCTAGCAATAAATAAATTACAATGATTTGGACGTGTATATATGCATATTTATTTGACTTTCCTAAAGCTAATTAAGTATTTTAGAAAAAAGTGTGAGAGTGGCCGCCAGCAAGAGTTGGTGGCCGCACTCTGAGGCCACCAAAAAATTTGTCCTGAGAACCCCCATGCTTATAGTCGAGGAATACCCAGATTTGGCCAATATGTTGATTCTCTGTTCTTCTGATTATTACTGAGCTCCTCACTCTGGGCACGTGTTTCAGAGGGCATTGAAGTTCGGTGTGAATAAGGGGAGAATATTGTACTGGCAGTGAGTAGCTCTCTTTCACCTCTGGCATATTTTTCGGGAGTGGAATCAAAGGGAGGAAAGGAAGGAAAGAGAGAGACACACAGATTTACAAAGTATTATTGAAATTGGTGAAACAAATCCATATTGCTTCCTACTCATGAACAGTTTTTCAGTACTGTGCAGATCTCCCTTAAGCAACGAGTTTTGCTGAAATGTCACAACTCAGACAATAGGCTGCTATAGTGAATGTACAGTAATCGTAATATAGCACCGAAGGCAGTAGCTATCCTAAATTATTTTGCAGCTGTTTGTTATATTTTAGTAAGTTTTAAATACAATTATATTTGCTCTTGAGGGCACCTTTAGAGTAACTATGGTTTTTTTTAAGGGATAGTGTAGTATTGGCATGATAAAATTTAATACACTAAAAAGATTTATTTAAACAGTAAGCTTTCATGAGAATTTATAAATGAGTTGAAAATCTTTTGTCCTTTTTGGTTACCTATTTCTAAAACTTTACTTTATTCTTTCTATCAATAGATTCTTTCCTTGGCAGAACAAATTCAGTTCACTGAAGATATTGAAACTGCTATCAAAGAGCATAACCTGCAGCAGATAGAGTTAGAACTTATGGCTAAACTGGAACATTATACTAGCATAGATACTAGTATGGAAGGTCCAGGGAGAGTAGGTATGAAAAATGATCGTAAGTGTATAATTCTTTAAAATAAATGTAAGGTGCTAAGCAATCCATTCCGCTGAGCTAGAAATGATATTGAGTGACCTACCAGTAATGGCCAGGTTTGGGATATTTAATATTTCACAGTGAATGTCCTTTCTTTTCCAGGTGTTTATTCTATATTTAACATTATTAGGTAGTTTGAATCTGTTTCCTTTTCAATTTTTATCCATTTCCTTTATCTTGATGTTCTTGTTGTTTAATATATTTACTAATAATTTGTCATTACAAAATCTGGTTCTGTATGATTGTCTTCATCTACTGATCTCTAACGTTATGTTTCACTGGAACTAGCCAGATATTATTGGATAGACATGGTACCATGTCTACACATTCTCTATAAATCCAGGTGTTTTTTCCCCTTAGAATATGTTATTTAATTGGATTTTGGAGTTATTTCTTGACTTAAATATAACATTACAAGCCTATAAAGTACCAATATGATGTGCAGATTGTAATGTGTACTGTCCATCAATACTTATCCTTGTGCATCTGGTCACTGCTGAATTCTAGATTAAAGTGTATTGGCTGTTAAGCTTTTATCTAGTAACTGTATCAACCTCTCATTTGTATGTTGATTGCTTTAGTTTTTTAGCTATTTCAAAAGGAGGCTGGATAGCCATCTGTTTTGGATGGTTTAGACCCAACAAATCCTACATCTTGGTAAGGGGTTAGACTAGATGACCCTTATGGTCCCATCAAACCTTATGATTTTATGATTGTAAACAGCAACATAAACTACTTGAAAGTGGCTAAAGGACAATCTTCTTTATGGTGTTTTTGTGAATAATTGTATTTATTTACAGATTCTGGAATCCTTGAGCTCAAGCTTAAAGCACTGATTCTTGATATTATTCATAACATTGATGTGGTGAAGCAGCTAAATCAAGCCCAGATTAATAGTGTTGATGACTGGGCTTGGAAGAAACAACTCAGATTCTATCTGAAAGACCAAAAATGTTACATTCAAATGGTAGATGCTGAGCTCCAGTATACTTATGAATATCAGGTATGGGTTTTTTTAATTCTATTTTTGTTGGCTTTTAAACGTGTGAGGTGCTCACCTTTCAGTTCCGGGATGCAGCTTTACCTCCACAATTGCTTCCACCTGGCTTCCGTTTTGTCAGTTGCCATTTTACGATGTTGTTTTGCAGAAAATACTGAAAAATGATGTAGTAGTGTTTCTTCAATCTTGAGATGCTTCTTATCTCCAAATACCCATGATACTGAATTCTTGAGTGGATTTATACGGCTTTTATATTAAAGTGCAGAGCATAGTATGATTCTTACTTTCTCATTTATGTCAACGCTAGATAAAATGCCAAATGCGGACAAAATGATAACTTGAAAGAAATTTTGAGATGTATTTATATTGAATAAAATGTTTTATTAACAATATGGAACAAATTATGCTCTTGGGTATATGAGGGCAATGTTTGTTGAAGTCTATGAGAGAGAAAATATAGAGGTGTTTCCCTTGTTTGAGCCTCTCTCCGTGGTTCATAAAGGATTGCATAACACTTCGGCAGTAGTTCTAACAGATTTTATGAATATAAATAAAAAAATTGTATGTCCCCAAGTGTAGTCCTCAAATTTGGGCAGCTAGTAATCTGGAATTTTGTGTTATCTTCGTTATGTCCAAACTGAGTGAAATGCTAACTTATTGACCTTGTTTCTGTGTATTAATCCATGCAATATATCTTTTTTGTTTCTACAGGGTAATTCCCCGAAACTTGTTTATACACCATTGACAGATAAGTGCTACTTAACTCTTACTCAGGCTATGAAGATGGGCCTCGGAGGAAATCCTTATGGCCCAGCTGGAACTGGAAAAACAGAATCAGTAAAGGCTTTGGGTGGACTTCTTGGAAGACAAGTTTTAGTTTTTAATTGTGATGAGGTGAATTAATGTACATATTTATATATTTTAGGAGATGAGTATCTATGCAATATGGATTTAAAGAACAATTTAAAACAAAACTTTTAGTGAAATTTAACAGAGTTTTTCATTTATAATCAAATAGAAATGTTAGGATCTTTGCAATGGCAATAAGAGACCTCATAGCAGAACTAGGAAGAAAATCTTTCTTTCATGGTATTTAACATATAAACAATGTTCTTTTATTTTAAGGGCATTGATGTGAAGTCGATGGGTCGTATTTTTGTTGGTTTGGTGAAGTGTGGTGCCTGGGGATGTTTTGATGAGTTCAATAGACTGGAGGAGGCAGTTTTGTCTGCAGTGTCCATGCAAATTCAGACAATTCAGCATGCTTTGAAGAAGCATAGACCTGTATGTGAACTGCTTGGCAAGGAGGTATAGAACAGCATTTTTTTTTGTTCTTGTTGAAAACTGTTCAGCTATTGTCACTAATATCAAGTGTCTTCTAAAAACCCTGTGAACCCTTGTATTATTAACAAATATACAAGTTTTAGGTCCAATATATAAATCCCACATACATAAAGAAGATCTTTGCCCAAAATTTCTAATATTATTTTATAGAGAGACAAGGAGGGTAATATCTTTTATTGGACCAATTTCCGTTGGTGAGTGAGACAAGCTTTTGAGCTACACAGAGCTTTTCAGGTCTGGGAAAGGTACTTAGAGTTTCACAGCTAAATATAACATTGAACAGATAGGTTAACATAAGTAGTTAACACATATTCTAAGCCAGGGTTTCTCAGCCCGTGTGTCTGGGTTGCCTGAATGTTTCAAAGGGTTGTGTGGCAGCTCCTATGGTTCCTGTCTGACAAGGCTAGGTGGGCTTGCCTCCCTGCTCCAAGCACTGCAACCTCTGGGGTCCCAGCCCCACTCAGGTTTGGCCCAGCCCTCATGATGATGGAAGTCCAGGTAGGCCAAATTTGTGTGAATGGCATTGCAATTGCATGAGCTGGGTCACAAATCCACTCACACAAATTTGGTCCAGTCAAGGGATTGGACCAAACCTGAGCAGCGCTGCAACCCCAGAGGTTGCAGTGCCTGGAGTGGAGAGCCAAGCCCAGTCAGCCCCACAGCACAGGAGCTGCAGGAGCTGCCACTGTTGACTGCGTGCGGGCAGGATCCAACCATAATCACCCAAGGCAGGGCTGTAACCAGAGTGGGTCAGTGACCCAGGGTGCAAACCCATAGTGGGTGGCTCTGGTCAGCCCCACGCGGCAGGTGAGGCCAGCCCGGCATGGCAGTGCTCAGAGAGGGAGCTCCACCTCCACCCTCTGACTCATCTTAACGGGTCACCCAGCCTGTTTGGGTTTGGAAACGCACCCTAAGAAACGGGGGTGGAGGTGGGCATGTGACCCCATGTGATTTCTCCCCCCCCATGTATCACCTCTGGTTTGGGATGCAAATATGCTTGATTGCCCCAGGCACTAAAATGCCTAGTTTTGTCTCTGCCCCAGGGCCTCCACCACCAGACTATTTATTGGGTAATGACAGGCCATAAGCATTTACAAATGGGTCCTGAGCCCAAAAAGGTTGAGAACCACTGTTCTAAGGGATCATTCAAGGTGAAATGCCCATTAACACTCCTGTAATCATAGGATAAATTATTGTAATAAGCCATGAATACAGTGTCTTTATTAAGACCATGATTTTTAGTGTCTAGCAAAGTTATGAATTTAAGCTCCCAGGCTTGTCTTTTGAAAGTTTTCTTTCTTGAAACCTTTTGTGCAGGGATTTTTTTGAGAATGAAGACTGACAAGTCAGATATAGAGTGAATGCTTTATGAAGTCTGGCTTGTAGTTGTTTATATACCACACACAAACAAACAACTACAACCAAGACTCGATGGGAACCCCATCCTGAAAGAAATCTTTCCTGAATCCCCTCTTCTGGCCTTCAAACAACCTCCTAGCCTCTTCTACCTCATCATCAGAATCAAGCTCCTCACAGACCTGGACGTACCAACTCAAAGTGGCACCAGACCCTACCAGAATAACAGAAGCAAAACCTGCAGAGATATCTCCACTTCTACAATGATCAACAACCCCCACAACACACCTTTTAAGATCCATGGATCCTACACATGCCTCATCCAGTGCACTAAATGCCCCAATAACAACTCTGGGTGGAACCAGATAATTACTATGCTCTCAGATGAACTCACACAGGAAAATGATAAAAAGACAAAACACCATATCACTTGTGGGTAAGCACTCTTTCACAAAGCAATCACTCTGTATCTGACCTATCAGTCCTCATCCTCAAAAGAAACCTGCGCACCACCATTAAAAGATGAGTCTGGGAGCTTCGATTCATAGCTTTGCTAGACACTAAAATGATCTTAATAAAGACACTGGATTCATGGCTTATTACAACAGTTTGTAACCCACTAACCCTCCTTTTTGTCCTATGACTACTGGGATGTTAACAGGCCATTTCACCTTGAATGACCCCTTAGCACATAATTCATCTGTTTGATCATGTATTTAGCTGTGACACTCTGAGGGCTTGTCTACACTACATGCTGGATCGGCGGGCCGTGATCGATTGAGTGGGGGGTTGATTTATCGCGTCTAGACACGATAAATCAACCGCTGAGTGCTCTCCCGTTGACTCCGTTTCACCACCAGAACGAGAAGTGTAAGTGGAGTTGACGAGAGAGCATGAGCTGTCGACTTACCGCAGTGAAGACACCGCGGTAAGTAGATCTAAGTACATTGACTTTAGCTAACTATTCATGTACCTGAAGTTACATATTGTAGATCGACCCCACACGGTAGTGTAGACAAACCCTGGGTAACTTTCCCAGAGCTGAGGAAGAGCTCTTGAAAGCTTGTCTCTCTCAACCAACAGAAGTTGGTCCAATAAAAGATATAACCTTACCCACTGAATCTCTCTACTATCCTGGGACTGACAAGGCTATACCACCACAGCATACAGTGATATTTTATAGTGTTCTAAGTACATGAGTTATTTCATACCTAAGGACATAGAGATGAAAATATTATCTTTATGATAATATATTGATTTTAATGCCAGGTTGAAATGGATCATAATTCTGGAATTTTCATCACTATGAATCCTGCTGGAAAAGGTTATGGAGGAAGACAAAAACTGCCTGATAACCTCAAACAGCTTTTTAGGCCAGTTGCTATGACTCGTCCAGACAATGAACTCATTGCGGAAGTTATTCTATATTCAGAAGGTTTTAAAGATGCTAAAACACTTGGCAGAAAGTTGGTGGCTATTTTTAATCTAGCCAGGTAAGCACATTCTGTTCCATTAATCATATTTCTGTCAATATATATCTTTTGTCTTTTGTGATGTGTAGTACTTCCCCCTCATGTTATGTCACTGTACCTTCCTTCCATTTCAGTCCATTCAGTACCAAACCTTGACAAGATTGCTATAGAAATCTTTAAGACATTGTTCCTGTATGTTTACTGTGACCTTTATGAAATGGACACTCCAGAAATCACCCTCGTAAAGCTATATACCATAAGCAGCGTAGAGCTGCTGTCTCAGGCCTATAGTCTCCTTAAGGTGTTTTACATTGAACAAGAATATCTTGTATTTGAATGCTACCAAACACAGTTCTCCAAAATTAATAATATTTAAATTTGTAAGAACAAAATATAGGTTGAATTTTATTGAGATGCACTGCTTTGTATGTAAGTAATGTAAGAATACAGGAACTCCAGTTATATGGGAAAATACTGCTTTCTTAAGACCCTGACTGTTTCCTTCCTTTCTTTTGGCATCTGGAATATAAATAAATGCAATTTTCTCTTTAATAGGTAATAAAAGTATTTAAAATAAATATTTTTCAAGTTCATATATGATACTTTTATTAATTTGTCTCTGCCACTGCCACACACACACACACACACACACACACACACACACACACACACACACACACACACACACACACACTCTCTCTCTCTCTCTCTTTGCTTTGCTTTTTTTCTTCTTCTGCTTCCCATTTGTTTGTCTGAATGGGAACACATCATTATTTTCCTGAGTGTGCAGTGCCTTCATAAAGATCATGCACTTGTGATTTTTGGGGGAGTAGCTTCCATCCAGATAACCACAGTGGCACTTTTTCATTTGTGTGCATATCGCAAAAACCAAGGGACCTATTAGAGGTCCTATTTTTTAAAAAAATATTATTATTATCTAGCTTTTGAAGAAACTGCTTCTCTGAAAGTTTGGAAACATTCAATTTCATGTGTATCTATCTCTGAAGTTCAAGAAAAATGGTACTGCATCTGGACATTATATTATTCTCTAATGGCTTTGATTTTCAAAAAAATGTCAAAAAAGAAAAGGAGTACTTTTGGCACCTTAGAGACTAACAAATTTATTTGAGCATAAGCTTTTGTCAGCTACAGCTCACTTCATCGAATGCATCTGATGAAGTGAGCTGTAGCTCACGAAAGCTTATGCTCAAATAAATTTGTTAGTCTCTAAGGTGCCACAAGTATTCCTTTTCTTTTTTGCGAATACAGACTAACACGGCTGCTACTCTGAAACTTCAAAAAAATGTATAATGTCAATTCCTCAATGATCAGCTACAAGTACTGGAGTTGCAGCTGTTACAACCTATTACAATACTAATATTTTAAAAACATAGGGAGCTTTTGACACCCCAGCAACACTATGATTGGGGCTTAAGAGCACTGAAGACTGCTCTGCGAGGATGTGGCAATCTCCTTCGTCACCTGAAGAAAAATGGAATGAAGGAAAAAAGTAAGCTTGGGTTGGTTTGCTTTTGATCAATCAAGATGTTATATTGAAATAAATATCTACAGCCTTCTTGTTCATTCAAGTACCAGGTGATATGCCCTGGAAGTATAGGAAGCTAGACTAATCAAAAGGATAATCCTCTGTGAAAGCTCTTTCTAATCAAAGCCTTCCCAAATAAAAATAACTAACTAAGTAACCCACAGAAACTCAGTGCACATAATTTGCAGCATTGAAAATTTGGAGAGAGCTCTTGCAAATGAAGTCTTAATTACTCTTGGGCTACCATATCTGATTCTGACTGAATATTGCTAACCAGAGCAGATACAGGATGGAATTTTATGGGATGGGAATGTTGTGTATTTTAAAAAAGTGTGTTTGAGTGGGTGGTGATTTTCTCTCTGTGGGAGAGTTGGGAGCAGAGGTTTAGCGTGGATGAGGAGTTTAAATGTTTGGGATATGAATATTCCTTCTTTGATGCTTTAAGAAATGACAGATCTGCTCTGACTGTTCCTGGGATTATCAGAGACAACCCTTGTTTTCCCATTAGATATAAAAAGCAAATAGCAAACAAACAACTTATAATCAACTTCAGGAGTTCATCTGTCAGTTGAAAACACACCGACAACATATTTTAGAGTATATCCCCTTCAAAGTTCCTTCTTAGCTGACTACTAACCAGTCAGGATAGAGCCTCTCCGCATATTAGGACATCTAGAAATTCCCATAATATATACTCAAGTCTGGCATTCATTATCATTTTCAAGAACCCAGTTATATACAAAAGTTGAGATGGGTGCACTTAGAGTCTGTCCTTTTGTAACCTAAGATTTAGAAGTTCTATATGTTACTAATGCTAATTTCCCACCTAAAATCATAATCCTTTGTGATGCCAAAAAACAACCTGGCATATTGCCACTATGATGTCAGGTGGTAATATCCCAGCTGTGGAAATAAATGTAAACTGAACTTTCTTTTGCAGTTAATGAAAGACATATTGTGGTCCAAGCTTTGCGCCTCAATACCATGTCAAAGCTTACATTTGCAGACTGTGCACGGTTTGATGCATTGGTTAAAGATGTCTTTCCTGGCATTGATTTTAAGGATGTAGAATATGCTGAATTAACCACTGCTTTACAACAAGCCTTTGAGGAAACCAATTTGGAAATTATAAACACCCAGGTAAATATGAAATATAAGCCAAGTTTAGATGTTCTGAATTAAGTGTGTCAGTGAGGCTTGTGTTACTAATCTATTCATTTTGATTTAGTTACTTTCAACCTTTTAATGTTTATAACGTGAGCCTTTGATTTGCTTGAATACAGAGATTTTTTTTACTCTTTTTGCTTCTGCACCTACAAGTTCCTAAAATAAATTTAAATTAAGGGAAGAGAATGAGAATATACAAAACCAAACAGGAATGTGTGAAATTGGGTTTAGAGAACAGATTTGATTTAATGCTGTTAACCTCCTGTAACCACTATTTCTTTTTTTATACAGATCAAGAAGGCTTTGGAATTGTATGAACAGCTATGTCAGAGAATGGGTGTGGTAATTGTAGGTCCGAGTGGTGCAGGTAAATCAACACTTTGGCAGATGTTAAGGACAGCACTTGGTAAAACTGGCAAAGTGGTGAAACAGTATACCATGAATCCCAAAGCTATGCCTCGACATCAGTTACTAGGTCACATTGACATGGATACCAGGGAGTGGTTTGATGGTGTGCTTACAAGCAGTGCTCGACAAGTGGTACGAGAACCGCAAGGTATGTCTATCCAGAAGTCTGTGTTGTGCTCAACGTATTGAAATAAACTTTCTTTTTTTTGTTCATATTTTGACAATATGCTAATTTAAAATTGTTGAAAGTGGCCAGTGTAAGATCAAAAAGGCTTATGGCAATACCATTGTCAAGAACCTCAGTTTGTAATTTCCAAGTTAGTGTAATATGAAATAAATGGCATGCAAATATGCATCAGAAGGTGAAGAATGTAGGGAATATTTAAAAAGGTTATATGTGAAGCGTATAAAAATAATAAATTATAATTGTCATAGAGAATGAAAAATGGTTAGAAATTTAGCAAGCCTTCATATTCTTTAAGTTTTTCCAGTGGATTTGTTGTTTTGTATTTTTATTTGTAAGTAGATGTTAACTCATGGATAATCTGCGATGGTGACATCGACCCTGAGTGGATTGAGTCTTTGAATTCTGTTCTGGATGATAATCGATTACTCACTATGCCCAGTGGAGAAAGAATTCAGTTTGGCCCAAATGTAAACTTTGTATTTGAAACGCATGATCTGAGTTGTGCCTCTCCTGCCACAATTTCACGAATGGGAATGATCTTCTTGAGGTGAGACACAAGGGCATTTGAAATTTACATAATTTATTTATCACCATAAATAGTTATTAGCTTTTTAAAACCCTATTGTGTCAGCTATGTTTGGCTGTGATAGTTAGTATATGACTTTTTTATATATATGTATATATATATGTATGTATCAGAGTAGCAGCCGTGTTAGTCTGTATTCGCAAAAAGAAAAGGAGTACTTGTGGCACCTTAGAGACTAACAAATTTATTAGAGCATAAGCTTTCGTGAGCTACAGCTCACTTCATCGGATACATTTGGTGGAAAAAACAGAGGAGAGATTTATATACACACACAGAGAACATGAAACAATGGGTTTATCATACACACTGTAAGGAGAGTAATCACTTAAGATAAGCCATCACCAGCAGCGGGGGGGGAAAGGAGGAAAAAACTTTCATGGTGACAAGCAAGGTAGGCTAATTCCAGCAGTTAACAAGAATATCAGAGGAAGAGTGGGGGGTGGGGTGGGAGGGAGAAATACCATGGGGAAATAGTTTTACTTTGTGTAATGACTCATCCATTCCCAGTCTCTATTCAAGCCTAAGTTAATTGTATCCAGTTTGGAAATTAATTCCAATTCAGCAGTCTCTCGTTGGAGTCTGTTTTTGAAGCTTTTTTGTTGAAGGATAGCCACTCTTAGGTCTGTGATCGAGTGACCAGAGAGATTGAAGTGTTCTCCAACTGGTTTTTGAATGTTATAATTCTTGACGTCTGATTTGTGTCCATTCATTCTTTTACGTAGAGACTGTCCAGTTTGGCCAATGTACATGGCAGAGGGGCATTGCTGGCACATGATGGCATATATCACATTGGTAGATGCGCAGGTGAACGAGCCTCTGATAGTGTGGCTGATGTGATTAGGCCCTATGATGGTAGCTTTGCACCTTTTTGTGCTTATTAATTTATTTATTGATATTATCATAGAAATGTGGGGCTGGAAGGGACCTCAAGAGGTCATCGGGTCCAATGCCCTGCGCTGAGACAGGACCAGATAGACTTAGACTGTCCTTGACAGGTGTTTGTCTAACCTGTTCTTAAAAACCTCCACTGATGGGAATTCAGTAACCTCCCTTGAAGCCTATTCCAGAGCATAATTACCATTGCAGATAAAACTGTTTCCTAATATCTAATGTAAATCTCCTGCGTGGTAGATTAATTAATTAACTATAGTTAATTAGCTATTACTTCATTTCCTAACTCCAGTAGACATGGAAAACAGTTGATCCCCATTCTCACTATAACATCCTTTAACATATTTAAAGACTGTCAGATCCCCTCTCAGTCTTTTTTCAAGACTAAATGTGCCAAGTTTTTTTTAACCTTTCCTCATATGTCAGGTTTTAAAACCTTTTTATCATTTATGCTGCTCTCTTCCGGACATCTGTATCTGAAGCCTTAATAAAATCAAGATATATCATGTCTACTGCTTCTCCCCTTATTCACTAGGCCAGGAACCCAGTCAAAGAAGGAAATGAGGTTGATTTGGCATGATTTGATCTTGACAAATCCATACTGGGTATTCCTTGTAACCATATAATCCTCATGGTGCTCACAAATTGACTGTTTAATAATTTGTTCCAGTATATCTGTATATGTATACATGTATGTATATCCAGTATATTTCAAGTTGCAATGGGGGAGGTTTAGATTGGATATTAGGAAAAACTTTTTCACTAAGAGGGTGGTGAAACACTGGAATGCGTTACCTAGGGAGGTGGTAGAATCTCCTTCCTTAGAGGTTTTTAAGGTCAGGCTTGACAAAGCCCTGGCTAGGATGATTTAACTGGGACTTGGTCCTGCTTTGAGCAGGGGGTTGGACTAGATGACCTTCTGGGGTCCCTTCCAACCCTGATATTCTATGATTCTATGATCTTTCCAGGTGTAAAAGTTAGGCTGACAAGTCTGTAATTTCCTTTTTTAAATTAATTTTTATGAATGGTTTCAGAGGTGTAGCCGTGTTAATCTGTATCAGCAAAAACAACTAAGTGTCCTTGTGGCACCTTAGAGACTAACAAATTATATGTATTTTAGGGGTTGGCTTTAGCACTGATCTCCCACTTGGTAAGGCAACTCCCATCTTTTCATGTGCTGTATATTTATACCTGCCTACTTTTTTTCACTCCATGCATATGATGAAGTGGGTTATAACCCATGAAAGCTTATGTCCAAATAAATTTGTTAGGCTCTAAGGTGCCACAAGGACTCCTCAATGTTTTTTTAATGAATGGCATTTTATTTTATTTTATCATAAAACTGGTGATTTCATTGTAATGCTAACTTCTGAAAATGTTCATTTACTCTGAGTAGGTGGAGCTGTCTGTATAGATGTTACCTGTGTTTGCTTATTTATCTCTGAAATCATCTGTTACCTTGTAAGCTACCACTGTACTTGAGACTCCTAAATGTCTCCAGTCATTCTCTTTGCACTTTACTGACTATGGTCCGTAAAGCCTCTTAGGGAAGGGCAGTTTTTTGCCCTACACCTTTCACCAAGTACCCCTTGTCATATCTTTTTCCCCTTTCTTTCTCTCAACAAAGGTCAGAAGTTTGCTTTCCCTGACTTAGAGAATGGATTGCTTTAAATTGCCCCTAAACACCATAAGACCCCCAAATATTTTAAAGAAAATGCAATTTATTAGAAAAAATGTAAGAAAATTGCACTGAATCAAAATTAAACCATTGTCCTTTTCTTGTAATTACAGAAATCTGAAAGTAAATGCACACATCTTCAGCTACTCAATCAGTTTCTCATAGTATTCGAGCCTTATTTTGAAATTTGACAGTAATATTCAAAATACTCTATTTATAGTTTACATCCTTTTTCTGCATATCTTAATGTTTTTTATTCAAGAGCATAAATTTTCTTATCCTTTTTTTACTGAAAGGCAAATTTAAATATAGAGAAGTTAAATGACTTTCCTAAAGTCATACAGTGGATCATTGGGAGAGCTGAGAACATGACTATTTTGTTTTTTTTTTAATCTGAAGTATGTCTTGTTCTAGTGATGAAGATACAGATCTTAATTCTTTGATAAAATCTTGGCTAAGAAACCAGCCTGAAGAATGCAGACATAACCTTGAAAATTGGATTGGGGACTATTTTGAAAAGGCATTAAACTGGATTCTAAAACAGGTGAGTAACTCACAAAGTTTTAATACCTTTCTGGCTTTTATTCAAATTTATGAACTTGGTGTAGACATCAGCCAGAATTTTTTAATGCGTTCAAACCTCTGAACTTGGTGTAGACATCAGCCAGAATTTTTAAATGTGGTCTCTAAAGTTAGGCATCTAAATAAGGGGTCTGATTTTTCAGTTCCCAGAGCTCTCATTGACTAATCATGGATTTAGGTATCTAAGTTTAGGCTCATAAAATTTGAAATTTCTGCCCAAAATCCTTAACAGGAAGGCATGTGCTTTGCTAGGCTTGAGGAAAATTTAACAACAAAGTTATAAGTCATTAAATAATTCTACATAGGCTGGAACCTCTGCAAGCTGTTCCTTACAGAGATTTCCCTTCACTTGTGCTATCTGCAGGAAAGGGAAATGGGCAGGATGTCCTGAAAACCCATGGATCCCAGATGGTAGTCTATGACCATGCATATAGACCACTTTATGGTGTTTCTGTGCTTGCTTTGTGCTTCCTATGGCTCCAGCATCCCTCCCTGGCTTCATACCCCTCACAACGGACCCATGCAGGCCTTGTGCTGCTGGCCTCTGTTCCACGGAACTTCCTTTAAAGAGGGATTCCCCAGTGCTGAGAGGCAATCTTGCTGTATTTCCTTGGAGAATCTACATAGCCTGATGGGGATTAAGATGTGTTTCTCCCATAGCTGTCTCTTTCCTCCATGCAGATTTCTACACTTGTTTGGGATCTAGGAAAAGGGGGACACTGTTGAGAAACAGTTGTTTCTCCACCCCTTTCTGTGGGGGAGAGTGAGATTCACACATGGAGGGTCCCTTCTGGACACATATCTCCATTGCACAATTGTACACATTTCTTTGCAGTCAGTAGGCTAATAACATCTGTAACAGAAGGATGACTGAACATAAATAGTAAGTTGGTTTGGCATAAGAGTCAGAAGTAAATATTTTAAAAGTATGTGATTGCAAATGGATCACCTCTTCTAGACCTGAATGGATCAAATTTTCTACCAATTTTAAAAGTCTAAAAGTGGCTCCTAATAGCAGTGAAACTGACATATTTACTTGCACCATAACTTATTTATTTTACTGGTAGAAATTTGTTTAAAGTTATATTATTATTATAAATTATTATACACTATTATAAATTCAAATTTACAGAATGACTATGTGGTAGAAACAAGTTTAGTTGGCACTGTGATGAATGGGTTGTCTCATCTCCGTGGGTGCACTGATCGTGGACAATTTATTATTAGCTTAATGCGGGGTCTTGGTGGAAATCTCAACATGAAATCACGACTAGAATTTACAAAAGAGGTAATACTTTTTTTCTATCTTATCTCAAACTACTAGATGAATAAAACAGAAATTTTGATTTTGCTATGGTTTAAGAGTATAAAAGTACAATAAGAGTTAGTCCCTCCCTTACTGAGTTTATAATCTAATTTGAGATTGGATGGAGGAAAATAGATCAACCATAGGGAGGCAGATTTGTGTGTCATTGGTAGACAGATGGTAGTCAAATCCATGAGAGTGGCCAAGATAACTTATAGATAAGGTGCAAAGAAAGAAGGGAACAAAGGATGGAGCCCTGTGGGAAGCCCATGGAAATGGGGAGAACGGAAGAGGAAGAGAATCCATCCAATGAGACTTTGAAGGTGCCATCACTGAGGTAGGACGAGAATTGCGAGAGGATGAGTTCACAAAAGACAAAGGGTTATAGAATTTCTAGAACTGGGGAGTGATCAAGGATGTTGAATGCCACTGAGAGGTCAAGGAGGATGAATAAGGAGCACAGGTTCTGAAATTTAGCCATGGATGCACATGAGTAACTTAACTCACGAGTTGTCCCATTGATGTTAATTAGACTACTCATATTAGTAAAGTTTCTCATGTGTATAAGTGCTTACAAAATTGGGCCCTAAATTAATTCTGATGATATTATATAGTTTTGTTACAAATTATGCATTTGTATTTTTTGGAAGATGAGGAAGGTTTTTAGTCAGGAGCATTACAGAAGCACCTGCCACAACATCACTTGTGGCAAACTGGGGCCATAGGATATCGAACTGCTGATTAAATATTTCATTCCTCCCAGCCCTTCAACATGTGGAAATGATCATAATTTCTTTTAAAAAAATAAGTGGGTATACTGTTGCCTCCCAAAAGAGTTTATCCATATGTACATACTTCAAAACATTCTTAGTCCCATTCCTCCTTAAATTTCCATTTCTTTTATCACAAACATATTCCATTTTATTATAGGTGGAGCTGGTTCATCACCTACCCTTAAAGTTGCCTAACATTTTCTATTACAGAACTCAGTTGCTTTTATCTTTGACAAACATCACCTGAAATTTTCGGTATTGGGTGTTTGTCTAAGGCTGATTTCTTGTGGGAAAGTTTCAGCTAAAGTAATTCCGTCATTTCTGAGGATGAGATTATGTGTCTTTTTCCATGTTAAAATCATTCTTACAGTTGTTTCAATAAGGCCTAATACCGCTAAACTTACTACTTCCATGACTTGAAATTTGGCAAGGGGCATCACCCTGATGACAGGGATGTGCCTTTTGTCATCCCCATGAAAATTTGCCCAAATTTGGCCAAACTGTAAGCCTCCAAAATATCTCGGTTCTCATGTTCAATAGAGAGAGAATTGTTGGAATTTGCAGATACATTTGCTGAAGATTCTGTGTGTACTGGGCATGCTGCAGCCCAAGGCTGTGATACTAAGCAGGACTTTCCCTTAACAGCCCATAATTCCCCTTGTTAGGACAGTATAGTTTGTGCAGCCACATTTTTTTAGCCCAGGATAACATGAAGTGATTTAAGATTGTATAAATTCTAAGTAAATCCTCACACACAGAGAGACAGTTTCATTCATATCTTAAAAGTATTAGGAACAAAAACGATGACTGTGAGCGGTAGGCGTTCCTACCAGACCGCAAAATAAGAAAAAGAAAAAAGTTACTTTAAAAGAAAGAAACAGTTACCTCTTCAGGCAGCCTTAATTCTGGAATTTCTTAACTTTTAAGTTTTGTTTACAGTTGACTACTAATTGTGTGTGCTTCATTTTCTCTCTACTCAGTGTGAGAAGTCTGTGGCTACATTTGTGTGCTCATAAGTGCTACATGAGTTCTTATGACTGCAACTGAAGTCAGTAGGAACTGTATTTTGAACCTACTAAGTACTTTGTAAAGTCAGGCCCTCAGTGTCTCAAGGAAATGAATGAGGAAATTTATTCCATGAGGTCTAGCGCCACACATCGAATGAAAAATAAATATTGGATAAGCACACATTCACTAACTATGCAATGTATACGCACAATGGGATTGAATTAAGGTTGCATAGGCAACCTTAATATTTGCATTTCCTAATTTTTGAGTTCTTGACTTTGCAAATTTACTATTCTTTTAACATAATTTTTTGGATGTAATTATAGTTATTGTTTTGTTATTAGGAATGCAGATTTTTAACAGCTTAATTGTTATTCTTTTAAAATTTTTGTAAAGATTTTTAATTGGGCACGAGAATCTCCGCCAGATCCCAGGAAGCCACTGGACACATATTATGATGCTGACACTGGACATTTAATGTCATATCAACTGAAAAAACCTATACATTTGACTGCTGATGACTTTAGTAATCCCCGAACACTTCCTGTCATTCAAACCCCAAGCATGCAGAGAGGTTTAGATTACTTCAGACCATGGCTAGACTTTGACAATAAGCAGCCATTTCTTCTTGTTGGGCCTGAAGGATGTGGAAAGGGGTAAGTTTTGTTTTGTTTTGTTTTGTTTTTTGTTTTAACTGTTTTAATCTAATTTTTCTAAGTTTGGTGATAAGTTTTGGAACATTTTTGCATAGTGAAGGTTTCTGCTCAATTGATAAAGTTGTTTCTTTAGATGAAATACTAATAGAACCATTTGAAATGTTCTTTGACACATCTGTCACTAAAAAATTAGTAACATCAATCTCAGTCTGTGTGTGTGTTTGTCCAGCATCTATTACAATGGGATGCTGGTTCTGATTGGAGCTTGGTGCTAATGGAATGCAAATAATAAATGATACATACTTGTGGTTGGTGGGGGCCCACTTATTCACTACCAGAACATTGTTTAAGTTACTTTCTTCTCTGACTCTAACAGAGTCCTTCCTCTGCTTGGGGTGTACTCAGGGTGTTTAAGAGTGTCTCTCTCTCTCTCTCTCTCTCTAATTAAAAGTTCCTTTCCCCTGCTCCTTGTGACTAACAAAACATTATTACCCTGTTTATGTATCTCTTTCAGCTCAGTACAGGTGCTCTTTCTCAAGCACGAAGTGTGGATACTGCTTGACCAGATGAGGCTCCATTACTTCCCCATTTACAGAGACCAGTTGGTCATATGCATGGCTCAGTGTAGGGTCCCTTTTCTATGCCTGCACAAAATACCCATCCTGTAGGAGTGCGTCCACATCCAGATAACCTCTTCCTCTCCTGAAGGGGATGACAGTTATTTTCCTTATGACAGAAAAAATCATGTTACTTCTATATAAATTTATGGTATGCCTACATCTTGAATACTGTGTGCAGATGTGGCTGCTCCATCTCAAAAAAGATATATTGGAATTGGAAAAAGTTCAGAAAAGGGCAACAAAAATGATTAGGAGTATGGAACAGCCTCTCTATGAGGAGAGATTAATAAGACTGGGACATTTCAGCTTGGAAAAGAGACAGTTAAGGGGAGATATGATTGGGGTCTTATAAAATCATGACTGGTGTAGAGAAAGTAGATAAAGTGTTGTTTACTCCTTCTCATAACACAAAAACTAGGGCTCACTAAATGAAATGAATAGGCAGCAGGTTTAAAACAATAAAAGGAAGTATTTGTTCACACAACGCCCAGTCAACCTGTGGAACTCCTTGCCAGAGGATGTTGTGAAGGCCAAGACCATAACAGGGTTCAAAAAAGAACTAAATAACTTCATAGGTCCATCAATGGCTATTAGCAAGGATGGGCAGGAATGATGTCCCTAGCTTCTATTTGCCAGAAGCTGAGAATGAGCGACAGGGGATGGATCACTTGATGGTTATCTGTTCTATTCATTCCCTCTGGGTCACCTGGCACTGGCCATTGTCAGAAGACAGCATACTGGGCTAGATGGACCTTTGGTCTGACCCAGTAGGGCCGTTCTTATATTCTTATTCCCTCCTCAGGGTCTTCCAATTCCCAAAGGTTTACTAGGCTTTCGGGTCACTCTGTAATGATCAACTAGGATCCCTGTTTGCTGGGCCAGCCTGTTCATTAATCACTTGCTAAAAAAATGGCCAGTGCCGGTCTCCCATTATGGGATACTCCAATTTCTCCACCAGTGGTACAGCTGTCACCTTGGTACATGTCCCCACAGTCAGCTGTAAACATTGGCTAGGATAGGTTTTCACTTTGCCATGTATACACTGTAGATGAAATCAGCCTTTGAGGGTGTCGTCATCTCTTGTGAAGGAGACTTGGACCACTGTCTGACTACAGACAGAGTCCAAGTCCTTGAACTCTTTTCCCTTGGACCATCACCAGCATCATCAACTTGGGAAATGGTGTTTTCCATGAATGAGTTTCTGCAGTCCAGCCCTGGGCATAATCACATTCCTTAAGAGAGCGTTTTTTTCTTTTATGTGTTCTGTGTGGCCACAGGAGCAGCAAATCACTGGGCTGGCACTAACAGTATCTTTCCTAGTTGGGGGCGAACTCAGCTGTGGAGTAGTGGCTGACCCCTGTTCTGCAGGTCCGACTTCAGTTGCTTGAGATGCTTGGTAGTCCGACTGGCACCGTCATTGACATGCGTTTCCTCAGAAATGTCCAAATTGTCCACAATGGCTGACTGTTTATAATTCTTAGACTTCTCCAGGTCTAGGTTGTGGTAGACCATCTGTGCCAGAACCATCAAGTATGGAGCCAAATCAAAGCCTACTCCACCAGGAGATTAGTGCTCTGCTCTCAAAGGTAATTAAAAAGGCCTTAGGGTATTGTCTGTCCCCATCTTGTTTAACTTCATGGGTATTGGTGGGGGATCCACTTTGACAGAAGGCTGCCCTTGTGGTGATCGTAAGGTCAGCACTATCTGTTGTATCACCTCCTTGTGGAACTCCTGCTGGTAGGTCATCAACTCCCTCAGCCGCTGTTGCTGTTGTTGCATTGTTTGAGCTTGCTAGTGCGTGGTTCACTGCCACAGCAATTGTTGCTGGAACTGCTGTTGCTGAGCGCATGCTGCTGCTGCATATAGCTAGCCATTCACACCATCCCTCAGATTCCATAAGAACATAAGAATGACCATACTGGGTAAGACCAATGGTCCACCTTGCTGGGTATCCTGTTTCTGCCAGTGGCCAGTGCCAGATGCTTCAGAGGGAATTAACAGAACAGGGCAATTTTGAGTGATCTATCTCCTGTTATCTAGTCTTATCTATTGGCAGCTGAAGGTTTAGGGACACATGGAGCATAGGGTTGCATCCCTGGCTATCTTGGCTAATAGCCATTGCTGGACCTGTCCTCCATGAATTTATCTAATTCTTTTTTTTAACCCAGTTATACTTTTGAACTTCACAGCATCCCATGGCAATAACTGTGCATTGTGTGAAGAAGCACTACCTTTTGTTTGTTTTAAACCTGCTGCCTATTAATTTCAGCAGATGACGCCCAGTTCTTGTGTTATGTGAAGGGGTAAATAACACTTTCCTATTCATTTTCTCTGCACCATTTACAATTTAATAGACCTTTATCATATCCCCCCATACTCATCTATTTTCTAAGATGAACAGTCCAGTCTTCTTAATTTCTCCTCATATGAGAACTTTCCATATCCTAATAATTTTCTTTGTCATTCTTTGCACCATTTCCAATTCTATTATATCTTTTTTGAGATGAGGTGACCAGAACTCCATGCAGCATTCAAGGTATGGGCATATCATGGATTTATATAGTGGCATTATGATATTTTCTGTCTTATTATCGATCCCTTTCCTAATGATTCCTAACATTCTGTTGGCTTTTTTGACTGTTACTGGACATTGAGTAGAAGTTCTCAGAGAACTCTCCACAATGAATTGAGTTGTAACAGCTAATTTAGACCCCATCATTTTATATGTATAGTTGGAATTAAGTTATCAAATGTGCATTACTTTGCACTTTGTTGGGATTCCCTCTGAGAGCTTTTCCACTTGGCTTATCAAGAACACCTCGTTCAGTTCTAGGAGAACACTTAATCCAGTTCTCTGGGATCCAGAACACTGTTTGACTCTGGATTTTTTCACTCAGGTTCCTTTATTTGGCATTCAGCAAAGCTATGTTGAGCTGATCGGACTCAAGTGTAGGGGATGGGTATAGGACATACCACACATCCAAAGTTACACAGACAATCTCTTCCCATATATGAATTTACACATTACATTGGATTTGCTTTATATTCAATCATACATTTTTGGATTGGCTTGTTACTGTGCAGGAACCAGTCCCTGTACACCATGCTCTGTCCATGTGTTGTTCACGTGGAACCTGATCTTTACCTTCAAGGTTTATCTTGCCATAGTCCTTAGCATCACTCCAGCATACTGTTTGTCAAGCCCCTATTTACAACTTAACCTTCCATTCTCCTTACCAATTATGCCTACTAAGAAATGAGACAAGTTACTTATGTCAAGCCTGGACTTCACACTTACTGACACTGAATTTCATCTGCCATTTTGTTTCCCAATCACTCTAGTTTAATGAGATTCCTTTGTAACTCTTCAAAGTGATCTTTGGAATTAACTATTTAAGTAATTCTGTATCATCTGCATATGTTGCCACATTCCTGTTCACCCCTTTTTCCAAACATATATAAATATATTGAACAGCACAAGTTCCACTATAGGGAACTCTCTCACTATTGACCTCTCTCCGTTGTGAAAACAGATCATTTATTCCTACCCTTTGATTCCCATCTTTTAACCAGCTACTGATCAATGAGAGGACCTTCCCTCTTATCACATGACTCCTTACTTCCTTAAGAGCCTTTGGAGAGGGACCTTGTCAGAGGCCTTCTGAAAGTCCTAATGCACCGCATGGACTGGATCACCCTTATCCATATGCTTGTTGATTCCCTCAAAGAGCAAGCCTTGCAGCTGTGTCTAGTTATTGCTGGCTGAGTCCTGCAGAGCTTGTTAACTTCCCCCTTAATAGGGTGAGGGCATACTCCTCACATAATAATAATAATTAATAATGGTAATAAGTGTGAACCCAAGTGTTTTTTTCTGTGTCTCTGTTGATTTGCAAATAGATTATATTCTTTTTTTTACTGGTTTGTTCTCAACAATCTAATGCTATTTCTACTGTTTAAAATTCAGTCACAAATACGATTCCTAAAAGAAAAAGATATTCAACTTTCCTTTTTCTTCTCTTTATCCTCATGTGCAAAGTCTCTGATCCTGCAATGTATACTGCAAGAGAGGACTACTGAATTTTTGCAGAGCCCTATTGACTTCCATTGCCTATGTGTTGTAAATAGCAGGTTTGGGGCCATATTTCATTGCTCACCAACTAGCTGTTTCTTACAAAAATCTGTATAAGTAGGTTTCTGGAACTTCATAAATGTGAAATGATACAATTTGATTTTATAATCAAGAATATTTAGTTCAACAAAACAGATTCAGTACATTATATGCAGTACATTAAACAGTGTGCTGACAGTTTTAAAGTGTTTAAATTGCTTTTTAAAAGTTTCTGTGTATATAAAATATATATTTATGTATTTTATTTTGTTAGAATGTTGCTTCGTTATGCCTTTTCCCAACTCCGATCTACTCAGATAGCTACAGTTCACTGCAGTGCACAAACTACATCTCGACATCTTCTCCAAAAGTTAAATCAGACTTGCATGGTAATCAGTACAAATACTGGGAGAGTATACAGACCGAAAGACTGTGAAAGGCTGGTTTTATATTTGAAGGAAATCAACCTGCCCAAACCTGATAAATGGGGAACCAGCACTCTAGTGGCTTTCCTGCAACAGGTGAACATATATGACTTTGATAATAATTATCTTCAGAATTATAGACTAGAAATGATTTATTATGATTCAATAAATACATATTAGAGTCCTATTTCAAATCATTTGATATACAGGCAGAGTACTGTATTTTGAATTGAACGCCTTACAATATGCTGGTGATCGTAATAGTTAACAACTTACATGTTTATTATCATTATATTTATGTGTAGTGTGGTAGCATATAGAGATGCCGTATCAAGGTCCCATTTGTGCTAGGCACTATACACACATGTAATCAAAAGTCTGTCTCTGTCCCCAAAAACTTATAGTAGTTAACAGAGTAAGTTTATGGGGTTTCATAATTATTCTCTCCTCAGAGACTGGAAATTGAAATGTAATGCTTACAGTATTTTAAAAATAACTTTTTCCTCATTTTTACATTCTGTCCATCATGCATTCGTTCTCCTTCTCCAAATTCCTTCTTAAAACCCACTTCCCCACCCCCCACAAACACAATCGTTTGTGTTGTATGTTGATTTTTAACAATGAATTTACTACATTATTCCTTTTACTGAAATATTTCCCTCTTTGGTTTAATTTTCTCTTACATTGCAAGCTACCTGGGACAAAGACTGTGGGCTAAGGGCTGCCCTAACTTACTTCAGCTGCTCCTGGTCTCTAAGGGACCACACAGGAGCTGAGAATTGGCAGAATGAAGCTCCAGTATGCCCCTTCCATGCATGACATGCCTTTTACTCTGGTTGACGTTGGGGAGGTTAGGGAAGGAACCAACGCTTTTGGCTTTACTTTAGCTCAGAGCTACCTCCCTCCAGGAGGAATTGTCAGCTGTTACACCTGGATTCCAGCTCCTTTGTGCTGTTGGGTCACAGAGGAGATTCTGGCCTGATTTATGATTTTATAAAGCGCCATGTTAATTTTTGTTTATAGTGCTGCATAGTTGCTTAAAAGTAATTTGTAGACACTTTTGAGGAAAATGTTAGTGATGGGTATATTGTTGGTATTTAACAAATAATAGCAACCAGAGACTCATCATTAATCTATTGTTTTCATTAGGTACCTTGCTATTTTTCATTTAATTTTACAAAAATATTTTGTTTTGTTATATTAAAGATTCTGACATACCAGGGATTTTACGATGAAAATCTTGAATGGGTTGGTTTAGAAAATATCCAAATTGTGGCATCCATGTCTGCTGGGGGAACATTAGGAAGGCATAAACTTACATCCAGATTTACTTCTGTTGTTCGTCTTTGTGCAATTGAGTAAGTGTCTGCAAGAACCTACTTGACTTTGAGATTTCAGATTCAGTTTGCAGGTCTGCTTGCCTCTGCCTGTCCTTCTTGATGTGAGACTTTTGAAAACATGGAATGTGATTGTGTCTGGCTAGTCAAGCCTCTAATCTTTCCTAATAATGTAGAATCTTCACATAGTATCATTGTTGCTACCTCTTAGTGTTTAAAACCAGTTAAAAAGCAATATATAATTATTTTAATTCACCTTGTTGTGCCGAAGTATCTGAAATAAGTTTTCAAGTAGGATTATTTGCTTCTAGTAGGTTACAGCTTTACAGTCTTATTTTAAAGTGCTGGTTGGTTAGTGGATTAAATACTTTGTGAAGAAGGGTTTATAAGTTGGAACATATTTAAAAAAAGAAAAGGAGTACCCGTGGCACCTTAGAGACTAACAAATTTATTAGAGCATAAGCTTTCGTGAGCTACAGCTCACTTCATCGGATGCATTTGGTGGAAAAAGCAGAGGAGAGATTTATATACACACACACACACACAGAGAGAACATGAAACAATGGGTTTATCATACACACTGTAAAGGAGAGTGATCACTTAAGATAAGCCATCACCAGCAGCAGGGGGGGGAAAAGGAGGAAAACCTTTCATGGTGACAAGCAAGGTAGGCTAATTCCAGCAGTTAACAAGAATATTAGAGGAACAGTGGGGGGTGGGGTGGGAGGGAGAAATACCATGGGGAAATAGTTTTACTTTGTGTAATGAAAAGGAGTACTTGTGGCACCTTAGAGACTAACAAATTTATTAGAGCATAAGCTTTCGTGAGCTACAGTTCACTTCACGAAAGCTTATGCTCTAATAAATTTGTTAGTCTCTAAGGTGCCACAAGTACTCCTTTTCTTTTTGCGAATACAGACTAACACGGCTGCTACTCTGAAATTTGTGTAATGACTCATCCATTCCCAGTCTCTATTCAAGCCTAAGTTAATTGTATCCAGTTTGCAAATTAATTCCAATTCAGCAGTCTCTCGTTGGAGTCTGTTTTTGAAGCTTTTTTGTTGAAGTATAGCCACTCTTAGGTCTGTGATCGAGTGACCAGAGAGATTGAAGTGTTCTCCAACTGGTTTTTGAATGTTATAATTCTTGACGTCTGATTTGTGTCCATTCATTCTTTTGCGTAGAGACTGTCCAGTTTGGCCAATGTACATGGCAGAGGGGCATTGCTGGCACATGATGGCATATATCACATTGGTAGATGCGCAGGTGAACGAGCCTCTGATAGTGTGGCTGATGTGATTAGGCCCAATGATGGTATCCCCTGAATAGATATGTGGACAGAGTTGGCAACGGGCTTTGTTGCAAGGATAGGTTCCTGGGTTAGTGGTTCTGGTGTGTGGTTGCTGGTGAGTATTTGCTTCAGATTGGGGGGCTGTCTGTAAGCAAGGACTGGCCTGTCTCCCAAGATCTGTGAGAGTGATGGGTCGTCCTTCAGGATAGGTTGTAGATCCTTGATTTGTCTTCCATCCCACCATCAACCTCAGCCTGGACCAGTCCACACAAGAGATCCACTTCCTGGACACTACGGTGCTAATAAGCGATGGTCACATAAACACCACCCTATATCGGAAACCTACTGACCGCTATTCCTACCTACATGCCTCCAGCTTTCATCCAGATCATACCACTCGATCCATTGTCTACAGCCAAGCGCTACGATATAACCGCATTTGCTCCAACCCCTCAGACAGAGACAAACACCTACAAGATCTCTATCATGCATTCCTACAACTACAATACCCACCTGCTGAAGTGAAGAAACAGATTGACAGAGCCAGAAGAGTACCCAGAAGTCACCTACTACAGGACAGGCCCAAGAAAGAAAACAACAGAACGCCAATAGCCATCACCTTCAGCCCCCAACTAAAACCTCTCCAACGCATCATCAAGGATCTACAACCTATCCTGAAGGACGAGCCATCACTCTCACAGATCTTGGGAGACAGGCCAGTCCTTGCTTACAGACAGCCCCCCAATCTGAAGCAAATACTCACCAGCAACCACACACCACACAACAGAACCACTAACCCAGGAACCTATCCTTGCAACAAAGCCCGTTGCCAACTCTGTCCACATATCTATTCAGGGGATACCATCATAGGGCCTAATCACATCAGCCACACTATCAGAGGCTCGTTCACCTGCGCATCTACCAATGTGATATATGCCATCATGTGCCAGCAATGCCCCTCTGCCATGTACATTGGCCAAACTGGACAGTCTCTACGTAAAAGAATGAATGGACACAAATCAGACGTCAAGAATTATAACATTCAAAAACCAGTTGGAGAACACTTCAATCTCTCTGGTCACTCGATCACAGACCTAAGAGTGGCTATACTTCAACAAAAAAGCTTCAAAAACAGACTCCAACGAGAGACTGCTGAATTGGAATTAATTTGCAAAGTGGATACAATTAACTTAGGCTTGAATAGAGACTGGGAATGGATGAGTCATTACACAAAGTAAAACTATTTCCCCATGGTATTTCTCTCTCCCACCCCACTCCCCACTGTTCCTCTGATATTCTTGTTAACTGCTGGAATTAGCCTACCTTGCTTGTCACCATGAAAGGTTTTCCTCCTTTCCCCCCCGCTGCTGCTGGTGATGGCTTATCTTAAGTGATCACTCTCCTTTACAGTGTGTATGATAAACCCATTGTTTCATGTTCTCTGTGTGTGTGTGTGTGTGTGTGTGTGTGTGTGTATATAAATCTCTCCTCTGCTTTTTCCACCAAATGCATCCGATGAAGTGAGCTGTAGCTCACGAAAGCTTATGCTCTAATAAATTTGTTAGTCTCTAACGTGCCACGGGTACTCCTTTTCTTTTTGCGAATACAGACTAACACGGCTGCTACTCTGAAACATATTTAAAGATACACATGGAAAATCTCTGAGGGTTGCATATTCAGATAAAACCAAAATGCATTTAAGTTACTGCTGGACTCTAAGGCTCTATTTATTGAAGGTTCAGAGTAAATTATAGTTATAAATCTAAAACCATTTTTGGTATGTTGGTACATCACAATTTCCTTGGACTCTAATTTTTTCCCTCTAGCTATCCAGAAAGAGACCAACTCCAAACAATTTATAGTGCATATTTAGAGCCTGTGCTTCACAAAAACCTAAAGAATCACTCTGTTTGGGGTTCCTTACCAAAAATACATCAGCTGGCAGGATCAATGGTTCAAGTATATGAGCAGGTATAGTGCTTTGATTTCTTTTTTGGGAAATGGAGGTGAAAAATTGAGACGCAGCCGTGTCTTTTAATCTCTGGCTTTAGACAGTAACAATAGATTATACAATGTTTCACCATATTTAAAATCTAAATGCAAGTTATTTTTTATGTTGATCTCAGAATTAAAGTGAAGGGTATATGTATGTGCTTATGGACATGAAAGGATGGTCTAGTGGTTAGGACTCTAGTCTAGGATTTGTGAGACTTGGGGGTACAATTCTCTGCTGCACCACAAATTTCCTGTGTGTGCTTGGACAAGTAACTTATGGACTCAAAGACTTTAAGGCCAGAAGGGACCATCATGATCATCCGGTCTGATCTCCTGCACATTGCAGGCCACGGAACCTCATCAACCCACTCCTATAATAGACCCATAACCTCTGGCTGAGTTACTGAAGTCCTCCAATCAGGATTTAAAGATTTCAAGTTCTGGAGAACATACCATTTACACTAGTAAATAGTGGATTCAGCCCCATCTGTAAAATGAGGATAACTCAACTTCACACTGAAGATCGCAAGTTGCTCAGATACTATGCTTTTGTATGATGATGGGGGCCATACATAGGACTAACTATTCAAAATAGTGTACTATTTTAAAACATGACATTTAGACACACAAATGCATTTTTAACTTACCACTCAAAATTTTAGGGTCCTAGCCAAAAATATAATCGCATTAAGCATTTAAACATAGTCTCGCTGGATTTAGTAGCACTAATTACATGGATTGGGACCCAGGTGCTTAACACACGTCTAGGTAGAATGATCATATCCTTAAAAACAGATGGAGCAAGGGCACAGCCTCCAACTAGTCACATAATTCAAATCTTCAAAGAAATGTGTTCAAGTGTCATTCTGGTCAGGCAAGGTTAATAGATGTTTGAAAATCTTGATTAAGGAAACTTAGATTAGCCAAAAGTTTTCCATTAGTGGAAGGCTGAATCTTTATGATGATAAAAGGTGGTGGTGGAGGTAGAGCCAAGTTTGAAAATTTAATAACTAGGCCATTTCTCACCATGCAGAGAATTGTATTACATATAAACCATTTCAGACCTCAATTGGCAGGTTTAATAGAACAGACATACTAAAGAAACACTACCTGTGTATTGAATAGTAACAACATTTCTATCCTTTGAGACTCTACACATTTTGAACATCAATAGCTTACATATAATAGTCTAAGGAGAATCAGATCAAAATATTTGTTATCCTTTAGGTAAATACCTGCAGTCTCATGCCTTGCATGCTTTTCATATGGCCTATTCTTTATCTATATATTTTATGAGATATTAGTATAAATCTGTGTAGATAATTGCCTCATCCTCAAAGAAAGCTATGCAGTTACTCCATGAGTTAAATATCGTGTGTTTTCAGATATCAGTAAATAGTTAATATTTCCATTATCAGTCAGTCAAATTATGATATGCATTGTTGTTAATTTATTTTATTCATTATACCTTACATTTGTATAGCATCTTCTATCCAGAAATACACCTTGGCCCTAGACAAATCATGTACCATACATAAGCAACACTACACAAATACAGTCATATTTAATACATGTGATTTGTCTGACCACAGATTCTTTGAAAGCATGTGTTGTATACATATCAAATGTGTTTGGGATGTCCTCCTAACCTTGCACAGGCCTTTCACCCTCTTGGTCTATTCAAGAATTTGGACAAAATTCTTCTCCTGGTGCCAAACTAAAAAATCAACCCAACTATAGATGTTTTAGACTGGTAGAGAGATTGCTCCTATGAAAGAAATAGGGAACTAATTTTTCCAACATAACCTTTTTCTCAGAAATAATATAGAATAAATATTTTAGAAATGAGATATTTTGCTTTTTTGGTCTGAAAGCAAAATGTAAACACTACAAGCTGTGTATTTTTCAGATGAGTTAACAAAATATATAAACCTGTACACGTGAAGAAAATTTACTTGGTGAAAGCATAGAAAATTGTTGAACTAAATTGTCAAGAAATCTTTGAAATTAAAATATAAATTGTGTTGTGAATAATTTATGTTTTCAGGTACGAGCAAAATTCACAGTTGATGATCATAGTCATTACCTCTTTACACCATACATTCTTACTCAGTGGGTTCTTGGCTTATTCAGATATGATTTAACAGGAGGTGAGTTACCCTGATTTGTTCCAAAAGAGAAAACATTTTTAGAATACCCAAATATTTTGTGATGTGTTTTTTATTATTGACCTATTCTGCAAACTCTCCATATGCTGAACCCCCATTGAAATCTGGAAAGTTTGCAGAATTGGCTCTAATGTCAGTTGAAAAACAAAAGTTCCATTCCATGAAAAGTTATGTTGTTGTTTTTAATTTTGAAAAATAGTGTGAGATTTTTAAAATATAGGTGGGAACTATCCTGAGTTTAAAGAAGATAAATATGCCTGGGCTGTTCACTTTAGTCATTTTGATTATGAAATCTGTGGACTCCACTTTCTGCAATTGATCTGGTTTTTGATGAGGATGTCTCATGTATTCTGCATTCACAGGGTATGTCTACACTGTGAAGTAAGCCCAGGGTTAGTAGAACTCGAGTTAGCAGACCCCAAGTTTGTTAACGTAGGGCTTGAGTGGCTACACTTATTTGTAACCCCAGGTTAGGAATTTTTGAATCTTGGGTTCCAACCTGGGGCTCCAGCATCTACACTGCATTATGTGGGCCTAAGTTCAATAACCCATATCCCAGACTTCCTAGTGCCTTCCCCAAATGTGGCTGCTGGAGCCCTTTGTTTAGGGTCCAGTGTGGAAAAACTTGACTGTCCACTAACCTTAACTGTCCAGAGGACAAAGAAAGTCGGCCTATAGAATTGTGAAGTACTTTTGGTGGATTCCTGAGCATGAGTCCAGTGGGACTGCATCTATACTGTAAAAGCAATAGGGCTTGATATCTGGATCCCAGCTCGACTCAGGCTTGAACCTTCCATCTCTGTGAAGTCCTGGGACCTGGGTTCAAGCTCTGTACTAGAGTGATTTGCATGTAGATGAAAGGGGGATTAGGCTTGAGCCTGAGTTCGAACCTTGGGCTTACCTTGCCGTGTAGACATACTCACAGCAGCCTGCCATGAATGACTTTAGTTTGTATCAATTGCCTAAAATGTGTCTGGGTGTAGCAGCATTGCCACTACTGAGGAGCATTATCCTGCTGCTTAACAAAGGAAAGGTGTGACCAATCCTTCTGATGATGCTGAAGTGCTTTCTAATGACCACTTATTCTCAAACTTTTCCTTCTCCTTAAACTTTTCCTTTTCCTGATAAGCTGAAGGGAACTTAGTTTTAGGTACTCTGACAGCTTAGGCTGGTTTCTAGTCTAACTTTTATCTTTCCTTTAGAGTTGATATTTTACTGGGTCATGAATAATCATATAATAATCATATTGTATTAGTTTTGTGCTAATAATTGAACTTTTATGGGATCATTTACAGACCCACTCCTGTGTTTTTTACTTTGTCTGCCTGAAAAGTGCCAGTTAGGTTTTAAATTGACATTAGTGGAGATGTAGTTGATGGCTAAATTTGAGACATGCTTTGGTAGCATTGAACTGATAAGCATCTGTACTTACACTCGACTCATTGGGTTGGATCCTCAGGTGGTGTAAATCAGCATAGCTTCATTTAAGTCCAGTGAAAATACACTGACTTACACCAAGTGGGGATTTATCCCTGTTTAAGGATTCCACTATTATATCTGAAGTTGGTGGATGAGTGTGCTTTTTCTGTGATGAGCAATGTATTGGGTAATTTGCTCCACCTGAAATCCATCTCATCTTGTCCCTTCTTCACTCATAAGAAGCATGTTAAAACATTATTTTTCCCAGAGGTAACCACTATCTGTTCTTGGATTTATTTTTTGCCTTGGCTTTGGACTTATTTATTGTAACTTCAGAAAGGGGAACTACAGAAAAATGAGGAAGCTAGTTGAACAGAAATTAAAAGGTACGGTCACAAAAGTGAAATGCATGCAAGTTGCATGGAAACCTTTAAAAAATACTATAATAGAGGCTCAAATTAAATGTATATCCCAAATTAAAAAACATAGTAGAAGACCAAAATCGGGCCACCATGGCTAAACAACAAAGTAAAAGTAGTGGTTAGAGGCAAAAAGATGTCCTTTAAAAACTGGACGTTAAACCCTACTGAGGAAAATAGGAAGGAGCATATATATAGTAGCAAGTCAAGTGTAAAAGTATAATTAGACAGGCCAAAAAAGAATTTGAAGAGCAACTAGCCACAGGCTAAAAAACTAAGAGCTCCCCCCCCCCCAAATTCTTTTAAAGTACATCAGAAGCAGGAAGCTTACCAAACAGCCAGTGGACCACTGGATGATTGAGGTGCTAAAGGAGCACTCAAGGAAGATAAGGCTTTGCAGAGACGCTAAATGAATTCTTATGCATTGGTCTTCACTGCTGAGGATGTGAGGGAGATACCCATACCTAAGCCATTCTTTTTAGGTGACAAATCTAAGGAACTGACCCAGCTTGAGTGGTCAGTAGAGGAGATTTTGGAACAAATTGATAAATTAAATAGTAATAAGTCACCAGGACCAGATGGTATTCGCCCAAGAATTCTGAAGGAGTTCAGATATTAAATTGCAGAACTACTACTGCGGTATATAACCTATCCTTTAAATCCACTTCTGTACCAGATGACTGGAGGATAGCTAATGTGACACCAATTTTAAAAAGGCTCCAGAGGTGATCCTGACAATTACAGGCTGGGAAGCCTAACTTCATTGCCAGGCAAATTGGTTGAAACTGTAGTAAAGAACAGAATTATCTGACACAACAGATGAATAAAGTTTGTTGGGAAAGGCTCAATACAGCTTTTCTAAAGGGAAATCATGCCTCACCAATCTATTAGAATTCTTGCCAACAACCATGTGACAAAGGTGATCCAGTGAATATAGTGTACTTGACTTTCAGAAAGCCTTTGCAGGGTCCCTCACCAAAAACTCTTAAGCAAAGTAAGGAATCATGAGGTAAGAGGGAAGGTCCTCTCATGGATCAGTAACTGGTTAAAAGACAGGAAACAAAGGAAAGGAATAAATCATAATTTTTCAGAATGGAGAGAGGTAAATAGGGATCTATAGTGGGACCAGTGCTGTGTAACATTTTCATAAATGATCTGAAAGAAGGGGTAAACATGGAGTTGGCAAAATTTGCAGATGGTACAAAATTACTCAAGGTAGCTGAGTCCAAAGCAGACAGCAAAGAGTTAAAAAGGGATCTCACTAGGTGACTGGGCAACAAAATGGCACATAAAATTCAATGTTGATAAATGCATATTGGAAAATATAATCCCAACTATATGTACAAAACGATGGGATCTAAATTAGCTGTTAATACTCAAGAAAGAGATCTTGGAGTCACTGTGGATAGTTCTCTGAAAACATGCGCTCAATGTGCAGGGGCAGATAAAAAAAACCAACAGTGTTAGGAACCATTAGGAAAGGGATAGAGAATAAGACAGAAACTATCATCATGCCACTATGTAAATCCATGTTACTCCCACACCTTGAATACTGCATGCAGTTCTGGTCATCCCATCTCAAAAAAGATATATTAGAATGGGAAAAGGTACAGAGAAGGACAAGAAAAATGATTAAGGGTATGGAACATCTTTCATATGGGGAGAGATTAAAAAGACTGATACTTTTTGTCTTAGAAAAAAGAAAAGGAGTACTTGTGGCACCTTAGCGACTAACAAATTTATTAGAGCATAAGCTTTCATGAGCTACAGCTCACTTAAGAGGGAATATGATAGAGGTCTACACCATTCATAATTTTATAGAGAAAGTGAATAGGGAAGTGTTATGTACTCCTTTGCGTAACGCAAAAACCAGGGGACACCCAATGAAATTAATAGGCAGCAGATTTAAAACAAACAAAAGGAAGTACTTTTTCACACAATGCACAACCAACATGTGGAATTTGTTACTAGGGGTTGTTGTGAAGGCCAAAAGAATAACGGGATTCAAAAATAATTCGATAAGTTCCTGGAGGATAAGTCCATCAATGGCTATTAGCTAAGATAGTAGGGGATGCAACCCCATGCTCTGGGTGTCCTTAGCCTCCGATTGCCAGAAGCTGGGAGTGGATGATGGGATGGATCACTTGATGACTGCCTCTTCTGTTCATTCCCTCTGAAACACCTGGCATGGGCCACTGTCGGAAGGCAAGATACTGGATTAGATGAACAATTGGTCTGATCCAGTATGGCCATTCTTATATTCTTGTGTTCTTTATTACCAGTCCCTTTCTGTTCCCCTTTTAAAACTGGATACCCAGCTTTTTAAATAGGATTATATTTTAAGAGTGTAGTATTTTATTATTTTTATTACAATATATTTGTTTTTATTCTGTGTTCAGTATCTTGAGCACACTGAGCAATTATTAAACAATAGTGTACTTTGCAGAAAACTTGTTTTTAAAGTATGTATTTCTCTATGTTCTTGTATAATTTTATCTTGTCTGTACCCATAAGATTTAAAAAATTTGATAATGCTTGTTTTTTCTTTTATTTCTTCCCTCTTGATGTGTTCGTGCTGGTATGTAATCTGATTTACTCTTTTTCAATTTGATTGTATTTTGAAATGCAAAATTTCAAATCTTTGAAATTGTATTCTTTCTATCTTTCTATCTATCTATCTATCGTTGGGTCATCAGCACACACACACACACACATATATATATATATACTTTGCAGGATCATCAACACACACACTAGATTACATTTTGGAAATTGTTGCTTATGAAGCCCGTCGCCTCTTCCGTGACAAGATTGTTGGTGCTAAAGAACTCCTCATATTTGATAATATTTTAATGAAAGTGTTTCAAGGGGACTGGGGCTCAGACATCCTGGAGAATATGGCAGGTAAAACACATAAAATGTATTAAATAAGATTTGTTGAAATACCTGATAATATGCTTTAACACTTGAGAATGTAGGCTCTTATCACAGTTATGGTTATATTTTCACAGATAGCTTCTATGTAACATGGGGAGCTCGTCATGAGGTGGGAGCATTCAGAGCACCAGAGCAGGTAGTACCACCTCATGGGAAGCCACTTGGCAAATTAACTTCAGAAGACCTAAAAGATGTTATCAAAAAGGTGCGTCAAGAATAAGGAATAATAACAAAAGAAAATATTTTCAAAAGTCTATAGTTATATTTGTACATTGTTTAAAGTAACCAGAACTGTGTTGTCAGACATTTTTCTTTTGGTTAGAATAATACATGTAATTTGTATTCTAAAAGGGAGATACAAGTTATTTTAGAAACAGAAGTTGGCATGCTTTTAAGCAATAAAGGACAAATTCAGAACCTGTGAAGAAAGAGGCACTGTGCTGGCTCTGAATTGGTCTGACTGATTTTGGGGATAGTCAGGCCACCGTGGAAGGAAGCATGGCAGGGTTCCTTGCTTACTTGAGTAGTAGGGCCTGGAGATGGGAAACTCATGCAAATCAACTCCCCACAACTCCAAGTAGTCCTCAGTAGCTCTTTCTCCTTTACTTTGCCCATGTGGGGCACATGGAGGATAGTGGGTAGGGACAAGGTTTGGTGGCCTTAAAACTCTGGGAGTTTCTTTGTCAAGTGTGTAGTGCTCCATGACTGCACAGCAATGCTGGATTTCAAAGCTGTGGCCAGCTCAGTACTGTGAAGTATGATAGGGCCAGAATTTAGTCCTAAAACCTGAGGTCAGATTAGGTTTGGTAGGTGACCACTCTAGCTGTTGTAATTTATAGGAGCCTAAAGGCTGTTCTAAGTTATGCCAGTGGCCAATTTGGTCCCTGGTCAGGGCCAAAAATCAGATGATGGAGATAAGGGAGAAAATCTGTGTCCTGTTCTGTTTAATATCTTCATCAATGATTTAGATAATGGCATAGATAGAACACTTATAAAGTTTGCGGATGATACCAAGCTGGGAGGGGTTGCAAGTGCTTTGGAGGACATGATTAAAATTCAAAATGATCTGGACAAACTGGAGAAATGGTCTGAAATAAATAGGATGAAATTCAATAAAGACAAATGCAAAGTACTGCACTTAGGAAGGGAGTACACATACAAAAATGAGAAATGACTGCCTAGGAAGGAGTACTGCGGAAAGGAATCTGGGGGTCAGAGTGGACCACAAGGTAAATATGAGTCAACAGTGTAACGCTGTTGCAAAAAAAGCGAATATCATTCTGGGATATATTAGCAAAAGTGTTGTAAGTAAGGCATGAGAAGTAATTCTTCTGCTCTACTCCGTGCTGATTAGGCCTCAACTGGAGTATTGTGTCCAGTTCTGGGGCCACATTTCAGGAAGGATGTGAACAAATTGGAGAAAGTCCAGAGAAGAGCGACAAAAATGATTAAAGGTCTAGAAAACATGACCTATGAGGGAAGCTTGAAAAAACTGGGTTTGTTTAGTCTGGAAAAGAGAAGACTGAGGGGGGACAAGATAAGTTTTCAAGTACATAAAAGGTTGTTACAAGGAAGAGGGAGAAAAATTGTTTTTCTTAACCTCTAAGGATAGGACAAGAAGCAATGCGCTTAAATTGCAGCAAGGGCGGTTTAGGTTGGACATTAGGAAAAACTCCCTGTCAGGGTGGTTAAGCACTGGAATAAATTGCCTAGGGAGGTTGTGGAATCTCCATCATTGGAGCTTTTTAAGAGCAGGTTAGACAAACACTTGTCAGGGATGGTCTAGATAATACTTAATTCTGCTATGAGTGCAGGGGACTGGACTAAATGATCTCTCAAGGTCACTTCCAGTCCTATGATTCTATGCCTAAAAAAGGTGGCTTCAAGCACAGTTTGGCTGGACCTGTCGCTTTGGCCTATTATGTATTTTAAATTCATCCCTTGGTATGTTCTTTTGTTCGTGTTTCAATATATTTTAGTCTGTAAGCATTACTCCAGGGTATACCATATTTGGGTCTGTGCTTGGGTTTAAGTGACTTCTTTATTAGGACTCTGAAGTCTGTCCACTGCTGGAACAGGGACAGTAAGGTAACAAAATTCTACTGCATTAAATAGTTCAGTTTGTAAAGAACATCAGTGTCATCTCTTAAGTTTTCTGACCCTCAGTTTCTTAACTTTTTAAAATGTTGGACATTATTGCATTCTATAGTTACACTTGCATTTATCATTAACACAAATATTAATTTATCTCATTTTTATATAGGGTATTATTCATTATGGACGAGATAACAAGGAGATAGAGATTTTACTTTTCCAAGAAGTTCTTGATTATGTGTCCAGGATAGACAGAGTGCTGAGTTTTCCTGGAGGATCACTTCTTTTAGCAGGACGTAGTGGTGTGGGTCGTCGGACAGTTACCTCTTTAGTTAGTCACATGCATGGATCTATTCTGATTACTCCCAAGATTTCCAGAGGTTATGAACTGAAGCAGTTCAAAAATGATCTTAAACAGGTGTGTCACTCACAGTCTTCTATTTTACAGTTTATTTAAATTGTTTGTGTGGGAAAAAAATTGAATAGTTAAGGGAACTTTAAAAGACACAAAATAAAAATGTTTCCTGCAGATCTAACTTTCAAAAGAGTTGAGCACCCATTTAGGAACTTAAATGAAGTAGCCAAATTTTCAAAAGAGCTCAGCAGTCAGTAGTTCCTGTTGTTCTCAGGGAGAGCAGCAAGGTCCTCAGCTTTTTTGAAAATCTGGCCCCAGTTGTGATACTAATCAGATTATAAAATCTTTCCTTATGCATTTTATTTTTGACAGTTATATATATTATTAGTATCAGTGCCTCATTGTATAAGGGCTTGCCTTCACTACTGGAGTAAGTCGACCTAAGTTACACTACTCCAGCTACGTGAATAACGTAGCTGGAGTCAACATAGCCTAGGTAGATTTGTGGTGTCTTCATTGTGCTGCGTCGATAGGAGACACTCTCTCTGTTTGACTTACCTTACTTTTCTCTGGGAACTGGAGTACCAAAGTTGACCAGAGAGTGCTTTGTCAGACTAGGGACCGAATGGCTCGGCAGCAGTTCTGCAGAAAAGGACCTAGGGGTTACAGTGGACGAGAAGCTGGATATGAGTCAACAGTGTGCCGTTGTTTCCAAGAAGGCCAATGGCATTTTGGGATGTATAGGTAGGGGCATTGCCAGCAGATCGAGGGATGTGATCGTTCCCCTCTATTTGACATTGGTGAGGCCTCATCCGGAGTACTGGGTCCAGTTTTGGGCCCCACACTACAAGAAAGATGTGGAAAAATTGGAAAGAGTCCAGCGAAGGGCAACAAAAATGATTAGGGGACTGGAACACATGACTTACGAGGAGGGGCTGAGGGAACAGGGATTGCTTAGTCTGCAGAAGAGAAGAATGAGGGGGGATTTGATAGCTGCTTTCAACTACCTGAAAGGGGGTTTCCAAAGAGGATTGATCTAGACTGTTCTCAGTGGTAGCAGATGACAGAACAAGGAGTAATGGTCTCAAGTTGTAGTGGGGGAGGTTTAGGTTGGATATTAGGAAAAACTTTTTCAGTAGGAGGGTGGTGAAACAGTGGAATGTGTTACCTAGGGAGGTGGTGGAATCCCTTCCTTAGAAGTTTTTAAGGTCAGGCTTGACAAAGCCCTGGCTGGGATGATTTAGTTGGGGATTGGTTCTGCTTTGAGCAGGGGGTTGGACTAGATGACCTCCTGAGGTCCCTTCCAACCCTAATATTCTATGATTCTGTGATTTAGCGGGTCTTCACTAGATCTGCTAAATCGATACCCGCTGCAGCAGCGTTGAGCACCTTGCCCCCGGCAGTGAAGACAAGCCCTTAGGCACTGTAAAGACACAAATACAGTCTCCTGCTCAGGTCCAGATCTTGCAAGCTGTTCTGTGTGTATGGACACCTGCACTTACTTAGAGCTGCACTGATTTCTTTAGGGTTCTCTCCAAGTGCAGGGGTCTGCTTCTATGAGTAATTTGTAGGATCAGAACCTGATTTGAAAGTTTTTTCTCAAGAATCACATCCCCCATTTCTGAAAATATATATTTAAAATTCTGTTCCATCTTTTTATTTTTATTAGAATGTGAATTTGTAGGTTAGAGGGTATCCTGTTTTAGTATGGACCATGTGAGTTCAGTAAAATATACTTTATCAAGCAAAAATCTAGTGATTTACAAAGATGTACACATAAAATTAAAACAGATAACAAAACTTTTAGGGTCAAAATTCCCAAAGTGGCCTCCAAAATTGCACAAGAAAACTCCATGATATAGTGCATACAACAAAGGGAGCACCAACTGCATTGTTTTGTGCGTACAGTTTGAGGTCATATTTGGAAAAATTGGTCCTTAATGTCTGTAAGCATCAAAGTATTTATGTTAATTATTTTCTAATTAGAAATCAGTTCTTCCATGTAGACTGTTCCTTATCTTTATATTTGACAAATGATCAAAATCAAAATCTGTTGAGAATATGCAAATGTAGTAATACAGAACGTGTGTGTGGGGGAATAGATAAATATATAAAATAAATTTAAAGATTTAGTATTCTATTATAAAAGAATGTACACATTCTGTTCAATTCGATTAAAAATTACTTCCCTACTATTAGGTGATGCAGCTTGCTGGTATCGAAGCACAGCAGGTTGTACTGCTGCTCGAAGACTATCAGTTTGTCCATTCCACATTCCTTGAGATGGTCAACAGTCTATTGTCATCAGGTGAGATGGAGTACAAAAAGCTTATAGTTCCTCATGACCCTCCCTTAATTCAGTGCACAGGGTGGACATACAATAGGGCAGAATTGACATTGCATTGGCAACCATATAACTGCCATTTCCTGATTTTGCAACCTAAATAACTTTCTTTTAAAGAAGTTTTTGTAAGTATAAATATCCTATATTATGTTTTCTTCTGCAGTGTTTCTTTCCTAATTCATGACAAATGGATAATGCCTCTTACTTATGGAAATCAGAAACAGTCCATTGTTGCTGGGGGCTCCAGGACTAAGCCCCACCTTTGGACATAAACCACCAGAATCTCTGCCTCTAGGGGAAACAAATTAAGTTTCGGCTTCCCCTGCCCACTTTGTTTTATCCATTTTCATGTAGCAGCAACTTCATTTCAATTTCTAGCTTTGCTCTCCTGAGCTGAGGAATCACTGGAGCACTGAAGGACTAACATCTTGAGCACTTTTTAACTGAGCTCTCTCTGCCCCTCACCACAGCAGCAGAGAAGCCCTCCAAGCATAAAGCCAAGTCCAAGAGATGCTATACAAAGCTTTTCTGAAGCTTTCTACCACAAGCCACTGTTCCTTGCTCTGGCAGGGCATTGGGCTCTCATTTGGCAACACATATGGTGAGCCTTATCTCCCTTCCCATAGCCATTACTTCGTTATAGAAAAGCTTAAGCAGGGGCATGATGATTCCCAATGATAGAGGATCCCTTCACAGCCTATTCAGGAGTAAGTTTTGCAAAGTCCAGAGGCTTGAGATTCTAAAAAGAGAAAAGCAAACATCCCCTTTGTAAGGAAGTAATTTGAATTGTTAATGTGTAAGTGGCATAAAAAAACCTGGGTTTAAACCCTTTCTCCTTTTCCTTCCCACTCTGAGGGAGTGTTTGCTGGGACTTTTATCCTATGCAGAAGCTGTCTCTCCGTGCTATGTGTGAAGCTTACTACCTTTACTACACCCTGCAGCATATCTGGGCAAACACTGAGAAGCCTGTTATTTCTCAGTCCCCTCTGTGTGAGACAGTTTTCACTGTGGGGTGTTCCTTGTCTCCATGGCAACTAGAGGGAGACCAGATCTTTGCTCTGTGGATTTAGGGCCATCCCACAGGGAGAACTCTTCAGAATTCTCTGCTTCTGAATGGCATACCTGGCAGACTTCTGATCTCCCTCTGTAGAAGAGTTTTCACATGGAACTAGGGTTACATTTTTCAAAGCCTTCCTTCCTCTCCCCTGGGCACAGGTCCTCTATTCCCACAGCTTCCAGACTAATCAATAACCACAATGTAGAAAGTACCCACAAGGTTGTTGATATTTTACAGACATAACAGGCAGAGTTGCGCTGCCTGTTAATGGGGCTTTATTAGATCCTTCCAGAATCATGTGGCAGACTTCAGCTTGCCTCACACTGATGGCAGAAAGAACTGACAGACGCTATAAGTTCCCCTCTTTGGGTTATGAGTAGTTTTATTCACATCCAGTGTAGGCGGTGTGTGAATGATCATGCCAGGAATACTTTCGCAACACACCAAAAGAAAAAGAGCCAAAGAAACTAGACTTATTTGGCAGAAAATCATACTCTACTTCAAGTCTAAAGATGCACATTTTCAACCCCCCCAGCCACTTCTATCTAAATATGACTACATCAACTGGGACTCAATGAGTGAATTTGTGGACAAGCTCCCAGAAGATACGAAGAATGAATTTAAGACTTTCTTATCTGAAGGGCATCTTGTAGCTAGCTCTAATCTTCAGGTCACTTTGCAGTTAGGGTAAGGGCTATAATGGTCACCCTGAGGAGAGCTTTGTGGCATCAGAACTCTGACATACCTACGGAAGTTGAACAGACTATTGAAGATCTGCCCTTTGAGGGATGAAATCTTTTTTTGCATAAGAAAGAAGGGCACTGCGTTTCCTCAGCTCCTTGAAGGAAGCAATACAAGCTGCAGCAACAACCATGGCAAAGTTACTATGAGCCTAGATGGCCTAACCCTTCCAAAAAAATCATGTCTCTGAGGAAAAGGCATATCTCTTATGCCTCTTCTAAACAATCGCCATTAGTTTCTAAACAACCCACTTGACTGCCCATTTGTGAGCAACATTCCAGCTGTGCTAGACCTACCCTCTTTCCCCACAATTTCCTTGGAGCTTGGGAGTCCATCGTCTCAGACAGCTGCAGCAGCACAGGAGCCAGCAAACAGAGCTATAAACAGGGGCATTTGAGTGGGAGTTCTGTTGGAGGAGAAGGTATTTGTATTTATTTGTAGTCTTTGTATGTGTAGAGGCTTGTAGGGGCTTTGTGCTGGGAGAGAAGCTGAGCCCTGATTAGGGGGCGAGGCTTCTCTGACGAGGGGTCCTATAAAGGTAGCCAGCCGGTCAGGCAGCAGCACAGGAGCCAGCAAACAGAGCTATAAACAGGGGAGTTTCAGTGGGAGTTTGTAAGGGGAATTTGTGTTGTGGTGCTTGCTTGGGGTTTGCTTTTGCTATGGGGGTGGTCTTTTGGTATGATTTGTGTTTCCCAGATTAACAGGACTTAGGTGGGAAGGCTATGACAGATACGGAGGCAGCAGTGGGAGTGACTCATGTAGTGGAAGACACAATGAAGATGACTGGATGTGGAAGCTGTGGTATGTACATGATCCTGGAGGGGGGACCTGGTAAGAGTTTTTTCTGCATGAAATGCCGTCTGATAGAGCTGATGGAGGAAAAGATCTGAGGTTTGGAGATGCAGGTGGAAAGTCTGGTTGAGTATAGGAAGGGGTTTGAGCAGATTATGGAGCAAAGACATGAGATATCTGAAGGGAAAAGCTCAGACTTACAGATGGAAGAAGGGCTGGGGAATTCTGAGGGGAGACTGGGTGAGGAAAGTGGTCAGTGGAAGCTTGTGACTAAAAGAACCAGACAAAGGAAAAGATAAGCTAGTGAAGGAGAAATAGAGCTCAGGAACAGGTTTGCAGAGTTGGACAATGAAGAAGGGGCTCAGCAGGTAGTTGCTGAAGGTGGAAGGGCAAGGAAGAAGAGAAGAGAGGCTAGTCCTATAGGAAAAGCGGAAGAGTCAATGGAGACTAAACCAAATATGAGCCCCAGGAGGATACAGGATGGGTTGAAGAGGATTATAAGGGAGAACAGGAATGGAAAGTACTTGCAGCCAGAGGGAACGGGATAGACAGGAGAATAGCACCATCACCAGGAAAAGGCAGGTCTATGTGATCGGGGACTCTTATAGGCCTGTCTGTTCTTCTCAATAAACAGAGCTGATCCAGAGAATAGAAGGGTGTGCTGTCTTCCAGGTGCTAAGATACGGGATGTAGACCTGAGGTTGAAAAGGATCCTAAAGGAAGCAGGAAAGAATCCCCTAATTATCCTTCATGTGGCAACAAATGATATGGCTAGATTCTCGCTGGAAAAATATTAAGGGAGACAATGCTAGGCTGGGGAAGACGCGTAAGGAAATCGAGGCTCAGGTGATCTTTAGTGGGATTCTGCCTGTTCCTAGAGAAGGGCAACAAAGGTGTGACAAGATTATGACTGTCAACAGATGGCTTAGGCAGTGGTGCTATAAGGAGGGCTTTGGGATGTATGGCCACTGGGAGACATTCACGGACAGAGGACAGTTCTCTCGGGATGGACTTCATCTGAGTAGGGAAGGAAATAGACTTCTAGGATGGAGGCTGGCACAACTGATTAAGAGCTTTAAACTAGGAATTTAAACTAGGAGATGGTTGGGAGATGTCCAGGTAATCTCCATGCCGGATTTTAGCATTGAGAGGGAAGAAAATGAAGTGAGAAAGGATAGAGCTGTGGGTAGAAGAATGTATATAAGGAGGAAGGGCAGTGTGGATACCAGTCTAATAGGTTATACTGGCTGTAGAATGACCGTGCCTAATAGGGTACAAAATGTGAGCAAGGCCAAACAGGAAAAAATTGTGATGTTTGTACACCAATTCGAGGAGCCTAGGTAACAAAATGGAGGAACTAGAACTACTGGTGCAGGAAGTGAAACCAGATATTATAGGGATAACAGAAACATGGTGGAATAGTAGTCATGACTGGACTACAGGTATTGAAGAGTATGTGCTGTTTAGGAAAGACAGAAATAAAGATAAAGGTGGTGGAGTAGCATTGTATATCAATGATGAGGTAGAATGTAAAGAAATAAGAAGTGATGCAATGGATAAGACAGAGTCCGTCTGGGCAAAAATTACATTGGGGAAGAAAACGACTAGAGCTTCCCCTAGAATAGTGCTTGGGGTGGGCTATAGACGCCGGGATCTAATTTGAATATGGATAGAGCCCTTTTTAATGTTTTTAATAAAGTAAATACTAATGGAAACTGCGTGATCATGGGAGACTCTAACTTCCCAGATATAGACTGGAGGACAAGTGCTAGTAATAATAATAGGGCTCAGATTTTCCTAGATGCGATAGCTGATGGATTCCTTCATCAAGTAGTTGTTGAACCGACTAGAGGGGATGCCATTTTAGATTTGGTTTTGGTGAGTAGTGAGGACGTCATAGAAGAAATGGATATAGGGGATAATCTTGGTTAGAGTGATCATGAGCTAATTCAGTTCAAACTGAACGGAAGGATTAACAAAAATAAATCTGCAACTAGGGTTTTTGATTTCAAAAGGGCTGACTTTGAAAAATTAAGGAAATTAGTTAGGGAAGTGGATTGGACTGAAGAACTTATGGATCTAAAGGTAGAGGAGGCCTGTGATTACTTTAAATCAAAGCTGCAGAAGCTATTGGAAGCCTGCATCCCAAGAAAGGGGAAAAAATCATAGGCAGGAGTTGTAGACCAAGCTGGATGAGCAAGCATCTCAGAGAGGTGATTAAGAAAAACAGAAAGCATACAGGGAGTGGAAGATGGGAGGGATCAGCAAAATTATTGAGGTCAGAACATGTAGGGATAAAGTGAGATAGGCTAAAAGTCAAGTAGAGTTGGACCTTGCAAAGGGAATTAAATCCAATAGTTAAAAGATTCTATAGCCATATAAATAAGAAGAAAACAAAGAAGGAAGAAGTGGGACCGCTAAACACTGAGGATGGAGTGGAGGTTAAGGATAATTTGGCATTGCCCAATATCTAAAGAAATAAGGCTAAAGAGGATCTTAGGGATAATGGTAGCATGACAAATGGGAATGAGGATATGGAGGTAGATATTACCATATCTGAAGTAGAAGCAAAACTGAAACAGCTTAATGGGACTAAATCGGGGGGCCCAGATAATCTTCATCCAAATATTAAAGGAATTGGCACCTGAAATTGCAAGCCCATTAGCAAGAATTTTTAATGAATCTGTAAACTCAGGAGTTGTACCGTATGATTGGAGAATTGCTAATATAGTTCCTATTTTTAAGAAAGGGAAAAAAGTGATTCGGGTAACTACAGACCTGTTAGTTTGACATCTGTAGTATGCAAGGTCTTGGAAAAAATCTTGAAGGAGAAAGTAGTTAAGGACATTGAAGTCAATGGTAAATGGGACAAAATACAACATGGTTTTACAAAAGGTAGATCATGCCAAACCAACCTGATCTCCTTCTTTGAGAAAGTAGAGTTTTTAGACAAAGGAAACGCAGTGGATCTAATTTACCTAGATTTCAATAAGGCGTTTGATACCGTGCTACATGGGGAATTATTAGTTAAATTGGAAAAGATGGGGATCAATATGAACATTGAAAGGTGGATAAGGAATTAGTTAAAGGGGAGACTACAACGGGTCTTACTGAAGGGTGCACTGTCAGGCTGGAGGGAGGTTACCAGTGGAGTTCCTCAGGGATCAGTTTTGGGACCAATCTTATTTAATTATTTTATTACTGACCTTGGCACAAAAAGTGGGAGTGTGCTAATAAAGTTTGCAGATGATACGAAGTTGGGAGGTATTGCCAGTTTAGAGAAGGACCGGGATATCATACAGGAGGATCTGGATGATCTTGTGAACTGGAGTAATAGTAATAGGATGAAATTTAATAGTGAGAAGTGTAAGGTTATGCATTTAGGGATTGATAACAAGACGTTTAGTTATAAGTTGGGGACGCATCAATTAGAAGTAACGGAAGAGGAGAAGGACCTTGGAGTATTGGTTGATCATAGGATGACTATGAGCTGCCAATGTGATGTGGCTGTGAAAAAAGCTAATGCGGTTTTGGGATGCATCAGGAGAGGCATTTCCAGTAGGGATAAGGAGGTTTTAGTACCATTATACAAGGCACTGGTGAACCTCACCTGGAATACTGTGTGCAGTTCTGGTCTCCCATGTTTAAAAAGGATGAATTCAAACTTGAACAGGTACAGAGAAGGGCTACTAGGTTGATCTGAGGAATGGAAAACTTGTCTTATGAAAGGAGACTCAAGGAGCTTGACTTGTTTAGCCTAACTAAAAGAAGGCTTAGGGGAGATATGATTGCTCTCTATAAATATATCAGAGGGATAAATACCAGGGCGGGAGAGGAATTATTTAAGATCAGTACCAATGTGGACACAAGAACAAATGGATATAAACTGGACACCAGGAAGTTTAGACTTGAAATTAGACGAAGGTTTCTAACCATCAGAGGAGTGAAGTTTTGGAATAGCCTTCCCAGGGAAGCAGTGGAGGCAAAAGATCTATCTGGCTTTTAAGATTAAACTGGATAAGTTTATGGAGGAGAAGGTATGATGGGATAACAGTATTTTGGTAATTGATCTTTAAATATTCATGGTAAATAGGCCTATGGCCTGTGATGGGATATTAGATGGGTGGGATCCGAGTTACCCAGGAAAGAATTTTCTGTAATATCTGGCTGGTGAATCTTGCCCATATGCTCAGGGTTTAGCTGATTGCCATATTTGGGGTTGGGAAGGAATTTTCCTCCAGGGCAGATTGGAAGAGGCCCTGGAGGTTTTTCGCCTTCCTCTGTAGCATGGGGCACGGGTCACTTGATGGAGGATTCTCTGCTCCTTGAAGTCTTTAAACCACGATTTGAGAACTTCAATAGCTCAGACATAGGTGAGGTTTTTTTTGCAGAAGTGGGTGGGTGAGATTCTGTGGCCTGCGTTGTGCAGGAGGTCGAACTAGATGATCATAATGGTCCCTTTTGACCTTAGTATCTATGTATCTCAGATTAGTGGGTTCTAAGCACCGTGCAAGTGGGTTATACAATCCAGTTTCAGTCTATACTTTGCCTCCTCTCACCTTCCCCATCCCTTTTCAAGGACTCCTCTCATGAGTTTGCAAGAATCAAGAAGAGCAGGTTCTTCATTTAGAACCTATCAAGAAAGTTCCCCTTCATTCCCAGGAAAAGGGGTTTTATTTTTACTACTTCCTCATTCCCAAAAGAAGGCGGAGGGGGAAGGAGGTGTGAGGCAGAAGTTAAATTTAATCAGAAAGATCAAGTTCTGCATGGTCTCCGTGGAAGCAACCATCTCTATATTGCAGCAACTGATATGCTGCTCTTGGTATCTAGGATGCCTACATTCATGTGGCAATCCACCTGAACCACAGAAAATATCTGAGATTTCTAGTTGTGGAGCAGTATTACCAATACATTTCAACCTGTCGTCTTCCCCAAAGGTGTTTACCAAATGCATTGCAGTAGTAGCGGCTCACCTCAAGAGAGCCGGCATCCAGTTCTTCCTCTACCTGGATGACTGATTGGTCTGCGGTTGTTCCAGGCATCAAGTGGAGATCAATGTGCAGCAGATTCACTCCTCATATGCTCAGTTGGGCCTAGTAATCACAGAATCACAGAAATGTAGGGCTGGAAGGGATCTCGAGAGGTCATCAAGTCCAGCCTCCTGCACTGTGGCAGGACCAACTAAACCTAGACCATCAGGTGTTAGTCCAACCTATTCTTAAAATCCTCCAGTGATGGGGGTTTCACAACCTCCCTGGGAAGCCTATTGCAGAGTTTAACTACCTTTACAATTTAATTAGAAATTTTTCTCTAATATCTAAACTAAATTTCCCTTGCTGCAGATTAAGTTCATTACCTCTTGTCCTGTCTTCAGTGGACATAGAGAACAACTGAACATGTAGCTCTTTACATCAACACTTAACAATGGTCATGGAGGGTGAGAGAAATGATCAGGCAGGTACAGCCATTGCCATGGGAGGCTCAGACCAGCTGGAGAGTCCTTGCATTACAGTCTGGTTGGGATTTTTCAAGGGTTTGTCTACATGGCGATTTAGTAGGCAGCAAGCCAAGGTGTGAAGCTACAGCACACCAGCTTGTTGCTCCCTCAGTTGCCTTGTGGACCCTGCTAAGTACATCAAAGCCCATTAGGAAGGTTTTAGTATGTGGAAGCGGGGTCCTTATTGTGCACTAAGTCACTGTATAGACAAGCCTCAAGACTTTAAAACTGGACATCTCCATGTTTTACTGGTGGCTAGCAGAATTTTCAAAGTGTGATTAAAGTATGTTTTAAGCACCTGCCTAGCATCAATGTCAGGAATGTCAAAATGCTTCAAATCAGTTTTTTTTCTGAATCTTCTATTCCATGAAAAAAATTAGATATTTTCTCTTTTTGTCCCAATTAGGTCAAAAACAAATTCTTACACTGCAGAGTTTTTCACAGGATGGACATTCCAGTTTTGAACTTGTTCTTGCACTAACCCTGTTTCACGTTAAACCTGTAAATACCTTTTGTATATTGAGTATTTCTAATGTATCATCTTCTATTATCATTATTTGTATTACACTTGCTCCTAGAGGCCACAGCTGAGATCAGGGCCTAGCTATGCCATTCACTGCACACATATATTGTAAAAGACAGTCCCCTGACCCAGAGAGTTCACACTCTATGAAGACAAGACATATAGAAGAAGGATTATTATTCCCATTGTACAGAGAGAGGCACAGACAGACTACGTGACATGGTCACACAGGGAGTCTATAGCACAGCAAGGACTTGAGCCAGATTTGATACCCAGACCTTCATTTTTATTATGAACACCATATAAGGGGGATGTAATTGTTATCCTGAGCTTGCAAGACTCTTCAAGCTTGTTATAAGACCTAATAATAATGAGGAGAATCTTTTCCCTTCCAGAGTCCCACTTTGTTACCGTAGCAACAGACAATTTTTCTCCTGAGATAGTGTATTCTTCAGGGAAGGGGAATCAGTCTCCATTTCCCAATTTGTCCTTCTCCTCAAGGGTCTGATCCAAAGCCAAGGGCCATCACTGGAGCCTTTCCATTGACCTTCCTGGTCTTCAGAAGAGGTTCTAATAGAAGATCCCAAAATCCCCCAGCTCTGCCAGCACCATTCTAGCTGTTACCATCACAGCAGCATCAGGTGATTCCACTATCATGTAGGGTTTCTTTATTACTCTCATTCCAGGAGCATATTTCCAACTCTTTATTGTCTTTTATTTGTTCCACTCAGTGTTCGATACCAGAAGAACTGCTTCTTCATGATGATTTTTAATAAGCTCTTGTGCCCTCTCTGAATGAAGCAGCAAATGCGTAGAAGGACACAGCAATTTCTATATAGGTTCTATTTAGATTTAGAATCTACCTCATTAGCAATAATTAAAAAGTTGCCGCTTGCCCTCCCAGTAATCACACTTCAAGTCAGGGATGTTTCTTTAAAAACAAAACAAAACTGCTAATCCTACACACCTCAAATGATTTAAGCAATCAGGCAGTGAGAAGGAAAAGACAGAGGAGCCTTACAGGGAGATGAAAGGTTTGTCCTTGGAATTTAACATTTTCAGAAAGGCAAAAAGAGAAGATTTAAAAAAAATAGTAAGAGTAGGATAATCGGCTCACTGGTTACAGCATTACCCTGAGATTTAAGAGATTTCCATTCAATAAACAGAGAAGTTGATTTTAATACCTGTTCAAAGAATCAAGTTCATTGGGGCAATACTTGATTCTTGAACTGCAACTGATTATCAGTCCAGGACAGAGTTCAGGCTATCCTGGACCTGTGCTACAGTCTACAATCTAACTCCAACACAAAAGTGAGGTCTTGCTTCAGGCTTGTTAAGATGCATGGTATCCTGCACTTACGTGATTCGATATGCCAGGCTTTGCCTCGGATGCCTACAAGGATGGCTGACGCCTGTGTATTGTTCAACCAGACACATGAATTAGCATGTCCAGAGGATATCTGCCATGGTTGTTTCCTCACTGAACTGGAGGAGGACTCTGACAAATGTTTGCGGGGTGTGCCCTGCTCTACTCCTCTTCCATCCATGACTTTGACTACAGACGCTTCCAGCTCCGGGTGGGGAACCCATCTGTAGGAGCTACAGACATAGATTCCATTATTGAAGAAATAGTCATTTCTCCATATCAATACAATTGAGCTCCGAGCTATACACAAGGTTTGTCAAGCCTTTCTTTCTCATATCAAAGGTCAGACCATCCAAGTACTCACGGACAACATGATGGCAGTGTTTTATGTAAACAGGGAGGCGGGTTTCTAGATCCATGATGTTGTGTTGCAAGGTTATCAACCTATGGATTTTTTTGTATCTAGATCAAAATCACTCTAACAGCTTCTCATCTTCAAGGATCATAGAATGTCCTAGAAAACCATTTCAGCAGGACCTTTCAGGAAGATTATAGGTGGTCGTTGAAGGAGAGCATAGTCACTCATTTTCAGCATATGAGGTATTTCTACCATAGACCTGTTCAGAACATGACAGAACAGAAAATGTCACCAGTTCTGTTCCAGAGCAGGTCACAGTCCAGGTTGCCTCACAGATGCAGTCCTCTTTCCATGGGGTTCACTTCTGACTTATGGTTTTTCTCCAAAACCACTCATTCCCAAGGTCATCCTCAAACTGAAGCAAGATTGGGCAAAGAGGATTCAGATAGCTGTGGCTTGGCTGACGCAACACTGGTTTTCTGACTTGCACGGTCTGTCTGTTTAGCTGTCTATAACTGTTCAGCTTCCTGCAGAGACCTACTGGTTCTTCACTGTGGTTAAAGTCCTTCACCCAATTCTCAACAGCCTTCACCTGTTAGCTTGGCTGTTGACTGGCTGGACAATACAGAAAAGGGCTGTTCTTTAGCTGCTCAAAATATTCTGTTAAACAGCCGGAAACCATCTACTAAAAATACTTACCTGTATAAATGGAAGTGTTTTTTGTAGGGCACAGGATCATAACTTCTTCCCCACAGCATAGAAAGATACAGGACATCTTAGATCAAGTACTTCATTTTAAGGATTTGGAGTTTTTTATTAGCTTGCTAAAATGACATTTTGCTGCTATCTCAGTTCATCCAAGGATGATTGGTGTTCTTTAACCCTAAAGTGGTTGGGTTCTTTAAAGGGATAAATAGAATCTATCCCCGCATCAGATGGCAGGTTTCTCTTTTGAGACTTGAATCTTGTATTGTCAGCTTTATTGGGACCTCCATTTGAGCCTCCAGCAACCTATGCGACCCAGCAGTCAGCAAAGGTTCCTTTCTTGGAGGCTAGTACTTCTGCAAATAGAGTAGGTAAGCTGCAGACTCTAATGATAGGTCCACAAACACCATATTCTTTAAAGATGGAGTCTCCATGAGTCCACATTTAAAATTTATTCCTAAAGTTGTGTCCAGCTTCCACATTAACGAGACTATCCATTTGCATACCTATTTTCCTAAGCTGCATACACATAAGGATGAGGAAAGGCTCCACTATGGCCTTTCTTTTGATATAGATAAGACCAAATCCTTTAGATCATTTCCACATTTATTTGTATCCTATGGAGACAGGATGAAAGGATAGGTGGTTTCAGTTCAGAGACATCTCACTGCGTAACCTTGTGTATAAGTTAAGAGATAGTGAACATGTTACCTCCTTCAGAAGTGTTAGCTCTTTCCACCCGGGCTCAAGCAACTTTTTTGCCTTTTTGAGAGGTGTGCCTAAAGAATACATCTGCAAATGTGACCTGGTCATTGGTGCATATTTTTGCCAAGCATTGTGCAGTTACCACAGCCTCCAGAGCTGACTCGAACTTTGGGAGAGCAGTCCTTCACTCTGTTTTCAGACTCCTGGCCCCACCGCCATAATGCACATCTTGGCCCTTGGGAGACACCTAAGTGGAATAGATATATCTGAGCATTCAAAGAAAAAAGGATGGTTACTTGGAGATGCATTGCACATCTATTCCATGACTCTCCCTCTCCCTCCCCCTCCTCTGCTTTGGAGTCTATTCCAACATGATTCTGATGTGAAGGAACTGAAGAGGGGCTGGAATGGCTCTGCAGTGTATTTCCTCACCTGGAGGCCAAACGAAGTGCAGGATCCATGCTCCATCCTGGCAGGTACTTCTACACAGCATTCTCTGGCTTGAGTGCACTGGTCACACTTACACCTGGAATAGATGTGGAATAGATTTGTGCAAGACACCTTGAACAACAACAGTTGTAAAGCAGGTAAGAAACTTGTTTATAGCTTCAAAATCCTTTCTGCCCAAGGTAAGTTCTTCTTTCCACAATTCTTGGGAAATAGTTCCCCCTTTATTTTGTTCCAGTCTTTATCACTCCATTGGGAAGGTGTGGCATAAACTGCCATTCCTTGAGCTCTAAAGAGGTATTTCTGCAGCCCAGTATTTCCCAAAATTGTAGATGTTGGGCTTCTCTCCTGTCTGCAGCTCACAGAGGCAGATCAACTTTTGGCACTATGTGGTCTAGTCATGCTCCCTCTACTCTTGGTTGCTGCCAGATTCTCTGCCTCTGCAGTAGCAGACGGTGGTTTCTTTTGCTCCTACCCTTCCTCCTATTTTAACTTTTCTTCCCAGTATTTTGGGCAGTGGAGAGCAGTGTTCTGCCTCCTCAGCATTCCTCCTCCTCCTCCCTCGATCAGTTAACCCCTCAGGGGCTTAATCCTCCCAGAGCCTCCTCTGCAGCATCTCCCTGCTGGCTCCTCTGCTCCTTACAGGCATGGCAGAGCAGCCAATAAAATACCAAGTTAAATCTAATTGGTGCTCTAGGTGAGGCAGCCTTCCCATGCTTGGCAGATGGCAAGTTGTGCCCAGCCTGTACCCAGCCTTCTGTTTCTAACTCCATTACGTCCCAGGGCTCGGAGTCAGACAATGTGACATTATCTAGGGTACAGTTTGGACTGATGGACAGCGGTGTCCTTGCAATTTTCCATTCTGGGGTGCCTTTTACCCTGCTTCACTATGAGAGCAACCACTCCTGGTCTACTAACACACTACCTCCACCATGTAAATCACTGCCAGCTATCCTGTACGAGCAAAAAGAAAAGGAGTACTTGTGGCATCTGTTAGTCTCTAAGGTGCCACAAGTACTCCTTTTCTTTTTGCGAATACAGACTAACACGGCTGCTACTCTGAAACCTATCCTGTATGAGTAAGCTTCCAGAAAATGGAAAATCCTGCCCCTTACCATCAGCTCTGAGAGGAGGCCTGTGTGATCTCTGTCATAAAGTGGAATGGGGCTGGGAGCTAAGGTTTCTATGGACTTTCTCCCTGAACCTTGATTCCAATGCTTTCCATTAGGTAATCTGTTGTCCCTTCACTCGTGCCTCTGTGAGGACAAGGCGTGAAAGGAGTGCCTCTGTGTGATGGCTTGTCTGTATTCTCTCCTCACGGCCCTTAGTGGGGAAGGGAGAAGACTGTTTGGATTCTTCCACATTGTCAGCCACCACCTTATCCAGCTTTTTTCCAAGAAGGAGGGAGCTTGTAAATTTAGCTGTGCATAGGACCTGCTTAGAGTGAGTATCCACATTTCAGCTACTGAGCTGGAAGCCAGTAGCTTCATTGCATCTGCCAAGGCTGAATCCCCACTCTGGCACTTCAGGTACAAAAGGTGGAGACCCGCAAGGATTTAAAAATTAATATTTTCCACTCCAGGCTTATATTAAAGTCTCAAGGTTACAGCTTTCTCTGACCTTGGCTTGGTAAACGCTGCCACTACCCAAATGCAAAAAAAAAGGCTTTTTGAATCCAGAAAGGAGCACTTGGGAATTCCTCCTTGTGGGGTACCCTTAAGCCCTTTCACCCACCTTTTGGGGAAGAACTGAGAAAGAAAACAAAGGAAATTAGCTGTTGCTACCAGCTAATCAAACAACATTCACAAACCTCCTAGGACACCAAAAATCCAATCCTGTTATTAAAAAAGGTAAATTTTATAAGAAACAGAAAGGAAGAAAATACATCTGGAACTTAGGCTTTTGCTAGATTTTAAAAGAGCAATTCCAAAAATTAAGTACCAAAAATAGCTTTCTTGGGGTCCAGCTCAAAAGTTACAAGCAAACAAAATGCATCCGATGAAGTGAGCTGTAGCTCACGAAAGCTTATGCTCTAATAAATTTGTTAGTCTCTAAGGTGCCACAAGTACTCCTTTTCTTTAAGCAAACAAAAGCATCTGGGGTTAGCACAGGGAAGATCCACAAGCCAAAATAAAGAAGTAAACCTGATGGCATCTAGCTAAACATTCCTAATTTACTTACATATTTGGGGGGTTTCAAATAAGTAATTCTATTTATGATCTGATGAATTTTCATACCTGGTTCAAACCTTACACAGCATTCCTGCTTATAGCATTGTCGGTCCGTGTCTCCTTCTCCGGAGAAGGACAGAGAAAGGGAAAGTTTTTTTTTCCCAATTTTAAAAAAGTTCTACTTTCCCATTGGCCCTTTTGGTCCGGTGTCCACTTCCTTTTCTTTTACCTGTGGGCTTGTTAACCCTTTACAGGTAAAGCAAGTAGAGAACAGCTACAAAGAGGAATTTTATAGCTAACTGGCTGACTGGGTATCCATAAAAGGGAGCTACCCCCAGTTCATTTATCACAGCATCCATTAAGATGTCTACTACAAATGTGGTAGGGAGACCTTCATTAAAGTGGAGCCAAAGGCAATAGTGACTTCTGGATGAACACTATTTTTCCTTTCCATATCCAGAAGGTGACCCTCAAAATGAAGTTTCAGATGGAGACCCTGGCCTCTAAGATGTCATCCTTGTCCTGGGGGACCTTCCTGACTTCAGTAAATGTAATGGACGCATACCATCATATCCTCAACAGACCTGTGCCACTGCAGACTTCTGAGGTTTTCCTACCTCAGGAAACATTATCAGTAATGAACACTCCTGTTTGGCCTGTCCTCAGCCTCCAGGTTTTTTACAAAAATATTGGTGCTGGTAATAGCCGGTCACAGGGAACTCACCTATGCACTTCCTGGATGACATCCTGATTAGAACTCCATCACAGTCAGCAGCACACAGGGCCATGTCTCAAATACTGAATCTCCTCTAGGCACACGGTTTCATCATCATTACCAAGAAAAGTTCTCTAGTTCCATCCAGGAATTTTTCTTGTTCCAGAGCTGCAGGAGGCCTACTGTAGCACTATGCCTCCCAACTTCTAGGACTTCAGCTATCCTTCATGGGGATCGCTCCATGGGCACAATCACACATCAGAAGTCTTCAAGCCTTCATACTAAAGGTGTGGCACCACTCCCCGGACACGTGAACAATCAAGTAGGAGTTCTAATACAGATGTTTAACTCTTTACAATGTTGATCAGCCCACAACAATATCTTGAAAGGCATGCCCATGTGCCTTCCAGATCTTTTAGTCCTCACATCCAATGCCTGCCTGGAGGGCTGGGGAGCTTACTTGGAGACCCAAACAACCTCTGGAGTGAGGGCCTCTGGAGTGAGGAGGAAGAGGTTCACAGTGTAAACATCCTAGAGTTTAGAGCGATCAAGTTAGCTCTGTGAAGGTTGCAGCCCAACCTAAGGGGGAACCATATTCTGGGTTCAATCAGACAACACAACAATAGTCACATATTTAAACAACTAAAGGGGGAACTAGGGTCTGGTGCTCCTTGTGGAAGCAGTGTAAATAATGAGACAGATGGAATGCTCCTCCTTTCTTTCAGAGTGATCCACATCAAAGGGGAGCTGAACCAAAAAGCAGACTGGCTCAGAAGGCACAGGTTCAAGAAGGCCGAGTGGTGCCTGAATCAGAAGGTTTTCTATCTCATCATCCATGCGTTCAGTCTCCCTTCAACCGACCTGTTCATGAATGTTATGAATACAAAGAGGCAAAATACTTCACAAGGTGTGTCACACCTTAGAGGTCAGAAGAGGTTGAAATTCTATCTCAAGCATACAGAATCCACGAGAAGATCGGGCTCCCTGTTTGTGTCCTTCCAAATGAAATTGCAGGGATTCAGTTTCCAAGTCCTGTATCACTAGATGGATTAGACTATGTATTGTGGAAGCCTACATATCATCATCGTCCTGTCAAGGCACACTCCATGAAATCCTTAGCAGCCTCATGGGGGGGAATGAGAAAGGGCATCCACTTTGGAAATTTGCAAAGTGGCCATGTCTCTGGGCAGCTGCACTTTATGGGGAGCTAGGGTCAGTCTGCCTGTGACTGTCTTATGAATGCCTCACAGAGGTGTAATTGACTGTCCCAGCTGGCTGATTAGTCAACAAGTACCTGGACCTAATAAAGGTTACCCAAGCTCAGTTAGGCCATGTCTACACTACAGAGTTAAGTTGACTTATGTTGACAATCAAGTTGCTTTAACAAGACAAAACACAATTTTTTAGTCAAACAGGGGACATGACAATGAGGAACAATTTCACACTTAGGGCTTTCACAGCTGTAACTCCAGCTTTTGTTGGGAAACCAGTCCCTAGGTGTGGAGTGCATGGGATACTGCGAGGGCTTCGGTGGGGGAGTTTGGGGAGGGCATGGACTGGAGTTCTGTAGTGGCTGCAGGGGAGTGTAATAGAGCCGGACTCACCCGACGGTGCCTCCTGCTGGTTGTCCTTGGGAATTAGCTCGTCAGCCTCTGGAGCGCCCTCTGCCATTTGGTGATCCGCCTTACTGCCGGCCCCAGTCCCTCCCAGGACCAGGCGCCTCCTCCCACTGGGGTGCTGCTCCCTGGCAGTAAACCCCAACAATCTCCCCTCCCCAGGAAACCCCCACCCACTACCCTCACCTTGTCTCAGTCTTGGCTACTGCCAGTCTTCGCTTAGCCCTGCTCCCTGGGACAGACTGCAGTGTATCAGGGCAGGAGCGGATAACCACCCTGTTACAGGGAGTCATGCATGGATGTACTCAGATTGCAAGGTAATGGGGGACTTCATCATCTCTGTCTGGCCCTGCAGGAGCATCATAATCGGCTCCTGCCCCTGAGTCCTTTCCAGGCTATTCAGTCTCAATTTTTCAGTAATTGTCTCCCTCTATGCTCTTGTTTCTTTATATGCTGCCTTTGTTGACTGTAGCACTTCACGAAACATATCCTCCTTACCAAAGAAACAAAGAACAGAAACAGTATTATAAGTGCACTCACAGCCGTGAATCACAAAAGTTACACAGGTTTCAGAGTAGCAGCGGTGTTAGTCTGTATTTGCAAAAAGAAAAGGAGTACTTGTGGCACCTTAGAGACTAACAAATTTATTTGAGTATAAGCTTTTGTGAGCTATAGCTCACTTCATTGGATGCATTTGGTGGAAAATACAGTGGGGAGATTTATATACGTACACAGAGAACATGAAACAATGGGTTTTTTCATACACATGGTAAGGAGAGTGATCACTTAAGATGAGCCATCACCAGAAGCAGGGGGGGGAAAGGAGGAAAACCTTTCATGGTGACAAGCAAGGTAGGCTATTTCCAGCAGTTAACAAGAATATCTGAGGAACAGTGGGGTGTGGGGTGGGGTGGGGGGAGAAATAACATGGGGAAATAGTTTTACTTTGTGTAATGACTCATCCATTCCCAGTCTCTATTCAAGCCTAAGTTAATTGTATCCAGTTTGCAAATTAATTCCAATTCAGCAGTCTCTCGTTGGAGTCTGTTTTTGAAGTTTTTTTGTTGAAGGATAGCCACCCTCAGGTCTGTAATGGAGTGACCGGAGAGATTGAAGTGTTCTTCAACTGGTTTTTGAATGTTATAATTCTTGACGTCTGATTTGTGTCCATTTATTCTTTTATGTAGAGACTGTCCAGTTTGACCAATGTACATGGCAGAGGGGCATTGCTGGCACATGATGGCATATATCACATTGGTAGATGCGCAGGTGAACGAGCCTCTGATAGTGTGGCTGATGTGATTAGGCCCTATGATGGTGTCCCATGAATAGATATATGGACAGAGTTGGCAATGGGCTTTGTTGCAAGGATAGGTTCCTGGCTTAGTGGTTCTGTTGTGTGGTGTGTGGTTGCTGGTGAGTATTTGCTTCAGATTGGGGGGCTGTCTTTAAGCAAGGACTGGCCTGTCTCCCAAGATCTGTGAGAGTAATGGGTCGTCGTTCAGGGTAGGTTGTAGATCCTTGATGATGTGTTGGAGAGGTTTTAGTTGGGGGCTGAAGGTGATGGCTAGTGGCGTTCTGTTATTTTCTTTGTTGGGCCTGTCCTGTAGTAGGTGATTTCTGGGTACTCTTCTGGCTCTGTCAATCTGTTTCTTCACTTCAGCAGGTGGGTACTGTAGTTGTAAGAATGCATGATAGAGATCTTGTAGGTGTTTGTCTCTGTCGGAGGGGTTGGAGCAAATGCGGTTATATTGTAGAGCTTGGCTGTAGACAATGGATCGTGTGGTATGATCTGGATGAAAGCTAGAGGCATGTAGGTAGGAACAGCGGTCAGTAGGTTTCCGATATAGGGTGGTGTTTATGTGACCATCGCGTATTAGCACCATAGTGTCCAGGAAGTGGATCTCTTGTATGGACTGGGTCCAGGCTGAGGTTGATGGTGGGATGGAAATTGTAGAAATCCTGGTGGAATTCCTCAAGGGCTTCTTTTCCATGGGTCCAGATGATGAAGATGTCATCAATGTAGCGCAAGTAGAGTAGGGGCATTAGGGGACGAGAGCTGAGGAAGCGTTGTTCTAAGTCAGCCATAAAAATGTTGGCATACTGTGGGGCCATGCGGGTACCCATCACAGTGCCACTGATTTGAAGGTATACATTGTCACCAAATGTGAAATAGTTATGGGTGAGGACAAAGTCACAAAGTTCAGCCACCAGGTTAGCTTTGACATTATCGGGGATACTGTTCCTGACGGCTTGTAGTCCATCTTTGTGTGGAATGTTGGGGTAGAGGGCTTCTACATCCATAGTGGCTAGGATGGTGTTTTTAGGAAGATCACCAATGGCTTGTAGTTTCCTCAGGAAGTCAGTGGTGTCTCGAAGATAGCTGGGAGTGCTGGTAACGTAGGGCCTGAGGGAGGGAGTCTACATAGCCAGACAATCCTGCTGTCAGGGTGCCAATGCCTGAGATGATGGGGCGTCCAGGATTTCCAGGTTTATGGATCTTGGGTAGCAGATAGAATACCCCAGGTCGGGGTTCTAGGGGTGTGTCTGTGCGGATTTGTTTTTGTGCTTTTTCAGGGAGTTTCTTGAACAAATGCTGTAGTTTCTTTTGGTAACTCTCAGTGGGATCAGAGGGTAACGGCTTGTAGAAAGCGGTGTTGGAGAGCTGCCTAGTAGCCTCTTGTTCATATTCCGACCTATTCATGATGATGACAGCACCTCCTTTGCAGCCTTTTTGATTATCATGATGTCAGAGTTGTTTCTGAGGCTGTGGATGGCATTTTGTTCTGCACGGCTGAGGTTATGGGGCAAGTGATGCTGCTTTTCCACAATTTCAGCCCGTGCACGTCGGTGGAAGCACTCTATGTAGAAGTCCAGTCTGCTGTTTCGACCTTCAGGAGGAGTCCACCCAGAATCCTTCTTTTTGTAGTGTTGGTAGGAAGGTCTCTGTGGGTTAATATGTTGTTCAGAGGTGTGTTGGAAATATTTCTTGAGTCGGAGACATCGAAAATAGGATTCTAGGTCACCACAGAACTGTATCATGTTCGTGGGGGTGGAGGGGCAAAAGGAGAGGCCCTGAGATAGGACAGATTCTTCTGCTGGGCTAAGAGTGTAGTTGGATAGATTAACAATATTGCTGGGTGTGTTACGGGAACCACTGTTGTGGCCCCTTGTGGCATGTAGTAGTTTAGATATCTTAGTGTCCTTTTTCTTTTGTAGAGAAGCAAAGTGTGTGTTGTAAATGGCTTGTCTAGTTTTTGTAAAGTCCAGCCACGAGGAAGTTTGTGTGGAAGGTTGGTTCTTTATGAGAGTATCCAGTTTTGAGAGCTCATTCTTAATCTTTCCCTGTTTGCTGTAGAGGATGTTGATCAGGTGGTTCTGCAGTTTCTCTGAGAGTGTGTGGCACAAGCTGTCAGCATAGTCTGTGTGGTATGTAGATTGTAATGGATTTTTTACCTTCAGTCCTTTTGGTATGATGTCCATCTGTTTGCATTTGGAGAGGAAGATGATGTCTGTCTGTATCTGTACGAGTTTTTTCATGAAGTTGACAGATTTTCACTCTATACGGCTAAATTCAGTGCCTTGCATAATGACAGGTTTCAGAGTAGCAGCCGTGTTAGTCTGTATTCGCAAAAAGAAAAGGAGTACTTGTGGCACCTTAGAGACTCAAAAATTTATTTGAGTATAAGCTTTCGTGAGCTACAGCTCACTTCATCGGATGCATTTGGTGGAAAATACAGTGGGGAGATTTATATATGCACACAGAGAACATGAAACAATGGGTTTTATCATACACACGGTAAGGAGAGTGATCACTTAAGATGAGCCATCACCAGAAGCGGGGGGGGGAAAGGAGGAAAACCTTTCATGGTGACAAGCAAGGTAGGCTATTTCCAGCCGTTAACAAGAACATCTGAGGAAGAGTGGAGGGTGGGGTGGGGTGGGAGAAATAACATGGGGAAATAGTTTTACTTTGTGTAATGACTCATCCATTCCCAGTCTCTATTCAAGCCTAAGTTAATTGTATCCAGTTTGCAAATTAATTCCAATTCAGTAGTCTCTCGTTGGAGTCTGTTTTTGAAGTTTTTTTGTTGAAGGATAGCCACCCTCTCACTGTCCCTGGGCTAGCACACAGGTTGGCGTGAGTTTCAAATATGATGAGTTCAGGGATGCTGGTGGTGGCAAGGGGCAATAGGCAAGAATGGACAAAGTGTGGTTCACGAAGGGGGTTACTACAAGCAGCTAGGGAGACTATTCTGAATATAGGTACACTTTTCCACAGGATAGGGTAATTGAACCCAATATCTCACTTCATAGGGTTACCTAGGATGCAAGGAGCCATCTCCTGCACACGTGTGGCTTTAGATCAGCTCTGTATGCTTCTCGCCTGTGTGCTGGTCCATGCAGAAATAATTGCCGGGTGATGCAGCAAAGTTTCCTACAGTGGCGGGAGAAACAAGAACCCTCTGCTAAGGAACGTTCGGCAGAGGATTGCAGAATACCTAGTGGAAAGTTTCCTAGACATCACTACAGAGGATTCCAGGAACATCCCCACCAACATTAACAAACTTTTCTGCCGTGGACCCACAGTGTAAATGGACAGGCTCCGTTGTTAATTTCTGTCCCTTATCCTTCCTCTACCATATAACAAAATACATGAGAGCTCAAACTCCTCTCACCAAAACAAAGTGAGCACTTACTGGAGTTTCCCTCTCCTGCATCCTGCACACCAGAACTGGACTACTGGGACTGGCTAGGAACCTCTGAACTGGAAAAGAGGTCCTAACTCATCGCACCACCAGACCTTGCCATTTGCTTCACATTGTCCTTCAGCTCCACTTCTTCGTCCACCACTTCGTCACTGAGGTTGGGTCCACTGGCTGCTGCCTCTAATCGCTGGCTGAAGTATCCATGGGGCTCTTGGCAGTGGAGGTGGGGTCGCTCCCGAGGATGGCATGCAGCTCCTTATAGAAATGGCATGTCTTCGGTGCTGCACTAGAGCAATGGTTGGCCTCCCTTGTCTTCTGATACACCTGCCTCAGCTCCTTGGTCTTGGCATGACACTGTTGTATGTCCCTCTCGTGCCCCTTCTCCTGCATGCCACTAGCAATCAGCCCATAGGTATCCTATGGCTGGAGTGAAGCTGAGACTTCACAGCCTCTTCTCCCCATAAACTCAGCATATCCAACAGCTCCAGTGTGCTCCATGCGGGAGAGCATCTGTTGCAGAAAGCCAGCATGGTCAGCTGGGAAGATGCTGTGCACACCAAGGAAACAGGAAGAGGAATTTCAAAAATTCCCATGCCTTTAAATGGGAGAGCATACCTGAGTACTTTCAGGGCAGTGGAGTTCAAAGTACTGACCAGAATGGTCAGGATGGGCATTGTGGGATGCCTCCTGGAGGCCACTTAGTGCAACACAACCATAACATAACATAACTCATGTCTACACTGATGCTGCACTGCTCTAACTGTGTTGCAAAAAGCTCTATGTTGCTCATAAAGGTGGTGGCAAATAAAGGTGGCAAACGGGAGTTACATCGGCAGGAGGAGCATTTCAGTATACACCACCACTGTTTCGTCAATGAAAGGTGACTTTTGTCGACAAAACTGTGTAGTATAGACAAGGCTTTAGAGGGAAGTCCAAAGGGAGATGGGAGGCTCATGTAGAGGGGAGCTTCCAAGTGAAACCAGAGCCTGAACAGGGAATCCAGAAGATCAGGTCTCTAGGGTACCTACCAGGACTGGGAGCCTGTAAGAGGAGCTCCTGGAGAGGGCAGCCCTCTAGATAGTGGGCTGCAGCCAGCAGGCATTCAAGAGAACCTGGTCTCAGTCAGAGGTCCCTGAGATACTGGATAAAAGCCCAGCCTGTAAAGGATCACCCTCTGCCCCTGGAGAAGAGTTGCAGTGGAGAGATCTCTCCGGACCTCAGACTCCAGAGGAGGAAGTACTCCAGTTGGGGCAAGAGGCATAACATCAGAGACAGAGACTGGAACTAAGAGAACCTTGGAGGAAAAGCCTGAGTAGAGATGAACACTGGACTCAGAAGGGGACATGAATTAAGAATGACCTAGTCGACATGCTGGAATGTTGGGGTGAAAGTTTTGTGTATATTCTATTTTGGTTTCTCCATTAATAAAGAGACCCACCACAAGGAGGTGCTCTTTAGCACTTAACTAAAGAGTTAAGAGTTGGCTGTTTGGACTTGTTGATATCCTGGTCAAGGGAAAATCAAGTAAGGGTTCATCAGCAATACTATGCCTGCATCCAAGGGGGTGTGCTGGGTCGGACTGGAATGGCAGCAGGCTACTTGGTCTACAGCTAACACCTTCATTGAGCATGACAAGATGGACCTGTCTTCTGCAGAGACCTCCTTTGGCAGGAGGTTGCAGCAGGCGGTGGGCAGAAATAATACAGACTTGAATGAGTTGAGCAAACAGGGGAGAAGGGGTTAGTACTTCCTTCCTACCAAACTTTTGTTTCATATCCATCTGTTCACGGCTTGCTACTTCCAAGATGTCTAGAATTGTGGGAGATGCAGAATGGAAATTTCTTATCAATAATTTCCTTTCTGCTAGCAGTGTCTATCACAATTCTTTCTTCCCCGAATGGCTCATGAGTCAGATATTAAGTGGAGACGTTACTATTTGACTGTCTTTCTTGGTCTAATGTACAAAATGCTGATCCACTTCCTTAAGCTGCAGAGAGAGGAGAGCAGCCCAGAACACAGCTAGCAGAAAGGAAATTATTAGTAAGAATTTTTCCGTTCAAACATACAGAATACGCATGCCAGCTGTACCCTATTCATCTAATTCCATTCAAAATGCCCAGGGCCTTAGGGCCTCAGAGTTGCTGCAGGCAAGATGTTAAAATCTTGCAGAAGTTGCTATATTAAGCATCTGGGAAACTATTCATGGAGGTAATCAAAGTTCTCTCTACAGCAGTGGTTCTCAAACTTTTTTTTCACAGACCACTTGAAAATTGCTGACGGTCTCGGGGGACCACTTAATGATCTTTCCAAATGTTGTTTGTACCGTTAGCTAACTATTGTAAAGCTCTTTAGATAAAAGTGCTATATAAATAAACTGTAATAATAATTAAACTTTTTTTGTTCTACAAATAAAAGCACAAAACTCATATTTTAATATCAGTAGTTTTTCTAATGCAATGGATGTGCCCTCTCTCCCCCACTGCGGCAGCCACAGAGCTGAGGCTGGGAAAGAGGGCTGTCTTTCCCCAGCAGCCGCAGCTTCTTTCTTTGGCTGCAGCAGCCCTGCACGTCTCAAATTTCCCCCACCCCTACACTTCTCACCCCACTGCCCCCTCTCACCTACCTCCTATTCCCCCCAAGGGCACCACCTCACCTTACATGTGCGTCTTCTCCAGGGTCCAGGCACCTAATTAGTGGAGCGACGCCTCTGCAGCTCCACTAATTAGGTTGGTTGGCTTTCATTCTCTTGTGTGCGACTGCCCAGGCGCGCACCTTAGAGGGAACTATCCACAGACTCCCTGAATGGAGCTTGCGGACCACTGGTGGTCCATGGACCACAGTTTGAGAACCTCTGCTGTACAACATACTTAATGGCATTGTAGAAAGAAAAAGTCTGAGCCTCATTTGTAGGGCCCTGCCAAATTCACGGCCATGAAAAACGTGTCATGGACTGAAATCTAGTCTTGCCCCCCCATGAAATCTGCTCTGGTCTCTTGTGTACTTTTACTCTACAGTATACAGATTTCACAGGGAGACCAACATTTCTCAAATTGAGAGTCCTGACCCAAAAGGGTGCTGTAGGGGAATTGCAAGGTTATTTTTGGGGGGGTCGTGGTATTGCCAACTTTACTTTGCTGCCTTCAGAGGTAGGCAGCTGGAGGGCAGTGGCTGTTGGCTGGGTGCTCAGCTCAGAAGGCAGAGCCGTGTGAGTAGCAGTGGAGAAGTAAGGGTGGCAATACCATACCATGCCATCCTTACTTCTGCACTGCTGCTGGTGGCTGCTCTGCCTTCAGAGCTTGGCTCCCGGCCAACAGCCACTGCTCTCCAGCTGCCCAGCTCTGAATGCAGTGCCTCCACCTGCAGCAGCGCAGAAGTAAGGGTAACAGTACTGCAACTCCCCCTACAATAACCTTGTGACCCCCCCCCATTCTTTTTCTGGGTCAGGATCCCTATAATTACAACACTGTGAAATTTCAGATTTAAATAGCTGAAATCATGAAACTTATGATTTTTAAAATCCTGTAACCGTGAAATTGACCAAAATGGACTGTGAATTTGGAAGGGCCCTACTCATTTGAGGAACATCTGTAAAGTAGATTCCAATTCCTCTGCAAATGCATCCTTTGGTAGGAAAAGTGCTACTGGGTTGGTTCCTAAATAATTCCTTAAATTACAAAGCTTTTGCTTTTTATAGGTGGAACGTCCATTTCTACATATTATCAACTGTAATAATAATTAAAATTCTTCATTTTCCTCCCATCCTCTTCCTCCCTGAATTCTGAGACTCACTCATTATGAATGAGAGAAGCTGTGCAACAGAATGAGAAATTTTTCACCTGATAATTTTCTTTCTGCTAGTAGCTTCTCTCCTTATTCAACCCATCCTGGTAGTGTGGCAAATGATCAGAAAACAAATTGTAACAAATTGAAATGTTTCTTTAAAGGAAGATTTAAACATATCATTGCCTTAAGGTTGATCAATATAATTTAATTTTTTTATCTTAATGCTAATAATCTATATGCTGGTATGTTTCATCATGTTGAGAAGAACTCTTGTTCTGAGTTGAAGGGCAGGGCTTACTGCTGGGGCCTTCAGCAACATCTTTAGACTGTCTCTTAATTCTATCCATTTGTGGAGCTATTACCCATTTGTGATGAAGGAGAGAAGCTGCTAACAAAAAGAGAATTATCAGGTAAGTAATGTCTCATTCTTGTACCACGCAGGGCAGAAGCTCTAAGTTTCTCCGGTTGACAGGGTTTCCATCTGGAGGCCTGTATACCACTAGAATTCCTAAATTTCTCTGGAAATGGCCCACCTTGATTATCACTACAGAAGGTCCCCCCCTTCGCCCTCTGCTCTCCTGCTGGTAATAGCTCACCTTACCTGATCACTCTTGTTACAGTGTGTATGGTAACACCCATTATTTCATGTTCTCTATGTATATAAATCTCCCCACTGTATTTTCCACTGCATGCATCCGATGAAGTGAGCTGTAGCTCACAAAAGCTTATGCTCAAATAAATTTGTTAATCTCTAAGGTGCCACAAGTACTCCTTTTCTTTCTGCGGATACAGACTAACATGGCTGCTACTCTGAAACCTAAGTTTCTCTTGTCCTTCAGCTCACAGGTCATATGTATGCACTCAAATATTTTTGTTTCTGGAGTGGAGCGTCTTCTGAATCTGAGTTGGAAGGGAACAGGATTCTGCCTCGTCTTTCTATTTTCTGTGGATACGATTGGAAGAGGCACTGAATCATGTCTCAGTGATGCAAACAATACTGGGTGCTTCATCCAAAATGAGATTGTGAACAGTACTGGTTTTGTTGTTTTGAAAAGGAAGGTCATATAAGAATGCTGATATGTAGATAGATTCTGTATCATCCAAATTTACCAAACAAAATGTTCAGAGGTATTTTATCAATTTTATTTAGATTAATTCATTTTACACATTTTATAGCTGATTGAAACTGTTCCTAACATAGGTGAGGTTCCTGGACTGTACACTATAGAAGAATTAGAACCACTGCTGTCTCCTCTGAAAGATCAAGCTTCCCAAGATGGATTTACAGGACCAGTCTTCAACTATTTTACATACAGTAAGTGAATTGGACTACATAATTTGTAATTGATTAGTTTTGAAAGGCTATCAAAATGAGTAAATAATAAAATATGCAAAGGGGTGTTACTTTTCAAGTACATTTTGAATCATGCAGTTATTTAAAAAACAGTAAGGAACAATCAATACTTCTGTTTAATTAAAGGAACACAACATAAAAATCACATTCTGTCTGAATTTGTGTTCACACTCATGGTTTCAAATAGCATCTAAGAATCCTATAACTGAAAGTGATTATAGGAAAGAAGATGTTTGTCTCTCTTTTCAGTTTGTTTATTTTGTGTATTTGATAGCACATTCCAGTGTTTCCCTTTTACAGTCAGTAAAAACTCCAATCTTACAAACACTTATGCACATGAAGAACTTTCCACACATGAGTGAGTAATTGTAATGAAGTTAATGTTTGCAAGATAGAGGCTTTAGTTATTAGCTTGTGTGGGTCTTTCACATAGAAACAAGGAAATTCAATTGGAAAGCATGATTGAAAAAACACAGAAATTGGCAGGCCAAATCCAGGGCACTAACATTACTTCTGACTTGTTTTAGAATTGGCTACATTTTAAGATAATGGTATCCCTTAATTATTTTTATTGTTATTGTCTCTTTCTGTGATACAATGTATGAAGGACAGTCAAAATTATACAGTATTGGATCTACAATAAATTTGTCATTGGGTAGTTAGAATTCAATTGGCTTAATATTTTAATATGTTGTATTTCCTTTAGGGATTCAGCAGAACCTGCACATTGTCTTGATTATGGATTCTACCAATTTAAATTTCACAATAAATTGTGAGAGTAATCCAGCACTCCATAAAAAATGTCAGATGTTATGGATGGAAAGCTGGTCTGAAAGCAGTATGAAAAAGGTAAGTATAGAAAACAAACAAAGCAAAATTTAAATGTGAGCATTTATTTTGTAAATGTCATTGTACCGCTTTCTCTTCTGTTCTATTAGGTTATTTTTTGCTTCTTTATCAGACCAAATTGTCATGCTGATGTAATCTTCTCTTAGCCAAATATTTAGTTTTTTATAAAGCTAAGGAAAGCTAGCAATCACATTTTTTCAGTCCAATGTACTTCCCTTGCATCATGTTTGAATAAGATTTCTTTGTTGAGATTATCAGTAATTCAAAATTGCTGCATGCGGAAAATGCCATCTGTTCATGTTAAATGACTCAATTCCAAATTATTCAGCTCTAAAAAAGAGATGCAAAGTTGGTTTTAATTAAAGTGTTTAAGGAACTTCTGACATATTTTGCTTTCTTAGTTAATGTTTGTACAGTGCTTTAAAAATAGAAAGAGCTTTAGAAAAGTTAAATATTATTATGATTTGATAATTCACCAACAGTAACATGTTAATATCTCACTGTGGGCTGATCACTCTTCCTTTGATCAAACACAGAATTTAAATTTTGATTTTAGTGGGATTATGCACATGCTTAAGTGCTTTGCTGGACTGAGGCCAGGGAACTGAACACCTTATAGCAGCAAGCTATCCCTATTGCAGAATGTTAGCGTCATCATTTTGAGAAAGATATATAGGACTGTATGTAGAGCTGTCAGAGGATGACGGTTCGGTTTTGTGACTTCTGAGGTTTCAAAATGTATTTTTGTTCCTCATTGAAACAAAACCAAAACTTTTTGAATGTTTTTGTGAAACAGAATTGTGTCAAACAGCTGTTTTCAGATTAAAGAAACCTCAAGTTTTTGGTTCAGGTTTCTCTCTTTTTCATACCTTTCTGGATCAGAAATTATCAGAGTCCTAGACCTTAAAAACTTTCCAGACAAAAACATTGTCACAATCCATATGTCTCTGCAAAATGTTTCGGCTTCGATGAAACAAGGTTTTTTGATGAAATTGTAGTTGTCTAGGTTTGAAAAATGTTTTTTAGGATATTTTTGTGACCTCAGTAGAATTTGCTTCAGTGTAGATTGAGTAAGGACCCAGGATTTGGTCCTGTAGTCATGTTTCCATATAGTGTTTATTGTCTACCATTGTGAAATTCATGAGATCCTGTAGAAGACTTGAAAATCTTACAGTAGATCGAGGTTAAGAAAGTTTGCACTGCATGAGGGAAGCTCATTCCCCTGATGCCTCCTTAAACAAGGCATTTTATTAGGTCTTCTGAATTCATGTTGAATTTTATAATAAGGCTGTGTACCTTGATACTTCCTTGGTATTTATATAATTGTAAAGGTATTATCTGCTGTTTCCTTAGAGTTAGTGAAAGATTGTTTTGCTTGAGAGAACAGGGAATCAGTACTAATAACTGATATTAATATATTATTAATTATTATTATTATTTATTATTCAGTAAAGGGCTCTTGAACAAAGCTGCTGTTTTCAAATCGTTTTGACATTTATAACGGTTGTTGCCATTTTATTAATAATTTGTTTGCTTTTATCTTTACTTAAAAGTTCGTTTTTTTCACTTTTTGACAAAAAATGCTTTTTATTTTAGATACCTGAAATGTTATTTGCTGATTTGGATGAACAAGAAAAGACTGGTAGAGCACATAAAGAACCTAAGAAAAAATATTCTGGTAATATTTTGGTGGAATTTGATTAAAGTTGTGTTTTTAACATGATTATTTTATTGTTGTTTCTTTGTCTGTCTGTCTATTTATTTATTTATTTATTTATTTATTGTTAATTAATTTGCTCAATGTTGTACAAGGCACAAATAAGGGTCTGCATTCTGCAAGTAGATCTAGGAACAGGCAGACTCCTGTTCGTAAGAAGGGCTCCATTGATTTCAGTGAGGCTCCACAAGGGCAGAGCAGAGCACCCCTGCACAATGAATTTCAGGATTGGCATCAAATATACAGTGTGGGAGTGGTGCTGGAGAAAGAAACACAGAGGATGGTGACTCTAACATCACAAGTGGTGCAAGGAGTTGAGATGAAGAGAGATATAGGTAGGGTAGGGTGGGTGTTTCTTAGAACCTTGAAGGTGAGGATGAAGATCTTAAACTTGAGTAGGTAGACAAAAGGGAAAATAGTGGAGGAATTCAAGAAGTGTGAGATGGTGGAAGCAGAAAACAGAAAGTGAGTTAAGCTGATTCATGACCACATATACTGGAGTGGGACTAAGATGGGAAATGGAGAGTTCAGAGAGAAGGACATATGCACTTTAGCTGTCACATTGACATTTAGTGAGAAAGGATCAGATTTTAAATATCTTGTAGATAAAGGAATGGCAGTGACAACCAGGTTTGTGAGAATAGAAGGGAGTGAGCCTGGATAAATGGGAAGGATGGTGGTTTTGTAGACAGCTTTGAAGAAGGCAGGAAGAGGACAGGATTTGGGAAGTATGAGAACTAATAGTTTGTATGTTGAGGTTGTAAAGCTTGTTGAGCTAGTAGAACAGCCACAATTGTACATCAGAAAGATGATTGGTGTTAGCTTTGCCATAACGGAATGAATTGAGTGAAGATGTAAATTTGTAAGCCACCACCGTACAAATAAGAATTGAAGTCATATAGTGGATGAGATAGAGGAGTGAGAGGAAAGTGTCTGGTGGTAAAGAGTTGAGAGAGAGAGAGAGGAGGAACAGGGTTATAATATAAGAAATAGAAAGATTAATTAGAACTGTCTGTAATAGTTAAAAATAATACAATGTGTTTTCAGAACAGGAAATTATTAAGTGATTAGATCAGATTATGTGTTAAACTGGACATTTATTCATTAAAAAAATTGTAGCAAGAGTAGTCTAAATCACAAAATCAACACTCATCCTGGTTTGAAAAATCATTTTTTTCTCAAATTACTGTATAAAACATAATTTTAAATAAGATTATATGCAGAAATCCTAGTGATAAGGAGAAAACCAAATGTTAAATGCTTCCTGCTAGATTTCTTATGTTGCCTCATTTTTTAATATAAAAATACTCAAACCTTTGAAGTGATACTCTGATTATAGGGTTAAGGTCCATGCAACGACTCATAATTCTAGATACTTCTATATGTTTACCTTGATGCTGTTTCCAGACATTCCTTCACGTATACATATCTTAGTGTTTTTTCTTGTTTGTAGTGTTGCATAGCTTATTTCATGTCTTCTTGAGTTCATTTACAAAAATTCCATTTAGCAAGCTGTAGAAGCTATAATGTCCAGAAAAAATATGTATTGTATGCAGCACCAGTGACACCAAAAGCACTCAAGTCTATGTTCTGCAAGCTTCTGAGCACCCTCAATTTCTGTTGACATCAGTGAGAAATGAAGGTACTCAGCACCTCTTAGGATCAAGCCCTCAGTGATGTGGAACTAATTCTGGCAATGCTCATATGCTTTTTCAATTCAGTATAAAACTTTTATGGCTTTAAAACAAGAACAGAGTGTTGCCTTCTGAAGGGCAAATCTTTAGAGTGGAATGCTACTTCGTTTCTCTCGTGGAACCCTGCAGAACTCTGCCTTTTTAGATACTGTGTATGTCCTCAATTCATGATTTTAAAAGTGTATCACATTGCTCATCCTAAATTATTCTGGGTGCAGTAGGAATGATAAAGCTGTTTTGTAAATAATGTATTTTGCTGTATAGGTGATTCTGATTTTTTGAAGTCTTTTTTGGTGATCCATGAGTCATGTAAAGCATATGGAGCAACTCCAAGCAGATATATGACTTTCCTGCGTTTGTATAGTGCCATCAATAGCAGCAAAAGAGCAGAGTTGTTAAAAAGGCAAAGCCATTTGCAGGTATGTAATTAATAACATTTTCTACTTATGAGTTGGCAAAATATTTCCAAATTTGTGATCTGTGTTTTTGCAGAGATTATCTCTTCTGCCACCCCCACCACTCCTGTGTGGCTGGAAACAGCTTGTCCCTTCCTACCCACAGTGTCAAAAGGCAGCTAACACCTCCAGGCTGCTGCTGGCCACTGACAAAACCAAGCGGTCTCCTGTCCCCTGGCTACAGCACAGGCGGGAAGGGGTTAAGTTCTAAGGATGCACTGTGCACCAGGGCCCAGGGAACTTGATTGCAGGGGCTTCAGTGAACCTGACCAGAGAGGTGACTCAGTAGAAGAGGGTGTCTAGGAGATGGAGCAGCCCCATGGACCCTGGGGGGGGGCAGGTGAAGAGGGTGCTAAGCCCCTGCCTTGGGGGCTGCTGTAGAGCCTGCAGGTTTGGGGCATGAACAGGCTGGAAATCGCTTTTCCCACTCCGCCACTCCAGAGCTTATCTGAGGGGTGGCGAGGCTTCCCTGTGCCAGCGCTGTGCGAGGCTTTGGCACGTGCAGGGCTCGGATTCTCCTGGCCAGTGCCCTGGGTCAGAGGGTCTTGGGCTTTCCTGGCGTGCCGTCCCAGCCAGAGGCAGTGGGGGAAGGAAGGAGTCTGCCGGCCAGGCTGTTGGTGAGCTGAGTATTCCCGCACAGCTCTGGGAGCAGGATGTGCCCCGCTGTGGGGGATATTGAGGAGTGTTGGGGTTGGGGCAAAGAGGCAAATCCGGGGGAGGATAGTGATAGGGGGAGCACATGAAAGGCTGATGGGTGGGCAGCAGAGGTCACACGTAACCGGCCCACACTCACCAACCACCGCAGCTCGCAGTGCACAGGCAGTGCCAGCCGTAAACGGGACTTCAGGCGGGGCCCTGGTGACCGAGAACCGGCACACAGTAGGGGCTGTGCTGAAGGACCAGCATGGGGAGTGGCCGACCCCGCACACTGCATCTTTGTCCCACCACCAGGCTTGCACACCAACCCCCATCATCGGCCACTGTACCCCTCCCCTCCACTCACCACTGGTGGGCCAGTGGCTGGCAAGCAGGGATCCGGCCAGCAGCAGGACCCGCCAGTACTGATGGGGAGGAGACAGAAAACACTGGACAGTTTGCCCGTTTTTAAGAAAAAGTCGGGACACCTGCAGGAGGGCTTAAATACGGGACTGCCCCTTTAAAAACGGGATGTCTGGTCACCCTACTTCAGAGCGAATATAATTATTCTAGCTACTGAGATGTAATTGAATTAATGGCAATCAGATTAAATCCCAATAATTGTTTTTTATTAAAAATTACATTTACTACTTTTGGTATTAGGTTACAGGTTTTCACTATAGTGAAAGAAAACCATTAAGGTTGAGAGTCCTAATACTGATCTTCCTTGAGAAGTTGAGGAATCCACTTTTAGGGGTGAAAATACATTAAGAAAATCATGCACAAAGGAGTGTAAAGCTCACAAGATGCCGGTTAGGGTACTGTGGAGCCATTGACTTTAGTGGTAACTAAATCAAATCCTATCTTGGTTATAGTTCATGTACCCTGATTTATTGATGACGAAACAGTCATTAAGCCAAGTGTGTGTTTCTTTTCCCCTGAATGAGAAATGATTGAGATTTTAGGGAAGTGAGGGTAGGAATATGTACTCCTTAACATAAAGAAATTTAAATTAAGTTTAAAATGGAATCACTGGTGCTAGAACTAGGGGTGCTGGGGTGCTGAACAAATACCAAATACATAGTTTCCATAATCAGCACCCCCACTATAAAAATTGTTCCAGCACTCCTGAATGGAAACATTGTCAAAATAGGTCACTTTTTAGTCCTTCCAAGGTTGTCTGTACCAGACTTTCTCTCCGGGGAAGATATCTTTGTCTACTAATTATTGCTAACCAGATTTAAATATATATGTATTTGTAGGCAGGAGTGTCTAAGCTGAATGAAGCCAAAGCCCTAGTAGATGAACTGAACAGAAAAGCTGGAGAACAAAGCATATTACTCAAAACTAAGCAAGATGAAGCTGATGCTGCACTCCAAGAAATTACAGTGTCTATGCAGGTAATGTTGATTGTCACAACAGAATCTTAAAAAATAAAATCCCCCTTCCACACTTTTTTTTCTACATGAAATTGTCTCTACAGATTCCCACACCTGGAGTTGCATATTGAGGGCTGAAAAACCTGAAAATATTTCAAAGCAGTTGGCTTAGGAAGTTACATGAACCTTTGAAACTTGAGGAGATTAACACATTATTTATAAGGGAATTTAATCCATGTGTGGGTCGACCAAGTAGAGTAGGGATTTAGCAGCTGACTGGTACTTACTACTGTAGTTCAGACTGATAGGTCCTCCAGATCTTTCTGTATCTAACTATTCTACTTTATAGAAAGAAAAGGAGTACTTGTGGCACCTTAGAGACTAACAAATTTATTAGAGCATAAGCTTTCATGAGCTACAACTCACTTCATCGGATCCATTTGGTGGAAAAAACAGAGGGGAGATTGATATACATACCCAGAGAACATGAAACAATGGGTTTATCATACACACTGTAAGGAGAGTGATTACTTAAGATAAGCCATCACCAGCAGCAGGGGGGGAAAGGAGGAAAACCTTTCATGGTGACAAGCAAGGTGGGCTATTTCCAGTAGTTAATAAGAATGCCACAAGGGGCCACAACAATGGTTCCCGTAACCCACCCAGCAATATTGTTAATCTATCCAACTATACTCTTAGCCCAGCAGAAGAATCTGTCCTATCTCGGGGCCTCTCCTTTTGCCCCTCCACCCCCACGAACATGATACAGTTCTGTGGTAACCTAGAATCCTATTTTCGACGTCTCAGACTCAAGGAATATTTCCAACACACCTCTGACCAACATATTAACCCACAGAGACCTTCCTGCCAACACTACAAAAAGAAGGATTCTGGGTGGACTCCTCTTGAAGGTCGAAACAGCAGCCTGGATTTCTACATAAAGTGCTTCTGCCGACGTGCACGAGCTGAAATTGTGGAAAAGCAGCATCGCTTACCCCATAACCTCAGCCATGCAGAACACAGTGCCATCCAAAGCCTCAGAAACAACTCTGACATCATAAACAAAAAGGCTGACAAAGGAGGTGCTGTCGTCATCATGAATAGGTCGGAATATGAACAAGAGGCTACTAGGCAGCTCTCCAACACCACTTTCTACAAGCCATTACCCTCTGATCCCACTGAGAGTTACCAAAAGAAACTACAGCATTTGTTCAAGAAACTCCCTGAAAAAGCACAAAAACAAATCCGCACAGACACACCCCTAGAACCCGACCTGGGGTATTCTATCTGCTACCCAAGATCCATAAACCTGGAAATCCTGGACGCCCCATCATCTCAGGCATTGGCACCCTGACAGCAGGATTGTCTGGCTATGTAGACTCCCTCCTCAGGCCCTTCGTTACCAGCACTCCCACCTATCTTCAAGACACCACTGACTTCCTGAGGAAACTACAGTCCATTGGTGATCTTCCTAAAAACACCATCCTAGCCACTATGGATGTAGAAGCCCTCTACCCCAACATTCCACACAAAGACAGTATCCCCGATACTGTCACGGCTAAGCTGGTGGCTGAACTTTGTGACTTTGTCCTCACCCATAACTATTTCACATTTGGTAACAATGTATACCTTCAAATCAGCGGCACTGCGATGGGTACCCGCATGGCCCCACAGTATACCAACATTTTTATGGCTGACTTAGAACAACGCTTCCTCAGCTCTCGTCCCCTAATGCCCCTACTCTACTTGCGCTACATTGATGACATCTTCATCATCTGGACCCATGGAAAAGAAGCTCTTGAGGAATTCCACCCGGATTTCAACAATTTCCATCCCACCATCAACCTCAGCCTGGACCAGTCCACACAAGAGATCCACTTCCTGGACACTACGGTGCTAATAAGCGATGGTCACATAACCACCACCCTATATCGGAAACCTACTGACCGCTATTCCTACCTACATGCCTCTAGCTTTCATTCAAATCATACCACTCGATCCACTGTCTACAGACAAGCGCTACGATATAACCGCATTTGCTCCAACCCCTCAGACAGAGACAAACACCTACAAGATCTCTATCATGAATTCCTACAACTACAATACCCACCTGCTGAAATGAAGAAACAGATTGACAGAGCCAGAAGAGTACCCAGAAGTCACCTACTACAGGACAGGCCCAACAAAGAAGACAACAGAACGCCACTAGCCATCACCTTCAGCCCCCAACTAAAACCTCTCCAACGCATCATCAAGGATCTACAACCTATCCTGAAGGACGAGCCATCACTCTCACAGATCTTGGGAGACAGGCCAGTCCTTGCTTACAGACAGCCCCCCAATCTGAAGCAAATACTCACCAGCAACCACACACCACACAATAGAACCACTAACCCAGGAACCTATCCTTGCAACAAAGCCCGTTGCCAACTCTGTCCACATGTCTATTCAGGGGATACCATCATAGGGCCTAATCACATCAGCCACACTATCAGAGGCTCGTTCACCTGCGCATCTACCAATGTGATATATGCCATCATGTGCCAGCAATGCCCCTCTGCCATGTACATTGGCCAAACTGGACAGTCTCTACATAAAAGAATGAATGGACACAAATCAGACGTCAAGAATTATAACATTCAAAAACCAGTTGGAGAACACTTCAATCTCTCTGGTCACTCGATCACAGACCTAAGAGTGGCTATCCTTCAACATAAAAGCTTCAAAAACAGACTCCAACGAGAGACTGCTGAATTGGAATTAATTTGCAAACTGGATACAATTAACTTAGGCTTGAATAGAGACTGGGAATGGATGAGTCATTACACAAAGTAAAACTATTTCCCCATGTTATTTCTCCCCCCACCCCACCCCACCCCCCACTGTTCCTCAGATATTCTTGTTAACTGCTGGAAATAGCCTACCTTGCTTGTCACCATGAAAGGTTTTCCTCCTTTCCCCCCCCTGCTGCTGGTGATGGCTTATCTTAAGTTATCACTCTCCTTACAGTGTGTATGATAAATCCATTGTTTCATGTTCTCTGTGTGTGTATATCAATCTCCCCTCTGTTTTTTCCACCAAATGCATCCGATGAAGTGAGCTGTAGTTCACGAAAGCTTATGCTCAAATAAATTTGTTAGTCTCTAAGGTACCACAAGTACTCCTTTTCTTTTTGCGAATACAGACTAACACGGCTGCTACTCTGAAACCTACTTTATAGAGTTGGTTAGAGAATGAAATTTAAAATTTTCAAAAAAATTGTTTATTTTATCTGTAGTATTTTAAGTGCCAAGTTCTGTAAATTTCTTCTGTGGCATTTTTGCATCTAGCTGAAAGTAGGGATTTCCTGAGATTTCTGATTTTAAGCTTATTATATAGACCACTCTTTGAACCGCTAGCCCTTGGCTTAGAAGTACTCTCTCTCTCTCTCTTTTTTTTTTTTTTTTTTTTTTTTTTTTTGGAAAAAGCCATTTTCTTTAGTGACACTTCCCTGCGGTGAGAGATAGCTCAGTGGTTTGAGCATTAGCTTGCTAAACCCAGGGTTGTGAGTTCAATCCTTGAGGGGGCCATTTGGGGCAAAAATTGGGGATTGGTCCTGCTGTGAGCAGGGGGTTGGACTAGATGATCTCCTGAAGTCCCTTCCAACCTTGATATTCTATGATTCTTCTATGAAATGCAAGGTTTCCAATTTGTGTGGATTGTGGATATTAGTATTTGATATACATGTGACTCTGAAGATCAGAAACAGAAGGTTATAATGGGGTGATCCTACTCTGGTCGGCATCAGCGGGAGTTTTGTCATTGATTTCAATGAGAGCAGATCAGGCACAAATAACACTTCCAACTGTAAATGAGGTCTAAGAGAACAGATTTCCTATGTATAGTAGACCACCAGGTGGCTGCACCTCAAAATACTTGGCTTGAAAAATACTTGGCCATACAGCTACATACATTATGTTTATCCTATGGAATCTGTGAAATCATGAAGATTTGAGGGAATTTTTATCAAGTCTTCTGTGTTTTTTATGTATTCTGTATCTATTGTACTTGAATGTTAGCTAGGATGATGGATTACCTATGTGTGTTGGCTCCCTGTAGCAAAGATAACTTTTAACCAGTATTCCCCAGGACAGCTGGAAGACTGTTGGAAGCCAAAAGTCATTTGAAAGTCCTTGGCTGTTACCCTATTCATAAATCCCCTTGTATGCGTGTAGGGCATAGAATCATAGAATTGTAGGACTAGAAGGGACCTAGAGAGGTCTTCCAGGCCAGTTCACCCGGCACTCAAGGCAGGAGTAAATATTATCTAGACCGTCCCTGACAGGTATTTGTCTAATCTGTTCTTAAAAATCTTCAATGCTGGAGAATCTACAACCTCCCTATGCAATTTATTCCAGTGTTTGGCTACCCTGACAGGAAGTTTTTCCTAATGTCCAGCCTAAACTGCCCTTGCTGCAATTTAAGCCCATTGCTACTTGTCCTATACTCCAATTTTTCTCCCTCCTTCTTGTAACAACCTTTCATATTCCCCTTCAGTCTTCTCTTCTCCAGACTAAACAAACACATTTTTTTCAATCTTACCTCAGAGATCATGTTTTCTAGACCTTTAATAATTTTTGTTGCTCTTCTCTGGACTTTCTCCAGTTTGTCCACATCTTTTCTGAAATGTGGCACCCAGAACTAGACACAATACTACAGTTGAGTCCTAATCAGCACACAGTAAGCAAAAGAATTACTTCTTTTGCTTACAACACTCCTGCTAATACATTCCAGAATGATGTTTGGTAAGGCTAAAATAGGAATTGGAACCAAAAGCAGTGAAACATGATATGCTCTGTGGTATCAGAGGTGTGCTAACAGGACTGACTGTTCTGAGGTTAACATCCTGTAAGCAGCACTCCAGAATCATAAGGTTCCTCTGATATTTTAAAGAAACTTGAAAAGGAACCAGTTGAGTTGGTGCAGCGGGCTCTAACGTATGCTCACAAGATGCTAATGATGCTCTCTCTGAACAGTGATTTTGATGTGTGACCGAGATTATGACTTTTTTTAATTACCTGTGATATACTCACATTTGCATTGCTTGAAACAACTTACCTAGTCTTGGATGACTTAATGCTATATCATTATAATATATTAGTATTATCTCTGTAAATGCAGATACTTTCAGGTTAAATGCTATAACAGACAAATCTCATCCTTCATTTCTGCTGCTTATACGTAGCCACTGTTTTCTGCTATCACTTCAACTCAGGGTACAAGTGCCTCAGTTCCTGGAATCTTATATCACTTCAGATATTAACTTTGCTTCTCTTAATGCTCATGAATTTGTCTTTTCAAACATAATCATAACTGGAGATATGAACGTCTGTGTTCACAATCCACATGAATCTCTGACCTTCCATTTCTTATGCCTCCTTGATTACCTCAGTTTCACCAAAGTGATCTCTTCCTTTGTGGACGTATCCTTCACCATTGTTCTCTAGTTAGGTGTTAACACTCTTTTGCTTTCCATCTCTTTCTCTATGCAGTGTAGGGTAGATTATTCTTCCATGGAGTTTCCAGAATTTTGAACAGTTTCTTTATGTTCAATTTACCCTAACTCAGATCACTACTTGTTCCCCTTTCTTCTTCTTGACCTATGCCTTGTTCTCTATGCTCAGTCTTCCATTCCAAAATGTGGCCTGTATTTTAACCCATGCTATCACATTTATTGTTGCTACTTGTGGGGTGCATGTATTATACATTATTGGCCTGATTTTCAAAGATGCTAAGCGCTGTCAGCTCCCATTAACTTCAGTGACAGTTGTATGTGCTCAACACTTCTAGGCTATGTTGTTGTTGTTATTGTTGAGTAGTAGTAGTATTACTGTAATGCCTAGGTGCCCTACTTATGCATCAGGACTCCATTGTTCTAGGTGCTGCACTAACACAGAACAAAAAGACAGCCCGTGTCCCAAAGAGTTTATAGTCTAAGCATGAGACAAAAGACAACAGATGGATATCAACAGACAGACAAAGAAATTCAAGGAAACAATGAGACAGTATTGGTCAGCATGTTAAGCAGTGGTCACAGCACAAGCCTTCTAACCATTGTAAATGTTTTTACTAGACATCATAGAAAAGAAAAGTTGTAAGGAGGGATTTTGAAGGACGATAATGAGGTGGATTTGCAGATGTTTATGGGGAGCTCCACCCACACATGGGGGGACAGCATGAGAGAAAACACAAAGATGCTTGTTTGAAATTAAACAAGTAGGTGAAAGAGGCTGGCATCATGGACTGATTGGAGGCAGGAATCAACATCTCATTTGTGAATGGAAGATGATTGGTAGGGTGGAGATGTGCCATGGAGGACTTTGAAAATGAAGACAAGTAGCTTATGTTTGATGTGGTAGAGAATTGAGAGCCAATGGAAGAATGCAAAGAGAGAGGTGATGTGTTCAAAGCAGCAGATTATGAAAATCATCTTTGCAGCAACATTCTGAATGAACATGTGCAAGGCAAGATTGAATTTGTCAAGGCTAGAGAAAAGCATGTTGCAGTATTTGAGATGCAAGATGATCAGAGCATGGATGAGAGTTTTAGTTCTTTGAATGGATGGGAAAGGTCTTATCTTAGAGAAGTTATGCAGAAAGAATTGGCAAGATTTAGACATAGCCTGAATGTGAGGAGCTAGAGACAGGTCCAAATCGAACATGATGTCCAGGTTACAGTATACACTTCCTTAATTTGGTCATATCTATTTATTTATATGTCCTCCACAACCATAGTATCTGAGCGCTTCTCAAATGTTTTAAAATAGACATAACAATAATAATATCTCTCTTTTTTTCCTTACCAGCCTGTTGAAGAAATATGTGTATTAGCTTACATAGGCTCCAATTCAGGCAAATGTTCCTATTTTCAAGACAGCAGTTAAATTCATGCTTAAGTTCCATTGAAGTCAGTGAGACTTAAACACATGTAAAGTTAAACATACTCAAGTGTCTTCCTGACTCAGGGCTATAAACAGTAATTCAGTGTCAAGTCTTTTTTACTACTTTAGCATGAACAATAATATACAAATTAAAATGTATTTTTAAATTAAAATGAAGATTTAAAGAAACATGAGTATCAAAAGTATAATAATACCACATAATCAAGTTTGGAAAGTGGGTTCCCTCATGCATAATCTCTCTTCTTACAGGATGCCAGTGAGCAAAAGACAGAAATGGAAAAAATTAAACACAAGATAGCAGAAGAAGTTGTAAAAATTGAAGAAAGAAAAAGAAAAATTGAAGATGAACTAAAAGAGGTTCAGGTGAGAACTGATAAGGAAAATGAATAGGTAAAACTGATCCTATTTGACTTTGACTGCAGTTCTAATCTGCAAGATTTGAAAAAAAAATCTCCATGGAGTTTCATATATATTTTCTCTCGATGATTTATATTAAAAATATGTTCAGGATACTCTAATTGCCAGCCCTGACAATCAGTCTGGGATTTTGGACTCAAGCTGTTTTATTTTCTGTCTATCACAATAAAGATTTCTCAGGCCAAAGCATGCCCTCAGTCGCTACCCTTGTGCTAACCTACTGCCTTAAGTGGGTTTGGAGAAGTATAATTTATTTACAAAATTCCAATTATTCTGTTAATGCACAAGAATGAAATTATTCTCCAATAGCTGTTTTTGGTCTCCAGTGCTAAAAGAGGTAAAAAGCAATAAAAACTTACTGTTCTTCTTCGAGTGTTCCTCTGGGTGCTCCGCTCTAGATGTGCTAGTGCCCCCTGCACCTTTGATCTGAGATTTCTCATAGCATTGTCTTTTTGGTCCACACATGTGTGTTAGTCATTCTTGTGCCCTGTGCCATTGTTATATATAGGGCCCTACCAAATTCACGGTTCACTTTAGTCAATTTTACGGCCACAGGGTCTTAAAATTGGTCAATTTCACGATTTCAGATGTTTACATCTGAAATTTCATAGTGTGTTGTAACCGTGGGGGTCCTGATACAAAAGGAGATGCTGTTGGGGGTGAAGAGGTTTGCAGGATTGCCATACTCACTTCTGTGCTTCCTTCAGAGCCCAGCTCTTAAGGCAGCAGCTATGGAGTTTTCTGCAGCTGAAGGAGGCTCCTGGAGGTGGAGGTGGATCCAATCTCCCCAGTGCTTCTGGGAGTGCCCCAACTGGGGTCCTCCTAGCTGCTAGTCAGTGGTGGATTAATGCATGAGCCTATGGGGCCTGTGCCCAGGGGCCTCGGACAGTTTGAAAAATGGTGCCCCAGCCCTGGCAGGAGCCACAGGGTGGAAGCCCTGAGCCCCAGCAGGTGATGCGGGGGTTGAAGCCCCAAGCCCTGGCAGGAGTCAGGAATGGGGACAGAAACCCCGGGTCTGGGCGGCCCGAAGCAGGAGCCACAGGAAGGGGGGCGGAAGCCTGGAGCTCAAGCAGGAGCTGTGGGGGACGAAAGCCCCAAGTCCTGGCTTGGGCTGCAGGAGTGGCAGCCACCAGCCCAGGTCCCTGAGCCTGTCAGGAGCTGCGCGGGGAGGACATCCCCAAGCCCAGGTCCCTGAGCCTGGTGGGAGCTGTGGGGAGCGGGGGAAAGCCCCTAGTCCAGGTCCCTGATCCTGGTGGGACTTACATGGAGGGGCAGACCCCAACTGAAGGTCCCTGAGCCCAGTCAGGGGCTGCAGGGGGTGGAAGCCCCAAGTCCCAGCAGGCTCTGCAGGGGCTGAAGCCCCAAGCCCAGGCAGGAGCTAGGAAAGGGGGCAGAAGCCCCGAGCCTGAGTGGCCTGAGGCTCGGGCAGGAGCCGTGGGGGGCAGCAGCCCCAAGCCCAGGCAGGAGCCACAGGGGGTTGGGGAGGAAGCCTGGAGCTCGGGGCTTTCGTCCCCCACAGCTCCTGCCTAAGTCCCTGCTTGAGCTGCAGGGGTGGTAGCCCCCAGCCCAGGTCCCTGAGCCCGAGTCCCTGAGCCTGGGCAGGGGCTGCAGGAGGTGGAAGCCCTGAGTCCCAGCAGGAGCTGTCAGACAGGGGAGGGAGGATGCAGCAGCCCAGAGCCCGGGCAGGAGTCGGGTGGTGGGGTGAGGGAGCAGAATCCCCAGAGCTTGAACGTCTGGAGGCCGGGCAGGAGCCACTTGGAAGCGGGGGCGGGGAGAGTGGCAGCCACGAGTTGGGCAGGAGCTTCAGGGGCTGGAGCTGCGGGGGCTGGCAGTCCCAAGCCCCGGCTGGAGCCTGGGCATCCCCCAGCCCCAGCAGGACCTGGGGTAGCGGGGGAACAGCAGCCTGGAGCCACGGCAGGAGCTGCGGGCAGTGGCAGCAGCCCCCTCAAGCCTGGGCAGGAGTCCAGCAAGAGCCACGGGGGACAGCAGCCCAAAATGAGGGTGGTACCCTCTTCTGCGCAGCTTGTGGAGGTGGTGATCTCCCTCCAATAACAGCCATGCAGGGGAAGGACAAGTCCTGCCCCTCTCCAACCCAGCTGATTTGTTAGAGATCAGATTTCACGGGGAAGAGCCTATTTCATGGTCCGTGACATGTTTTTCATGGCCGTGAAATTGGTAGGGCCCTAGTTATATAGCACTTCATAAGCGAACTGACCTCAGTTCCTTCTCAACCACCTTGGCCTGAGATAGAGTTTTGGTGGTTGTCCTGTTGAGATTTCCTCAACTTTATCCTCTTCTTTTATTAATGGTTAGTCATGGTGTTTGTGTTAGTTTCTGTAGTTAGTAAATAGTAGTGGTATAGCTTTTTATCTTTTCTTTTTTGAAAAAAAAAACATTTTATTTTATTTTGTCTTGCATTATGTTTAGATAGATACTAGTTAGTTAGCAGTTTTTCTTTACTGGGAGGTTATGCCCTATTCTCCCGGCTTCAGACATTGTCTGTCATGCTGGGAGGCGACCTCGGTCAGCAGCAGACACTCCCGCTGCATCTGTTTCCTTGGGGAATTGCACATTGCCCAGAAGTGCAACTTTTGTCTGGCACTGAAATGAAGAGCCAGAGAAAACGAAAGAGCTAAAACATTGTCTCCTAATGATGGAGAGCTTTATACACCCAGCTTCTGACCCAGGCCAAGGGATCCTCACTGTCTCTTACACCAGTCTCTGAGCAAGTCTTCCACAACATCGGAGTCCCAAGCTGTGACGGGTTGGGTCACAGAAACCCCTTTGAGACTGCCAACTGATATGCCAAGAATACTTCTGCCCCTGCTTTCCCTGCTAGCTTGAGACTCCAGCACCCTGTCTTGCTGAGCCAGACACGCCAGTCTGCTCCAACACAGACCCAGGGTCTGAACCACGTGCCCCAAAGCTGCAAACTTAGCTGAAAGCAACTTAAGAAGTGTTCCTGCCTTTAGTACTCGGATGCTCAACTCCCAATGGGGTCCAAACCCTAAATAAACCTGTTTTACCCTGTATAAAGCTTTTACAGGATAAACTCATAAATTGTTCGCCCTCTATAACACTTGACAGAGAGAGATATACACAGTTGTTTGCCCTGCCTGCCCCCCCCCAGGTCTTAATACATATTCTGGGTTAATTAATAAGTAAAAGGTGATTTTATTAAATACAGAAAGTAGGATTTAAGTGGTTCTAAGTAGTAACAGACAGAAAAAAGTGAATTACCAAGTAAAATAAAATATGCTAGACTAAGTCTAATACGTAATAAAACTGAATATAGATAAAATCCTCACCCAGTAAGCTTCCTTTTACAGACTAGTCTCCTTCTAGTCTAGGTCCAGCAATCACTCACACTCCCTGTCGTTACTGTTCTTCCAGTTTTTTTCAGGTATCCTTGGGGGTGGAGAGGCTCTCTCTTTAGCCAGCTGAAGACAAAATGGAGGGGTCTCCCCAGGGTTTAAATAGACTTTCTCTTGTGGGTGGACACCCCTTCCTACGCCTGTGTAGAATCCCATCTACAATATGGAGTTTTGGAGTCACATGGGCCAGTCACATGACCCTGCATGACTCAGAACTACAGATAGCAGCCATGGTCCATATGCTACCTTGAACATCCTCAAGTAGACCTCTTATATGGATTGAAATGTTCCAAGATCCATTGTTCCTTAAGTGTTTCTTGATTGGCCACTTAACTTTGCAAATTCCTTTCTAAAGAAGCTGACCAAATGCCTTACAAAGGTTACTTAGAAATCAAGCAAGTATACAGCCAATATTCATAACTTCAAGTACAAAAATGATACATGCATACAAATAGGAGGAATGTATTTAGTAGATGATAACCTTTACAGAGATGTGTTACATGGCATAAGTAGCATAAAACATATTCCAGTTATGTCATATATAATTTATAAGCATACTTCCATAAAGCCTTATAGGGGGCACCGTCACACACGCCTCCAGGGCATCTAAGAGGGAGACCCAGGACTCCTCTCATAAGCCCTCAAAGGAACGTGCCCTGGTTTACCAGGTAGAGAATCTGCCTCTAAAAAACTCAGGTTGTCGATATCTTCATCTACTCCGGTGCCATCAGCTCTCCAGTCAGATACCCATGAGGATGCTTGTTCCTCAGGTACCCAGGCCATGGCTATACCGAAAGATGGCAAAGCGTTGGGCCTGGAGAGATCATCTGTACCATTGATGGACCAACGCAATAAGAAGAGATCTTCCTCTGCTTTCTCGGTACCAAAGAAGCCTGCTTGGCTTTGACTGCACTTTCTTCAGAGTACATGAGACCTTTGGTACGGTCAGTGACTGCGCTTACTTCCAAGTGCTGGAGACCTACAATACCATCAGCGCCCTTGGCTGTGATTACTGTAGTGCAGACTATAGGCTCAGCACCAATAACACTCTCGGTACCACAGAAATTTCCTGGCACCTTGCTGTATCTCACATGCCCAGTTCTCCTCTGCTCAGCTCCAATGTGCTGTCAGTACCGAGAACGTAGACATCACCTGAGATTTCTCTGGTATTGCCGGTTTCACCTTAGATCTCTCCAGGCTCTCCATCATTCTAGGGTCAACTTGAGGAAGAGGATTTTGATGAAGACCTTGCCTTGGTATCTCAAGTGTCAATTCATGGTTCTCCCCCTCACTCTTGTAGAGGCCCCTTTCCAGTAGCCTCAGGTGAACCTGCAACTACCCATGACCCACAACTACCATGAACATCTTGCTGGTCTGAGCACCTGTGGGTGCCTCCTCTTATGCCTTATGCACATCTTCCTTGGCTGTATTGGGACCCTTGGGCAGCCTATCACCAACAATTTTCCAGAGCATCCAGCACCACCCACCACAGAGAGGGGCAACCTGCATCACCTGTTCCCTCCAGAAGACCTGACCCTCAAGAAGAATTCTTCGAGGATCAGGAAGCTAGAGCACATGAAGATGTTTCTCCTACCATTCAGCCTCTCTTCATCTCTGGATGAAGCAGTCATACCTCCTTTTCCATCCCTGGTGGAGGATCTGGTGAAGAGAGTTGCAGTCTCCTTACAGATTTCTCTCAAGGATGTGAAAGAGCTTTGTCATAAATATAAAGGGAAGGGTAAACACCTTTAAAATCCCTCCTGGCCAGAGGAAAAACCCTTTCACCTGTAAAGGGTTAAGAAGTTAGGATAACCTCCCTGGCACCTGACCACAATGACCAATGAGGAGACAAGATACTTTCAAAGCTGGAGGAGGCGGGGAACAAAGGGTCTGGGTCTGTCTGGGTGATGCTTTTTGCTGGGGAAAAACAGGAATATCCATTCAGCACAGTTTATTTTCCCAGCCATTTAAAGAAACCATAATCTAATGCATGTCTAGCTAGATTACTTACTAAGTTCTAAGACTCCATTCCTGTTCTGTCAGGTGCCAGCAAGGTTATCCTAGCTTCTTAACCCTTTACAGGTGAAAAGATTTTTCCTCTGGCCAGGAGGGATTTTAAAGGTGTTTACCCTTCCCTTTATATTTATGACAAGCCTTATCATAAGCTGTTAGATATCCTCCATTCACCATCAGTGGATCGCATAGCTAAGCCTGTTAACGAAGCTCTTTTGGACCCACAAAGATCATCTGGCCGAATCTGACTTCTACTCCACCAACATGAAAGAGAGTGGATAAAAAGTATTATGTTCTGGCAAAAGACTCAGAATTTTTATTTTTCCATCCTTCACCTAATTCCTTGATAGTTGACGGAGTAAATCAATGTGGAAGGCAGGACCACACTAAAACCATGCCTCATGAAAAAGACCGTAAGTGTCTAGAACTCTTGGGAAGAAAATTTTATTCCTTGGCCTCCTTACAATTTAGAATCACCGATTATCAGATGTTAATGGCGAAGTACAATGCACTATACTAAGCTGAATTCTTTTGTACATGACCTACTGACAGAGCAGAAGGCAGTTATTGTGTAGGGTCAACTGCTTGCCAGAAGTGTCTAACAAGCCTCCCTTGACACCGCTGATACTGCTACCCATTTGATCGCTAGAGGGGTATTTTGAGAAAGGCTTCCTGGCTTCAACACTCTGGATTTGCAAAAGAGGTTCAGAGTGCAGTAGAGGACCTTCCTTTAGATGTGTGTAAGTTGTTCGCAGATAGCACCAACGAGTCTCTGCAAACATTAAAGGACTTGAAACCTACCTTATTCTCTCTTAGAAATTACATGCTGTGACAAAGTTCCTCCTCTGCTTTGGTGGGTCCTGCGCTTATTGGCAGATTTGATTGCCTCAGAGATTCACAGCAGCCCTCAGTTTGGCCACTTTTGCTAGTGGCTCAAACCTGCTGTTCACTCAGCTAACCTCATCATTGGCCAGCATAGGGAAAAGGAAGGAGAACAATCCCCACAGTCTCTGCTGGTCCACCTAGTGGGTCGGGGGACAGGTCAGGGACCTTCCCCTCTGGTGGGACCCACAGTCCAGGTCAACTCCTCCTGTATCCAGTAGGGAGTTGGGAGGATGGGGGGAACCCGGGCCTACCCTCTACTGTGGGTTCCAGCCCAGGGCCCTGTGGATCACAGATGTCTAGAGTGTTTCGTGTAACACGTGTGTGACAGCTACAATTCCCTGGGCTACTTCCCCATGGCCTCCTCCCAACACCTTCTGTATCCTCACCACAAGACCTTCCTCCTGATGCCAGATAGCATTTGTATTCCTCAGTCCTCCATCAGCTCGCCCTCTCACTCTCAGCTCCTTGCACGCCCCTCACTGGCTGAAGTGAGGTCCTTTTTAAACCAGGTGCCCTGACTAGCCTGCCTTAATTGATTCTAGCAGCTTCTTAATTGGTTCCAGTGTCCTAATTAGCCTGTCTGCCTTAATTGGTTCCAGCAAGTTCCTGATTGTTCTGGAACTGCCCCTGTTACCTTACCCAAGGAAAAGGGACCTGCTTAACCTGAGACTAATACATCTGCCTTCTATCACTCTCCTGTAGCCATTTGGCCCGACTCTGTCACAATGCCCATATACAAGAGGAAGCTCAGCAAGTCCCAAATGGCCCAGAGATCCTGCCCTGCCCAATTCCTTACCTCCCAGAGGTTATATGAACCTCACTAACGGAGGCAGATTCCAGACAAGGAAACGGTCCATTTCTCAGCCTCCCGCCTTGCACCTGTTTGTCTCCAGGCAGAAGATTTGATGGTTTGGTTGAAGGCTTGAATTGCCATCCTTGTCTTCTTCAGCTGCACCGATTCACCGACCTTGCTCCCTTCAGTGATCATCTTCACCATTTCAGGCAGGCTTGTGAGTCCATTACTACAGACAAGTGGGTTTTGGAGATCATCGCCACAGGATACACCATCCATTTGACTACACTCCCACCAACACACCCCTTCTTCCCTCTTCAGGGACCCCTCTCATGAAAGTTTGCTTTTTCAAGAATTAGACATTCTCTTATAGCTTGGGAATTATAGAACCATGCAGCACAGAGGGAAGGGGTTTTATTCAAGGTACTTCATAGAATCGTTGAATATCAGGGTTGGAACTGACCTCAGGAGGTCATCTAGTCCAACCCCCTGCTCAAAGCAGGACCAATCCCCAATTTTTCCCCCGATCCCTAAATGGCCCCCTCAAGGATTGAACTCACAACACTGGGTTTAGCAGGCCAATGCTCAAACCACTGAGCTATCTCCCCCCCGGCATAAAAAAAGAGTAGAGGTTGGAGACCCATCCTAGATTTGAGACTTCTTTAACACCTGTGTGATGGCACAAAAATTCAAAATGGTGATACTTGCAGCAATGATTCCATCACTAGAGCAAAGGGATTGGTTCTCAGCCCTTGACCTTCAAGATGTATATTTCCATATTGCTATCCACCCATTCCACAAATGGTTCCTACATTTCACAGTTGGCAAGGACCACTTTCACTATCAAGTGCTCCCCTTTGGCTTGAAATTCATGTTGGTAATAGCAGCACAGCTCTGTGGGATAGGTACTTTAGTAGTCCCTTACCTGGATAATTGGCTGCTGCTGTAATTATATTACAGACACCTAACCAGGATGGTGTTAGTGACTCTGAAATGCTCAGGGAGATTAGAAAGGCTATTAAAATAAAAAAAACTCAATAATAATAATGGGGGATTTCAACGATCTTTTCATATTGACTGGGTATATATCATCTCAGGAAGGGATGCTGAGATAAAGTTTCTTGACACCTTAAATGACTGCTTCTTGGAGCAGTTAGTCCTGGAACCCACAAGAGAAGAGGCAATTCTTGATTTAGTCCTAAGTGGAGCACAGAATCAGGTCCAAGAGGTGAATATAGCTGGACCGCTTGGTAATAGTGACCATAATATAATAAAATTTAACATCCCTGTGGCGGGGAAAACTCCACAGCAGACCAACACTATAGCATTTAATTTCAGAAAGGGGAACTACATAAAAATGAGGAGGTTAGTGAAACAGAAATTAAAAGGTACAGTCTCACAATATTCAGCCACCTTCAAATATATGCATTCATGCTATGAAGTCCATTGCCACTTCTATGGCCGTCCTCAAGAACATGCCCATTATTAACAAATGTAAAGCCTCTACTTGGGCATCTATACATACATTCATAAAACATTATGCTATAACTCACAACTCTGCTTCTGATACTGTGTTGGGCTTGGCTGTACTTTTTTCCACACTGGACTCGACTCGGAAACCTTCTCTGCCTTAAAGGGTACTGGTCAGTAGTCACCTGGAGTGGAACATCCGGAGGGATGCTATTTGAAGAAGAAGAAATGGTTACTGTGGTTTTTTGAGATGTGTGTCCCTACAGGTGGTCCACTACCTGTCCTCCTTCCCTCTGCTGTGGAATTTTTGCTATCAAGTTTTGCGGTAGAGAAAGAACTGAGTTTGGTTTGCCCACACAGTGATGTATAACAATGGGACAGGGTATGAGACTGACTAACATATGCACGGGCTGAAAGGACACTGCTATGAGAAATCTCTGATCAAAGGCTCAGGAGGTGCTAGTGCACTTAGAGTGGAGCACTCATTGGGACACACATCTAGAAGAACCACAACCAATTCTTTTTCACAAAAACCTGCAGATATGACTGAATACTTCTGAATTATTACTGTCCTCTAAAGATCCAAATATATTATCCCTAGGAGGTGATAATACCATAGAGTTGGTGCAATTAGCTTAAAAAGCAGAGATATATGGGTGGAGGATTATTTTACAATTAATTCTTAATGTTAAACTAAAACATTTTATTATTAAACTTTAAGACTGTATTTTGTAAAAAGTATTTTAAGGTTGTGCAACCTGGGGTGTGGAGTAGTGGGGATGTAGTTGTATGATTGATAGAAAGGTTTTATAGCCCTTAAGTTTGCATGTTTTGGGAGATAATTACTTGGAATAGATCTCTTCAGTTATTGAGATCTCTGCTTTTCACCCAAGCCATTGTAAAAATTCTACTAGAGAATGATAACAATTCTGGCAGATTAATACTTTTATTTAATCTAAAAATACATTAGGGCTTGATTGTGCTGGTTAGGCACAGTCCTGTATTGAGAGTTGTGTAGAACTTCTGCAGGTGCAGCCCTTTTCATGCTCCCTGGTGCATATGGAGGTTGTGCAAGATGTGTAATCCTTTAGGATGCAATAGTCTGCTTCTTCAGCCTCGCTCCTTTTATGGCTCTGTGCATGGGGGCTGCAATTGGGGCTGGTACTTAGCTTCGGATGCAGCTACATATGAAGAGAAGACTTTTTGTGGCCCACCACTCCCATATACCTACATAAGGACAGCCTTAATTTGGCCCATGGTGTGTAGATCTTCCTTAATAAGACTCATTATGTATTCTTTATAAAACTGAAGTATCCAACAGCAAAAGGGATCAAAAATATAAGTAAATTGTTTCATTTTAATAGCTGTACAATATTTTTGTATGATTGTGCTGAATAAAAATTGAGAGTATGTTAGGATTATAATATATAGCGTAATATGAAAATAAATTCTTGCCATAGGTAAATACCTGTTTACTTCACCTTTTAAAAATTAAACTTTGAAAAGTTAATGCCAATTTAAAAGATAAGTTGGATGTAATGAGGAAAATAAAATGCTAAAGGTGAAACATAAAGCCAAGTTCTGTGAAAACTGAGAGGACATAAATGTTCTGGTGTCTCCTGTTGATAAAACAGTTATTTTTATTTTTTGTAGCCACTGGTTAATGAAGCTAAATTAGCAGTTGGAAATATAAAGCCAGAGTCTTTGTCAGAAATCCGGTCACTACGAATGCCACCTGACATAATCAGAGATATACTAGAAGGTGTTTTACGACTGATGGGGATTTTTGATACATCATGGGTGAGCATGAAGAGGTAAGTTGAGGATTTTATTTAAAGCATTAATGCAGTAATTTATAATGGAAAATTCTTTTGTACTCTCTCGAAAGGTTTGGATGTAATTTTTAATTATCTTCTTGAAGGAAAATAATTTTATTCTTAACAATGAATAGATAACATATAGCTATTTATGGATGAAACTGATACATTTTCTGCAAAATACTCCTACGACTCTAGTTTCAGAGACCTTTTTAACATTTGTTCTCCTTCGAGGGATTGTCCACATGCATATTCCACTGACAGGGCACATATGCCAGAGATTAGATGGATGTGTGTCACATATGTCAGCAGTACCCATAGGGTATGCATGCGCTCTTCAGTTCTTGTGTTCAACTCTGAGGGCATACAAGAATGAGATATGGCTCTGGCAGTTCAGTTTCTCTCACTGCCTCCCGGCTTAGGGATGGAGCCTGGTGGTCCGAGAGACCACCAAGCCCTCTTAATGGCTTTAGCTAATAGTTGTACAGTTAGTTTTATAGTGTAGTCTTAGTAATTTTATTTTTTGGTTGCCTGTTGCAACTTTTAGTTGTTAGAACTTTTATTCATCTGGTATGCTGTTTTTTAGTTCTGGATTCAAATTCTGCTTCTCATGCAAGGGAGCTGTCCCAGCTTTGAACAGATACTCAAAATGACTGAATTGCCTGGGAGAATTGCACATTCCCAATAGATCTGAAAGTCTAGACCACCCTGTAAAGGGACCTTCAAAGCACAGACTCTTTGCCTTAGAGAACCCGAACTCAAATCATGACTACAATGACAGCATCATCCTCAGATAGATCACAAGTGTCAGGCACTGCCTTACGGTAGTCGGGCCTAGTGGTTGGAGCAGAGATCGAAGCCAGAGATAGGGTCGGGACTGGGCTGAGGGCAGTGCTGAAACAGATCTGGGAACATGTTCTGGTCGGAACCAAGATCAGAGTCCATATACAATTCAAAATCAGTACCATAGCGGGGGTCCAGATACAGGCCAAAGATTGAAGCCGGGTGGTCAGAGTCTGAGGGTCCGGGGGGAGTCAGGAGGTGGAGGTAGGGCTGGAGCAAGATCAAAGTAGGGCAAAGACAAGCCTGGAGCGGCTGGAATAGGGCTTGGGCAAGAATGGGGCAGAAACAGGAACTGGATCAAGAGCAGGCTGGAAGTCTAGAGAGTCTGTTGCACTATGAGGCAGCAGCAGCGTTCCTGGCCAGGCAGTGCTGTTGCACAGACTGATTTGCATCTTTGGTGGAGTTGGGGAAATACCTGAGCCTGGAAAGCCTACTCCTCATTAAGTCTACAGTTGTATGGCCAATTATCAGGTCATATTAGCGATATATGCCTTCTGCATACATGAGAGACTGCTTGTCTTTGAGGATTGTCTTCCCAATGGCCTTTGTGAGGACTTTATGTCACTATTAATGAAGGTCAACTTGTAGCTGGAATGGGACTCCAAGCAGTGCTCAATGGGGCGGATATGACTTCCAGATCAATGGCAATGGCTGTTGTTTTGCATCAGGCATCATGTCTTCAGGGTTTGGGTTTCCTAAGAGAAGTCCAGATGATGGTGGAAGACTTGCCTTTTGAAGGAACTGAATTGTTCAGCTCTAAGATAGACGAGGCCCTCTATACGCTAAAGGATTTACAAGCTACCTTGTGTTCCTTTGGAGTGTACACACCAGTTCCTCAGAGGAAACAAATGAAACAACAGTATTCCTCATGGAGACCAAACCAGCTGCTCTTTCACCATCAAAAATCTTCAGAACCACCCAGGAAATGGCAGCATTTTCACAGGAGAAGACAACCCACTGCTCCATCACAAACTACAAAGTCTTCCAGTCCCAGAAGCAGTGATTGTGGTGGGATGGTTGAGAGATGGGTTCTGCCAGCAACAACTCCAAAAATCAACAACCTACTCTTCAGAAATTGGTTAGCTTAACTGAGGCATGCGTGGCCCCTTAACATCACTGATCAATGGGCCATGGAAGTGATAACACAGGGATTCTCCATCCAGTTCCAAGGACTGAATTCATTGGCATGATCCTGGACTCCTCCATGTCCAAGGCCTGCTTCCCTAATTCTTCAACTAGAAAGAAACCCAAACGCTGATGTGTGATCATGATTTGCCCTCCTAGGTCAAATGGCCACCTGCAGATTTGTGATGCCACATGCCAGACTTCACCTCTGCTGCTTGCAGGGCTGGTTGTAGTTGGTCTGCACACTTTCCAGACATCACCTTGACACACCCCTCGTCATCCTTCCATTGGTCCTGTCCTCACTGAAATGGATAGGTGCATGCAGAGGAGTCTCCTTCATGGCATCCCTACCATCCAAGACTATTGTCACAGATGCATCCCTACAGGGATGGAGTGCTTGTATGGACAAACTAACAACACAGGGTCTGTGGTCTCTGAGAAAGAGGAGAATATACATCAGTCACCTAGAACTCAGAGCTGTACAGAAGGCCTGCGAGTCCTTCCTCCACCTAACAGGACAGTCAGTTCAAATCATGATGAAAACATGACCACTATGTTTTACATCAACAAATAAGGCAGTACCAGGTTTTCCCCTCTCTGCCAGGAAGTAGTCAAATTTTGGAACTGGTGCATCAACCAACTGTCAAGTGACTGGGACATGAGCATTTGTGCCTAGTGAAGCAGGAGTCATGCCTAATGGATAGAACAGGGGTCAGTGGCCAGACGTTGGAGCCGAGGGTCAGAACCAGAGTCAGAGACCAGATGCCAGAGCCAGTGGTCCGACCCAGAGTCAGGAACTAAGAGTTGGAGTGGAGGTTCAGAACCAGGTTGCCTGGAGTGAGGCAAGGCAGGGGCAAGGCTGGCACCAAGGCAGGAATGGGGATGGGAACAAAGCAGGCACAGGACCTATTGCAACTGTGGGCAAATGTTTGAGTAGCCACTGGATTGCAGTTGTTACTGGGTCAGACCAAAGGTCCATGTAGCTCAGTATCCTGTCTTCCGACAATAGCCAATGCCAGGTGTCCCAGAGGGAATTCATCAAGTGATCCATCCCGTCGCCCATTCCCAGCTTCTGGGAAACAAAGGATAGGGACACCATCCCAGTCAATCTTGGCTAATAGCCATTGATGGATCTATCCTCTATGAATTTATCTAGTTCTTTTTTGCACCCTGTTATAGTCCTGGCCCTCACAACATCCTCTGGCAAGGAGTTCCATGGGTTGACTGTGCATTGTGAGAATCATAAACACTGGAGCTCTGTTGGTCAGGCAGAGTCACAGTGAGGCAACCTGGCTAGCAGATAAAACTCCTGGCCAGATAATGCCAAGCCAGATAACTGCTTAATTCTTCTCCAGTGTGACAGATGGCTGCAGGAGAGTGATAGAAGGTAGATATATTAGCCCCAGATTAAGCTGGTCCCTTTTCCTGGAGTAAGATAATTGGCTGTTCCAGAACAATCAGGAAGTTGCTGGAACCAATTAAGGCAGGCTACTTAGGATACCTGGAGCCAATTAAGAAGCTACCAGAATCAATTAGGACAGGCAGGCTAATCAGGCACCTGGTTTTAAAAAGGACCCCGGATAGAGGGTGGGCCCAGGTTCCTCCCATCCTCCCAACTCCCTGTTGGATACAGGAGGAGTTGACCTGGACTGTGGGTCCCACCAGAGAGGAAGGTCCCTGGCCTGTCCCCCAACCCAGTAGGTGGACCAGCAGAGACTGTGGGAATTGTTCTCCTTCCTTTTTCCCATGCTGGCCAGTGATGAGGTTAGCTGAGTGGACGGCAGGTTTGAGCCACTAGCAAAAGTGGCCAAACTGAGGGCTGCCGTGAATCTCAGAGGCGAGCAAATCCACCAATAAGCACAGGACCCACCAAGGCAGAGTAGGAACTTTGTCACACCAGATAATGCCTAGCCAGATAATGCCAAAGAACTGGTAACAGTATATAGATTAGCAATTGATCAATCAATAAAAAGCACGAGGAAGTTATTAATAGGTAAACAGATTAACAAATCAGGAACTGTTGCTGGGTAAATTAGTAATTGTTGCAGTGCAGAGTAAGACTAGTACCCTTCATATGAATCATAACCATAACAGAACTTTGAGACTTGCACTACTCAAGCCAGGAGTCCCTTCTCAACATGTACAGATCCACAAAGGTCACACAGTGGATACTGTGATTGACAGCCCTAGGCTGCACACACTCTACTGGTCCTGTGCTCTTAGTGCAGCATACAGGACTGAGTCTGTGGCTTCCAGAATAGAGGGGCCTTCTGATAGTTTGGGGTGAAATGGGATGAAAGCCAAAGTTTATGAAGAGCGGACTTTGCTGGTGGCAGCATGTGTTTTGTTTTTGTAAGTGAATTTGGCCAAAGACAACAGGGGAACCCAATTATTTTGGTGAAAATTCAGGAAACAGCTGGAGTACTGTTCCCATGTCTGGTTGACTGACTTTTCTGATCTGGTTGTCAGTCTGAGGGTAGGCAGAGAGGAAGGGCATGTTGTTGAGAAGGCAGAGGAATTCCAACCAAAACCAGGAGGCAATTTGGGTGCCCCAATCAAAAATGATGTGTTCTGGTATGCCGTGGTACTGGAAGATGTGTTCCAAGAAAACCCATGCCATTTCACGGCTGATGGAAGGGTATGAGAGGGGATGAAATGGGACATTTTCATCAGGAGGTCCACCACTGTCAGAACAACTGAATGCCCTTGGAAGTGGGGCTGCTCCACAATGAAGTCCATGGAGAGGGTAGATCAAGGGCTTGGGGATGTGGGAAGGGATGGAGATCGCTCACAAGTCTCATATGCGGCTTTTGGGGCTTGGCATAGAGTTGATTCTGGCTAAGCCGATCTAGAATGATATGTAAATGGTGGTCATGGAGTTCTTCATTCTCACAGAAGATGAGAATGTTATTGATTGCATATTGTGATATAATTTAGTGCCCAGTAATCAACACAGAATTGGAGAGAGAGCCATCATTCTTGGTTACAAAGAATATAGGGCACTAGCTGGGGAGAGATTAATGAATCCCTTCACAGGTTTTACTCTGGGTACTCCTGGAGGGCCTGTAGGTCTTTTTCCAAAGAAAGTGTGTCTGAAGGGAATCTCCATCCCTTGGCAGAGTTCAGTGGGGGAGTCGTAACTGTGGTAGGGTATCTGCCTTCTGTTTTTTGAACATCCTGGTGAACTCCAGATATTTGACAGGAATCTTAGGTGTCGCTGGACCTGCTACTCTTCTCTCTGGGAGTCTTGAGGGTTGGAGTGCACCACAGAGTGTGGTCAGTTGTGAACCTGGACTAAGGAGGCATTCATGTCAGCACTGCAGAGAGCGGAAGGACAATGTCCTTGATTGCCAGCTGATTAAGGGGTTGTAGGTGACAAACCAAGGGGTGCCAAGGATGACTGGCAAATGTGACGAGCGGATCTTCCAAAACTGCATGATTTCCATGGTGGCTGCCACTGGTGATGACCTCCAGGGTGTCATCCGATATGTGATGAGCCCCAAAGAGAGGAGTGACCCATCAATGGTCTCAATGAGCTTGGGGGAGTTTTTGTGCAGGGTAGGAATCTGATGACTCTTGACAAATTCTTGGTTGATAAAGTTACTGTTTACACCCTAGTCAACCAGTTTCTCCAAGCAGAGGTTGGGCATTGCAGGGTGCCGGAAGTGGAGGGGAAGACAAAGTGGAGTGGTGTGCTAGTTAGGGGTTGTCAGGATTCTGGCAGGGCCATGGCAAAGCAGCTCACTGTGGGGGCAGAATGGAGTACTAACCCAGCCCTGGCTCTGCTTCTGGGGCTGGGTCCTGGCATTTCCCAGCCTGAGGGGTTGGGGGAGGGCAGGGGGGCGTTGGTTCTTGGGCAGGCAACCTGCCACAAATGTTTGGATTCCCCACAATACAAGTGGAGTTCTAGAGCCTGGCACTGGCTCTCTCATTGGCAGAGAGGTGAGGTCAAACTCGATTGATCTGCATTGCCTCGAGGTCTGGTAGATTGCCCAGAATCCCATAAGATGGAAAGGTCCGCCGCATGAGGACTGAAGAGCGTATATGCTCTCCCTTTGTACTGCTGGCCAAAAAGACTCTGATCTCTGACACACAAGGTGCATGCGTACCATCAGTGGAATGTGCCTGTGGACAACTCATCTTGAATTCCAGTAACTTTACACTGAGTAACTTTGTTTTATCAATGCTTTGTCATTTAATTATTTAATACTATTTGCAGTTTCCTTGCCAAAAGAGGAGTGAGAGAAGACATTGCAACTTTTGATGCCCATAACATTCCAAAGGAAATACGAGAGAGTGTAGAAGAACTTCTGTCTAAAAACAAGGCATCTTTCGATTCAAAGGTAACTCTTTTTGCATTACATAAAAAAAAATGGACTAGCTTCTGTGGTCCACCAGGATCACTGTGCACTATGGACACAGTGTAAAGTGGACTCAATCTGATAGAGGGTAGCCAGTGGAGAATTCTTCCAACAGAGGGGAAGCCTATCAGTAGAAACAGAGAGAGAAAATCTGGCAGAGAAGACTCTACTGCCTTCTGCCCAGCTTCCTCACCATCCTGAGTGTAAGGGGGTTAGTTGGACGTGGGACATGGATGAGACGAGGAAAAGTGGGGGTGTGATAAACTACAGGCTTCAGGGATGGCATAAATTAGGATTGTGGTGGAGCCAAGCAGCTCTGAATCTGGGAACCGCAACCTGCTCCCTGTGACCTCCCTGTAGTCAGAACCTCTAATTTTAGTTAACAAAAGAGACTAAGGTAACCTAATGGGTTAATGGCCTTTAAAGCTTAATTTAAATAAATCAAGACAGCAATAGTTATATAAAAGAATTTTACAACATTAGTTCCTTATTTTTTAAAAGGAAGAGTATAAGGATGTGACCTTGCAAATAGGAGACTCATGCTAGTGGACTTGGCTTTCTCTCCAAACCCAATTGACTTCCCCGGGGATTGACATGGGCGCATGGGTCTTCTTATAACAATTTCCCACCCTTCATTTAAAAGATCAGCTCAATAGCACAAAATGGCTAGTTGGTAGACCCTGATATAGTGTCTGTGATTAACATAACAACATAAAAACGGCCATACTGGGTCAGTACAGAGGTCCATCTAGCCCAGTATCCTATCTTCTGACTGTGGCCAATGCCAGGTGCCCCAAGAGGCAATGAACAGAAGAGGTAATCATCAAGTGATCAATCCCCTATCACCCATTCCCAGCTTCTAGCAAATAGAGGCTAGGGGCACTCAACCCCCCGCTACCTGGCTAATAGCCATTTATGGACCTATCCTCCATGAATTTATCTAGTTCTTTTTTTAACCCTGTTATAGTTCTGGCCCTCACAACATCCTCTGGCACAGAGTTCCACAGGTTGACTCTGCATTGTGTGAAGAAATACTTCTTTTTGTTTCTTTTAAACCTGCTGCCTATTAATTTCATTTGGTGACCCCTATTTCTTGTGTTATGAGAAGGAGTAAATAACACTTCATTATTTACTTTCTCCACACCAGTCATGATTTTATAGACCTCTATCATATCTCCCCTTAGTTGTCTCTTTTCCAAGCTGAAAAGTCCCAGTTTTATTAATCTCTCCTCATATGGAAGCAGTTCGATCACTATTTACCGCTCTCCATTCTGAAAACTGACCATTCATTCCTACCTTTTGTTTCCTATCTTTTAACCAAAAAGAAAAGGAGTACCCGTGGCACCTTAGAGACTAACAAATTTATTAGAGCATAAGCTTTCGTGAGCTACAGCTCACTTCATCAGATGCATCCGATGAAGTGAGCTGTAGCTCACGAAAGCTTATGCTCTAATAAATTTGTTAGTCTCTAAGGTGCCACGGGTACTCCTTTTCTTTTTGCGAATACAGACTAACACGGCTGCTACTCTGAAACCTATCTTTTAACCGGTTACCAATCGATGAGAGAACCTTTCCTCTTACCCTATGACAGCTTTCTTTTCCTAAGAGCCTTTGGTGAAGGACCTTGTCAAAGGCTTTCTGAAAATCTAAATCTTCTATATCCACTGGATCCCCCTTGTCCATATGCTTTTTGACCCCCTCAAAGAATTCTAGCAGATTGGTGAGGCATGATTTCCCTTTACAAAGACCATGTTGACTCTTCCCCAATAAATTATAAAAAGAAAAGGAAGACTTGTGGCACCTTAGAGACTAACAGACGTTCTTGTCAACTGCTGGAAATGGCCCACCTTGATAATCACTACAAAAGGTGGCCCACACCCCTCTCTCCTGCTGGTAATAGCTCACCTTACCTGATCACTCACATTACAGTGTGTATGGTAACACCCATTGTTTCATATTCTCTGTGTACCTAAATCTCCCCATTGTATTTTCCACTGAATGCATCTGATGAAGTGAGCTATAGCTCACGAAAGCTTATGCTCAAATAAATTTGTTAGTTTCGAAGGTGCCACAAGTCCTCCTTTTCTTTTTGCGGATACAGACTAACACGGCTGCTACTTTGAAAACAACAAATTATGTTCATCTATGTGTCTGTCAATTCTGTTCTTAGTTTCAACTGGTTTGCCCAGTATTGAAGTCAGGCTTTCTGGCCTGTAATTGCCGGGATCACCTCTGGAGCCCTTTTTAAAAATTGGTGTCACATTAGCTAACCTCCAGTCATCCTGTACAGAAGCTGATGTAAATGATGGGTTGCAAATGACAGTTAGTAGTTCTGCAATTTCACAATTGAATTCCTTCAGAACTCTTGGGTGAATACCATTTGGTCCTGCTGACTTATTACTGTTTAATTTATCAGTTTGTTCCAAAACCTCCTCTCATGTCACCTCAATCTTGGACAGTTCCTCAGATTTGTCACCTAAAAGAAAGGCTCAGGTTTGGGAATTTCCTTCACATCCTCAGCCGTAAAGACTGATGCAAAGAATTCATTTAGTTTTTCTGCAATGGCCTTATTATCTTTGAGTGCTCCTATAGCATCTTGATCGTCCAGTGGCCCCTCTGGTTGTTTAGCAGTCTTCCTGTTCCTGATGTATTTTTTCAAAAAAAATTGCTATTAGTTTTTGAGTCTCTGGCTAGCTGTTCTTCAAAATCTTTTTTGGCCTTCCTAATTATATTTTTACACTTCATTTGCGAGAATTTATGCTCCTTTCTATTTTCCTCATTAGGATTTAACTTCCACATTTTAAAGGATGCCTTTTTGCCTCTCACTGCTTCTTTTACGTTGTTGGTTAGCTCCGGGGCACTTTTTTGGTTCTCTTACTATGTTTTTTTAATTTCGGGTATACATTTAATTTGAGCCTCTATTATTGTGTCTTTAAAAAGTTTCCATGCAGCTTGCAAAGCTTTCACTTTTGGCACTATGCCTTTTAATTTCAGTTTAACTAACTTCCTCATTTTTGTGTAGTCCCCCTTTCTGAAATTAAATGCTACAGTGTTGGGCTGCTGTGGTGTTCCCGCCATAGGGATGTTAAATTTCATTATATTATGGTCACTATTACCAAGCGGTCCATCTATACTCGTCTCTTGGACCAGATCCTGTGCTCCATTTAGGACTAAATCAAGAATGGCCTCTCCTCTTATGGATTCCAGGACATTTAAGGTGTCAAGAAACTTTATTTCTGCATCCTTCCTTAGGTGACATGTACCCAGTGAATATGGGGATAGTTGAAATCCCCCATTATTATTGAGTTTTTTATTTTGATAACCTCTCCTTTCTCCCTGCGCATTTCACAGTCACTATCACCATCCTAGTCAGGTGGTTGGTAATATATCCCTACTGCTATATTCTTATTATTAGAGTATGGAATTACTATCCACAGAGATTCTGTGGTACAGTTTGGTTCATTTAAGTTTTTTACCTCATTTGATTCTATGCTTTCTTTCACATATAGTGCCACTCCCCTACCAGCATAACCTGTTTTGTGCTTCCGATATATTTTGTACCCTGGTAATATTGTGTCCCATTGATTCTCATTCCACCAAGTTTCTGTGATGCCTATTATATCAATATCCTCATTTAATACAAGGCACTCTAGTTCACCCATCTTATTATTTAGACTTCAAGTATTTATATATAAGCACTTCAAAAACTTGTCATTTTTTAACTGTCTGCCATGACAGGATGTAATTGAATGGGATTCTTTTTCATTTGACTGTTTCTCATCAGATCCTACCTGTATTTTATGATCTTCCATTCTCTCCTCTTTACAAGCACATACAGAGTCTCCATTAATAGATCCTCCCCTAGGGGATGCTTCCATCCAAACCACATGTCCGCTTTCCTCCAGTCCTTAGTTTAAAACTTCTCCATGACCTTTTTAATTGAAAGTGCCACCAATCTGGTTCCATTTTGGTTTAGGTGGAGCCCATCCTTCCTGTATAGTTTCCCCCTTTCCCCAAAAGTTTTGCCAGTTCTTAATAAATCTAAACCCCTCTTCCGTGCACCATCGTCTCATCCATGCATTGAGACCCCGCAGTTCTGCTTGTTTAAGTGGCCCTGCATGTGGAACTGAAAGCATTTCAGACAATGTTATCATGAAGGTTCTAGCTTTCAATCTCTTACCTAGCAGCCTAAATTTGGCTTCCTGGACTCTCTTCTATTCTTCCCTTTGTCATTGGTACCTTCATGTACATCGACCACCAGCTCCTCCCCAGCGCTATATGTAAGTCTATCTAGATGTCTCGAGAGATCTGCAACCTTCGCACCAGGTAGACAAGTCACTATGCGGTTCTCTCGGTCATCGCGAACCCAGCTATGTTTCTAATGATCGAATCTCCCATAACTATTACCTGTCTCTTCCTAATAATTGGAGTTCCCTCCCCTGGAGAGTTATCCTCAAAGTCCACTATGCAGTTTCTCTTGTGTTTGAAATTCAGTAAGGACCTTTTTATAATTTGTATTGATTTTTTTTTCAGAATGCTAAACGAGCTAGTACTGCAGCTGCTCCACTTGCAGCTTGGGTTAAGGCCAATGTCCAGTATTCCTATGTCTTGGAACGAATTCAGCCTCTGGAAAAAGAACAGACAGGATTGGAAGCGTGAGTAAGATGCATTTTATTCTGCAGTTGTTCTGCATTCCAAAGATATCTGTAGTGTTATTAATTAAATATTTTTTAAAAAGTGATACTGTACAGTGATAGTACATAACTTCGCACAACTTTGCCCAAAAGTGCATGCTGGTTCAATAGCAAAATTATGACAGCAGATATATAGATATAGATATAGATATATATAACAAATGGAAAGATGGGGATTATGTATAAATTATAGATTATGTATAAATTAGATTATGTATAAATTAGAAGTTATGAAGTGCAGAAAATTTATAAGGGAAGTGAAAGACACCAGGGAAAAAATCCATTGCTGACAAGGCAAGGAAAATAAGGAGTTTTTAAAGTATATTAGGAACTACATAATTTCTATCCATGGCATAGGTCTGTATCATAGCTGGAGATGCTAAAACTGTTAATAGTGATGAAGAAAAGGCAGAAGTGTTCAATAAATGTTTCTGTTCAGTACTTGGGAGGAATCAGGATGATGTATTTATATCACATGAGGATGATGAAGTACTTCCCAATACATTAGTAACTAAATAGGCTGTTAAACATTATCTATTAGGGATAAACGCTTTTAAATCAGCAGGCCTGGATAACCTGCAACCAGGGGTCTTAAAAGAGTTGGCTGAAGAGATCTCTGGCCTGCTGATGTTAATTAGTAATAAATCTTGGAATACTGGGGAAATTCCAGAAGACTGGAATAATGCTAATATTGTGCCACTATTCGGAAAGACCAGGTGGAGTGATCTGTGTAATTATAGGCTGTTTAGCCTGACATCAATCCTGGACAAAATAATGGAAAAGCTGATATAGGATTCAATTGATAAAGAATTAAAGGATAAGAATATAATTAATGCCACTTTATTTTTTTTTGCTTTGTTTTGGAAAATAGGGCTTGTCAAACAAACATGAATTCATTTTTTGATCAGATTACAAGTTTGTTTGATAAAGGTAACTGAGTAGATGTAATATACTTAGATGTTTATAAGGCATTTACCTTAATCTACAACATTCTGATAAAAAAAATTGCACTATACAATATCTGTAAAGCCTGTGTTAAATGGCTTAACAGCTAGATAGCTGACAGAACTCAAAAGGTAATTTTTAATGGGAAGTCATCATAGTATGGGAATGTTTCTGAGGGGGTTCTGCAGGGATTGGTATTATGCCCAATGTTATTCAACATTTTTATCAGTGATCTAGAAGTATATATAAAATAACAGCTTTATAAAATTTGTGGAAGACAAAGACTGGCAGAATGTTAAAAAATGATGACAGAAAAGTCATAGAGTGATCTGGATAACTTGGTAAGCTAAGGCCATTCAAACAAAATGTGTTTTCGTGAAGTCAAATGCAAAGTTATACATCTAGGAACAAGGAATGCAGCCCATGCCTACAGAGTGGAGAACTGTATTCTGGAAAGCAGTGACTCTGAAAAGTCTTTAGTGATCATACTGGACAAACAGCTCAATATAACCTCCCAGTGTGATGCTAAGACAAAAAGGGCTACTGTGATCCTTGTATGTATAAAAAGGGGAGTAGTAAGCAGGAAGGTGATTTTACCACTGTCTGTGGCGTTGGTCAGACTGATACTGGAATACTGCATATAGTTCTGGTGTCCATATTTTAAAAATTATGTATAAAAAGGCTGGATAAAATGACTTATGGTGAGAGACTTAAAGAGCTCAATCTGTTTAGATTGAGAAGTGACTTGATTACAGTGTACAAGTACCTTCAGAGAGAAAATATTGGGTACAAATGGACTCTTTAATTGAGTGGACAAAGGCATAGCAAGAACCAAAGGCTGGGAGCTGAAGCCAGACAAATTCAAATTAGAAATTAGGCACACATTTTTAACAGTGAGTTTGATAAACCACTGGCACAAAACACCAAGGAAAGATGTGGATTCTCCATGTCTTGATGTTTTCAAATCTTGATGTCTTCCTTCAGGAAGATGTGCTTTAGCCGTACACAAGTTATTGGGCTCAATATTGAGGTAGCTGACTGAAATTTAATGATCTGTGATATACAGGAGGTCAGATTAGATTATCTCATGGTCCCTTCTGGCCTTAAATTCTGTGACTATGAAATAATGCAAGTGTCACATACTAGTGCATAATCATTTGTGGCAAATTGCCAGCACTACTATGATGGGTCTCGCACTTTTTCTTCTTGGGGAGGGGGGAGGATTCAGGGCACCATTTCTTGCCCCTGAACTGGGGTATTCACTGCCCCACTGTCCTAGAGGAGGAGAGGGGCCAGCCCAGGGGCCCTAGGGATAGTGGTAAACGACTAGAACTAGCAGTTCCTTCCCCTGGGCTAATTCCCTCTCCTGCCCTTCAGTTTGTGGGACTTCCTGTCCTCCCTCTGTACAAATCAGGTGTCCCTTTACCTAGGGTCTTGGTCATCTTAGCCCACCTCAACAATTCTCCAAACTCTCCTCTGCTTCCCTCCAAACTACTCCAACACCAATCCACTCTGCTTCAACTTCTCCTCTTGTCTGATTGAAACAGGGAGTTTTTATTGTGTGACTGACTTCAGGTGCTTTAATGGGCTTCAGGTGCTTTAATTAATTTATAGCAAACTTTCTTCCCCCATAGGGAATAAGGCACCCTTCTAATACTCTTCTGCTGCCCTCTGGTCATGTTGTATCACACATTACTTTATTGGATGTAGGAACCTAAACCCAATATAGCCTGTTAGGTGATTTCAATGAAACTCCTGCTATTTTATGAGAGGCATAGTTTCTTTCTCTGCATGGAGCTGATTAGGAGAGATCTTAGGGTGGTTTTAGCACAATCATGGCTACTGGGTCTCCACAGCAGTGAATTAGTCTTAGGATCACTATAAATTGAGGGACCTGTGGCCATGGTTTTCCAAAGTACCAAAAGTCAGTCCTGATTGAGTGTTAGGAGAGAGCTAGCATGCCCCTGATTTTCATGAAGAATCACAGTGACAAACTTTCAATATTAGTGTTTGGTTTACATTTTCAAGGCTGTTTTTATAATAAACAGTGCTAGAAAAATTTTTTAAAGTGAAAACTGAGACTATCTTTGAAATTTATGGGTCACAAAGATCATGGAAGGCCTGTGTCTTTGGGTGCTAAGATCCTAAATGCTGTCTCCTCTATTATATTTTTTAAAATATTTTTTATTGTTTTTGCTTTTTGGTTGGTATGAATCTGAATCTATATCAATAATAAAGTAGAAAATTGTTTTTTAGTAACCTAAAGAAAACTGAAGACAGAAAACAGAAACTAGAAGATCTGCTTAACTCTGTCGGTCAAAAAGTGTCAGAATTAAAAGATAAGTACGTTGGTTTTACTTACATGTCTTTTGAATGGTTTTCATAATAATTTTGTTGACTGATTTTAATATTTTAATTCTACTTTAACAGAAGAGGCTTCACAGCAAAAATACGGTTGTGTTGATTAGTCCTTATTCTTGAAATGTCTAGAGATGTCTCCCTGAGGCTTACGAAAAGTTCAGCTAGAACTGTTTGTCATCCTCTGTCTAATCCACTGCTCTATTTTTCTGCAGCCCATTGTCTCCTGTGATTCTGGACATATGCCTTGCTCTCCTCTCCCTGCAGCTCAAGAGGCAGATTAGCATTTTGTAGCCACGTATTCTGGTCCGCCCTCCCCCCCCATCACCTGTTTGCTGCCAGTTTTCTCTTCCTCTGCAGCAGCAGACAGTGGCAATTTCTTTTGTTTCTGCCCTTCCTCCTTCTGTTTTAACTTTTCTGCCCAGTTCTTTGGGCAATTGGAAGCTATGTTCTTCCTCGTCGGCATTCCTCCTTCTCCTGGGTTGGTTAACAACTTGGTGTTTAACGCTCCCTGAGCCTCTGCTGCAGCGTCTCTCTGCTGGCTCCTCTGCCCCTCAGAGGTATAGCCAAGCAGCCAAGAAAGCACTGAGTCAAAACCAAGTGTGTATGCCTACATTGTAGTAAAGCGTCTTGCAGAGTCCCAGAGCCTGGACACCAGCCTGAGCCCAAATGTCTATCCATCGGTTTTATAGCTCTGCAGCTCGAACCTGAGTCAGCTAACATGGGCCAGTCACAGCTGTTTAATTACAGTGTGGACATACTCTATATATGAGGCAGCCTTCCCAGGATCAACAGATGTAGAGTTTTGCCCAGTCTGCACCCAGCCTTCCAGTCCTAACTAAATTAGGTCTGGGGGTTGCAGGTCAGACAGGCAGGTTGGGTCCTGTACTCACTGAGGCAGCTGCAACTCCAATGGAGGGAAAATGGTCCAGTGCAAAGCAGGAAGGGGCTCCAGAAGTGAGGAGGACCCTGACCACTTGACTCGCAATAAAACCTAGGGGACCTGTTCAAAACAAAGAGGGGAGGCTTGCGGGGCCACAAGTCCCCTCCCCCACAAGTCTTAAAGTGGATCCTGAGCACCTTGGGAAAAGAAGCAGGGCTTCTATTCAGCCTTCCTTTCTCACAAGCCAACCAGGAGGGCTCTGACAAAGACTCTGCACCCCTCTCCCAGGGAGAATGGGACCCACTGGGGGAGGACTGTGAGGCAGACCTCCCTAAAATGCTCTAGGTCCTAAGAAAGGCAAGTCACAAAAGTCCTCACCAAAGCCACAGCAGCGTTTCTGCACTCCCAAAGCAAGCTAAAAATGTTAAAAAATCTGAAAAGGCTAAAAAAGGAAAGAAAAAGCACAAAAAAATCCTGGAGATATGAGTCCTCAGATTCCTCTTTCTGCTATCTCCACTGAGGAAGGTGAGCTGTCTGCCTCTGAAATCTAAGCAGGTACCAAAGAGTAAGCCTCATAGTAAATGTCTCCCCTCAAAATCCTCCCTTGAGGCTGCAGTACCCCTTTGCTGCTTCTTCAAACAAGTGATTAGGGATGAGTGGAACAAGTCTGATCTTCAGCGTTGGCCTTCCGTTTTTCCACTAAGACTTGTTTTTTAGTAGCAGTCACATCCACCCGGTGAGTGTTGGAGCTAGCAGCCTTACTGCATGTTCCATAAGGACAAGCTGGTACTCAGGACACCAGAATCCCTTCATTCTGAGGTAAATTCCTCCTTCCACACACCCCAAGAAGTTATGCTTCCTTCATTTGGTCAAAGTCACAAAATCCAACAGAAAAGCTGTGGCACACCTTAGAGGTCAGAAGAGGATGGAAAATCTATCTCAAACACACAGAATCCACAAGAAGATTGGGCTCCTTATTTGTGTCCTTCCACCCAAACTGCCAGAACCTCAGAGCGTCCAAGTCCTCCATCACTAGACGGATTAAACTATGTATTGTGGAAGCCTACAAATTATCAGAGGCTCCTGTCCCAGAAAGGATTGAGGTGGAATGAGCAAGTGCGTCCACTTCAGAAATTTGCAAAGCAGTTATTTGGTCTACAGCTAGCACCTTCATTATACAGCCACACGGCCGTGCCCTGTTTGCTTTTGCTTGCTGTCAGATGAGTTATTCCCAAAATGTAAAATTTGCATAATATTATTAACAAACATTCTAGAGAGAAAAAATAACTATGTACATTAGACCAAAGAAGATAGTCATACAGTAACTATTCATTTCTGCTGAGGGATGATCTCATGAGAGTGACCCCTGAAGAAGGATGGGGGAGATGTGGGGTGATGAAACTATAATATAGATAGAAGGGAATATCCCATATCCATTGTGCTTGGGACCCACTGATCTGATGTGATGTGAGTCCAAGCACCAAGGAAGTGCGATGCATGATTGGCAAAGGTATAGGTAGGAACAAATTAATCTGCAAGCAGTGGTATGCTGCCCTCAAAGCCTATCAAAATGCATGTTTAGAGTTAGCTGTTGGTCAAAAGGATCCTGCTGTCGCATGTGATGAGGGGAGGTGGTTGCCTTCTGTAATTCCTGCTCGTTTTTCTCAGCGGGTCTTGGGGATAAGGTATTAAGCTCTCATATTTGTGAGCCTGCTGGGGGCTGGAATTGCTTTCTTCTTATTGCTGGTGTATAAATTTCAAGCGACTTCGGTGTTTCCCTAGCATCTTTTAGGCTATGCAGCCTATTGTCCATCTTTTTCTGAGAAGAGGGAAGGACCCTCGAATGGCAAATCCTGGATGGTCTGCTGTACTTCAGGAGGGAGACCAGAAGATTGGAGCCACAAACACCTCCTCATAGAAATAGCAGATACCATGGAGCAAGCTGCTCAGTCCGCTTTGTCCAACCTGTCCTGAAGAGCTGTCCTTGGCATAAGCTTCAGAGACAGGAGAAAAGGAGTACTTGTGGCACCTTAGAGACTAACAAATTTATTAGAGCATAAGCTTTCGTGAGCTACAGCTCACTTCATCGGATGCATTTGGTGGAAAAAACAGAGGAGAGATTTATATACACACACACAGAGAACATGAAACAATGGGTTTATCATACACACTGTAAGGAGAGTGATCACTTAAGATAAGCCATCACCAACAACGGGGGGGGGGGGAAAGAGGAAAACCTTTCATGGTGACAAGCAGGTAGGACACTACGGTGCTAATAAGCGATGGTCACATAAACACCACCCTATATCGGAAACCTACTGACCGCTATTCCTACCTACATGCCTCTAGCTTTCATCCAGATCATACCACTCGATCCATTGTCTACAGCCAAGCGCTACGATATAACCGCATTTGCTCCAACCCCTCAGACAGAGACAAACACCTACAAAATCTCTATCATGCATTCCTACAACTACAATACCCACCTGCTGAAGTGAAGAAACAGATTGACAGAGCCAGAAGAGTACCCAGAAGTCACCTACTACAGGACAGGCCCAACAAAGAAAACAACAGAACGCCACTAGCCATCACCTTCAGCCCCCAACTAAAACCTCTCCAACGCATCATCAAGGATCTACAACCTATCCTGAAGGACGAGCCATCACTCTCTCAGATCTTGGGAGATAGACCAGTCCTTGCTTACAGACAGCCCCCCAATCTGAAGCAAATACTCACCAGCAACCACACACCACACAACAGAACCACTAACCCAGGAACCTATCCTTGCAACAAAGCCCGTTGCCAACTCTGTCCACATATCTATTCAGGGGATACCATCATAGGGCCTAATCACATCAGCCACACTATCAGAGGCTCGTTCACCTGCGCATCTACCAATGTGATATATGCCATCATGTGCCAGCAATGCCCCTCTGCCATGTACATTGGCCAAACTGGACAGTCTCTACGTAAAAGAATGAATGGACACAAATCAGACGTCAAGAATTATAACATTCAAAAACCAGTTGGAGAACACTTCAATCTCTCTGGTCACTCGATCACAGACCTAAGAGTGGCTATACTTCAACAAAAAAGCTTCAAAAACAGACTCCAACGAGAGACTGCTGAATTGGAATTAATTTGCAAACTGGATACAATTAACTTAGGCTTGAATAGAGACTGGGAATGGATGAGTCATTACACAAAGTAAAACTATTTCCCCATGGTATTTCTCCCTCCCACCCCACCCCCCACTGTTCCTCTGATATTCTTGTTAACTGCTGGAATTAGCCTACCTGCTTGTCACCATGAAAGGTTTTCCTCCTTCCCCCCCTGCTGTTGGTGCTGGCTTATCTTAAGTGATCACTCTCCTTACAGTGTGTATGATAAACCCATTGTTTCATGTTCTCTGTGTGTGTGTATATAAATCTCTCCTCTGTTTTTTCCACCAAATGCATCCGATGAAGTGAGCTGTAGCTCACGAAAGCTTATGCTCTAATAAATTTGTTAGTCTCTAAGGTGCCACAAGTACTCCTTTTCTTTTTGCGAATACAGACTAACACGGCTGCTACTCTGAAACCAGAGACAGGAGAGCAACCTAGAAATCCAGAATTGTGGGAGATGTTGTTAGCAGAAAGGAAATTTATTCGTAAGAAATTTTTCATTATTGGGACCAACCAGTGACAGTACCTCCCTTTTTTCTTTGTAGCATCCCATCAGGAACTCTTATTCCACAGTGGCACAGAATGGCCTTTTTTTCTAATCGATGGTGGAATTTCTTTACTCAAATTCATTTTTAAACAAACCTTTTATTGTTGTACCCAGAATACCCAAAATTGTGCACACAGCTCCAAGTGTAACTAGCACCATGCAAAGAGGGAGAGGGAAATATCTGATGTAAGGGCTTTTATGAAGATAGTTTCTTCATTAGAAAAAAGGAAAAATGATGCTATTTATGTCCCGTTACAATAAGAAATACATTAAAGCCTCACTAATCTGGATGTTACTAAACCCCACTACATCATTTGCACAAAAATATTGGTGATTTCTCCCAACTACTTAGCACAGATTTAAAACTAGATGATTCAGTGAAGTCTCTTATTTTACAAATAAGTTGTGTATTATTTTTCCAAAATATACTGCATTTAATTTACTAGCATATTTGGATGTATAATTAGCACATATTATGAAGCACAGTTAAATGAACACCTACATTTTGTGAAGTATTAACCTTGATTTTTGATTGGAGTTTGGTTTTTTTTTCATTAGTAATTCACAAAATTCAGTGTTTTGCACTGTAGTGGAGTCACCAGTGTGAGTTAGCAAGATTCTACTCTATAAAGTTATTCACTGACATTTACCAAAGAGAATTCCTTTATAAAGGTATTGTAAAGTGTATTTCAGCAGAAAATATATACAGTGGTACTTATAAAAGTCATGGCAAAATTACACAACTTTTTAATCCATATTTCAAAGTGTATGCAGTTCCCATATGAGATATTTCTTAGCCAAAATAGTTAATTTGTGTCTGTAGCCTTTCTTACAAGTTTTAAGGAGATTAGAGAAGCCTGTTACCTGCCAAGACTTGACTTCAGTATTTTGCTATTTCCCCTGTTATGTTTGATGCTATTACTAATATAAACAGAAATTCAGAGAGCTGGCATTTCCTATCCCTCAGAGTGGCGCTAATCCAATACCCACCGAAGTCAATGGAAAATCTCTCATTGACCTAGTGGGCATTGAATCAGGCTTAAAATCATAAACTGATCAAGTCAGGTATCAACTGTTAAGTAAAGGAGGAAATGATTTGCATATATTATGTTATATAGTGTGTTTACTCTATCTGCAAATGTCAACTGTGTACATTGGGGAAAATCTGATGCCCCCTCCCATTCAGATGCAGAAGGGCTGAAATACAGTTCTGTTCTTCAGAGATGTAAGAGCAGGATTCCAGGAGTTTGTGTAGGAATACACAACTTCTGTGTGATGTGGAGTCCAACTCTGTGGGTGCTGCCTGTCTGCTGTCACATAAGGGAGTTGGGCTGGGGCCAGTGCATCTACCACTGCCTGGATCCACCTACCATCAAACATTGTGGAGTAGGGTTTGCTCTGTAGTCGGGGGTGGAGGATTCTTTCCCTCTGTCTGGACAGTTACCAGTTTAGTTATTTGGACTAGGCATTTAGATCAGGATTTGTGGGATGAATTATTTCAAAACTTAAACAAAACCTTCCATTTTTTAAAAAAAGCCTTTCAATTTGACTTTAAAAAGTATACCAATTGGTTCTTGACAATAATTTAAAAGTATAGTTTTTTTACAGGTTCCAGAGTAGAACAGCTGAAGCGGCTAACCTTGAAGCAGAAGTAGTTAAAGCGCAAGAAACACTCAAAGCTGCAGAGATACTGATTAATCAACTTGATAGGGAACATAAGAGATGGAACACACAGGTTTGTTGCAGAAACTTTAATAAAATAGATGCTACTGTTTAAAAACTTGATTTAATACTTTATATTCTCTTTTTTTGAAGGCAATTGTTGATCATACAATGTGTTTATGGAATATAAATTATGTGGCACTCTATTGTAGCTTCTGAATGTTTATTCCATTATATTTAAAAGCTGTTGTCACCACTCAAAAGCTTTATTTTAAATTTCTTCTGAAGCTTTCTCCTATTCGATTATTTAGCTTTTCTTGGCAGATAAGGTCTGAATGTGCACAAAATGCATTATAATTTCTCTGATGTAAAACTGTTTTGAGTCTCAGCAGTCACATGATAGTTTTATGGCCAAGATTATCAAAAGTGTCTAGTGAGTTTGGGTGCCCAATTTTGAGACATCTTGAACAGGCTTGATTTTTCAGAAATCTCTCAAAATGAGCTTTGATGTGTCTCATATTGGGAACTCAGAAATTGAGGCACCCAAAATCATGCATTACTTATGAAATCTTGGCATATGTGATTTATCACAGTTTGGTAATTAGTGACACTGGGGAGAAAAAAGAATATTTTTCTCTCAAGCCATCCGTGCTAATCCTCATTTAAGGATTTCTTTTCTCTAGAATCGTGAAGCTGCAACTAGCTTCTTTGGAGATGCCCCATCAGCTACACTAAGCAGAAACTGGGCGCTGAAGAGAATCTAGCCCCCAAAGTGATCCTCTGGCTTTTCTACTCATGAAAATGTCACATTTCTATAGTTGTTGGAGTGATTGCAATTGTCCATTCCACCGTAGGCATGTGTATGTGATTTATGCACAGTTGTCAGAAATTTTTCCCTTGGCAATACTTGTCGGGGAAGTGTTAGCTCCCTCCGGTGCCTGGTGCCACGGCACACAAGTATGAAGGGCTGCACTGCCCCGACCCACCACAGTTCTTTTCTATCACTAGTGATGGTTGTTGTTGGAGCGACGATCTTTGTTTCTTCATATTTTCCCTCCCTTAGTGTAAATAGTAGCTGTGCATTAGTTTTTAGTCTTGTATGGTATATCTATAGTTATAGGATTAAGTTTTGAATGTGCTATCTTTTTAGTGTGGAGTTACTGGTGCCTAGTTGGACACTGGGTGTGATACTGGACTGATGCCCTGTTTTCCTAGCTTCAAGGCATGTTGTTCATGTAACAGATCTATGCCAGTGAGTGACCCACATACCAGCTGCCTTAAGTGGCTGGGAGAGGTGCATGTCAGTGGCAAATGTTGCATTTGTAGAGGGTTCAAGTCCCATTTGAAAAGGGTACAGGGTTGCCAGGCTCAGGTACCTACTCATGGAGTCTGCGCTTTGTCCTCCATCAGAACTCTCCTGCTCTGAATGGGTACAGAGCACATCCAAGTATGTTAGGAATGCTTCCTCCCATTCTGACAGAGTCCTCAGGCAGATCTACATTGCTGGTGCTTAAGAAGAGACTTCATAAGTCTCCTAAGGACTTGGTACTGGGACCCTCGAAGAGGAAGGCACTGAGTGTTCACAAGGTCTCAGTGGGATGTTCCAAACATCCCAAACATTGGGTCATATCCCCCAAAAGCAATTTGTGAGCCAGCAGAGATTGCTGACTCTGGAACCCAGGAAGGGCCTGTTGAGAATAATCCCTGAAGGCTTGGCAGCCCTTTCCAATGCCGTCAACATCCAAGGGTTTTGAGGCAACCAGAGAATTGCTTAACTTGTTGGTACTGGTTTCTCCCATGATTCAGGAGCCTTGCATGGAACAGATATTGGAACCCACACTCCTGCGGACCCAGAGCACTACTCGGTACTGGCCACTTCTACTCTTGCAGCCCTATTGCAACTAATTTCAAGTCTAAACTTCCTGATGGCCAGTTTATATCCATTTGTTCTTGTGTCCACATTGGTACTGAGCTTAAATAATTTCTCTCCCTCTCTGGTATTTATCCCTCTGATATATTTATAGAGAACAATCATATCTCCCCTCAGCCTTCTTTTGGTTAGGCTAAACAAGCCAAGCTCCTTGAGTCTCCTTTCATAAGACAAGTTTTCCATTCCTCGGATCATCCTAGTAACCCTTCTCTGTACCTGTTCCAGTTTGAATTCATCCTTAAACATGGGAGACCAGAACTGCACACAGTATTCCAGATGAGGTCTCACCAGTGCCTTGTATAATGGTACTAACACCTCCTTATCTCTACTGGAAATATTTCGCCTGATGCATCCCAAGACCGCATTAGCTTTTTTCATGGTCATATCACATTGGCGGCTCATAGTCATCCCCCTTCTTTGTTTCCCGATGAGGCAGTAGTGGCTGAGTCTACCTTCCCACCTCTTGATGGCTTTAGAGCTCATCAAGACTTGTTGCAACTCTAGATATCCAGTCAGAAGAGGTACAAGAAAGGTCACACGGGCTTGTGGACATTTTAGCATCTGCAGGACCTTCTAGGGTAGCTCTTCCTATAAATGAAGCTATTCTGGAGCCTGTCAGGATTTTATGGAAGACTCCTTTTTCTCTGCCTCCCATTGCCAAAAGGGTGGAGAAGAGATATTATGTCCATTCACAGGGATTCAAGCACTCTTACAGACACCCTCTTCCCGTCTCTCTTGTGGTCATGGCTGCCAATGAAATGGAAAGGGAAGGACACCAGGCCTCTACTCCAAAGGGAAAGGAAGCAAAAAAACTAGATCTGTTTGTCCAGAAATTTTATTCCACGGGAGATTTACAGCTCAGGATTGTGAACCGGCAAGCTCTGCTGGGTTGTTATGACTTCAGCCTGTGGTGTAATATCCTGAAATTCAAAGACAAGATTCCTGATGTGGCAAAGCAGGAGTTCTCTGCTTAGGTGGAGGAAGGCAAATTAGTTGTCAGAACAACATTGCTGGTGAGCCTGGATGTGACAGACTCCGCAGCTTGAGCTATTGCCTCTGCCATCACGATGTGATGTTCATCTTGGCTGCAGGAGTCACGCCTCTCCCCAGAGGTGCAACAAACAATTCAAGACCTCCCATTTGAAGGCCTCTCGCTGTTTTCCAGTAAAACTTGATGAAAGGCTTCAGAGCCTTAAGGATTCAAGGACGGCCCTTGAGTCTCTGGGGATCTATAAACTGGTGGCAAAAAGAAAGCCATTCCTTCCACAGCATTCCTAACAGTGCAAGCTATTCTTGCTGCATTCCCAGGACCTGTCCAAAAAGAGGGGCAGGGTTGCAAGATTCATCCTTCTCCTCCATCCTTCTCTTCAGCTGCCAACTCTTCTAGGCAACGTGGATCATCTAGCAGTCATTTCGACCCACTGGTTGAGAGCAGTGTACCATTCCCCACTAAAAGAAAAGGAGTACTTGTGGCACCTTAGAGACTAACAAATTTATTAGAGCATAAGCTTTTGTGAGCTACAGCTCACTTCATCGGATGCATTCCCCACTGTTTCATCTTTCCCGACCCCTATTATTACCAGCCACCTATCATGCTTCCTACGTGCTTGGACCTGCATCAGAGGGTCCTTAAGCATAGTAGAACAGGGATACACTCTTATTTCTTCTCCCCCTTCCTACTTCTCTTCAGGGACCACTCTCACGGGAGCATACTATTTCAGGAGGTTCAGTCTCTCCTTGTGGGGGCCATACAGGATGTTCCCATGTCATTCAGAGGGAAGGGATTTTATTCCCACTACTTCCTAATCCCAAAGGCAAAGGGGGGAAGGGGATTTTCAGGCCTATTTTAGATCTGAAATTCCAGATGGTCACTCTAGTGTCTATTATCAATTCCTTAGACCCAGGGACTGGTATGCTGTTCTTGACTTAAAAGATTCTTATTTTCACGTGGGAATTCACCAGAGCCACTGAAAAATTCTTAGGTTCATGGTAAACGGATTCCACTACAAATTCTCAATGCTGCCTTTCAGACTATCAGCAGCGCTTTTTGTTTTCACAAAAATGTATGGCTTTAGAAGTGCCATTCCTGTGAAAGTCAGAACTCCATGTATTCGCAAAAAAGAAAAGGAGTACTTGTGGCACCTTAGAGACTAACAAATTTATTTAAGCATAAGCTTTCGTGAGCTACAGCTCACTTCATTGGATGTATTTCCTTACCTGGATGACTGGCTAGTCAGAAGCCGATCCAGGTTTCAGGTACTTTTCAGCCACTATTTAATCCACTTTTGACATGCTAGGGCTACTAATTAATACAGAGAAGTCCATCCTGTCTCTTGTTCAAATAATAGAATTCATTAAAGCAGTCCTGGACTCTACAAAGGCCAGGGCTTTCCTACCACAGAAGATGTTCCAAACAATGTAACTCATTGCTCTAGATATAAAGGTGCACCCTAACATCACAGTTTGGAAATGTCTCAAACTTTTAGGATACATGGGAGTGTGCATCTATGTGGTGCAGCATGCTAAGACTGCATCTACATCTATATCAGACATCTACATGGTTGGATAGCCTCATATTGGATCTAGTTTGGGAAGCTCACTTATGTCACCTTCAGACTCAGGCCCTTTGGACTCCCCAGGATCCAAGTCTCCATATAAATATCATGGAGCTATGAGTCATCCATATGGCTATGGCTTTTATGGCATTCCTTCCACACATCAGAGAGAGGAAGTTATTGGTGCTCATGGACAACACAGCATCTATGCTTTTATGTAAACAAGCAAGGAGGGGCCCAATCCACAAAGTTATGACAGGAGGCAAACCTTCTGTGGAATTTCTGCATCACCAGTTTCATCAACCTGAAAGCTGCTTACCTTCCAGAGCTCAGAACACTCTGGCAGATTGTTTGCAGGCCACTATGTATGGTCTTTTCGACTGGACATTTCCAGGTTCATTTTCCAGGGGTAGGGAACTCCCCAAGTGGATCTGTTTGCAACAAGAGAAAACAAAAAATGTCGTCTTTTTTTGTGCCTGGTCAAGAGGCCTTTTGTATATCCTCCCTCCAGTTGCATTCCTGCCCAAAGTCTTATCCAAAGTCAAACAAGCCTGTACAAATTCCTTCTCCTCCAGCAGAACTACCACTCAAACTCTGGTTGTATTTGTTTATGCTACTGATTGACCAATGTTGCACTTCTTAATAAAGTGGTGGCTCACTGGGCCAGGTTGATGGTGTCTTCCGTGGCTTTTCTGGCTCGAGTGCCAAGTCTGGATATTTGTAGGGTGGCAAGTTGGTCATCATTCCATACATTTGTCTCTGACGGTGCCATCTGTCATTAATCCACTACATACCTTTTTTTTTTAAAGGTTTCAGAGATCACAGATGAACTAACTACTCTGCCTAAAAGAGCTCAGTTGGCTGCTGCATTTATTACTTATCTTTCTGCTGCTCCAGAGGATCAGCGAAAAATTAGTTTGGATGAATGGACAAAATCAGCTGGTCTTGAAAGTACGTATTTTGTTTTCTTTGACATGAAGACAAGTGAGAGATATTGTTAATTTTACAAAGTGAGAGATATTGATAATTCTAATACATATTTTTGTTTATAATTTTTGGAAATTCATAATGCTTTGACAGATTAATAAAACTACTTTCATATTGGGAAAAATAATCCCAACTATACATACAAAATAATGGGATCTAAATTAGTTATTACCACTCAAGAAACAGATCGTGGGATCATTGTTAATAATTCTTTGGAGACACTCATGCTCAGTGTACAGCTTTATTCGAAAAAGCTAATAGAATGTTAAAAACCATTAGGAAAGGGACAGATAATAAGACAGAAAATGTCATCATGCCACTATATAAATCTATGATTTGCCCACACCTTGAATACCAGATCCAGTTCTGGTAGCCCCATTTAAAAAAAATATTAGAATTGGAAAAGGAGCCAAGAAGGGCAACAATGATTAGGGGTATGAACCAGCTTCCATATGAGGAGAGAGTAAAAAGAAAGGGACTGTTCATCTTAGAAAAGAGGAGACTAAGGGGGGATATGATCAAGGTCTTTAAAATCCTTAATGGTATGGAGAAAGTGAATAGAAATTATTTACCCCTTCACATAACACAAGAACTAGGGGTCAACTGATGAAATTAATAGGCAGCAGGTTTAAAAGAAACAAAAGGATGTAATTTTTCACACAGTGCACAGTCAACCTGTAGAACTCATTGCCATGGGATGCTGTGAAGGTATAACTGGATTCAGAAAAGAAGTAAGTTAATGGAGAACAGGTCCATCAAAAACTATTAGCCATGCTCTGTATGTCACTAAACTTGCAACTTGCAGAAGCTGGGACTGACTGATGGGTTGGATCACTCAAAATTGCCTTGTTCTGTTTATTTCCTCTGAAGCATCTGGCACTGTCCACTGTCAGAGACAGGATACTTGGCTAGATCGACCATTGATCTGACCCAGTATGGCTGTTCTTACGTTCTTATGTATGTTAGCTACATGTAGGCACAACTGTGGCAATCATCAGTGATCTCAGTTTGCTATCCCGGATGGGAAAATGCCAAAGATTAATTCTTCTTCCAGGTGTATGTCTTCCCAAGAATTCACAACAACATAAACCTGAACAGACTGTAATGTCTTTTGATTGCATATAGGCACACAATCACTGCAGAGAAATAAATGGTGGAAAGTATAGATCCTCTTACTTGGTGGAATATTGTTAATTTGCTTATCCCAAAAATGAGGGATGGTCTGATGGCAATCATTTCTTTATCCTTTATGTATTAATAACACTCTCCTATAACATCAGAGATATAGCAAATATCAGTAATTTAAAAAAAATTATGAAGGAAATATAAAGAACTGTATTGTATACAGAATCTCTTGTGACTGGGGACATATAATACAAACAGAATATAAATGTCAGCACAGGTACATGGTATATAATTAACAAATCCATCTTTAATTTGCCAGAATTTGATATGAGGCGGTTTCTGTGCACAGAGAGTGAGCAACTAATTTGGAAAAGTGAAGGTTTACCCTCAGATGACCTTTCAATAGAAAATGCTCTTGTGATCTTGCAGGTAAACAGTTCTGAATTTTTTGTTTCTTTTCTTGGAGACATTTTCTCTGTAACTGGTTGAAGCATGTTGTTTTTCTGGGTTCTTTGATAACCTCATTCAATCTTTATTATCTTGTTAGTACTTCTGAAGGCACAGACATTACAGAAATAAAATATTTATGCTACTTGTTTATATATACAACTCTGATTTGTCTAAAATGAAAGGAACAAAACTGTTCCATCATCTATGCATTTTGCTTTTTTGCTTTTATCATTTTAATCTAAAAATCCAAAAGGAAAGGCTCTCTGTCTATCAAATTAGGCCAAACGTGAGTTATCTTTAGCGTTATTACAATCTTTTGAGAATTATCCACTGAGTTGTAAATGTGCATTTTTGTCATTTTGATTGCCAAGAAATATAAAAAATGCCACATCCTGCAAACACTTTTATAGATTTATAAATTCATAATTTTAAGGCCAGAAGGGACAATTAGATTATCTAATATGAGACGTATGACATAGAATTTCACCCAGTTACTCCTGTATTGAGCCCAATAACTTGTGCTTGATAAAGCATATCTTCTAAAAAGGTATTTGCTCTTGATTTGAGGACTTGAAGACATCTAGAAAAGGAGAATTCTCCACTTCCTTTGGTAGTTCCAGTGGTTAATCACCCTCACTGTTTAAAAAAAAAAATCTATGCCTTATTTCAAATTTGCCTTTGTTTTGCTTTAACTTCCAGCCATCAATTCTTGTTATGCCTTTTCCCACTAGGTTAAAGAGCCTCCTAGTACCTGTTATTTTCTTCTTATGAAGGTATTTTTACACTGTAAACATGTCAGATCTCAGTGTTCTTTTTGATCATATTTACAGAGTAAGCTCTTTAAGCCTCTAATTGTAGGTTTTTTTCTGGCCCTGGAATAATTTTTGTGGCTTTTCTCTGTACCTCTCCAGTTTTTCAACATCATTTTTTTAAAGTGTGGACACCAGAACTCTACAGAGTATTTCAGCAGAGGTAAAATCATGTTCCTGCTCTGAATCACTGCTTCCCTCTTTATACATCCAAGGATCACATTAGCGATGTTTGGCACAGCATCATACTGGTAGCTCATGTTGAGTTGTTTTTCCACTATGACTCCTGTTTTTTCTCAGAGTTGCTGCTTTTTCAATCACTGCTTTCTAGGATAGTCTCTCACATATTATCTCTCATGTGTTGAGGTTATTCTAGTGAGTAGTTTCATCCCCTTTAAAGCAATGTGCATTTCTGCCTCTACAATTGAAATTATGACTGGCTGTTTTGTGGGTCAAGTAACCGTGGCAAATCTGGCTACTTCACCTTCCTACTGGACGTGTGCATCAAGGTTCATTTTCAATCTGGCCCTTTGTTTTTAAGATGATATACAGGAGCCGAGTATTCTTTATCTCACCAAGGCAGAATCCCTGTCTCCCTTTCTTCTTGTTAATTTGTCTTCTTCAAACTCCACATTTCTCACTACATCGGACCCCAAAGTGGGATGTAGTCAGAGAGCCTCATACTGAAGACTTGGTTTTATACAAACATGTTACTGGCAATATGCTAGATTCTTTCCTCCTGTAATCCTGTCTAAAACAGACCAGTCTAAGAAAGGAAGAGTTTTTTGAGCTGGTTGAAATGGGGCTGGTCATGACTTTTTGAAGACAGGAGTCCAAACCTGGCTGTACCTCTCAGCAGCCACAAACTCTCCTTCCACTTAGCACAACAGCACTCTTTGAATGGTCACTGTATACTTAGGAAATGACCAGCAATTAAGGTGTTGAACACTTAAGTATAAGACAATGTAGTAAGGGTTAAAATCTCAGTGTTTGGAATATATCCCATACATCTGTTTGCAGCCTTCTAGCATGGCAGACCTGGTCATAATATACATTCCAGCTTACTAATCGCTAACACAGCTTATTATTATCCAGATTCTGTGTATATATAAGATTCATTCTTATATAGATAATGAATGGTTTTCCATTGGGGCACCAGCTATTAGTTAAATGAGTTTTTATTAAAAGGAAAGCCTACCACATCATTAATATGAAGGTTATAATGTGATGATGACTTAGTGGTACTAATTATAATACAGAATACTACACATAATAGTGTCTGCAGGATTATGACACTGGTTTTCTTTGTGACTATAGGCAAACAACAGTCTTTACCTATTTCCTTGTCTGTAAAATGACCATAATAATACTCCTTTGTAAAGTGCCCTCAGATGTACAGATGAAAAGGGCTATATTTTTGTCAGAGAGAAAAGAAAACTGTGGGGCTGAAAGAAGAAGACATACTGCTAACAAGGCACAAAGTGGTGGTAGTAGTGGATGTAAATGACAATATAGTAATAGTGCAGAGAGAGAGGGAACAGATGTGTTGAACTTCAGTGGACCCACCATCTGGGAATATAATTGTATTACAAAATATTTGTCTTCTTTTGCCAAATTCAGTCGCTGTGGTTCTGTTATTAGGCTGCCTCCTTTGATCAAGCAGTTCAGTAATAATAACAGCTGTTGAAATTTTTGACTCTTCAGTGTTATTTATATTTTTTGGAAATGAAGAAATATGTTAATTTCATATTTTCTTCCTAAAACCAGATTGTAGCATATAATAATTTTTTTTTCAGAGTCGAATTTGTCCCTATTTGATCGATCCTTCTTCAAGGGCTACAGAATGGTTGAAGACACATTTGAAAGAATCTCGCTTGGAAGTTATTAACCAACAGGTCCAGTATTTATTCTTAATCCTAGATCTTCAGTTCTGGCTGGGCTCTGCTGGCCCCAGGACCCCACAGTGTGGATTGAGGGGAAGTGTGATGGTATTCACTGATAATGGAGCCAGGTTCTTGGGATTATGTCATTTCACACAATGTTCTAGGAAGAAATAACTACATATGCTGGCTCACTTTTTCTAAAACTACTGGGAAGCCCTTTTACTATATATATTATACCAAAAGATTATGTAAAATTGGCAAATTCAATTAACATTTTACATACTTTTAACATTAAAAAGTTTACTTGTTAAACTTGTTACAAGTTTACTTGTTACAAATTTGGTGCTCTAATTTTAAAAATAAAATTATTCGTATTTACAGTTTTAATAGTGATGATAGGTTGACTTGAGTAGCAGAGACATCAGATTATTTAAAATTATAGGGCCAGATCCTTTACCCTGTCACCTGCTTTATATTCCTTCCACACAGAATGATTTCATAGCAGCAAGTTCTTATGGTGAACTTTTCTCATGCTCTTTTAATTTTTTTAAATAAAGAGAAGGTGTTTTGGGACCACATCCAAAATTTTTGACTAAAGTAGTCTCAGTCTTTTTAATCTGAATTAATCTCTTCTTTACTAAAGATTTTCCAAAGTCCTATGATTTACCAGACAAAGCCATGTTTCATAGCTTAGATGTAAAAAAGGCTATTGGTTGTTACCATGAAGAACTACTTACTGTAAGGCCCCGTTGGGTCTAGAACTGAGACCTGTAGATCTGCTAGGCTGCTGACATCGCTATGCTGCCACACAGCAACAGCTGTAATCAGCACGTGCTCCACTGCTCATGACCTGCTGTGGACATAAACTATGGATAGTATTGCCTTAAGGGGTCTGACAGGCAGCAACCTCATTGCTCCTGTTGGGCTCCTCACCCTATATAAACACAGTGGGCATTCCAGGAATGTCCAGGCAACAGTGTGGATCTCCTCTAGCTTTCATGACCATTCCTGTTCCTTGCTCTTGAGCTCCTGGCTTTGACCTTGGCTTGATTTGGACTTTGCCTTCGAACCGGACCCTGAAACCTGACTCAGATTCTGAATCTTGGTATTGACCCTGTCCTGAAACTTGACTATGAACTCCTGCACTGCTCCCAGCCTCTGGTTTGACTCAGTTCTGACCCTGTGCCCTGACTGTCCTTGCTGGGATCCTGAGAACTATACTTAAAAGCCGTTTTGTGGTGTTGGAAAGAGAACCAAAGAGCTTGCTATTTTGGGGCAGAAACTATCTCAGCTTCACCAGATTGAGTGTGCAAGAAAGACTCAGGGTCCATTCTCCTAGAGTAGTAACAGTTTCTACAGTTTGTCTTTACAATATGTCTAAAGGTGAAATTGGAAAGATAGCATGTCAAGTTCATGTCACTCTAGCATTATTCTTATTTTGAGACATGAGCAGATGCTCATTTTGGGAGAGCAGTCCTTGTTCTCTTGAATAGGTAGTATCTCCGCTATTCAACAGTGTCAATGTCTGCTGGACTGCTACAGTGGAGAGCCACAGACGCAACTTCACAAAGGAGAAAAGAAGACTACATAATAGTTATTCCCAAATACACTGTTTCTCTGCTTTTGACTATTAATAATGTTTCCTGGTTGTGAGCTGGTGTATTGATACAACCGAACCGCTTTTGATCAGATGGAGCATTGCCTCGGAGTTGGCTCCCTCTGGTGGGGCAGTCAGTCAGTTCCTGTTGCCTGAGTCCCCCTGGGGTATGTGGGTTTTCCCCTTATACTTGGTTGGGTCAGCTGGTCTAGTGCTTAGGGGGTCTAGAAACTCCTTCAGTTCTTAAGTCTCTCAGGGGTTGGTAGGGGAAGTCAGGCCTGCTCACTCCACTGGGTTCCAAGTCAAGACCCTTAAGCCTGTCTGGCTGCAGTATCTGAATTAACCCCTTGATTGCTGGGCCTGCATGGGGTATATATCCCTGACACTGGCAGTAGAGAGGTACCAAAATATAGTTAAGTGAAGATGTGTTTTGTGGTCTTGGTTGCAGATCACTTGATCTGATGTCCCTGGCATATCAGTTTTACTGCTTTAAATTCTTCAGTGACTTGCTTGGCAGGACATGTTATTCCTAGAATGTGAATGCAGAGACAAATATATTTAATGTATAACAGTTACGGGTAACTATAATACTTTTTTGACAAAAGCATCTTACGGTGTGCATCCTTAAAGAGATATAGATTCTTTGCACAATTTTTAGTATTTCCACAATTGACTAAAATATATTAATATTAAGAAACTAAATAAATTAATAGGCATTAATTTTTATTTACACAGGATGCTAGTTTCATTACTGTTCTTGAGCTGGCAGTGAGATTTGGGAAAACACTTATTCTACAGGAGATGGATGGAGTAGAGCCAGTTCTTTATCCGCTGTTAAGAAAAGATCTTGTTGCTCAAGGTAAGTGCCTGACAGTTTGCGGGAGAGCTGTTTTAGATATCTGTGAATTAAATCAATGTACCTAGTACAGAATCTAATTTTTAACTTACTACTTTATAGAAACATTAATGTTGGTTAGGATCTTGCTCTTTTATGTTGACCTTCCGCTACTCATGTAATGTGTGATCTGTGTTGGAAATATTTAAGTATAGTTAAAGTTCTCTCAAATAGGATAAAACAAGGTACATTGAATCATTTTAAAGTTTAAGTTGATTTCCAAGTCGTACTTTGAAGTACATGCTTTTGTTTGGGATCGCTAACCCTTACAGAGTCCAAAAATTTAAGTGTCTTAACCTAGGGCTGGAAATCAGCTTTTTAGATTGTTAGTATTGCTGTTTCTTTTTAATTTTATTAGATAACTACAGAAAAAGAGAAACATCAAAATGAGGATGGAGCGGTAAAATAGTTATCCACAGGCTGTGAGGTCCAGTGAGCTGATGGGATAAAGTGCAAGAAAAATTGATATACATTTCATAGTATATTCAAGAAGATAGACAAGGCCAAAAAAGAGTTTGAAGAGCAACTAGCCAAAGACTCAAAAAGTAATAGCAAGAATTTTTTTAAGTACATCAGAAACAGGAAGCCTGCTAAACAACCAGAGGGGCCACTGGACGATCAAGATGCTAAAGGAGCACTAAAGGACGATATGGCCATTGCAGAGAAACTAAATGAATTCTTTGCATTGGTCTTCATGGCTGAGGATGTGAGGGAAATTCCCAAACCTGAGCCATTCTTTTTAGTGACAAATCTCAGGATGTGTCCTAGATTGAGGTGTCATTAGAGGAGATTTTGGAACAAATTGATAAATTAATCAGTAATAAATCACCAGGACCAGGTGGTATTCACCCAAAAGTTCTGAAGGAATTTAAATGTGAAATCGCAGAACTACTAATTGTGGTTCTTCGAGTGTTTGCTCATGTCGATTCCATTTTAGGTAGCGCGCACCAATGTGCACAGTTGCTGGAGATTCCTGCCTTAGCGGTAGCCGTAGGGCACTGTAGTGGCGCTCCCATGCTACAGTATATCAGGCGCCGGCGGCCCTGTGCCCCCCTCAGTTCCTTCTTACTGCCCGTGGTGGTTAGTCAGAGCACCTTCCTTGCGTAGCAAGGGCTAGCGGTTTTCTTCTTGTCCAACTTCATGCCTTAGGGCCTTCTGTAAATAGTTAGTTGATAGTGTTAGTCAAGTAGCTGTTAAGTATAATGGTTAGTTAGCAGTTAGAGTCTCAGGCATCGGTTGCCCTCGTCCAAGCGGTCCCCTCGATGTTGGTCATCATCTAGGAGGGGCCGTTAGGGGTCTTGGCGCCGGTTTCATTCGCCCTGGTACCGGTCCTTAGACAAGCGGCGTTACTTCTCATCGCCCCAGCGTTTGTCCACCAGGGTCAGCAGATAGATGCAGGCCTCATTGGCCCCGCCCTTGTCTCCAGAGGGGCAGTGGTTGGGATCAGACCGAAACTTCAGCCCATCGCCCAAAAGGGTCAACTTGCCACCAACTGGGGAGTCCGGAGTGGCACCGGTATTGGTGCCAGTGCAATAAGGACAGTAGACTCCCCAGTGGCAGTACTGGGACTAGTGTGGGGTGCTGATGGTACCGGTTCAGTATTCTCAACTGTCCCTGGCCGCATCGGACAAGCTGACTGCAGCACCACCAGCACCACTGTCAGAGTGTGGTGCCGAGGCAGCGCACCAAACCCCGACACTGAGAAAGAGGGGGACAGCACCCTCCCGGAGGCAGTGCAATCATTGTTGTCCCCAGACGAGGCAGTGGCCGGTCCCTCCCATCCTAGCAGTCCTCCGGACGATTTTAAAAAGCACCAGGCTCTCCTTAAACGGATGGCGGAGAATCTGTCCCTATAGATTGAAGAGGTGACTGAAGAAATAGACGACCTCTTCAATGTCATCTCAGCCACCACTCCAGCAAAGATGGCCTTGCCCATCCACCCAGAGGTGCTCAAGTTAGCCAAGTCTGTGTGGCAAACCCCCTCATCTATTCCACCTACCTCCAAAAAGGCGGAAAAGAAATACTGTGTCCCTGCAAAGGGCTTTGAATATCTGTATACTCACCCCCCACACCCCATGGCATCCCTGGTCTTGTCCGCGCTGAACGAAAGGGACAGACAGGGCCACCCCAGCAGAACGCCCAGAAATAAAGAGGCAAAGAGACAGACGACTTATTTGGGAGGAAAGTTTATTCGAAGGCCAGCTTACAGTTCTGGGTCTCCAACCACCAAGCTCTGCTAGGGGGTTATAACTTTAACCTGTCGGACTCCCTAAATAAGTTCATGGAGGCCCTCCCATAGGATCGTGCCTAAGAGTGCTCCACCTTGCTGAGCAAAGGCACAGCAGTAGCCCCCGGAGTCCTCCAGATGGCCTGGGATGGGACAGCAGTGATCGTGCAACGCAGCGCTTGGCTGCAAGCTTCTGGGCTGTCCTAGGAGATACAGACCACAATACAGGACTTGCCATTCAAGGGTTTGGGGCTCTTTCCTTAGCTAACTGACTCTAGGCTCCATGGGCTCAAGAACGCCCAAGCCATCCTCCGTTCTTTGGGTTTGCACACCCTGCAGCAGTCCAGGAAACTGTTCTGCCTTCCGCCTCCTCCTCCTCTGATGCAGTCTCGGTCCTGGGAAGCTCCCAGATCTGGCTTCTACAGGAGGAAGGACAAAGATAAAGAGCCTAAGCAGTGCTACCTATCTGCCTCTCGCTCATCTGCGCAGCCTGACCCTCCCAAGAGTCAGGGAGGCCAGAAACAATCATTTTGTGGACATGCTCGAGGACAGTGCCCCAGCCAGTGCACCGCATCCACCCTTCCTTTTCCTCAACCACCTCTGCCCTTTCCAGTCGGTCTGGTCCCGGGTCATCTCAGACCGTTGGGTGCTAGACACGGTTTCTTCAGGCAACACCCTGCAATTTGCAGCCGACTGTCCCTTCCACCCCCGGTTTCCCATCCCCCTTCAGGGACCCCTCTCATGAGCAACTTCTCGTACAGGAGGTCGAAAACTTCCTACACCTGGGGGCAATGGAAACAGTCCTGTGGAACATGGAAGCCAGAGGCTTTTATTCACATTACTTCCTAATTACGAAGGCAAAAGGGGGCCTCAGACCCAGCCTAGACCTGCGTTGCCTCTATAAGTCTCTCAAGAAGCTGAAGTTTCGCATGGTCTCCCTAGCCTCCATCATTCCCTCCCTGGATCTGGGAGACTGGTACACCACCCTAGAATTGAAGGACGCATACTTTTGCATCTCCATCTCCCGGGCACCGGCTCTTCCTCCATTTTACATTGGGCAGGTGCCATTTCCAGTTTACGGCTATGCCCTTTAGTCTCTCGTCATTCCCGAGGGTATTCACAAAATGCATAGTGCCAGTGGCTGCTTACCTGAGACGTTGAGGGGTCCAGATATACCTGTACCTCAATGACTGGTTGTTAAAGGGACAGTCCCCGGATCAGATACGGAGGCATCGTGACCTGGTATGTTCCACTTGTCATGACCTGGGGTTGATTATAAATGAGAAAGTCAACCCTAAACCCAGTACAATGCATAGAATTCATTGGGGTGGCCCACTTGCTCACTGCCGCCCATATGTGCCTGAGACTGCTTGGCCACATGACGGCATGTACTTACGTGGTCCGGCACTCGCATCTCTGCCTTAGACCCCTTCAAGCGTCGCTAGAGTCAGCCTATGTCCCCAACTGCCACAGCATGGACAAGGTGGTCAGGATCCCGGACGAAATACTCTTATCCCTCGCCTGGTTTCAGGATCCTGCGTCGGTGCTGAAGGGAGTTCCCTTTGCGACCCTGGCCTCGTCAGTGACCCTGGTCTCCAACACCTCAGACCTGGGATGGGGAGCGAACTTGGGCTCTCTCAGCTCTCAAGGTCACTGGTCCAGTCGCGATCGCATTCTACATATCAATGTCAGAGAGCTCAGGGTGGTTTGACTGGCCTGCTAAACTTTTCTTCCTCAGATTCAAGACTGGGTGGTTCAGGTCCTGACGGACAATATGGTTACAGTCTTCTATATCAGCAGGCAGGGCGGAGCCATATCATGCCCTCTGCCAGGAAGCCTTCTGGCTTTGGGATTTTTGCCTGGAGCACAATGTCCATCTCGTAGCCGCTCACCTTCCAGGGATCAGGAACAGGATGAAAGGTTGCCCTGTATCCACTCAAAGAATTTCTTCTTGGATCACTGCCTGTATTCGCTTCTGCTATGACCAAGTGAACGTGCTGCCTCTGGCGATTGTCATGGCCCACTCTACCAGGGCACAGGCCTCCTCACCAGGTTTTCTGGCCCATGTGCCTATCCAGGACATCTGCAGAGCAGCCACCTGATCCTCTGTCCATACCGTTACGTCCCACTATGCGCTGACCCAGAAGCCCGGGAGGATGCTGGCTTTGACAGGGAAATACTGCAAGCTGCTAAACTGTGAACTCTGAGCTCACCTCTGTGGATACTGCTTGTGAGTCACCTAAAATGGAATCGACATGAGCAAGCACTCGAAAAAGAAAAAAGGTTACCTCCTTTCATAACTGTTGTTCTTCGAGATGTGTTGCTCATGTCCATTTCATTTCCCGCCCTCCTACCTCGCTGTCGGAGTTGCTGGCAAGAAGGAACTGAGGGGGCACAGGTCTGGCAGTGCCTGATACACCACTGAATGGGAGCGCCACTACAGGGGGCGCCACAGCTGGCCCTACAGATAACACTAAGGCAGAAATATCTGGCAACTGTGCACATGGACGCGTACACACCTAAAATGGAAAGGACATGAGCAACATATTTTGAAGGACAACAATTACGAAAGGTAGGTAACTGGTTTATGTAACCTATCATTTAAATCTGTTTCTGTACCAAACGACTGGAGGATAGCTAATATGATGCCCGTTTTTAAAAAAGGCTCCAGAGGTGATCCTGGCAATTACAGGCCAGGAAGCCTGACTTCAGTACCAGGCAAATTGGTTGAAACTATAGTAAAGAACAGAATTGTCAGACACACAGATAAAGATAATTTTGTTGGGGAAGAGTCAACATGGTTTTTGTGAAGGGAAATCATGCCTCACCAATTTACTAGAATTCTTTGAGAGGGTCAACAAACGTGCACAAGGGGGATCCAGTGGATATAGTGTACTTAGATTTTCAGAAAGCCTTTGACAAGGTCCCTCACCAAAGGCTCTTAAGCAAAGTAAACTGTCATGGGATAAGAGGGAAGGTCCATTCATGGACTGATAACTGGTTAAAAGATAGGAAACAAAGGGTAGGAATAAATGGTCAGTTTTCAGAATGGAGAGAGGTAAATAGTCGTGTCCTCCAAGGATCTGTATTGGGACCAGTCCTATTCAACATATTCATAAATTATCTGGAAAAAGGGGTAAACAGTGAGATGGCAAAAATTGCAGATGATGCAAAACTACTCAAGATAGTTAAGTCCAAAGCAGACTGTGAAGAGCTGCAAAGGATCTCACAAAACTAGGTGACTGGGGAACAAAATAGCAGATGAAATTCAATGGTGATAAATGCAAAGTAATGCACATTGGAAAACATAATCCCAACTGTACATATAAAATGGTAGGGTCTAAATTAGCTGTTACCACTCAAGAAAGAGATCTTGGAGTCATTGTAGATAGTTCTCTGAAAACATCCACTCAATGTGCAGCAGCAGTCAAAAAGGCTAACAGAATATTGGGAATCAATAAAAAGGGATAGATAAAAATACAGAAAATATCATATTCTCTCTATATAAATCCATGGTACGCCCACATCTTGAATACTGCTTGCAGATGTGGTCATCCCATCTCAGAAAAGATATATTGGGATTAGAAAAGGTTCAGAAAAGGGCAACAAAAATGATTAGGGGTATGGAACAGCATCTGTATTAGGAGAGATAAATAAGATTGGACGATTAAGGGGGGATATGATAGAGGTCTATAAAATCATGACTGTTGTGGAGAAAGTACATAAGGAAATGTTATTTACTCCCTCTCATAACACAAGAACTAGGGGTTACCAAATGAAATGAATAGGCAGCAGGTTTAAAAGAAACAAAAGGAAATATTTCATCACACAGTGCCCAGTCAACCTGTGGAATTCTTTGCCAGAGGATGTTGTGAAGTCCAAGACAATGACAGGGTTCAAAAAAGAACTAGATAAATTAATGGAGGATAGGTCCATCCATGGCTTTTAGCCAGGATGGGCAGGAGTGGTGTCCTTAGCCTCTGTTTGCCAGAAGCTGGGAATGAGCAATGGAATGGATCACTTGATGATTACCTGCTCTGTTCATTCCCTCTGGGCACCTGCCATTGGCCACTGTCGGAATACAGGATACTGGGCTAAATGGACCTGTGGTCTGACCCAGTATGGCTGTTCATATGTTCTTATAGTGGTTTGTTTTGATTCAGTTTAAAGGAATGATTTACAACTTTTCTTTACTTGTTAATAAAAAAAGGTGGTTTGATATATTGCACTTACTTTGTACTTGTATTTTTGATTGGACATTTTTAAAACAGAGGCCTGAAAGTTATGTTGGTCCCTGGTGAAGAATCTAAACACAGCCATCACCAACAGCAATCTAGTAACAGATTCTTATTTAGGGCTACTTTGACCCTTTTCTCCTAGCCCTGAAAATACAGAGGTACCTGAGTGTACTGTCCCATCACAATTCCTTCCCTGCTCCTCTGTTGCTTCCAGAAGGGAATAATTTGTGCAATCCCTTTACCAGATGTAGATTTTTTTCCCTTCCCATAGACCCTGCCAAATCCATTGATTTGTGCATTTCATGGCAAAATCAAGTCTTTGCCCCACTGTGCCCTCTCCTTATTCACCTGCTTCTGAGGGAAAGTAGAAGTCACACTACATCTGCTTTCTCCCCACATCCAAAGTGATGATCTGTAGGCTAGCCAGTGAGATAGTGATAAGCCTTATATCCCCTCTTTTCTCTGGGTGGCCGCATCAGGCTGGTCCACAATTGGATCTTATATCAGGCATATCTTCTGATTGTTTAGGTATAGACAGAAATTTCAGTAATGTACATTTACAGCTGCGTTAATTAACTGTTTCTTGCACATTGTGTTTAAATTAAATATATTTAGTGAAAGAACCACCTGTAGTGATTAATGGAATACTTCTTACCTTCATAGTCTGATAATTAGGTAGCACAGCATCTTTAGTTTCAAACTGTGCATTTTGGCATAAATGTACAACAGAGAGTGGTGAAATCATATTGGAACTACTAATACTACACAACACCAATAGGTTTCACATGAAGACTTTCCACAGACAATGTGGCCAGGTTCACTGCTAAACTCCTAATGCTTTCCAGCACTCCCAGAAACACAAAATGAGTATTAACCCATTTTAACTAGCCAATTAAGCTGGGTTTATACCTGCTGTGCATTTCTAGAATGGTGCATATCTCAGTACTGTTACAAGTAATGTGCCTCAAATTGTAGGATCTTTTGAACATGGCTTCAGCACCAGAGGAAGAAAGGAAGGGATCCTGGGTCAGATGGGGGGCGGGGCGGGGATGGGGGTGGGTGGGAAGGAAGAGGAGAATGACCCCTAGAACAAGTTACAGTAACCTTAGGGCTGCTCTAATTTACATCAGCTGTGAGCATTTCAGGGGCCCAGGGTAGGCAGAGTGCCCATGTTATGCCCCCACCTGCCCTCCAATGTGTCCCAAATGCCTCCTGTTTGGGATGATGAGTCAGTGAATATAAACCACCAGAGGATTCCTCTTTTGTAGAAAGAATCCCCAGTTGTGCAACTTGGAATGATTTTAAGTACACTTTGCATCATTCGCAGCAATTCAAAGAAGATTTAACCTGGCTGAGGCTCTGACTATTATTATTATTACTTTACCTCTAATGTAATTTTTTGCCATTTATGCTTTTCATTTACTTTTTTGTATTTGGATAATTAAAGCAGACTGATCTGAGTCTTTTTAGTATCTGGTTCTAATGCACTTCTACAATGCTGCTGTATTTTTATTTCCAACAATATAGGGGAAAGTTAATCTCATAAAAATATTTTAATTTATTTTTTATAATATTTATGAACATGGTTTTGTTAGTTTTATAAGACTATTTCTTTTAAACTAAACCTAAAATTTGGTTCTTAAGTTTTTTCACACGGTAGGTATTTATTTTCAGACAATTCTGGAATTTCCTAATCAAACTTAGGATAATATGTATGTATTTTTAATAGGACCACGATATGCTGTACAAATAGGTGACAAAATTATTGACTATAATGAAGAATTTCGCCTATTTCTGTCAACGCGAAACCCAAATCCCTTTATTCCACCTGATGCAGCTTCTATTATTACTGAAGTTAACTTTACTACAACAAGAAGTGGTTTAAGAGGACAGGTAGGCATTTAACATTTCTTATAATAAAATAATAATAATTAATAGACATTGGGCTGCATTCATCTCTGGATACACCTTGACTTCTGACAACATAGACCTGACAGAGGCCCCCATTGACAGAATATAGCTGCAATCTCCGATATGTTGTAAGGAGTAGGAGGTTATAATGCATCAAAAAAGTTTAAACAATAAAATCATTATTAAAATAATTAATTAAATTAAATTAAAAATTGTAGCTTTTTTTTTTTATGTACCTTACAATCAAATCATAGACTGGCAGGTGTAAGTCTTCATCCATCTTACACCTACTGAAATAAGTAGAAGTTCTCCATTGACTTTAACTGAGTCAGATTAAGCCCTAAATTATTAGTTACATTTGTAAGCGCATTCATGGTGCTTTTGAAATTTTAGCAAAACAGTTCTCCAGACTTCTATCCTTGCCAAACTGTACTGCTGGTCTCAAAATACTTTGCCTTGTGGTGAAGAAGAGGTCAATGAAATCTAAAGACTGAATGTGTTAGGTCTTCCACCAAATTGCAGGGAGTTGCTGAGAGTTTGGTCTATAACATTTAGAGAGAAATGGGACAAATAGAGGGTCACTAGAAAAAATGAGGAATTAGAAAATAAAACCCCTCATCATTTCAAAACATTACTCATTGGGAAGCTAGTTTATTCAAAACTAACAAACATAAAATTTGACATTGGAGAAAAAGGTAAAACACTAAATATCTAGCTTAACCAGACATACAATTCATCTCTGCCTGCTGAAAACAGGAAAACAGCTGAGCAGCATTGGTAGGAGGGCTGTTTGAGTTAGCATAAAGTTGCTGGAAGAAGCCAAATAAACAGGTAAGAAATTACCATTATTTCTTATTGGATCTACTTATTGGTTATGTCTACATTATGAGCTAGATGCGTGCTTCCCAGCTCAGATAAACATACCTGTGCTAGCTCTCATCTGAGCTAGCACAGTAAAAATAGTAGTGCAGTTGCAGTAGCACAAGGAGCAGCAGCAGTGGTATGGACTAGTCACCACAAATATGTACCCATGGTATTCTGGTGCATTTGTATTTCATCTGGCTAGCCCTTGCCACTGCTCCCTGTGCATCAGTAGTTACACTATTATTTTTAGCTTGCTAAATCAGAGAGCTAGCATGAGTAAGTTTACACGAGCTGGGAAGCACGCCCCTAGCTTGGAGTGTAGATGTAGTCTTTGAAGTCCATTCTTTCTCCTGTTCTCATAATGTACTCCATTTATCATCACTGTATTTTATATACACAAGGGCTACGATACTGGACTTAGAGTCTAGTGTTTAAGCATGTGTTAAAAATGTTGGGTAATGTACATGGCCAAAATTGATGCATATATATTACTGAGGTTAGTATTCTCCTTGTTGAATACGTTGCTTTCCTCTTAGCTTTTAGCTTTAACTATCCAGCACGAAAAACCAGATTTGGAAGACCAGAAGACAAAACTCTTGCAACAAGAAGAGGAGAAGAAGATACAATTAGCTAAACTAGAAGAATCTCTTTTGGAGGTAAAATAAATATGTCCTACTGATTTCAGATTAACATAGTAGATCTAATACTGGTATCTGTTTAAAAGCCAGATACTAAAATTATGAGCAATAATGAGCTTAAGAATTTGTTTGGAGGGATGGGGAAAGGAAATGTGTAATTCCAGGGTGAATTGTAGCATTTCAGGACATTCGAGATTATCACAGCCACATTAGGATCAAATATCCAGTTAGTGCTTGAATTGCGTGGCTGGATGTAGGAGAGGTTCATATATCAGGCTACCACTTCTTACTGAAGTGGGTTGAAAAACGGAAAATGTTTATTAGTTTAGAAAATACTACTTCTCTTATTCTGAGTGATGAAAAATTGCCATATTTTCGGTCAGGAGACAGTCACAAAGGGTATGTACCCAATTTAATCAAGATATGTATGTTGAAATGTAGAAATTAAAAATAAAATCCACTAGGATGTATAGAGACTGAGTTGTGTATTACTTTTGTGCCTTCTGAAAATAAATACAGGAAATGTGTAAGATCTCAAAAAATTAAAATATGAAAATGAATTCAGAAAATGTGATTCTCACTTTTAATACTCTACCATTAGTATAAAGGTACCGATTGCCTATGAGCCATATTTCTCACTGACAATCTAGCAACTATGTACTATATAAACCGCCAAGGCGGGCTCGATCTTATCCCCTCTGTTTACAAGCAGTTCGGCTCTGGCAATGGTGCATCACCAGCAACAAACACATTCTGTCATCCTATTTGCCCGGATGCCAGAACGCAACAGCGGATCAACTAAGCAGAGACTTCTTCCAAACCCATGTGTGGGAGATGGTTCCCGGAATCCTCAAAGCCGTATTAAGACAATGGGGATTCCCCACAATAGACCTATTCGCTACTGCCCACAATGCCAAGTGTCCACAGTACTGCTCCCAGGCCAGACTGGGGCACAACTCCCAGGGTGACACCTTCCTTCCGAAATGGGAAGCTCCACTATTGTACACCTTCTCTCCAATCCCATTGCTGAGTCGCATCCTTCACAAGATTAGGCAAATCCAGGGTCATTCTCATTGCATCAATATGGGCCAGACAAACATGATTTCCATACCTGAAACAGATGACAGTGAAACCACCATGAACCCTTCCCCTAGTGCCTCATCTGCTGACACAGGATGCGGGATGTATCGGTCACCCCAACATTGCCGTACTCCACCTCAAGGCCTGGTTACTCCATGGATGAAAGGACTCGAGAGGGAATGTTCTACTAAAGTACAAGACGTACTACTGAACAGCCACAGACTAACAACAAGAAAGATGTATACGCATAAATGGAACCGATTCTGTACTTGGTGCCAAGACAACCATATTATTCCGCAGTCGTCCCCATTACCCCGTATCCTCAATTATATACTGGCACTTAAAACATCTGGGAAAAAAAACAGCTCTCTCAGAGTATATTTGGCTACCATCACCTCCTTCCACACCAAGGTGGACGAACTCACCATATTTGCTAATCCGTTGACTAAATGCTTCCTTAAAGGCATAACACCTATCCCACACTAAGAGACCTGACTCCTATGTGGGACCTCAACCTTGTTCTCCGCATTTTCATGGGGAAACTGTTTGAACCCCTTGCAACCTGTTCATTGTTACACTTATCTGTGGAGATGCCCTTCCTAGTAGCTAGCACATCAGCAAGAAGGGTGGGGGAACTAGATGCCCTAATGGCACACCCACCTTACACAACATTCCTCAAAGACAAATTAATTCTGTGACCACATCCTAAATTCATATCCAAGGTCGTATCAACGTTCCATTTAAATCATCCCATTTACTTACCTGTATTCTTCCTGAAACCACACACTGATAGCAGGGAGGCCTCTCTGGACGTCCACAGAGTTCTAGCGTTCTATATAGAAAGAACAAAAACATTTAGAAAATCATCCAGACTCTTTGTCTCCGCAACAGAATGATCAAAAGGTCAAACTATATACAGACAAAGACTATCCAAATCTATACTGACATATATCCAGTTGTGTTACCAAAACCACAATCTGACAGCTCCCTCTGGAGTATGCACAAACTCCACCAGAGCAATGTTGACATCTATGGCCTTTCTCAACAATGTGCCCATCGTGGACATTTGCAAAGCAGCTACTTGGGCATCAGCCCATACCTTTACTAAACACTATGCTTTAGAACAACAGTCAACTGCAGATGCTCCGTTTGGACTCTTGGTGCTATCCACCATACATAAACCAACTCTGAAGCTCCTCCCCTCCACTGAGGGGCACTGCTCAACAGTCACCTTCTTCTTGAAGAAGAAGAGAAGGTTACTCACCTTGTGCAGTAATTGAGGTTCTTCAAGATGGTTGTTCCTGTGGGTGCTCCCTACCCCACCTCCTCCCCTCTACTTCAGAATTTCACACTGATCCTCTGGGGTAGAGAAGGAACTGGGGGATGGTAGGCTGCACATGCTAGGTAGCTGCTTGGAGCGGCACGAGACGGCTGCCATGCATGAGCGGCCAACCAGGGCACTGCTACTACAAATATTTGATTACAAGCACAGGGCACCAAGACACCTGAAGTGGAGCATGCACAGGGACAGCCATCTCGAAGAACCTCAGATACTGCACAAGGTGAGTAACTTTCTCTTTAAAAAAAGTAAATAATATCCTTCCACTGTCCATTTACTTACCTCTGTAAGCAGGAAAGGGGAATAAGTTTATGAATTTGCTAGTTAGATTTTCAAGCTGAAATCTAACAAACTTTGTTTGCCAATTGGATAAGTATTAATAGAAGAACCCCTTTTTATTGAGTCCAGGGAATGTTGCTACTTTTCATACTAGGTTCTTTTTCAGTCAGCTTTTAACTCGAACAGTATTTCTTATCACTAGCTTATTCTTAACCAACCAACAAAGTATTAATTTATCCAGAACCATATTAGTATCAGCCACAGTTCACAACTCGTGTGTAGATAATACCAATCTTCTAGGCATGTATTACACACACAGTACAGTCTTGCAAGCAATTACCATAGACTAGAGTTGAGGCTCAGGAGTTATATCAAGGAACAAAGCAAATTATCAAGATTTTTTATTACATTTACTTATGATCATAAATTCTCAATTCCTAACACATTGATCACACTTTCAATGATTCACTTGTCTTTAAGGCACTGATTGTGGTTAGTACTCTTTGACTAGCTTGGGGTCGGCAACCTGCGGCATGCGTGCCAAAGGTGGCATGCGAGCCGATTTTTACTGGCACGCTGCTGCCAGCCAGGGTCCCGGCTGCTGGGCCCGCTCAGCTCGCTGCCTGCCTGGGTGAATGGAACTCCAGGCCGGCAGCAGGCTGAGCGGGGCCGGTAGCCGGGACCCCGGCTGGCAAGAGCCGGTGGACGGAACCCCAGACCAGCGGTGGGCTGAGCCACTCAGCCCGCCGCCGGTCTGGGGTTCCAGCTGCCAGCCCCTTGCCAGCCGGGGTCCTGGATGCTGGCCCCACTCAGCCCGCTGCCGGCTTGGGTGAATGGAACCCCCAGCTGGCTGAGCAGGGCCGGCGGCCAAGACCCCAGCTGGCAAGGGGCCGGCGACCGGAACTCTAGACCGTCAGCGGGCTGAGCAGGAGCCTGCAGACAGAACCCCAGACCGGCAGTGGGCTAAGCCTCTCAGCCCGCCGCCGATCTGGGGTTCTGTCTGCCAGCCCTGCTCAGCCTGCTGACGGTCTAGAGTTCCGGTCGCTGGTCCCTTGCCAGCTGGGGTCTTGGCCGCCAGCCCGCTCAGCCTGCTGCCGGCCTGAGCGAACGGAACCCCAGGCCGGCAGCAGGCTGAGTGGGGCTGGTGGCCAGGACCCTGGCTGGCAGGAGCAGGCGGACGGAACCCCAGACCGGCAGAAAGTTCTGTCTGCCACCCTGGTCAGCCCACTGACAGTCTATGGTTCTGGCCACTGGCCCCTTGCCAGCCAGGATCCCGGCCATCAGCCCTGCTCTGACTGCTGCCGGCCTGGGATACCAGCCTCTGGTCCCGCTCACCTTGCTGCTGGTCTGGGGTTCCATCGGGGGGGGGGCCCTATAAATGTGAAATTTATTACTGGCATGCAAAACCTTAAATTAATGAAGACTTGGCATGCCACTTCTCAAAGGTTACCGACCCCTGGACTAGATTGATCCAAAAGTGGACAAGTTTAGAATATTAAAAACAATTGCTTAAAGTTATTGTTTTCAGTCTCTAGGCCAATTTGCTTAGACATAGAAGGGAGTTAAAAACTAATATATGCTTACTTGAGGTCTTACTAGAGTGTGTGTAGACTTATCAAGATAACCTACAGTTATTTTTATGTGAAAAAATAGAAGGGGAAATAGTCTTTGAAATGAAACCTCACCACTTCTTTTCCTGTTCACCCTGGGATGGAGGAGAGTCCTTTCTGCGTGGCAGTTGCTCTTAAGATTCTGCAGCTTCTTGTTGGGTTCAGTCAATTTTCTTGAGCACATGGTGACCTCAGTTTTAGATACTAGAGTTTATGGGCTCTTTGGAGAGGCCCATTCTCTTATTCTTATGGGACACATGCCAAGTGGGTGCTCAGATTTCAGTTTAGGGTATATTTATGCTGCAGTGTAAGTCCAGGATTCAAACTCAGGGTTCATGCCTAACCCCTTCTGTCTACATATAAATCATGCTAACCCAGGGCTTGGACCTAGGGTCCCAGGACCCCACAGTGGGGAGGGTCTGAGTCTGAGTCAAGCTGGGACCCAGGTTCAAGCCTTATTGCTTTGCAGTGTAGATGCAGCCTCACTGCACTTGTGCTCTCGGAGTCTGCCAAAAGTGTTCCACAATCTCATGCTCTGACTTTCTTTGTCCTGTGTTCAGTCAAGTTTTCCCACACTGCAGCACAAACAAAGGGCTAGAGCGACCACATTTTAGGAAGGCACTGGGAAGTCAGGGGTGTAGGTGGTTGGAATTGAGCTGGCATAATGCAGTGTAAGATGCTGGAGTCCCAGCTTGGGACCCAGGGTTCAGCAATTCCTAACCTTAACTTTGCAGATGAGTGTAGACAATCAAGCCCATGGCTAACAAATGCAGGGTCTGCTAACTTGGGTTCTCCTAACTCTGGACTTACGTTGCATTGTAGACATATCCTTAGTTTTTCTGCTGTTTGCATTGGTATCCAGGAGATGGTGATGAGGTATAACAAATTTCTTCAATCTTTTTTTATCAGAGGCTTTTTAAGTTTGATTCATTTCAAAGGATTGTATTTCATTATTTGCCCCCACTGTCAGTTGGAGTACTCCCCTCCCCCAAGTAATTTCTTTTCATATTTAAAGGTTATATCCTTTTTTATATCTTCTAACATTTCTTCTTCCTTGTACCAGACAAATCCTATTACTTCTAGAGTACAACAATTATTTACAGTGAAAACTAACAATATTTCTTATAATCTTCTAATTTGGAGGATATACTCTGTACATTCGTAGAATCATAGATTTAGAAGGGATCGCAAGGGTCATCTATTCTAACCCACTGTCAAGATGCAGGATTTATTGTGTCTAAACCATCCAAGACAGATGGCTATCCATCCACTTTTGAAAACCTCCAGTGAATGAGATTCCACTACTTCCCTAGGCAATTTGTTCCATTGTTCTACTGTTTTTAGATTCTTTGATTGTACATAAGCATTTCACATTATTTAGGACTTACAATACAAGGGATATTTTCCACATATAGAATGAGGTAGATCTGACTTTCAACACAAACAAATCTGTAGTTTCTAATTTGAGGTGAAAGATGGATTATTCCTGGTATATTTGATTAATAAGGAAAATGATGTGTAGTTCATAATTTGGGATGAAAACATGGTTTGGATTTCTTGGGATGACAGGCAGTTTGCCCAGTTTGCCCTTCAATCTTGCAGCCATACTTCTTGTTTGTTTAACTTGCAGCTTCCCCACCCATCTCTTGAGCCAGTCAAAAGGTGCAATAGGCCACATTACATAGGAAAACAGGGTGTGACGGTTGGTTGGTAACTTGGAGTTCTTTTTAGTGAGGTTGGGAGTGAGAAAGCGGTTTTGCCCATATGCAAATAATGAGAGATTTTTGCCTAGGTTATTAAGAATACTCTTAGCCATTTTAGTTTCTATTCTTGGGAAAGGAACTCCCAACTTTGGCTTATCCTGTGGGTCCTTAGAGAAAGTGTCTCAAATTATGTGAAACATTTTAAAAATTGTCTTTACTTCTTAGATAGATCCTATTTGGGGATAAACAAAGGTGGATAGCTATTCATACTTTTTGAAGGCCAGAAGGAATTTGTAGTTATTAATATTGAAGGCATATGTGTTCTGTGTATCCCTTACACCTCTTTGTGCTTGCTGTCCATGGTCAGTCGCACTCACTTCCCACTTTTTTGTTAATTTTCCTGGTCTTCCCCATAAAGTGCCCCACTAAGGGCATCTTCTCCCCATCCTTGATCTTCCTGCTCCACTGGCTCTTTTGGAGGACTCTTCTTTCCTTGAGGGTTCCCTCCCCTTCCACCTTTCTTTCCCTTGTACCTCTCCACCCTCAGGGGTTTCTCCTCCTGGTTGCTGTTCTTTGGAGGGCAGGGGAGAGAAGCAGCTGTTCCCTGAAACTGTGGGGCTTATCAGTGACACAGCATACCCTTGTTAAAGGTATTTGTACATCTTGATGTACAAGGATTTATATGGAAGTCTCACTTGTTCATTGACATGAGATTATATCAGTATACTATGGTTCCATTAGTACATTTTAGTTAAACAGAAATTAAAAGGAACAGTCACAAGAGTGAAATGCCTGCAAGCTGCAAGGAAACTTTTTAAAAGCACCATAATAGAGGCTCAAATTATACACCCCAAATTAAAAAAACAGTAAGAGGACAAAAAATGCTACTATGGCTAAACAATAGAGTAAAAGAGATGGTTAGACACAAAAATACATTTTCTAAAAATTGGAAGTCAAATCCTACTGAAGAAAATAGAAAGGAATATAAACTCTGGCAAGTCATGTGTAATAATATAATTACACAGTCCAAAAAGGAATTTGAAGACCACCTAGCCAAAGGCGAAAAAACTAACAGATTTTTTTTTAAAGTACACCAGAAGCAGGAAGCTTGCCAAACACTCAATGGAGTCACTGGATGATCAAGGGAGCACTCAAGGAAGATAAGGCCATTGCAGAGACACTAAATGAATTCTTATGCATGGGTCTTCACATTAGTCTCCCTCACATTAGTATCCAACCACCGTTCACCACTCACATCCTTCCTGCTTGGTTCTCATCTCCCTTTCATGGTTCGGTATCCTAAGAAACATAGACAAGGCCAAAAAGTGCACCATCTGTGAGGTTAGCTTAGCAGGCTCAGTGGAAGATAGACTGTGTCCTGCCTACTTTCAGACCACTGATGTTGTTACTTCCAGGGAATGGAACTGGTGAAACTGTGGCTCCCCAGGCCATTGAAGTTGCCATTTCTTGAAATGGGTGCTATTGTCCTTGGAAAAGTAGGCTGTCATCCTGCCAATCTACCTATCCTCTAAGGATGAATTCCAAGAAATCTATGGAAATCAGTCTGAGAGAGATACCACCAAGAGTGTCAAATTGCATCAAGGAGGGGAAGAGAACTTGCTCACCCTTGGAAGCCAAAAAAGGGAAAGAAAAAGCCTAGGAAGCACTGCAAAGCTTCCCCCACTCCTCCTTCAGCTTCTCAGTCTAAGAAGGAGAGCTTTTTCAGTCTGATCAAGAGCAGGCACCACAATTGAACCAGTAAACAAAAAAAATTGCCAACAAGTGTAAAAAAGTGGTGGCTGCAATAGAGAATCATCCAGAAAAGGAGGAATCTGCAGACAAACCCCGGTATCTTTGAATGCCCAAGCAGAGTCTGCATTTCCTTTCCATCTGTCCTTGAAGAGTGTCTTAAGGGAGGAATGTGAGAACCCATACAAATAAAAACACCTGAGAAAGCAGGCTCTGAAGTTGTCTAAGATTCAGGAATCAAAGGATACCATCCTGGCCCTATTTAAGGCCAACAGGACCATATCCTCCCTAGAAATAGACATGGTCATTTCCTCAGAGGGGGAATTTTTTTCTTCAAAGACCAATTGATAGAAAGTTAGAGTGTTTTCAGGAGGGATTTCAAAACTGCCCTTTGTGCATTGCTTGTCACTGTTTGATTTAGATTCATAGATACTAAGGTCAGAAGGGACCATTCTGATCATCTAGTCTGACCTCCTGCACAGCGCAGGCCACAGAATCTCACCCACCCACTCCTATGAAAAATCTCACCCATGTTTGAGCTATTGAAGTCCTTAAATCATGGTTTAAAGACTTCAAGGAGCAGAGAAGCCTCCCTCAAGTCAACCATGCCCCATGCTACCGAGGAAGGCGAAAAACCTCCAGGGCCTCTCCAATCTGCCCTGGAGGAAAATTCCTTCCCGACCCCAAATATGGCAATCAGCTAAACCCTGAGCATATGGGCAAGATTCACCAGCCAGATACTACAGAAAATTCTTTCCTGGGTAACTCAGATCCCATCCATCTAATATCCCATCTCAGGGGATTTGGCATATTTACCCTGAATATTTAAAGATCAGTTACTTACCAAAATCCCATTATCCCATCATACCATCTCCTCCATAAACTTATCAAGTAGATCTTTTGCCCCCACTGCTTCCCTTGGAAGGCTATTCCAAAATTTCACTCCTCTGATGGTTAAAAACCTTCGTCTGATTTCAAGTCTAAACTTCCTGGTGGCCAGTTTATACCCATTTGTTCTTGTGTCCACATTGGTGCTGAGCTGAAATAATTCCTCTCCCTCTCCTGTATTTATCCCTCTGATATATTTATAGAGAGCAATCATATCTCCCCTCAACCTTCTTTTAGTTAGGCTAAACAAGCCAATCTCCTTAAGTCTCCTTTCATAAGACAAGTTTTCCATTCCTCGGATCATCCTAGTAGCCCTTCTCTGTACCTGCTCCAGCTTGAATTCATCCTTTTTAAACATGGGAGACCAGAACTGCACACAGTATTCTAGGTGAGGTCTCACCAGTGCCTTGTATAACGGTACTAAAACCTCCTTATCCCTACTGGATTTGCCAAGGTCACTATGTCCTGACTTAAATAATGTTATGCATTCATCTGACCATCAGGAATCTAACTTCCCATCAGAAGGCAGATTCGGGAAAATGTTAGTCCCAGAAAAGAAATCATTTGGTATTTCTCCCCCCAACCCCAAATAATAGTGCTGCATTCAAACTTTCTAGATTAACATGAAGTAAAGAGAATTGTACAAGAAAATTCAGAAAAAAATTATGGAATGGTCATTGGGATTTCAGAGAGGAGTTCTGATTGTATAATTGGGATAGTTTTAGTTGGTATTAAATCACAGCAACTGCAGTTGGGAAAGAGGAGGAGTAAATCTTAGAGGTTGACACTTGAGTGTCTTTAGAGAGAAAGTAGCTAGGTAGAAACTTCCTTATAATCTGCAAGATTATAAAAGCCAGCCAACTGCAGGTTAAAATTGTAAAAGGAAAGCTATTAAATAATTCCTGCATCTGAATCTCAGATCTGCCTTTTGGGGTGGGGGGGGGGTGGATAAGGCTCTGCCTATGAGGCTATCTTTTTCTATAAGCCCAATAAAAGCTAGCAACTCCAAACTGAGCATTCTCGATTTTTTTGTAGATTGTTCATGTGTTTTATTGCTTCACTAACATAACACTTCAGTTTTCAGACTGACCATCTTATCTTCAATATGCTTTTTTATCTGTTTCAAGACTAACAAACATGTTAGAGGCACCTGCAAAAATAAAAGTAATTTCTCTCTCAAGATAAATTTTGGTATTGGTATCAGCATCATATTCCATTTATATACTGCACAGTTTCCTGAAGTGTAAACTTATGAGTTAATTTATTACTCAAGTTAATTTTAATTTTTTTCAGACTCTTGCAACATCACAAGGCAACCTACTTGAAAATAAGGATCTGATTGAATCTTTGAATCAGACCAAAGCAAGTAGTGCACTCATCCAAGAATCTCTTGCTGAGTCTCACAAACTTCAGATTTCTCTTGATCAGGTGATGTCTATTCTTAAAATGTTTCTTTTTATTATTTTTTCAATGTCAGAAATAACATTATTGCTCCTGTGTAATCCTATTGATGTCCATGGACCAGCCCTGCAATGTAGGTTTATCTCCTACATACGTTATTTTCTGCTTTAGTTGGTCAGTTATTATTTTTGTATTATTTATACTTGCTATTTAGCTACATGTCTAATGCTAAAATGAGAGCACTTATTGTGTCTGATGTTTAAAGATGGACATGAACAAATCAGAGGTGAAATCCTGGTCCCACTGAAGTCAGTGGGAGTTTTGCCATTGATTTAAATGGAGCCAAGATTTCATGCATGCATCTCCATGTGTATGGGTAGTGCTGTGCTTATTTCTTTCTTTGAAGTAAGGTATATTTTCAGATATACAAGCACCAAAAGCATTTTTAAGTGTTACACTTTATCTGTTTTACACTTCTTGAATGAATACATAACTGAAACAATAGTTTTAAAATAAAAAAATGGTTAAAATGAAAAGAATAGAAAAGTAATTTTGAACTAACATGTTTTATGCCAAATTTCAAACTGGAACTAATATAAGGGTCTGGATTATATGCCCTAAAACTGGGGGGGTTATAATTAGAATACTATAAATTAAAGCATTAGGGCTTATAATAAGAGTACTTGTGGCACCTTAGAGACTAACAAGTTTATTTGAGCATAAGGTTTCGTGAGCTACAGCTCACTTCATCGGATGCATCCACAAGTACTCCTTTTCTTTTGTGAATACAGACTAACACGGCTGCTACTCTGAAACCTATAATAAGAGTGCAAACATAATTTTAACTCTAGAAACACAAACAAACTTGTTTAATTCATATTTGTATGTGGATTAATTTTTTAGTGTAGTAGAGTTTAAAGTATGTTAGGAACCAAAATATCTTTGATTTTAATGTGATTGGATATGGTATATTCTGAAGTTGTAGAATGCATTTGAGTGTTTTTTTGCTAGGTTGAACAAGTATTTATTCAGTGACCCTTAGATGGCAGTAGAGTACTGATCCTGAGTATTTTTAATTTTTATCCACAGGAGAGGGATGCCTATCTCCCTCTAGCTGAGAGTGCCAGCAAGATGTACTTTATTATCTCTGACTTGTCCAAAATTAATAACATGTACCGTTTTAGTTTGGCTGCTTTCCTACGACTTTTCCAACGGGCTTTGCAAAGCAAGCAGGTATGTCCTGTTTTTTTCCAGCTGTGAATTCAGGAGAGGGATCAATACGCTTGTGGTTTTTAAAAATTCATAAGTGCTCTAGATGTTTTTAAAGAATAACACAACATTAGTATGGAACAGGTTGTACTAGTATACATTATACATTCCAAATATATGTATTTACTTTCAGTATGTAGGAGTCATATCCTTGTTGCAACACTCAAAATCAAGTAACATCCATTCTTCTTTGAGTAGTATGCTTGTGGGTGCTGCACTTCAGGTGTGCTTGCCTCCTGTGCCTTTGATCAGAGATTTTTGGTAGCTGTGCCCATTGGGCCTGTGCATGTGCCCCCCACATCCTTGTGCTCCACTCCGAGGCTACATGCGGCTGCGTGGGTAAACTGCCCTCAGTTCCTTTTCAGCCACCTTTGGCCTGAGATGGAGTCTACTGTGTACTGAATTCCCTAGTAGTTGAGACCATTAATGAACAAGGCATACAACATAGCTCAAAGCCTGCCCTGTACACTAAGGATCACAGGAAGCTTGATCTTTCTGGACACAAATCTTACTCTTGAGCCACCCTTCAGAATAGTGAACCATTACGCACTCAGACCCATATAAGACTATTTAAATTACAACCAATTCTATTGGATTATTGAACACCTGCTAGAGGTACATTATGACCAATTAAAGGCCATTATACAATGTGGTCAGTTCCTGGCAAAGACATCGCCCCAGACCTCCTTGAATGCTGCAGATACTGCACATGGTCTATATCTATTACTCTGGTTATGAGAAGTGTGTCTTGGGCTCCAGGTATTAGGCTTCCCCAGAGAGGTCCAGAGTACCATCAAAGACCTCCCCTTTGCAATTGCAAGCTTTTTGAAGACTTGATGGATAGATCTTTCCACACTTTAAAGGACTCAGGAACCCTGCTGTGATCCAAAAGTATGTATACTCCTGTAAATAAGAGGAGATTTAATAGGTTTCAGATAACACAAAGAGCACACCCAGCCCCATATGCAACTTATCATAGACCATCTGAACCTCTTTCAGCTATAGCTACATCTTCTCAGCCATCTACAACTTCCATGCAACCGTTTTGATGGCTTGGTCAAGAATCACACCCATCCAATCAACAGGGTTTACAGTTGCAACATCATACCTCCCCTCCCCCCCCCCACCTCCTTATGGATGCTGCCTCTCCCATTTTCAGGCTGCATGGAGAATGTAACATCAGACAAATGGGTTTTGGGAGTCATAACATCTGATTACACTATTGATTTCAAGTCTATCCCTCCTATTCATTCATCTTCCCCATAGCTCTTCAGGGAACCCTGTCACAATCCATTGCTGGCACTAGAGGTGGCCTCACTTATATGTTTTGTGATGGGGCAAGGCCAGATGTCTATAGAAAAGTAGTGGGAGATAGATATATTTGCTCCAGGCTAAACAAATCCCTGGTACCAGGTTAAGTGAAATGGAAGCTGCTCCAGGTCAATTAAGACACCTGCAGCCAATTAAGAACTTTCCAGAAGGCAGGGAGAATGCTATGTTGATTGGGACACCTGAAGCCAATCGGGGCTGTCTGAAACTAGTTAAAAGCCTCCCAGTCAGTCAGGTGGGTGTGCATGTCAGGAGCTGTGCGAAGAAGTTGCACTGTTGGAGAGGCTGAGTAGTACACACCATATCAGGCACAAGGAAGGAGGCCCTGAGGTAAGGGTGAAGTGGAGCTTGAGGAAGTGAGGGGTGCTGTGGGGGAAGTAGCCCAGGGAGTTGTACATGTCATATTTCTAAAAGGTCAGCTACCATTGCTGATATTATTAGGGTCCCTGGGCTGGAGCCCGGAGTAGAGGGTGGGCCCGGGCTCCCCCCCCACCTTTGCCCCCTGTTTAATCACTGAGACTGGGAGACAACAGAGACTGTGCAAGGAAGGATAACTTCTCCTCACCTCCCTCACTGGCTTATGATGAAAATGGTTCAGTAGACTGTGACCCTTGTCTCTAGAGAAAGAAGGGTTACGTGGAAGGTCACAGTGAGCCTCTGAAGTTATCGAAATCCTCCAGGAAACGCGGGACCCACGGAGGCAAGGACAGTGCTTTGTCACAGTTTGCATACACTTGCTACCTATCAGATCCAAGTCAGTAAGGATAATGACAGACAATGTGGCTTAAATGTATTATATCAACTGTCAAGGAAGAGAATAGTCCCTTTCTCTCTGTGTGGAATTGGTCAAAGTCTGGAACTGGTGCATAGCCAACCAGATAGTCATCTGAGCTTATTACCTCACACATATTTAGTTGGGGTTTAGTTGGGGTTGATCCTGCTTTGAGCAGGGGATTGGACTAGATGACGTCCTGAGGTCTCTTCCAACCCTAATCTTCTATGATTCTGTGATATTCAGAACACCAGGACAGACAACCTCAGCACTCATTTCTTTCTATATTATGAATGGGAACAACTCCCAAGGCTTCCACAAGATGTTCTTAGCTTGTGGTTTCCTGGAGATCACTCTGTTTGCCATGGCAGCCAATGCAAATTGCATCAGCTATTTCTCCAGAAAGAAAAGGAGTACACCTTAGAGACTAACAAATTTATTAGAGCATAAGCTTATGCTGTAGCTCACGAAAGCTTATACTCTAATAAATTTGTTAGTCTCTAAGGTGCCACGGGTACTCCTTTTCTTTTTGCAAATACAGACTAACACGGCTGCTACTCTGAAACCTATTTCTCCAGAGGAGGTCTTATTCCCTAGTCCCTGAGGGATGCTTTTCTCATCTCATGGATGAAAGGACTTCTCTACATGTATCCACCAGCACCATTAAAGGTTCTCAGCAAAATCAAACAAAATCAGGCCAGAGTCACATTAATAGCACCAACATGGCCAAGACAGGTTTGGTATTCCTGTCTAGTGAGACTGACCTCTCACTCTTAATAGCAGTTTGCACTTGGTCCTTGCCTAGTGACTTAGGATGCAAGTCGAACATTTCACCCCCGTTAACAGGATCTTTCTAGGGCTCCACGTATGGATCCTTGATGGTTCTCAGGAATATAGATATCCTGTTTGTCAGAAGTACAACACCTTGTATTAAATAGCAGAAAAGAATCTACAAGGAATACTTACCTCCAGAAATGAAAACAATGTTATCTTTGATGTAACTATCATCAGATTTTTCCAACTTGCTCTCTTCTTCCCAAGGTATTGGATTACCAGTTAGAAAACATCCAGTCTTTCTTTGAATTCCATTAATGTTCACTTAATAACAAAAACAGCTTTTCACACACCCCTAGAGGGTTTTTCACTCTTCGCTCACCCCACTATAGCAAGATTCCTAAGAGGTTTTTCAAATATCTCCCCAAAAGTCAGAGATCCTACTCCTAGCTGGGATCTGAACCTAGTCCTTGAAGACAGCCTTCCTGGTATCACTTCTCCCTGAAGGGTTGGAAAATTGGGGGCTTTAATGGCAGTACCAACATTTACGTTATTCACCAGACAGAAAGTGTCACTGTGGACTCATCCAAGATTTTTACTTAAGGTGTCCTTAGAATTTCATATTAATCAAACCATTCATCTCCTGTGTTTTCCCCCAAACTGCATCAGATTAGTCAAGAAGCCATATTCCATACCCTAGATGTCAGGAGGGCATTAGCCATCTATGTAGATAAGACCAAACCATTTAGAAGATCTCCTAGATTAGTTGCATCCATTGCTGACAGAAACAGGGTTTAGTAATTTCAAAACAGAGGTTATCAAAGTGGATCTCTGGTTGTATTAAGATCTGTTACAACAGAACTCATGTTCAGCCTCCTTTGAGAGTGATAGCACATTCCACAGGAGCACTACCTACATCTGTGGCCATATTAAAGGATGTACCAATTGCAGACGTTTGTGGAGTGGCAACTTCCTCTGTTCATACTTTCTCTAATCATTATGCCGTAGTGCCTGGGGAAAGATCAGAATCTGATGTAGGCAATGCAATTCTTCTATATTGGACTCCGCTCTGAACCTCCCACCTCTTTAGTGGAGTACTGCTTGTGAGTCACCTGAAGGAGAGGTAACTCACCTTTTCCAGTGATGGGAATTTTTTCAGATGGATGTCTCTGTGGGTGCTCCACTACCTGTCCTCCTTCCCCTCTGTTTCGGAGCCTCCCTTGTGGGACTTTGCAGTGGAAAAGTAACAGAGGATAGTTCACCCACAGAGTCCCATGTAGCCTCAGTCTGGGCCACAAGGACATGTGGGGCATATGCACCGGCTGAATGGGTACTGCTACCAGAAATCTCTGATCAAAAGCATAGGTGCAGGTACACCTAAAGGGGACACATCTTTAAGAACTCTAGTTACTGCACCACCTAAGTAACCTCTTTTTTTGTAGTTTAAGCTCTTTGGCTAAGATTACAGTACATATGAAAAAGCAAGGTTGAATATAGGGAATCTTGAGATTTTATTTATTTAATTTTAGGCTCTTCAGTGATTAGCTAATCTGTGAATAAAGCAAATGCTACCCATAAGGGACAGAATAAGGAAAGAAACAAAGGCTTGGGATTCTAAATGTTTCAGTAGTTTAGTAAGAGGAAATGGAAACTTTCACTAGTTTGAATACAACCTAATCTAGCATGACCAAAATATTGCTCCTGTCCCCACAAGCCCATTCTCTCCCCCCATTATTGTAGTGGATAATACAAACATCCTCCCGGTTGCTCATCTTCAGATTCATCTTCAGATCAGCCTTCTCATTAACCCCACAAATTAAGGCTGTGACTAAATGTTACCACTTCTTCCTGAACCACATTTCCAAGATCGGACCTTTTCTCTCTGCCCTCTCCCCACCCCCAACCCCACTTCCAAAACTCTTGTCCAAACCTTGATTGTGTCACACCTCTATTCTGTAATCTCTCTGGCTTCAATGATTTCAACTTTACTTCCCGTCACCCGTTCAAGGCCATTCAAAATGCTGCTGCTAAAATCATTTTGCTGGCTCATTACTTTGACTATATAAATCCCCCTCCCTACAATCCTCCACTGGCCTCACCTCTTTCCATAACATCAAACACTAACTTCTTGTCTTTATTTTCAAAATCTTTCACAATTTAGCATCATACTACCTGTCCACCCTAATATCCTATTGTAAAGTTGATTACCTGCTTCTCTTACAAGTGTCTTCAAGCTTTCTCCTGTGTTGCCCTATAGATGTGGGAAAATTCCCATCAAGTCAATCTGTAAAGCCACATTATCCTTCTTCAAGTCCTTCCTCATAATGCTTATAGTACACTGCAACCTGATAATGGCTAAGCATGTGCAAATTGTGCTTACTGCTGCAGATTAGCCAAAAACTATACAGATTCTATTATTTTTATTACACTCACCATCTCCTCTACCCTCACCCTGATACCTAGTTTGTTTCATCCTCCTGCTAAGTTTGTCTTTTAGATAGTAAATGCTTTGGGGGCTAGGACTGTCACTTTCTATATGTTTTGTATAATGCCTGGTACAGTGTGGCCCAGCCCAGCTTGAGTGTCTATATGCAACTGCAATTTAAATGTGTAATAATAATAAATAATATAATAATTAATAAGTCAGTAGTGAGGCCAAGCTATCAGCGTATGAAGGCTGTTAGAGACCAAGGATTTAATGAGTATGGAGAATTAACTATTCTTTCATTCTTGAATGTGGTTCCTCCAAGGCCAGGATAAAACATGGGTGGGGCAGTGTGGAGTAACTTGTGTTATCGCTTCCTGCGATGTACCTGGTCTGTGGTTTAGAGAAACAGTCTCCTGGGTTGTCAGTTTAGTCTATTTTCCTTGGTGTAGTATCTGAGTAGAGCAGTGGGAAGCGTAATAGTTTATGTGCAAATGGTTGCAGGTTCAGATCCCTTGGAATTTGTCACAGATGTTTTGAATATTCAGCCTGATTTCCATGATTAAGGCCAGAATGTTCATATATGAATTTAGACCTCTAAATCTATATTGTGGGACATAAATACAGTCAGTGGGGGCTGCAAGTGAGCTCAGTAGGAAATCTGAGTGCTCAGCAACTCTGAAAATTAGGCCTTTTATTTAGGTGTCTGACTTTAAACACATGGTCTGGATCCTCAGTCTTAAGTGCCCATTGTGCACTCTAGGTATTTGCACATATATACATGTTTTTGTCCAGTTGAACTTTTCATGTTCAAACTACTTTTTTTTAGGATTCAGAAAATACTGAAGAAAGAATTATGTCTCTTATCAGCTCATTAAAACATATGGTGTATGAATACGTCTGTCGCTGCTTGTTTAAGGTAAGATGCATTTTCTTTGCTCTTTTCTGTACTAAATGTGAAACTATATTCTCACAGCAACCATAACTTGGCCTGCTTCACATATGCATTATTTTGGATCACTGTATATACTACAATGCTAAATTCTGGGTGTGTATGAGTGATGGGGTGCATTAGCTTTTGGGAGCTGGCTTTGTATCATGTAATTGTTCTCCAGCAGGGTAATACACTAAAACAGAGCAGCTTTGTGGCTGCTTTAGAAGAAAAAATGACCTCTGTGCCCCATCAGCAATCTACTACATGTACTGTCGCTCTTTTAACCCTATGCAGAGATCATGGGGTTCTTTCAGTGCTGAGGCTGCACTAGCCTCTGCAGAACTGCAGCAGTGGATACAAGTTTGTCCCCATCAAACACATAGTTCTTGTTTAGGAAGAAGCAGAAATAGCTTTGGCTCTCTATGCTTCTTGAATCTTTTTTGTTTTATGTGTGTGCGCTTGTACAGTGTCCCACATAATAGGTCCCTAATCTCTAATTGGAACCTTTTCACTCTTCAGCACTACCACAGTAATACCAGCAATAACTAAATACTTACACAACTAAAAAAACATACACACACACAAAATTCACTGGCTTGAATTTTATTCTGAATAGTACTTCACACAGTGTGGCATAGAATCAGAAAATTTAATATTAATAGTTATAAATATTTAGGGCTTTTTTAAAAGCACCCTGATGATTAGATTCTGCAATAAAATGTAGAAATACATTTGGAAATGTAGATGCAACCTAAGGTACTTCTACTGCACACAAAGAAAGATAAAGTGGTTGAGTTGCTCGAGCATCCTTATACACTTTTTGGTTTATGTGCAGTGTTGTTTTTTCTATTTAGCTTGAATAATAGTTTTCCTCTGTTGTTGCAGGTCATTAAAGGAATATTTGCTTAGGCATGCTTTGAGCGTGCCTCACTGTTAATTTTTCTGTTGTGTCAATTGACAGCAATATGACACCACTGGACTATCTAAGAATAGAGAGAAAGTAAGATTTTATATGTTAGTATGCTAGACACAGTGGACTGAAAAGGAAGTGAAAAGACACTGAAAAATCATTGACCTCTTTTGTAACAGTAGACTTTTTAATAACATTGTTTTTTTTTTAAAATGGACTAACCAATCTGACATTTGAACATGCTGAAGTGTTTTAACCTAACTGATGGATTAGTGTATTGATTATTGATGAATCTCTTAAACTAAAGTAGTTGGTAAGGGTTCAGTCTCCTCAGCATCAGGAAGATTATTATTATTAATATTGTTAGAATGAGAGACTTGAAGATCACACAGGAAACCCTTGCAATTTATCACCAGTCCATTGATTAACAAATCTGCCAAACAGATGAACAATCCCACAAGCCCTGAAATACAACAGCAGATAGAGCAATAGTACAAAATGTTCAGCCCTCACTCACATCTCCTGCTTGGGAAACCCAGATTGTAAGTCATTATCTTCCTCGTCATCATCCTTGTCATCATCAGCAATGGTTGTCACGCTGGTGTGTCCCAAGGCATGCAAGCTGGAATACACTTTTATAATTTGTTATGCTGATGCCCATTGAGGTTCAGACATAGTTATGAAAATTTCAATTCCTTTCCCTTATCTATACTTCCACACCCTACTACATTTCGGGTGCGCCGTTTTTCAAAGGTTAACTTGTTAGTTCATCTTATACTCATTAACATTTATGTCCCTCAATCACCATAACAACTTGTGGTAAATACACTGCTGACTCTGAATGTCTGCAAAAATCCCAAAAGTATTTTAAATGGAATTAAATGGCATATTACAGTATATATTTCCTAAATATCAGCATTAGCATATCTATTGTTGTAACAGTTTCATCTTGTGACATAGACTCATTCATTGGTAAATACCAACATATTTTGATTATAAATACCTAATGCTCCAGATCAGGCTTGCAAAACAATCTGTATAAGAAAGCCAATGAGCATATTTTGTTTTTCTATTAATCGCATACAATATTGGTTAACACAACTAATATAAAGTAAAATTAAATTATCCCGTTTATTAGAATCATAGATGTGGGAGATGAAATCGATGTCTTAGGTCACATACTTCATCTTCTTTCCTATAGTACACTTAGATAATGTTCCCTGTGATACATTTTTTAATATTTCATCCAGACTTTGTTGAAAAGTCCCAAGCAATGCATCTTATATCAGTTCTCTTGGGAAACTATTCTAAACAGTAATAGAGCTCATTGTTAGGCAGTTTTTTCCTGATATTTAGCCTAAATTTTCAAAGTCTTAATTTTATCTGATTATCTAATTGCTCTTCAGTTCACTGCCTTCAATATGTCAATATATTTCTGAGATTTACACAATTGAATGCTATACTGCAGAACTGTATAAAGACAGGAATATTACCTATCTCCTTAGCAACATATTGCTACATAATTATATTCATCTTTTGTTGTTGTGTTATTGAATCACAACTCTTATGTAATTTGCTGTCCAGTATCATCCCCGGGGTTTTCTGTCCATATTTAAGTTCTCTAGCTCCCTTTTGTTATTTTTCTGCACCCTTCTTTTTTCTTCCCAAGAGTAATATATCTGTTGTTGGTGACTGGGTCAAAAGGCTCCACAGATGTTTGCCCTTTGCTCTTACTGTTTTTCCTGTATGCCACAGTTTACTTTCTTGTTTCTTCAATGTTATCACAGGTATTGTTTCACCTTGGGATGCTTTTGACTCTTTGTACTGTATATGACTGCTTTCTTGTGTTCGCTTAGTAAGTTCACTTGCTACTCAGAGTCCATGTACTAATTTCCAATCAGAAAGGACATCAGTTTTAGTTTGATTTGAATGTAACTCTCCTAGTCTTCATTCCTGAAAAAGTTTCATGCAGCTTCCACCTCAGCTGACCTTGATTCTTTTGAAATTAGTTCTATATCCAGTTAAGTTATTTCTTGAATTGAGTTTCATTGTTGGCTGTTATCAGGGTCAGCAGTTTAAACTCCTTTTCTTAGAACTTTCTTGGTAAGTCCATCAAAACTCTCCTGTTTCTCTTATTTACTTCCACCAAGTCATAGGCCTTTATGTCTGCCCCCACACCCCATCTTCAGCACTAGCTCACTGCCTCAGCTGTTTGCCCAGCCACCAAGCTTTCAAATAAAGAAGCAGAGGCACACATAGAAACTAGTAATTGTTATTGGTGTTTTTATCCCAGTTGAATGTGGAACACTGTTGTTACTTACTTTCTCCTCTATCTCATTTAGCTATAGAAATTTGCAGTTGTTAAGGAGAAGCTCAGCAAATCATTAATCAGACTTTTTTTTTCCTCATGTGCACTTCTCAACCACTTTCCAGCCTGAAAATGAATCATTATCATTTACTTTTGTTGTGAGATCATTGATGTTACCACATCCGACCCTTTGATTTGTCAGGGTTTATAGATGAATTTAAAATGCTATAATTTAGCATTAAATGTGAATTTACTGGAAAAACTGACATTTATATGGTGGCTTGGTGCAGAAATGAACAAGTTCGTAAGTTGATTTCCGGCTGAACTGTGGCATTGCCTGATGTCTTAACATCTAAACTGTTCTATATGTAATGATTTCTAAGTAAAGGATGTTTTCAATAAAAACAAAAGCAGTTGCATACATGGTAAATTAAATGAGTCAGACATTCTTTGCATTATTTAGTTTTGACTTTTAAAAAATGAACACATACTACATATACATCATTAAAAAGAGGCATACTCAAGTAGTATGGACCTGAGACAGGCTGGAATGCAGGTGTACATTCTTTGATCTGAACCACAAGAAGCCTGTTCTCATCCCCTCATAGGAAGTGATCCATATGGGCCTCTGATAAACACCAAAAACAGAGAAGGGATTTCTTATAAGAGGAGAGATTACAGAAACTGGACCAGCTAGTGACCCCTGTATTTTGGACCTTGCCACCCTAATGAGATTTGTCCCCTCTCTTTTGGGTACAAGGGTTCGATGCAATGGCCAGGACCTCTGAGCACAGAGTCACTCCAGACTACTCCAGTGGTTCATGCTCTGAGAGTCAACCTGGAACAAAGATGTGAATTTATCCTTGTGTTGGCAGCAAAGCCAGCACAACCTAAGGAAGGACAGTAACATGAAAGACTTCAGACCATAACCGACACAAGCCTTAGATTTCTTACAGGCAGGATTGATGAGAGATTATCCCCTTGTTATTCTTTGTATATATGTTCCTACGGATACTCCACTGGAGGATTTGTGCCTGCCTGTGCACTCTCAAGCGAAGACTGCAAAGTAGTATTTGGGGACTTGTGCCTGTGCAGAATGGTGCCTCGTGCTCTGAAAGAGAGTATATAGGTAGGCACCACTCTGTTCCTTCTCAGTCACCTGCAGCTTGAGATGGATAGTTCTTCTGCCTGCTGTATTCAGCTTCCTGCCTTAACTTGTGAATGACTGTTTTATTTATTTGGTTTAGTTGTTTCTCTTTTTGCATTATTTATTTTCACAATACCTTTATTTCACTTTATTTTTTGTGGGTCAAAGAGAGGGGGCAGCTCCTCCTTTTCTCCAAGTTTATGTGCTGGAGCATAATTGTTATGCTGAAGACCCCAGGGTTTAAGACCTGTGAGACTTGCTGCAGGTCCTTTTCCCCTGCCAAATGTCTGGGTTTTCAGAGCAGATCCAAGAACAACAGAGAGGTTAGACTTAAGCACATACTAATGAATATGCCCTAGCTCCTGAGGTGTCCGCTTGCTGCCCTCCCCATACATCGGCCTTTATGGCACAGACACCGTTGGTCACTGTTTCTGCTTTGTCTGAACCCCCAGCCAATTTAAGTTCAAAAAAGAGGAACCATACCTCCCTCAGCATGGAAATGAAGAAGAGAGGCAGATCATCACATAAGACCCACTCTTGGAAGACTTCTCATCTCTGTAAGGATACAGTCTCCTGCTGAGTCTGGTACCATAGCATCACTACTGAGGAAGCAGCTGTGCTCAGAGGTGCCTACACAAGAGCAACTACCACAGTGGCACCTTTTGATCCATTGTGGCTCCGAGAGACACTGACAGGGCTACCATTCATGCCCTAGTAATGGTATCTTGCAGTGCCTCTGAAAGGGGACATGCCCCTTCAATCATCTCAGTACCACAACAGCTTCCATCTCACCATCCTAATTCTGACTTCGGGTGAAGGATATCAGAGTCATCCACCCCTTTCCAGGTTCCTTTCTTCAGAGTATCTCATTATTTCTCATTAACCTGAATCTCCAGTTATGGGAGGATCTATCAGCTTCACCTTCACACTACAGCTACAAAAGCAGCATGTTGGGACTGATTTAAAACTCCGGCCTTCGGTACTGATTAGAACATCAGAGGATGTTCTAATGCAGGGGAAGATTCCTCTGACTCAGAGATTGGTACAGGGATCCATCCTGGTAGCATTCTACCTTATCCCCAGTATCCCCTTTCATAAAGTTGCTTCTGGGTAATCTACAAGACATCATAGACCCAGGGATTATGATTATCATTGGGGTCCCTTCCCTTGTACACCTCCTCAGTGAGGTTACAGGGACCCGTGGGGCCACTTTGGCAACCAACTCCATCGGATGCCTAAGAGAAAGCACTGGTAACCACCAGTACTATAGCAATGACTGGCTCCTACAGACTATCCTATAATAAAGTGAACATTGGCACCACACACCTCAGTACTCACACTTCTCAGGTACTGGAAGATATACAAGAGGAACAGGAGTCTCAGGAGATCTCACCTTCATCTGGAAAGTCCTGTTCATTTCCAGACAAGGTTGTAATGCCACCACCACCACCCTTCTAGGTAGATGACAAGTCTAGCATACTCCCTTCAAGTCCCACTTGAGGAGGTGCAAGAGTCCAAACATTCCCTGGTTGATATCATGAACATCAATCCCCAAGGAAAGGTTGCCCTGCCTGTCAGCGAGGCACTCTTATCTCCTGCACATGCCCTGAGGCAAACACCTGCCACAATTCCACCAACATGTAAGTGTGTAAATAAGAAATACTACATCCCACACAAAGGAATAGGGTAATTCTTCTCCCACCTTAATCCGAACTCTCTTGTGATGGAGGTTATGAATAAGAGGAACCATCAAATTCAATCTAGGCCCTCTTCATCAAATAAAGAATCCAAACGGCTGGACTTGATGGGAAGGAAGTTTACCTGTAACATTCACAGGTGCAAACAGGAGATGAGGGAACAGATTTATTGTGCCTGCTCCCCTCTCTAGTGGAGAAAAGCATTCATCCCAAAGTTTACCATACCTGGAAATTTTTGTAGTCTGGTGAAAAGAGTCTTCCAGTTTCAGATTTTTCAGAATGGGGACCTAGAGTTAGGCTTCTAAGTTCATATTTAGAAAGTAAAGAAATGCATATATTATTTTCAAAAGTGTTGAGCTTCCAGCATCTCCCCACTGACTACAGTGGGAGTTGTTGGGTGCTCACAATCTTTGCATAACATACTGCCTATTCAGGAATCTAAATATGACCATAACAACCTTTAGACATCTGTTTTTGAAAATCTTGGCTTAGATATCTGCTTCCTTTATCCCATTGAGCTACTGCTGGAAGTTCTACCTCCTGCGTCAGCAGAGCACATTATTTCAAAACATTTCTAATTTTTATTGTTTCTAAAATAATGTGTATTTTTTGGTTAAAACTCCATCCCCTCTCTTCCTGCAAAATTTGGGTGTATTCAGATCTGGAGTTGTGGTTTGAGTCTGTCTCCAGTTAACTATCTTGGGGTGATATATAGTGTATCTGAGTGATGTTCCATGTCACCAGTTACTTAAACTAAAACATTTGCTGCTGTACTGATCAGGATAGGTGCTTAGTGACTGAGGTTCTGTTAGCTAGCTTTACTCAGAGGTAAAATTAGAAAAGCAGGATGATGATGTCTGAAAAATGTATTTATCCATTTTCTTGCTCTTATTTCAGGCTGATCAACTAATGTTTGCTTTGCATTTTGTAAGAGGAATGCACCCTGAACTTTTCCAAGATAACGTAAGTACAGTAAAAAAACAAATCCAGGTGTTTTCCTTGATCTTAAAACAGCCAAATAAATGTAAATTAGGATTCATACATTTGCGTAGTGGCCTGGTGTAGTAAATATACAGTGGTTATTTTTGTATTTATGTACTTGTATTTCTGTGTGATAATTTTAAATTGTTTCTTATTTTGGGTGTTAACTTTAATTGTATTAGGTTGGAAATATAGGCCATCGTTGGAGAGATTGTGGAAAAGTACATTTTAAAGAGGGGTTTTAAGGAGAAGGCAGCTGCATGGCTTCCAAGACCAGGATGAACATGTGGGAGTGTAGAGAGAATGGAAGAAAGTTCAGTGTGTTTGTTAGAGAAAGCTCTGACAGGAAGGTGATCCAAGTTAGCGTGCAGATCCCAATTAGGAGAGAGGTGGAAAACAACAGAGATGATGTAGGGTGATGGTGAGGATGAGAAGTTTGAATCTGATGTGGAAATATATGTTGAGAAGGTTAAGGGATTGGAAGAAGTGAGATGGCCTCTGCAGCAGGAGAGAAAGATGAGTTTGGTAATGGCATTTGAGATAAACTGTTAGGCCTTGTCTAGCTTGTGGTGGTGTGTAAGGTACGTATAGTACATGATGCAGTGAAAGGCAGGCTGCATCTACACTGCAGTGTGGCTAGTTACATGTGATAAGAAAAGGCTTTGGCTGTGGAGAGGCAGCAGGGAAAGGCTCCGGAAGCGGGACAATTCACTGCTAAAAAAGGCAGTGTAGGTATGGGAGGCACTGTTTGGGCATGTAGAAAGCCATGTAGCATTTGACTTCAGTACCCAGAAAGATAATGGAGCTAATAATCAAGCAATCAATTTGCAAACACCTAGAATATGATGAGGTGATAAGTAACAGTCAGCATGGCTTGTCAAAAACAAATCATGTCTAATCAACGTAATAGCTTTCTTTGACAGGGTAACAAGCCTACTGGATAAGGGGGGAAGCAGTAGATGTGATATATCTTGACTTTAGTAAGTCTTTCAACACTGTCTCGCAAGTCCATCTCATAAACAAATTAGGGAGATACAACCTAGATTAAGCTACTGTAAGGTAGGTGCATAACTGGTTGGAAAATCATTCCCAGAGCGTAGTTATCAGTGGTTCACAGTCAAGCTGGAAAGTCATATCAAATGGCCTTCAGAGGTCCATCTTGGGTCTGGTTCTGTTTAATATCATCTTCAATGATTTAAATAATATCATAGAGATCACACTTATAAAGCTTGTAGACGATACCAACCGGGGAGGGGTTGCAAGTGTTTTGGAGGATTAAAATAGGATTAAAATTCAAAATGATCTGGACAAACTAGAGAAATGGTCTGAAGTAAATAGGATGAAATTTAATAAGGACAAATACAAAGTACTCCACTTAAGAAGGAACAATCAATTGTACACATACAAAATGGGAAATGACTGCCTAGGAATGAGTACTGAAGTAAGAGATCTAGGGATCATAGTGGATCACAAGCCAAATACGAGTCAACAGTTAACACTCTTGCAAAAAAAGCTATCATCATACATTAGCAGGAGTGTTGTAAACAAGAAAACACAAGAAGTAATTCTTTCCCTCTACTCTGCCCTGACAAGGCCTCAACTAGAGTATTGTGTCCAGGTTTGGGTGCCACATTTCAGGAAAGATGTGGACAAATGGGAGAAAGTCCAAAGGAGAGAGCAACAAAAACAATTAAAGGTCTGGAAACATGACTTATGAGGAAAGATTGAAAAAATTGGGTTTGTTTTATCTGGACAAGAGAAGACTGAGGTGGTGACATGATGACAGTTTTCAAGTACATAAAAGGTTGTTACAAGGAGGAGGGAGAAAAATTGTCCTTGTTAACCTATACGAATAGGACAAGAAGCAACGGAGGGTTAGGTTCGACATTCCTAACTGTCAGGGTAATTAAGCATTGGAATAAATTGCTTAGGGAAGTTGTGGAATCTCTGTCGTTGGAGTTTTTAAGAGCAGGTTAGACAAACTCCTGTTAGGGATGGTCTAGATCAGTGGTTTTCAACCACAGCCTGCTTGTGGCCCAATCAGCACAAAGCTGCGGCCCATATAACATCCTCAGGACTATAGAGGTAGTATATATACTGTGAGGATGCAGCCCACATAATACATAGAGAGCTGCATATGTGGCCCACAATGGTAAATATGTTGAGAACCAATGGTCTAGTTAATACTTGAGTGCAGGGAAGTGGACTAGAAGATCTTTTGAGGTCCCTTCCAGTCCTACTCTTCTATGATAGTAAACCCTAGGGTTCTGACATGTCTGCTGTCTGCTCACCTAAGCAGTGCCTCACTGTCTACACTGCTATTTATACCCATACTAACTGGCATGCAGTGTTTATATTCTACGCGCTGCCATAAGTATAGATCTACCCTTAGCATGCAAGATGTGACTCAGACCAGAAAGAAGGGAGGAGGTGGAAGATTACCAAGGCAAGAACAAGGGTGTTGGAAGTAGTGAGAGTGAGAGATGAATTATAGAACTGTTATAGAGAAATAAATGAAGGGAAAAAAGACAGGAAAGTTGAAAGAAATAGTGGAGACAGTGATTGTACAAAGGTTGCAAGGTTAGGGTATGAAGACTTAAAAGATACACTCACCAACTTAAAGGCCGTGACTCAAATTTATCCTTCTCTCAGTTTTTGAGAAGGTTTTGACTTTTCTGTTTAATCTTTTAGATTATAAATTCTACAGGGCAAGTACTTGCAAATAGTATTTTTCTGACTAAAGTAAAGCCTGGCTACTCAGCCTTCTTAAATGTTTGTGAGTACTAATCATAGAATCATAGAATATCAGGGTTGGAAGGGACCCCAGAAGGTCATCTAGTCCAACCCCCTGCTCAAAGCAGGACCAAGTCCCAGTTAAATCATCCTAGCCAGGGCTTTGTCAAGCCTAACCTTAAAAACCTCTAAGGAAGGAGATTCTACCACCTCCCTAGGTAACGTATTCCAGTGTTTCACCACCCTCTTAGTGAAAAAGTTTTTCCTAATATCCAATCTAAACCTCCCCCATTGCAACTTGAGACCATTACTCCTCGTTCTGTCATCTGCTACCATTGAGAACAGTCTAGAGCCATCCTCTTTGAAACCCCCTTTCAGGTAGTTGAAAGCAGCTATCAAATCCCCCCTCATTCTTCTCTTCTGCAGACTAAACAATCCCAGCTCCCTCAGCCTCTCCTCATAAGTCATGTGCTCTAGACCCCTAATCATTTTTGTTGCCCTTCGCTGTACTCTTTCCAATTTATCCACATCCTTCTTGTAGTGTGGGGCCCAAAACTGGACACAGTACTCCAGATGAGGCCTCACCAGTGTCGAATAGAGGGGAACGATCACGTCCCTCGATCTGCTCGCTATGCCCCTACTTATACATCCCAAAATGCCATTGGCCTTCTTGGCAACAAGGGCACACTACTGACTCATATCCAGCTTCTCGTCCACTGTCACCCCTAGGTCCTTTTCCGCAGAACTGCTGCCGAGCCATTCGGTCCCTAGTCTGTAGCGGTGCATTGGATTCTTCCATCCTAAGTGCAGGACCCTGCACTTATCCTTATTGAACCTCATTAGATTTCTTTTGGCCCAATCTTCCAATTTGTCTAGGTCCTTCTGTATCCTATCCCTCCCCTCCAGCGTATCTACCACTCCTCCCAGTTTAGTATCATCCGCAAATTTGCTGAGAGTGCAATCCACACCATCCTCCAGATCATTTATGAAGATATTGAACAAAACGGGCCCCAGGACCGACCCCTGGGGCACTCCACTTGACACCGGCTGCCAACTAGACATGGAGCCATTGATCACTACCCGTTGAGCCCGACAATCTAGCCAGCTTTCTACCCACCTTATAGTGCATTCATCCAGCCCATACTTCCTTAACTTGCTGACAAGAATGCTGTGGGAGACCGTGTCAAAAGCTTTGCTAAAGTCAAGAAACAATACATCCACTGCTTTCCCTTCATCCACAGAACCAGTAATCTCATCATAAAAGGCGATTAGATTAGTCAGGCATGACCTTCCCTTGGTGAATCCATGCTGACTGTTCCTGATCACTTTCCTCTCCTCTAAGTGCTTCAGGATTGATTCTTTGAGGACCTGCTCCATGATTTTTCCAGGGACTGAGGTGAGGCTGACCGGCCTGTAGTTCCCAGGATCCTCCTTCTTCCCTTTTTTACTAAGATATACTAATGTATATCTTGATTACATATGTTTACTATGCACTTGTATTAGCTGTTAGAATTTCTGCCTGTCTAACATCAGTGCATATACGGTGCACATTCCTGTAGTATCCAAGTACTTCCCAAGATTTAAAACAAGTAACTAGTATCTATATTTCTCTTCTTTCCCTTCAGCTAGAAGTAAGTTGTTTGATTAGTTGAGTATTTGTGAGACAAATTTATTGATGGAAATCAAAGTGAAAGAGATGTTTTGTGTTTAGCTCTCAATGTGGCAAAGTTAAAAGTTACATCTCTTTTGCTAGAGAGTTCTATAGCATAGGTCCTGCTAGTGTAAAAATTCTGCCTCATGTGTTCATGAGTCTTCCCTTACTGGTCAACAGTTTTGTGGTTCAAGAGGAACACATCTATTATGGGAGTGGGGCACACTTGTAGAGGAAGAAATAGTCCCTCTTAGTCTTTGTAGCCTGATTCTTGCTGCATCTGGTTTATGTGTATATGTATATGCCTTTTTATGTTTGGATGGTTATAAATGATTTGCTTCTAATTAGCTAAGTCACTGGCTGTAAAGAATCTTCGGAGAGATGGAATGGCATCAATATTTAACGCTCTAGCATCCATAGAACTGCTCTGCTATGTTGTTGATGCTGTTGACTTTTGATTGTGTAATGTCACAGACAAAAGCCCAGTGGATGTGTGGATTGACCTACTTGAAGTCAGAGAAATGCTATTTTCCTTAAATAAGAAAACTTCTATTATTGTTAAAAAAGAAAAGGAGTACTTGTGGCACCTTAGAGACTAACAAATTTATTTGAGCATAAGCTTTCGTAAGCTACAGCTCACTTCATCGATTATTGTTTTAATATATATTTTAAAATATAATAAATTAGCCCCGGCCATAGAATCATAGATACTAGAGATGTAAAATACCTATACTATTAAGTTATTTGGTCTACCCCTTTCCTCTCTACCTGAAGGATTGTGCCCAGCAAAAATATTTTTTTAAAAATATCTGGCCTAAGCTACAGTGACCCAAAGTACTCATCTTGGATGACTATACCACAGTCTAATAGATCTTGCCATCAAGAAGTTGTATCTACTTTTTTCCTGTCTTAATTTAGTCAGAGTACTCTGTTATGTCACAGTGTATGACAGTAAATAAACCCTCTCTTTGGTGATTATACCTTTCAAATACTGCAAAATGGTAATAGGAAGCAGATCAGATCAGTCTAGTACTAGCTGCTTCAGAGGAAAATGCAAGAACTCCAGAAGCAGGCAGTTGCGGTAAGATTTTCAAAAGTAATTAGGTAAATGCCTAAAGATGTAGATAGGTGCCTAGTGGGATTTACAAAATTCCTTGAACAGGTTAGGCGCATAATTCCCGTTGATTTACACACATCTTAAGGTGCCTAAAATACCTTTGAAAATAGGTTCCTGAGTGAAGAAATTACTCACAGGAAAACTTTCAGTTGGCTTATGTACTGAAGCATGGTGGTTTATATTCCTTTGATAATTTTTAGGAGGCTTTTTTGTTGTAGACGTTGTTTTTGTTTTTTAGTACATGCTATTGTAATTCTTGATGATCATATTATTCATAGAAATCTCTAGTGCCTGTTTGAATCCTACTAAGTTCTTGGCTTTAATGTATATCATGGCCCCTACATCCTATACTTTGATTAGTCAAGTTACGTGTGTTTAGCTTCTTTTATTTTTTCTCATAAATCCATCCCTCCAACACCTTATTTGGGATTTACAAAGGGAATTAAGCACTCACATCAGCAGGAGCTGGGTGACTCCTTAGGCCCCTTTAAAAATCCATTCATAATTGTTATTACTATTCTCAGATCTCCCTTTACTTTACCTGTAACTATTATATTGTGTGCTTTAAGATATCCCTATGTCTTGTCTAAGTTGTTTTATTTGATTTTTTTTCCATAGGAATGGGATACTTTTACAGGTGTGATCATTGGAGACATGTTAAGAAAATCAGTAAGCTATATTTATTTATTTATTTATTCTGAAATAAGGAATGCATTGATAGAATCCTAAAAGATTATGCTCAAATGTATTGTATGTTATTTACTGTATAAATATATGTATGTATGTATGTATAGTATGAACAGATGAGCTATTTTATAGCAATAGAAATATTTAAAAATATGTGAACATAGTAAGTATTTTTTTTTACTTTTGATAAAGTTGTATCATTTTTCCTTGTGTGACTGCAGTACTGTCCCCAAATGTAAATTTAACTATATTTAAATGCAGTAAATCCACCCTCTCTAAAATAGGGAATTCTAGATTCTGACTTCTCCCCAGCACAAAATATTTTGGATGCATCTCTCTTTTAAAAACACCAGAGGCAATCAGACCTTGTCCACATTGCTCTGAGACTTTGATAACCCTTCCTCCCGACCTTAGATTTTCTGTCTCTGACTGTGTAGGCAGAAAGGAAACTGAACACTCTCACCCACAGAAGGGAAACTCTGCCATTATTGCTCACAATACAAATGCAAAACAGCCTTCCAAAGGGAGCAGCGGAGAAAAAAATTAACTGGCTTCAAGACTTAGCTTGATAAGTTCATGGAGGGGACAGTATGAAGAGACTGCTGCAAAGGCATGTAACCGATCTGCGACTGCTGTCAGCAAATATCTCCAATGGCCCGTGATGGGACACTAGATGGGGGCGAGGGTTGAGTTACCACAGAGAATTCTTTCCCAGGTGTCTGGCTGCTGGGTCTTGTACCTCCTCAGGGTCTAACTGATCACCATATTTTGTGTCAGGAAAGAATTTTCCCCAGGTCACATTAATGAGACCCTTGGGGCCGATCGGGGGGCAGGGACATTCACGTTCCTCTGCAGCATGGGGCATGGCGTGATTTGCAGGTTTAAACTAGTATATATGGCAGATTCTCTGTAACTTGAAGTCTTTTAAATCATGTTTTGAGGATTTCAGTAACTCAGCCAGGGGTTATGGGTCTATTACAGCAGCGGGTGGGCGAGGTTCTGTAGCCTGCAATGTGTGGGAGGTCAGTCTAGATGATCATGATGGTCCTTTTTGTCCTTAAAGTCTATGAGTCTAACCTTGCTCTGAGAGGGGAAGGGATTTGGATGGTAAATGGATTTTGAGGCCTCTGTGTCATCCTCACATCAGTAGAGATTGCTCCAAAGACACCTCTGCAAGGGCTGGTCAGTCAACTTCAGTCCTTGGATTCAGCAAACTGGGCTTACTCACCCAGCAAGGACTCTTTAAGGGTAAGTCCAACCCTCCAGACCATTTGGTCCAATCCACATCTAAAGGAACAAAGGCTAAGGTCTTTCCCAGGTTTTTATGTGGATAATTGATTGACTTGTCAAGGAATTTAGTGTCTTTTTGGACTCTGCCTCTTCTCAAGGATTTCTTAGCGAAGTTCTTGGGCCTCTTCTCTGATTATATATTGGATGATGAATATGGGGTTCAAGATCCTACCCCATGTAGGCTGTGGGGCAAAACAGCATCACATGATAAGAGACCAGTCCTTCAATGGAGAAATCACCTCCCAAGGACAACCCAAAAAGCCAAACTCAAAAGGAAAAAAAAGTCCCAAAGCATTCCAGATCTTCACTTCTTTTCACAAATTCTAGCCCCTCCCCCAAAATTGAGGTGGACTGTCAGCTGTAATATAAAGTCAGAAGCTCTTTTGTTGTTACTCACAATGATGGACCAAGGGAAGGGATTTTTATTTTTGCAGGGGTAAGACCTGGCATAGCATAGGGAAGCCCACATCAAAGAATGCTTTCAGTCTCTCCTTCCAATCCAAGCTATCACTCTGACTGCAGCAGTGCCTGTCTCAGTCCAGAAATAGGCCGAACAAGCAGAATTTCCCAGTTTTCAGACATAATTCCGGTTGACTTCAGACAAGTGATACAGATATTCTCTGGAATTTCAGACTCCTCCACATCCCTTTTTTATTCTCTCTTCAACCTCAAGAGATGATGAGAAGAAAAAAATTGTCTTGCAGAAGTTCTCCCATTTCCTTGAGATTTAGAACTTGTCCGTCAACCAAAATTTCTCAGAGTTTCGTTCAATAATCTTCATGGTAAGAAAAAGATCTCTAGAAGTCTTCATCATCCTAAATGTCACAAGGCTTGTGAGGTTCTTGAAGAAGACAAAACTGAGGATAGCGAGAGCAGCTTCTATTGTTGCTGCTATGTATCAAGAAGATCTTTTAATGTAGGTGGAATAGGCAGAGACTTATATGCAAAGTCAAGGTTCTGTCAACTGCAGTTTCTTTGTTTTTGTTTATGAAAATCAACACAATTACTATGTGTTGTCCTCCACCAGGATGTTGACAAAGCTATTGAAAATGGTAATAAAGCAGCTGATCAGTCCAGGGATTCATCTGACGCATGGTTTAGATGGCACACTTATCAGAGCGTCATTCCCAGGGACTTTGTAGCCAATGACCCATAGGACCCAATCACATTATTTGTAATAAAGTTAAATAAGAGATTGTTGAAAATATCTCATAGAATCATAAATGAAGGGCTGGAAGGGAGCTCGAAAGGTCATCTTATCCAGTCCCTCTTCCCCTCTCGTCCCCACTAAAGCAGGACCAAATGTACGTAGGCCATTCCTGACAGGTGTTTGGAGGTTTTTAAGAACAGGTTAGACAATAAAAGGGATTCCACAACCTCCCTTGGAAACCTATTCTAGTACTTAACTATTCTTACAGTTAGAAAGGTTTTCCTAATATCTAACCTAAATCTCCCTTGCTGCAGATTAAGCCCATTACTACTTGGCCTACCTTCAGTGTACGTAGAATCATAGAAGATTAGGGATGGAAGAGACGTCAGGAGGTCATCTAGTCCAAACTCCTGCTCAAAGCAGGACCAACCCCAACTAAATCATCCCAGCCAGGGCTTTTTCAAGTCAACCCTTTAAAATCTCTAAGGATGGAAATTCTACCACCTCCCTCGGTAACCCATTCCAGTGCTTCACCACCATCCTAGTGAAATAGTTTTTCCTAATATCCAACCTAAACCTCTCCCACTGCAACTTGAGACCATTGCTCCTTGTTCTGTCATCTGCTGTCACTGAGAACAGCCTAGCTCCATCCTCTTTGTAACCCCCCTTCAGGTAGTTGAAGGCTGCTGTCAAATCCCCACTCATTCTTCTCTTCTGCAGACTAAAGAAGCCCAATTCCCTCAGCCTTTCCTCCTAATTCATGTGCCCCAGCCTCCTAATCATTTTCATTGCCCTCTGCTGGATTCTCTCCAATTTGTCCACATCCTTTCTGTAGTGGGGGGCCCAAAAATGCTCGCAATACTCCAGATGTGGCCTCACCAGTGCTGAACAGAGGGGAATAATCACTTCCCTTGATCTGCTGGCAATGCTCCTATTAATGCAGCCCAATATGGAGGACAGTTAAGCAGTTATTCTCTTGATAACTGCCCTTACCATATTTGGAGACTGTTATCAGATCCCTACTCAGTCTTCTTTTCAGAAGACTAAACTTACAGTAGATCCCGGTTTATATGATCTAATTGGGATCAGGGCCAGATCAGATAATCCTAATTCCAGGTAAATCGGAGAGTGCGAAAATGTGATGCTGCAGTGCCACCTAGTGGCCAGAGGAGAGATCACTCACTTCTGGCCCCAAAGTCCTGGTTGTCTGGTAACTATGGAGGGCTGGTTAAGGGAGGGTTGGATAAATAAGGTTCTAATGTACCCATTTTTTTTTTAACCTTTCTTTTTAGGTCAGATTTTCTAAACTTTTATAATTTTTGTTCCTCTGTCCACATCGTTCCTGAAGTGTGGAGTCCAAAACTGGACACAGTACTCTGAATGAGGTGCCACTACTGCTGAGTAGAGTGGCATAATTAACTCCCATGTCTTACATACAACACTCCTATTAATACACTCCAGAATGATATTAGCCTTTTTCACAACTGCATCACATTTTTGGCTTTTAGTAAATATGTGATCTACTATAAGCCCCAGATCCTTTTCAGCAACACTAAAGCCTAACCAGTTACCCCCCATGTTGTAATTGGGCATTTGATTTTTCTTTCCTACGTGTAGTACTTTGCATTTGTCTTTATTGAATTTCATCATATTGATTTCAGACCAATTTGAGAAGGTCATTTTGAATTCTCCTCCGTTCTCCAAAGTCCTTGCAACCTCCCGAAGCTTGGTGTCTGCCACAAATTTGATAAACATAGTCCTCTTCATTATTCATGTTGTTATTAAAAGTGTTTAAAAGTACCAGATCCAGGACAGACCCATGCAGGATCCCACTAGATATGTCCTACCAGTTTGACAGCGAACCATTGAGAACTATTCTTTTAGTATAATCTTTCAGCCAGTTATGCCCCTAATTTATAATATTTTCATCTCTACCACATTTCCCTAGTTTGGTTAAGAAAACGTCATGTGGGAGCCTTACTAAAATCAAGATCTATCACATCTACTGCTTCCCTCCTATCCGCTACACTAGTATAGGATTTTCATAGGTATTTGAGGAGTCGAGATAAACACAAAGAGAACCAGAACATTTCCTACACAAGAAAGACTTAACAAAACAAAGGCACTGATGTCCGGGGTGTTATGGAACAGAGTATCCTTCATCCATATTTACCTGCTGCTCTTTGGTCATTTGGCCTCAAACATTATTCTGTGGACAAGACTGCACATGAGAGAGTTTTTGGGATTACTCTTAAAAACCTGGAACCATTTCCAAATTAGAGATTTAGAGGAAAATAAAGATAACATTCAGCCTATCACTGGGTGGAAACAGGATGGTATGGTAGCATTCTTACTGCAAAATCTTGAGTCCAAAACCCTGACCACAGATGCCAGTCTTCCAGGATGGGGATTACACGTGGGACAACATCCTGGAACATGATCAACGTCAGAAATTCTCAACAGTATCAACTTCCTAGAGATGGTCAGCATGGCTCATCAGAATTCCAGGAGCCCTTGAGAAAGGAGAACTTTCTTGTTCAGTGAGACTTCACAATGACCATGGAATATATAAATCAGGAATAGGGCAGAAGAAATGCAAATCTAAATGTCAAACAATAACTTTTTTTTCTTGGGCAGAAGGTCACCTCACCTAATAATAGCGATCAGTATAAAAGGGGCATATTGATGATACAAGTGGACTGGGTAAGCTTTCAGCAGATAGACAGTCCAAAAAGCTAAAAAGCTCATATCCAGGGAGCTAAGCCGTCACCAAGGGTACCTATTTGTATTCAGTCAGAACACCAAAAAACCAATGATTTTCTTCACCCAAGATAACTGGAAACATACAGTAACATCCACTAACAGCTGAATTTGCTTGTCTATGCTTCCCCCCTTTTACTACTAGAATGAGTCTTACAGAAGTTTTAAAAAGGGAGGGGGAACTGCAATTGTTGTTGCTCTAAAATCAGCCAAGAAGTCCACGGTATTTGGACCTAGTGAAGATGTCATAAAGGATCTCCACTCCATCTGCTATGTTATACCCTGCTACTGCATCTTAATCCAGACTGAGTGACATATTGGCTATGTAATGACGGGTACTAAACAAGATAATCGATTCCTCCAAAATAATGGTGTTTCATAGCTTCATAGATACTCCAAAGAGTTTCTATCCATTGGCCTGTGCAAGAATCCATTTGTCTATCCATTGGCTTGTGCAAGAATTTGGACAGTGTCCTTCCATTGGTGTCAAGATAGTCAAGCCCAAGAAAACAAGCATTATAGCTCTTCTGGAATTTTACAGAATGACCTAATCTAAGACCTTCCACCATCATTGCTGATGACCCAACACTAAATAGCATATTACGCAAGGGCTCATCTAAATCTCTGGCAGATCATCCAAGAATAATAAATGTCCTTGTGCAGCATTTGTCCAAACCAAAATCTTGTCTTCCCTATCTGGGATCTGTCCAGAGGGCTAAAGTCTGTCAGAACCAAATATTTCAAACTAATGGCTTCTAATGCCATGTTTCCTGGTTACAAGCAGAACAGCCAGAAATATCTTCAAAATGTATGCTCTTAAAACACACTGGCCCATGAAGAGAAGATTCTTCCAAATTCAGAATCATCTGTCACAAGGATAAACGCTGTTCTCCATACATTACCAGGAATTATTTTTCCTTTGGTTTGCCCAAAGGAAGCTCATCTTCCTGATGTGGAAGGAGACATTAAGATGGAATTTACTTAAACATCATCTTTATTTATTTCCTTTCACTAAAAGTGCTTAGGTCTGCAAGCTTCTAAATACTTAATAGCCAGGTGGATCGTGCTGTGAAGTACTGAAGTTTACAGAAACTAGTCCAAAAAGGGAGCAGAATCTATTCAGCACATACTGTGGTGCTATGGTGGGCAGAAAGAGTGCGAGTCACCTCAGAGGAAATATGTAACACTGCCACCTGATCATCCATCAACACTTTTATTGAGTACTACAGTCAAACCTTCTTTCCTCTGGAGGGAAAAATTCCTTCGGCAGCTAATTGCTCCAAATGGTGTTCTGTGATAGGCTGGGTCTTTATGTGGATCATAAGCTTTGGAGTCTCTTCCCCTTTAAGAGTCCTTTTCCTGTTCGGGAGCTTTATTCCACCTTTCTGGTCCTCCTCCTGTTTAAGGGGACATGCTATAAGGTACCTTATAAAGCTTTCGTGGGCAGCAGAGGCTTGCCAACTGTTTTCCTCTCTGTCATTCTGTAGCAAGGACTGTGATAGGCTGGGTCTTTATCTGGATCATAAACTTTGGAGTCTCTTCCCCTTTAAGAGTCCTTTTCCTGTTCGGGAGCTTTATTCCACCCTTTCTGGTCCTCCTCCTGTTTAAGGGGACATGCTATAAGGTATCTTATAAAGGTCTCGTGGGCAACAGAGGCTTGCCAACTGTTTTCCTCTTTCATTCTGTAGCAAGGACCATCTATTCCTGAGGCTCAGCAGCTTTCTTCCTAGTTGCCGTGCCTTCCTGTGACAAGCATCTTCTTTTAAAGCTTGCATCCTCCAGCTGGAGTAGGCTCTGCAGGTGTGTCTATCTGGTAACAGTTGAGCACGGAGGAGCTTGTTATCCATCTCCTGATTGAAATGGGGGTCATATCATTACATGATCATGTAATGGTGTCCCACTACATGGTCAACTATACAACATTTTAGAAATCTTGTTCCTGAATGAATCTTTTTTTTTTTTTTTTTTTTTTTTTTTTTTTTTTTTTTTTTTTTGCTGCTTTGTATACACCAGATGTCTTAGAGAAAGGTCAAGATCCAGACTGGAACATTTCTGACTAGATTGTTTCCTTTCTCAGTATGACATCTCCTGCAGTCTGCCCTAAATTGAGATAAATCCTGTGGATTCTTCTACAGTGGCCTCGTAAGAGTCCATGTGTATCATGACTGTGCTTTAACGAGGCAATAAAACATTATTGTAAAGTTTATTTTAATGTATTATTAAAGTATCTAGATTTCAATATTTTAGAAGTACTCATCTGCTGTGAAGATGGAAGGGGGAGGACTAAATCTAGTCAAGTCTGAGGTGCTTCTTGTATAAGTAAAATGTAATAACTTTATAAAATAAAAATAATAAACAAACATTACTACACTATTCATAAATTTATCAATAAAACACCATTACAAGATTCTTGTAAAGGATGTTTCCAGTGTTTTCATATCTGTTTTCATTTTGAAACTTTAGTTATTAAACAACTTGTAGGTTTGAATTTTACAAATATATAGCTTGCTTTGTTTTATCAGGATTCACAAAGAGGTATCCGTGACCAAATTCCATCTTGGATAGAACAGGAACGAACTTGGGCAGTAGCATCTCTGAAGGTATTGTCTATCTGATTTAAAATCAATTTGAAAGGTCTTGATTTATTCGGAAGTATTAAAATGGACTTGAAAATAAACTAAATATTTTCCAACTTGACTGCAGTTTTAGTTATTTTAAACTATATTCAAAATTAGAAGTAGAAAAATTACTTAGCATTTTGACATACACATTTCTAGAATGCAAGACTGTATTTTCATAAGTAGAATAAAAATTAGTATCTACAATTTTGCATGCATAAATTGGCTAGCTATATTAAATTTCCATGCAAACATTAGAGGCCTGTTTGAGGTCCCTAGTGGTCAGATTGGGTAGCTTCATATTAATTTGAAGTCCCAACATTTTCTTGGGCTGATGTCTCTTACGACAGTCTGTTTCCCTGCTGAAAGGGGTGAAATAAAAGTAACAATCTCTGAAGTGCTGATCTAGGGCTACTCTCCTACTGCATAAAGCTCACCAGCAAGAAGGGAAGGGCTGAGAGTTCATGAGGGAGATAAATTAACAAGCTTCAGAACGCTAGAACTGTGATACTTCAATGTTGGTTATTTTTCACTTCCTCCCTTCTGTAGGGATCAAAAGCAATTGGGGGTAGGTATGGGAGCAGTTGGGACAGAGAACAGTTAATGCATTGAGTGAAATAAATTATCCATTGGTGATGGAAAGGACTGAGTTGGGATGGAGGAAGGGAAAGGAACGAAAAATATTTTTAAAAAGAGAGAATAAAAATAATACAGAGAATGTGTCAGGCTATAAATTGTTGCTTTTATTTTTTGCTTTTATTTTTTTTTTACTGTTAAATGTGCACTATTTGCTTTGTAGATCTCTATCCCAGCTCTATATCAGACACTCTGCTTTGAAGATGCAGATCTGTGGCGTACTTTCTCTCAGAGCTCTACGTGTGAACAAGATTTTCCATCCATTGTTGCAAAGAATATTACCCTATTTCAACAGGTAATATTTTAATACTGAATTGTTTTGAAAATACTTCTCTCAGTGTTGAAACTCAATTTTACTTCACGATTAAGAGATTAGACTTCAATCCTGGTTTAACAATAATCATTGACTAAAATTATGTTGTCTTCAACGGGATCCTGATTAGTTTAGCTAATTAAATTTTATTTATTTATTTTAATGTCCATTTTTTATTTATTTATTTATTAATTTTATTTATTTTTAATGTCCATTACCGTTGTACCAAGGTCTTTAATGTATGTGGTGGTGGGTTAGTACTCAAACTGAGCATCTGCTTTAGGATAGGAGATTGTTCATAAAAACGTATAAGTTTCATTTTCCAGACAGGTGATACTCTCCTTTCCTTGTCACTGGTGCCTTCTTGCAGTATTTATCAGCCTGTCAAGCCGGATATAATTAAATTACCCCAACATTAAATGTAAAATCTCCTACATTCATGCAACATTAAGGTTGCAAATTAAGTACTGAAAGGTTAGGAAATGCAACAGTTAAGGTTGAACATGCAACATGAACTCTGCCCATTTTTGCACAAAAATCTTTATTTATATAGTTTGAATTCACATTAGGGAGGCAATTCAATCCAGTGAATAGGAGCATGGAATTCACAGTCAAGAGAACTGGGTTCTAGTTCCAACTCTGTCATTGATTCACAATTTCATCTGTCTCTCAACTGTCTACCCTTCAAGTCTTCCTCTTTGTAAAATGGAGCTGATGATACTTTTTCACCTGCAAAAGTTCTTTAAAGTATGATAAAAAAAATCCTGTAAGTGCTAAATATTATAATGCTGCTGTCAGTATTAGTTTTCAGATGATAAAATAGGATTATATATAAATTTTTCTACAACCTTATATAGAGTTTTTTTATGTATCTACAATAACATATGATCATATTATAATGTACATACAGAAGAGACAGAGTTAACGTTGCATTAATTTTTACTTTGATTTTTGCTTTTCTAGACTTTTAAATGTTTAATGTACAGTGTTAATATTATATTGAAATAGGGTGGGTGGGTTTTTTTGTTGGGAAGTTGCATTTAATTTCCAAAGATTTTTAAAGGGTGAGGGGAGAGGAAATCGTTCACTTCTAGAATTACAACAACAGATATCATCTGGCAAAAGTTAGATGGTGCCTATCAACATCATTAATAAAGTGTGCACTTCTAGATTACTAGGTAGCAGCTGAGCAAAGCTTTGCTAAAGTGTTTGTTAGCAGTGTGTATTATTTATTTTCATACTTTGCAATGGCTCTATTCTTGTAGGTGTACAGTTATATGATAAATGCCTCCTGTCCTATAGAAGGTCCTCTTGCCCTTTTTCATTATCTCTCCCCAACCCCTCTTCATTGTGTTTTTGAAATATTTTTTGTAGCTTAGGTCTGAAGGTTTAATGTTTTAAAACTGCAGAGCTCAATGCAGTGAGATGCTAAGCACTGCCAGTGAGATTCTGAACACATACGAAGAGTGACAAGTTCCCAAAGTAAGCATTCTGGTAGATGGAGTTGAAGTGGACTTGGAGAAGGATAAGGAGTCAGATAGTTATGTTTGATCCTAGCATGAAAATAAGGGGCTTAGCAACCATTTTAGCCTAAAGAAAGGCACACCACTTCCCAATCTATGATAACTCCTTAAGCAAAGTTAGCCATTGTGGAGAGCACAGTCAGCTGTAACCCTCTGCAAAGAACCATACAGAACACATTCAACAGCTCAGCCATTGCTATGATTCCCCAAATATACAAAATCTACTTGGCTGCCTATTGGTCCCCATGTTATTTGTATTGTGGTAGTGTCTGGAGGTGGAGACTCAAATAGATCTTAGGGCCACATTGTGGTAAATGTTATACAGACATATAGGACATGGCCCTTGCCCTGGGGAGCTTGCCAGTACACTAGTGTGCATGACTTCTCTGTGTAAAGTATGCTGAGAATATTTTTAAGAGCCAAGACCATCCCTCCCACCCAGACCAGGATACAGAAGTCTGCATGTAGGGAATCTTGTGTGCCTTAGAAATATACAGGCTATATATAACACAAATGAAAATAGAAAACTTGATTACAATGGATTTTCTATTTCCAATTCCTCTAAGTTGTGCTGCCACCAGATGTTGCTATGCACAGTAAACAACAGAAACTTGATTAGCAGGAATGACAAAGGCCTCTTACTTCTCAAAACCATGGTCGGGTACTTCTGACAAATTAAACATCCTGCAATTACTGCCAGAGCACATAAATCACTTAGCTTTCCCTAAGTATCTCAATGAATTCATCTTTCAAAAAAACAGCCACCAGGTATCTAGCACAAAAAAAAAAGAGAGAAGAAGAAGGGAACTTTTTTAACAGCATTCACAGAAATTATGAATAAACTATAAACAAACCATTTTACAAAAGCTCTTATCTGAGTAACACGCTTCATTCTATAACATTCAGAACAATACTTCATATGATCCCATTGTGTTTTCATCACAGTTTCTAGAGGATTAAAAAAAAAAACTAAAGAAAAAAACCCCCTCAAACACCAGTATGATGAGTGTAAAGGGTATCTTTGTCTTTTGGAACGTAGTGAAAATGTATCGCAACAGTGATGGGAGGAACCATGTGCACAGAATTATTTAAGCCCCACTCAGAGGTTAGCTTCTTGCATGATGTATCTTTTAAGAAATAGTGTATCCTTCTTAGGGTATGTTTACACTACAGTTAGACAGCTGCAGTTGGCCTGTGCCTGCTGACTCAGGCTCACGGGGCTCAGGCTAAGGGGATGTTCAATGGTGGTTTACATATTTGGGCTTGGGCTGCAGCCTGAGCTCTGGGACCCTCTGACCTCAATTAAACAGCCCTTTAGCTTGAGCCCCATGAGCCTGAGACAGCTGGCATCGTCCAGCTGCAGGTGTCTGATTGCAGTGTAGATACACCCTTAGGGCAGAGGTTCTCAAACTTTTCTTATTATGTACCCCCTTCCAGATCTGCCAGCTGCCTGCTTACCCCCTTCCAGATTTACCAGTTGTCTGTGTATCCCTACTCTTCTCATCACTGATACTTTGTGTGTTCTTTTTAATACTGCCAGTCTTTAGCCATCTGTCTATATTTCACTGTTATGTACAAATATAGTTATAGTGCAGCTGGAAAAAAAAACCCCAAAACCCTGACTAAGTTCTGAGGTCAACTAAACTGGACAGTTGCTGGACAACTGAACCTGTGTTGTATGGTGATTGGAGTTGAGGGCTCTGTACATCAGCGTCTCTCTGTATCTCTGTTCTCATTGATACATCATGAAGTAAATTAACTAGCATATTTTATATAACAAATTCCCACAGTTTTAAAGCATTGTCTGAACAGCCTATTATGAAAATGCAATGATTAATAAATAAAATCCACCATTGCACAATTTCTCCCAAGTCCTCTCCCCCCGCCCCGAGATGTCTCATGTACCCCACATACCACAGTTTGGGAATTCCTGGGGTACATGTAACTGTAACAGTGAGGACTGGCCCTTTAAAGGCCAGGGGCTCCAATGAACAGCTGTCCTTGTTCTGGAGGAAATCAGCTGAAGAGCACCCAGTGATTGGGCCTGATTCCTAATTGGAAGATATAAACGAGGGTCCCATCTCCACTGGAGGGAGACAGGGGTGAGAAGGAGGAGACAGAGACAAGGAGAAGGCTGCAAGGAGGTCCCATGGGCCTCCCTAGGCCAGTGAGGTCCAGACCAGTTAGTTACCAAAGGCCAGAGGGCTCCCCAATCTCAGCCAAGAACAAGGCTATTGCTTTTGTTATTATTCTACATTTCCTTTTGTTTTGTGTTGGAGAATAAACAGAGCCCTGAGGAAAGGAACTATAAACTGAACTGGGCGTGGCTGACAGTCTGTCCCAGAGCCACCAGTGTAGAGAACTTTAAAGCATACATCATAATGTATGAATGCAGGAAGCTACCTGTGAAAGATCCTTATGAGGATAGTTAGTAGGGAAGGCTCAGGTCCTCAAAGGTATTTAGGCTTCTAACTTCCATTGATTTCATTGGAATTAGGAACCTAAAACACCTTTGTTGGTTTGGACTGAATTGATATGCATCACAGCCTAAGTGTGAAAGACAAGGGGACTGGGTGAATCAACTATATGTGCTTTATAGGGTTGGTTTTTGGTATTTTTGGTAATAAAAACATTTGTGTAATGTAGAGGTTCATAGTTGAAGTATCTCAGAATAAAGAGATTACAGGTGCTATTTATCTTAAACCAAGCGGAGATGCTTTCAAAATTGATTATTTTAGTATAAAAACACATTGAGAACAGGCACATTAGTATAACAAAGTCAGTGCTGACTAACATACATAGCTTTATATCTGTTAAAAATTCACCCAACAGAGGAGGTGTGCTCCACTAAACTCCAGCTGCAGGAAATGATGGTATACAGTTATGATATTAGTTTGTTTTTCATGACAAACACATAGTTCTTCAACTAATGTCCCTATGGATGCTCCAATTCAAGTGTCCCTCTATCCATTTCAGTGTGCATGCACCCTGTGCAACTTTGATTGGAGATTTTTGGTAGTAGTGCCCATTTGCCCTGCACTCTACACCTCCTCATGCCCTGTGCCAAGGATATATATTGTTACGTGGGCAACCTTCCGTCACTTCCTTCTCAACTGCCTTCGCTTCAGACAGAGTATCTACCATGTCCGCTTAACTGTTAATTGCCTTCTAGTCTAGTTTAGTTGTTTATTAGTGTGTAGTTTAATTCAGTATAGTGTTTTGATTCTTTTCTTTTCTTTTCTTTTCTTTTCTTTTCTTTTCTTTTCTTTTCTTTTCTTTTCTTTTCCCCTAACTTCCCTCCAGAGGGTGCTGTTTTTCTCCCTTGCAGGGGTATGCCAGCATAATTGGGATTCAAGCATTCCCTTATTTGCTGGGACGCTATAACAGTCAGCTGTATTAGCTGTCTGGGACACATGCTGATGGGGGTCGGCTGTGTGGTCCAAGCTGGCAGTACTGCCTAATGGCAATACTCTGGGGCATAACGCCTAATGGCGAGTCCAAGTGTTGATTTACCCAGTAGTTATGATTCGGGGTAGAGTTGCCCACTGGCAAGAGTCCAAAGACCACCTTGCTCAGTGGCTATGATTCAGGATACTGCTGAGAGTGGGAGGATGATAGAGAAACCTGGGCTCACCCTACTCCATGGGGTTCCAGTCCAGGGTCCTTTGAAACAGTGGCCCTCACACAGGGCTCAGGGCCTGATACCCCTAATCATGCTCCCTGGGTCACTTCCTACCCTTGTTTCAGTCTCTCTGGCGTCATAGAGTTGGATTCGGGGTGTCTGTTGCATTCCCCTCTGATTTGTCTCTGGAATCTCTTCTGCTGGCGCCAGTGAATTGTTACGCTCAGCTCCCACACTTATTGAACTTGCTTGGCTTGGCTATGAGGCTCTGTCCTGGCAATGTGGAGCTTTGGCGGCTTTCTGGCAGGAAGCTGCTGCACCTAACTGCTCTCCTCCACGCTCGGCCCAGACTGAGCTGAGTCACTCCCTTTAAAATGCTCCCTCATCTTGAAGCATGCCCAGCAGAGGTGAAGGGGTGTGGTTTCTTGGGACTAGAGCAACTCTTTAATCAGTGCAGAGTTGGTAAACTTCTTCACACACACACACACATTCCTCAAAATGTAATTTTTACACAGCTCTCAAGGGCAGGGCCAGGAAAGATCAAGAGATCAGGCTGAAACTCCTCATGATGGAGTGTTCTCTTTGACTTGCCTTGGATCCAGGCCAGGGAACATCAGCCTTCAAGTGAGTTTAATGCCCTGTCCACTGTAGAATCATAGAAGATTAGGGTTGGAAGAGACCTCAGGAGATCATCTAGTCCAACCCCCTGCTCAAAGCAGGACCAACCCCAACTAAATCATCCCAGCCAGGGCTTTTTCAAGCCATCCCTTTTAAACCTCTAAGGATGGAGATTCCACAGCGTCCCTAGGTAACCCATTCCAGTGCTTCACCATCCGCCTAGTGAAATAGTTTTTCCTAATATCCAACCTTGAGCTCCCCCACTGTCATCTGCCACCACTGAGAACAGCCTAGCTCCATCCTCTTTGTAACCTCCCTTGAGGTAGTTAAAGGCTGCTATCAAATCCCCCCTCACTTTTCTCTTCTGCAGACTAAATAAGCCCAGTTCCCTCAGCCTCTCCTCCTAATTCATGTGTCCCAGCCCCCTAATCATTTTCATTGCCTTCTGCTGGACTCTCTCCAATTTCTCCCATCCTTTCTGTAGTGGGCAGGGGAGTGCAAAAATGGACTCAATACTCCAGATGTGGCCTCACCAGTGTCGAACAGAGGGGAATAATAACTTCCCTCAGTCTGCTGGGAGTGCTTTTACTAATTCAGCCCAATATGCCATTAGCCTTCTTGGCAACAAGGGCACACTGTTGACTCATATCCAGCTTCTCGTCCACTGTAATCCCCAGGTCCTTTTCTGAAACATTGCCACTTAGCCAGTTGTTCCCAGCCTGTAGCAATGCATGGGATTCTTCCATCCTAAGTGCAGGACTCTGCACTTGTCCTTGTTGAACCTCATCCAATTTCTTTTGGACCAATCCTCCAAGTTGTCTAGGTCACTCTGGACCCTGTCCCTTCTCTCCAGCAGATCTACTTCTCCCCCTGCTTAGTGTCATCCGCAAACTTGCTGAGGGTGCAGTCCATCCCATCATCGAGATCATTAATAAAGATGTTGAACAAAACCCGCCCCAGTACCAGCCACTGGGGCACCGGCTGCCAACTAGACATCGAGCTGTTGATCACTACCCGTTGAGACCGACGATATAGCCACTTTTCTGTCCACCTTATAGTCCATTTATCTAATCCATACTTCTTTAACTTTCTGTCAAGAATACTGTAGGAGACCATATCAAAAGCTTTGCTAAAGTCAAGGTATATCACGTCCACTGCTTTCCCCATATCCACAGAGCCAGTTATCTCATCATAGAAGGCTATCTGGTTGGTCAGGCATGACTTGCCCTTGGTGAATCCATGTTGACTGTTCCTGATCACCTTCCTCTCCTCCAAGTGCGTCAAAATGGATACCTTGAGGACCTGCTCCATGACTTTTCCGGAGACTGAGGTGAGGCTGACCAGTCTGTAATTCCCCGGATTCTCCTTCTTCCCTTTTTAAAATATGGGCACTATATTTGCCTTTTTCCAATCATTTGGGACCTTCCCTGATTTCCATGAGTTTTCAAAGATAATGGCCAATGGCTCTGCAATCACATCAGCCAAACTTCCTCAGCACCCTTGGATGCATTGCATCCGGCCCCATGGACTTGTGCATGTCCAGCTTTTCTAAATAGTCTTTAACGTGTTCTTTCAACACTGAGGGCTGCTCATCTCCTCCCCGTACTGTGCTGCCCAGTGCAGCAATCTGGGAGCTGACCTTGGCACCATATTCTCCCAGACCTTCATAGGATTAATCATCAGAAGGTACTGGGATGGTTTCTAAGAACAGGAGTTCTACTTCTCCTTACACAGAGCCTGTTTTGAAGAAGTCTCAGTCTCCACTAAAACTGACCATTTCTGAGCTTTCGGGTCTTTTGTCAGGTATCATTGGGGCTCCAGGTTCCTCAGGTACCAAGACTGCCTCCAAAATCCTGAGTTTATCTAGGAGCCACAACTCCAAGCATACTTTGGTGCCTAAACCACCGTTGATTCTGTCTGAGCATGATCGAGGCCGCAAGGAAAAACACCCCACTATGAGCAAGGCCATACCAACTATACAACCCTTTGTACTGAGACATATGACTCCCTCAGTATCATAGAAATGAAAGCATTCCATACTAGACCCTCTTCCAGGCAGTCTGCATCATCAGTACCAAAGTCCAGAAGGGACTCAGTGAAGCAGATTCCTTTCTGTCTTCTTTGACTCATCAGGAGCCGCAGGAGTTTAGATGTTCCAAAACATCTGTATGTCTCCAATGAACCAGAGTCTCCCCTTCTAAAAGTATTGAGTGCCTCTTAATACCAAGATTGTCACAGTTGCTGGAACTATAGATCTCTCCAGTACGGCTTGATTCCCCAGCACTTTTGAAGCCAGGTAGGGCTCCCTCTCTGGAGATTGAAGAGGATAACTCATCTGGCTTGCATATCTCAATCCAAGGTTCCCCTACCTATCATTATAATGGCTCCCTACTGATTCCTACAGAGAGAAGGACTTCTCACAAGTCAGACATATTTGTGCTCTCGTCCATGGTATGAGCATCAATGGGTGTCACCTCCAATGCCTTATGGTCCCGTTTCCCCCACACATACACTACCCTCATGGCCAATATTGGGACACTTCGGCTGCCTACCCACAACAGTTCTCAAGAGCCCCTAGCCTTTCTCATGTGGACTGTTGGGACAGGCAGTTTCCTGTTCCTATTGTTCCTCCTCAACCACCTCAGATGCAGGAGGAAAGCTTTGAGGAGCAAGAGGTCAGAGCAGATAAAGAGACTACTCCACAAACCAATATCTCATCATACTAAGGTGAGGCTGTGATATCTCCCTCATCCTCCTTGTCTAGTGACTTCAAGCAATTCCAGTGTCATGACCCACGGGTTTCAACCAAAGTCCACAGGGTTCACAGGAGCAGTCACACGCAAACCCTCTACTTGGCAGCCTGCTGCCAACTGCTTACCCAAGACCCATGAAGCCTAGCCCCAGTCTATGGCTCCATCCCTGTTGTTGCAAGTGATGTACAAGATCAAATAAAGCAAAGCCAATCTCATACTAATAGTTCCAATGTGGCACAGACAGTCTTGGTACCCTTATTGGACTCACCTTGCCATTCCACACCTCCCTTTTCAAGACACCACTTCATGCTCTCCATCAGAATTTCGGATTTCTTCACCTCAAGGCTTGATTATTCCATGGCTCATGGGATTACAAACTTCCTGTTCCGTTTACCTTCAGAAATGGAAGATTCAACCACTGGTTTATCCTCTGACATATTTTGTCCATTCATTCTTCCCTTTCATCTGTTCTTGACTATCTGTTAGAATTACCAGATGAGTTTAATTGGAGTACAGTTGGCAGCTTTCACGGCCTTCCATTTTTCCATTTTTTTGGTTATTTGGTGTTTGCTAACCCCACAGTGATCAGATTCATTAAAGGATTGAGGCTTCTTTGCGATTTAAACTTTTTCTTAAGTGCCTTATGAAACCTTCCTTTGAATTGATGGCCACCTGTTCACTTCTTCACCTATCAATGAGAAAACCTGCTTGGTGACCATCACTTCTGCCTGAAGAGTTGGGGAAATAAGGGCTTTAATGGCAGACCCTCCCTTTACAGTTGTTTTTCAAAGACAAAGTTTCATTATGATTGCATCTTACATTTTTACCCAAGGTATAGTCTGAAGTTCACATTAATCAAGTTATTCAACTCTCTGTTTCCCCCCCCCCAAATCCACACCATACCAGGGAGGATGCAGCTTTCCATACATTGGACATCAGGAGGGCATTAGCCTTCTGTTTCGACAGAACAAAATCATTTACAGAGTCTACTAGCCAGTTCATTTCCATTGCTGAGAAATATAAAGGGGCTGCAATCTCCACCCAAAGACTTCTGAGGTGGATTTATAGTTGTATAACTTCTTGTTATGAATCTGCTGATGTACAACCTCCTTCTAGGGTGTTAGCTCATTCCATGAGATCTCTGTTCATCTCTCTAGCACTGCTTAAACACGTTTCCATTGTTGAGATCTGCAAGGTGGCTACTTGGTCCTCAATTCATATCTTTTCCAAGCATTGTGCATTAGTTCACTCTCTTAAACCAGATACTGTCCTCAGGACTGCAGTATTGTCTTCAGTAATGGAAGCCACCTCCTTCTGCTGAGAATACTGCTTGGAAGTCATCTGAAGTGGAGCACCTAGAGGGAGACTACTTGAAGAAAAAACAGAGGTTACTCACTTTATGCAGTAACTATAGTTGTTTGAGATGTGTCCCTATGAGTGCTCCACTACCAGCCCCATTTCCTCTCTGCTTTGGAGTTTCCTCTGTGGGACTTTGTAGTAGAAAAGAAACTGAGGGCAGTTTGCCCACATAGCCCTGTATATCCTTGGTATAGGGCATGAAGAGGTGGAGGGCACATATGTGGGCTGAATAGGCACTGCTACAAAAAATCTCCAAAAAGAGGCATGGAGGACACGTGCACCTGACACAGCGCACCCTTAGAGACACGCATATAGAAGAAATCCAGTTACTGCACAAGGTGAGTTACCTCTGCATGCTGAACTCTGCTCTAACAAATCAAAGGGCAGCAAGATGCTAACATTAGCAGCTAAGAAGACAAATATATTTCATGCGCAAATTAGCAAAAGTAAGGCTAATCTTGGAGTTTGTCACTCTAACTACGCACATAATGCACTCTCTTTACTGGACAAGCAGTTCCAGCCTTTCAGGTGTGTAATGGGGTTCACTATACACCATTAGGGCACCTCCTCGTGACTGCATCTGGGGAATAGCTCTGCCTGGTCTGATACCCCTTTCCATGTTTCATTCACACTCCAGAGTTGCAGTGCTTCTCCTTCGTGACTCAGAATGCTCCCTCTTTGTGGCTTGGCCCTCTAGCCAGCTCACTATAGTTTTCCCATTCCATAAAAATCTCATTGGACTGGCTGATTGGGTATGATTTCAGTCCTCCAATTCAAGACAATGCCATTTATCCAGTGGCAGGTAGGGACCTTGGGCCTGCCCTCTACTTCGGGTACCAGCCCAGGGACCCTGAAATCAGAAACCAAGGTATCCACTGTCCCGAGGCTTGCTGTCGTTTCCCTGGATGTTTTCCTACTATGTCTCTATCTGGCTTCTGTTCCATCACCCTTCTGGGTAAACTCTTCCTTCAGGGCTAGGATCCCAAGGCTTCTACTGGCTCCCTGGGTTTCTTCCTTTCCCTCTCTAAACCCAGAGAGTGACTGAAGGCTTCCACACTGCAGCCCCTTCTGTCCTTGTTTCTTGGCCTTATACTAGTCCCACTTGCATATGCCCAGCTGGGCTCCATTCTCAATGAAAGCTTGCCTATCAACCCTAATTCTTTCTCAGATGTGTCCTCACACGTTACCTGAGCCTGTTAAGCCTTTCTGGGCTAGTGTGGGGAGAATTTAGGTGATCCATAGTGCTTCTGCAGCTGTCTACACAGGGATGAATTGCACCCAAAAGGAACAGTTATGTTAGCTGTTTATATTTGAATTGGAATAGTTTTACTAGATGATTTATAATTATATATCAAAAGTCGATAAACCTGTTCTCGAAAAAACATTTAAAATTCAGTTATTTTAAGAAGAATCTTCCCTCTTCCCCCAAAAGATTTTATTTTATTATATTATTGTAAGCCTGCTGTTCAGGTTTAGAATTGGTACTATGTATTAATAGCTCTTCTAATATACTTGACTCTTACTGAATATACTTTATCTTAAGGTCCTTGTGGTCCAGGCTGTCAGACCAGACAGACTTCAGAGTTCAATGGCCGTTTTTGCATGTAAAGCCCTAGGTAAGTTTGATGGCTTTTGTAGCATGTCTTTTTTTCTGCAGTATAAAATATGTGCTCTTTTTATTTTAAAGTTGCAATCTATGTCTTAAATCTTAGAACTTAAGAGCACAGTAGGATTTAGGTTTGCTTATTTCTTTCTAGTATATAGGGGGTTTTTTTTAATACAAAAGGCTAATAATTACTTTTTTGTTTATACTGTGTTTTTAAAACAGTAGCTACAAATTTAATTACTAAATTTGTTTATTCTGCTCTTCTTTACTATTACTGTACTTCTACAGGTTCTTTGGAGGGGAAGGCAGCTGATTTTGTGTCAGTTTTATTCTGCAGTATTTTCCTGTAGCTTTAATTTTCCAAAACTGAGTGATGTAGCTAGGTCAACCTAAGTTTTAGGTTTAGACCAGGCCTCAGGTATGTCTGAATCTGAGACATGTCATAGTCATTGTTTCTGACATATAAAACTCAGCAAATTCATAGCCTTGCAACACAGCTCATTCAAGACTTGCTTTAGGAGTCTGACAACCAGTCAAGGTATACACACAGAAGAGGCATTATTATTGAGGCTGCCATGCTAGGCACTGTATATTTGTGAAAGTCACCCTTTGCCCTAGTAAGCTTACACTCTAAATAGGGAAAAGATGCAATATGTGATATAGAACACAATGATGGGAGTGGTGACAGAAGCAGGAACACAAAATTGCATATAATCTTAAGTGTACAGTTTGGAGTCTTCAAAGCTTTCATTAACAAGAAAAGAGGATGAACTGCTAGTGAATCTCTAACAGTCAATTTACTTCCTTAGCTGTTATCACTAGGCAGTTTACCTGGGTGTCACAATACTAACAGGCCTTGAGAAGGGATTTGAATGAACACCAGGGCAGTGGCGGTGCAAACCCATTTGTGCAGGTTGTTCCATACATAAAAGGCAGCATGGAAAAAAGTGTTTGTGAGGGAAGTAGATAAGCAGATGAAAAAGGCTGCTGTTATTGGTAGGGGAAAGAGAACAGTTTACGGAATGGTGGGATAAGAAATTGGATAAATAGCAGGGAGGGGCTAAATTGTGAAAGATTTAGAAATAAGGACTAGAGTTTTTGTCTAATGTGAAGGTAAAAGGGAGCTGGTAAAGGGACTCAAAGGCTGAGGCGTGACATGATGCTGCCAACATTTTTGTAGATTGGCATTTTGCATGGACTGGTAATCAGCAGTTTGTAATGTCAGTCCAGTAGCTGTTGAGCCATATCTAAAAAATACAGCAATGCCCTTCATTGTTTTCTGAGTTTCTGTGAAAGGCCTATTGCCTATTAATACATGTCATAAATATAAAGGGAAGGGTAAACACCTTTAAATCCCTCCTGGCCAGAGGAAAAATCCTTTCACCTGTAAAGGATTAAGAAGCTAAGGTAACCTCGCTGGCACCTGACCAAAATGACCAATGAGGAGACAAGATACTTTCAAAGCTCGGGGCGGGGGGGAACAAAGGGTCCTTTCTGTCTGTGTGATGCTTTTTGCTGGGACCAGAGCAGGAATGCAGATCAGAACTCCTGTAAAGAGTTAATAAGCAATCTAGTTAGATATGCATTAGATTCTGTTTTGTTTAAATGGCTGATAGAATAAGTTGTGCTGAATGGAATGTATATTCTGTTTTTTGTGTCCTTTTGTAACTTAAGGTTTTGCCTAGAGGGATTCTCTATGTTTTGAATCTGATTACCCTGTAAGGTATTTACCATCCTGATTTTACAGAGGTGATTCTTTTACTTTTTCTTTAATTACAATTCTTCTTTTAAGAACCTGATTTCTTTTTCCTTGTTCAAGGGTTTGGGTCTGTGTTCACCTATGCAAATTGGTGAGGATTTTTATCAAGCCTTCCCCAGGAAAAGGGGGTGTAGGGCTTGGGGAGATTTTTGGGAGAAAGACTTTCCAAGTGGGCTCTTTCCCTGTTCTTTGTGTAACACTTTGGTGGTGGCAGCTTTTAATCTAAGCTGGTAAGAATAAGCTGAGGGGGTCTTTCATGCAGGTCCCCTCATCTGTACCCTAGAGTTCAGAGTGGGGAAGGAACCTTGACAATACACATCAACAACAGCTTGTTTCAACCTGTAACATTTTTAGATTATGAAGAACAGCTTGGCATAGTTAGTATACTGCAAAGGTCCCATATTTTGTCAAAAATTAGCATTCTTCTTCCGTGTGTATAATGTCTCATCTACTACACAGTTATGTCTCAGTTTTTTATGCCAGCCCTGGGGATTTGAGGGAATATATTCTTGTCTTTTGAGTTTGGTAAAACTCACCATTGTGGCTTACACCAGTATTTTAACAATTTTCATTTTTTTATTGACCTAGAACTTGATTTTGCTTAGATTTGATGGGCCAAATTTTGACTAAAAGGTTCAATAGTGATGCCTGAAAAAATATTTTTATGATCTTTCTTCATGTAAGTCTATTTGCAGGTACAAATGCTGGGGGTTTTTTTGTTTTTCATTTTTCACTCTTATTAGCATTTGGCCTTATGTTGCTTTAGCATGCTAAACAGTTTAGACTAGACATTAGCTTGCATAAGAGTTGAAAACTCTTAATTCCTTGCTTATGTGTCATATTCTTTTAAGGTTTCAGAGTAGCAGCCGTGTTAGTCTGTATCCGCAAAAAGAAAAGGAGGACTTGTGGCACCTTAGAGACTAACAAATTTATATGAGCACAAGCTTTTGTGAGCTACAGCTCACTTCATCGGATGCATTGAGTGGAAAATACAGTAGGGAGATCTATATACACAGAGAACATGAAACAATGGGTGTTACCATACACACTGTAACAAGAGTGATCAGGTAAGGTGAGCTATTACCAGCAGGAGAGCAGGTGGGAAAAAACCTTTTGTAGTGATAATCAAAGTGGGCCATTTCCAGCAGTTGACAAGAACGTGTGAGGAACAGTGGGGTATGGGGGGCAGGAATAAACATGGGGAAATAGTTTTACTTTGTGTAATGACACATCCACTCCCAGTCTTTATTCAAGCCTAAGTTAATTGTATCCAGTTTGCAAATTAATTCCAATTCAGCAGTCTCTCATTGGAGTCTGTTTCTGAAGGTTTTTTGTTGAAGAATTGCCACTTTTAGATCTGTAATCGAGTGACCAAAGAGATTGAAGTGTTCTCTGACTGGTTTTTGAATGTTATAATTCTTGACGTCTGATTTGTGTCCATTTATTCTTTTATGTAGAGACTGTCCAGTTTGACCAATGTACATGACAGAGGGGCATTGCTGGCACATGATGGCATATATCACATTGGTAGATGTGCATGTGAACCAGCCTCTGATAGTGTGGCTGATGTGATTAGGCCCTATGATGGTGTCCCTGAATAGATATGTGGACACAGTTGGCAATGGGCTTTGTTGCAAAGGATAGATTCCTGGGTTAGTGGTTCTGTTGTGTGGTGTGTGGTTGCTGGTGAGTATTTGCTTCAGGTTGGGGGGCTGTCTGTGAGCAAGGACTGGCCTGTCTCCCAAGATCTGTAAGAGTGATGGGTCGTCCTTCAGGATAGGTTGTAGATCCTTGGTGATGTAGGTGTGTCTGCGTCCCTGTGCTGCTGATTGGAGAAATTTGGTATCAGTCCATCCCACCTGTGCTTGCTCTGCTCCCCTCAAGAGGCTACACAGCGTGCAGGGAAATCCCTCATCAGTTCCTTCTAACCGCCCCTGGCTAGAGACTGAGCTAGAGCGGTCCATCGTTAACTCCCTTTGCTAATTTTAGCTTCCATTGAAGCCTTTTTTATTTGTTACTTCCTTTGTATTGTTGTTTGGTCCTGCCTTTAAATAAATAAATAAATAAATAAAATAAAAGAAGAAAGGGCTTGCCTCCTACCAACACCTGTCGGGGGAACCCCCTGGACAAAGGTATGCCTGGCTCCCCGGTCTTCAAAAAGTGCCTCAGTTGCAACTAATCTGTCCCAGTGACTAACGGACACCTGCAGTGCATTTGCTGCCTTGGAGAGAAACACATTCCACAAAAGTATGGCATATGTCAACAACTGTAGCTCAGGTCCAGGAAAGACAAAGAGCAGAGACTCAAAATCCTACTCATGGAGTTTGCCCTTCAACCCCTGGAGTCCCGGTGGGAACTCTCACCAGAACCCTGTACTTCGAAGGGGGGTGAGCCCAGAGAGACAAGCCACTCACACCAGGTCTCTAAGAAAAGGTCTGTGAGTCCCCATGTATAGCTCCATCAGTATCATCGGTACTGATGGCACCGAAGCTGTTTAAAGCTGGTGCCCAGGACATGCACACTACCGAGCACACACAGCAAGTTTGGGCTGCCCAAATATCTGATGGGTCTGGGCAAAGAAGCACAAGTACCATGGGGGCGCGAAAAACATAAGGGATCTTCCCTGGGGAAGGCTTCGTTGTTACGGCCATCAGTATTGGTACCAACTCTGGTGCACCTGGCACCAGCAGACCTCACTGCCAGGTCCGCATCTCTGAACCCATCAGTGCAAGCCTTTTGGCCGTAACAACCACCTCCGGTACCAACGCTATCTGTACCATGGCACTGAATCTGGTGTCAGCAGTGACTTCCCAGGATCGCATAATGTTCTGCAAAGATATGTGCAAATGCCCAGGTAGCTGCTCTGGAGATTGCTGATATAGGGATATCCTTGGAGAATGCAACAGAAAAGGAAACCAATCTCGTAGAGTGTGTGCATATTGAAAATGGGGGTGCTACATTATGCAAATGGTAAGAGAGCTTGATACAGTTCATGACCCATATGGAGAGCCTTTGAGCTGAAATCACTGCACCTTTTGATCTATCTGCAACAGAAAAAAGAGTCTCAGAGATTTATTTCAGAACTCTTGTTCTGTCCAAATAGAATGCCAGGGCTCTCCCACACGTTGAGCATATGTAGGATGGTTTCCCTATTATCTTGATGAGGTTTAGGGTAAAAGGTTGGAAGTTGAATAAGCTGATTTATATGAAAAGCTGAAGTCACCTTGGGAGTGAACTTCGGATGTGGTGTAAGAGTGACTTTGTCAGGGAAGAACACAGTGAAGCGGAGATGCACCATCAGGGCCTCTCTCTCCATATCCTTCTTGCTGAGGTCATGGCGATCAGGAACACGGTCTTCATTGAAAGATGAGTTAATGAAGAAGTGGCCATGCATTCAAATGGTGGTCTAGTCAGTCTTTTTAACATCAGGTTGAGATCCCATTGAGGAGTGGGAAGTCTGGGTTCGGTAAAGGGGTTCAGTATGCCCTTGAGAAACCTCTTTGTGGTCAGATGAGAAAAAATTGATTGTTCTTCTACCTGCTGGTTAAAGATTAAAGGTTGCAGTTGCTGCTAAGTGAACCTTTAACGAGCTGATAGAGAGACCCGATTTCTTGAGAGTCAACAGATAGTCCAGGACCACTAGTAGAATGGTCACATTCGGGGTGACTTATTGTTTTAAAAAATCTGTCTAAAATGGAAATACAATTTTTAAAGAGGCTTGACATTAATTATCTACAGCTTCATTTTCTTTAAGAAAGCAGTAATAAAATAAAATGTATGCTAAGCAGCACATCAGATTTCATTATCACAAGCACTTTCCTAAAACTGAACCACATTGGAATTCATTTGGTCCCCTTGCATCTAGGTAAATCATAATTATTTGCTAAAACAAATATAATTAAATCTGCTATTTCTGTTTGCAACTATAAATAACGTTAGTCTGTTGTATAGTGTTAACATTACTACCCACAGACCCCTGATAAAAAGGGTTAAAAAAATTGGGCCATGCTTACTGTTGGCATAAATTGGCATAGCTGCATTAACTTTAAAACATAGCTGCCTTGAAAAATTGTTCATTGACTTCACTGGACCCACACCAATTTCCACCAGCAGAGAATTTGGCTCGTTATATCTGGATGTTGTTGTGTTTAGACGTCAGACTTTTTTTCTCCTCCCGTTTTTTCTATACTCGGGACAATTTTTCAGAGATAATGGCTCTGTATTCTTGACCTTGGAACTTTTAATTGCCTCAGCCTGCAACACCACAGGCAGATCTGTATTATGGGCTTTGGGTTCCGTATGCTACTTTTGCTTTTGTTGTACTTCCTCTGATCATCATACAACTTCACAATGGCTATGTAATCCTTCAGCACTGTAACTCCAAATTCCAGTTTTTCTTTCCATTTTTGTCACGTTTGCAAACTGAGCACTTGAAACTTTTGCAAAGACTTATTAACCTGGTGATGGTCTTAGATTCTGGGCTCCTGGAATGTCCTTCTCTGCTTCTTGAAACCTGTAAAAACTAATACAGTCTTTTTCAAGGACACTAGCTATGAATGGGAACAAATTGAGTTCTCTCTAAAGCAACCTCTTACAAGAATCCTGTGAGGTTCCAAAGGTGAATACAAAGGTCTTCAGTTCACCTCCTGGTCAGTACCCCCTTCCAACTCTATGGCCATCTCTCATAACACCATGAAGATAGTTAATTGTACCCTCTATTGGATGTTTGAAATTGTTGCCCAGTTTCTCATGGTGTCCATTCACTTAGCCTTCTTTCCAGAACTATGCAGCTCAACTTGCCACACCCATTTGACACTATAATTTCAGAACTTAGTTCTCACCACAGTGTGATGGGTCATATATGTTACTTGTTTCAGGTGTCAGTTTTATCCTCTGACTCAGCATTTGATAGTGCTCACATCAAAGTGTGATCTTTTGGTACCTCCATCGTTCATTATTCTATTAAAAAGCACTGTGGTGGGCTGTAGGTGTACCTCCTGGAGTGCATCCTTCTTCCTATCAGGAGACACTGAACTACTTCACAAAGCACATTTCCAAAAATGACACACTCTTCCCCGATTCCCATTATATTCTCCAATTTTTGTTTTCTGTTGAATGCCATTGTGATTGGCACAGTGTAAGAAAATGATAGAGCTAAGGCTTATCATTGGAGTGAATCCATTTGGAAATACCTTCATAAGGGATGGTTCACTTGGGGATTGTACAGGGACAGGGTCCTGAGTTGCCTAAACCAACATGTCTCCATAAAGAATCTGGTAAAGTCCAATTTGATACTATTGTGAATACTCATCAACCTGGTGACTGGTTCAAAAAAAAGGCCTAGAACATTGGAACTGATCTGTCCTAGGCAGCCATACAACCTCAACCAGGTCTGTTCCTTGCTGACTCGGTCACTGTGCAACCTGTGCGGGTATTGCTTTTCTGAGCACACTTACGTAGTATATGTAAAATTTCCTTCTCAACTGGTGAATCAGTCTTCAGTCCTGGTAGAATTCCCTTTGCATTGCTTCCAAGCTCTGGTAATAATTGAGCTGGTGGTCTTTGCACTGCTTTTTGACCAGCGCCTGCAGTTCTCCAGAACTCTGGAATCCAACCCTAAATCCCATAGATGCCAGTCTCCAGGAGTGGAGAGTACATCTAAAGTAACATTTCATGCTGTGACACCTGGTCTTAACAAAAGTAAAAGCGTATCTTCAACCTTTTGGATCTATCGGGTGGGCTTTTGCAAAGCTAACAAATCACACAGAAGTGGTGTATGTTGCTGGAAAGCAAAGAATGAAAAGCAATTTACTTCTTTGAAAGGCAAAGCTATATGTTCCTGGGGAGAAATTAAATGATCTTCTCTGAGCTGTTGATCTTCAATGAAGAAAATTGTCACAATGAATTTCTTAGCCATCGGTCGTTGGCCCCAGGTGAACAGCATTTGAAGTTTTTCACTGAATTTATCATCTGCACAGCATACAGTCAATAGATTTTTCTCACATCAAGAAATAATACAAAGCTTCCTTGCATTTTCCCCCTAAAATTTTGACCCTTCAGCGCTGGACTGGGATGCCTTCTTCTGGAATTGGGAATAGAATATCTATTCCCACTTTCCCTGCCTTATTTCAAGGATTTTGAAGAAAAGCAGACAATGCCAAGCTTGATAACCCCAGGTGAATATGGATGCCTTGGTTCTCCCAGCTCTTGAACATTGTAGTGGAGCCTTGGCTGGTGTCTTCTTGTTTCCTATTCAGGTAGACTCATTGAAATGTCTACCATTAGGTTAGTTGTAATTGTAGGAGTGCTGTTTTTGTTTTATTTAATTAGCAAAAAGTGATAAAATAATATTGAAGGCTAATGATTTGCCAAACATCATTCTTTCACATACTTTTGCATGTTTTACAAGATGAAAACATACAGGATGGGTTAACTTTTTAAGTTTTATTTTTAAATATATATTTTTCTAAGGTTTTTACAATAAGTTGGTGGGAGGGTACACTTTAAATGGATTGTTTCCATGAATGAGTTTTGTACAGCGTGTATTAAACTGCCTTTGGTTAATATTGAATTATTTTAGCTTATTACAATAGCCTAGGTAATTATTACTTATTTAGCATTTAATTCTCATCTATTCTGAGGAAAGAAATAGGCTCCCACTTTGAGAAATGAGATAGCTTTGTGTCTTTCATTTAAGGTATTCTGATGATACTAATTAAGATACCTTCTCAGTACTTCTGTTTCTTGTCATCATCTGAACATGAATAGCTGTCACGTTCTTTTTCAGTGATTTATTTAACTTTGTTTCCTAGCAACCTCTTCTTTTTAAAAGCAACTCTATCAAAGCTGGTAAGCCTGAAATTATCTCTGCCAGCTTTGTTTTGGTACATGTCATGCAGCCGCTGACTTGTGAGCTAGAAGAATAACTGAATCTTACAGGAATGCTTCACTCAAGGCGAACACATGAGATATTCCCATGATCTAATGGGATCTCTAGGAAACTAGGAATATATCCATATTGCACTCGTAGTTCTTCACACTGCTTATTACTTCTATTACATTATTGCCCAGTTTGCCTAGTTAGGATCAAGGCTCCATTGTGTTAGGGACTGTACAAACACAGAATAAAACATAGTTCCTGATCTGAAAGGTAATGTTGGAAAAGTCAGTATCAAAAAAGAGCTGGCTTGAATATTGAAAGCAGAGAGTGGTTTTCCAAGAAGGGTGGTGATTAGTGGGCTACCACTGATAATTAGGCCCAGTTACGTTATTGTTTTGAAAACTTGATATAGCTTATAGGGAAAAAAGACTATAACTCATTGTAATTTTTGAATTTCTGTATGAGTAGATGTGGAGAATATTAACCAATAGAAATGAGTGTGTCCGTAGTCATATGCTATAAATCACTGTATAGGAGAAAATTGTGGTAGTTGTTGAATATGGAATTCAAACACTTTGACACAGTGCTTATCAAAAGCTTATCCCTGAGGAGGGAGGGATAGCTCAGTGATTTGAGCATTGGCCTGCTAAACTCAGGGTTGTGAGTTCAATCCTTGAGGGGGCCATTTAGGGAACTGGGGCAAAAATTGGGGATTGGTCCTGCTTTGAGCAGGGGGTTGGACTAGATGATCTCCTGAGGTCCCTTCCAACCCTGATATTCTGTCATTCACTCCAATGATAAGCCTCTGCTCTTTCATTTTCTTATACTGAGCACACTGCAACAGCAGCTGAGCAGGACTTTCCCTGCAATTGCAGCTCTGGTCTGCTACAAACGAGGCCTTGTCTGGCACCTGAACTGAGAGCTGGGAGGCTGCCCAAATTTGGTGTTACAGGACCTTAATGTATATTCTGGAGTGTCTAGTAAAATTGTTTTTAACAATTTAAAGCACTATAGAATATAGGCTTCTCGACTAAAATGAGGTAAATATGTTTAAAAATTTGCCCCACTTATTTAAACTCAAATACATTTTAAAAATGGTTTAATGTTTGACATGGAGCATATCTGTTGATTTGTCATCGTAGGGTTTCTATAGCACGTAACACCTCAGTATCTTAAGTCCAGTTCAGTTTTTCTTACAAGATGCAGAATTTGCAAAGCCAATTTGCAGCAGCCTCATCAGCAAAGTGTAGAGAGCCCTCAGTCCACCATCAAATCTGGTCAGAGGGCAGTCATCGGTCTGTGACATTGTCTGTCTTTGGCCCCAGCTGAATGAGGGATCCTTTTGTTGGACCAAAGTGTGCAGGTTGTCTGCATATTAACCCTTCCCCAATCAAAATCAGTTAAGAATGGTTTTGATGAGTGGCATAGCAAATCAAAGCCAGGTACACATATGCTCAGGACAGTTATAAGAGACTGGTTTCTGACGTCAGCTGCAGACCATTCTTCATACTGCATAGACTTCACAGAGAAATCTGGGCAGGACAAGTGGGCCCACAGTGGGTGCCTTGATGACAAGTGCGCTCTTGTGTGGTTGAAGAGGTCTGTGTGTAGTGGTAGGCTCGTGGTAGTAGGATTTGCCCTGATCTTCTCAACCATTCTAGCTGTAGCACTCTCACAACAAATGTGTGGAGGAGTGATTTTGCTTAACATGGGGAGTCATGGTACTAGTGTGGGTCTAATCATCCCAGTTACAATGCACACGATTAAACGTAGTTTTGTGTCAACCAACTTGACGTGAGTTGAATGGAGCTATATTGGAGCATTGTATTTTGGTGCAGAGTAACAGTAGGCTAAAACGGATGATCGGGTAGTTTGAGCGTTTGTTCCCTAAGAAGTGCTGGCCAGTTTGCTTAGAAAGTTGTTGTGTGTCCTCACCTTAGCGGCAGTTTTCCTCAAGTGGTTAAGATGTGTGAGAGAAATGCAGGGTTTCCAAGCACAGAATTATCACTGAAGCATGTGGTTATATCCTTTTTACATCAGTGAGTCTTCAGTTATACATATAACTGTAAGCATGTTCTTAAATGCTTTGCTGAATTAGGTCAAAGTGCTCAACATCAAAGTGACATGCTGCAGCAAATTATGGATGAAATTTATCCTAGTGCAGCAGGCTTGTGCAAGGTCATCCTAATCACTTAGGCCCTCAACACAAGCAAGACAAGTCCATAAGGTTTGTATGGTGGTACTGCCACACTGGAGTTAACCTGAGCCTATGTCAAAACTTCCTGTATTCTTTTACTCCAATTCTTCTCTTTCTATATATTACCTGGAAGATAAGGAGACACAACACTCTTGTACTTCTCATTGATCCAGTTTAGGAGCATCAATTTTGTGCTTGGATCATATGGATGGGTCATGAGAGCTTCTTCCTGTGCCCCCAGATCTTTCTCATTGTAAGACCAAATATTTTCTATCCAAATAACTGAAGAGTCCCTATGCTTGGTGAGGTAGATCATGATACCTTATCAAATACTGATGTTGAATGCTCTAAGGAAGTGCAGTCTCTCAAAGTTCAGCAAGGAAGTGTTATTCTCTGAAATCAAAGCAATTTCATTTTGGCCTCAATTAAAGGGTTGTCACATGTCATCATTTCCTGAGATTGTGAACTTTGAAGAAATCTTTTCCCAATATTAGGGTGCACTTGGGATAAGCACTGTTTCTGCTTATCATCTACAAGTAAATTTCATCTCTCTTTATCTCCTCCTATTGTTACCGTGGGTGGTGGTGTTTTGTTTTGTTTTGTTTAGTTCTGAAGGTTTCAGATTTGATCCCCCCAACATATGTGATATCTGTATAAATGTGTAAACAATTGATTGCTATTGATAATGTGGTTCTAACACAGGCACATTTTTGTGATCACTAAATTCAATCACAGCAACTAAGGCAGTCCCATATCCATAATAGCATCTGTCCTATTTGTATTAGAGGGGTAGCCATGTTAGTCTGTATTAGTGCGGGTTTTTTACCCATGAAAGCTTATGCCCAAATAAATCTGTTAGTCTTTAAGGTGCCACCGGACTCCTCATTATTTTTGTCTTATTTGTCTTTCTGTTTAATTTTGAAATATGAATTTGTTGTATTACAGTACCTTATTTTATATACCAAAGTGGGTCTTTTGTATGAATCAGAAATTTTTTAAAAAAAACCTTAGTCTTTTAGGAAATGATGTTTTCTTCCAGCTATATATGTAGCTGGTTTATCTTTGAGTAGAAGAAGTTTATTTCTCAGGAACATTCTATTCTTTATTGTTGCTTTATTTTCTTAATATTTATCCAATTGCAGGAATAAAAGAGTTGTCCCCACCACCTCTGAATCTAAAACGTCTGTATAAAGAGACATTGGAAATTGAGCCCATCTTGATAATTATTTCTCCTGGTGCTGATCCTTCTCAAGAACTACAAGAACTTGCCAGTGTGGAAAGAAATGGAGAGTGCTACCACCAGGTTGGTCTCAGATACGCAAAATGATACAATATAATGTTTGTGTTTAAAATGTTACAACGGTCATAGCAGTGTTTTTAATTTCTATTTTTAACTGAAAAAGTTAAATCAGAAATTTAAAGTAATGTTCAGTACTACCGATCTTCATTTTCTTTAAGAAAAATTCTGTAAAATAGTTTGAGAATCTTAAAAACTAGGTATTACTTAATTGATAGCTGATAGTTTTTGTACAGTACTTTACTCTTTCAGGTCTGCCCTGTAGATCATTCAAGATGGCTTCTCTGGGGAAGCACTTAGATTTAAGAGGTGCATGTTTTGTGACAGCATGAAGTCTATCACTGACCAGCACAACAGATGCTTTCCTGCCTGCGTGAAAGCTGAAAAGGTCTCCACATGTTGTTTGCTCTACACTGCATTTAATCACAAAAGGTCAATTGATTTGACAAAGGAGTCTGAAGATCATTTTTCAAGAGCAGGTCTCATCAGCCCATCCATCAGCACAATATAGCCTGACTCTGGATTGCATCTGAATAAACAGAAGATTCCTACCTTCTCTAAGCCTCTCGGTTTCAAGTACAGATAATATTTGGTACCACTGAATGCAGCTCTTAAAAAGATGCCCAGTAAGGATGAGAAGGACTCATCTTCAAAAGGTAGCTGCTTAGAGCTGACCAAGATTAGCTACAATTGGGTCCATGATATGTGTGTAACCTGATAGCAGTTAACCTTTAAGGTCTTCCCATAAAACTGATGCACTCGTCCCCAATGGGTATTTGAATATGAAGTACTCCACTTTGGATATGAAGCAATCTTCCTCAACTCCTCTGATAACAGCATAACAGGATAGGGGCAGTTTAATTTTGCCTCTCAGCAGTCTTTGAATTTGTACCTTTTTCTCTACTGAACGCTAGTGTGATCTGTCCCTCCTCTCATACTCTAAAGATTCAAGTCTCTCTGGGATCCCATCTTGTTATTAATATCTACAAGGGCAGCTTTCTCACTCTTCATCTTCTGACACATCTGACATTAGTTCTGTGTGATTAGCTCCAAGAATGTTCCTTCCCTCTTGGCCATCCCATATAATGTTTTGGAATGATATAAGGACAAAGAGTAAGGGGAGTACTTGTGGCACCTTAGAAACTAACAAATTTATTTGAGCATAAGCTTTCATGGGCTAAAACCCACTTCATCAGATGCATGCAGTGGAAAATACAGTAAGAAGACAGATATATATAGATATAGATATAGATATAGATATATACACCCCACTTTTAGGTCTGTAATCGAGAATACACTTAGTATATAGCTATTTCACTATTACACCTGTATAGTCAGTTTTCCCCTGTCTGTGTGAGTCTTTCACACAACATGGAAGAGTATCTTTTTTGTAAATATAGGAAAACATGATTGCAAAACAACAAAAGGTCGATAAGTGGCAATACTACAACAAAAAAAACTTCAAAAACAGACTCCAACAAGAAACTGCTGAATTGGAATTAATTTGCAAACTGGACACCATTAAATTAGGCAAGAATAAAGACTGTGAGTGGATGGGTCATTACACAAAACTATTTCCCCATGCTTATTTTTCCCCCTACTGTTACTCGCACCTTCTTGTCGACTGTTGGAAATGGGCCATCCTGATTATCTCTACAAAAGGGTTTTTTTCTCTCCTGCTGATAATAGCTCACCTTAACTGATCACTCTCATTTTTGTGAATATGGCAACACGCACTTTGTTCATGTTCTCTGTGTGTATATATATATATCTTCCTACTGTATTTTCCACTGCATGTGTCCAATGAAGTGGGGTTTAGCCCACAAAAGCTTATGCTCAAATAAATTTGTTTGTCTCTAAGATGCCACAAGTACTCCTTGTTCTTTTTGATGATACAGACTAACATGGCTACCACTCTGAAACCTGGACAAAGAGTGACATCCTTATGGTAAATCTACTGGAGGTTGTCCTATTTAAAAATATTAGAAGAGAAGCACTAAGTCTCCAAAATCATCTTCCCCAAACATTCCACACAGGAGACAGAACATCTGATTTTTTATTTATCTCATAAATCATCTCTGAAAGCTGACAGGGTAATTCTGAATCAATGGTAAAAGATAGGGAACAGACCACTGAGGGTTTAGCATCTATTTCCACCTCACCTGATAACTTGATCACCTTTTCCTTATCTCCTCCTGATTATTCAAAAGCATTCTAAGATGAGGTATCAGATGTTTGGCTTATACACTGGACATCCCTGCATCACCAGTCCAAGAGAAGGCCCTCAAACTCTTTGATTTATTCGAACTCAAGGATAAAAAGCACAACTACTTTTCCATCAATAGTTGTCTACTGGAATTAGCCAGAGAGTCATGGTTCCCCTTACCTGTTTCATCAGTGATAAGCCAAGACAGACTTTAGTAGCTCCCTCAGAAGCACTTGAGCATCTTCTTAACCTATCTTGCACCAAGTTCCTTGTTATTTGACAGTCTCTGTTAGATGGTAGGGGAGCTTGGTTGAATATTTGTTGAGTAGCGTACAGTGCATCTGACACAGATGCCTGTTCCACTAACTCAGCAATTTCACTGAGATGGGGAAAGGGAAATCTTGTCTTCATACATCATTCCTCAGAAAATTCAGTTTAAGATTTTTGATTTTCCATTTGGAAGTCCTAATTTATTTAGCAGCTGAACAGACAGCACTCTTAAGAAAATGAAGAAGACAAGGTCCTATGTTAGGTCATTTGTATCTCCCCACTCTTCTCATAGAAAGAAAACATGCTGTTTCTCCTATCCCTTACCAGTTTTACACTGATGTAACTCCATTACCTTCAATATAGTTATTCCTAATTTACATCCATGTGAGTAGAAGAGAATCAAGTCCATCTTTTTTGCTACCAAAGGTGGCATCAGTAATCTCAGTACCAGCAGTGTCACACTATCAAAGTTCAGTGTCTAACAAAGCAATTTGTATGTCAACCTAAAAGGGAAACAACATTGCCATCACCCAACATCATCAGCTCTTTCAGTACCAAGCACTGATTTTGATATTTTGGCTAGTGAGCTCCAATCCAATCTTATGCAAAGACCTATCTCCATTTTCATCCTTATGTGGCAACAGACTCCTTTTTAATCCCATCATAATTACATTAGACCAATGGTTCCTGTAGATCATAAAGGATGTACCACCTAAATCAAATCCCTTTCATCTTGTCTAGAATGCTCAGTTCTGTGTGTTGATGCGTGTACGCTCCCTAACACTCAGATGTTTGCAGTGTTTGGGAGATTCGTGCAGTTTGTTCTAATCCTACAATGGGGATCTTCAAAAGCAAAACATTCAGAGAATTCTAGTTAGTGTTTTGTTTTCACTATTGAACAAAATATTAAGGCATAATAAATTCCCAAGACAAATGTATTTCTTTTTGCAGGTTGCCATGGGCCAAGGCCAAGCTGACTTAGCCATTCAAACTCTAAAAGAATGTGCACGCAATGGAGAATGGCTTTGTTTGAAGAACTTGCACCTTGTTGTATCTTGGCTTCCTATTTTGGAAAAGGTGAGGATAATTGCATCAGAGTCATCTGCGTTATTTCAGAAACATCTGGCAACTTCTATTCTAAGTATGCAAAGTTGACGACCGGAAAACAAGGGTTTGGAACACAAATTTACAGGTTTCCTAGTCACCAGTGTGATTACATGTTTGAAATCAAAGAGAAACACACCTCGTTTGAGGTGTTTTTTACTTTAATTTTTATTGAGTTGTAGAAAATGAACTATTTCCTTAGAGCCCTATTCTGCCACCCATATGATGAATTAGTACTTAATTATTTGAGGAGTCCTATTGTGACCCATACATGCTTGAGAATGTGTATTGCTTAAAGCAACAGCATCAGCTCAGAATCTAGTTTTTTTTTAAATTAGTTAAGTACTGTACCTGCCCCTGAGTCTTCCTGCTGTTTTTTGTTGTTTTGTAATCATATTTTCCTATATTTACAAAAAGATACTCTTCCATGTTGTGTGAAAGACTCACACAGACAGGGGAAAACTGATATAAAGGTGTAATAGTGAAATAGCTATATACTAAGTGCTGTGAAATCTACAAAGTAAACCAACCTGAAAAAAATGATTTTCTCCAATCTCTGTCAATTAATGTAATCCCAGATGTTGCTTGCAACAACAGTAGGTGTTTTCAAACAGAAGTATGATTTTAAGTTGATAGTATTCCTTTAAACTCTTACTGTTCTGAAAAATCAAATATTCATAATTTTAATATAGTACATCTCCTTTTTTAAATAGGAATTGAATACTCTTCAGCCCCAACCTAATTTTCGTCTCTGGCTTACTGCTGAAGTTCATCCAAAATTTACTCCGATTTTGCTTCAGTCAAGTCTGAAAATAACATATGAGGTAAGATTTCTAAGGAACGTTTTTATTGAATAGCTACAAACAAGTACTCATGAGAGCTGAAACAACAGGCATATGTCTTATAGAAGAAAGTTCAGCAAATTGTAATTAATACAGAATATGGGGATTTTTTTTAGATTTTGTCATTTTTTAAAATATGAATGAAACACATTGGTATTCATTTACCTTAGGATATTTGTAGTGATCATTTGTATGATCATGTATGAGAACTTGCTGATCCATGAAATAATATAGTTGTTTAAAAGACTTCCAGATTTTTTTCCCCAAATTGGACTTAGAAAAATTAACTTTATTAAAAGATAGCATAGTGAATCAGTGGTTACAATGTCAAATATATGTTTAAAATCGTAGCTGATTTAAGCAAGCAAAAATGTGGAAATTCAGACTTATGGCTGTTACATTATCCTTATTGCGTCCTACTATGCTTGGGTAATGTCGTTGCCTCAGAACAGTGCATGATCATACGGAAGTTTCTATAGAGTCTAAGCACAAACAGAAGAGTTAACAGAATGAAAGATTTATTTCTGAATTTCTTTTTTGTTTTTATATTTTATGGCAAGAGTGATAACTTCCTAATGTTCCTGTCTTATAAGCTGCTCTTGAATCTCTGTATCATGCTTTACATAATTTTGCATAATATGTTTTTTTTCTGAGTCTGCAGTCTAGTGATTTAGTTCCTATTTAGTGATCTCTCAGAGTATCCAGGGATGATAATCTTTCTATGACTCAATCTGTGACAGTGCAGACACTGGTTTCTTCTGAATTGGTTCTGTTAGGTAGGATGATGTTTTTCTCACTCTCTAGGAGTCTCCTCTTCTTAGAATATAAAAAATTACATAAACATTTATATCCAAAATCAATGTGAATAGGTGGGATTTATGCCTGTTGCAATATCTTAAATTCTTGCGTCAAGAAAATGTTGTAATGGAAAAGGCAACAATGGCAGCCATACTTAAAGTTAAGAGCCTCTGCCCAAGGGTGCGTATTTCATCTAAAACCCATCAGGTGGAAAATATAAGTTCCACTCCAACTGCCAATGCCACAGCTCCCTGTTAACACTTTTTCAGTTCATTCTTTTCTAATCTCAGTCAGTCAAGGTAGGATCCACAGAAGTCGCCTGCCAGACCTTTAGCTTTGCTGCTTCAGCTCTTTTTACATGCAGTTTGACTTTGGGTAGTTTCACAATATCATTTATTGCTCTCTAGCTTTCAGTCATGCCAAGTAATCAGTTTTCAATTGGTGCTGAACCTGTTGTCTCAGGCTTAACTGGTAGCTTCTTGCAAAGCTTTGGTTGTTTTCTGTGAGCTGGAGTAAATCTGCAGTTCAATGCAGCCGCTTCCTGCTCTTTTCTACCAATTGAAACACAGAGCAGTACCTTCATTTTAGAAGTTTATCTGCCTGTGACAGCTTAGGGCAGTTGCTTGCCCTTGATGTATCTGTCTGCCTTTCCGGACTGAGGGCACTTGATTTATCAGACAAATTGTAGGTTAAGTTTTTGAATCTTTGTTTTCTTTTGTGTTTCTCCTATCTTGTTTTTCAAGGGTTCATTTCAAATGAAAATTCCTTTCACCAGTACCTCACAATACAACATTTAAGTGGTTTCCTTTGATACTTTCTGGATGGCAAACTCTTAGGTCCCTGCCACAAGACTAATAAAATCTCCAGTTCTACTCCTGGCTGGAGTTGTTAATGCATGCTGTCCAGCTTAAGGGCTTGGGAGGGATCTAGAGACTGTAGATGCTTTATCTTTCTGTGTTGAGGTCAAGACTTGCAGGAACTCTTGAGCCCAGAAACTTGAAGACACAGAAATCTGACATGCAGAAGAGGCATTCCTGCATATCTGACCTGAGGTATCAGCTCCAGGCAATTGGTTATCTGTGCCTTAACTTCGTTACATCAGTCTGAGGTAGGGGTGACACTCTGTTTCTACACCTCTGCGTGGATACATTGATGCCAGTCAAAGGAGACTCAGATTTAGCTATTCAATGTAGAATACGCAATATAATGCATCAGCATCTTTGCCTGGATGCACCAGTCAGGAAAAGTGCCTCAGCATCCCTACCTCAGCACATTGGCACTAATACCTTAACAATTGGCAGATAAAGCACCCTAGTGCATCTTTGGAGTAAGGCAGCTCACTAGCATATAGAAGTGAGGTGCATTGCGTATCGCTGAGGTGCCTCATCATGCCAGTGCTTTAAACTTGCTGCGTGAGTGCCAAGAAGGTGAGGTGTCACTTCATGCTGGTGTATAGTTGCCAGAAGGTGAGGTATCTAACCACACAAGCTTCAGAGGTGAGATCTCAACCATCAGACCTGTAGATAAGGTCCACCAGAAGTTAGCTCTTTGGCATTGGCATCTTGGACATACCCCAAGTTTTTACACTTTGGCATGGAGATGCTTTAAAGATATTGGTGTCCCCTATCCTTAGATGCTAAGAAGGCTGGGGTGATATTTGAGCATTAGTTACCCTCCGTTGTTTGATGGTACTCACTGAAAGGAAATTGCTTGACTGCATCTGTCACAGAAGGGCTCCCTTGATGCTTTAATTTGGAAAGACACTTCTGAGCACTGGCACCTGTTCAGGTTTTTGCTATCACACTTTATTGCCCAAGTCAGTTTATAGCTGCAAGCTATCCTAGAATAGTGACAGAGCTTCCAGTGTATTGAGCTATCTTCCAAGGCACCTGTGGGATTACCATATCTTCAGAGCATGCTTCACTGATGTCTTTGGTGATCTAAGGCTACCTACTGGAGCATAGCAGTTTGCTGTCCTTGGTGCTTCTTACACTGTTTAGCTCTTCTTCTCTGACAGCAGATGGTCCTGTGCCACAGAAAGGAGGTAATTCAAGGAGTGGACAGAGCAGATGCTCTTCTCAGGAACACCTGAACCAACAGTGCTCAGGAGTTTTCCTCCAGTTAGACCCCAGCAGCTCCATATTACAAAGTCTGATGGCTCTGTGTTCTGTATTCCAAAATGTTGGCAGTTCCATACTGAGTGGAGTTTTTACTTTAGGCACTTAGGATAGGGACTCCTTCTTACCAATGTTGCGTGCCTTAATAACACACTAGCCACAGACTCTCTGAGATTCTAGGCCCTTTCCTGATGCTCTAGCTCCTTGGTGGTGTTGGATCCACCACATCTAAAATCAGTGATATAATTGCACTGATTCTTTTCCTTATCTCTTCTTGTAAGCCCAACATCTTGTTCTTACTAAGGACACTAGTTGTTCACTTGGCTTGTTTTCATTGGTGATTATTATTTGGTTGTCAAAGCCCCTTAATCATCATCTGGTCAAGATATACATATTTATTTAAGGCAAATCACCAACTTATTAAAAAAAACAGTCAGAAAATATTTTGCCACTGTTACAAGTAACCTTAAGGTTGCTGTAAGTGAGAGAAATTAGCCAAAAAATCTTCTTTTTCAAAGGAGAGGAAAAAAATCTTTAAAAAGATTTAAACCTAACTCCCTTTGACACCACTTCTCCACTCCATAATTGCCCTGTTCTGTTCATTCCGTCTGAAGCATCTGGTACTGACCACTATCAGAAGACCGGATATTGGGCTAGACGGACCATTGATCTGAGCCAATATGGCCATTCTTGTAGTTTTTTTATGCTTGATAATGGATTGGCAATTGTTACGTAGTGTTACCTTCTTATTGCAGTAATCATAATTTTCTCACTGTTACCTTGTGCTTCCCACATCTTATGTTTGTGTGTTGTCTCTTGAATTGTACTTTTGAGCAGAGACTGTATCTTTTTATCATATGTATGTACTATGCCTATATGCATAGCACAGAGGGCCCTGATCCTTGATCAAGACCACTAGGCTTCATTGAAACATAACTAATAAGTAGTAATACTGATTTTAAAACAAGAAACTCTTTGATTCATATTTGAACAAATTTGTATTCAGTCTGTTTTTAAATTAACATATGTCAAGCTGATGGCCTTCCCTTAATCTTTCTTATACTGCACTTCAGTCCCCCAGTTTGTTTATTGTTCTGTTCAGAATTCCCTTCAGTGAGTCAACGTTATCTCCAGTCTAAGATGATTCTATTATTAGGCCACCTACTACAATGTTTTTAATCAGCCTTTTGTCTTATTTTCCAAATCTAATTAAGTTAATTTTGAAGATTTAGGAAATAATTAGTGTTATTTGTATATGTTATATGTATAAATGTGTATAAATATGTGCTGTTGTTGATGTTGTTGTTTAACTATATTATATATACTATATTGTATATACACATATACATACACACACACACACGCACAACTATGTTGTTTTTGTCTACCTAGGCCCCTCCAGGCCTAAAAAAGAATTTGATGAGAACCTATGAATCATGGAGTCCAGAGCAGATTAGTAAAAATGGCAATTTGTCTCGAGCCCATGCACTCTTTAGTTTGGCATGGTTTCATGCTGCATGCCAAGAAAGAAGAAATTATATCCCTCAGGTAAGTACTGTAACTTCTTGCCAATATTCGGTTTACTAAAATATTTTCTTTCATTTCATAATGAAATCATTTCATATTTACCAGCTTTTAAGTTTTCTGTTTAAAATAAAATATGCACCTTTTTGTATGTTGGGGCATGCAGAAGTGATAAATATAGTGTGAGAAAGTTCCTCCTCTACCTTGGTGAGTCTTGTGCTTATTGGTGGATTTGCTCTCTTTGGAGCTTCACGGCAGCCCTCGGTTTGGCCTTTTTCATGAACCCACAGTCCAGGTCAACTCCTCCTGTGTCTGACCAGGAGTTGGGAGATTTGTGGGGAATCTGGGCCCGCCCACTACTCCGGGTTCCAGCCCAGAGCCCGGTGGAATACAGCTGTCTAGAGTGTCTCCTGGAACAGCTGTGCGACAACTACAACTCCCTGGGCTACTTCCCCGTGGCCTCCTCCCAACACCTTCTTTATCCTCAGCATAGAACTTTCCTCCTGGGGTCTGATATTGCTTGTACTCCTCAGTCCTCCAACAGTATGCGTTCTTACTCTCAGCTCCTAGCGCCTCTTGCTACCAGCTCCTTACACACGAAGCACAAACTGAAGTGAGCTCCTTTTTAAACCCAGGTGCCCTGATTAGCCTGCCTTAATTGATTCTAGCAGCTTCTTGGTTGGCTGCAGGTGTTCTAATCAGCCTGTCTGTCTTAATTGTCTCCAGACGGTTCCTGATTGTTCTGGAACCTTCCCTATTACCTTACGCAGGGAAAAGGGACCTACTTAACCAGGGGCTAATATATCTGCCTTCTATTACTCTCCTGTAGCCATCTGGCCTGACCCTGTCACAATAGCTACTGATGTGGAACTTTTTGGTGGCTACTAATTTGGAGATCTTAATGATTGGATATGGCCTCAGTACAGAATTGGGGCTTAACAGCACAGACACCTACAGCTTTTCAGAGTCCCATTGGTTCCAGTGGCACTCTTCATGGGCTTAGAGATCTGACCTAGCTGATCCTGATACACGTCTGGGGCCCTGTGACAAAGTGTATGTGCTGCTTGCATGATTCAAGAAAGCATTAAAAGCCTCTTCACCAAACAGAAAGGTAGAAACTAGCCCTTAAAGATCACCAACTTGGCAAACCTGGAGGGACGAACTGGCTTTTCCAAGGCAAGGAGGGTGATGTCTGGTCTCCTCCTGAACCTAGATCCTGGGTGGGAGAGATAAAATTGGGGAATTATTTATCTGGCTTGTACTGAGAAGAATTATACTGAAGCCTAGAGACTATAACCATAGTAAGAACTTCCTGGTTTGTTTGTTTTCCAACTGGATCCTTGGCTGAAGGGAGCAGCCCTGCATGGTTTGTGAGCACTTAGACTAGAGAAAAGGAAGCTTCCCTGCATTTGGTCTGTTTTTATTTGGACACGTGGCCAAATGAACCTGTCCCGTGACTGTTCTATTGTCCTTTGATTTAGGCTGGAATGATTGGTGTCTTTTTTGTTTTTGCTTTCTTTTTCTTTTTGGTCATTGTTTAAAGGGACTATGACCCTAACTGCAGAGGTGGCTGATGGTGTTGTTGAAGGACCTACAGGGTCACTGCAGTTATATTAGGTTTCAGAGCAGCCGTGTTAGTCTGTATTCGCAAAAAGAAAAGGAGTACTTGTGGCACCTTAGAGACTAACAAATTTATTTGAGCATAAGCTTTCGTGAGCTACAGCTCACTTCATCGGCTGCATTCGGTGAAGTGAGCTGTAGCTCACGAAAGCTTATGCTCAAATAAATTTGTTAGTCTCTAAGGTGCCACAAGTACTCCTTTTCTTTTTGCAGTAATATTATGACTGGAAGTTGGTTTTGAATGTGTCATCCAAACAATAGAACACTTGAGGATATTGTAAAATAACATTGATCAGATGTATACAGAACGGAGACATGGCCTGCCATAAGCAAAGAAATAAGCATACTCTCCATTATGGAAATGAAGATATTGAGGTGGTCAATTGGCTGGCCACTCCAGGAAATAAAATGAGGGTAAGGGCTAATGCAGCTTGCTCCAGTTGAAGGGAAATTGAAGGAGGTGAAGGTACTTTGGTGTGGACATATCCAACTGAGACCTGAGTGTTATATAGATAGGATGTCCCTTGCAATGATCATGGACAGAAAAGTCCAAGGGAGAGGCCAAAGATTTGGCACATGAACCGGATATCAGCAGACCTTAGATAATCCAATTTGCAGGACAACCAGGCATACAATCATGAGTTTGGGAAGTAGGTTATAAAAATTTCTGATCCAGAACATGGAAAGATGCACGAAAAAAGAAAAAAATATGATTAATATAGAATATTGTTTCTTGTTAAAAACAGTATAATATAAATTAAGATCACTTAGAATATCAGGGTTGGCAGGGACCTCAGGAGCATCTAGTCTAACCCCCTGCTCAAAGCAGGACCAATCCCCAGTTTTTGCCCCACATCCCTAAATGGCCCCCTCAAGGATTGAGCTCACAACCCTGGGTTTAGCAGGCTCATGCTCAAGCCACTGAGCTATCCCTACCCCCACTTAATCATTATGAAATCTCACTCTTGTCTGTGAGCCTTTTCTGATTTTGGCTCCCAAAGCTAAAACCTACCACCTGTTCCAATCTGCCATGCTTCCACACTTTCCTCCTTCAAGTCATTTCTCAAAATGTACTTTGTCCATAAAGACTTCTAAAAGCAGACTTCTATGCAGAGATGTGTTAATTTACCAAAAGACGTAAAATTTAACCTCAAATTAGAACAGTCCTCACAGAAATCATGGAAATAATAAAAAATATGCTTAACTTCACCACTCAGATTTTAAAGCCAGAAGGACCAGTTATGTTCGTCTAGTTTCACTTCCTTCTTGACACAAGTAATTTCCTCTGTTATACCTGCATCTTGCCTGATAACTTCTGGCTGACACTATCGCATATCTTTTCAAAAGAGAGCAGAGGTTGAGTTAAAGATTCAAAATGATGGAGAATTTACCAAGTCCTTTAGTAACTTGTTTGGATGACTAGTTAATTACCTTCCTTGTTAAAATTTTTCATCTTTTTCCAGGTTGAATTTTTTTGAATTGAACTTCCAGCCATTGAATTTTGTTATATCTTTGCTTGATTAGATACCTCTAGTAGCAGTTATATTCTCCCTTTGTGGGTAATATACTGTGACCAAGTCACCTCTCAACCTCTGTGACAGAGCTCCTTTAGTCTTGTATTTTTAAAGCATATTTTCCAGAACCCAAATCATTTTTGTAGCACTTGTCTGAACCTTGTCTGATTTTTTCAGCATATTTTTTTTAAGTGTGGGCACTAAAACTGAACAAGTATCCCTGTAGTGGTGCCACTAGTAAACCATAGAAGTAATATTACCTCTTTATTCTTGCTCAATATTCCTTTTATATATTGAAAGATGGTTTGCAATGGGAGCTTGTGTTCAGTTTGTTATCTACAATGACATATTGGGCTACATTAATAGGAGCATTGCCAGCAGATTGAGGGAAGTGATTATTCCCCTCTATTCAGCACTGGTGAGGCCACCTCTGGAGTATTGTGTCCAGTTTGGGCCCCCTACTACAGAAAGGATGCATACAAATTGGAGGGAGTCCAGCGGCGAGCAACAAAAATAATAAAGGGGCTGGGACACATGATTTACGAGGGGAGGCTGAGGGAATTGGGCTTGTTTAGTCTACAGAAGAGAAGAGTGAGGGGGGATGTGATAGCAGCCTTCAACTACCTGAAGGGGGGTTCCAAAGAGGATGGAGCTTGGGTGTTCTCAGTAGTGGCCGATGACAGAACAAGGAGCAATGGTCTCAAGTTGCAGTGGGGGAGGTCTAGGTTGGATATTAGGAAACACTATTTCATTAGGAGGGTGGTGAAGCACTGGAATGGGTTACCTAGGGATGCTGTGGAATCTCCATCCTTAGAGGTTTTTAAGGCCCTACTTGACAAAGCCCTGGTTGGGATGATTTAGTTGATGTTGGTCCTGCTTTGAGCAGGGGGTTGGACTAGATGACCTCCTGAGGTCTCTTCCAACCCTAATCTTCTATGATTCTAATGACCTCTAAGTCCTTTTCAGAGTTCTTGTTTCAGGATGCGGGATTGCATTCTGGAAAGTATGGCTTACAGTATTTGTGCCTAGATGTAGGGCATTCCATTTGCTGTATTAAAATGCATGTTATTTGATTGCCCCCATTTTAGCACGTAATCTAGGTTACTCTGTGTGAATGACCCGTTCTCATCATTATTTGCCATCCCACCTGTCTCTGTCGCATCTACAAACTTTATCAGCAATGATTTTATATTTTCTTCCAGATAATTTAACTTAGAAATTTTAATAGTGTTGAAGTGAGAATAGGTCCCTGCAGAACCCCCACCAGAAACACTGCTATTTGCTGCTGATCTCCATTAACAATTTATGTTTTGAGATTTACGAGTCAGCTAGTTTTTAATTTATTTAATATATGGTGTATATCTCCCTTTGTGCCTATATGCCTCTTTGTCTTGTAAACATTTTGGGACAGGTACGTTTTGTCTTTATACCTGTTTGTAAATTACTTAGTATATGTTAATACTATACAAAGAATAATACAGTTACCAATAAATAAGGATCTAGGACTGGGCCAGCGATTAAGAACGTACATGTTGAAGGCATCATTGCTTGCTTGCTTGCTGATGGCTTGCTGCATTTTTTTCTGTTTTTTTTTCTTAATATAGAGGTAAAATAAGATGAAGAGTAGAATGGTTGGCATGTGTTATAGGCAGTGGTTAAAAGAAGCAGACATACTTATCAAAGTCCGAAAGGAAAATGAAATTCAAAAAAGCCATTGAGAGTAAGCAAGAGAAGTGTCTAGTCATAATTCTCAATGAGTCATTGTTGCAACAAGCACTGTTAGGGAAGGGAGAGAGTTGTATGCTCATGTCCATCATTTTCCAGAAGCCTTGCTGGTTAGTTTAGGATTTTTAAAATATATTTATTTTTATAGAAAAACTCTCAGTTGCTACACAAGTAGGCATACACCTGATGGCATCTAGCCTGTATGCCTATGTAAAATTAAACACATTGATAGAGATGTTTTTCATATTGTCTTTCTGCTGCCTGTTTCTGTATCTCTGAGCAGCAGCCTAGAAAGGTGGCTTCAAACCAGTGATGTAGATTTTTTTCTCAGGGTGTTACGTATTATATATATTCTGTAAGCAGCTATTTTTGTTTACTTTTTCATGTTCATTTAATGCTCATTGATTCATAACTCATATTAACTTTTTGTTTGCTTGTTTTAATGATAGGGTTGGACCAAGTTTTATGAATTTTCTTTATCTGATCTCCGTGCAGGGTATGACGTTATTGATGGACTCTTTGATGGTATGTTACTCCTTAAGGATTCCTTTCTTTGCCTAGTCCAATATTTGAGTGTCTTCCATTTAAGATCTTTATAAAATTAGCAGATCATAGAATGATTTATTTTTTTAATTATTTGGCTATTTCAGTTAGTGCTGAGTGGGGTATGAAAATTCTGTTTCGTGGCAACTGTTGAGATTTTTAATTTTTTTTTTTTGTTCTTGTCACAGTGCAGGATTCACCCCTGCGGCACCTCCTCCTGGTCTCCCAGGGAATTAGCTCTTCCGGCCTCCAGAGCGCCCTCTTCAGGCCGGTGTCCCGCTTGCTGCTGGACCCCATGTCCCTCCCGGACCCCAGTGCCCCTTTTACCAAGGATGCTGCCCGCTGGCAGTACCCCCACAGTCTCTGGGTCTCCCCACCCACTATCCCCACCTCGCCTCAGTCTTTGGCTACTGCCAGTCACCACTGAGCCCCCACACACTGGGGTGGACTTCAGTGTATAAGCCAATCATCACAAGCAAGGGGGGTTTGGACCTGCTGCCTTTGCCTACCTTTGGGCTGTCTCCTGCAACCCCAGTACCTATCTGGCCTTACACTAGGTCTGCAGTCTGGGGAGTTTCCAGGCCGGAGCTCCCTAGATCTCTTGGCCTTCCTCCAGCTCTGCTCCACCTCAGATACTCTGGTACGCGCCCCAGCAGCCAGGCCCGTCTCCTTCCACAGCTAGAGAAGACTCTATGCTCCTGGCCCACTGCCCTCTTATAAGGGCCAGCTGAGCCCTGGTTGGCCACAGCTGAGCTTTCTTCCCCCAACCAGCCTGGGAACTGCTTGCTCCCAGCCACAGCCCTCTCCCAGGGCTGATTTCAAGCCCTTCAGGGCAGGAGCGGGTGACCACCCCACTACAGTTCTGTTTCTGGATCAAAAACAAAATCTTCTGAACATTATCACAGAAGTAAGCGTGTGTGCTTGTATGTGGCCTGGTGGGTTCAGTCACTGGCCTGGGATGTAGGAGACCCGAAATCAGGCAAAGCCGGGACTTGAATCTGGGTGTTTCCCATCCCAGTGCCCTAGCTACCAGGCTATAGTGTGTGTGTGTCTCTTTTCACCCCTCTGCCCTGATTGAATGATACACATCCACAAAACAGCATATTTCAGCAAAATTTCATTATGTTGAAAAAGTTCCAACCAGCTCTAATTTGGATCCTCTGTTTATCTCACTTAAATGAAAAATATAAAGGTTTTTTTGGGTAAGGCCTTTAAGTTCCAAATCCCAATAAAACTAGTGACCCAGTATTCAAAAGGGTTCAATATCTCTAGCTCCTATTGATTTAAATGGGGTTTATATGTGGCTAGATCTTTTGGAATTCATTCTGTGTACATGCAGACTTAACAGTTTGAATATATTACCAAGAGACTTTGGGCTCTGGATATTAACTGTTGTGTTGAGGTAGTTTTTCTTGCAGTAGTTGGAGTGTGAGTGTGAACACTAATAACTTAAGTGTAATACCACACCTTTTCATTTGAAGAATCTCAAGGTTCTTTTCCACCATCATTACTTCACCCATGCTGAACAATCACATATTGGATGAAATGTGGCATTGATTTAACCCTTCTCTGTAGTTTGGGACAAAGAAGTGAAGGGGAAAGACATTTTATTTGAAACCGTAGGATATAATTAAGTGGGCAGAATGTAATTTATTGAATACCATTTGGTCAGAACACCAAAGTTAACATCCTTAATTTTAAACACAGTGTTGTGTGATCTTTTATTATCACAGATGACCTGGACCTCTTTTTACATCACATAAGAAAGCCAGCATCTCAGTAACAATGTCTTCCTTTGGCATGGTAGAATTATTCAGTCACCCTGCTTATTTTATGAGGCCTGATGAGATCACTGTACAAAGTGATATGGCTGTAACAAACTTAAAGATCCATTGGAGGTAGGGCAGTTGAACAGGTTGATGACAAAGGATTAGGAGGTAGGAGGCCACAATTGAATATGGAATAGCCTCTAGTGAGAAGGTGCTTTTGTTCTCCAACTAAATAGGGTTGATTGATATGTGTGAGGTCTACGATAAAAAGTTCCCCAAGACATCTGCAATATTTATATCATTCAGTAGGATTTAAAACACATCAATTACACTCTTATCACATGAAAATATATTTGAGAACATCTGCAATACAGCTGTTGGAACATTTAATATTTTACATTTTACAGTTATTTTATTTTACTTTTTGGTTAGAGTTATGAAGTAAATTGCTTAGTAATGATTGTATTACTTGACTGGGTTTCTTTGTATTTCCTTGTTTCTCTGAAGGTTAACTATAATAAGAGGAAATGTTCCTCACACTATGCAAAAAAAAAAAAGGTCAATGTGATAGTAATATTTTGTAATTTACAGGTTCCAAAGATTTTCAGTGGGAATTTGTGCATGGCCTATTTGAAAATGCTATTTATGGAGGCCGCATAGATAATTACTTTGATATGAGAGTCCTTCGGACCTATCTGGAGCAGCTTTTTAATTCCAGAGTTATTGGAGGTTTAAATGTTAGGGGCAAGAAGATGATCAGCTTCCCATATTCCATCTCTCTACCCAATTCCTGCAGCATTTTGGTATGTATGCTTGCCTTGTTATCAGACATGGAAGCCAAATCTTGTTCTTTTTCTTACAGTACTAAATTAGCAAATGAACATACTAATTAAAGGCAGATTCCTGAGTACACTTCAATCCCACTGAAATTAATGGGAGCTGAAGGATATTCAGTCCCTGTAGGACTATGCCCTATAACACTAATAGTAAGAGGTAGTAAGAGATACGCTGTTTCATTTTCCTTCCAGCCTCACCCATAGTGAGCCTTTATGCCTTGTACCACAACAGTAGCATGAGTGTCTTTTAGACACAGAGCTGGTTCTACTCTATCCCTCCTATCACCATATAACCATATCTTTTAATGCCACACATTTCATACTTTGTATAATAAATGGTAGCTTATCAAAAATTTAAATGTAAGTTGAAGCATCTTGCCATGGACTACAACACGAAAAAGGACATGACTAATAGTTCCAAATTCAAATTCCAAATAGTGAAAAACTTTAAAAGTGGTGTTAATAGCAATGTAGGATATACATCAAACTGATCTGTGGAAGTCTTGTAATTGTTCTGCAGAGAGCCTTTGTCTGGTGAAGTCACAACTTCACTGTTATTGGAGTTGTAGTCTGTTGATTGTAAACTGAAGCAATTGGGGATTTCTGTTCTATTTCATTACAGTGTTTCAATATTAGCAGCTTCTATGGTATATCATGTCATATGTTCATATGCTTAAGTCATTTCTTCATTTTAGAGTTGGTACTATTTTAGTGATGTCCACAAAATGCTGTTATTCAATTAATTATAAATCCTATGAAATGAGAGTTTATGTTTTGAAAATATATTGCTGGAATTCTCTTGACCATATACTGATGATTTTCATGAGCTGTGATTGCACAGAAAACTTTTACAATTATCTGTATTCTTTCTACCTTTTTTTTGTAGGATTACCGTGATATTATTGAAAGCCTTCCAGAAAACGATAAACCCGATTTCTTTGGCCTGCCTGCCAATATTGCACGCTCTTCTCAACGCATGATCAGTTCCCTGGTAAGTTTTAAATTTTGCACTGCTTGTTAGTATTATCTGAAATATGACCAGCCCAGGAGACCAGACATCTGTTCATAAATATGCATTTCCATAAGAAAATCAAATCGCACTCAGACATTTTTAGTTTGTTACCTGTTACATGTTGAAAATTTTTGTGTAGTGTTCATTATAAATTCAGAATGTTGAAAGTATTTAAAAATAACTTCTGCAATTATTTGGTAATACAAGTAAAATGTTTATTTGGGTCACTTCACAAGTTTTGAGTTCTATTCTGCGGTGGGAGTTAATTGTGAGACATTACTTAATGTTTTAAATAGTGTAAACATTTGAAATACTACTTACTTAGAACGAATAACTTGCTTTGATGGCCAAGCATCTCCTACAATTTTGTGAAGTAGGGTCTTTTCCCCTCTCTGCAGCTCTGGAGGCAGTTCAACATTACAGCATACCCCACACTGGCTATCCCCCTTCTTCGACTTGAGACCAGAACTGCCTCCACGGTAGTAGCTAGTCAGGAGCAAAGCAAACAGACACTGTTTCCTTTGCCACTTTACTTTTAATTTGTTTTTCAGACAGTAGTGAGCAATGAAGCTATTTTCCTTCTCCTCCTCCTCTACCAGATTGGGTAATTGGCACAAAGGTGTCTCAGCCTCCCAGATCCACCGCTGCAGTGTTACCCATCTTGGTATCCTCTATCACCCCACTCCCAGGCTATGGCAGGGCTGTCCCACAAACACTAGCTAAATCAGAGCAGTGCTCTGTATGCACAGCTACATTTACAGACTCTTCAGAGGGTGAACTATGTCCTAGCTGTTCACAGCAAGCTGACTCTCACACTGCCAGGGCACAGGGCTCAGAGACAGACTAGCATGTCGGGTCCCTCTTCCCTACCCTGAAGACCTTAGCCAGAAGAAAAAATCTCTTAAGTGATCCAACTTTAACCCCTTAAAGTGGGTCCTCAGATCCCTGGGGAAATAGTAGGGCTCCTACACAGCTTCCTAATTCCCAGTGTGAATTGGGATTCTCAGAATGAGACCCCATTCCAAAAGCAGTGGCACTGGGACTCCGAGTGTGAGGACACAGAAGGAAGAATATCTAGAGGAGTCAAGGCTTTTTATAAAAAGAGATGCAACACGCCCTACCATGGCTACACTCATACAGGGATTCCTGTAAAGCAGACCCTCCCACCCACCGCTGCCAAAAAAAATACCACACACCATAGGAAGCACAAAAAGGGGAAGAAAAAATATATAAAACATCTAAGAGATAGTCATCCTCAGACAAATACTTTTCTACTGAGAAAGGAAAGAGTTCGGATTTAGGCTCTGTGCTGGCCACAAATTTGGCATTCTGGCACTCAAACTGTTTGGCAACTTCCTGTTCTTGCGAATGGCAAAGAAGCAGGGAAGCATATCCTAGGTCACTGGGGAAGGATGCTCTTGCACACAGGTGGCCAAAGGGCTTGCTTTATACATTCCCACCACATCGACTTCTAGAGATGGTGATTCAGAAGATAAGGCAAGGGGAAGCAAAGCTGATAGTTCTAGCTCCATGCCAGGAGAGGACATCATAGTTTTTGGACTTAGTAGACATGGTATTTGTACCTCCCCTGTATGTACCAGTGAAAAAGGACATCCTTCATCAAGGTCCCATTCTCCATCCAGATCCAGGCTTTCTCCAATTCACAGGTTGGCTATTGGGAGTGAAGCATCAATTGCACTCAGATTATCCTCCAAAGTGATTGAAACTCTGCTGACCTCCACACAGATTTCCACACTAAAAGCCTTCTCAATCTGGTAGTGGTTCAGCTTATGGTGCCAAAAAGAAAACAAACCCCAAGAATTTTGCAATTCCAGCTATTCTGGATTTTCCTCAGGATGGTTTGGACAAGGGTCTTCAACTCAGCACCATAACATTTTAAGCAGTCATAATCAGTGATTTACAAGCAGGATTCTGAGGTTCTTAGCCAAATATCCTAAAGTCTCAAGATTTCTCAGAGCAGTCAGACTGGCTAGACCTGAAGGCAGACCAGTCTTTCCTAAGTAGGATCTACTATTGGTACTAAAAGCCCTAACAACCTATCCTGTAGGCAATGGTCATACCATTTTATCTATCAAAATCTACTTTATGGTCACTATCATGTTAGCTAGATGAATCTGAGTTAGCAGCTGTATCCATGCAAGAGCCACATGATGTGCTTCATGATAACATAGTGGTTCTAAGGACTCCCACAGTCTTTCTTACCAAAGGTGAATTCCTCTTTCCATTTCTTGCATGATTCTTCTATCATTCTGTCCAGATCAACAGCATCCTACTGAAAACATGTACCATAATGTGGGTGTATGTACAGCACTAAAGATTTACCTGAAGCGCACTGAATTGATGAGATGATTAGGCTCTTTATTTGTGCCCTTTCACCAAAAGTGCCAAGGTCTTTGGGCATCCAAGCTATTTCTGGCCAAAAGAATTAAGTTGTGCATAGTGGAGGCATTCAAGCCATCAGACTAGCCTATCCTAAAAGGAATCAAGGCACACTATACAAGATCTCTGGGGATATCATGGGCAGAACAAACTTGTGCCTCAGCTGAAGAAATCTGTAAGGCAGCAATATGATCTTTGAGCAATACCTTTTATTAAACATTACAAAGTGGATTTTCTGTCCTCTGAAGATGCTTCCTTCTGAACAAAGGTGGTGCATGCACTATTGCAAAAGTAACTTGTCATTCAGGCATTTACTTTCAAGGGAAAATTTCTCTATTTGTCTTTCTTTATCCCTCCCTGTTTAATTTTTACTGCTCAATACTTCCCATGCATCACAGAACTGATATATAGTTAGTTGTACTAGGGAAAATTTCCTTTCTGCTAGCAGTATCTCTCAAAATTGTATCCAACCTGGAATGGCTTCATTAGCCAAGGAACAACATTATTTTTTATATGTCTCCAGTTAGTCAGCTGCACATAGTTCACTTGGTGACTTTAATGTTATTGGTATTATATTTTAAGTTTTTGCATATTATATGAATTGTTCTGGTGGCAAACTGGAAAAGGGGGTGTGGCCAAAAAGAGCTGTGCTGCAACAGTGAACAAACTTTAGAACTGCAGAGAGGAGGGGAACAGTCCAGTCATCACAAAATTGTATGAGACACAGCTAGCAGAAAAGAAATTACAGGGTAAGAAATTTCCCATTTCATTATCACCATAATGGGACAAGGTGACTGAGTAGACTTCATACCTGGGTTGGTAAATTTTCATGATACATTTGCAAGACAATTCTAAATGAACACTAATTATTCACAAAAGTAGAGATATTTGGTATTGCATCATATTTAGAGGCACTAAATTGTGCTTTTTAATCATTGTTGGTAATGCATTCAAACTTGAAAGTGAAATATATTTTCTTATCATTATTACTACCTATTGTAGTACAATCACTGTAGTAAGCACCACACACACACACACACACACACACACATACAAACACACACGCAGAGTATTTCACCCAGCATTTGTTCTGTTTTCAATTAAGCATATGCCAACAACATTTTCATGAGTATGACTGACATAGAGGATTGTGCACAACTGAGTTGAAAGTGATTGTTGTTAACTGCTGCTTCAGAGATAACCAGACGTTTTTAGAGTTGACATAAAAACAAAATTCTTGTGCTTCTCTTACTCTTAGTGCCCAATTATGCAACTCTTATTCATGTTGAAAAGTAGTTACTTAGTAATCCCATTAGTACTGTGACTAATCACCCAGTTTCAGAGTAGCAGCCGTGTTAGTCTGTATTCGCAAAAAGAAAAGGAGTACTTGTGGCACCTTAGAGACTAACAAATTTATTAGAGCATAAGCTTTCGTGAGCTACAGCTCACTTAAGTGAGCTGTAGCTCACGAAAGCTTATGCTCTAATAAATTTGTTAGTCTCTAAGGTGCCACAAGTACTCCTTTTCTAATTACCCAGTGTTCATTTACTGTAGGCTTGCAAATTCATCATGAAAATGGTGAGGAACTTTTAGTTTTACTTATGAGTTTTTCATTTCCAGGCTTCAATGTACCATATAGGAAATAAATTAAGGGACTGTTGCATGCGCTTTGAAACACAATATTAACAGCAGAAAGGCAGACCAGTGTAAGCATTGGTGTTTTATTATTCCTTCTCAAGTATTTGTTACAAATATCTAAGTACTTGTAGCATGTTGCAGTATGTATAATTTGGCTTTCATTTTATTTTACATTACATCTCTAAAGGACAATAAAACAGCTTTTTTCCATAATAGTCAGAGTACTATCAGCTATTTAAATGTTCACTTTTTTAAAGTTTAGGCCAAAAATTTGACCTAACTTTTATCTGCCATATAATTGCAGTAGAATTTAGAGCCCAATTCTACAACGTTTACTCACAAAGAATAGTATTTACAAGAGTAGTCCCAATGGTTGAAGTGGAAGCAGTTAAGCAACCAAACCTCAGCCGAAAATTATATCCTAGGTTATTTACCCGCTAAATTGGATTTAACTCCACCAAAAAGACTTTGGTTCTTGAGAGCTGCAATGATCACAAAATGCATGATTTTACAAAAATGGAAGAATAGACTTATGCCCAGTATAGAGCAGTGGTATTTTAGGGCTTCATCTGCACAAAATGCATAGAAGGGAACTGGTGACATTTTAACAACCCAATTTCTTTTTTCACAATTCCTCCAATATGTCAAGATCAGACTTTTTTATGCCTCTTATTTCAGCAAGGTACAAGGCAATCACCACAGAACAGTTGGTTAAATCTAAACTAAAAAGTATTTCACTAAGTCTTCCACTGCTGTGAAGTGCAAATTTCAATTAGCAGTCCTGACAGATCGCATAAAGAATAGCAAAGACTCAACCATCTTCATGTATTGCCACAATATCCTGAAAGTTGTGCTTTCTTTTCAATTCATTCTCACCAAATTGCTTAATCTGATCTGTGATATTGCAGTTCTCCATCATGTGCAAAAGGTCATTGAGAGAGGAATGTACACTGGAGTATGGAACTAGTCTTGCCCACAGCTGGCACTTGTCCCGGCCTCTTCAACTTTTTCCTGTGACTCAATGTAGTTCCTCTCCAGCCTTGCCAGATTCAGTTTATGGGTGCACTTCTTGTAGTATATAAGGTGCCACTGAGCATTATGTTTAATCAAATCCTCCCCAGTAGTATTCTCCAAAGATTCAGCTAATCTCGGAACTCTCTCTCCCTACTGATGCCTAAAATGATCAAGATATACGTAAAAATAAAGATTTTGTGAGAAATTAATTTGGGATTGTAATTAATTATGTTATGTAACTATGTGCATTTAGTTTGCAGATGGATTCCAGCAATTTCTGGCTGGATGCTGATGTTTGAACCAGTGCCTCATTAAAACTCTTCTGGTTAATAAATAAAGTAGATAATCAATACACCTGAACCGCTTTTTTTTGCGTGCAGATAATGGCCAATTAACTTGAAGCACTCCTTCCATTTATAATAATGTGTAACATTAAAAAAATTAATCAGGTATAATGTTCTGAGCATTATCTGACAACAGTACTGTCAGTCAAGGGCCACAATTTGTCTTTGTGGGGGCTGTATTTTTGGCATGGCTGTGTTAAGTATAATTTAAAAATGTTTATTTTTAAACATTTTCTCAAATATATATCTTCATATTTATTCTAGGTTTGTCATGTTTGCTACCTTTGTTTTTGGTGGGAGAAAGGGCTTTTGAATGATACACAACTTGATCCATTTTTATGACATTGTATTATCTAAACAGGTGTTCTCAGACTTTTGTACTGGTGATCCCTTTCACATACCAAGCCTCTGAGTGTGACCCTTCTTATACATTAAAACACTTTTAAATATATTTAACACCATTATTAATGCTGGAGGCAAAGCGGGGTTTGGGGTGGAGGCTGACAGCTCATGACACCCCATGTAATAACCTCATGACCCCCTGAGGGGTCCTGACCCCCAGTTTGAGAACCCCTGATCTAAAGGACCTGGAGCTGGAAGTCATGGGTGGGCAGTGAGTCCCCCCCAGCCATGCCGTAGATCATGATACCATTGAAATTATGATTCTATAATTTTTTATGACTCAAATAGCACCTTCCTGACTTTCTGTCATTAACTTGCCCATGGAATTGCACATGCTCCCAGAATCTTTTAACCATTCTCATGGCTCTTTTCTGAACCCTTTCCAAATATTATTCTTGAATTGTGAACATCAGAACTGGACACAATATTCCAGCAGTGGTCTTACCTGTGCCAAATACAGAAGTAAAATAATCTTTCTACTCCTACTCGAGATTACCCTGTTCGTGCACCCCAGAATCGCTTTAGTTCTTTTGACTACAGTGTCACACTGGGAGTTTTTGTTCAGCTTATTATCCACCATAACCCCTAAATCTTCTTCAGAGTCACTGATTCCCAGGATAGAGTCCCCCTTTTGTAAGTATGGTCTACATTCTTTATTGCTAGATGTATATATTTGCATTTAGCCATATTGTTTGCTTGCCTTCAGTTTACCAAGCAATCGAGATAACTCTGAATCAGTGACAGGTCCTCTTTATTATTTACCACTTCCCCAATTTTTGCGTTCTCTGCAAACTTTATCAATGATGATTTTATATTTCTTTCCAAGTCATTGATGATAACATTTAATAGTGCAGGATGAAGAAACAATCCCCGTGGGAATAGAAACACACCCCATTCAATGTTTGGCACAATGCATTTTCCATAAATCTATGTTGACTGGCATTAATTACATTACTTTCCTTTAGTACTTTATTAATTGAGTCCTGCATAGGCTAGTCCATTATCTTGTCCAGGATCAATGCCAGTCTGACAGGCCTATTATTACCCAAGTTATTCCATTTACCTTTTTAAAATATTGGCACAACATAACTTTCTTCCAGTCTTCTAGAATTTCCCAGTGTCCAAGACTTATTGAAAAGCAACACCAATGGTCCAGTGAGATTCTCAGCCACTTCTCAGCTTTTCTCTTTAAAAACTCTTGGATGCAAGCTGTTGGATACCTGCTGGTTTTAAAATGTCCATCTTTAGTGGCTTCTATTTAACATCCTCCAGAGATACTTTTTTGACTGATTGTTTTGTCAAGAGAAAACTGAAAATACAGTTTTAGTTTGAAGCTAAACACTTTTTTTCTGGATTTTTCAGTTTGGCCAGCAAACAAAAAAAGATCAGTTTATTTGCAGTAGTTGTTGCAAGAAAGCTGTGGCAATAGTGGAATCCACCGTTTTCATTGACCTCTATCAGTGTAATTTCAGGTTTGGATACATCTTAGAGTTTGAACTGGATTTTGGTCAATTATGTCCTTCTAGTTATCAACAAAAATCAAATATTGATTACTTATTTTTAGTACAGTGGTGGGGGACCCATTGTGCTAAGTGTTGTACAAACACTACTTCTTTTAGATCTATCAGTTGCCTGTAACATTGTCAACAACAAGATACTGGTGCTATACCTGTAGTAAATGGTAGCATTAGCAGTTTCTCCCAAGCGGCTCTGGTTTGTTTGTTTGTTTTTCTGAGGAACTAGAGCACAGAAATTTGTGTCTGTCTGCCCTGAGGCTTCTCTCATGGAATAATAGAATTATAGGGTTAGAAGGATTGCAAGGGTCATCTAGTTTAACCCCCTGACAAGATGCAGGATTTGTTGTGTCTCAACCATTCAAGACAGGTAGCTATCCAGCCTCCTTTTGAAAACCTCCAATGAAGAAGCTTCCACAACATCCCAAGGCAGTCCATTCCTAACTGTAAGAACAATAGGACAACGGAAATTTTTCCTGAGATTTAATCTAAATTTACTGTGCTATAGTTTTAACCCATTTTCTCTTGTCCTGCCCTCTATGGCAAAAAAAGAACAACTTTTCTCCATCTTTTTTATGGCAGCCTTTTAAGTATCTGAAGACTGCTATCATATCCCCCTTTATTTTCTCTTTTCCAAACTAAACATACCCAGTTTCTTAAGACTTTGCTCATATTGCTTGCATGCCATCCCTCTGATCATCTTTGTTGCTCACTTCTGGATCCTTTCCAGTTTCTCCACATCCTTTCTATAGATTAATGACCAGATTTGGACCCAGTGCTACATCTGAGGCTTAACCAGCACCAAGTAGTGTGGTACTATCACCTCTTGTGACTTGCATGCTATGCCTCTGCTAATGCAACCTAATATTGCATTAATTTTTTTGCAATAGCATCGCATTGCTGACTCATGTTGAGGTTATGATCCACCACAACTCCCAGATCCTTCTTTGCAGTACTGCTGCCAAGCCAGTTTCCCCCCGTTCTGTCTTTGTGCATTTGGTTTTTCTTCCCCGAGTGTAGCACTTTACATTTGTCTTTGCTGAATTTCATTTTGTTGTCTATAGCCCAGTTCTCCAATTTATCAAGATCCCTCTGAATTTTAGCTCTATCCTCCAAACTATTGGCAACCCCTTAACCCCCAAATTTGGTGTCATCTGCAAACTTGATCAGTATGCTCTCTTATACCTAGCTAGAGAAAGAACAACAAAGTTCTGTTTTGTCAGACTACTAAGGGAGATAGTGAAGTGGTGTGTGCTTGCTACCTGCAGTATGCAGCTGATGATCATTACTCTATAATTCATTGGAGCACTTTTTCCCCAATGTCTTCTGGAATGAAGCTTTGGATGAAAGGTGGCTTTGCCTCAACCTGGATGAAAGCAGGTTATGCTGGTAGACGGGGGAAGTGAGGTCACCCTCCTTTTTTAAAAAACAATTTGTAGTTTGGGCAGGGCTGGATTAGCCCATCACTGAACCCTAAGCAAAACCCCTCATTTCCACCTCCCAGCCAGCTCCCCTGTGCAAGCACTCAACACAGCTCCCCATACTTGTAGCTAGCCTTGAGACATCATTGAGGAAGTCCTGTCGACAGAGCAGAGGGGATACAGGCTAAGGTGAAGTCAGGCAGGCCCCAGGGAAGAGTGGAGAGAGCCCCATGGCTGTGGAAAGGAGGAGCAGTGCTGGTCGTTTCACTGCCCACTCAAGTTTGGCCCTCACATCTCCATCATCATGGGGGGTGGGGGGAGCCAAATTTGTGTTAGTTTCATTGCAACCTGGCACACACAGTGGTGGTGCCCCTGAGGATGCTCCCTTCTCTCCCTCACCCAAGAATTGGACCCTAGGCACATGCCTAGGTTGATTATTCCTGGCTCCAAATATGGGGTGCCCATATCCATCATCTCTGAAGGCATTGATCAAACTGGTTTAATCTCACAAATGGAATCAATTTGGTGGTTTCAGCCTAATCATTAGAGGTAATTAATATGCATTTTCATTGTTTTAGCATTCAAAAAAATAATCTGGATGAGAAGTCAGATATTGGAATGCAATACACAGTTTTGGGGTTAACTTCATCTTTGACACACACACCCTTGCCTCCTCGAGGGCACCCACTTCAGATCTCAGACCTGTAACCTTCACCTCTCTATGGGCAGGGACTCATAACCCCTCTGTAGTCTGCAATTCACTATGATTATTCCAAGCAGATCTGACAACCACCAGCCCTCGACTCTCTTTAGTTTCTCTCCAAGGACAAGGACAGTGTTTTTGCCAGTGATCACACAGCTCTTTCAAAGCAGAATGCATTCATTCAATACAAAAGCATATAGAAACAATAAAAATAATAAATTTACATGCACACTAAACTTAACAGAAATTGCCCATCTTCCATATGTGATTGTGGTAGGCTCTACTCCTTCCAAACCTTCAAGCAGGATTGGGTTCCCTGTGGACAAAAGGATCTTATCAGTTTGCTGAATCAAAAAGATCCTGAGTCTGTTTGAATTCAGCCTTTATATCCCAAGCCCTTTTCTTCTCAGCCTCTTGAAAACAGGTAAAACTGTACCTCTCCCTATTCTCCTGATGGTCAGGCTTCAAAGGCTGGGTGTCTGTGTAGCTAACCTTGGGATTTTGCATTAATCACCTCTTCATGATCAAATTTTCTGCAGATAGCCCTCCCAGTGTGTCAGGAACATACACACAGATATCACCTGTATTGGTACAAAGGGCTATGAATATTTCCATGTCTTATACCGTCTGGCATATATATATATATATAAAGGTTCTCAACATATATATAAAGGTTTTAATGCTTTAAACATAAAATACAATATTGTCCCCAAAGATACTGCATATGGTTGCAATATTTGTCACAACTTCAATTTTTTTTAAAAAACAATCGATTTCTGGTAAAGTTGGCAGATAAAAAAAATTAGTAGAGTGGTAAATAATGACAGGTCAGATTTGTAGATAGATAAGGATCATACGGTAAACTGGATTCACATGAACAGCATCTCTACTATGCTGTAAAGTGCCTAGCCCCTAAGTTCTTGGTTCCTACATGTGTATCTTCACATTTAGCTGCATTAAACAACTGTCCCGTGCTCAGTTGGCCCCTCTGTAGTACCATACTTCATATACTAGTACTAATAATATGTGTTTTAATGCAGCTAAATGTGAAGGTACACATATAGGAACCAAGAACTTAGGTCCCCACTTACGTATGAAGGGTACTGTGTTTTGGAAAGTAGTGACTCAAAAAAGGACATAGGGATTATGGTGGGTAATCAGCTGAACATGGCCTTTCAATGCAATTTGGTGACTATGATGTATAAGGGGAATATGGATGTGTGGAGGTGTTAACATTATATATGGCATTAGTGAGACATCTACTGGAAAACTGAATCCAGTTCTGGTTTCTACCCTTCAAATGGTTAACATCCTTTTTTTAATGAGGGTTCAGAAAAAGTTACAAGAAAGATTGGGAAATCAGGTGAGGGATTAAAAATGTCCAGTGTAGTCAGTTTATCAACAAGAACATTAAAAGATGACTTGATCATGGTCTGTAAGATTTCTGATATTGGAGGGCATAACAAGATTCAGTGCCTGGTAAGTGAAACTAGAAAAATTCAGATTAGAATAAGGCACATTTTTAATAGTAATTAACTATTGGAACAGTTTACCTGGGCACATTGTGAATTCTCTATAATCTGAAGTCTTTAAATCAGGATTCCATGTCTTTCTAAAGATGTGCAGTAGCTGAGCTAGAAGTTATGGGCTTGATGCAGGAATCATTGGTGGTCTATGTCCTGGGTTCTGCAGGAATGGCTTTAAAACGTAAGAATTTTTATTTAATCCCTTTTGTGATCACATCTAGGTATACATACATTTTAAAGCAGTTCTTTTCAAGTAAGCATGTTACAATCAATAAAATGCAAAAGAGTGCTTTAATAGGTATATGAGAAGTATATAATCTAGTGGATTGAGCTCAGGAACTCCCAAATTATAATATCATATTTTCCAAATTCTTGTGTCCAAATTAGGCATCGATGTTAACTTGCACCAGGACTGAATTTGGCTCTTTGTCTTTTCCTTGTCTATAAGTGGAAATAATTATATTTTTGAAATAAAAAAACATATCTTGTAAAATACCCATGTTTGAAATACAGTTCTTTCAAAATGTCATTAATATTCATAGCATGATTAGGCCTTCACTAGAAATCTGTTCCCATTCTACAGGAAGCAGAATATGGTAGTCTTATTTTTAGCATACTTGAGGAAAGATGTGCAAACATAAGATTTTTTTTCCCCCTGGTTGACTGCATTCTAATTATAGTTTTGATTCTGAACAGTTTGTTCAATGTCACTTTATGACAACAGACCCTTTTGAATATCCTGTGTTGGCAGATCTTTACAACCAGAGCATCTCAGAATAGTTGTGTCATCTTTGGCTGAGCCACTAAATATAGGGAATTTCTAACAATTGTATATCTTACCGGAAAAAGATTGTTTTCTTCAACATATTGATCAACATTGATTAACATATAATTGTTTCTCATCATATTGGCTCCTCTAGTTTGGGAAGTGCAAGTAGTCCAAATAGGAGTTTTTACTAAAAAGGGATGTTTACCCACTCCGGTCCCTTTGGCATCCCTGGGACGCTGAGACCTTTCAGGTTATCACACTGACCCAAATCCTATCCAATTTCTATAACTAGCAGCTGTGAAGTTAGCTGCTGGTTGTATGCCTACCAAACTGAAAGTGACCTCTAGTACAGCCTCTCTTCTGTACTCACTCCAGAGTTAAAGTATGGAGTAACAGGTTTCAGAGTAGCAGCCGTGTTAGTCTGTATTCGCAAAAAGAAAAGGAGTACTTGTGGCACCTTAGAGACTAACAAATTTATTAGAGCATAAGCTTTCGTGAGCTACAGCTCATCCGATGAAGTGAGCTGTAGCTCACGAAAGCTTATGCTCTAATAAATTTGTTAGTCTCTAAGGTGCCACAAGTACTCCTTTTCTTTTTAGTATGGAGTAAGAGAGGCATAAAAATGAGGAAGTTCAGAAGATTCTGCAACCATCTGGATTAGCCATTTTGCCATTACCATCAACTGCAGAAAGATGAAAGTCCCTTAACCTCATTTTCACTGCAGAAATGAGTTGGAGTTTCATACACAATTTCTTTGCCTTATGCTGAGTAGTGGTTTCTAACACTCCTGCTCTGCTTCTTACTTTGTTTTTTTTCCACCAACATCCCTCTGCCCTGCTGTGAAGAGAGCCAAAGTGTAAGTCCACTTAAGTGGGGGGCAGGATTTTTCTTAAATGAGGTATTTTGTAATCACTTAGATTTAATAGAAGAGAAATGTCAAAATTGTTGCCAGTTGATTTAAGTAAAAGATTTTTTTTAAAGTCTTCATTCTAGGCTGATTTTTAAATCAGAAATTGTTATATCCCATGCTTCATTGTTTCAGAGCTTTTTTAAACAAGTATTTAAGACAGTACAATATTGTAATTTATTAAATAAACAGTAAATATGGAAGTGAGTCTGTGAGCTAATTGGTATCTAATTGTATTTTATAAAATTCTCATTCTAACAAAAGCCAGGACATGTAGGAGATTAATAAAAGTGTTGGCTTTATGTTGGCTTTCTGTGAATATCACTCAGTCATTTTTAGAATGTTTACACCTTAGTATATTTTAGTTTAGAAAGTTCTTAGTGCTGCAGCATGACTTTGTGATGTAGAAGATAGAGATTTGCTGCAGCCCAATGCAGCATACTGCAGTCAAGGGATCTTTACTATAAATGTCCTATTATATTACTAATGCTTATATAAGAAAGTGATTTATAGGGCATTAAGCAGCTTTACTTCAAAAGTAAAGGCTGCATTTTCATATAAACATTAAATTTCTCTTTTTTGAGGTATATGAGTAGTTTTGATCATATTCAATATTGCTAGTCAATCTGAGCATTTAATAGTTTTTATAACCTCTTTCTCATTCCCTTTATTGGCAAGGACCAGTAGTGCTGCATAGGGAATGCTCTCAGCTCCTGAGATGAGGAAATGTTCGTATTAATTTAAGGAATGGCATTGATGGGCTCAAAAGGAAGCCATGTGTAGTTCTGATAATGTATAACATCTTCCAAGGGTAAGCAGTGTAGCATCTGTGTATGTTGGGGGAAGAGGAAATAAAGAGGATTAATTGGACATCAGCAAGGTTACAGAGTTAAACTGAACACCATAACATTTTTTTATAATAAAGAAATAATAATGAAGACATTGAAAATCTGTATTGTCTAAGTATTGCTGTTTTACTGCAAATGAATTTCACTTCTACTTCCATACTGTCCCCTGCATAAAAGTACTCATAAAAAAGTTTTAGACAGATATTAAGGTTATACAATTATACAATTAAGAACACAAATATTTTATACAATGTTACATTGCTATAAACTGATAAATCCACAAGTAGTTGTTAAGGTTTTTATACATAAAGTGGGTATGTACCTAGGTATTTGGACATAATTTTTAGCCTTGGGTAGGCATGCAGGTATTATTTATTCAATATGGTACAGATCATGCTCTGTTGTTCTATGGCTATGTAAGTAGTGGAGGGTTGTAAATAGCTACTCCCACCCTCTGACTCCTTTTTACACTACTTGGGCACAGTTGCGGTCCCTGAGTTCTTCCTCGTACCTGCTGGGACAACTCCCTTTGTACACAAGACACTCTAAAGGAGGCAGGGAGGAAACATGGAGTCGACCTAACCAAGGACACAAGTGTGAATATGCTGTAAATGAGTGCTCACACCGTATGTGTCACCAAGCTCATTGTGCAATTCCTGAGATCCACTGGCTGGTTGTGTCTCCACACTATCCCCTGTTCAGGGGAGAGTACTTCAAGGCACAATTGAACCCTGTATAAGAGAATGAAATATTTCTGTATAGTGCACAATGAAGAGTGTTTTAGCCCATAATCAGGGCTGAACAACTGGGGAGTCATGGTTCTGTGTCCAGGTCTTTCCAGGGCAAACAGTGAGCTGTAGCTCACGAAAGCTTATGCTCAAATAAATTTGTTAGTCTCTAAGGTGCCACAAGTACTCCTTTTCTTTTTGCGAATACAAACTAACATGGCTGCTACTCTGAAACCAGAAATTGGAACAGTACCCTCAGCACTGAGGGATGTGGAGGCTCCAGCAATGACCCCATTTGGTACGTCCTCTAACCCAAGGGAGAACTGAACACCTATGTGATGTTATTCTTCGTTCCTTGTTGACCCTAGCAGGAATCCTTTTCTCTTTTCATGCTTGTCTTTGGCACCAGAACCTCTATTGGTAGAGATATGGCCTAAGGGACCAGGAGACGGTCTCACTGCCATCATGAATGAGTCTTGATTCAAGGTCCCTTGCTACTTGGACACAGCCACCTCTATTGGATATAACAGTAGAGGACCTTATCCTCTCCCAATTTCTACCCTATCCAGGTCTCCTAGACCTCCTCAGGTTTAAGGAAACCAGACAACCTGTTTTGAAGTACAATGTATTTCATAAGGATATAATGGCCCACATTCTCTGCTTTTTTACTGTATTGACTGTGGATTCTTGAAATACTGAAAGGAGTTTTAGGACAGTTGGGGCCACATACATTTATACCCTCAGGTTTTAGTGTATGACATAAGGGAGGGTTCATGGGCAATCCCAAAGGATGTATGGCTAAAAGATTCCAAGTTTGCATGTCATGGGAGCACAGCTCCCAAGAGTGAGGGTCCACACAAGCAGTAATCTAGAAGAACCACTATTGCTATGATGATTAATCACTTTTATAAGTGTCTTATTGGCTAAAGACAAATACTTCCAAATATCTAAACCTAAATATTTATCTATTCCATAAACTTCTTGACTTCTGTTTAGCAAAGTAACTGCTGACCTTTCTCGGTAGTCTGGTGATTCATATTTCTTCCTCCTATTGATATTCTGAATAAATATTTCTTAATTTTGTGGAAAATGTCTCTTTAGATAATAGGTAGGGGTTTAATCAATGTATCATATGTCAAATATTTGCTATAACTTTTTTACGTATGACAAAAAATATGGGTGTTCCAACCAAAAAAAGTATGATATGTCTAGTTGCAGAGTTTGGGAGGTTGATTTCATTTTGTTGGTGATTTCTCGGGTGTTGATGGCTTTGTTTCCATTGGATTTATCTCCCTGTAAGAGATGTCGTGCTTTGTGAATTTTAATCTTATCTGGCCTGAAGATATTTATTATACCCAGAAATTCTGTTTCATATTTCTCTTTTATTTTTCTTTTATGCTTTGTTATTTCTCTAGCATCACTATTCTGAGCCATTTAGAGGATGTCAATTTTTTGATATGCCTGCTTTTCTGAATTTATGCAATTCATTTTCAGATTTTGACATTAGTTCACATATTTGTTCTCCAGTCCATTCTAGTTTGGAGACCATATCTTGGTTGGATATATTATTGAAGAGAGTTATTTTAATAGTTTCAAGTCTGAAATAATTGTCAATCTAAGTCAATTTATTCTACTTTAAACTAGTTTGAATCTCATAGAAGAAACCAAGGACAAGATATAGGATGTCAGGTACATGTGTGCTTGTGTAATACTGGATTGATGCTGAGGTTTGACAATCTATTGGGTTTTGTTTTGGGTGTGTGTTTTAACCTACATGTTAGTCTAGATTTTTGTTTGATATCTGTAGTCTGGAAAAGTGTAATTGCAGTGATATAGCAATATGATGTGATTCCATGAACATGATTCCATGAACATACAAGTTCTCTTATGGTCTCTGGTATCAAGTGTATTAGATATTTTAGGTGGCTGTCTTGATGATATTTGAGTCTGCTCTTCTCTTTCCCGGGACTAAGCTAGAAATGTCTAGTATAGGTACTGGAAAAGGAGTCAAACTATTGGTATGACATGCATTTCAAGAGTTCTTATCCTACCAGCTAGTGGTAGCAGTAGAATTGACATTGTGCTTAACAGTTTTAAAAATGTTCTGCTAATTCAGAAGTTGGTTGTGTTTTTCTGTTTGTTTATATTGTGAGGGATTTTCAAGAGTGCCTAAGTGATTTCTCAGGAGGATTTTAAACAGCAGTGTAACGGGGGCAGGACTCACCCTTGTGGTGCCTCCTGCTGGTCTCTCAGGGAATTAGCTCTTCCAGCCTCCGGAGCACCCTCTGCAGGCCGGTGTCCCACTAGCCGCTGGCCCCCGTGTCCCTCCCAGACCACAGTGCCTCTTTTACCCAGGGTGCTGTCCCCTGGAAGTACCCCCACAGTCTCTGGGTCTCCCCTCCCTAGGGGACCCCCACCCACTATCCCCACCTCACCTCAGTCTTTGGCTACTGCCACCACTGAGCCCCCGCACACTGGGGCGGACTGCAGTGTATAAGCCAATCATCACAGGCAAGGGGGCTTTGGACCTGCTGCCTCTGCCTACCTTTGGGCTGTCCCCTGCAACCCCAGTACCTATCCAGCTTTACACTAGGCCTGCAGCCTGCGGGGTTCCAGGCTTCCTTGGCCTTCCCCCAGCCCTGCTCCACCTCAGGTACTTGGTACACTCCCCAGCAGCCAGGCCCATCTCCCTCCACAGCTAGAGGAGACTCTGTTTGCTCCTGGCCCACTAGCCTCTTATAAGGGCCAGCTGAGCCCTGATTGGGGTGTGGCCACAGCTGCACCTGCTTCCCCAATCAGCCTGGGAACTGCTTGCTCCCAGCCACAGCCCTCTCCTGGGCTGTTTTAAGCCCTTTAAGGCCGGAGCGGGTGACCACCCCGCTACAAGCAGCTACTAAAGTTACACATTTTCTAATCAGTAGGTCTAGATAACTTGCATCCAAGAGTTTTAAAAGAGCAGCTTACTGGACTGTTACTGTTGATTTTCAATACATCTTGAAGCACTAGGGAAGGTCCAGGAGACTGGAAGAAAGCTAATGGTGTGCCAATTTTTAAAAAAAGGTAAACATGATGACCCAGGTAATTATAGGCCTGTCAGTCTGACATTGATCCTAGGCAAGATAATGGGATTTAATAAAAAATTAAAGGAGAGTAATATACTTAATGCCAGTCAAAATGGGTTTATGGAAAATAGATCCTGTCAAACTAACTTGATTTTTTTTAATGAGATTACAAGTTTGGTTGTTCATGTATATAATTAGATTTCTGTAAGGCATTTGACTTGATATTACATTTTGATTAAAAAACTAAAACAATATAAAATTAATATGGCAAACATCAAAAGCTAGCTGACTGACAGGTCTCAATATGTAACTGACCAGGGAATCAGTCTCAGGTGGGTATGTTTCTAGTAGGTTTCTGCAGGGATCAGTTCTTGGCCCTATGTTATTTAACATTTTTATTAATGACCTGAAAGAAAACATAAGATCGTTACTGAGAAATGACAGATTACATAAAAATTGGAGGAGTGACAAATAATGAAGGACAAGTCAGTGGCAAAGAGTGATCTGGATCGTTTGGTAAGCTGAATTCAAAGAAACAATATGTGTTTTAACATGGCTAAATGTAAATGTAGACATCTAGCAACAAAGAACATAGGTCACATTTAAAGGATGGGGAAGTCTATCCTGGGAAGCAGGGACCGAAAAAGATTTCTGGGTCATGGTGGAAAGTCAACTGAAAATGATCTCCCAGTGTGAACATGTGCCCAAAAGGGCTATTGTGATCTCATGGTTGCACAAGGAGGGGAATCGCTACAGGGAGTAGAGAGCTTGTTTTATCGCTGTATTTGGCAGTAGTGTGACCACTGCTGGAATACTGTGTCCAGTTGTGGGGTTCACAATTCAAGAAGGATATTGATAGATTGGAGAGGGTTCAGAGAAGAGCCATGAGAATGATTAAAGAATTAGAAAACGTGTCTTATAGAGATAGAGTCAAGAAGATCAATCTATGTAGCTTAACAAAGAGAAGGTTAAGGGGTGACTTGATTACACTCTATAAATATCTACTTGGGGGACAAATATTGGATAATGGGCTCTTCAGTCTATCAGAGAAAGGTATAACATGATCCAGTGGCTGGAAATTGAAGCTAGACAAATTCAGACTGGAAATAATGAGTAAATTTTTAAAAGTGAGGGTGATTAACCTTTGAAACAATTTACCAAGGGTGATGGTGGATTCTCCATCACTGATACTTTTAAAAAAAAGATTGGATGTTTTTCTAAAAGATATGCTCTAGGAATTATTTTGGGGGAGCTTGCTGGCCTGTGTTATACAATAGGTCAGACTAAATGATGGCAGTGATTCCTTTTGGCCTCAGAATCTCTGAATTTAGGGGCACAAATCCCAATTGAAAAAAAATCAATGCTTTGAAAAATCTCACCCACTATATTTTTTTTCAAAATATTGGAAGCTTTCCACTGGATGACAAGAGATGGATCAGTTGATGATTACACTGTTCTGTTTATTCCCTTTGAAGCATCTGTCATTGGCCACTGTCGGAAGACAAGATATTGGGTTAGATGGATCATTGGTCTGACCCCATTATGGGCATTCTTGGGTTCTTATGTGAAGTTCATATGCCTTACAACTGAGAAATGTGCCCTGTTGGGAAAGGGTTTCTACGGATGACAAGTGCCCTGTCTTAGCATTGCTGTGTCAGAGTCTGGGTAGATGGTGGGTCCCAACGGCACACAGATAGTAGTCTCACCACAGCTCAGGCTTTTAAATCCAAAAATATTTGTGATCTCTAGGTATAAGGACTCTTTGGATATGGGTAAGTGACCATTTTGGACTCTAATATTCCATAACATCTATGTACGTGATCTCTGGAAAAGGAAGTTGGCATCCTACCCTTTTCCCCACCTATCAAGTACTTTGGAAGCACAAAAATACAGAACTAGTCACCTTCCTTTGTCCCTTCTCCACAGATGAGGAAGAAAAAGGGTTATTCCTTCTTAAGTCACCTTAAACATATGCTCTGTCCCTGCTGAAAAAGGAGATTCCTAAAAATGTTATGTGAACCCCATTGTACCCTTTAATACTCAAAGAAATATATATCTGTTAAAAAGATATCAAAGCATCATGTTTCTTCCCCCTCCTTCCCATCTAATTCAAAGGGAGAGAATGGTCTGCTTCAGAGGTGGAAGAGCTTCAACAAAACAAAGTTGTCAGTTTTTTTTTCCTTCTCCAGAACATCTGAAAGAGTCATTAGTGACATAGGCATCCAACATGGAGAAATAGGTGCATAGAGATCTTCCTAGCAAGTATCTGTTCTTTAAATGCAAATGTGCCTCTCCATCATTATTTCAGAGAGGTTACCAGCTAAGAGTGGGAATAGCCTCATAAAACAAAGACTTTACTGTCAATATCTGTGTGACGTTATTGACATGAACTGTGACGTATAAACCATTGTTGCAACACAGGTCATATAGTGGCACCAAATCTTGTACGAAGGAGGTCAAGTAAGGTGTCTCTGAAAAGTTTTTTGATTTGGTGGTTATGATTATGGTATCTGAATGCATGTATCATTTTTGTATTTAAAGTTATAAGTATTTGCTCTTTACTGTCTGTATTTCAAACTTGTGCTATGCTTCTGAGTGACACCCCAGACAATCTGGCATGAGCACTGCCTAGCCTGCTTGATGGCCCATTAAGGACCATCAGCTATACAACTGATCCATTAAGAAAAAGCAGATACACCTTGTGACTCAGCAAGGCATACAGGGACATGCCTCTGGACAGAATTCTAAGGTTTTTCCATGCCATGTGCTGGGTAGCTTGTTATTTGGAACAAAGGAAGCACAAGCCACATGGCAAAAGGACTGTAAAAGGTAGCTGCATCATCTCCATTTTGTCTTCAATCCTGCTTCTTATCTCTGGAGGAACTTTGCTACAAACTGAAGCTCTAAACAAAGGACTGAATGACCCATCCAAGCTTTGGATGTACTCCAGAGACTTGATTTGAAACTGCAGTTTATTCCATCACTGCTACAAACCTGAACCAAGAACTTTGCCATTGCTGAATGTAATTGATTCCATTTAACCAATTTCAGCTGTCATCTATATTTCTTTCTTTTTATGAATAAACCTTTAGATTTTAGATTCTAAAGGATTGGCAACAACGTGATTTGTGAATTAAATCTGACTTGTATATTGCCCTGGGTCTGGGGCATGGTCCTTTGGGATCGGGAGAACCTTTTTTCTTTTACTGTGGTATTGGTTTTCATAACCATTCATCCCCATAAGGAGTGGTGCTGGTGGTGATACTGGGAAGCTGGAGTGTCTAAGGGAATTGCGTGTATGACTTCTGGTTATGTGGGGTAAAACCGAAGTCCTCTCTGTTTGGCTGGTTTGGTGTGCAAAGGACCCCCAGCTTTGGGCTGTGACTGCCCTTCTCTAAGCAATTTGTCCTGAATTGATACTCTCAGTAGTGTCCTGCCAAAGGCCGCTTTGTTACAACCTGTAATTTATTCAGATTCAGGAACCTCATAGCTCCACTAGTCCTTTTTGTAGCCAAAACAAAGAAAGATATTCTAGGAAGGGAATTCTAGATCTTCCGAAAAGATCTCAATGCTTAAATACTACATATTTTTATTATGAAAAATAGAGCCATAGGACAGGTTTCAGAGTAGCAGCCGTGTTAGTCTGTATTCGCAAAAAGAAAAGCAGTACTTGTGGCACCTTAGAGACTAACAAATTTATTAGAGCATAAGCTTTCGTGAGCTACAGCTCACTTCATCAGATGCATTTGGTGGAAAAAACAGAGGAGAGATTTATATACACACACAGAGAACATGAAACAATGATCAGAGCTACCCTCTACATGAATAATCTAAATAGCAGAATCAAGAAGCAAGATTCCAGATAGAGACCTTATGCTTGACGCCAGCCATATTTTCACCAGGAATTTATTTCTTACTGATTCCTGCCTGCACATCCCTGTCAGGAAATGTCATCAGAATATCCTCAGATTTGTTCCTCATTCACTTTCTATACAGTACCTGCCCTGTATGTCTTTTATCAGCATGAGACTATTAGTGGTGATTATAGCCCACGTACCTTCAAAGAATTCCAAAATCATGTACATGGTATCATGTACATTTTGAAGAGGCTTATAAAAGCTGACAAAGCAAAATGGGAATTTTGTAATGGGCTGTCATAATGCTAACAACTCAATAGGGGGTAGATACTGAGACTTACAGCTTGTTACATTCTAGTGCACACAATGCTGTATCACCTTAGACTTCTATTTTCTGTTATTTGCTTTAGGAATACTATAAAATCTTATACTGCTATTCTACTTTAAACTAGTTCTGTATTTGGTTTTCACACTTTATAAAATTTTACAGCATTGAAAAAGTGGATGCTCTGATTATGATCAGTCTTCATTTTGTACTTGTCCCTATTTTAATACCAAGAATTTAGCTCTCTATTTAAAATAAAAAATATGTAATTAGGTTGCCCACATATATAACTTACATTTCTCTGAATTAATATCTCCAGTACCCTGATGATAAACAGCTAGATTCTGTTCATTTTGCAAAAAGCTATAAAGCATTTTAATTTACTAAAGCTTAAGTCCTTGCTCTCCAATGGCAAAGACTATTTACAATAATAATTAAGAAAATATTCCCTTCCTGTCTCTTTAGTAGGTGTTATTACTTGCTCCATTTATTGTTCTCTGATCTGGACAATTAATAAGGCTGAAGTATATTAACTAAGTTGTGTGTTTTGCTGTGTAATTAATAATGGTCTCTTGTAGGCAATATAAAGACAGAGAGATGGTTTATTGTATTTAACTGTTAGTTTTATACTTCAATTAAAACATAGCTTAAAAACAAGTCTTGATGATTTTGATATACAGCAATATTGAACATTTGTCTTCCCCCATATAAGGAACAGTGTCTATTTACTCCAGAGTAAATGGACTTTAACTCATTCACAGTTTCTTCCAAGATTCTCCCGTGGTTGTGGGGGAGCCATAATCTATGCCAGCCCTATACCAGACAGATTATTTCTCCTACATTTTGTCTTTGCCCAATCCCCATTTACCTCCACAGAGGGAAGGCAGTGGTTGCATATGTCCTATTCTCCATCCTCTGCACAGAGTAGTGAGCTTGGTAAGATCTGCTCCACAGAGCAAGTTAGTGTTTGCCATATTGTGGGAGTGCCCAAAGGACCTGGTCAGGAGGATGACCTCTGTTGTGCTGGATGATGTACAAACACATGGAAAGACAATGATTGTAGTAGAATTACTGTCTTACTCAGAAGCCCCAATTAAGACTGGGTTGGCACTGTGCTGACTAATGTTCAAATATGCAATAAAGATATGGAATGGGATTTACAAGTGAGATTTAGTCACTTAGCATTCTTTAGGCACCTGAGTCTAAAATTTAGATCTTTAAAACCCCTATTCAACTACAGTCTAATCCTGTAGGCAGCTAAACACCCTAGGCATCTATGTTTCCACTGGTAAAATCCTTATGGCACCTACATTTCTGCTGCTGGGTATGCACACAGCTGCCTCAGTCCTGACACTGCGAAGCAGCCCAGCACCTAACACATGCCTAAGCCCCAGCGGTATTCACAAAGTAGGCATTCCCCTGCCATCTCACCAATGGGGCATGATCTGGCACACGTGCTGAGATACTGCCCTACAGCATGGCTGTGGGGTTTTGTGGGGGTGGAGGTGTCTCTCTCTTTCTCTCCCCCACATCTCTCCTGCTGAAGCTGTTCCACTTTGTATAAAATACTTAAATAGTCATTGGGCCAGAGAGAAATTGACTTTATAACCCCATGGATACTCACTGGGGATATAGGAGACCCTAGTTGAAGTCCCTGCTGCAATGACTATTTAACTATACAAAGTGGAACAGCTTCAGCAGAAGATATTGAGACACACCCCAGGCCACTCCATAGCCAAGTGGTTGGGGCACTCTTGTGGGAGACCTGGGTTCAACTCCCTGGCTTGGAGTTAAGTGTCTGACTCCTTGGGTGGAGCTTAGCTCACACTCCTTCCATTGGCATTTCTGACTGGCTATTTTAGATTACTTTTTGCTCAGTGGGCTGGCTTTTGGGAATCCCATTCTTAGGCCCCTAATTCTCCCCATGTATTGTGTAAGGTGTCTGGGTGCCTAACTAGGGGTTGTGAATTCCACTTGGGAGCCGGGCACCTAGAAGCGAGGTGTTGTAATGCTCAGACTAAGTCCTCTTTGTGAATCCCACCCATGGCCCCTATCCTGAAGATCTTCTCATAAAGACTCAAAATTCCAGAAAAATCTTATAGGAAAGAGATGCTGTGAATAAGCAAAGTGATCCGGGTAATGATGAGAAAATGTCTTGTTAGCTTATTTTCTTTTTTCAATTTTGTTATGATGGGAGAGGCAACAGATGGAGAATCACAGATGAAATGTAAAAAAAAAATGGGCAAAGGAGTGGGAAGAAGGGGGAAAAGGATGTTGAATAGGAGGGCAGAGAAGAGAAATAGATGGAAGACAGAAAGGTGCAGACAATCCTGGAACTTAGGGAGAGCAAATGTGGCAACAGTGGTTCAGGGAAAGGGCAGGGATGATCTCAGAGCAAATAACCAGAGTGACGACTTTAAAATCAATCTTCAGACAGCACTGGTGCCTGGGAGCTATGAAGGGGCCTCACTGTACACTGCGGTTATTGGGATTATTTCTTCTGCTCCCAGGATAAGTTTTACTACTAGGTGACCCTGTTCTGATTTCCCCAGCAATAGGGGAGGGCTGCTGAGTCCCCAGGATGGGGAGGAGGGGTTCCTCAAACCCTGCTAGAACCTGAGAGGGGCGGCGTGTTCTCACTGAGGTTCTCCAGACTCCTGCTCCTGTGTCTACTGCTCGCAACTGTTCCCATGTTGCTCTCAGACACTTAAATTATTAGAATTAATTGATGGTGTAAGCAGGTGCTTCTGTCTGATTTCATTGTTTCTCAATCCATGGACATGACCCAAAATTAGAATGCTAGTGGCTGATTGCTGCCTCTTTCTATCCTCCCATGAAGTGTCTCCAATACACCAGGCACTCTTCCTGGGCAATTGGCCTCTTCAGCATACTATGAAAATGATTGTTACACTTAAAAGTGGAAATATTTTTACTTCTTCCCTCCCCCAAACCTTCAGCAGAATACAGTATATGAGGAAGTGAGAGGAAAAGCAACCCAGCACACCCCAGCATGCTATGTGTCATCAAAGGATTTTGAATCCTGGATAGAAAATATTCTGAGAGTGCCCATCACCATATTATGTAAATCAGCGGAGATGCTCCCATGTACACCAGTGGTGAATTTTGCCCTCAGTTACTTAACTGTATTACTAATATAGTGAGGTATATGGCCTTTCACACACAAATAAGTAGTACGTTTTGAAATTTGAAGACACATTGACAAATGGCAATACGAGAATGTGCTTCAGTGATGGAGAGGTTCACTCTTAATTTGATTAAGTTAATATTGCATAACCTAACAGGTTTCATGTGATTTCCATTCAAGCTTTAAAGATTTAATTCCCTTGAAAAATATGTGGATGTGGTTCCTTTACATCAGCGGATCTCAAACTTTTGTATTGATGACCCCTTTCACACAGCAAGCCTCTGAGTGTGACCCCCCTTATAAAGTAAAAACACTTTTTAAAATAAATTTAGCATTATTATAAATGCTGGAGACGAAGCAGGGTTTAGGGGATGGAGGCTGACAGCTCACAATCCCTCCATGTAATAACCTCGTGACCCGCTGAGGGGTCACGACCCCTAGTTTGAGAACCCCTGCTTTACATAGTATAGAGTGATAGAGTGTGTGCATTTTACTTCTGATACGTAGTAAAAATCTTATCTTGCAAATCATCACCACAAATTACAATTTGGACATGTGCAAGACTAGAATGCATATTTTTAGAAAGAGTATTTAAAAGCAAGTAGAAGTAATCTGTGTCCTTATCCTATGTCTGTATTTTGTGTCTTTATGCCACGAATGGCATCTGAACAGTTTGGAAATTTGTATTGTTGCCTTTCCTAACATCAACTTGATATTGACACAGATAGCATTCATATATTACAGCAAGGTGACTTAAGTAAATAATGATAAATGAAAAAGAATTTGACAATAGGAGCTGGGTGCACAAAATCAGTCAAGAATATGCTGTTTAATTTTACACATAATGCAAACCTTACAGCTACATGGAGCTGTATATTAGATACATTCCTTTTATAGATGTTCTTGCTTAAAGGAAAACTGCAAATTATTTTATAACATATATAATCACTTTAGATGTCAAAAAGGCTAGATCTTTAATACAGCTACTAAGTAGAGATCAAAGTTAAAATTACTTAACAGATAGGAAGCCTGTCAGAAAGTGGTACAATACTTAGCATTTGTATCCATGCATTTTAAATCATAAGACAGGCTGGAGATTTTTATAGTAATCTTAACTAGTTAGTTATTAGCATGTATTGTTTGCTAAACTTACTACTGCTTTATTATGAATACTATTTGTATAGTAAATAATTGTTTTAGTCAAGTGAATACTGGATATCTTAAAGCAGCAGGGTAAGACAGAGTGGTCTAGTGCTCAGGGCACTGAAAGGAGTATCAGGAAACCTGGGGTGAAATCTTGGCCCATTCAGGTCAATAGGAGTATTGCCACTGACTTCATTAGGCTAAATTTTAACCTGGAGTTCTATTTCCACCTCTGTCACTGACTTGCTGTATGACTTACCGCAAGTCACACTCACCTCTGTGTCTTTTGTTTTCTTTCCCATTCTTTGTCTGTCTTGTCTATTTAAATTGTAAACTCTTTGGTTCAGGAGCTGCCTCACTATGTGTTTGTGTAGTGCTAAACTTTGTGGGACCCTATTTTTTGGGCTTCTCTCAGTGTTATTGTAATATAAATAGTAAGTCTATAGCCTCTCATTCATTTTTCTGAAGACTAGAGTTTCCTTTTTCAAAATTATGGCTCCAATCCAACAAACATTCATTAAAACACTCACCTGAGGGTAATGAATTAGCCCTCCTCTCAGAAAAGGCTGCAGCTTATCCCCAAAAACCTCTTGAATTCCCCAGGATTCACAGTTGGCCAGGGTTATACACACCTTTGGCCTTCTCGACAGTGCTGGGACCTCCTGCTAACCCTACTCTCTGGTAGGGTGTATTCCTGTGAGTAATTCCAACATTGCATCCCAATGATGGGACTACTCAGAGGAATAAGGTCTGCCTCTGGTATTAAGAGTTTATAGGATCAAGTCCAGTGTTGGAGTTGAGCACTTCCTGATTAGAATTACTATAGCAAAAAAATGGAAGCATTTACTGAAAGACAGTGTTCTTCACAATTACGAAGACACTAAAACAGTAACAGGTATTTTTTAAAGTGCACAATTTTAAAACATTCCTATATCTTGTTAAATAAATATTGATAACACTATTGACAGTATTAGAACTAAGAAATGCACTATTCCTTTAAGAGGAATTTAGCCAGCTTGTTACCCTTATGTAAATTGTACAGAATCTTTTATTAGAAAGAATATTCACTGATGACATTTATTTAACAAATCTGCCATCACGTACATATGATTAATAGGCTTTAATAGAGCTAGATGGGTTGTGAAATATCCAGCTGTGGGTAACATTAATCAGTTAATGAGCAACCTGAACATTTCTGCCGAGCTAGCATCCTAAAAATGCAGAAAGTATTCCATACCTAGTTTTCATACTCCACGAGTACAACATAAAAGAAATTTACCATACCACAGTAGTCTTGGAGAATTCAGTCTGTTTTGTGGCTGAACTGTCACCAAGCAGCACTTCAAGTATCCTTTTTAATTTTCATTAGAATGATGCTGTTCACCTGAGGGTAGTGAATTAGCCCTCCTCCCAGAAAAAGCTGCAGTTTATCCCCCAAAACTTCTTGAATTCCCCAAGATTCACAGTTGGCCAGGGTTATCCACGCCTTTGGCCTCCTCATCAGTGCTGGGACCTCCTGCTAACCCTACTCCCTGGTAGGGTGTATTCATTAGAACTGCGCTGTTAGTGCTTCTCCAGCCAACAGCTGTCCTGATGATCTCTATAATGGAGGATCCTTAATACAGATGTCGTCCTTGGAAAGAGAATGCAGCTGGAATCCCAACAAGCCCAGTGCAGAGATAATGTGTGGCACTCTAGGCCCATCTGTTCTTCATTCTTTCCACCTGTGCAGATCCCAAGACCCTTAAAGAGTCCTCTCTGAGGTTAAGGGGAAGTGGATGAATACTGCAGTGTGGGAGGATCACGCCCTTTTCCCCACAGAAGAAATTTGTGGCTGAAAGGACTCTTCCTTCCCCACCCTCTTTCTCCATGCATGGATTAGAGAGGCACTTACTAAGTGATATATACCATAATTTTAGTTATAGAAATAGTAAATGAGACCATTCTGAGAATGTCATATTTTATTTAGAGCTGTAAAATTGTGTCAAAACAACATGGTAAAGAGATTTATAGTTTCATTTTGATGTACTAAACCTGTAGGAAGAGCTTTCCTGTGCTAAAGATATATATTTCTACATTAAATCTGTTAGATGGAAGTAGAGTACTTGCCTGTATATGTGTAGATTTACAGATTTTAAAAGGTTATTAATTTTTGTAGAGCAGAATAAAAATCCCTATTCTCTCTCTCCTAGTTTTTAAAAAGTTTTCAGAGGGGTTTTGAGAAAATTGTCCTCTATAAGCTTTAATGAAACATAATTTTAGCATTTTTCTTTGATAGATGGTAATGTCATAGTCTGTATTCAGTGTTGTTGAAGCTGTGTTGGTCCCAGGATACTTGAGAGACAACGTGGATGAGGACAATATCTTTCAGTGGACCAACTTCTGTTGATGAGAGAGACAGGCTTTCATAGGTCTGAAGGAAACTGCCCTGCAATGGCTTTATTTGATTTGGAACCTGTAGTTTAGGACTGTGCTGCTTTCCCAAAACTGAGTCTAGAAACATTTAATTTTCTCTTCCTACTTAGTTTTTGAACCTGCCTTAAAGTGGCCATGACATCAACCTAACCCCAGAAATGCCTGCCAATCCAATTGCATTCCCTGTACATCAAGATGAGTATATTGCTTTATTCAGCATAACCAGCTGTAGGGGACATTACTTTTTGTTGATATTACATAACAGTTCTTTGGGAAAAATAATTTACTAGACTACATATATTTTCTTATGTTCTTACAAACTTTTAATTTCCTAACTGCAATTTTTTATGCTAATTTTTTTCTTTGAATCATTACAAAAAATGACCAATAAAATTATGTATTTTCTTGCTTTTCTGTAATTGGAAAAATAAGCACATCTATTTCATATAAAAATGTCTTAAAAGAATGTTACGGTTGCTTCATTAAGTGCACAAAATTCAGGTAATGTGTCTGCTACATTTGCTCTGCACCTCTTTTCTTTTGAATTACAATATAGTCCTATTACATGTGTTGCTCCTTTGGACCCAAACGGCTAGCCAAAAATTCCGGGTCTTATAGGTTGTTCAGTTTGGAGGAGAAATTGGTGAAGGAATCTGGTACTTTTGATGCAGTCTTGTTTATTTATGAAGAATATACAAAGTCCTGTTTTCTCTGAACACAAGAGGAACCAAACAGAAGACAGTGTTCTTGGTCATGGCACCAGACCTCTGTCATCCTATAACCGACAAAAGTTCGCTCTCCATGCTTTTCTCGAGGTTGTGGTACCAGATGCTTGTTCAGGCTGTCTCATTTTCTGCTCCTTCTGACTCTGTCTCTTGTGTGTCTTTTCCCTTCTTCTCCTCCTCTCTCTCTCTTTCTCTCTCTGACATACAGACAAAATCAGTTCCACCAATCCAAACCTTAGCTCTGGCATTTGAAACCCCTTGGGCAACTTAGTTCAACTTCTAATCAAGCTTTTTTATGTGCCAGTGTTTCGGTTGCCACTACTGTTGTTTCAGCGAATTCTTTACAATGGCTTCTTTACCTTTATCCTGAATATAAGGCAGTGGTTACTCCCGGATCATTAGAAGGTTTAACTCAACCTGTAACACATGATCACATATGTATTTGAGAAACAGTATTTTCTGCTGTAACTGAAAGTTCTTGAGGGCAGATCCTCCTGTTTGTTGTGTGGGTCAGTAGAGGGAGGGGCAAACTTCGGAGCTTTCCCATCCCCAGCACTCCTTGTCTATGGGTTTTCCGTGGGAAGCAATGATCTAGCCCTGACTATTCTTTATTTCCATCCCACTTTTCCATTTTAAAATCCAAAAGTATGTGAGGAGTTCCATGTGAAGCCACATTAGACTATTTACTATCCTTTGTGTTTTTCTTTTTCAAAGGAAAAATTACATCTTTACAAAGGTCAAGCCTCCTCCCCTTACAGATTTAATACTTTGTCCCATCACATCATGTCTGTTACATTTCTTAATTCCCCAGAATTTATTTTCTTTTAATGTAATGCAGTAGTCAATATTAAGCTAGAATGTGCTCTCATAATTAGAATATGCAGTAATGTTAGAATCTCAGATACTGTTAAATTTTGATAATTGTGGATAGGTAAATATTGACTTTCTTCAGTTGATCACTATACCTTTACTAATTATGTTAATGTGTACATTTCACTTTTCCTAAAGTCAAGAACAAGATGGTACATCTGATATATGAGATGGTTTCACTGAGAATGGAAAACTTCAATCACATAGCAAGTTCTCAGTAGTTTCCATATATATTAGATGAGCTATTAATGAATAAATTTCTCTTTTGATTTTTAATATAAATGCTGCTTTGCCTAGTTTTCCATATATAAATCAGGTTGATTATTTGAAAATTCTCATGGTTCTGTATTATCCTTTCACCATGCTAAAAACTGATTATTATTATTGTTGGCAGTTTTTATATTTGGATTACCTTGTTTTCTTTCCTTCTCTTGCTTTTAGTCATGGCAGATTTTTTATACTGAAGAGTAGTAATTTACATACTGCATATATATTTGGACTGTATTACTATGGCATATAATATTATTACACACACAAAAAAAACTATGTTAAAAGAATATTTTCAAGATTGCAAAGTCAAACACTCAGAAGTTAGGAGATGCCAGAATTAGCATTGCCTATGCAACCTTAATTTGTCCCCCTTGAGCATGTGCATTGTGATATGGTCTTTAATTACATGATCATATACTATTTTTTCCACAGGACCCCTTTCTCATTCAGTGCACAGGATGGACATTGCTTAGTTAATGAACAGCATTCTGCATTGTTTTATCTATGTTTAGTGTGTCGGGAACTGGGACAAGGGGGGTTGTGCCTAGTGATTAGAGCAGGAGGCAGGCGTAATGGCTAGAACCAGCGTTGGTAGCCAGGAATAGGAGCAAGGGTCACAGTGGAGTCAGAAGTCAGGAATTGGGACCAAAGCTCTAAACCAGAGTTAGATGCCAAATATCAGAACCAAGGATCAGAACTGAAGTCAAGAATAGGAGCCGAGAGTCAGAGCTGAAGTCAGAGGCCAGATACCAGAGTGAGGGGTTGGAGCCAAGGTCAGGAATCAGAGTGGAAGGTCAGAGTCAGGCTACCTGAGGTGAGGCAACGCAGGATCAGAAGTGGAACAAGACAGGAAAAGAAGCTAATTCAGCCAAAGGTGAATATTTTGAGTAGCCAGTATCCTCAGCTGCTACTGATCTTAAGAGCTGATCAGGTGGTTTGGCCAGTCAGGTGGCTCAGCTGGGGCCCAGCTGTGCTTGTTAGACTGTCTGGGAGTTAAACTAGCAGGTAAGCAGGCTAGCTTACTCCTGACAGTGCCAGCCCTAGAGCCAGATTTTTAAAAATATTTAGTGTATGATTTTTCAAGAAAGCCCAGTCCTCTAATACCTATATGAGTTAGGCTCCTAGGTGATTTTAAAAATATCACTAGGCAACTAAAAATGGGGTCTTATAATGGGAAGTGTTGGAGAACCTTACAAGGTGGTGATAACCATCTCTGCCTCTAATATTTGGTTAATGGATTTTACGCCCAAAAGGGACCATTATGATCAAGACAGTTATGATATGCCTGTATGCAAAAGTTCCTGTATTCAAATTCTGCACCAGGACATTGATTCACAGTCACTGCTGACACTGTCATACAATATAAAATGTATTTACTGTAAGAGAAGCTATATTTCAGATGAAATAATAGGAGGACTCTTAAGGCCATCTTTCGTGACTGTCCAGGTAAACATGAAAGGTCCCACAGCACTTCTCAAAAGACTAAGGAAAAATCATAATATCCTGATTACTGTTCCATCTCTTCATAAAAATAAGGTTGTATTTGCTTCAAGGAGATGGTGTATGCTTAGTACGTTTGAAAATATTATCTTAATGTTATCCTTGGACGTATAAACCGGGGAGTAGTGAATAGGAGTAGGGAGGTGATTTTTACCTCTGTTTGTGGCATTGGTGAACAGAATACTACAACCAATTGTGTTGTCCACATTTTAAAAAGGATGATGAAAAAATTGGAGAGGGTGCAGAAAAGAGCCACAAAAATAATTTGAGATATGGAAGAAATGCCTTATACCGATGGTCTTAAAGACCTCAATCTGTGTAGTTTATCAGAAAAAAGATTGGGAGGTGAGTTGATTATTATTATGTTTCAGAGTAGCAGCTGTGTTAGTCTGTATTCGCAAAAAGAAAAGGAGTACTTGTGGCACCTTAGAGACTAACACATTTATTTGAGCATAAGCTTTCATGAGCTACAGCGGTAGCTCACGAAAGCTTATGCTCAAATAAATGTGTTAGTCTCTAAGGTGCCACAAGTACTCCTTTTCTTTTTTTGATTATTATTGAGTATGATTCATTATATATTGAATCTTTTCTTTTCCTTTGTGTTGAAATGGATAAGAGGCTTACTCATATTGGACGTTAGACTTCAGGCTTTTTATTTAAGGTGTTATTTAGGTGAGCCTAACAGGTTTTGACACTCAAATATGAAACAAGTGGAGATGTCAATCAGTAATATAAAAGGGTGGACCATATTGGACTTGTCCTGTATCTTGTACACTGCTTGTACACATCCAAGTGGTGTGTTTTAGGGGGTAGGCATTGACGTACACCTTGACAGGGTTTTGCTGTACCATGTGTCCCAGTGGGATGAGGTATGCTAGTACAAGACTGGCAGTGTTATTTATTCATGTCTCAGGTGTATCAGGCCATGGATGGTGCTAGTTTTCTTTATCTACAATTGACTTCCTTCTTTGAGTGCTGGTCCCTGTGTGTATTCCACCGTGGTTATGTATGTGCTTCATGCAATTGAAGCCCAAGAATTTTAAAAGTGGTGTCCATAAGTCTGCATATGAGCCCTGGCTCATTGTGTGCCTCCCAATAAGGAGATAAAGGGAGAGGCAGACTGACCACCTATCCAGCTCCTTCTCACCATTGTATGGTCAGGATCAGAACCTCCAGTGTCCGGAGGTTCCGCTTTCTTCCTTATCTGTGAAAATATATTAAGATATATGTAAATAGATTTTATATTCTAGAGTTTTAAAGTTTGTATCTGTTAGTTTAATTTTTTTTAATTTCTAACCCCTCCACATCTCCTTTCCACATCCATTCTCAGGGACCACTCATGAGGAAATTCTCCTTTGGGAGGTACAATCTCTCTGTCTTTTGGGAGCCATAGAGGAAGTTTCTCCTTTACACAGGGGAAACAGGTTTTATTCATGATGGACTTCCAAAAGCAAAAGGGAAGGTATCAGATTCATACTAGACCTGCAAGGGCTGAACAAATACATAAAGAAAATAAAGTTTTGCATGGTCACTCTGGCTTCCATAATCCCTTCCCTGGATCCTATTGATTGGTATGCTGCCCTTGACTTGAAGGACCCATACTTCCATGTGGCAATACATAAAAGACACAGGAGATTCCTTGGATTTATGGTCAACAATCTCACCATCAGTTTGCCATCCTGCCTTTTGGCCTTTCTGTGGCCCCGTGTGTTTTTACAAAATGCATGGCAGTGGTGGCTGTGTTCCTGAGGAAATCAGAAGTTCAAGTGTTTCTGTACCTGGATCACCAGTTGGTGAGACTCCAATCCAAGAGCCAGGTTGTGTCCAGTGTGGCTAAGATCCAGTCCACTTTCAGCTCATTGGGATTGCTAATCAGTGAGGGAAAATCTATCCTCTCACCTGTTCAGAGAATAGGGTTTATGGAAGTGGTCTTAGATTCTACAGAAGCCAGGGCAATCAATGAATGGCTTTCAATTTGTCTGGACCCTACCCCTAACCTCCAATGTATCTACTTCTCCCCCCAGCTTAGTGTCATCCACGAACTTGCTGAGGGTGCAATCCATCCTATCATTCAGATCATTAATGAAGATGTTGAACAAAACCAGCCCCAGGACCGACCTCTGGGACACTCTGCTTGATACCAGCTGCCAACTAGACATAGAGCTGTTGATCACTACCCGTTGAGCCCGACGATCTAGCCAGATTTCTATCTAACGTATAGTCCATTCATCCAATCCATACTTTTTTAACTTGCTGGAAAGCATACTGTGGGAGATCATATCAAAAGCTTTGCTAAGGTCAAGATATATCACGTCCACCGCTTTCCCCATATCCACAGAGTCACTTGACTCATCATAGAAGGCAATCTGGTTGGTCAGGCATGACTTGCCCTTGGTGAATCCATGTTGACTGTTCCTGATCACCTTCCTCTCCTCCAAGTGCTTCAAAATGGATTTCTTGAGGACCTGCTTCATGATTTTTCTGGGGACTGAGGTGAGGCTGACTGGTCTGTAATTCCCCGGATTCTCGTTCCTCCCCCTTTTACAGATGGGCACTATATTTGCCTTTTTCCAATCATTCGGGACCTCTCCTGATTGCCATGAGTTTTCAAAGATAATGGCCAATGGCTCTGCAATCACATCAGCCAAACTCCCTCAGCACCCCCGGATGCATTAGATCTGGACCATGGACTTGTGCATGTCCAACTTTTCTAAATAGTCCTTAACCTGTTCTTTCACCAATGGTCTGCTCACCTCCTCCCCATACTGTGCTGTACAGTGCAGCAGTCTGGGAGCTGACCGTGTCTGTGAAGACCAAGGCAAAAAAAGTATTGAGTACTTCAGCTTTTTCCACATCATCTGTCACTAGGATGCCTCCCACGTTCAGTAAGAAGTCCCTGACCTCCTTGTTACTAATGTACCTGTAGGTTTCAGAGTAGCAGCCGTGTTAGTCTGTATTCGCAAAAAGAAAAGGAGTACTTGTGTAGCTCACGAAAGCTTATGCTCTAATAATTTGTTAGTCTCTAAGGTGCCACAAGTACTCCTTTTCTTTTTAATATACTTGTAGAAACCCTTCTTGTTATCCTTCACAACCCTTGCTAGCTGCAACTCCGATTGTGCTTTGGCCTTCCTGATTACACCCCTGCATGCTCGAGCAATATTTTCATACTCCTCCCTTGTCATCTCTCTAAGTTTCCACTTCTTGTCAGCTTCCTTTTTTTTATAAGCTCACCAAAGATTTCTAAGTTAAGCCAAGCTGCTCGCCTGCCATATTTGCTATTCTTTCTGCACATTCCCCCAAGATGCCAAGATAAAACAGCCTTTACTGTAGTCAGAAAAAAATCAGTTTGGCTGAGTTAAACAAGAATCTTTTCTTTTTTAATAAAATTAACTAGACATTCCAAAGCATCTTTTAAGGGTGTTGGTGTTAGAAGACTAGAGAATGGTTTAAATGAAAGTCATAGTAGCAGAATAAAATAATCTCTAGTCAATGTTAAGAAAGAAAATTAGCAAAAATAGGGAATTCCTGTAAAGATGGAAGTGATGAAAAATAGGAGCAGACAATTTTCAAGAATATTTAATTAAATAAGAAGTTTTTCTTGGTTAGGTACATACTCATTGAATTTGAAAACATATTGATGATTTCAGTTAAAAAGGCATTAAGAACAAAGTGGTAGTTTTCAGTTCTGTACTTTTTCAGATACATTTAGTCAAACCATTTACCCTAAGTATTAAATGTAGGCAAGCAGTAAGAGGTGAGCACTGTAGTGTGCTTCTCGCAGGCAGACCACTGTGCGTGAGTAAGTCTCCTTTCCACTGTAAGATGCGGGACCAATGTATTTTATTGTGACATGCTCTGACCCTTGTCAGATAACAGTGTTCCGTAGGACTTTGTGTTTTTACAATTCCTTATCAAGGTAATAATGAAACAAAAACAATTTTTCCTCATTTATGCTCTCTACTATACAGGCAAAAGGGATAAAATGTTGTTTTGATTTACTTTTCTTCAAAAATTTTTGAGGAAATAAAACATTAACATTAAATAAAATGGTGAATTTTTCACAAAAATTTAAAGCCTTTTTTAGCCTAATTAAAAAACATAATATGAAGCCTTTGCCATTTTGTGTATGTTTCTCAGAAGTTCTTACTCATTTTCTGTCATGTTTGGCAAATTTAAAAGAAGAATAAATGATAGTCAATATTGTAAAAGTTAAAATAACACTTCCATACTCTACCAATTAATGATGCCTTATGCTGTAGCAAGGCTGACAAATTAGATCCTGCTGTTTTGGTTCAGCCAAAGCAAATGAAAATAATTTATCAGGGAAACAAAAGAAAATGAAACACTGCATCATTACACATTTTCAAGGTTAGAAAATCAATCAAAAATGCAGAAACAACTTGAATTCAAGTGCATGATTGTGAATGCTTAACAATTATATAGTCCAGTCATTTTGAAAGATTAATATACTTTTTATTACAAACTTTAGTTCTTTGAAGTCAAACCAAACAAGAATCACATGATTTGAGAACAATAAAGGAATTGACTGTCTAAACTAACATATCAACAGAAGATCATTTGGCATATTCAGCAAAACTGCTACCTTACGTATAGTGTCAGAGGCACACTGTATTGCCATCGAAGAAGATTTATTACAAAAACATGTTTAAAGGGAATTCAACAGCTGTGCTGTAAGAGTGAAGAATCCTGAAAGTTGGGATGAAATGTTGGCCCCACTGACACTCATGGGTGTTCTGCCATTGACTTCAGTGGGGCCAAGAAATCACTCTGGATATTTACAAACACAGAAGGGCCAAGGCTGAATTTTCCAGAACTCCATTACATTATTCCTGTACTAAATTATAACTCCAATTCATCATCCATATTATCATAAACATTTTTATTTTTCTCTTTCCTTAAAATAAATGGAGAATAGTTTGAGCAGGTGTGGGTAACTAAGTAAACAACAGAGCTCCAATGTGAAATAAGAATAAATGAGTTTTAATTGACTTTATGTCCCTTCAGAGATGTGCATACCTGAGAGTTTGTTTATATATATATATGGCCAAATTTTGCCTTCATTAGCACAGACAGAGTTCTGTTAAGGTCAGAATTTTGCACCTTGTTGTATATTTTAGGAAAAAGAGAAGCTTTAATTAATTACAAACCTCATTAGTGTATAAGTTATAACTGGACACCAGGAATGTGACAGAGGTAAGGACATTGCCAAGATTATTTTGTAATGAATAGGGCTCAAATAATAGGCATAACTGGGTCTAGGGATGATTTGTGTTTGGCTTAGATCACAATATTAAAAATTAATTGTACACAAAATTGTAGTCTGGACATATTTCAGTTCATTTGCTTCTGTGTTGTATTTTTATAAAGGAGTAAGTTTCTGTTTATTGATCTTATTCCTAATCCTGTTCAAGATTGGCATATATATATGGCCTTCCTTATATATTATCTTCTCATTTTTCAGGTCATTTCACAGCTTCGAATCCTGAGCAGGTCAGTAACTGCTGGCTGCAAATTTGACAGAGAAATCTGGTCTAATGAGCTTTCTCCTGTTCTCAATTTATGGAAGAAACTTAATCAGGTAAGAAAACAGCTTGTTAAAAATACTGCTGTTTCTCTTCAGAAGTACATAATAAATTTTAAGATATGTTTTTTTTAATAATGGGACACTACAACAATAATGTAAATGAAATGTATTTGAAATCAGAAGTATCATAAGGAATACATACAGTTGGATTACGGATAAAGTACACATTCAGGATGATAATCATCTTCACTGTCAGTCTTTTCTTCATATTGATGTGACTGCACAGTCCCAAAGTGTGTGAATAAGATCTCCTATGTGGCTTTGAAACCTACAGTAAAATGTGTAAGTCTCAAACTCCATCTGCTCATTTTCTGTGGCATCTAGTAGAGATTATTTTAGATTTTAAAACATTGCCATTATAATTAAGAAACCACTGACACTTTATGCAACTCTTCCCCACTCTCGTCTCCCATGTGTCTCAAGTTATTTAAGATATAATTATTAAAATTTATTTGAGATGTATGTAAATGAGATGCTTGTAGAGCACTGACACTGATTTTTCTGTGTAATATTGCCAAAGTACAGAACGGTAGTTTTGTAAGGAATTAGTAATTTTTTAAAAAATTCATAATTGAAGTTGTAAATAATGCTATCTTTTACAACTACCTTAACTTGATTTATTTTTATAATCTGGAAAAAGTTTAGGGGCCAGATTCATCAGGATACTTTGACTACTTTGAATCACACCTGAAGTACAGGAGCTATAAACATGGGTTAGTTGGCCAGCTAAAATGGGTTTACAGCACAATCAGCCTGAGCAAGCAAGAGCATACTGATGAATCTGGCCCTAGATCTGCATTACCTTCAAACACATCAACATTATGCACATTATGCTCTTTTGCATGAAACTGGCAAATCACCTCAATACCACCCACTGTAATGTTTGAATTAATTGCAATACTAGTCATGACTATGTGAAAATTGTTGTGATCACTCTAAGGGAGGGAAAGGATTTTTCTTAGAGTTTCAAAAGTCTGATACTTTTCACCTGCTAAGCACTTAAAAAGCATTTACATATACAGTATGTTATATTCAAAAATGTAATATCTCAAAACACTATACACATAACAGTGAAATAAATGGATACAATTTTACATTAATTATTGTTTACTCTAATATTTACATGACACATGGACAATTAAAAGTTCTGGGTTTTCTTTTTAATTACTTTATTTGTGTAACAGACATGTAAACAGTGTTTTTGTATATTTTAGCATAGCACTTTCTAACTTTTTAGTACTACAGGGTTTTTTAGTCATGTTTATATTTAGGTATGATTTTTTTCAAATACTTGATCAATATCTTGGGAATCTTAATTGTAAGTTAACACAGTTATCTTGAAAGATACTCTGATTCAAACTTATAACAAATCCCACCATTTATTATGCATACTGTATTCGACATGGTGTCTCAGGATTAAACATGCAACTGCTAATCCATGAAATACCTCTATGTCTGATCTTTTAGACAGCAAAATTGTTTAACCTAGGGCTGTTTTAAGTATTTGAGGAATTATTGTATAAATGTTGTTCTCAGATAAGTTCTGTGGGTTCTAGTCCTGCATACTCCTGCATATACGTACACACGGACACACAAATGACCAGCCATCTGCTGGAATTAAAATCAAGTGCAAGAATGCTGAGGGAGAGACATCCCTCTACTAATAATAGATTGGTTAGCAGAATAAAACTCAAAAGATTGATACTTATGCAGGATGATTGTTGTGACCTATAATTCGTGAAGCTGATACGTGTTGTTAGGAGTGCTGGTGCCAATGTAGGATTTAGGCCAGAGTTTTTGCCTGAGATAGTATTTTGGGTTTTGCAGGCCTGTTTGATTTTTTTGATACACATACATTCTTGCTAATATGTGTGAACAAAAGGAGGCTAACTAATATGGGTAAACAAAGGACAAAGACACTGTGTATGCTGCTTCTGGCTAGCCAGATGGGTTTGTTAGTATAATAGAAATAGATAAGAGCAGTTAAAGTGTTACTGGGCATGGTGGGAATCTAATATATGAGCGCACACTTTAAGACTGCTTCAACTCCTATCTCAAGTCAAGGTCAAACAACCAGTCGGGACAGGCAAGGAGGGATTGCGGGGAGTGTAAAACAGTAAAAGGCCAGCGAAATGACCATAAGTTGTAACTTATGGGACTGTGGGCATGCATTTCAGGTATAATTATGCCTGCTAAGGAGGGTTGTGGGGAGGATGGGACACTGGGAAACAAGGCTCTGCAGCATCAGAGTTATGGTATACATGCTTGCTGGAAACTAACCCCCAATAAACATTGCATTGCCTGCACTTTGGACTTCTGGTCTTCTGCTTTCTGTCTTTGTGAAAAGAACCAGGGGAGAGGGTGAAGGGAAAGCCCTCTAACACCTGTTCGAAAAAATTAGCAGTTTAATTCTGTTTGACTTGCTGGATGTCTGTTGAAGCTTACATGTTTCCCATTTCTCAACTTCTCCCTCAGTGGCCAACTGGGAGGTTGGAGGAAGCACAAACCTCGTTCCCAGGCATGGTGTTATGCCATGGCCAGAAACTAGCAACCAATGGCCACAGCAGCCATTGCAATTAAACATGCCAGAAGTAGGCAAGCCAGCAGCAGAAAAAACCTCTTCCCTTCCTTCCGTTTTGAAGATGGTGGCCTGGCTGGTTTCTCCCCCTTGGAACTCCTCTCAGGAGCTTCTTAGTAAATCAGAAAGGGACACTTCTCTTCAGAAGTCACTGGTGTCACAAAATGGCGTCCAATAAGGTCACCTTTGTGCAAAAGAAGAACCTCTATTTCTTTGTGCTTGGAAAGTCCATGATCCAAAAATATACCCAATCCATCAGCAGGTTCATAGGTATTTTGAGATATTTGAGGTCATGGGTCAATTCACAGGCATTATCTCAACCATCATAAAAAGTCCTGTCTGAAGAACAATTTCAGAAATGTAAAGCTGGAACAGAAATCATAGGGATACGCCAATCATACATTCATTCAGCCATGTCCTGGGAGGGACAGTTCCTGTTCTATAGACAGATGCGCATAATTCTCCTTTATATTTTGTTACTCAGTGGCTATTTTGAACTCCATTTTTAACATACAAAATATGGGAGACAGATTAACTTTAATTCACAGTAAAATATATTTTTCTCTTAAAAGTCACAATTTTGGAGTTTTAATTTTTTTATGCATGCCTATCTGCCTCACAGTGTGTAGGAGAAAAGAAGCTGTGCAAGGAGTATATAGGGAAGGAGTTCAACTCTACAAGGTCTTGGAAGTAGGGCTAAGAAAGGGAGGCACATCGGGACTCCTTGAGGGCGGAACAGCGAGGATATCAATGTTCATAATTATTTATGTGACTAAATATCAACATTGAGATATACTGTTTTAAAAACCTGGGAAACTCTCCAAATGTAAAACCTTTATTGATACACAGTTGTTGCTCAAGTGCAAATTCCACAGGCACAATCACTAAAAATCAAGGAAATGACCAGCTAAGAGAAAATATATATATCCCTAGATGGCTTTCCATCCATTCAACACTCAAATCAAAAGGAGTAGGTGGATGAGGCAATTCTATAACAACTAACAGAAATATCCAAAACACAAGATCTGGTTATAATGGGGGACTTCAGCTACCCAGACATCTGTTGGAAAAGTACTCCAACAAAACACAAAATGTCCAATAAGTTCTTAGAATTTAATAGGGACAGTTTTTTGTTTTAGAAGGTGGAGGAAGTAACTAGGGAGTAACCATTTTAGACTTGATTCTGTCTAACAGGGAGGAATTGGTTATATGTCTGAATGTGGAAGGCAATTTGAATGAAAGTAATCATGAAATAATAGACTTAATGATTCTAAGGAAAAGAAGGACTGAGAGTAGTGGAATAAGGACAATGGACTTCAAAAAAGTAGACTTTAAGAAACTCAGAGAATTGGTAGGCAAGGTCTCCTGGGAAGAAAATCTAAGAGAAGAAGGAGCTTCTTAAACAGATAGTATTAAAGGTGCAACAGCAAACTATCTCTGTGTGAAGGAGTACTTGTGGCACGTTAAAGACTAACAAATTTATTTGAGCATAAGCTTTCGTGAGCTACAGCTCACTTCACCTGATGCATGCTGTGGAAAATACAGTAGGGAGATTTTATATACACAGAGAACATGAAACAATGGGTGTTACCATAGACACTGTAACAAGAGTGATCAGATAAGATGAGCTACTACCAGCAGGAGAGTGGCGGGGGGTGGGGAACCTTTTGTAGTGATAATCAAGGTGGGCCATTTCCATCAGTTGACACTGTTCCTCACACGTTCTTGTCAACTGCTGGTTATGGCCCACCTTGATTATCACTACTAAAGGTTTCTCCCCCCGTTCTCCTGCTAGTAATAGCTCACCTTACCTGATCACTCTTGTTACAGTGTGTATGGTAACACCCGTTGTTTCATGTTCATAAAATCTCCCCACTGTATTTTTCACTGTATGCATCCGATGAAGTGAGCTTAGTGTATGAAAGCTTATGCTCAAATAAATTTGTTAGTCTCTAAGGTGCCACAAGTACTCCTTTTCTTTTTGCGGATACAGACTAACACGGCTGCTACTCTGAAATCTATCACTATGTGAAGGAAAGATAGGAAGAATAGTAAGAGGCCAATTTGGCTCCATCAGTAGCTCTTTAATGACCTGAAAATCAAAAAGGAATTTTACAAAAAGCGGAAACAGAGAGGAATTCCTAAGGAGGGGAACAAAAGAATATTACAAGCATCTGGGAACAAAATCAAAAGGCTAATACACAAAATAAGTTAAACCTAGCAAGGGACATAAAAGGCAATAAATACATTAGGAGCAAGAGAAAGATAAAGGAAAGTGTAGGCCCTCTACTTATCGGGCAAGGGGAGCTAATAACTGATGCACATCAAGAAGGCTGAGGTCTTTAATGCCTATTTTCCTTCAGTCTTCATTAAACAGGTTAATGGTGACCAGATATCAACTCAATTAATACTGACTGCAAGGGGGAAGGAACACAAGTCAAAATAGGCAAAGAACAGATTAAAGAATATTTAGATAAATTAGATGTATTCAAGCCATTAGGGGCTGATGAAATTCATCCTAGGATACTTAAGGAAGTAACTGAAGCAATCTCCAAAATATTAGTCATTGTCATTGCGAATTCATGGACGACAGGTGGACTGGAGAAGGGCAAACATAATACCTATCTTTAAAAAGGAGAACAAAGAGGACCTAAAACAAAAAGAAAAGGAGTACTTGCGGCACCTTAGAGACTAACAAATTTATTTGAGCATAAGCTTTCGTGAGCTACAGCTCACTTCATCATTTTCTTTTTGCGGATACAGACGAACACGGCTGCTACTCCGAAACAGTTCTAAAACAGTAACTCCTGACAGGTCTAACAAACTAATTACACCTAGCACAGTGCTTTCATAGTACTTATCCATAAAGAAAGAAGAAAGTCATGTGTGAGCGTTAATAAAAGCCAGAGACACACTGGTCATTAAGATTATTGTGAAATGTACATACAAATACCATGTAAGAAGTTATGGATATAAGTACTGAAAAAAAGTCTGAATCAAGGCAAGGTTGACACAAGTTTCCACCAGACAAAGGATATATATTCATCTGTGTGCCTCAGTTCACAAGTAAATTAAGCATTGTGAGCCAACACAATGGAAACCCTGTTTGCATTCAAAGTCAACATGAGGATGTGAAGTCAACATGAAGTCAGCACAACAGGGAATAAATCTTGTGAATAAATCTTCTTGGAACAAACAATGAATTTGTGGGGATATAAGGAAAAGTCATAAGATACCCCTTTATCCTGCACCTGAAGAAGTACTCTGACAGTGTGAATATATTCATAAAAATGGGATCCCAACATGTCTTGGTTGGAAGCACTGTAAAGGACATTTAGGTGAGATTAGACTGCTTTTAGACTTAAGGTTAGTCTATTAAGATTAGCCTTTAGAAAACGGGTATTGATTTTGTTTTATAGGTAACTTTTCTGTTTCCATTATCTGTACTATCTCTTAAATCTTAATTTTTGATAATTAACTTATGATTGTTTTTGTGGTAAATATATCTCAGTGAAGTGATGTTATACAGGAGCTGATATCCGTTGAATCAATCAGATTAGTTTGTACTCTGTCACCTTGGGGATAGCTTCTGTGAGTAGCCAGTGACAGGGCTGGATATCACGGGGGAATGCTTCAAAGGGGCTCTGAGACTGGGATGCACCTATGGTTAACCAGCAGGAAAATGTAAGGGCTGGCATAGCCTTGAGGAGATTTTTTGGGTGGTGAGTAGATTGGAGGTGTCAGGGAATTGACACCCAGTTAAGCACTATCAAGACTCCCTCTTACTGGAGGCAGCATAGGGAAAAAAGTGACCCTGATAATCATCACATCCTTCTTTAACAAGTTATTGGATGAGGGATGCAGTAGATGAGATATATATTGATTTTAGAAAGGCTTTTGATACAGTCCCATATGACATTCTCATAAGCAAACTAGAAAAATGTGATCTAGATGAAATTCCTATATGGTGGGAGTACAACTGATTGAAAGGCTGTACTCAAAGAGTATTTATCCATGATTTGCTATCAAACTGGGAGGAGGTGTCTAGTGAGGTGCTGCAAGGGTCTGTCCTCAGTCAGATACTTTTAATCATTTTCATTAATGACTTGGATAATGAAGTAGAGAATATGCTTATTAAATTTACAGATGACACCAAGATGGGAGGGTGCAAGCACTTTTAAGGACAGGATTAGAATTGAAAAAGGACCTTGATAAATTAGAGAATTGATCAAAAATCAACAAGTTGAAATTTAATAAAGACAAGTGCAAAGTACTATACTTAGGAAGAACAAATCAAATGTGCCACTACAACGGAGGGTGATAGTACTGTTGAAAATAATATGGGTGGATCACAAATTGAATATGAGCCAACCAGCAACGGGATGCAATTGCAAAAAAGGGTAATATCATTCTGGGCTGCATTAACAGGAATCTTTTATTTAAGACATGGGAGCAATTATCCCACTTTTCTCTGCCATGGTGAGACCTCAGTGGAGTAGTGTGTCCATTTCAGGGTACCCAAGCATGTTTAGTCTTGAGAAAAGATGACTGGGGGGACCTAGTAACAGTCTTCAGATATCTTAAAAGAGGTTATAAAGAGAGTGATCAGTTGTTCTCCATGTCCAGTGAAAGTAGGACAAGAAATAATTGGCTTAATCTTCAGTCAGGGAGATTTAGGTTAGATATTAGTAAAATCATTCTAACTATAAAGTTAGTTAAGAACTGGAATAGGCTTCCAAGCAAAGTTCTGGAATCCCCATCACTAGAGGTTAGACAGACACCTGACAGGGATGGTCTTGGTCCAGCCTCAGCACCAGGGGCTGGACTAGGTGATCTCTTGAAGTCCCTTCCTGCCCTATTTTTTATGATTCTGTGATTTTTTTTTTTTTTTTTTGCTACCAAAACTCATTCACGGACCTTGTATTGCACAATAAACCACTTTCAGTTCTTCTTCGAGTGGTTGCTCATGTGTATTCCACAATAGGTGTGTGTGCTCGCCACGTGCACTGGTGTCGGAAGTTATTCCCCTAGAAGTACCCGTAGGGGGGAATGCCCCCTCACAACCCCTGGAGCGGTGCCTGTCTGGCACGATATAAGGAGGGTTGCACTCCCTCTACCCTCAGTTCCTTCTTACCACTAGTGAAGGTGCGTCAGAACTGCTCGGCTCCAGCTTTGCTGCAGCTTGTCCCCAGAACTCTTCGTTTGTTCAATAGTACCTGTAGTCAGTTAGCTAATTCAGTTAGTTTAGTTAGTCATTGAGCCCGGGTTAGGGCATGTCCCACGCCCCAGGCTTTAAGTCGTGCTGCTCTTGTTGGTGCTCTGTGCCAAGGAGCAACCTGCACATGGATTGTCTGCACTGCTTGGGAGAAACCCATATCAGCGAAATGTGCAAGATCTGCAAGTCTTTCAAGCCCTGGACCGAAAAAGAAAGGGACATTAGGCTCCGGGCCATCCTGATGGAGTTGGCACTGGCCCTGACCCAGGCACGGTGCTCCGAACCAATACCCAGCACCGCGACGTTGATACGTGGAGACCCTCTGGTACCATTGTCCAGTCGGCACCACTCCCTGTCCATGGGGCACGCCAAGAGGACCGGAAAGACTCCCTCTTCGCAACGGCACCGAGAGAAGTCTGGGACAGAGGCTAGGCCCATGTCGGGTAGTCCTCGATCCCCATCGGGCTCTAGGCCTCCAACTCACGTTGAGTGGAGTAGCCCAGCCCCTTTGGAGCAGGCCTCTCCAGATGTCTGGATGCCATCTACGCTGAAAGCCCTCCAGGCAGCCAGGAAAGTCATGTCCGTGCCAGTGCCTGGAGCTCCGCCAATGTCAGCCCCACTCTCCAGAGGCAAGCCGTCACTGGGATCATCGCAGTCGCCACCAGCCCAGTATCGGTCTCTGTTGAGGAAATGTTCCCGACACCGCTCACTGCCCAGCGACCATTCAGGGATCAGTCCATTTGGATAGCCTTCAACGCCGGCCAGACTGTCAGGATGGGTGCTATCCAATTGGGACTCCCGGCACCACTCGTCTTCGCGAAGCGAATACCGATGGGACTGTGGTGGACATCGCTAATGGTCCTCGTCTCGCAGGAGATACCACAGTTGGTTGCAACACGATTGTCGACGCTGTTCTCGCTCGGAGTCCCCATTCCCATTCCAAGTCCCCATCAAGGCACCGTAACCCCAGGTGTCGATCGCCGGCATCTCACCGACGTGGGTCTGCCCATCGAGGCCGTAGTAGCGGAGCAGCTACTACTGTCAGTGCCACTCCTCTGTGTCAAGCTTGCAGTCCCGCGGCCGATGTAGATCCCGGCACCGCTGATACTCCCAGTCCAGAGGCAGCAGCGGATCATATGCCAGCATGGCCTCCCCTCACAACTGCCCATCTACAGGCCAAGCTAGCCAGCCCGAACAGCCGGCCCCGCTGGTGCCTCAGCAAGCGCAATGGCACTAAGCGTCATACCAGCCCAGTGGTACCAGTGGGCACTGTGGCCTCCGGCGCAGCCCCCGGTCGGAGCTTACTTGGTGGCTGGGGCCTCAAAGCACCATCAGCGTCCATCTTTCAACCGCCAGAAAAAAGGTCGGGCGGACCTGTGTCCTCGGTACCGTGCCCGGAGTCCGACCAGGTGGTGGATCCTTGGGTGATGGATGACACCCAAAGCACCGCACCAGCCTCGCCCCATCCGGATGAGCTGATTGTGGCCCTGCCCCTCTCCGTCCCACAGGAGGACTACTGGGCCCACCAAGACCTCCTAGAAAGGGTGGCAGCGAGCCTCAACCTCCAGGCTGAGGAGATGGAAGAGCCCTCACACTCGCTGTTCAATGTGCTGTCCCCTTCAGCACTGGGCAGGGTGGCCTTGCCACTCCATGAAGGGGTGGCAAGAATTTCAAATGCCTTGTGGCAAACACCAGCCTCATTGGCCCCCATCTCTAAAAAGGCAGAGCACAAGTACTTTGTACCCATAAAGGGACACGAGTATCTGTATACCTAGCCAGAGCCCAACTCCTTGGTGGTCGAGTCAGTCAATCACAGGGAGTAGCAGGGACAACCAGCCCCGACTCCCAAGAACAAAGACTCTAGGAGGCTGGATACTCTCGGGAGAAAAGTTTATTCGTCGTCAAGCTTTCAGCTACAAGTAGCAAACCATCAGACTCTCCTGGGTCGCTATGAGTTTAACCTCTGGGAATTCCTCCCCAAGTTTGAGGACTCCCTCCGGGAGCGCAATAAGAAGGAGTTTAAGAAGGCGCTCGTGGAGGAAGGGGCGGCAGCCACAAGCGCATCCCTGCAGGCTGCTTCAGATGCAGCGCACATGGCAGCACGGTCCATGGCCTCAGCGGTGTCCATGAGACAGGCGTCATGGCTTCTGCTCTCTGGGCTCTCCAGCAAAGCACAGTCGTCAATGGAGAATCTCCCTTTCAACAGGAAGGCTCTGTTTGCTGAGGAAACAGACACAAGGCTGCATGGCATGAAAGACTCCCACACGACCCTCCAGACCTTGGCCTCTATGTCCCTCCTCCAGCAAAACCCTATAGAAAGCACCCGCAACGGCAATCCCAGCCTGCCCCCCAGCCTGGGTCTTTTAAGGGCAGGCAGGCAGGGAAAAGGCATTTTTGATGGTCAGGGGTACCCCACCAGTTCTCAGCAGGGACCTACCCCCAATAAAGCTCCTTTTCTCCAATCGGTTGTGTGCTTTCCTCCTGGAATGGTTGCAGCTCACCTCTGATTGATGGGTCCTCAACACCATCTCCCGAGGTTACACCCTTCAGTTTACCTCCTCCCCACCCAACTGCCCTCTGCCCTTGTCCCTCCTGGAGGACCCCTCTCACGAGGCTCTGCTCGAGCAAGAGGTGGGGCTGCTCCTGGACCTAGGAGCTATGGAGGCAGTGCCCAAGGACTTCTTTGGCAAAGGGTATTACTCCCGGTATTTCCTTATCCCGAAGGCCAAAGGGGGGGCTCAGGCCCATCATGGACCTGCAAGGCCTGAACCACTACATGGTGAAACTCAAGTTCCGCATGGTTTCCCTGGCCTCCATCATCCCCTCCCTGGATCCTGGGGACTGGTACGCTGCCCTCGATCTATAGGATGTGTACTTCCACATCCACGTATTCAAGGGGCACAGATGTTTCCTCTGTCTTGTGGTGGGACAGAGTCACTAGCGGTTCACAGTCCTACCGTTTGGTCTGTCCACTGCCTCCAGGGTCTTTACAAAGTGTATAGTGGTTTTAGCGGCCTACCTCAGATGCCAGAGGGTCCAGATATTCCCATATCAGGATGACTGGCTAATCAAAGGCACCTCCCGGTGGCAGGTGAGGGATCATGTGGCACTCGCTCCTCCTGTTCACGTGTACTGCCCTGGGCTTGTTGATAAACAACACCAAGTCCACGTTAGTATCAATCCAACACATAGAGTTTAGCGGGTCGCTACTGGACGCAATGTCGGCCGGGCCTCTCTCCCACCAGACAGGTTTGAGACCCTGAAAGGGCTCATCGACTCAGTTACAAGGTTCCAATGATGACGGCCAGGGCTTGCCTGCAACTGCTGGGTTACATGTCTGCATGCACATATGTGGTCCATCATGCCAGACTCAGAATGAGGCCCCTCCAGCTCTGGCTTTCTACCTCGAGCAGACCAAGCCATTCAGAAAGTCTTCGCAACTGTTTGTCGCTTTGGCTGAGCGTGCAAAGGGTCAGTCAATTTCCACTCAGCGGCTTTCTAAGTGGATCACTTCGTGCATCCGTTCTGTTATGAGCTGGCGGGGGTCCCCCCGCCACCTATTGTGAGGGCATACTCGACTCAGGAGCAGGCCCACGTCCCCATCTAGGACATTTGTAGGGTCGCCACGTGGTCTTCGGTTCACACGTTCACCTCGCACTATGCGATCATCTCCCAGGCCAGGGATGATGCCGGGTTCGGCAGGGCGGTACTCTGTCCCGAGAACTTGTGAACTCCTACCCACCTCCAACAGATATAGCTTGGAATCACCTATTGTGGAATACACATGAGCAATCACTCGAAAAAGAAAAGACAGTTACCTTTTCTGTAACTGGTGTTCTTCGAGATGTGTTGCTCATATTTGTTCCACATCCCACACTCCTTCCCCTCTGTTTAAGTTGTCTGGCAAGAAAGAACTGGGGGTGGGGGGAGCGCAGCCCTCCTTAGGGGCCGCTCCAGAGGTTGCGGTGGGGGAGGCGCTCCCCCCTACGTACTGCTAAGGGAAAATCTTCCGGCACCGGTGCACATGGCGAGCACGCGCACCTGTTGTGGAATAGACATGAGCAACACATCTTGAAGAACACCAGTTACAGAAAAGGTAACTGTCTTTTCTTAAATAGAATTACTCAAAACACATACATCCAATTCCTGGCAGCAGCATTGAAATGCAATATTCTAACACTAATATCCTGTTTTCTTTTGGATATTACACTACACCTATGTCTTTTAATCACATTATGTTATTTGGCTGGGGTGAATGTAAAGTTTTTGCATTTGACTGTTCGTCATAAATTGTACATGTGTGTGTTTTGTGGTGGTTCTCTGTTTGAATTAGGGTTGCCAAGTTTTCAACCTCTAAAAGTCCGGTCGGTGGCGCAGCAGGGGTAAGGCAGAGCCTGCCTGCTCTGGCTCCGCATAGCTGCTGGAAGTGGCTGGCATGTCCAGCTCCTGGGCACAGGGATGGTCACGGGGGCTCTGCACGCTGCCTGCATGCCATTGACATCTATGGAGTATTCATTTAAGTAAAGTCTACTTAGATAAATGAAGGCTTACAATTTCAGTTTTACACTAATGTGAAATACACTAATACAGCTTTTAAAAATGTTTTTATTTTTTTAAAAGTAATTGGAAGTAAATTACAGCCAAGGAAACTATGCAATTTCCCTTATGCATAATGTTATTTATGCACCAACCTGCAATACAAGGTTTTACCTACATGGAACAGTCTAAGGGAGCAAAAGAGGATACTCCAATAAATGTCTTGACTAATTTTTCCCAGTTAGGCTAAAAGGAAGGCTAATTACTAGGCAGTCTTCATCACTTATCTGGTAAATTACTTTTTATTTTTGTCTGTCTAGCAGTTGAAAATGTTTATTGGAACACAAATAAACACTGTTTGCCAAACAATCTAGGATTTTTTTGGCACCCCAAATACTATAGAAAAGATTTTTGGTGTATGTACTGTTTTTGTCTGTTCACTCATGTGTGTTCAGTGTGTATCCATAATTCAAAATAGGGATAGATCTTCTGGTAATGCTATTGATTTTAAAACCCTTTTATCAGCATTCTACTGACAACACACTTGTTATATAATTTAATTAGGATTATGGAATGACCAGCTACATTAAACTATCCCATATTTCTCTAAAGGCCTATGTTCTTACATCTAATTAGTGGTAGCCTTTTTGTTAATTATATCTTCAAAATAAGTGCTAGGAAAGCTGTACCTCACTCTTATGTTCCTCGATAAAAGCAGCAATGGGACAAAACACTCTTGGATTATCGCACTGAACATTCACTGCCACATTCGTTGTTCTGTTTCCTTATAGATTTCATTGACATCCCCATACATATGTTGCTTTTACATACTTGACATTGTTTTGAATAGTGTCCATCAAAGAGAGGATTATTTATTCTCAATCATTTCAATCACATTCATGATGGAGAATATTTTTGCAGAATTTAAGAACTTAATTATCATGTGACATTAGTGACCTTTTATCTATGCTTTTACTGTCTCTCCTGAACTGACAGAATTTTTACATTGCTGTAATTCTTTTAAATATGTGCTGTTAAAATATGTATGTCCATAGATATACTGACTATTGCCTTGCAAGAACATGTGTGTAATTTTATTCAGTTTGGTTCTTCTAGATGACAAAAAAGGAAAAATTTCAAACAAATTCATCCTGAGGCAGATACTCACAACGTAAAATTTCAGCCTTAATTGTTAAATTTTGGCACAGTTATAAGCAGCTAGAAACAGAGATTTATAATGGGAAGTATTGGGAAATATTTATAATATCAAGTGTTCAGCTAGTCAGGATTTCCATTCAGCTTTGAACATGCAAAAATCTGCATGTTCACAGCTGAACATTTTACTGAGCACTCTGTGCTCTAGCAACTTAGGTGTGGCTAGACAATGGCCTTGAAAATGCTTTATGTGCCCAACTCAAAGTTAAGCCATATTTTAATTTTTCCAAACTTTTGAAAATTATGGCCATATTATGTAGAATATCTTCATATTCTATTTCTGCTACATTGGTGAAATGCCACTCTATTAGCACTTCTAAAAAATAACTAGCTATTCACCTTAATCTATTTATGGGACTTCTCAGGCATTTGTGAGACAATTGCTGAAGCATCCTGAATGACACTGAATGGTTTGGAAGGGAAAGGGATACGGTAACAAAAGAAATAGAAGACCACTGCCTATAGCAGAGAGCCTTTGCAAATTTCAATGTCTGGGCAGCCAGTAGTGAGATCAGAATTTTAAAACACAAACACAACCCATATTCTGCTTTGATAATTTCCCAGTAGGCAGTGTGCCCAAAATAAACTCTGAAAAATCTCTGGTGCATTTGTTATACAGTGTGCTTCTTATAGATCATTCACACTCCTAAATGTGACTGCAAACTTTTAGGAATATAGGAACTATAGGAACAGAAGAACACACCTAGAGGCATCTTATCCCTTTTCCTCTGTAATGGGTATCAGCAATAACCATCCAATTTAGTCCAGATGGACGTGGTATTCAAACTGGATCACTTAAACAAAAAATATCCTTATTTGCAGTGATGTTATCTGAACTCCATTCATACCTCACTTTCCCATCTCAATAACTTATTGAAGTGATGGGGAAAATCTGAAATAGTCGTAAATAAGGTGTGTAAGTATCCAGGAAAAGTCTACACCCTGACTTTGAACTTAAGTTGTCCCAAATGGTTTTAAATATTCAGGATTTAATGTCTCAGTGAATTTACAGATTTTTCAAAACGTTTTCCTTCTCTTACAAAAGGTCTAGCTAAAAGGCAGGATCTCCCCACTCCTCATTCTAGGGCCTCATCCACCTCATGAAAATAAACCACCCTCTCACCACCATATAAAAATATATGATAAATGTATCTAACATTCTTTTGTAGAAGAGAAACAAATAAGGACTAATCTTCTGACAATGAAGTTGCCTAATGAAAAAGGAGAACTTTTCCATCCTAAATGAAAATTACACAGTTTTGCTGGTCAACTAAGAATACCACTGTAATTAAGTCATTGTATTCCACGTTTACAATGAAAACCTGAAAGGCTTTCCATAGAACAACATACAGTACATCCTATTACTTTATCTACATTACCGACCAGTGCCACTTCTGAACCACCCCATGACAAAATCTAAGCTTCTTACTGTTCCTATTCAAAAATGGCACCGAAATTCTTAAGTATAGTACATTGCAACCTATCTTGTGCTGTCTTGCAATAAATAAGTTTCAAGCATATTTCAGAGAGCGGACAATCAAAGGGCTTTGATCATTAGCTGCTTTCAGGACAATGAATTTATGCCCTTTAAACAATTCAAATGTAGGTTAACCATTGAAGAGAAACAATTTAAAATGTTTTTGAGCTTCACAGTTTCACAATTAAAAGCACTCTTTCCCCAGCAAATATACAAAAATTAACACAAAGAAATAACCCCAAGAAATTAAAAAATGGTTTCTATTCCTTTCGCCACTTATCACTGGATGAAAAACATCAGGTTGCTCCACAAGCATTAAATAAAAATATAGGAATTGGAAATGCAGAAGATGAGTTGATTACTGCTTTGGTTAACACGCATAAATCTTCAGTCTGCAACAGAGGGAAAAGTTATACACCCACCTTATAGTAACGCCATCTAGGTTGTATTTCCCTAATTTGTTTATGAGAAAGTCATATGAGACAGGTTTCAGAGTAGCAGCCGTGTTAGTCTGTATTCGCAAAAAGAAAAGGAGTACTTGTGGCACCTTAGAGACTAACAAATTTATTAGAGCATAAGCTTTCGTGAGCTACAGCTCACTTCATCGGATGCATTTGGTGGAAAAAACAGAGGAGAGATTTATATACACACACACAGAGAACATGAAACAATGGGTTTATCATACACACTGTAAGGAGAGTGATCACTTAGGATAAGCCATCACCCACAGCAGGGGGGGAAAGGAGGAAAACCTTCCATGGTGACAAGCAGGTAGGCTAATTCCAGCAGTTAACAAGAATATCAGAGGAACAGTGGGGGGTGGGGTGGGGGGGAGAAATACCATGGGGAAATAGTTTTACTTTGTGTAATGACTCATCCATTCCCAGTCTCTATTCAAGCCTAAGTTAATTGTATCCAGTTTGCAAATTAATTCCAATTCAGCAGTCTCTCCTTGGAGTCTGTTTTTGAAGCTTTTTTGTTGAAGTATAGCCACTCTTAGGTCTGTGAACGAGTGACCAGAGAGATTGAAGTGTTCTCCAACTGGTTTTTGAATGTTATAATTCTTGACGTCTGATTTGTGTCCATTCATTCTTTTACGTAGAGACTGTCCAGTTTGGCCAATGTACATGGCAGAGGGGCATTGCTGGCACATGATGGCATATATCACATTGGTAGATGCGCAGGTGAACGAGCCTCTGATAGTGTGGCTGATGTGATTAGGCCCTATGATGGTATCCCCTGAATAGATATGTGGACAGAGTTGGCAACGGGCTTTGTTGCAAGGATACCTATCCTGAAGGACGAGCCATCGCTCTCTCAGATCTTGGGAGATAGACCAGTCCTTGCTTACAGACAGCCCCCCAATCTGAAGCAAATACTCACCAGCAACCACACACCACACAACAGAACCACTAACCCAGGAACCTATCCTTGCAACAAAGCCCGTTGCCAACTCTGTCCACATATCTATTCAGGGGATACCATCATAAGGTGCCACAAGTACTCCTTTTCTTAAAGTGAAGATATACAGCATCTACCCTCTCTGCTCCCCATCCACAAGGCTTGTTAGCCTGTCAAAGAAAGCTTCCTGGCTCCAATGCCTGGCTCTGTGACTGGCTCCAATGCCTGGCTGTTGTTTCTGGTTTCCCACTTTGGCATGACCCTTGGCCCCCGGCTCTGGTTCCTGTTTCCCTCAGCCCTGTTTTAACCACTGAGCTGGACTACTGGCACCCACCCCTGACACCAGGAGCAAAAATCTTCAGAAGCCAATTAAATTATTATCCAGACCAAGATTAACTGTAAATCATATTTTTAAAAATAGTCTGTCAAGAAAAAGAACCAAATATTAGTCCAAAGGGATTTTGTTTCCGTCCAACTTACAAATGCCTTGACAATAATTATTCATTACAAAAGTGGTGATGCTTCCAGAACATAATAAAAATTACCAGTTGACATGTGTTTGTCCTGGAAATAACGGTTGTGATAACTATTCACAAGCTACAAGTGTGCACATGTGATCTCCATGCCATGATTATCTTAACATTTTGTAGATTGTTAAACAATACATTACTACTGATGTCATATTTCTCTGAGCACCAAGCTTCTTTTTTATATCTGCCAAAAAGCAGACATTTCTTCCTTAAAAATATATAGTACATGAACAAAGTTAGATTAATATAATGCCTGATGTAATGTCCTAGAGTGTGAAATCCTTGTTCCATTGAAGTCAATGGGAAAAATCCCATGGATTTCAGTGGGACCAGGATTTCACATAGGATTTATTTGCACTTCTTAAATGAAACTAGTAAACTAGTATGTAAATTTGTGAAGAATCAGTGTATGTTGTGAGTAATAGGCATTGTTAAGTCACTGCATGATCTTAGATTCTGACATGGTAGCAAACCCTGGGTTTAACGGGCCAATGCTCAAACCACTATCCCTCCCCACTAAAATAAGACTATCAGGGTTGGAAGGGACCTCAGGAGGTCATCTAGTCCAACCCCTTGCTCAAAGCAGGACTAATCCCCAATTTTTGCCCCAGATCCCTAAATGGCCCCCTCAAGGATTGAGCTCACAACCCTGGGTTTAACATGCCAATGCTCAAACCACTGAGCTATTTATAGGGTGACCAGACATCCTGTTTTTAAAGGGGGCAGTCCAGTATTTAAGCCTTCCTGCAGATGTCCTGACTTTTTCTTAAAAATGGGCAAATTGTCTCGTATTTTCTGTCTTCTCTCCCTCCCGCCCCCATCAGTACTGGTGGGTCCTGCTGCTGGCTGGATCCCGGCTTGCAGCCACCCACCCATTAGTGGTGGGAGGGGGGGATCCAATAGCCAACCCTGTGGGTGTGCAAGGCTGGTGGCAGGGTGAAGCTTCAGCTTGTCTGGCCAGGTTCACTGAAGCCCCTGCAGTCATGTTCCCTGGGCCCTGGTGCACAATGCATCCTTCAGGCTTAACCCCTTCCTGCCTGTGCTGTAACCATGGGACAGGAGGCAGCTGGGTTATGTCAGTGACCAGCAACAGCCTGGGGGTGTTAGCTGCCTTTCAATACTGTGTGGGCAGGAAGGGACAAGCTGTTTCCAGCCACAGCAGAGTGGGACGGGGTGGGGGAGGGAGGGATGAGCTCTGCAGAGACATGGGCCGGGTCATGCCTCCCCTCCCCACCTCCCCCACGGCTGAATGTAGCTCCTGTCCCTTCCCTTCCTCACAGTGCCAAAAGGCTGCTGCTGACCACATTGTGGTGTGAACCCTGGCAGAAATCTGGGGGGGGGCATGTGACCCTGCATGCCCCCACCACATGTTGCCTCGGGAAGACACGGTGCTAGGTAGCAGGAGAGGTGCGTCTGCCCCGGGGACCCAGCCAGGCATGGAGGGCAAAGAACACTAGACAGAGAGAGTCAGGTCTGTCAGTCAACCCATCCCCTGCTCCCATATGAGACAGGTGTACGGGAGTGTGTTCGTGTCACCTCTCCCTGTGTGTGTAGGGGTGGGGTGTGTGTGTCACCTCTTCCCATGTGAACCCTAAAGCCTTAAAGAATAAGAAGGCAAATAAAAAGAATCCAACTGCGCAGTATTTCTTTTTAAAGAGGCTCAGTCAACTTGATGTTAATTTTGACATTTGTAATGCATAGTTCTGACTGATTGCTGTTGAACTCGCTTGAATCCGACTACTTTTACCAAGTGTCCTATATTCAGCATAGGGAAATATGGTCACCCTATCTATTTGGGGGTAGTACTATGTGACTTAGGAGTAAGAAAAAGATGGGGGAAATAGGTCCTCTACTTAGCAGGGAAAGAGCTAGAAAAGAAGACTGACTAGTAACAGTCTTCAAATATATTAAGGGCTGTTATAAAAACTTCCACTGAAGTTAGGACAAGTAGTCATTGGTTTAATCTGCAGCAAGGGAGATTTAGGTTAGATATTAGGAAAAACTTTCTAACTATTAGGGTAATTTACCGCTGGAATTGGCTTCCAAGGGAGGTTGTGGAATCCCCATCATTGGAAGTTTTTGAAAACAGGTTGGACAAACACCTGTCAGGAATGATCTAGGTTCACTTGGTCCTTGCAAAGTGCATGAGGCTGGACTTCGATGACTTTTCAAGGTCCCTTCCAACCCTACATTTCTATGTATTCTATGAATTACAATATGTCGATGTTAAGTTATAAAAATAAGAAAAAAATATAAATTAGATCTTGAAGCCAGTGCAGAGCCAGTGAAGTTATTTGGGAAAGGAAGCAATTTCATTATCCTACTTCATACACATCTGAAAAAGAATAGCTGAAGGGAGGTGATAGAGGAGTTGGAATAGTTTTAGATGAAAAGATATGGAGTCTAGGTGGATGTTAGGAGTGCTAGTAATAATGTAAGATTCAGTCCTGTATTTTTTATTGAGATAGAATTTTGTGTTTTCCATTTGATTTTTGATATTTTTATATGTATATACTTTTATATTTTATACTAATATGTGTCAACAAAGGACAAAGACACTATGTGTGTTGGTTTTGCCTGGCCAGATGTGTTTGTTAGTATAATGGGAACAGATAAGAACAGTTAACATGTTTAACAAATAAGAACACTTAAAGTGTTACCGGCATGGTGGGAGTGTAATATACAAGCAAACACTGAAAAGCTGCCTGGCTCCTCTGTCAAGCCAAGATCAAGCAACCAGTTACCAGGGGCGGGGGGGGGAGGCATAAGAAACACTAAAAGCCAAAGAAAAGCCTGGCCTTGGCCAGAACACAGACTTACTCCTTACCCATCCCAAGGGATACAAAAGAGGTGGTATGAAGACCGCAGACTCACGACCCCACAAAACTGAACCCTTTATGACCATAAATTGAAAGAGGTAGGACCGGAGCGTGTATTACAGCTATATTAAGGCCTGTTAAGGAGGGGGGTAAATGGTACACTGGAAAACAAGGCTCTGCGGCATCAGAGCTGTGGATATACTTGCTTGAAACTAACCCCAATAAACATTGCATTGCCTACTTTGGACTTCTGATCTTCTGCTTTCTGTCTGCGTGATAAGAACCGGAGAGAGGGTGAAGGGAAGGCCCTCTAACTGTGGAGATTTCAGCAAAGGTGAAATAGAAGCAATGTTGCAGGTATCAAAGATGGACAGAAAGGTTGATGATGCACAGTTGGTTATGAAACACATAAAATGGTATTTGAGGTTAAAGGTACAAATATACCCTAATTGTTTTGGATTAGAAAGAGCACACTTAACTTCAGCAGTTCTTTCCAAGTTAGTCCACTTCCCCACTTCATCTCTCATGTCTAATTTTCATATGCATTTCTGACTCCTCCCCATGTGAGTAGTCATAAAGAATAGAAAATTGAAAGGGAAAACAGGTTGCTCACACTATTTTCTTTTGGTGAGCTGTTTAGTTCTCAGACATTGCTGCTATAAATTCACTAGTGATGCACTAGAATACGGATAGAATAGATGTGATAACAAGGTGGTTTGCAAAAAGAAAAGGAGTACTTGTGGCACCTTAGAGACTAACAAATTTATTTGAGCATAAGCTTTTGTGAGCTACAGCTCCTTGTGAGCACAGATGAAATAGAAAAGTAGACCGTCACCTGAACTGCAAAGCAGATTTAGATGTTGATTTGATCTAATTTAAATAAAGCCAGGGCCTTTAGTCACTTTCACCGTGGGTACTTCTCTGATTTTTACCTTTAGGAAATCAATGGAAAATGATCATGTGAACAAAAATATTTTGCAAATTAGCAAAATAGTGATTTTGAGGTATATGTGGCTTATTGAACATATTTTATAAAGTGTATTCATCGCATGATTAAGATTCAATACAGTATATTGTTACTATGAGTTGAGTTTGTTATCTCAGAACAGTTGCTTCAGAAATATGGATTGGGTAATAATCTGCATGTACAATAATATTTACAAACTGGTAATATACCTCAAGATAATAAGTCAAGTGATGAATAAATTTGAATTGTGAATAGCTCTAAAATAAACTCAAAACAAAAGTGTGAAATAAAGATGACAGTGGGTATTTGAAAACATGAATATCTCTTAAGAGTTTTCATTTTACATTTAAATTGTGAAAAACTAATACCAGAATATTAGCTCTCCTTCTGTGTTTTGTAGGGAAGGTCAGTGTAAAATCAAATGTAGTTTACCTACTTTTTCATCTTCTAGGAGAGAGATAACTACTTGGACATGTAACTTAGTTTGTGCCTTGTTCCATAAAACACAACGCTACAAATATTTCAGCATAATGTAGTAGGTAGATTGTATAGCACAGGTTAAACTATAAAACTGAAACTGTTTAAGATAAAAATAAAATATTATTAGTATTCATTAGAGTTGTAATTATAACAAGATTGATATATCTTCTGAAATCATGCAGTAAATATACTGGAAAGGAAAACCACTTTTTCATATGGTACATAACTGATCTTGAGAACTCAATAAACCTAATTTTATGTCCTTATTTTAGTGCCCAAGCACAATGAAAATCAGAATACGTCATCTAGAGTTATCACACACTATACCACCTAGTTAAATGTCTAATCTTATTCTATGCCTACATATTGAATGATAAATTCTGATTGATATAAAGTAATGGTTTAAGAAGAGTCTTTTATTCTTGCTGGTTCCATTTTCTATTTCATTATCTATTAGTAATATCATTGCACTGCATCATTTTTAAACAATCAAGATCCTTAGAAAATTATGTCAGAAGTAATTTTCTGTTAATGGCTTTACTTAAGAGTGATTTGCAAAGTTGTGAAAAGTTAAGAGCATTCATTATTGAAGAGGAAGAGGTAATTAGTTGCTTTAAAATTAGAGCATTAAAACCTTGTTTTAGTAAAATCTGTATTACAGATTTACACCATGTAATTCTCTTACTATAGCCTATTTGAATTTCAATTTTCTCACTTTCCTCACAGAAGTGGAATTTTCTGATTCTGATCATTCAAGGCCAAACATGATTTTTAGGGATGGACCAACATCAAAATCCCAGTTGCAAATACCAGAGAATTTTGAGGTTACTCAAATTCTGAACCCAGACCTGAACTTTGCAAGTGGCTTCTATAGTTAAAATGATCCAAATCCAAAAACTCAGATCCAAGCATCCCCCAACTTATGTTATATTAAATATCATGATCATCTTGAACACATCTTCAAGGCTGAGAATCAGTACCTATCAGCCCAGCCTGTACCCTTTCTTTCCCCAACATACAGTTAAATATTGTTAAGTATATTTACAGCACTGTACTAAGAAATAGACTGGCAAGATTTAATATGAATACCTCTATTTTACTTACTTGTTATCCTTATAAATACACTTTCATATATGTTTCCCCGTTTTATTTTATCCCTCCGAGTTTTTCTTCTTTCCTTTGTTGTTTGATTAATACCCTCCCCATGAAGCTTTTCTTACAATGAAGGGGCAATTGATACCAGTACCACTTATTAGCCACGTGAAAGAGGTTTCTGCTTCACAAGACGTGACTGAAAGTTCCACTTTCATAAGATATAAAAGTTCTGGGCCTAATCGTCAGCTTGTGTAAATCAGCCTAGTTTAATTAACTTCAGTTTAGCTAATAGACTCAAGGAGCACAATCTGTTTAGTTTAACAAAGAGAATGGGTGCCTTGATTACAGTCTATTAGTATCTACATGGGGGAAAATATTTAATAGGCTCTTCAGTTTAGCAGAGAAAGGTATAACATGATCAAATGATTGGAAGTTGAAGCTAGACAAATTCAGATTGGAAATAAGATTTACATTTAACAAGTGGTGGATTCTCCATCACTGACAATTTTAAAATCATAATTGGATGTTTCACCAATCTTCTGGCTTCGGAATCTCTGAATAGAGTAATACATCTTTCATTTGTTGGACTGATCTTGGCGTTGTTAATAGTAGAAAAGAAAAAAGAACAATGTTTACATCCATGTTGCGCTCACTACAACTCCAATGTTGGTGAAACAGAAAAATAAAATTAAAAAAAAAAAGCAGCAGCAACAAAACCCCTAGAAAACTGAACATTTGTATAAACCATTAACAATTGCTAACCTTCCCACAACTATCCAGCACAAGGTATGAAAGAAGATATACTTCTGAAGAAAGAAGCTTGTAAAAGGAGCATGAGGGTATGGGTACTCAATTGAATGTGGAATACACAAGGAAAACCAGTATCTTTGATTTCTCTCTCCTGACTATTTTCTGCAGGATCATGATTCTTCCAGCACTGCCAGGAACATCCCATTCCCTGGAGTGAAGGAGATCATGCCAGCAGACTTTCCACAGTCCCCATGAGTTTCTTCTGGCAGTGTCATTTGTCTCTGAGCTACTTTCCATTGAAAATGAAAATCAGAGGGTGGGGGGCGGAAGAGAGGGAGAAGTGAGCATGGACAGGGAAGGTGAAAAGAAAGCATAAGAACAATGAAAACAGTATTTCCGTTATTATTTAGTAGAAAGTTTAATGTCCTGATGGGGAAAAATTGGTTGTCTTGCAGAAAAAAATGCTATAAACAATTTAGAAAAATAAAGCTTCATATACAGTCATTGTATATGTGTAATAACTATATTAAATAAAAGACAGTGCTTCAGTGAGAGGCACATATGGGCCAGTAAGCACTAGAAATTGTATTACTGGAACCAGGACCCCACTACTTCACTAAATAGACTTTGAATTCTATAAAAGAAGTGACAATATGCCTGAAATTGCATGTTTTATTTGATTGAAATGGCAGTTGTCTAAAGTAATGTATTTAAAAAAAACCCTGATATTTTTATCTTTTCTTACTGAAAAACGAGGATCTGCACAATATTCTTTACTTAACCCAACAGTCTCACTACTTGTATCATTAATTTTAAAAACGGAGTTCATATTCCATTCTGAATTAGTGCTTCCACTTTAACATTGTCATAAAGAATCTCCATAGTAAAACCTTTCATTGTATTATAAAAAATAAAGATACAGTGACAGAGAAAAATACTGAAGAGAAAAATATTAATAGGACTGTATATACACAATGGAATATATGTCCTGTACATCCTGTCTCACATTAAAAAGACACAGAAGTCCAGCAGATAGGACCTTAGACTTGGAGTCAGGAGACTTAAGTTGTATGTCTACTTTGGCCACTGGCCTACTGTAATTTTAGGAAAGTTATTGTATGCTTCTGTTTCTCTTTCCAGTCTTTGTCTTCCTTGTCTGTTTAGATTGTAAGCTCTTCAGTGCAGGGACTGTTCTTACTATTGTGTTTGTGCAACACCTAGCACAATACTACTATGGACTTCTATACTACAAATAGTAAATAATCATGAATGAGAGTATAAAGAAAACAATATGTAGGATAATAATATAGTTATCACTTTGAGTTTATTAATTGAGCATTCTACTTTCTTATTTTTAGAACTCCAACCTGATTCATCAGAAGGTGTCTCCTCCTACTGAGCAACAAGGATCCCCAATCTTATCATTCATTATTCTTGAACAATTCAATGCCATTCTCCTAGTGCAAAGTGTCCATCAGTCACTTGCAGCTCTCAGTAAAGTCATCAGAGGCACCTCACTATTGAGTTCTGGAGTACAAAGTCTAGCAAGTGCTTTATTAAACCAGAAGGTAAGTTAATATTTGAAAAAAGAAATTATGCACTTAACTAAGCATTATAAATCCTTACTCTGTAACTATGACATTGAACAAAAGTCGGCTAAATTCAGATACATATATACATTTCACCTTTGGTTTGGTTTGTTTGTTTAAAATTGTCACAAGGGTAGATTAGATGTTTCAGGGGATTCCTAATCAAATAAGGAACCTTTCACCGTCTGGTCACTTATAGTTCAAAACTGGTTCAGGGTTTTAGCACCAAATGTTGTTACCATTTAAAGGCTGTTAGTGCCCTTTGTACTAAATTGTCGATCTGTTGCTTAGTGGTTAGCTATCTGCCTTACAAACAACTGCTCTGTTAATTGGTTTTCTTAAGTAGTAGGATAAGGAGAGAGTCCAAGAATTAAAACAGAGCTACTTTCTTATACCTAGAAGTTTAAAGACATTGGCAGTGCAGCCATCATGCCCAGAAAAATGAATTCTACCTTAAGTGCTATCACTCTGGCACCTTTGATGAGTACTAAGGACTGAGAGGTGCTGAGTATGCACAATTCTTTATTGACATTAGGATAAATAGTAAAACAAAACCCGCAAACTACTCAACTATCCTAAAATATACAAATATTACTATTTTAAGGAAAACATAACTGTGGCTTTTCAGAATGAAAACTTTAAAAATTATTGGCTTTAAGAATCAGTGTGGGCTTCTGAGCATATTATGCACATTAGCTGATTTTTCTCTATGAAGGATATACAAAGATGGTAGAATTAATGATCCTGGAATAGCATTTCCAGCTGAAATCTCATAATATCTCACAAACTAAATCATTCATGTTATCCCTTAAAATATATGAATCGTTTTCCATCCCCATCAACGTGCCTCAGTGGGTCACAGCTGAGGATGCCAGATTCAGGTCAAACTGCTGAGAAATAGGGCAGACCCACTCCAAACTAGTGATTATTCTATGATTAGATATACCAAGCCAGTACAAAAGTAAACTTCTGTCTCATCACACTTGTTAACAAGAAGTCAAAAATGCAGTCTCCTTAGGCATTCCAGGATGTATTTCACCACACAGACACTAGACTTTATGATGAGTGGTTATTGAAAACAAATTTTATCAAACAAAGGGTTCTTCTGATCTCAAGAGATCAGCCACATAGCCAGGTCAATATATAACTCAGATCTTATCCAATAATCACGGTGCTGCCAATCTTTTAATAACTAAAATCTAAAGGTTTATTTATAAGTGAAAAGAAGACCATTAAAATGGTTAATAGATCATATACCTACAATAATTGCAAAGTTCTTATCTCAGGTTTGTAGCAGTGATGTTACAGACTGTTGGCTTCTAAAGTCTTTGGTAACTTCCAAAAGCTTGGAAGGTCCTCAGTTCATAGATTTGAATGCTCCTTTTAGTTGTAAGTCATAGTCTAGAGAATCTGAGCAGAAAAGAGGAGATGATTCGGGGTCTTTTATATCCTTTGCCATGTGAATGGAATTTTACTGTCCCAAACAAAGCTCACAGTCTACTTGTAGAAAGTCACAGGCACAAGATGGAGTGCACAGTCAAATGAGCAAGTCACATGCCCTTACATGGCTTGCTGACTCCCAGAGGTAGCCATTGGTCACTTGCAGGCCAAAGGGTCTGCAGGAAGAGCCATCTTGGGCGGAATGAGTTTCTTCTATGGACCATTGTGAGAGTCTTTCATGGGCCTTCAATACAAAGAGGTCTGGCTTCACTGTAGATTATACTTGGTGAGTGTTACCCTAGAACAAACACATTTGGGATACAGATCTATAGCCAATATTCATAACTTCATCTACATTGATGATACATGAATTTAAACAGGATAATTTTAGTTAGAAAATCATATCTCTTCTGTTGACACCTTACATGATATACTTTGTACAAATTTTGTTGCAGTTGTCTAAACAGTGACAATATTAATTATATAAATGATCGTATTTCAGCCATAGAGCATCACACCCCTTTTAGTGAAACTTGCATTTACAACTAAAACATATTGGAGATAATTTTGCTAATAGGATATCCTAGGAAATATGTTTTAGTATAAAATGCTGCTGCTTCTCTATTTTTTTGCTGTTTCACAGTGGTAAATACAACAGTTTTCTGTATATATCGGCACCCTTTGCTTATGTAGTGCAGATTGCATTGCTGTCCATAAGCAGTATGAAATTTTTTTTAATCTAGAGCAATTCTAATGCTCAGTAAAAATTTCAGCCAGCTTTGTCAGGCGCTTTGCATTACAACGTACAGTCCATTAATATTCAAAATATTTGGAATTATTACTTGGTTAAATGAATTCCTGTACATTGGGGGAGTCTCCGTCCCTGCTACAGCAAAAGGCAGTGTATACTTTGTATAAATTGAACATTACCCCCTTTCTGGGATTTGGTTTTATGATCAGAAGTATTAAACAGAACATAACAAACTCTATTCCAGGCTTAAATCTGTTAGGACCCATCTGTTCCAGATCTAAACCCCCAAGATTACTTTGGCTCATAACCTGTTGTATCTGTCTCCCCAAATGCACATATTAGAATAGCACTACCTCAGTGCCAATTGAGCATGGATTATCAGACCATGAGGCATAATTTAGTCTTTGTCTTTTCCACGAGACATTTTGGGAACTTTATAGTGGTAGCGGTTACTTTCTGTCTTCTTTTGGAGGTTCTGTGCTTCCACCAGTCTTCATCAACACAAACAGTCCAGGATGGATTTGGGCTAGGTTGGATGGCTTATTAAGACCAACTGACAGTTCACTTTCCTCAATGTTTTGAAGCTGTTTGGTTGTTTATGAATTAAGGGAAGTCATTATAAAGTAAACGTAAACCAATTTTAATTTAAACAAATTCAAACACAGGATTTGCACTGATTTAACTAAATTGATTTAGAAACTAGTATAGTAGACTTAAGGAGCTTGGCTTGTTTAGCCTAACTAAAAGAAGGTTGAGGGGAGATATGATTGCTCTCTATAAATATATAACAGGGATAAATACAGGAGAGGGAGAGCAATTATTTAAGCTCAGCACCAATGTGGACACAAGAACAAATGGGTATAAAGTGGCCACCAGGAAGTTTAGACTTGAAATTAGACGAAGGTTTCTAACGATCAGAGGAGTGAAGTTTGGAATAGCCTTCCAAGGAAAGCAGTGGGGGCAAAAGGTCTATCTGGCTTTAAGATTAAACTGGATAAGTTTATGGAGGAGAAGGTATGATGGGATAACAGGATTTTGGTAATTAATTGGTCTTTAAATATTCATGGTAAATAGGCCTAATCCCCTGAGATGGGATATTAGATGGATGGGATCTGAATTACCCAGAAAAGAATTTTCTGTAGTATCTGGCTGGTGAATCTTGCCCATATGCTCAGGGTTTAGCTGATTGCCATATTTGGGGTCGGGAAGGAATTTTCCTCCAGGGCAGATTGGAAGAGGCCCTGGAGGTTTTTTGCCTTCCTCTGTAGCATGGGGCACGGGTCACTTGCTGGAGGATTCTCTGCTCTTTGAAGTCTTTAAACCACGATTTGAGGACTTCAATAGCTCAGACATAGGTGAGGTTTTTCGTAGGAGTGAGTGGGTGAGATTCTGTGGCCTGCGTTGTGCAGGAGGTCAGACTAGATGATCAGAATGGTCCCTTCTGACCTTAGTATCTGTGAATCTAAATAGGTTCACTTTCTATACATAGACATCCCAAATTACTTTCTTTTCCTCAGTTTTTTCTGTGATATGTAGTATCTTGTTGTTTGTTTTATAAAGAGAACTGTAAAGTATAGGTGCTTAGTACATGTTCCAAAACAGATAGAGGAGAATTTTCACTCCTAAAGGTTTTTAAAATGACTCTTGAAACCTGTGCATATAAATATGCTCTACTGTAACAGCTGCATAAGGCCTGTTATCGGTTGGATAAATAGCGAGCATTCACAAATGGTCAACGTACCATACTAACACAGGAAAGTTACATTGATCCCACATTCAGAATTGTAGATGTCTGACATTTAGATTTTGCCACTGTTATTTGCAAGCAGTTTGGTTTTAAAAATAGCATAAAATCATGACAGTAATAAAGAACATAGTATAGAAAAAATTGTAAGGAAAACTAGAAACTGTTGGTTTCCCTAACTTAAGTACTGAGCTGACTAGCTGTTGATGTTTCTGCACTGGCTTAGCTAACTACCTGAGACCCTTTCCTCACCTTTATGTTCAGTTGTGTAATTAAAGGGTATATATCTTTTAAAACTCATGACCAAGCTAATCCCCAGCATCACCAGAAGGTAAGTAGAGCAACCCGTCAGAGGGTAAAAAAGCAGGTTGTACATAGTTATGATGTGATGAAATCAAAGAATATGAAACCAGAAAGAACTACAAAGATTCATCACACCACAAAAAACTGAGACAAATAAAGAAGTCAAGAAAAGAACTGAAGGAATTCAGTGGAACTAAGGATGGCAGGCCATGCTATGAAAACATCATCGTTCTGGAAATGTGGATGGAATACATGAAGGAACTTTTTGATGATTTTGAAAAATTAGGACATACAGACATCAAAAGAGGAGAAGAAAAAGCAAACATTTTACAATATGGGAACCAGAAAGAACATTAAAAAGCATAAACTGAGGAAAAGCGGCTGGGGAGGATGGTATTGCAATTGAAATGCTAGAACGCCTTTTTAAACATACATACCAGGAGAATTTCTGGAGGACTTTAAGAGGTCAGTCTTTGTTCCTCTACCAAAGGTGGTTAATGCTAGAGAATGTGAACAACTGCAAACTATAAGCTTGATAAGCCACACACTTAGTTTTGTTGAAAATTGTTGGCACATAAATACCTCTCCATCTGAAGACATAATTAGTGGTAGTCAGTTTGGTTTCTGCCCAGGAATAGGCAAGAGGGAGGCAATCTTTCCTTGAGGATCTTTTGTGAGCATGGGAGACGTGCGAAGGTTCATAGATTATGAGAGGTATTTGATAAATTCCAACATGACACGTTTATTCTTACTCTTGAAGAATGTATTATTGACTCTCAAGATATACAATTAATAAAAAGCCTATACTAGAGACAGAAAACCGCAATCCAAATTAACTATGAACTATGAGTATTGCAGTTTCAGGTGCCCATCAAGGTTGCTTTCTAGTTCCACAACTATTTAACGTATATGTAAAAACTATAATGAGGGAAAGTTTAGAAGACACCAACCAGGGCATACATGTCAATGGCGTATACATCAACAACATAAGATATGCTAATGACCTAGTTTGCATTGCTTCAACTAAGGAAGAACTTCAGAACTTGTGTATTACTGTAAACAGTGTCAGCAAGAAATACAGAATGAGGATCAACATTAGGAAGAGAAGGTCTTATAATAATTAAGCAAAAGGTAGGCAACATCTAAACCTCAATGGTTGAATGATGGAACAAGTGAATAGGTTCCCCTGTTTAGGGAGTCTAATAACAAGAAACGGAAGATATGACGAAGAACAACTTTCAAAGACTTCTGTGTTGTTGAAAGTTAAAACTGCATATTTGCACTTGATTGCTGAAGTGCTACATATGATCAACTCTCCTGTAGGGATGTGAGAGCCAGATGCTTAAAAAGGACACTTGGAGGAGACTCAGAACATTCAGGTTTTGGTGTAATAGAAGAATGTTAAAAATTAGCTGGATAACTAAAACTACAAATGAAGAAGTGCTGAGAAGGATAAATTTTAAAAGAGTACAATTACTTGAGACCCTAGATAAAAGAATAACCTCTTTTTTGGACACATAGCTTGCCGATCACAAAGTGACATGTTTCCAGCACTCATGCCATCAGGAAAGATCACATGCAAACCAGGAAGAGGAAGAAAGAGTGCCAGTTATGTCAGAAATGTCATGATACGGACTGATATCCAAAGGAGAGTGGAAGTTTTCCAACACTGTTACAACTTCAAAAGATGGAAGGTGATGGTTGATAATGTCCACATCAGAGATGTCATTTGAAGAAGACAACACAGTTACTGCAGCTGAATACCCAGGGCAATGTGTGATGAGTCCAGTCTGTCTCCACTTCTCATAAAAACCTTAAATCTAAAATGTATAATATCTTACAGAGATGTAAGAATTCCTTGCTAAGTAATTTAAGAGATTATCTGAATATGACTTATAAATTGAATATGCTTTGACCTGTTAATAAAGGCAAACTCTGGAATATTTAATTGTTTACTGCTATTAGTTGCAGTAGTAATAGTAGTAGTAGTTAATGTAAATAGTATTAAATATGTTGTTGACACTATACAGGCAAATAAGACACAGACAATTTTCATCTCCGTTGTAAAACTCATTCTCACCAGTGTAAGTGATATCAGATTGTGATTTGTAGTCACTGCCACAAGGAATTTCCAGTCCAGGTTGCATAAGACTTAATATGATGGAAGAAGAGAAGACACCAGACACTGGGTTGGGGATGAATGCAAGGGGGAGCTTAACTTAAAAATCAAAATTCAGAAGTGAGTTGCTTTTTACCAGCCATTGTGGCTGCTTTAGTTACACCATTAAGAAGAATAAAGGGGCAACTTGACTAGTGAAAGTGGAGCATATTTAATAAAAAATAAGCCCAACCCAAGCTTCATGTCTCTCTAATGGGCAGAACTCTTAACTGTGGACTGGAATATTTCTGATGTCTGAGGTACTCAAATACATCACATTATAAAAGGGAGTGAAGTTACAAATTCTATTCTAAACCCAGATCACAGATTTTGTTTTGACTCATCTCTAAAAGAATATGATACTATTGCAAAGTAGAGTCTGTCTTTTAATACACAGAGTAGAGAATGTAATACATTGATTTGGCCAGCAAATGTTTACAATTTTGTGTGCCTTAAAAAATAGAAAATGTACCCGCACAATCTGTCTTTGGATATTCAGAAGACTGATCCAGATCCTGAATCTGTATGTGCTTTAAACCTTGAGTCTGAACAGAATCCATGCCTTGCCCCTAGCTTGGGATCTTTTTTCTAGTACCCCCTCCTGAGAGATGAGACCTCTGCAATCTAGTTCCTTGGACCAGTGCTGATTCCCCAAACTTCCCCGAAGTTTAAACACACTCTCTGCCAGAACTCTGTCAGTTTGGACATTCTGGATCCAATGGTTAACTCTTTAAGAGCACATGATAGGTATACTACATCAGTGGTTCTCAAAGCCGGTCCGCCGCTTGTTCAGGGAAAGCCCGTGGCGGTCCGGACTGGTCTGTTTACCTGCCGCGTCCACAGATTTGGCCAATCGCGGCTCCCACTGGCCGCGGTTTGCCACTTCAGGCCAATGGGGGCTGCGGGAAGTGGTGCGGGCCAAGGGACATGCTGGCTGCCCTTCCCGCAGCCCCCATTGGCCTGGAGCGGCAAACTGTGGCCAGTAGGAGCCGCGATCGGCCGAACTTGCGGACGCAGCAGGTAAACAAACTGGTCCAGCCCGCCACGAGTTTTTCCTGAACAAGCGGCGGATTGGCTTTGAGAACTACTGTACTACATAACACACACAGACTCAGAAAAAAATTGCTCTTTACTTAATAGCATGAGAAATACACAAATCTATTCAAAAATAATAAACCCTAAACACATTTCGCAGCCTCAGTTTCCACACTACTACAAAGCATTCTTTGCACTGGGATCAGAGGCCTCTGGGGCATCCTGGACCCTTCTGCTGCATCTGATAACTTTGAGCTGCTCTGAAACATGGAGCCTCTCTCTCTAGATCAGCATTTTTCAAACTTCGGGTCACGACCCAGTACAGGATCACAGCATGTCAGGCACTGAGTCATTTTGGTCAGGACTTCCGACCGGGACGTTAAAAGTCCCATCGGTGGTGCTGCCCAGCTAAGGCAGGCTAGCACCTACCTGTTTCGATGCCACACTGTGACCCGGAAGTGGCCAGCAGTGGGTCCAGCTTCTAGGCAGGGGGGCCACGGGGCTCCGCACGCTGCCCTGGCCCTGAGCACTGGTTTCCAGCCAATGGGAACTGAGGGGGGCAGGATGCAGTGCCTGCAGGTGAGAGTCCCTAGCCCCACCACCCTGCCACAGGGCAGAAGCCCCAAGCCCTGGTAGGTGCGTCCGGCTCTGGAACTTCTGAAGATTATCGTACGTGGCTCGGAGGGTCAGTAACTTTGGCCACTCCTGCCATAAGTGGTATTTTTCAGAGATAAGTGGCTTTGAATCCATATCTGGAGGTCTTAACCAAAGTGGTATCAGTTATTCATTGGAACCAGACAATATACTTACCATGTTTTATTCTCAAAATCACACTCACATAAGGATGAACAATATCTACATACTTTGAATGGAATGTAAACATTAACCTTTTATCTGGACAGGGCTAAGCTAAGAGCTTTCTCCCCAGCTATTTATTTTTTTATGCTGATAGAATGAGAGGTCAAGCAGTTCCTGCACAGACAATTTCTGGATGGATTAATTCCTGTATTACCATGGCAAACACCCCTCTGCCACAAAGACTATTGGTTCGTTCAATGAACGCTCATGCTGCGTTGGTGGCTTTTCTAAAGGATGTTTGAATACTGGATGTTTATAGGGCTGCCACTTGGTCCTCTGTGCCTTCATTCATCATTATACCATCATGACTGCTTCAAAGATTGATGCAAATTTTGGGAAGGCCATGTTTAAGTGGACACTGAGCCCCACCACCTAACGGTACTGCTTGTGAGTCACCTGAGTGGAACACACTTGTGCAACCACTTGAAGAAGAAATAAGTCAGATAAGTAACCTTTTCAGCTGTTGTTCTTAGAGATGCTGTAGCATACAGGTTTTCCAGGACCCATCCCCTCTGGATCCCATTTTTCTATGTTTTGATGTGAAGGATCTGAAGCCCGGTTAGGGCATTGCCACCTTTTTATAATCTTGGCAGGGGCCACAGCAGTGTGCAGGGCACATATGCTGCTCTGACTGGTTCTGCTGCAGCAAATTCTCTGGCTCTGGCACGCTAGACACATACATCCCTAAGTGGAATACATGTGTGCAATCACATCTCAAAGAACAACTGTTACAAAATGGGCAAGTAACTATTTTTTATAACTCTCTTTCAGAAGTCATGCTTTTTAAGCAAAAGCGTCCACAGAGATAATGTTTTTTCTTTATTTTCTTTGTCTTGTTTTTGTTTGTTGGTCTATTTAAATGATACCAAAGTCTCTAGACCCAAAGTTTTTCTATTATTTGTATTAAGATGAAGTTTATTCAGTGAAAGTTAGCACTGTTTAGTTCACTTCGAATGTCATCCTTTCTTATATGCTTTAATGGCCAGACTTTCAAATGTCATCAGCATGCAGTAGCTGATGCTGTTCTCAATGAGAGCTGTTGGACGCTGAGCTCTTTTGAAAATCTGGCCCTTAATCTTCAAGGGCATGATCCTTCAAGGTGCTTAGTACCTCCTGTCTGATGCCAAGTGCCCTCAACTTCCATTTAATTAAGGGGGAGCACCTTGCAGAATCAAGACCCACACCACTTTACAGGCATTGGTTAATACTGACCTCACTCCTGTCAAGTAGGTACTGTTAATGTTTTTGTCCTTACTGTAAAAGGATAATGCTAGTGGTAGGTCACATTTATCTGTTAAACAGAGTCTCTTTATGGCCTCCGTCACCATTGTGTCTGTGCACCATGTAAGGAGTTTGCATTAGAGCTGGGAATTCATAGTTGTATGCTCAGATCATGATACTTGCTCTCTTTTTAAACTACACTTGGTCTCCAGATAATTAAATGTAATACAAATAGTTGCATTAAAACAGTAGTAATATCTGTAGTTTTGAATTGTACTGCATAACCAATTAATCTGTTTTTATTTCAGTGTCCCCTCACATGGCAGAGTAAGTGGGAAGGCCCAGAAGATCCTTTACAATACCTCAGAGGGCTTGTAGCTCGAGCACTTGCTATCCAGGTAAAGTAGAAGACTCAGTTAACTTCAGAACATTACTGCTTTTTATACCATAATATACTGTATACTTCTCTATAGTAGGGCCTTCCAAGCTGCTGTCTGAGAGAGATTTAGAACTTGTGTGTAAATAATTAAATGTTAAAAACCATAAACATGGAGGTACAACATAAGTACCTCAAATTTTTGTCCCAGTAAACCCTGAAACTTTATTTTCAGAGTGCAGCAACATTGCTGTTCACTTTTACTGCAGTTTTAACCTGTCCTGAATTTCAATCAAAGTTTTAACTCAGGATCTGTGGAGAAGGAAGGAAGATCTTTGTTTTTCTTACTGTCTTTGTAGAACTCCTGTTGTTTTTTAAATGCCATGCTCTCTGAAATAAAACTGAACCTTTATATGTAGAAAGGATGGTCCCTTATGAGACTTCATTATAGTTGCCAGTGAAACTAGGGTATGGTTTGATATGCAGTTTTACAACATTCTTGAAAAATCGAAAACTTTTATGTTTGAAGGTGGCGTTCCTATGTTAGAATGCAAACTAAAATTCCTTCATAAGTTGAGAACTGGGTGAATGAGCTGTGGGAAAGGAGTTTGGGACAGGAGGATAAAAAAGTAAAATTAGACAATCATATCAAAGCATGAAATAAATTTCACAATCCAATAATCTTGTTTTTTTAAATGAAGTGAGTTTCTGAAGACACACTGTTTTATTCCATGGAATAGGGTGGATGGTTACATGTGTTTGTCCTAGGTGTCTTCCTGAATGTATTACTTAGTTGCAAATTTGTCTTTAATTTCTGTGCAACTTGCTCTGAGAAAAACAGCAAGGAAAAATATAATTGGACAATAAATGCTGTTCTTCAGTCTGTTGAATTAATGCTTGTTATGAGATGACTTTACAGAATTTGTTTTCTAAAGGACTGTACCATATGGTCTAGCATGTATTTGAAATGGCATATGGCTGTAGAGAAGTGCGTTCAGACTAAAATGCTAACATGAATTACTCCACTTTCATGTCTCATGCAAAAAGCAGATATGGCTGTTGTCTGTTCAGGTAGCAGATGACTGAGATATCATTTATTTAGGAGGAGCAATGTAAAAATTAGATTCAAATCTGTAAGTCTAAGAAAATAGAAATATATGTGTGTACACAGATATGTAAGGTCATGTATATTTATACGTATACCTGGAGAAAAGCATCTTCCCACTGTCAGTAATCATTTCCTGTCTTGTTTTGCAGTTTAGAGATATTGTATAAATCTCTGACAGAATGTTTACTATTACTTATACTCCATAAGTTTTTTTGATACATTATTCTTGTTGTCTAGACGGTTGGTATGTTTAGGTATTGTTGCTTTTGTTCAAACACTTCATAAGGCTAGGTAGGGAATTAACAATATTGTTTATAGTTAGAGCCCCATGCTTTCTGCAAGTCTGAAGTAACATGAAATAAAATGAAAAACAATGAATAAAACAAAAGAAAAAGAAAAGCAATTAATAAAATTTAATAAAATGCACTCATCCCACAGCAGCAGCTCCTGTCCTGCAGGGCTGCACCTGGCTTCTTGCTCCAGGCATTGTGACCTGGCACATGGGGTCGCAGCACTGCTCAGGTTTGGCCTTGCCACTCCTCCGTGATAACAAGGGGGTGGCCAGGCCAAATTTTAGTGAGTGGCTTTGCAACATGGTACACAGGGTTGCAGAGCAGCTCAGATTTGGCCTAGCAGCCCCATGCTGATAGAAGGATGGCAGGATCAAACTTGAGCTACACTGCAACCCCATGGTTGCACCAGGTTGGAATGCCCAGAGCAGGAAGCCAGGCCAAGGCCAGAGGTATAGGAACCAACACTGTGGGTGAGTGTAGGGCAGGCTTGCTCGCCAACACTATCCATCCTCGGGGCCTGCCCTCCTCACGGGGACAAGGTGGGTTTACTCTCGAGCATCCCACCCAGGGACTCCCATCTCCTGGGGACAGGACCTAACCTCCTCCCACGGGGGATAAAACAAAATGAAATGAAATTAAAAAAAAATAAAATGAAAAATTATCAAGATTTGCATGGAGCTCTGTTTATGAGGTATCTCTTTGTATGATAGCATTGCCTAAAACATTTTGAGCATTTTGAGCTATGTTGCATACATTATAAATAACAATCCTAAGAGGAGAAGTGAAATAATACTTATCCAAATGAAGAAACTGACACAGCATATGCTTGGGCATTCATTGATTCCAGTTGTAGCACTCTTGAAATCAATAGTGGTGTTTATATAAAGTTCATTTCCATATACATTTATTTGTATATGTCATGTCACCTTAATAATAGTTAGCTGCTGATTCATACTTAATGTATCATATTTGATATCTTTTTTTCCACCTACTAATACTGTACGTGAATCTGATAAGCTATTTGAGCTTCAACCTCTCTTAAATGGCGACAAAAATTACTAAGGGTATAATTTACAGTTGTATAATTCTATATACCTTATATTGTTATTCAAACTTAGAAACGCTTCATAAAATTAAAGGTATAAATCCATATCTTGGCCAAATTCCAGTGAAATTTCTCCTGCAGTTTCAGTTTCTAGTTTAAACTGTATTGTGGCTGGACATTTTTGAAAAATACAGGTAACTGGTGGAGAAAGTATTGCTTTTTGGGAGAGATTTTTCTCAAGTCGTGAAGGGATTTAGAAGAATATGCCCCACTGATGTTCAGTAGGGCTTGTGCTCCTTAATCTTTTGTGCTTTGGGTAAAGGGTAAAATCCTACCCTTTATGCCTATATAAGTTTTCATTCAGACAGCACTTGGGGATCAAAAGCAATATCATGTATAAAAGTAAGGTTGTCCACCAGTTTTTTTAAAAATGAGTCCCTAGATTTGGATGCCTACATTCTCCCCATTTTGAAAAGTGCATAGCATCAGGTGGTACCATCGAAGTCACTAGATACATGTACATGCATATTTTTAGGACATGTAACCCCAGCAATTAAACAATCAAATAGAAAATCCTCCAAAGAAAAAGCTGCTTCAGCAAGCAGTTCTTCAAAGAGAGACAAAGCAAAGTAAGGTTTCAGAGTAGCAGCCGTGTTAGTCTGTATTCGCAAAAAGAAAAGGAGTACTTGTGGCACCTTAGAGACTAACACATTTATTTGAGCATAAGCTTTCGTGAGCTACAGCTCACTTCATCGATGTAAATATTTCCTTTCTTGTGAGGATTGCTTTTATTGAAAGCGCCTCAATAAAATGCAATTGTATATACATTCTTTAATAAAAGGAAACTGTCTTTTGAAACTCTCCCAATAATCGTAATGTTAGCATTTCATAATTAATTGTAAACCTATTAAGTTGAGGAATACAAATTTCAAACATTATGAAAATACCTGAAACCTTATATAATCCATTCAATAATTCAGGTTTCTTTGAAAACAAAAGTATGGCAATCATTTTCAAAGTTTAAAAGTGGAAATAGTGAAAGAACCTTTCTCTAGCTATCAAACTGAGTTCCTTAGCAGAATATTATCTCTTAAGCGTTTATATCTGTGGTCTGAATGTCTGGGGATATTTTTATACTTATTATAAAGCACATAAAATGTTCTTCCTTATGCATTTTTGGAGACAAATATTAAGGCCAAGAAAAATGAGGGTAACTCAGTTTAAAGGAGCAGTCATAGAGTAGAAGTAGAAGTTTATTATAATATTGAGAAAACACAGATGGTTTCACTGGCTTTTGTCCCCACCTTTGTCATGTCACCATACAACCTTTCTAATACTAAGTATAGTGTTCTAGGCCAATATTTCCCTAGCTCTTTTTCTCAAACAAACCAGCACATCTCATACTTACAGGATTGCTTTCTAAGAGAAACCAGGTCACACAGTTCTAAAGAAAAGTATCACACAGATATGTTCTTAGATTTCAGTGATGACTGCAGAGAAACCAGAGAAAATTGCATTGACTCTTCTTCCTGTCCCATATCTATTCATATCCTGACAGCGATGTAATCTAGACACCATACTGATGGCATGCTTTCTATTATCTGCTTTCATTTAATTTGTGGGTTAAATTTACCCCGATGAAATTGCATTGAATTAGTCCATGATCGCAGGTGATACAGAAACCATAGTCACAAGCACTCAACACTAGTAATCAGTTGACTGTTTCAAGATTATCTTTGCCGTGAACCAGGCTTGAAATGTAATTGTTATATTTAAATGACAGCTAAGAATCCTGTGATGTTGCACTCCATATGATTTTATAAAAATATGCTAATGCGTGTGAATATAATGTAACTGGAATATGCTTCATGCAAAAGGTCTCTTATCAGGTATCATTACAAGGCTTATAATCTACTGAGGGTGGTCATTCAATTTGTATAAATGTATCTTCTTGTATCTGAAACTAGAAAAATAGAAATATAACTCTGAGGTCCTATTGTTCCTCAGATGTTCCTGTTAACTGCTGGAAATAGCCTACCTTGCTTGTTACCATGAAAGGTTTTCCTCCTTTCCCCCCCCTGCTGCTGGTGATGGCTCATCTTAAGTGATCACTCTCCTTATAGTGTGTATGATAAAACCCATTGTTTTATGTTCTCTGTATGTGTATATAAATCTCCCCACTGTATTTTCCACCAGATGCATCCGATGAAGTGAGCTGTAGCTCATGAAAGCTTATGCTCAAATAAATTTGTTAGTCTCTAAGGTGCCACAAGTACTCCTTTTCTTTTTGCGAATACAGACTAACACGGCTGCTGCTCTGAAACCTGAGGTCCTATTGTAATTATGCAAAGTGTGGGCCATTAATGGTGGTTTGGAATCTTGATGGTTTCCATAAACCAGGACAATTGACTATAGATGGCTCTGTTTACTTGTAAGCTTTCCTGTGAGTCAGGCTGGGAAGAATGAAGGCTTGGGGGTCTCACAGGACATGTGACCATGTCACCTGGTACTGGAATCCATATTAAACCTGGGGCTTTTCCATTTAGAAGGAGGGAGGGGACCCAGAGAGACAAAAGATTCCCACCTTGTGCCTAAGCTGTACAAGGGAGTGGAACACAACAAAGGAGGCGGAAGTCATGAGAAATCTCATAGCTACTACCTGAACTGAAACAAGGACTGTACTAGAGGAAAGGATTGGGCCCAGACTAGTAAGGAGTTTAGTCTGTGAAACAAGCTTATTGGAACATCTCTGAGGGTGAGATTTACTTGCATTTTGTTTCCTACTGTATTAGGCTTAGACTTGAATGTTTTTGTTTTATTTTGCTTGATAATTTACTTTGTTCTGTCTGTTATTACTTGGAACCACTGAAATCCTACTTTTTATATTTAATAAAATAACTTTTTGCTTATTTGCAAATTGACCCAAAGCAAGTAATTAATACCTGGGGAGCAAACAGCTGTGCATATCTCTCTATCAATGTTATAGGGGGCAAACAATTTATGAGTTTACCCTAAATAAGCTTTATACAGAGTAAAACGAATTTATTTGGGGTTTAGACCCCATTGGGAACTGGGTATCTGGGTGCTGGAGACAGGAGCACTTCTTAAGTCGTTTTCAGTTAAGTCTGCAGTTTTGAGGGAATGTGGTTCAGACCCTGGGTCTGTGTTGGAGCAGACTGACATGTCTGGCTCAACAAGGCAGGGTTCTGAACTCCCAAGCTGCCAGGGAAAACAGGCTCAGAGGTCTCATCACATCATGTGGCAGTCCCAAGGGGGTCTCTGTGACCCATCCCGTCACAAATCCCCTTAGAGGAGGGCATAGAGAGAAATACCTTGGAATCTTCCTTTTCTTGGACATGATTAAAAAAGTGTGTGTATGGAGATTTATATACACATATATATAGAATCCTAGAAATGTAGGCGTAGAAGAGACCTTGATAGATCATTTAGTCAAGTCCCCTGCACTGAGGCAGGACTAAGTTCTAGACCATCCCTGACAGATACTTTGTCTAACTTGTTCTTAAAAGCCTCCAGTGATGGAGATTCCACATCCTCTCTAGGTAATAACTTGCAGTGATTAACTATCCTGACAGTTAGGAAGTTTTTCCTAATGTCTAACTTAAATCTCCCTGGCTGCAATGTAATCTCATTACTTCTTGTCCTGTCCATAGTGTTTAAGAAGAACAATTTATCACCCTCCTCTTCATAACAACTTTTCACATACATGAAGACTGTTATCATGTCCCCCGTCAGTCTTCTCTTCTCCAGACTAAACAACTCCTTTTTTTTCAAATCTTTCCTCCAAAGTCTTGTTTTCTAGACCTTTAATCATTTTTATTGCTCTCCTCTAGACTTTCTTCAATTTGTTTACATCTTTCTTGAAGTGTGGTGCCTGGTTTTGGACACAATAGTCCAGTTGAGGCCTTATCAGTACTGAGTAGAGTGGAAAAATTGCTTCTCATATCTTGCTTACAATACTCCTGCTAATACATGATGTTTGCTTTTTTGCAACAGTGTTACACTGTTGACTCCTATGTAGGTTGTGATCCACAATAACCCCCAGATCCTTTTCTGCACTACTCTTTCCTAGACAGTCATTTCTCATTTTGTACTTGTGCAGTTGATTGCATAAGTGTACTAAGTGTAATACTTTGCATTTGTCTTTTGAGTTTCATCCTATTTATTTCAGATCATTTATCCAGCTTTCCAGATCTTTTTGAATTCTAATCCTGTTCTCCAAAGTGCTTGCATCTCCTCGCAGGTTGGTATCATCCGTAAACTTTATAAGTATTGTGACGGGGCAAGGCCAGATGGCTATGGAAGAGTAGTGGGAGATAGATAGATAGATAAATATATTAGCTCCAGGCTAAACAAATCCCTGGTACCAGGATAAGTGAAATGGCAGCTGCTCCAGGTCAATTAAGATACCTGGAGCCAATTAAGAACTTTCCAGAAGGCAGGGAGAAGGCTAGGTTGATTGGGATACCTGAAGCCAATCAGTGGCTGGCTGAAATTAGTTAAAAGCCTCCCAGTCAGTCAGGTGGGGGTGCATGTCAGGAGCTGTGGGAAGAAGTTGCGCTGTTGGAGAGGCTGAGTAGTACACACCATATCAGGCACAAGGAAGGAGGCCCTGAGGTAAGGGTGAAGTGGAGCTTGAGGAAGTGAGGGCTGCTGTGGGAGAAGTAGCCCAGGGAATTGTACATGTCATGTTTCTAAAAGGTCAGCTACCATAGCTGATACTATTAGGGTTCATAGGCTGGAGCCCCGAGTAGAGGGTGGGTCCAGGCTCCCCCCACCTTTGCCCCCTTTTTAATCACTGAGACTGGGAGACAACAGAGACTGTGCAAGGAAGGATAACTTCTCCTCACCTCCCTCACTGGCTTATGATGAAAATGGCTCAGTAGACTGTGACCCTCGTCTCTAGAGAAAGAAGGCTTACGTGGAGGGTCACATTGAGCCTCTGAGGCTAGCGAAATCCGCCTGGAAACGCGGGACCCACGGAGGCAAGGACAGAGCTTTGTCACTCTCAGTATACTCTCTATTTCCATTATCCAAGTTATTTATGAAGATACTGAATAGAACCGTACCCAGAATAAATCCCTGCAAGACCTCACTCAACATGCCCTTCCAGATTTACTGTGTAGAATTTATAACTACTCTCTGAGTACAGTTTTCCAAACAGTTGTGCACCCACCTTATAATAGATTAATCTAAGGTATGTTTCTCTGGTTTGTTTATGAGAAGGACATGCGAGACCGTATCAAAAGTCTTACCAAAGTCACATCTACTGTTTTTCCCCATCCACAAGACTTGTTACCTTGTCAGAGATAGTTGGTTTGACATGATCCGTTCTTGACAAATCCCAGTTGACTGTTACTTATCACCTTATTATCTTCTAGATGCTTACAAATTGATTGTTTGATCATTTACTTCATTTCCGGATACTTACATTAAGATGACTGGTCTGTAATTCCCCAGGTTGTCCTTATTCCCCTTTTTATTAGGGCTGTCAATTAATGGTGGTTAATGCGTGTAATTAACTCAAAACAAATTAATGCGCTTTTTTTTAACAAGCATGTGCAGAGGAGCATTGCTGCATTCCTCCGGGACAAGAATGCCCCTTCTCCCGCCTCCCTGCGCCACTGTTGCTCCCACCTTCTCCCACTCCCCCTGGAGCTGCCACTGGCTAAGCTGCTCTGGACCCATGCAGAGCGGGGGCAGAAAGGCTGATGTCCCCCTCCCCCTGCCCATGTACCCAGTTGCCGCGGAGCTAGGTCAGGGAATAGAGGCAGCCTGTCTGCTGCTGTTGCCACCTCAGGAATGAGTGCTGCCGGCAGCAGCTGCTGCTGGCTGAAAATGCTTTCAGCTCTCTGAGTGCTCTGCTTAAAGAGACAGCACTCCCCCAACACACACACAAACACACACACACACACCAACAAACACACACCAAACCAAAATATGAAATGGTGCCCATGGTGAACCAAGAGTGGTCAAAGGGATGTGGATGGCTATGGGCTCTGGCAAGATGCAGCCCTATGCAACAGCATGGAGCCTGCCTTGAGCTGCAAGCTGACTGCTAGGCACCACCACGCACAGCAGCAGCACAGAAGTAAGTAACACCCAAAAATATTTAAATAAATGGTATTCTATTATTCTTTAACAGTGCAATTAAAACTGCAAATAATCACAACTATTTTTTTAATCTTGCAGTTAATCGTGATTAAGGTTTTTTTAATCATTTGACTGTCCTACTTTTTATAAATAATTACTCAGTTTGCCCTTTTCCATTCCCTGTGATCTCTGCCATCCTCCACAAGTTCTCAAAGACAATTGCTAATTCCTTAAGCATTCCAAGATGTATTTCATCAGGCCCTCCCAACCTGAAGACATCTAACTTGTGTTAGGCTTTGTCTACACTAACACTTTTGTCAGCAAAACTTTTGTCAGTCACGGTTGTGAATAAAATACCACCTTGACCTAAGTTCCCTGTAAGCTCCATGGTCCGCTGTGCAGCTGCTCAGGAACCCCCCCCCCAGCCAACCTGCCACGGCTGGGGGAAGGGCACACCATAGGCATCAACTTCCCCTATAGCCGGGGGTGCAGTCTTTATCATTAATATAACTCCCAGGCAAAATTATTCATATATATCAGGGATCACAGGGGGAGGAGGCAATTCCAAGAAGGGGCCTAATACCAACCTTCCAATAGTGTCTGGCTTAGCTTTCTGACAACAGTATCTAATCATTGTTCTCATAAATACATGTGAAAAAGAAAGTGAGATATTTTTATATCCTAGTTAATCATAAGAGATCAAACAGTGTAATAACCATCTTAATTTACCGGTAAATTAGAGAGGCTGTCAGAACAGGTATACTCCAAACATATACTATTACAATGCATGTCACTTTTTTCCTACTTGATCCTATCTGCTGATGTATTTTTCTAGGTTTTTTTACCCAAATAGTTTTAATGTTTCCATTAATGCTTTGTTTTACATTTCACCCTGTCGGTCTTTCATTATAGAAGCTTAAGATTTCCATTTTCTCAATTTAACATGGTTGCTATTGTCACTGCAACAGAAATCCATTTTACATTATTGTTTGGCAGATTCAGATCCTTATGACTAATTGGCACAGTTCTGGTGAGGGCTGTATGGTCGTTCCTAGGACAAAAGAGAATACCTGGTATTGTTTATTCTAATAGGAACATAATTTATGGCTTATATACAATATGTTTGCTGTCAAACTGAGATAACATATCAAGTGGTTCCGCAGGGATCTGTCCTGAATCCAATACGAGTCAATATTTTAATTAACGGCTTGGATGATGGAGTGGAGAGTGAGCTTATAAGATTTGCAGATGACATCAAGCTGAGAGGGTTTGCAAGCATGTTGGAGGACAGGATTAAAATTCAAGATGATCTTGATAAATTGGAGAATTGGAATGAAATCAGTAAGATTAAATTCAGTAAAGACAAGGGCAAAATACTACACTGAGAAAGGAAAAGTGAAATACACTAATGAAAAATGGAGAATAACTGGCTAGATGGTAATACCACTGAAAAAGACCTGATAGTTATAGTGGGTCATAGATTAAAGATGAGTGAATAGTATGATGCAGTTGGGAGAAAAAGGCAAATGTCATTCTGGAATGTATTAACAGGAGTCTTATATATGACACAGGAAGTAATTTTTCCGCTCTGCTCTGCACTGAGACATCAGATGGAAAAAGTTTTGGGCACCACACTTTAAGAAAGATGTGAACAACCTAGACAGAGTCTATGGGAGAGGAACCAAAAATAAGCTTAGAAAACATGACATGTGGGAAAAGGTTGAAAGAAATGGGTATGTTAGTCTAGAGACGAGTAGGCCAAGGGGAGACATCTTAACAGTCTTCAACTATGTAAAATCTTGTTATAAAGAGGACAGTGATCAAATCCACTAAGGGTAGGACAAGAAGTCGTTGGCTTAGTTTGCAGCCAGGGAGATTTAGGTTAGGTATTAGGAAAATCTTGCTAATTATCAGGATAGTTAAGCATTGGAACAGGTTACCTAGGGAGGCTGTGGAAACCAGTCATTGAAGGTTTTTAAGACCAGGTTAGAGAATGCTTGTCAGAGATAGTCTACGTATACTTAATCCTGCTTCAGCACCAGGAGGATGGACTAGATGACATCTTGAGGTCCCTTCCATTCTTACATTTCTATTATTCTAATATGGTATCTGTTAACATTTGCTGTGTTCCGTTCAGTTAACCTGAAAGAGTCACCCTAGCATCAGTTATTACAAATTTAGAAATTCATTTTGGTAAAATCTTAGAACTAGAAGTATCCTGGATATTTTGCTAAACATTTGTCAAATATTATTTGTGATATTCATCTTGAGTTCTTGTTCCTGTTTCAAATCTTAGGTCTAGAGACTTGAGCCATCTTTATGTTCCCTCCTAGATTGACTTAATTTGCCAATTTTTTAAAATTCATACTTTCTTAGAATTAGAGAATAATTTCCTGTGGGTCATTGCTTCCTTACTTCATACTAATAATTCTAATTGTTGCTTGGAAAACTGGGTGCACTTTTCTCTTTAACCTGACTTCATCTTCATTGTATAGGAGCCCAGTTTTCACCATATGCTCGAATGTGCTCCAGCACATGAATAATATTATTACTTCCAGTAAAGGTAATTGTTTACATCTCATCTACAGAACCACTTTTCACAATCCACATTAAATTTCAGACCATTTTGAAAGATAGTTATTTTATTCTTGAAATATCTAGAAGAAACTGACAAACAGATTTTAGACATAGCTAATGAAAGAATAGACAGATGTGGTATAGCTAAGTGAAGGTACATAGTTATAGAGGCATATACACAGATTAATGGACACACGTGTGTGTGTGTGTGTGTGTGTGTGTGTGTGTATATATATATATATATAAATGGGCAGGGGAGAGAAAAGAGAGAGAAAATTCTGATGAGAGCAGTGTATAAGAGAAAATTGTCCTTTGCTTTGAAACAGAGAAAATGTATTCATATTCTCTAATCTTATTCATAATCTCTAATTCTAAAAGGCTATGTGAAAGAGGACCTGGGGTCTGACAATAACTTATATTTCATGGTAAAAGAAAATTGATTAGAGGACATTTAAAAGAGATAAATCCATGCTATTCTTTGATCAGCTAAAATAGAAACTGGATATATCCATTTTACCAGGGGAGGTGGTGGCCTCCCCATCACTTTAAAATTAGATTATATGTTTTATTAAAAGATATATGCTTTAATGCAGCTTCTGGAAGAAATTCTACGAGTGAGGTGGGGGAAGTGCTGGATGGTCATAATAGTCCCTTCTGTACTTGGAATCTGTGGGCAGACACAGACCTCTTACAGAGGTCTCTTACAGAGAGTCCTCAGCTCTCAAAGAGGAGCACAGCAGAGAGCCAAAAAGAAAAACAGTAATTGTGGCACCTTAGAGACTAACAAATTTATTAGAGCATAAGCTTTCGTGAGCTAAATGCATCCGATGAAGTGAGCTGTAGCTCATGAAAGCTTATGCTCTAATAAATTTGTTAGTCTCTAAGGTGCCACGAGTACTGCTTTTCTTTTTGCGAATACAGACTAACACGGCTGCTACTCTAAAAGCAGAGAGCCAAACTACCTGAGGTTACCTGTGAGCACAAAGTGGTATAGGTGGCTGGAGAATCTGGATAGGACAGAGAAACTGTGCTGCTCTTTATTTCTGTAAATTTAGTTTCTTTTCCTTCAATACATTGAGAACTGGAACTAGAGGCTGGGCTCCAGACAGAATCCCCACCCTGCTGAGAATATGAACCCCTTTAGGAGAAGGTGGGCCAATGCAGGAAGTAGCCCAGGGAAGAATCAAGTGATTTGACCACACAGATCTTAACCACTTGCTACAAGGATCCTTGGGCTGAGGCTAGAAGGAAAGACTGGATTCCTGTATAGCCTCATCTGGTAGACGAGCAGCAAGACCCAAGATGCAAAGTGCCAGAAGGTTTATTGGGCTTGCATTGGGGTCATCGACCTGGTGTAAGGTCCTGGAACTACTAGATGAAAATCCTGGATTCCCTCAAAAGGGGTGAGACCAAAGTTGACCTGTCCAGAGGGCCAAGTCAGAAGGTAGGTTGGCAGGATTAGAGAGAATGAAACCTTGCAATATCATTCCTGGCCATAAAACGGCACACTAACTGGTGAGTCCCTTTGTCACAGGAAGATTTGTCTGGACATCATAGTGTGGCTGTCAGGCTGAACAGGAAATGTTCAGAGATGGACTTGATTTCTAGAGACATACAATTTCTTTCTTTCTTTTTTGTAATAAAGCTAAGGGATGCTTACATTATTGGGCTTTGCAAGTTATTCAGAAGAGGTTTGTTATGCAAACCATTTATTTTGATTCACTAACATTTTCTCTCTAATTTAACTTATTTTAACTACCTAATTCATCAATTGTCTTTTTAAAGCCAAGATTTATGTTTGACTACTATAGTATTGGGTAATTTCACACAGACTGCCCCAAATGAGATGAGAATTCCTCATCCTCTAGAGAAAGGTGCTGAAGGGTAAGAAGATTGTGGAACCTAGTGTCACACTCATGGCCTCGGTCAGATGGGCATGGGCAGAGTTGTATCCTGCTAAACAGTATTGGAAAGGGCTGCAGTGGGTGAACACGGGAAAATCTGAAGACCCTACATGGGGAGGGAAGAATGTATGTGAAAGGGGACAATGCAAGGAATACTAAACTTCCTTGAGCAGTTATTGTACTGTAGGGAGAAAAATTGGAATTGCAGATTAGATAATATCTGAATATCTATTTTGAACTGGTCTTCAGGTGCATGGTGGAAAAACTGAAGTTAAAGGAAAATGGTAGAGTAGGTTTAAATTGTGGTTTTAGTTAGTTTCGATTGTGAGAGGGGAGGCCGGTCTGAGGGAATGTGTGAAATACCTCAATTTAATGTCCTTTCATAACCTTAATTTAATAACCTTTCATAATCTTAAAATAGCCATATTAAAAGGAAATGTTTATTTTTAGAAAGAGATAAGATGTGTACCTTTAATAGCAGAATAAGTTTTATTAGCAGAGGATACAATGTAAAAATTTCAGTTCCACAAATTAGTACTTTATGTACAGACATAACTTGGGTCTTGGAACTAGACAGGCTTGGTCGTTATCATTAATCATAGTTATCAAAGGAACTTTACTTTTAAAATGCAACTTCGTTTTTGGCAGAAGTAGTAGACTACCTGCTTTTTCCAGTAAATGTATCAAAAAAGTTTCCATTTCAGTATATCGCCATGGTCTATCACTGGCTAAAGTGCTAGATTGCTATGTCAAAGATGCGGTCAGGGTGTCAGGAGATCAGAATAGATGATCCCAGTGGTCTATTCTGGATTTATAATCTGTTAATCTGTTTAATTATTTATTTTTGACAGATACTACCTCTCATTATATGTGCTTGTGATGTGTAACAACTGTTGGGAATGCAAAAATGCTTAATTGAACACAGAAGAGAGACAAACTTGTTTACATTGTTCCTAGAGTTTAGGCCAGAACATTAATGCAGAGCTCCAACTACAACATCACCCAGTAAAGTCTATAGACATGAACATATTCCATAATTCTTTGAGCAATGGTCCCTATGTGTATTCCACGCATGGATACCCATGCGCACTATGCATCTAAGCCTGTAAATTTTTAAACAGGGTCTGTTGGTCCACACACATGCAGTGGTCCTCCTCATGCTCTGAACCAAGGCTGTAAAGGGCAGTGCAGACTAGTGTATCTCCAGTTATTTCTTACCACTGCATGGTCTGAGTCAGAATTCTATGTCCACTTCAATCTTTCTCTACTTTAATACCTGCAAATATAAATTGTAAATAGTTTTTAGAGTGTAGACTTAGTGTTTTTATAGTCAGCATAATTAGCTTAGTTCGCTCTGCCTTGAGGGGCTTCTGCTCATGGAGAGAGACTATGCCAGGAGTCCTGGGGTTTAAGAACTGTGTCTCCTGCCCCGTTGCTTCTCCATCAGCAGCGAACACCAGCACTGCCTTTTTTTGCTTTGGGGAGCCTCATGTCGCCACCAAGTGCTGTATCTGCTGCTCCTTCTCTCTAAACACACAAGGGATGAGAGATCTGTCTGCAGAAGCACCTCATGGAGTAGGCCATGAGGCTCCATTTGGATCAAGGTCAGGGAGAGCCCCCCTCTACAGCAGCCTCAGACTGCAAGCAGTACCCCTCAAAGCACAAACTCTAGAATAAAACACTTAAACCATCTCCCTCCTAGCCCAACAACCACAGGCAGTACCAGGAGCTGTTACAGAGAGTAGCAGTCAAGCTCCACATACCTCTTAAGGAGGTCCGGGGCACACAGTGTGGTCCAGGACTCAGCACCCCAAGACTACCTCAACTGATAAAAGCAGTAAACACCTTGAGCTCTTGGGAAGGAAAATATTTGCATCAGCTAGTCTCCAATTCAGAGTTGCTAATTACCAGGTGCTGTTAGCAAAATATTTCCTGATTAATTTAAAATTTCTAGACATTAAAGACAAACTTCCTTAGGCAGAGAGGACCCAGATCCAAGTCCTCACAGAGTAAGGCAGGCTAGTGACTAAGAAATCACTCAAAGTGGCAGTAGAGACAGCTGACACTGCCTTTAGCGCCATCTTCAAAGCTAAAGTCATGAGGCATGATTCGTGTCTGAAATCTTTGGCGTTCTCCAGTGGAGCACCAGAATACCATCGAGGACCTTCTCTTTGAGTCTAATGGCTTTATGCACTCTCTGGGCATTTACACTCCAGTCCTGAAGAGGAAACACCATGAGCAAATCTACAGGCCCAGACCTCCATGCAAACAACAAAGGGTTCAAAGATCCTCCAACTCTTCCTCAACCTCTACAACTGCCGTCCAGCCCCACCCATCATCCAAAGGGTTCTTCTGATGGCATGCTCACATTCTGAAAATGTCATGCCTTATTGGCCTCCGGACCTTTGATTGCTGCCTTTTCCACTTTGCTCATAACTGGGGGGGCAGTGACAGACAAGTGGGTACTAGATACCATCCACTTTGGCTACACATTCAAATTTATTTTACCTTTCCATCAGAAAGCCCTTCCTGGATCCATCTCAATGGGTAAATTCTCTTCTCCAGAAAGGGTGTATAGAACTGGTGCCACCTGAGCATCAAGGGAAGGAATTATACTCCCCATATTTCTTGGTTCCCAGAAAGAACGGGGGAAGGGAACTGGTCCTCAGTCTATGCCAACCAAATGTATTCACCTGAAAATTAAAATTCCATGTGGTCACAATGGCATCAGTAATCCCTTCTATAGAAGAGGGCACATGGTTCACAGCTCTTGATGTGAACGATGCTTACTTTCACATAGACCTTCATCCATCCCAAAGAAGGTTTCTCAGGTTCCTCACTGAGTAAGATCACTACTAATTCAGAGTCCTTCCATTCAGACTAGATACAGCACCAATCATCTTTACAAAAGAACTTTCAATGGTGGCTTGCATGAGTAGAAACTGCTTTACTGTCTTGCCATATCTCAACAACTGGCTCCAGACAGGCAGACCAAGCAGGCCGGGCGGGCAGCTCGGCCGGAGTTCCCCCAGCCCCAGCACATTGGGTGGGCGACATGGCTGGAGCTTCCCTAGCCCCAGCACTGGGCGGACGATGCAGCAAGAGTGCCTCCAGCCGCAGCACTGGGCAAGCGGGGCAGCCTGAGCTCCCCCAGCCCCAGCCCTGTAATGCTGGACAGGCAGGGCTGCCAGAGCTCTCCTAGCCCCAGTACTGGGCAGGCGGGCAGTGCGGCCAGAGTGCCCCCTGCCCTGGAGCGCCCCCAGCAGCGTGGTCCCAGTGCCCCCAGCACTGGACTGATGGGTGACACAGCATGGCCTCAGCCCCAGTGCCCTCAGCTCTGGGACTTATCTGCACTGGCCCCAGCCAGCCTCTTGGCCACGGAAGAGCACCAGCGGGAAGGGAACTGAAGTGGGGCAGGGGCTGAGGGCGGAGTATGGGCAGGGCCACACCAGGCTGTTTATGGAGACATAGCCTTCCCCTGCCTGTACTACACATTGCCCATGCTTACGTGTCCTACGATGACTGGATTCCTGAAGGGACTTATTAGAACTTTTCCACCAGTGGTGAAATCAACACCACAATAGGATCTCAATCTCATCCTTCAGGTTTTCACCAAATCTCCCTTCAAACCATTAGCTATCTGTTCTGTATCCCATCTCTTGATGACTAACCATCACATCAGCCAGGAGGGCGAGTGAGCAAGAAGCCCTCAGGGCAGATCAGACATATACCATCTTTCTTTGCCTGCACCAGAAATTCATCCCTAAAGTCATTTTGGAGTTTCACATGACTCAAACCCTCCACTTACCAGTATTTTTTTCCCAAAACATCATGCTTCTGATGAGGAGAGAAGGCTTCCCTCTCTAAATGTCCATTTTGTCTATCTTCACAAAGACTCTCTAAGTGAATCTCGGGCTGCATCATCCTTTGTTACCAACTAGCTCACATTCCCCCTAGAGGGGATGAGAGCCCACTCCACCAAAGTGCAAGCAAACTCTACGATATCTCTGTGAAATGTACCTTTACTAGATATATACAGAGTGGTGACTTGGAGCTCCATACGCACCTTTACAAGACATTATGCATTGTTCCAGACTTCTACAGATAAAGCTTTCGGGATGGCAGTACTACAGACATCCATACCATCTGCATCCTCACACCCACCTCTTGTTTAATTATTGCTTACTAATCTTTCAAATGTGAAATACACCTAGGGACCATCACTCAAAGAAGAAATGGAGGTTACTTAGCTGTAACTGGAGATTCCTTGAGATTTGTGGTCCCTATCTGTATTCCGCTGCCCACTTTCCATCCCTTCTGCTGCAGATCATGACCAGATTCACAGCCAGAAAAGGAACTGGAGAGGCTGTGACATACCAGACATAGCAGACTAATGACTAACTCTGTCACTGCCCTCTAATCTGGAGTGCCCTTTACAATGCTTTGTTGCTGTAGCCTCCAGCCTAGATTGCTCAGGAACAGCCTACAGCATGCAAGTCACTCCCGGCTATGTTTGTGTGTCAGCCTTGGCTCTGCCTTGGTGATACTGCAGGATACCCCCAACACATTCCCATTCTTAGATTTCCCCCCCCCCCCGATGTGTATATTTTATGCTACCCAGATCTCTTCTGGACAATATAAATTTATATAAAGTCCATTATTTCTTTAATAGAAATAATATGCACACAACTTGCTACCGCAAATGGAGTTTCCCAGATCCTTCAATTTAAACACCCTGGATTAGATAAAACAGTAAAACAACGTGTTTATTAAGTACAAAGAGAGATTTTAAGTGAATACAAGTAATGAAGCATAAAAATCAGAAATGGTCACAAGAAAAGTAAAGATAAAATGCAACTGGTGCCTTCCTTAACAAACTGCTAAATTCAAAGCAAAGTTTTCTCACCATATGCTTTTAGCAGTCTTACTGAACAAACTTCTTAAACCCTTCTCCCAGAATCCAATGAATGCTTCCTTTGTTGCTTCAGGTGCTGTGAATGTGATAGGCAGGGAGGAGGGGTGTCGTGGATATTTACTACTCCTTTCTATAGTTTGTCCCCTTTTTGAAAAACATGCCCAGTTGGGTATCAGGAGACAAAAAGTCTGTGTGGAAGGATGTTTCCTGATGCTTTTTTCTCACCTGTTTGAGCCTCCTTTGTCCCTCCTGCCTGCTTGATGACTCTGTTTACTATTTAAATGTAAATTAAGCAGAGCACACATTCCTTTATTTAGGACAGACCTGTTCGCTTACTTCTGCTTGGGTAGGGCTGTGGTTTGGAACATATCTTAATAACATCATACAGGAAAATCTTTTAATTTCCATACAGTTTTGCCACACATTTCACCAGGACAATAATTACCAGCAAATCATGAGTTTTCAAATGATACCTCACAAGGCATACTTTGTAGAAAGATTATTACACTAGTTTGTAGGGTATGGACTCAGGTACATTCTGTCACAAGAGGTGTCATGCTGCCCTTTATACCTTCAATTCAGAGCACAAGGAAAACAGCTATGCATATGCGGACATAAGGACCACACATCTCAAAGAACCTGCAGTTACAGATAAGTAACCTCCATTTATGTTGTCAATGACTGTAGAGAATAGTGATGGATGATAGAATATTGGATAAAATTTACTTTTTTTTTAAATGACCTTAGAATGTTAAATATAAAATATTCTTGTATTTGGAATATGGCTAAATAACAATACAGAAAGACACACCTGTTCCCCAGGATCCTAGTGAGAACCCCTCCACAAATGCTACTCCAATTAACTTTTTTGTTTGTTTTTTATGGATTTAACAGACATTTATTATTTGAAAGTGTGCATTTCACTTTGCACATATTTTTCCTCAACTTTGACCCCAATGTGTGCTTATGCATATTACGCTGAGACTCTGATTATCCTTAAATGCTTTTTAATGAACTTTCCTTCTCTGTAAATTTTCATTATTAATTTAATAAAATTAGCTCATCATTGGTTCCTTCCATCTGCAAACTATCACAGATTTAATAAAGGTTCATAGATTTCCATCATCAGCATTGTGAAAAATAATCTTCAGATTTATACTTTAATAAAGGTGTTGTTTTGTGATAATTTTAATATGCCATCTCTGTCTTACTACTCAGTTTTTCCCGTGCCTCTCCGGCATCCTTCTCTTCTGCTGATTTGGCCCTCTGGTTTGGTATTCTGGTGAAAAGAAATTTTGGTTTGCTCTTAAACATTTTTTTTTTTTACTGTAATTTAACTATTTGTATCTGTCTGGCTACAGATTTTTTTATTGACAAAAGCAGCTTTGATTGAGGTATTCTTCAAGAGGAGGAGTGAGATATTGTAAAAGCTGATTCCTACTAAAAATATATGTATACTAAGGATACAGGCTTAATTGTATCCTTAGGAGATTTGCTGCCCAAACTATTGGATATGCACTAACTAGTAAAGACAACCCACATTACTTAGACATATTTTTCAAGAATCCTCTTAGGAAAAGAACCATAGGCCTGATGGTTGAGGTGGTATGGTCACATTTAGGATGGATTTACACAAACATGACAAAGTTTGTAGAGCAGTGCACAACAACAAAAACCCAGATAAAGGATTTTACTAAGGTAATGTTTTCATTTTCTCTAATCTGAATACACTCACTGAATGCCAAAGTAAAAAATCCATGCCAATCAAAAGAATTTATCAATCAAGACATTATAGAGTGAATAGAGCTGATCAAAATGCACATTATTTTTGTCTTGACATGGGGCAAAAAATCAATATATTGAAAAATTTTAATGTGGTATGATGAAAATGATAGACATTTTCACTCAAAACAAAACATTACAAAATACCCAAATCAAACTTTTTTTTACAGTTTATTGACCTGAAATATTTGTGTTGGGTCAACATGAAACGATGTATCTGCCTGAGCTGTAACAGTTAGTTGTGAAAGTTGTAGTTGAGCCCCTCATGCCTCCCCTCCCCGCCCCAGTCTCCCATATGAGTGCAGCTCCCCAGCTGTACTACATCTCCCATGATTAGGAAAAAGCCCATATTTATTTTTTTATAATGTTGACACATAATGTCGGTGTTTATTTTTTCTAATTTTTGTCATTCTAAATTTTCAGTTGCAGGAAATTAAGTTGGGTCCGATAATTATTTAATAATAGTGGACATTGAGATTCAAAAAGTTAAATCTTTATAACCATTAAAACACAAATTGTCAAGCATGTGTCAAAATATACAAAGTAAATCAAATGCTAATAAGTTTTCAGGAATCATTTTTTCTTATTTTCTCTGTGTACATTTTGATTATTATCAATGGAAACATTTTTTCATCGGTTTGTGTGTATATGGTGAAATCAACATAAACAAAAATAAAATCTAATCCTTTCAAGCCTACCCATTATTCATCACAACCTTTCCCTGTCATAACGCATCATGGCAGCTCCACAACAGGTATCGGTGTACCATAGGAAATGTAGTCCCTCTGAGAAGATGTAGGGAGATGCCCATAAAGCAGAATGGGGGGAAGAAGGACCAGAACTTCAGCTCTCATGAGGCATTGCAGAAGCTCAGCCAAAGATTAATGTTGGCATGAAACAGAATGCTTCATTGAGGGTCAGCAGACTGAAACAAAAATTTTTGATTCAAGTTGACCCAAAACTAAATGGGTTTTCCCAATGGAAAATTTGATTTCAAAAGAACTCCACTTTCTGACAATAAAATATTTCATTCAATTTTTTTGATCATTCCAGCTTTGGAGTAACTTATAAAACAGAGCAGGCATTTTTTTTTGGAATAGTGTTTATGATCAGATGACTATTTATTTAAAAATTAATCCCCATTGACAATCAAGAGACAACTTTAGATATGGTGAACATCTGAAGCATGAAGATTATTTTCAGAGTCATGGACCATGAACTATTTAATGAATACTGGTTGTGTGCAGGCTTCAGCTAAAAATAATTATACCAATTGTTACAAATCTTTATTTGGTTACATTTCATATGTTTTACTTCTAAATGTGTTATGTATTCCTTTATCCTTTTTTATCTTTTCTGGTAATAGAGCACATGTGACACTACCGAGGGTTGTGAAGCACCTTGCTACCACCTGCCCTTAGCCTGACAAAGTCTTGTCTGTGCCTGCTGTGGATTAGCTCCCTGACTCCACCAGTCTCTGGCAATACAAGCACTCCATTCTAGGCCTCTGCAAGCCTTGCTCTCTCTGTACAGGTTCTGAATAGACACACACCACTCCCAAGTCCTCCGAACATCCATCTAAGGTCCCCAGCCCCTAATCCACTGAACATTCACAGAACTCTGATTCTCTGCTCTCAAAGGAATAGCACACACCAGCTTACTAGTTTTAATTTAGGATCACCACTCCACTTAACACACAGAACAATGAAAACAAGAATAAGTTTATTATGAAAGAAAAGAGATTCAAATGATGATTGGAAACAGGTGGTTACAGACTTCTACTATAAAGCACACAATACACAACAGTTAGCTAAGGAAATCAGTGTCTCCGACCTCCTGACTGGAGAAGTTTTTCTCAAGGCTCATTGCTATTGAGTGACCTGCCTTTAACTACAAGGCCTTAAGAACATAAGGGAGAGAGGGCACATCCATCACATTAGAAAGGTAAGACCACTGATATTAAAATATGAGTTGTGTGCTTTTATTTGTAGAACAAAACATGTTAATTCAGTTTTTTTTATATAGCACTTTTATCCAAACTACTTTACAATAGTTAGCTAATGGTACAAATAACATTTGGAAAGATCAGTAAGTGGTCCGCTGAGACCCTCAGCAATTTTCAAGTGGTCCGTGGGGAAAAAAAAGTTTGAGAACCACTACAATAATTTATTAGAAATTGTACATATATGTCTGTTTTAAAGCTGCAGTTGCTGTATTTTATTTGATCCAATAAGAACATAAGAATGTTCCCACTGGGTCACACCAAAGGTCCATCTAGCCCAGTATCCTGTCTTCCAACAGTGGCCAGTGCCAGGTGCCCCAGAGGGAATGAATAGAACAGGTAATCATCAAGTGATCCATCCCCTGTTGCTCATTCCCAGCTTTTGGCAAACAGAGGCTAGGAACACCATTCCTGCCAATCCTGGCTAATAACCATTGATGGATCTATCCTCCATGAATTTACCTAGTACTTGTTTGAACCCTGTTATGGTCTTGGCCTTCACAACATCCTCTGGCAAGGAGTTCCACAGGTTGACTGTGTGTTGTCTGAAGAAATACTTCCTTTTATTTGTTTTAAACCTGCTGCCTATTAATTTCATTTGGTGACCCCTAGTTCTTGTGTTATGAGAAGTAGTAAACAACACTTCCTTATCTACTTTCTCTGTACATTCTCTATATATTTCACATAGGCAAATAAACAGTTGTCAAATGATGGTAACTTTGAATCACCTCTGACTTAGGGAAATTATAACCAGTGGCCAAGAAGTAAAATGTTTGTTTGACCATTGCCAGTTCCCCAGATCCATCCAATTCCCACCAAAGTGTCCATAGTACAAAACATAAAATCAATAAAAACAGTTTCTCTTTAGCAATACCTGAGTCACTACTCTAAAATGAGAGAATATCTGACAGGCATGTCTGGTTATGAAAATAAAGGAATAAATTAAGCACAACAACTTACTTTATCACAAATGATTTTGAATAAATTGGCAGTCATTAATAGATCCCCTATTAGCATCAAACTCAATGTAATTAGCGGCAGGGAGAATAAAAGTTATAGTAATCAATATATATTGTAAAATGAAACGATTGGTGGATTGTATTTGCAATTTGTTACATTAGTATGCTTTACTGCCACTTTTGCAGTATCTAGAGGTTGGAATTTAACATCGGCCAATGTGTGGAGCCTAGGTAACAAAATGGAGGAACTAGAGCTACTGGTGCAGAAAGTGAAACCAGATATTCTAGGGATAACAGAAACATGGTGGAATAGTAGTCATGACTGGACTACAGTTATTGAAGGGTATGTGCTGTTTAGAAAAGACAGAAATAAAGGTAAAGGTGGTGGAGTAGCATTGTATATCAATGATGAGGTAGAACGTAAAGAAATAAGAAGCGATGCAATGGATAAGACAGAGTCCGTCTGGGCAAAAATTACATTGGGGAAGAAAACTACTAGAGCTCCCCCTGTGATAGTGCTTGGGGTGTGTTATAGACCGCCGGGATCTAACTTGGATATGGAGAGAGCCCTCTTTAATGTTTTTAATGAAGTAAATACTAATGGAAACTGCATGATCATGGGAGACTTTAACTTCCCAGATATAGACTGGAGGACAAGTGCTAGTAATAATAATTGGGCTCAGATTTTCCTAGATGTGATAGCTGATGGATTCCTTCATCAAGTAATTGCTGAACCGACAAGAGGGGATGCCATTTTAGATTTGTTTTTGGTGAGTAGTGAGGACCTCATAGAAGAAATGGTTGTAGGGGACAACCTTGGTTCAAGTGATCATGAGCTAATTCAGTTCAAACTGAATGGAAGGATAAACCAAAATAGATCTGTGACTAGGGCTTTTGATTTCAAAAGGGCTGACTTTCAAAAATTAAGGAAATTAGTTAGGGAAGTGGATTGGACTGAAGAACTTATGGATCTAAAGGTGGAGGAGGCCTGGAATTACTTCAAGTCAAAGCTGCAGCAGCTATCGGAAGCCTGCATCCATAGAAAGGGGAAAAAAAATCATAGGCAGGAGTTGTAGACCAAGCTGGATGAGCAAGCATCTCAGAGAGGTGATTAAGAAAAACAGAAAGCATACAAAAAGAAAAGGAGTACTTGTGGCACCTTAGAGACTAACAAATTTATTAGAGCATAAGCTTTCGTGAGCTACAGCTCACTTCATCGGATGCATTTGGTGGAAAAAACAGAGTAGAGATTTATATACACACACACAGAGAACATGAAACAATGGGTTTATCATACACACTGTAAGGAGAGTGATCACTTAAGATAAGCCATCACCAACAGCAGGGGGGGGAAGGAGGAAAACCTTTCATGGTGACAAGCAGGTAGGCTAATTCCAGCAGTTAACAAGAATATCAGAGGAACAGTGGGGGGTGGGGTGGGAGGGAGAAATACCATGGGGAAATAGTTTTACTTTGTGTAATGACTCATCCATTCCCAGTCTCTATTCAAGCCTAAGTTAATTGTATCCAGTTTGCAAATTAATTCCAATTCAGCAGTCTCTCGTTGCAGTCTGTTTTTGAAGCTTTTTTGTTGAAGTATAGCCACTCTTAGGTCTGTGATCGAGTGACCAGAGAGATTGAAGTGTTCTCCAACTGGTTTTTGAATGTTATAATTCTTGACGTCTGATTTGTGTCCATTCATTCTTTTACGTAGAGACTGTCCAGTTTGGCCAATGTACATGGCAGAGGGGCATTGCTGGCACATGATGGCATATATCACATTGGTAGATGCGCAGGTGAAGGAGCCTCTGATAGTGTGGCTGATGTGATTAGGCCCTATGATGGTATCCCCTGAATAGATACGTGGACAGAGTTGGCAACGGGCTTTGTTGCAAGGATAGGTTCCTGGGTTAGTGGCTCTGTTGTGTGGTGTGTGGTTGCTGGTGAGTATTTGCTTCAGATTGGGGGGCTGTCTGTAAGCAAGGACTGGTCTGTCTCCCAAGATCTGAGAGAGCGATGGCTCGTCCTTCAGGATAGGTTGTAGATCCTTGATGATGCGTTGGAGGGGTTTTAGTTGGGGGCTGAAGGTGATGGCTAGTGGCGTTCTGTTGTTTTCTTTGTTGGGCCTGTCCTGTAGTAGGTGACTTCTGGGTACTCTTCTGGCTCTGTCAATCTGTTTCTTCACTTCAGCAGGTGGGTACTGTAGTTGTAGGAATGCATGATAGAGATCTTGTAGGTCTGTAAAAAACAGACTGCAACGAGAGACTGCTGAATTGGAATTAATTTGCAAACTGGATACAATTAACTTAGGCTTGAATAGAGACTGGGAATGGATGAGTCATTACACAAAGTAAAACTATTTCCCCATGGTATTTCTACACCTACAAGATCTCTATCATGCATTCCTACAACTACAGTACCCACCTGCTGAAGTGAAGAAACAGATTGACAGAGCCAGAAGAGTACCCAGAAGTCACCTACTACAGGACAGGCCCAACAAAGAAAACAACAGAACGCCACTAGCCATCACCTTCAGCCCCCAACTAAAACCCCTCCAACGCATCATCAAGGATCTACAACCTATCCTGAAGGACGAGCCATCGCTCTCTCAGATCTTGGGAGACAGACCAGTCCTTGCTTACAGACAGCCCCCCAATCTGAAGCAAATACTCACCAGCAACCACACACCACACAACAGAGCCACTAACCCAGGAACCTATCCTTGCAACAAAGCCCGTTGCCAACTCTGTCCACATATCTATTCAGGGGATACCATCATAGGGCCTAATCACATCAGCCACACTATCAGAGGCTCCTTCACCTGCGCATCTACCAATGTGATATATGCCATCATGTGCCAGCAATGCCCCTCTGCCATGTACATTGGCCAAACTGGACAGTCTCTACGTAAAAGAATGAATGGACACAAATCAGACGTCAAGAATTATAACATTCAAAAACCAGTTGGAGAACACTTCAATCTCTCTGGTCACTCGATCACAGACCTAAGAGTGGCTATACTTCAACAAAAAAGCTTCAAAAACAGACTGCAACGAGAGACTGCTGAATTGGAATTAATTTGCAAACTGGATACAATTAACTTAGGCTTGAATAGAGACTGGGAATGGATGAGTCATTACACAAAGTAAAACTATTTCCCCATGGTATTTCTCCCTCCCACCCCACCCCCCACTGTTCCTCTGATATTCTTGTTAACTGCTGGAATTAGCCTACCTGCTTGTCACCATGAAAGGTTTTCCTCCTTCCCCCCCCTGCTGTTGGTGATGGCTTATCTTAAGTGATCACTCTCCTTACAGTGTGTATGATAAACCCATTGTTTCATGTTCTCTGTGTGTGTGTATATAAATCTCTACTCTGTTTTTTCCACCAAATGCATCCGATGAAGTGAGCTGTAGCTCACGAAAGCTTATGCTCTAATAAATTTGTTAGTCTCTAAGGTGCCACAAGTACTCCTTTTCTTTTTGAGAATACAGACTAACACGGCTGCTACTCTGAAACCTGTGAGAAAGCATACAGGGAGTATGCTTCCCATACTAGGGAAGATGGGAGAGATCAGCAAGGAAAGCTACCTTATTGAGGTCAGAACATGTAGGGATAAAGTGAGAGAGGCTAAAAGTCAAGTAGAATTGGACCTTGCAAAGGGAATTAAATCCAATAGTAAAAGGTTCTATAGTCATATAAAAAGAAAACAAAGAAAGAAGTGGGACCACTAAACACTGAGAATGGAGTGGAGGTTAAGGATAATCAGGCAGGGCCCAATATCCAAACAAATACTTTGCCTCAGTCTTTAATGAGGATCTTAGGGATAATGGTAGCATGATAAATGGGAATGAGGATATGGAGGTACATATTTCCATATCTGAGGTAGAAGCAAAACTCAAACAAGCTTAATGGGACTAAATCGGGGGGCCCAGATAATCTTCATCAAAGAATATTAAAGGAATTGGCACATGAAATTGCAAGCCCATTAGCAAAAATTTGTAATGAATCTGTAAACTCAGGGGTTGTACCGTATGACTGGAGAATTGCTAACATAGTTCCTATTTTTAAGAAAGGAAAAAAAAGTGATCTGGGTAACTACAGACCTGTTAGTTTGACATTTGTAGTATGCAAGGTCTTGGAAAAAATTTGAAGGAGAAAGTAGTTAAGGACATTGAAGTCAATGGTAAATGGGACAAAATACAACATGATTTTACAAAAAAGGTAGATCATGCCAAACCAACCTGATCTCCTTCTTTGAGAAAGTAACAGATTTTTTAGACAAAGGAAACACAGTGGATCTAATTTACCTAGATTTCAGTAAGGCATTTGATACCGTGCCACATGGGGAATTATTAGGTAAATTGGAAAAGCTGGGGATCAATATGAAAAGCTGGGGATGCATCAATTAGAATTAATGGAGGAGGAGAAGGACCTTGGAGTATTGGTTGACCAATGAGCCGCCAATGAGATATGGTCGTGAAAAAAGCTAAGGCAGTCTTGGGATGCATCAGGCGAGATATTTCCAGTAGAGATAAGGAGGTATTAGTACAGTTATACAGGGCACTGATGAAACCTCATCTGAAATACTGTGTGCAGTTCTGGTGTCCCATGTTTAAGAAGGATGAATTCAAACTGGAACAGGTACAGAGAAGGGCTGCTAGGATTATCCGAGGAATGGAAAACCTGTCTTATGAAAGGAGACTCAAGGAGCTTGGATTGTTTAGCCTAACCAAAAGAAGGCTGAAGGGAGATATGATTGCTATCTATAAATATATCAGAGGGATAAATACTGATAAACTCGATAAGTTTGTGGAGGAGAAGGTATGATGGGATAACATGATTTTGGCAATTAATTGATCTTTAACTATTCATGGTAAATAGGCTTAATGGCCTGTGATGGAATGTTAGATGGGGTGGGATCTGAGTTACTACAGGTAATTCTTTCCTGGGTATTTGGCTGGTGAATCTTGCCCACATGCTCAGGATTCAGCTGATCGCCAAATTTGGGGTTGGGAAGGAATTTTCCTCCAGGGCAGATTGGAAGAGGCCCTGAGAGTTTTTTGCCTTCCTCTGCAGCATGGGGCACGGGTCACTTGCTAGAGGATTCTCTGCACTTTGAAGTCTTTAAACCATGATTTGAGGATTTCAATAGCTTAGACATAGGTAAGAGGTTTATTGCAGGAGTGGCTGGGTGAGATTAGGTGGCCTGCATTGTGCAGGAGGTCAGACTAGATGATCATAATGGTCCCTTCTGACCTTAATATCTATGAATCTGAAAGCATAACATAAGAGGTATCATTTTCATATGCAAATGGCACATAATTCCTTTCTACCGCATACGTTAAAATTCACCTATCGTTTCAGCTTTTGTCAGAGAACACTATCAGTTTTACATTGTGCCTTATCTATTGCAGGTCATCATAGCACCCTATTTCCTAACAAAATGTATTGTGGGTAGTCACAAAAATATGGGCAAAATTCCAATATTCACTGAGGCATTTCAGAGGCTGTTTGCATTTCTTGGGTGGAAGAACATTTATTTAAAGTATCAAAACAGAATTTAGTAATGATTGAACTGGTGCAGTTGCTAACATATACACTAAGAGGATGGGGAAGATGGGCTGGATGGCTGCATAGAGTGGTACTGAATTGAATGACCTTTAACAGTCAGAAGAAATTTCACTCTGTTCCACAGGGGAGACAGGAGCAGCAGTCTTCAAAACGGCAAGAATACAAGTTAACATTCTGAAGTGGGGATGATCAGTCTGAGGACGGCTAGGTCCGGAAAAAGGGAGACAGATGAGATTGCCCTATTTCTCATGAGTGCTTTTCTATTGTTTGCAAGCTTGAAAGGACTTTGCCACAGCTAGAGAGAATTGAAAGTAATACGAGATACAAGAATTATTATTAATTCAGGCTATGATTGTATTCCCAGCAATAGCTCTTCTGGATTCAAAACTGAACAGTCTGCAAATTAAATTTTAACAATTTAAATGCACAACTTTTATTAATATTTTATCATGACATCTTTTCAGATTTATTACTTTAAAGTGACATGTATCTAGCAGCTATATGTAAGAATGCTATGATTATTTAAATCAGCTTCTGTACCAGATGACTGGAGGATAGCTAATGTGATATCAATCTAAAAGGGCTCCAGAGGTGATCCCGACAATTACCAGCCTATAAGCCTGACTTCAGTACCAGGCAAATTGGTTGAAACTATAATAAAGAACAATATTCTCAGATACACAGATGAACATAATTTGTTGAGGAAGAGTCAACATGGCTTTAGTAAAGGGAAATCATGCCTCACCAATCTACTAGAATACTTTGAGGGTGTCAACAAGCATGTGGACCAAGGGGATCCAATGCATATAATATACTTAGATTTTCAGAAAGCCTTTGACAAGGTCTCTCGTCAAAGGCTGTTACGCAAAGTAAGCTGCCAGGGGATAAGAAGGAAGGTGCTCTCATGGATTGGTAATAGGTTAAAAAGATAGGAAACAAAGGGTAGGTATATATGGTCAGTTTTCAGAATGGAGAGAGGTAAATAGTGGTGTCCCCCAGGGGTCTGTTCTGGGACCAGTCCTATTCAACATATTCATAAATGGTCTGGAAAAGGGTAAACAGTGAGGTGGCAAAATTTGCAGATGACACAAAATTACTAAAGATAATTAAGACCTAGGCAGACTGCGAAGAGCTACAAAAGGATCTCTCAAAACTTGGTGACTGGGCAACAAAATGGCAGATGAAATGTAATGTTGATAAATGCAAAGTAATGCACATTGGAAAGCACAATCCCAACTATACATATAAAATGATGGGGTGTAAATTAGCTGTTTCCACTCAAGAAAGAGATCTTGGAGTCATTGTGGATAGTTCTCTGAAAACATCCACTCTGTGCAGTGGCAGTCAAAAAAGCAAAGAGAATACTGGGAATAATTAAGAAAGGGATAGATAATAGGACAGAAATTATCATGTTGCCTCTATATAAATCCATAGTACGCCCACATCTTGAATACTGTGGGCAGATGTGGTCACCCTATCTCAAAAAAGATATATTGGAATTGGAAAAGGTTCAGAAAAGGGCAACAAAAATGATTAGGGCTTTGGAACTGCTTCCGTATGAGGAAAGATGAATAAGACTAGGACTTTTCAGCTTGGAAAAGAGACGGCTAAGGGGAGATATGATTGAGGTCTATGAAATCAAGACTGGTATATATATGTGAAAAAAGACAGACATCCAATTTGTAATAGAAACAAGTTTCCATATTACAAAAAAACACACTTGCTAGTTTTCAGAGTAGCAGCCGTGTTAGTCTGTATTCGCAAAAAGAAAAGAAATACTTATGGCACCTTAGAGACTAACAAATTTATTTGAGCATAAGCTTTCATGTGCTACAGCTCACTTCTTGCTAGTTAGCACTCTTGTTACCTCATCAGAGAGGACAAGAATTTAATAATATAAAAAGAGAACATAAGAACGGCCATACTGGGTCAGACCAAAGGTCCATCTAGCGCAGTATCCTGTCTTCCAACATGGCCAATGCCAGGTGCCCCAGCGGGAATGAATAGAACAGGTAATTATCAAGTGATCCGTTCCCTGTTGCTCATTCCCAGCTTCTGGCAAAACCAATCTATACTCTCCTCTGTAAAGAAGCTCCTTTCTAGTGGAATTTGAGTCATGTAGGAGAGAGAGTGTATAGAAAGCTTGCACTGCCACTACCCATATAGTACCTCTTTTATAGATAAAGAGAAGTCTTCAGTTTCCAGGACTATCATCTAGCACCTTACATTAGGAGAAAATCACCTGTGTACCTAAGTACCTGTTTGGTCCTGTTTAGTCTTTTCTTAAAAGTGGGACCTCTAGGGAGAATAGTTTGGGAGGGATATTTTGAGCTCATATGAATAGAAGATGAATGTAGTTAACTTCAGAACATGAATGTCGGAAGCAGAGTCCCTGATTTAGTATTTTTTGTTGGGATTTATACATGTTCTTGGTGCTGGGTTCACAACATACTTATTATACAGCATAGAGGTTCTTTGTGGAAATCAAATCCTCATTTATAAGATCATTGATCAAAGAACTCAAAACATTCTTCCAGATGTTGCATGCCGTACTCAAATAAGAGGAGACCAAGGACTAATGTAGATGGAGTACTCTTTGAGAGCATTGACCATACTTACATTGGATAAACAGAATATTTATTTAACTCAAGAAAGGTTGTAACTAGGGCTGTTGATTAATCACAGTTAACTCAAGCAACTAACTAAAAAAAATTAATCTCAATTTTTAAAAAAATCACGATTAATCACAGTTTTAATTGCACTCTTAAACCAAGCATACCAATTGAAATTTATTAACTATTTTTTGATATTTTTCTACATTTTCAAATATATTTATTTCAGTAACAACAAAGAATACAAAGTGTACAGTGCTCACTTTACATTATTTTTATTACAAATATTTGTACTGTAAAAAATGATAAAAGAAATTGTATTTTTCAGTTCACCTGATACTGGTACTGTAGTGCAATCTCTTTATCATGAAAGTGCAACTTACAAATGTAGGGTTTTTTTACGTAACTGCACTCAAAAACAAAACAATGTAAACCTTTAGAGCCTACAAGTCCACTCAGTTCTACTTCTTGTTCAACCAATCACTTAGACAAACAAGTCTGTTGACATTGCAGGAGATAATGTTGACCACTTCTTATTTACAATGACACCCGAAAATGAGAACAGGCATTCACATGGCACTTTTGTACCCTCGTTGCAAGGTATTTATGTGCCAGATGTGCTAAACATTCACATGCCCCTTCATACTTCAGCCATCCTTCCAGAGGACATGCTTCCATGTGTTAAAAAAATGTGTAAATTAAATTTGTGACTCAACTCCTTGGGGAAAATTATATGTCTCCTGCTCTGTTTTACCCAAATTCTGCCATATATTTCATGTTATAGCATCTTGGATGATGACCCAGCACATGTTGTTCATTTTAAGAACACTTTCACTGCAGATTTGACAAAACGCAAAGGTACCAATGTGAGATTTCTAAAGATAGCTACAGCACTCAAACCAAGATCTAAGAATCTGAAGTGCCTTCCAAAATCTGAGAGGGATGAGGTGTGTAGCATGTTTTCAGAAGTCTTAAAAGAGCAACACTCCAATGCGGAAACTACTGAACCCAAACCACCTAAAAAGAAAATCAACCTTCTGCTGGTGGTGTCTGACTCAGGTGATGAAAGTGAACATGCGTCAGTCCTCAGTGCTTTGGATTGTTATCAAGCAGAACCCATCATCAGCATGGATGCATGTCCTCTGGAATGGAGGTTGAAGCATGAAAGGACATATGAATATTTAGCACATCTGACACCTAAACATTTTATGACACCAGCTACAACAGTGCCATGCGAACACCTGTTCTCACTTTCAGGTGACATTGTAAATAAGAAGCGGGCAGCATTATCTCCCATAAATGTAAACAAACTTGTTTGTCTCAGTGATTGGCTGAACAAGAAGTAGGACTGAGTGGACTTGTAGGCTCTAAAGTTTTACATTGTTTTATTTTTGAACGTAGGTTTTTTTGTACACAGTTCTACATTTTAAGTTCAACTTTCATGATAAAGAGATTGCACTACAATACTTGTATTAGATGAATTGAAAAATACTATTTATTTTGTTTTTTACAGTGCAAATATTTGTAATAAAAATAAAGTGACCACTGTACACTTTGTATTTTGTGTTGTAATTGAAATCAATGTATTTGAAAATGTAGAAAACATCCAAAAATATTTAAATAAATGATATTTTGTTATAGTTTAGCAGCACAATTAATCACACGATTAATTGCTATTAATTTTTGAATGTTTTTCTACATTTTCAAATATATTGATATCAGTTACAACACAGAATACAAAGTGTACAGTGCTCACTTTATATTTTTTATTACAAATAATTTTTTAATTTTAGTAATCGCTTGACAGCCCTAGTTGTAACTTGAATTTCCACAAAGGATGCATGAGTTGCAAATGTATGAAGACTGTATCTGTGAAAAAAATTTTAAAAGCAGATACAGTTTTGTAAGTTGGTCTTACAAAATGTAGACTTGAGAGGATCTAGGGAAAGGAAATCAATTGTGATAATAAATACTGTAATTGAAAGGCAGTAAGGCATCATAGAATTTCATATGGATAAGTCATGCTGCATTAGCAATATCTATAATTAGAAGTATTTTAATTTTTTATTTACAAGTATTTGTTTATGAATAATTTTACTCTTGGGAATTCACATTAAAATGAAGACTGGTCGGAACACATTAACATTTTAGCATGTCTCAGATCTTTGGTGCATTAAGGTACTTTGAACCTGCCTTAAACCTTGAGTAGGCTCTGTGATGAGACATAGTGTGCAGTGGTATGACTCTCTACCTGTGTAGAATTCTTCATAGTGCAGTCAACACCAGTGAGTTATTCAGCAAGCACAACAGTGGAGAAAAAGGGGCATAGCCACAAGGAAATGAGATGCTTTGGGTGGTTATTCCTACAGTTATGGTTATTCTAACTGACCTGCTTGTAAAGAGGACAGAAAAACACAGCGTAATTCATACTATTCAAAGGTTGCTCTATATGAATGTGGCATGAGTCACATCTAGAATGACCTAGGGAAGCCCACCCCAGACCAACAGTTTAAGCTGTTTTTGTGCCTTTCTGGGCCTATTTTTAACCCTTCAGTCAGTCTCAGACTAGAGTTCTCTGTTACAGGAAAACACGTGAGGTAAGATGAGATTAAATTATTCAAATGAATAAGATTAAATAAACAGTCAAGTGAATAGACCTTTTGCATTTTTATGAAGGAGCATGCATAAAAGCATGTTTACGGGTCTGATCATTTTGATATATTGAGTACGCTTTATTCACCTATGAGCTCAGGGTATTATTGTGAGCAGTGGAAATCCACTGTGGACATCTGTGCCGTTCATCTGTGGTTTGGGTTTCAAAATATCCTTCAGGGGCTAGGTTCACAAAAGGATTAGGTGCCTAAATGTCACATCATCTAGTTGCCAGAAGGGTGGGAACCATGGCATTTCTCCAGCAAGGCACCAGCTTTTGCTGCTGGAGAAGAAGGCACTCTAGGAGAACTGCCCTCCTTCAGAGTTATTCTCTCTCTTCTGTTAACAGAGAAGAAGGAGCTGACCTCCCTGCTGCTTCCTCCTTACTTTAAATCTTGTTTCACAGCATGTAGGGTAATTGCACAAAATAGATTTGATGTGCATCATGGGGAAAAGGGAAGCACTTCACACTTCAAAATACTGCAAAAGAAGTCAGTATAACTGTGGTTGTTTTAATTTCTCCCAGGGAGCATGGTATGCAGTATTTACCAGTAATCCTGTAGGAACGGAGTAGTTTTTGTTCATGACTGCACTCTTGCTGGTGTTGGGGCTGAGAAGCAGGAACATGGCCCTTTCTGGGGGCCACTTAAGTTGCTAGAAGAGTTTGCCATTCCCTGCTCCTTTCACTCTTTAGGACCTGCAACTGTTAAGAAAAAATACAATGGTGTCTCACTACCCTTTCTTTCCACTTCCCCCTTGCAGACACAGTCTAGTCTTGTATGTCTAGTGTATTTAGCTTCAGAGAAAGTAAAGGTTAGTAAAACATAGGGTAAGAATGCTGTCTGGATACATTGTCTGATGACAATAGATGGAGGAAATATCCCAAAGTATCTTTTTAGAGGTGTATTCTAATCTTCAACTTGTTTTAGGATGTTTAAAATGAATGTGTTCACTAACATTTAAAGTTTATACCTATATTCAGCATTGTGTTATTCTTATTAAATATCAGAAAACAGTAACCCATGGAAAGTTGATTCTGGTTTGATAAAAGTAAATTACCACTGCAGCTGAAATTAGATCATATTTGCTCAGCTAGGCCTTGTTGCATATCTGCTTCTGGCACATTGTTACCTAGCATGTTGATCCTAATGAACTCAGAAATTTTATGCTCAAACTCTGTGCTATTATTCAGATTTCCTTACTGTACAAACATGGTTTCTGAGGCATGTCAAAGTGAAATGGGGAAATGGTGTTTTATTTGAAAGCAGTGAATAGTAATTTTAGTCTCTAGACACTAAAAAATCAAAGGCAAAATTGGAAAGAAGATAAAAAGAATTACATTGTCTTAGGTCTCAAAATATGATTAGTATATGATTTGACCTCAGGGATGGCCTTTTGCCTAAAGATTAGTATTCTGTATGTGTTCCTTCTAGCTTATATAGACTCCACAGATGGCACTGAGGGAGCAATTGATATCTCAGTAAGTCCCTTTGTATAAGGCAGTCATATTAAAAGCTTAATTCATGTAGTTTAAGAACCATATCCACCTGTTCACACATGACAGAAGCTCAGGTTTTCAAACCTGGATCCCTTAAATCCATATTTAGGCAGCTAAGTAAAAGAGGCTTAATCCTTAGGGGTGCACATGTGTCTAACTTTGGTCACCCAGGTTTGAAAATGGCAACCCTAGTATACTATACATATTTACCTAAATTATTAGCTTCCGTGTGGTTAGACCTGGGTCAGGTGAGCAGAGATGGAGAGATACACCCACCTGTGTCCTTGTATAGAGGTGAGTTCATGGAGTGCTTGCTGCACGCCCTCTAATGTATATTCAAAAAGAGTACACTTTTTCAGAAAATTCTAATTACAAGTTTAGTGGTTGCCATTAAAGAGTTATTTTCCCACAGTTTATCATATATCTGAAATATTTCATATTTTTTGTACTTAGAGAAGGAAATAACAGAAGTATCTTAGAGTCTGAGAGTAAATATTGACTCTTAAACTGTTGTACATTTATCCTTTCTGAAATTTGCATTTTGAAGAAAAAGGAAATAGAGTATAACTGCTTAATTGAACTTCTCTTAACCTAAGCTCCTGCACAGCTGGATACCAACCTGTCCTCCAACAGCAGTATTTATCATTCATTACTGCCTTGCTTACCCAAATTTCTGTTTTTCTAAAGGCTTTGAATTGCTCTGAAACCACTGGAAAAACAGAATTGTACTGTAGTGTTTTCAGGCAGTTGCCAGTGTTACCAAAAAATTGCTTCACTTCCTCTGCACTTGTCTTCACATGAAAATTAAAGTTAATCCGGAATAAAATAGGGTGTGAATTTAAAGCAGATTAGCTATTGCTGCTTAATTCTATGTGTGGATGCTCTTATTCTGAAATAAGAGTGCTTTATTTCTCAATAAGAGCCTCCATACATGGAGTTAATCAGTAATATATATTCCAGAATAACTCCCAGTATAGATGAGCCTGTAGTTTTATATCATTTTCTACTTCAACAGAAAACCCCTTGGGGATCAGACAAAGGGTAAAAATAATATAGTAGAGAATACATTTGTAATTAGTCAAAACTTAAGAGGGGAAGTGTTTGATTTATACTGTAAAGGAGTTATATGAACCTAAAGTTGTATCAATGATAATGTGCAAATATGGTGGCTGCTGTTCATTTGGGGAGTGCTTGGGGAGTGTAGAAGCTAAGGAAAGCTTTTTCTTTAAAATGGAAAATACACGTTTTGGATGTTAACTTGAACCAACTGAGACTATCCTAGGAGATTTATTTTGGAAAAAAGAAAATCTTATATTTATAATATAATGAAAGTGTTGCTTTGCTAACTCAGATTAATGAAAAGCTTTAAAATATTCTCGTAGGAATTGCTTTGCAAAGCTCTTTTGATGTGTCTGCCAAGTTATTTTTCATACTATATTTGTAACCCTCATATGCAAAATTAATCTACAACAGGCTATTTTTTATAATATTTTAAAAGCTGGTTTGACCACAGCAATAAGAAATCTAACATTGTTTTAGAAAAATATGAAAGTAGTGCTTATCTCAACAATTGTATAGAGTTGTGTTTACAACTTTTTATTTTTATTTTTGTGGGGAATGTGTTTGGGTATGTGGGAGATTCAAAGTTACAAGTGTCATTCTTGCTATGATAGAGAGACTTTTTTTTTTAAGAGGAAGGTACTTCAACATTTCTAAAGATGTTTTGGCTCTGGAGTCACCTAATATCCTCTGGAATTTTATTCCATAGTCAGACGCTGTCAACCAATAATGATTTGATCCCAGCTCTCACACACTTCATGCTGGGCTTTATAAACTGTATTGTCTGTCCCAGAGGGAAAAAACTGTGTAAGTAATTCATAGATAGAAGAACATAATGGCCATACTGGTTCAGACCGAAGGTCCATCTAACCCGGTATCTTATCTTCCGACAGTGGCCAATGCCAGGTGCCCCAAAGGCAATGAACAGAGGAGGTAATCATCAAGTGATCCATCCCCTGTCGCCCATTCCCAGCTTCTGGCAAACAGAGGCTAGGGACACCATCCGTGCCATCCTGGCTAATAGCCATTGATGGACCTATCCTCCAGGAATGTGTCTAGTTCTTTTTTGAACCTTGTTCTAGTCTTGGCCTTCACAACATCCTCTGGAAGAGTGCCACAGTTGATTGTGCGTTGTGTGAAGAAATACTTCCTTTTGTTTGTTTTAAACCTGCTGCATATTACTTTAATTTGTTGTCCCCTAGTTCTTATGTTATGAGAACACACCAGTCATGAAATTTGGTCTTTAATGTAGCTTTAGTGTAGCTGGGGCTTGATCCATTAAATGCTTTAAAGATTAAGACAAAATCTTAAATAGCATCCAAAACTGACTATGAACCAGTGGAGGGACTTGAACATAGGCCTGATGTGCTCCTCGTGGCCGAAGTCATGGAGGAGGAGTCAGGCAGCCAGATTCTGTACCAACTGGAGCAATGTGAGAGGCTAAGATGGCTTCATCAGGAGTTTTTTAGTGACCTGAAAATCAAAAAAGGGCATCCTGCTGAAAAGTTGAAACACAGACATGTTGCAAAGGATGAGAATAAAAGAATAGCACAAGCACGGAGGGACAAAATCAGAAAGGCTAAGGCACCAAATGAGTTACACCTAGCAAGGGACATAAAAGGCAACAAGATGTTCTATTAATACATTAGGAGCAAGCAGAAGACAAAGGAAAGTGTACGTTCTCTACTTAGCAGGGAAGGACAGCTAATAACAGGCGAGATCAAGATGCTGTGTTGTTTAAGTCTTGACTAAAGATTAATTGTCACCAGGTGCTTAGCACAATTAGTATTTATGGCAAGGGATAAGGAACACAAGTCAGAAAGAACAGGCGAAGGAATATTTAGATAGGGCCTGATGAAATTCACCATAGGAGAAGGGCAAACATAGTATCTATGTTTAAAAAAGAGGATCCGGGGAATTGTAGACCAGACATCCTAACTGGAAAGATACTGGAACAAAGTATTAAAAAATCAATTTGTAAGCACCTAGAAGTTAATAGGGTTTTAAGAAATAACCAATATGGATTTGACAAGAACAAATCATGCCAAACCATTCTAATTTCCTTCTTTGACAGGGTTACTAGTCTAGTGACTAAGGCTGTTGTATTAATTTAGATGGAATATATGGGCTAACATAGCCCAGTCATTGTCCAACATGAAATAGTGTCTGGGGTTTGGTATACAGAGACTTCCGCCTGCTTACTACCATGATGCAAATACCATTAAAAGTCCTTTTAACCTTTTATTAAAATGAAAAAAGAGCATTTGAAATGTTAAGCATTAAATAAAGCTTTCATTTTAACAACATTCCTTTTCCCCTTTATCTGTAGAGTGTTTTTAGAAAGAAAACCCCACTATTTGACTGTCTGTTCGATGGTAGTAACTGTCCCTTTTGGAGAAAAGAGAAAAAGTTAGTTGAGATGGACTGAAGCCGTTGATGTTGCTGCTGCTGTTAAAGTCAGATTGTGTTTCCTAAAGACAAAACAAGACAAACACATACAAGAGGGAAGAAAAAAAGAATAGTAAAGAAAGAAAAGTGCAGCTTCTCCCTCTGGTATTGATTTTGACTAGGAATCTCACTGCTGGAAAAACACAGGTACAGCACATGGTCTTATAAACCACTCTGAGACCTGGTAAACTTGGACCAGCATTGGGCTGTTTAGGGCACTGCTTTTAGCTTTCTCTTTTGAGTCACAGGCTCACAGCAGAGTTGCAAAATATACCATCTTGGTGGGTGAACCATACTTTTATTAGGCAGAAGGAAAAAGGAGAGGGCTAGGAAAGGAAAGGAAAGGAAAGGAAAGAAAGAAGGTAGGGAAGGAAAAGAACACACTGAAAGGGGAAAAGAGGAGGTGACAAAGCTGCACATTCTAGGTGGTCTTTGGAGTTAGCCAGAGCCAGTGGAGGTGACGGTGTCATCTCTGTCCCATCTCTGGTCTGGTATAGTCAGGACATTTCTCAGGATCAGGACGACAAAGGTGCAACATTGTCATGTACTATCCCAGGGTCCCAGGATACTGAGGCGATGGCCACAATGGTTGAACCTCACTTCTTTTCCCTTCTTTCAGTCAGCCAGCATCATAGTAGCCATCTTTTTGCCCCAAAAGGGGAGTGATGGGTGGAATAGCCCATACACCCTCATTATTTTGTCCACCAATTAGGCCTAATTTCTAACACAAGTTTTTGGTCCATTCATTTCCAGTCCCACACTTGTTTACCAAGCATGATCTCAACACAGTCCTTGAATTATATAAGTAGGCCTCTCTTTGGGAGACTAATTGAATCTCTGTTTTTATTTTGTACCGTTTCCCATTAACATCTGTTGTTAAAGGTATTGTGACATTTTATCAATTATCATTCACCTTTTAAAAGTTAAATTACACATAAGGTAATTTTATAAGCCCAATTATTACAACAGTGGAAGTAGTAGACTCGATATATCTTAATTTTGACACAGTCCCACACAGCATTCTAATATGAAAACTGGGGAAATATGGACTAAATGCAATTACTATAAGATTGGTCACATCTTGAATGTGAATGAAAAAATATTCTCAAAAAGTAGTTATCAATGATTCACTCTCAAACTGGAAGTCTGCATCTAGTTGGGTCTTGTATGGGCCTGTCCTGGGTCCAATACTTTCAATATTTTCATTAATGATCTAGATAATGTAGTCGAGAGTACACTTCTAAAATTTTCAGAGGATGCCACTCTGGGAGGAGTTGCATGCACTTTAGAGGACAGAATGAGAAAATAATCTTAATAAGCTGGAGAATTGGTGTGAAATCAACAACATGAAATCAAAAAAAGACAAATGTAAATTATTGCTGAAAAGGATATGAGGGTTACAATGAATCCCAAATTGAATTTGAGCCAACAATATAATGCAATTGCAAAAAAGGCTAATGTCATTCTGCAGAGTATTAACAGGAGTGTTGTCATGGAAGACATGAGAGGTAATTGTCTGTTCTACCCTGCACTGGTGAGGCCTCAGGGGAGTATTGTGTCCAGTTTTGGGTGCTACACTTCTAGAAAGTGCAGAGAGACCAGAGGTGATCAACAAAAATAATAAAAGGTTTAGAAAACCTGAATATGGGGACATGTTAAAAAAAAATCTGGGCATATTTAGTTTTGTGAAGAGACGACTTGGTGGGGACATCATAGTCTTCAAATATGTAAGTGCTGTTTATAAGGAGGATGGTGATCCATTGTTCTCCATGTCTACTGAAGAAAGGAGAAGACGTACTTATCTTAATTTGCAGCAAAGGAGATTTAGGTTAGATATTAGGAAAATTTTTCTGATTATAAGGATAACTAGGTACTGGAAAGTTTACTGAGAGATTTCAGAGTAGCAGCCGTGTTAGTCTGTATTCGCAAAAAGAAAAGGAGTACTTGTGGCACCTTAGAGACTAACAAATTTATTAGAGCATAAGCACGAAAGCTTATGCTCTAATAAATTTGTTAGTCTCTAAGGTGCCACAAGTACTCCTTTTCTTTTTGCGAATACAGACTAACACGGCTGCTACTCTGAAACCTGTCATTATGAAAGACACTGAATTTAGCCGTATAGAGTGAATGCATACGATGAAGTGAGCTGTAGCTCACGAAAGCTTATGCTCTAATAAATTTGTTAGTCTCTAAGGTGCCACAAGTACTCCTTCTCTTTTTACTGAGAGAGATAGTGAAATTCCTGTCACTGAAATTTTTTAATAACAGATTGCACAGACATCTTTCAGGTATGGTCTAGGTATACTTGTCCTGCCTCAATGCAAGGGGCTAAACTAGATGACCTCCTCAGATCCTTTCCAGCCCTACATTTCTATTATTTAATAATTGTGTTTACATTCAGCTTCAGATATACTCATTTATAGTATTCCAGCCTGGAGCTGACAAATGCATTGTTCACGTCATACAAGTACCATAGTGCAGTCTCGTTATCATGAAAGTGCAACTTACAAATGTAGATTTTTTTTTTGTTACATAATTGCACTCTGTGACGTTCTGTATCTCAGGGCAACACCATACAGCCCCATGTTCATCCTTATAAAATGATTGTGTGGTATCCAATGCAAAGTTTGTCATGTCGGGTGTCTTCGGAAGGTTCATGATGCACTGAGCATTGTTGTTATAGTGATGTTATAGTAATTGTTGTTACAGTAATGTTATAGTAATATTATAGGTTATAATTTCATGTATATAGTTATGAGGTTGAAAATTTTGACAGGTTTCAGAGTAGTAGCCGTGTTAGTCTGTATTCGCAAAAAGAAAAGGAGTACTTGTGGCACCTTAGAGACTAACAAATTTATTTGAGCATAAGCTTAACACAAGCCCAGACAAAAACTCTCCAAAAGCAGAGGGGCAGTTCATATCTCATCAGGACACGTATATGAGAAACCTAGCCCAGCCTCATAGGAACAAAGGACACTGGCCTAGGCAACAACAAAATATCTGTTGGACTCTCTAGTGAGTCACCCCCCTTCCTTTGGTCAGTTTGCGATGAGGTAATGCTCACCTGACTCTGGGGGGGAAGCCAAGAGGAAAGAAAGGACATGATAAAAAGGAAAGACATTTGCCATGCTCTTCCTCTCTCTTCCACCTCCATCTACAGACACCATCACCACCAAGTGACTGAAGAACTGATCAAAGGGGAGAGCCTGGCTGAAAAGCAACCAGCCAGCCTGTGGTGTGAAGCATCTACATATGTATGGGCATTGAAAGTGTTAAGATCAGCTTTGAATGCATTTTGCTTTTATTTCATTTGACTAAATCTAACTTGTTGTGCTTTGACTTATAATCACTTAAAATCTATCTTTGTAGTTAATAAATGTGTTTGTTTATTCTACCTGAAGCAGTGTGTTTGGTTTGAAGCATGTCAAAGACTCTCCTTGGGATAACAAGCCTGGTACATATCGATCTCTTTGTAAAATTGACAAACTCATATAAGCTTGCAGTGTCCAGTGGGCATAACTGGAGACTGCGAGATGCAAGTTCCTAGGGTCGTGTCTGGGGCCGGAGATATTGGCTAGTGTCATTCAGTTACATAATCCAAGGAGCAGCTTACATGCCAGAGCCTATGCATGAACACCCAGGAGTAGGGGTTCTCACAGCAGAGCAGGGTAAGGCTGGATCCCAGAGTCAAGGATTGGAGTGACCTCACAGATCACCGGTCCAGATAACACCAGAGGGGAACATCATACACTCAAAAACAAAACAGTGTAAAACTTTAGAGCCTACAACCACTTAGTCCTACTTCTTGTTCAGCCAACTGCCAAGGGAAACAAGTTTGTTTACATTTACGCAAGATAACGCTACGCACTTCTTATTTACAGTGTCATCTGAAAGTGAGAACTGATGTTCACATGGCGCTTTTGTAGCCAGCATTGCAAGGTATTTATGTGCCAAATATGCTAAACATTCATATGTCCCTTCATGCTTTGGCCACCATTCAGAGGACATGTTTCTATGCTGATGACGCTTGTTAAAAAAATAATTCATTAATTAAATTTTTGAATGAACTTCTTGGGGGAGAATTGTATGTCTTCTGCTCTGTGTTTTACCTGCATTCTGCCATATATTTCATGTTATATCAGTCTTGGATGAAGATTCAGTATGTTGTTCTTTTTAAGGACACTTTGACTGCAGATTTGACAAAACGCAAAGAAGTACCAATGTGAGATTTCTAAAGATAGCTATAGCAGTCGACCCAAGATTTAAGAATCTGAAGTGCCTTCCAAAATCAGATCAGACCGGGGTGTGGAGCATGCTTTCAGATGTTTTAAAAGAGCAACACTCCGATGCAGAAACTACAGAACCCAAACCACCAAAAAAGAAAATCAACTTCTGCTGGTGGTGTCTGACTCAGGTGATGAAAGTGAATATGCATTGGTCTGCACTGCTTTCGATCATTATCGAGCAGAACCCATCAGCAGCTTGGACGCGTGTCCTCTGGAATGGTGGTTGAAGCATGAAGGGACATATGAATCTTTAGCGCATCTGGCACGTAAATGTCTTGCAATACTGGCTACAACAGTGCCATGAGAACGCCTGTTCTCACTTTCAGGTGACATTGTAAACAAGAAGTGGGCAGCATTATCTCCTGCAAATGTAAACAAGCTTGTTTGTCTGAGTGATTAGCTGAACAAGAAGTCGGACTGAGTGGACTTATAGGTTCTAAAGTTTTACATTGTTTTATTTTTGAATGCAGTTATTTTTTTGTACATAATTCTAAATTTGTAAATTCAACTTTCATGATGAAGAGATTGCTCTACAGCACTTGTATTAAGTGAACTGAAAAATACTATTGTATTTTTCCAGTGCAAATATTTATAATAAAAATAAATATAAAGTGAGCAGCGTACACTTTGTATTCTGTGTTGTAATTGAAATCAATATATCTGAAAATGTGAAACATCCAAAAGTATTTATATAAATAGTATTCTATTATTGTTTGACAGCATGATTAATCGCAATTGATTTTTTTAATCACTCGATTAATCATGATTCATTTTTAATCACTTGACAGCCCTAATTATAAGTGTATTTTACCTGTATCTTTATTTAAAAGTTTTATTTAATTTAAAAGTATAAAGGATATCCTTCTCCCATGCTGTACTGTACACCAATGCAAGTAGCAATTTCATGTTTACTTCTATGATCTAGTGAAAACTTTTTGGTACTGCAGTCTTCCCAACCATAATTAATTATATTCATTCAGACATTAATGGAGTGAAATCTGATTGTCAACTGTGCCGGCCTTTTTAATTAGATTAAACATGTGCATATATATTCCTGCCAATATATCTCATTAACAGTTAAAAGTTTATTTGAAAACACTAATAAAATGTATTTATTAATATAAATTGAAATAATTGTGTGGCCTCATAGTATGCTTGGCAATTTAAAGTCTGTCATAATCATCATCCACGATTATTACTGTACAATAAAGGGGATTACTGTTATTTAGAGTCAGTAAAAGAAGTGTGCAGACAAGAGCAATTAACTGCATATCTTTAGCTAATGAAAATGGAAAGCAAAAAAACTAACTTGTCATAATTGTTTGGAATGAGAGCTCATAATCTATGTTGTGACAGATTTAAAGGTCACTGAATTAAATGTTTGAGTTTGGTAGAAACATGAAGGAGATCTCTTTTGACACTTCGACAGAGAAAAAACTACAATTATTTAAGTGATAGTTTAGATGTATTTTAGATGACTTTCCATTTCTAAGCTAATTTTATGGAAGCAGCCTATTAGCAATTTAAAGAAATCAGAGAAATATGCTTTTTTTCAGCAAGATGTGGGCGTCTGGTAAGTGCTACCTGCAATTACAAAAGTTATGTAGTTTCACAGCTTTTTTTATTCACTCAGAATCCAGAATAGACTCATAGGCACAGTTACACGGATTATGGTACTTAGCAAAGAGCACAACTTGTTATCCTTTCTATATGGTGATAACATAAAGAATTTGTGAGCTGGTATTTATTGGTTTAGTATTAGTCATTAACTTTTCTGTATACAAATATGTGACTTGCGACTATTTATAGAATTGCACCACTAAACTACATTTAGAAGTGTATGCTGTTGTTTAATATTTATATAACTGTAACATGGAGAAGCCAGTCAGGAATGAGGCCCTGTTGTGTAAACAAATATGAAGATATCCTCTCTGTCCTGAAGGGTTTACAGTCTAAGGCCCAGAGTTTAAAAAATGGGATCTTAAAAGTTAAGGCACTTAAATCCTAATTCAGACACCTAACCAACTAGCAACTTTTTTCAAAAGTGCTGAGCACCCAGCAACACCCACTGACATCAGTGGAAACTGCTGGGTTCTCAGTACTTTCAAGAATTGGGCCTTTCATTCAGGAGCTTAACTTTAGGATCCTGGTTTTGGACATTTTTGGCCAAGACTTATTTACATTACACAGCATTGTGACCAAGTTGAGTAAATTTTAAATCTGAAAGATCACAGTTCAGCAAGTATTTGTTTCACAGTTCATATCTACATTTTGAGAATATCAGATTCCTTGATTTCAAATTGTTGTTAATGTATGGTTTGGCATTAAAATTGCAGAGGGAAAGGGTCTTGGAGTGCTCAATGTGAGCAAGTGCTCGGTGATTAAGCATTATTGTACTGAACAAAACAAAAGCTTAAAACCAAAAAACCCTAAACAGAAATGTAATATTTATATAAATAAATTGTTATTCCTTTGTCAGAGACAAGCAATACTAGAATAACTGCAGGCAGCGGATAGGTCCTTGATGCTCAGGCCCCAGTCCTGCAAACACTTATGCACTTGCTTAACTTTATGAATATGAGTAGTTCCATTATTTCCTGATCAAGGATATGTTCAGTCATGAAGGAAAGATAATTCCACTGGTTCATGTATAGTGAGCTGTTTTCACTGAAAATGTTTTTTAGTGTGCTAGATTTTGGCAAGAGTTTCAGACCTTTTCAGTGAGTGATTAAAGTAGGAGTAAAATGTTCAAGAGATGTCTGCTGTGGAAAAATATCTAGAAGGGTAGTTAATAGCCTATGTTTTTTTAAGATTGCAGACACCTTTTGTATTTGTGTCTTTTAACAACATTTGGAGTAAAATAATGGAAAGTAGGAGACACAGCTCAGCAGTTCACTATAATTAATAATGAAAACAGCAATTGTAAAGATTGAAAAGTAAGACACACAGGTTATGTCTTGCATCTTAATGGCATTTTATTGATATAATGGTGGGAAGTTCAGAGAATGTAGCTCAGAAGGAAATGGCTCATTTCTTCAGCTAACAGATCATAAAAGAGTTGAATAGTCTAAGAACACAATAAATGTAAAACCAAAATTTTCAAACTTGGATGCCCACAGTTACATATCTGCATGTTTACTTAGGCACCTAAATAAACCTCCTGAGTTTCAGGGGTGCGGTAACTACTATTAATTTTAATTAAATGCTGTAATGACAGAGATTATGAAGTTTAATTTTCATTTCATGTCCCTAGTCCAGTTATCAAAGTATCTGGAGTTGCCCTCACCAATTACATTGAGAAGACATATCTAAGAAGTTTAGAGCTTAACCTGCAGTTGAAAATGCTGAATCTGCAATTCTCAAGGAAACCATGAGCCAGATGTTACCCTGAGTCATACACATGGAAACTTATTTCTTCAGTGGGGATGAAGATATGTGTGTAACTGTGGCAATACTTTATCTCATTAAATTTTGTTCTCAAATCAATTATTTACTAATTGAGATAAAGGAGACTAGGTCCATGGTCAGAAATCATGACCAAACATGACTCAGCGAAACACCACCTCAATAACACCTTTATAAGCCTCAAATGCTGCAATATAGAGTATCATAGAAACAAAGGGGCCTTGCAAGGATTTATGACCAAAATAATTTTGCAGTTGCATCGTTCAGTAGTTCAAGAATCCTTGAAGAAAGTGCTCAATGTAGCATTGAGGAAACTATCATTTTTAATTACTAGAGCAGACTAGTTATGAAATTAAGAGATTCAGAGTAAAGGGAAACCATGCACTCTGGATAGAGGATGAAATGGAGGACTAAGGAGTTCTTTTCCAGCATTATATCCTGTAACTCTGTATTATAATGTAGATATAATCTAATTCCTATCAAAATTAGATACTCTTTGTATAATCATACCAGATATTTTGAAGGGAAATTACTGGAATATACTTTAAAATACTTCTTTCACACTGCAGCACGAAAATCAAACTTTCTGAATTTAAAAGGTAATTTTCACAAAAGAAAATCAGAGGTCATAAATTGAAAGAAATTCAGTAATCTATCCAAACTAAATAAACTAATAACAGTAATGGTGATGGCATTTTTGTGGCACACATCCCCATTTGGAAATAATTTTAATTAGAAATTATGGTTACCAAAGGTGAAATAGAAATGCTAGAGAACACCCTAAAAAGTCAGTATTGGTATGCAAAGAGCTGAGTTCTATGAGTGGGCTGCATTGTACAAAGGTTGGAAGGCTTTTTAAGTTTATTCAGATTGGTGAGTCACTTCAGAGACATACAAAATAAACTACGGTCTTCAAAATGATAAATGCTGTTTGGTTTTGTTTATTTTCTGGTTGCCAGTACCAAATAGCACGAATCAGTGTTCCTTTTTAAGATTATAGTACATTTATACTAATACATTTACCATTAATCATTTATACTAACACATTTAGCATTAAAGATAGCTGTCAAATTTGCACCAACTCAAAGTGCTAGATGACAAAGCAATAAATAACTGGTTTAATTGTTCTCCCAATTAATGGGCAATACATTTTTTTTTAGAACTGGGTAGATAAAGCAGAAAAAAAGACACTGCTCTCAGACACCCTTGACCTCTCAGAGCTCTTCCATCCAGGCACATTTCTTAATGCCTTACGCCAGGAAACTGCAAGGTACGTGACATGAAGCAGCCTATTTACACATTTCTCAGTTCCATTTTTCCCCTTTATATTCATTTTTTATTACTGTGCCTTCATTGTCAAGAAGCACACTTAACATATTACACTTCAAAATAGTGTTCTTAATCATTTTATTTTCTTATTATTTACACTGGGGTAAAATAGCTACTTTGTTAATTCAGTGCTAAAAAAATCCTTTACTTTGTTGTAGAATTCTAAATGTGTTTTTCTTTTAAATCTGTATTATGTGATGCAATAAACAGTGTGAACAACTTATTCCTGTTTTTATATTTGAATTTCCTATTACATGTGTGTGACATTTAGGGTATATTTGTTTATCTCTTAGGGTAATGAGCTGTTCGGTGGACAACCTTACATTTGTAGCATCGTGGAAAGGTCAAATACAAGAAGCAAAACTCCAAGTTAAGGTACTATGCCCATTCAGATTTCCATCTGAATTTCTGGAGCTTATACATAACAGAAAAATAGTGGTTAGAATCACAATATAGGTGTTACAAAAGTGTTGCTGAAATGTCTTATTGTGGCAATCAAAGCCTGGTGTTTCACTGAATCAAGGGATCTTTCCAACAAAGATCGCTGCCAGGTGAAGTACTATACCTGAGATACAAAGGATCTTCAGTAATTTACAGGTACAAATATTAGTACAGTAGAATGTTGTTATTAATGTTCTTCAGAGGTAAAGGAGAGGATAGGGACAATTTTGTTTTTTGTTTTTAGTTTTAATTTTGGAGTGTCTTTTTTTTTTTAGTTATAATTATCATCTTACAACTGTTATTCTTCTGTTCTCTTCATGGTCATTCAAACAAGAATTTAAACTATAACCCTGTCTGATAATCTCTTAACAGTTGTCCAGACAATACTTAAAGACCTTGTGACATTAAACAAGACATGTAAAGGGACATAAAAATAAGTAACTTTAGCATCATGGTGAACATCTCCTTTTTTAGGAAAACAGGTTCTAATGTCCAACACTGCGTGTAAGGAATTGCTGAATTTCTGAACTGGGATTTTTAAAGGAGTTAGGTCTCTAAACCCCATTGACTTTCAGTATCTATAATGTAACTCAATCTCGTTGATTTTTAATGGGCAGCTAATTCTTTAAGTCCTCTTTAAAATCCAAACTCTAATCACTGATACATTGCCAGCACAATCTGTACCCAATCAGTATCTAAGGCATTCTTTTGTAAAGGAATCTCATGTATTGTGTATTAAACACTATATAAAATATGATCCAAAATACATACTGTATCACATAATTAAAGACTAAATACTTTATACCAGACTATAGCTGTAGTAAGTGAGTCAGAATCATCTTCTTCATCATTATGTGGATAATTATAGTAGCTGAGAGGAGGTAATGCAAATCTAACTTTCAGTTGACAAGTTGGACAAGTTCTGTAAACTTTGGGCTAAATTGACATTGAGTCTCCTTAACTATGCCACCAAATGTGGACATCTGTTTTCATGTATAGAATTCCCACAAACTCAAAAAAGAGCATCTTCATGTGCAAAGTTTTCAGAGGCTTCTTTGAAAATTTTGTCTTGTATGTTAAAATAACAATTAGAAACTTCTCTCTAAAGAAGGTGCTTGTGAATTTAGTGTTCATAGAAAGAAGCTGAACTGACAGCCTTGGACAGTGAAATCCTGTGTTAGTGCATAAAACATGTAAAGCAAGGCGGCAGCAATACAGGCTACCTGAAATCATTCCACCAGTGTGCTCAACCTTGCCTTGCCTTACTGTTAAAATGAGAGTGCTTTTTAATTTCTATGATTCAGGTTCCAGGTGTCTGTCCTGAAACTCAGTATTTCCCATGGAATTGACCCAAACTATCTGAGAGATTGCTGCTCTCAAGGCTACATTCCTTTGGAATAATGAAACTTCTAACCAACAGGGAGAGGCTTATGAGCAAAGGAGACAGAACTCTCACAAGAGTTAGTTCAAGATTATGGCACTCTCTCTGTCTTTAGAGATAAGAAAGTCGCAGACCTAACTTTCAAAATTCTTTCTTCTACTTAGCTTTCTCCTTCATAAATTCTTTATACACACACTAACACAGACACTAAGATCCTATAATCTAACCAAGTTCATTTTTCTACAATTGAGAAAACAGAAAGAAGGATGCTGTTACTTTTATTTCAAAATGTTGTGGTTTTTAATTTGAAATTCTATATAAGTACTTGGATGGATGGATGGATGGATGGATGGATGGATAAGATCATAGGTAGATAAGATTAGAGGGATAAAACTATGAAAATGGAAAGACCTGAGAACCAACACCAGAAGGAGTCTGATTTGTGTAATTGGGGACTCCTTAATAAGAATAAACAGGCCTGTCACCAGAGCTGATTCAGAGAACAGAAGAGTGTGTTGTCTACCAGGAGCTAAGATATGGGATGTGGACCTCAGGCTGAAGAGGATCCTGATGGGAGCAGGAAAGAATTCACTGATTTTCCTTCACATGGGAAAAAAATGGCACTGCTAGATTTTCGCTGGGATGCTATCAAGAAAGACAACACCAGTCTGGGGAAGATACATAAAGAAATGGAAGCATAGGTGATCTTCAGTGGGATTCTTCATGTCCCTAGAGGAGGAGAATGAAGGCGAGACAAGACTATGAGGATCAACATATGGCTCAGGCAATGGTTCTATAAGGGGAGATTTGGGATGTTGGACTACTAGTAGGCATTCACAGACAGAGGATACTTCTTCTGGGATAGTTTGCACCTGAGTAGGGAGGGTAATAGACTTCTGGGATGGAAACTGGCACATCTAATCAAAAGAGCTTTAAATTAGGAATGTGGGGCAGATGGTTGGGAGATGCTCATATATTTTCCACCACTGATTTTAATATTCAGCTAGAGGAAAATCAAGTGAAAGAGGATACAGCAATGGAGAAAGAAACAACAGAGAATAGGAGAATGGACAACAAGAGTAAAGATAATACAAACACCAGTAACAGTCAGGAGGCAATATTAGCAATAAAATGACTATACCTAATCTGGCAAGGAAATTGGATGATGCTTAGCAGAAACAACTAAGATGTTGGTATTGTACGCCAATGCCTGAGTAACAAAATGGAGGAACTAGAGCACTGGCACAAGGGGAAAAAAAGAGATATTATAGTGATAATGGAAGTATGGTGCAATTGTAGTCATGACTGGTAGACAGATATTGAAGGGTATATGCTGTTCAGGAAATAAAGGTAAAGATGGTAACGTAGCATTGCATATTAACGGTGAGATAGAATGTAAAGAAATCAGATGTGATGGAATGCATCTGTTTGGGTCAAAATAACTTTAAAGAATGGTAACAGGCTCCACAGGGATAGTGCTTGGGGTCTGCTACAGATTCCATGGGATCTGATTTGGATATGGATAGAGACCTCTTTAATCTTTAATGAAATAAGTGCTACTGGGAATTATGTGATTATGTGAGACTTTATTTTCTCAGACACAGATTCGAGGACAAATGCTACTAATAATGGTAGAAAGAAAAGGAGAACTTGTGGCACCTTAGAGACTAACAAATTTATAAGAGCATAAGCTTTCGTGAGCTACAGCTCACTTCATCGGATGCATTTGGTGGAAAAAACAGAGGAGAGATTTATATACACACACACAGAGAACATGAAACAATGGGTTTATCATACACACTGTAAGGAGAGTGATCACTTAAGATAAGCCATCACCAACAGCAGGGGGGGGAAGGAGGAAAACCTTTCATGGTGACAAGCAGGTAGGCTAATTCCAGCAGTTAACAAGAATATCAGAGGAACAGTGGGGGGTGGGGTGGGAGGGAGAAATACCATGGGGAAATAGTTTTACTTTGTGTAATGACTCATCCATTCCCAGTCTCTATTCAAGCCTAAGTTAATTGTATCCAGTTTGCAAATTAATTCCAATTCAGCAGTCTCTCGTTGGAGTCTGTTTTTGAAGCTTTTTTGTTGAAGTATAGCCACTCTTAGGTCTGTGATCGAGTGACCAGAGAGATTGAAGTGTTCTCCAACTGGTTTTTGAATGTTATAATTCTTGACGTCTGATTTGTGTCCATTCATTCTTTTACGTAGAGACTGTCCAGTTTGGCCAATGTACATGGCAGAGGGGCATTGCTGGCACATGATGGCATATATCACATTGGTAGATGTCCTGAGGAAACTACAGTCCATTGGTGATCTTCCTAAAAACACCATCCTAGCCACTATGGATGTAGAAGCCCTCTACACCAACATTCCACACAAAGATGGACTACAAGCCGTCAGGAACAGTATCCCCGATACTGTCACGGCTAACCTGGTGGCAGAACTTTGTGACTTTGTCCTGACCCATAACTATTTCACATTTGGTGACAATGTATACCTTCAAATCAGCGGCACTGCGATGGGTACCCGCATGGCCCCACAGTATGCCAACATTTTTATGGCTGACTTAGAACAACGCTTCCTCAGCTCTCGTTCCCTAATGCCCCTACTCTACTTGCGCTACATTGATGACATCTTCATCATCTGGACCCATGGAAAAGAAGCTCTTGAGGAATTCCACCATGATTTCAACAATTTCCATCCCACCATCAACCTCAGCCTGGACCAGTCCACACAAGAGATCCACTTCCTGGACACTACGGTGCTAATAAGCGATGGTCACATAAACACCACCCTATATCGGAAACCTACTGACCGCTATTCCTACCTACATGCCTCTAGCTTTCATCCAGATCATACCACTCGATCCATTGTCTACAGCCAAGCGCTACGATATAACCGCATTTGCTCCAACCCCTCAGACAGAGACAAACACCTACAAGATCTCTATCATGCATTCCTACAACTACAGTACCCACCTGCTGAAGTGAAGAAACAGATTGACAGAGCCAGAAGAGTACCCAGAAGTCACCTACTACAGGACAGGCCCAACAAAGAAAACAACAGAACGCCACTAGCCATCACCTTCAGCCCCCAACTAAAACCCCTCCAACGCATCATCAAGGATCTACAACCTATCCTGAAGGACGAGCCATCGCTCTCTCAGATCTTGGGAGACAGACCAGTCCTTGCTTACAGACAGCCCCCCAATCTGAAGCAAATACTCACCAGCAACCACACACCACACAACAGAACCACTAACCCAGGAACCTATCCTTGCAACAAAGCCCGTTGCCAACTCTGTCCACATATCTATTCAGGGGATACCATCATAGGGCCTAATCACATCAGCCACACTATCAGAGGCTCGTTCACCTGCGCATCTACCAATGTGATATATGCCATCATGTGCCAGCAATGCCCCTCTGCCATGTACATTGGCCAAACTGGACAGTCTCTACGTAAAAGAATGAATGGACACAAATCAGACGTCAAGAATTATAACATTCAAAAACCAGTTGGAGAACACTTCAATCTCTCTGGTCACTCGATCACAGACCTAAGAGTGGCTATACTTCAACAAAAAAGCTTCAAAAACAGACTCCAACGAGAGACTGCTGAATTGGAATTAATTTGCAAACTGGATACAATTAACTTAGGCTTGAATAGAGACTGGGAATGGATGAGTCATTACACAAAGTAAAACTATTTCCCCATGGTATTTCTCCCTCCCACCCCACCCCCCACTGTTCCTCTGATATTCTTGTTAACTGCTGGAATTAGCCTACCTGCTTGTCACCATGAAAGGTTTTCCTCCTTCCCCCCCCTGCTGTTGGTGATGGCTTATCTTAAGTGATCACTCTCCTTACAGTGTGTATGATAAACCCATTGTTTCATGTTCTCTGTGTGTGTGTATATAAATCTCTCCTCTGTTTTTTCCACCAAATGCATCCGATGAAGTGAGCTGTAGCTCACGAAAGCTTATGCTCTAATAAATTTGTTAGTCTCTAAGGTGCCACAAGTTCTCCTTTTCTTTTTGCGAATACAGACTAACACGGCTGCTACTCTGAAACCTGTAATAATGGTAGGGCCCTGATATTCCTGGATGTGATAGAGGACAGATTTCTTCACCATATAGTCACTGAACTAACAAGAGATGATCCCATTTTAGATTGTAGTATTGGTAAGTAGCGAGGACCCCATGGAAGAACTGGTTGTAGAGGACAATATTGGTTTGAGTGATCATGAGTTAATTCAGTTTAAGATAAATAGAAGGATAAACCAAAATAGGTCTAAAATTAGGATCCTTGATTTCAAAAAGGCAAGTTTTAAAAAATTAAGGGAACTTGTTAAGGAAAGAGAAAAGGAGTACTTGTGGCACCTTAGAGACTAATAAATTTATTAGAGCATAAGCTTTCGTGAGCTACAGCTCACTTCATCAGATGCATTTGGTGGAAAAAACAGAGGGGAGATTGATATACACACCCAGAGAACATGAAACAATGGGTTTATCATACACACTGTAAGGAGAGTGATCACTTAAGATAAGCCATCACCAGCAGCAGGGGGGGAAAGGAGGAAAACCTTTCATGGTGACAAGCAAGGTAGGCTATTTCCAGCAGTTAACAAGAATATCTGAGGAACAGTGGGGAGTGGGGTGGGGTGGGGTGGGGTGGGGTGGGGTGGGGGGGAGAAATAACATGGGGAAATAGTTTTACTTTGTGTAATGACTCATCCATTCCCAGTCTCTATTCAAGCCTAAGTTAATTGTATCCAGTTTGCAAATTAATTCCAATTCAGCAGTCTCTCGTTGGAGTCTGTTTTTGAAGCTTTTTTGTTGAAGGATAGACACTCTTAGGTCTGTAATTGAGTGACCAGAGAGATTGAAGTGTTCTCCAACTGGTTTTTGAATGTTATAATTCTTGACGTCTGATTTGTGTCCATTCATTCTTTTACGTAGAGACTGTCCAGTTTGGCCAATGTACATGGCAGAGGGGCATTGCTGGTACATGATGGCATATATCACATTGGTAGATGCGCAGGTGAACGAGCCTCTGATAGTGTGGCTGATGTGATTAGGCCCTATGATGGTGTCCCCTGCATAGATATGTGGACAGAGTTGGCAACGGGCTTTGTTGCAAGGATAGGTTCCTGGGTTAGTGGTTCTGTTGTGTGGTGTGTGGTTGCTGGTGAGTATTTGCTTCAGATTGGGGGACTAATACTCATCAGCAACCACACACCACACAACAGAACCACTAACCCAGGAACCTATCCTTGCAACAAAGCCCGTTGTCAACTCTGTCCACATATCTATTCAGGGGACACCATCATAGGGCCTAATCACATCAGCCACACTATCAGAGGCTCGTTCACCTGCGCATCTACCAATGTGATATATGCCATCATGTGCCAGCAATGCCCCTCTGCCATGTACATTGGCCAAACTGGACAGTCTCTACGTAAAAGAATGAATGGACACAAATCAGACATCAAGAATTATAACATTCAAAAACCAGTCGGAGAACACTTCAATCTCTCCGGTCACTCGATTACAGACCTGAGAGTGTCTATCCTTCAACAAAAAAGCTTCAAAAACAGACTCCAACGAGAGACTGCTGAATTGGAATTAATTTGCAAACTGGATACAATTAACTTAGGCTTGAATAGAGACTGGGAATGGATGAGTCATTACACAAAGTAAAACTATTTCCCCATGGTATTTCTCCCCCGCACCCCACCCCACCCCCCACTGTTCCTCAGATATTCTTGTTAACTGCTGGAAATAGCCTACCTTGCTTATCACCATGAAAGGTTTTCCTCCTTTCCCCCCCCCCCCCCGCTGCTGGTGATGGCTTATCTTAAGTGATCACTCTCCTTACAGTGTGTATGATAAACCCATTGTTTCATGTTCTCTGGGTGTGTATATCAATCTCCCTTCTGTTTTTTCCACCAAATGCATCCGATGAAATGAGCTGTAGCTCACGAAAGCTTATGCTCTAATAAATTTGTTAGTCTCTAAGGTGCCACAAGTACTCCTTTTCTTTTTGCAAATACAAACTAACACAGCTGCTACTCTGAAACTTGTTAAGGAAGTTAACTGGAGTGAAGAACTCAAGTATCTGAATATGAAGGAGTTTTAGGATTATTTTAAGTCAAAGTTGCAGAAACTATCTGGAGCCTGTATCCCTAACAAAGGCAAAAACTCATAAGGAAGGGTCGCAGACCACATTGGATGAACAAGCATCTCAAATAGGTTATTAAGAGAGAGCCTACAAAGAATAGAAAAAAGGATGCTGAAAGGACAGGAGACACTTGATATGGATTTAATCAGGCCATAACTTTATTGTATAGATGTCTGTGACTACTTGGCAGATGAAGTGTACAATGCAGGCAAATCCATGTTTATTCAAATAACTACCTGGGGCTTCCACCAGCACTCCTTCATTTTCCATCCAGGTCCCCCAACCAATCCATGGCTTGGACCTTACCATCCTCCCTCCATAGAAGGGTTAAGGTGGGCTATAAGAAAGGGGGGTTGGCCCCCTACCGTACCAATCATAGGATTCCCCAACCCCCAGTTCCCCGTTCCGATCCTTTATCCAGCACCTCCTTTCAAGTCCTTTACCAGGCCATTTATCTGGCCACTGGATGCCTTCCCTCTGGAGTATCTGTACTAGACATCCGCCCCTCACTTACAAAATAAGTTGCAACATATGGCCTACCACCTTTTCTCCTCACCAGAAAAGGTCCTCCCTGACACTCACTGTGGGGAAGGCAAAAAAACTCACTCCGTAGTGGTGAGGGGAAAATTTCTTCTGAACCTCCTTAAAAAGGAATGACTAGTGCAATGCCCACAGCAGGTCCTAACCCACCGGGATATTAGCATTTCAAAGGGAAGGAGCATTGATGCTGCCTTGCCTGCTGTGTGGAGAAAAGGCTTTCAACGACCAGGGCTTGCACCTTTTAAAGCCTTTCACCATCACATTCCCAGGGGGTGAGTCAGCGCCACAAAGCTCACCACCACTCACATTTTGCAGCAGGTTCTGACCTTCTTTCCCCCCCGCCCATCCTGCCGCCTCCATAAAGCACTGCTGCCTTTCTTCGGCAAGCCTGGACAACGTTCCCTCCCATTTCAGGTGAGGTGCACTTATTTTTAGGGCTGTCAAATGATTTTTAAAAAATAACTGCGATTTAATCACTTGATTAAAAAATATAATTCTGATTAATCATGAGATTAAAAAAATAATCGCAATTAATCACAATTTTAATCACACTGTTAAAGAATAGTGTGATAATAATAGATTTTTTCTACATTTTCAAATATATGTATTTCAATTACAATACAGAATACGAAGTGGTACAGTGCTCACTTTATATTATTATTTTTGATTAAAAAATTTTTGCACTGTAAAAAAATCAACAAAAGAAACAGAATTTTTCAATTCACCTGATACAAGTACTATAATGCAATCTCTTTAACATAAAAGTGCAACTTACAAATGTAGATTTTTTGTTACATAACTGCACTCAAAAATAAAACAGTGTAAAACTTGAGAGCATGCAATCCTACTCAGTCCTACTTCTTGTTCAGCCAATCGTTCAGACAAACAAGTTTGTTTACATTTATAGGAGACAATGCTGCCATCAGACCATGGACTTTTAGGCTTTAAAGTTTTACATTGTTTTGTTTTTGAGTGCAGTTATGTAACAAAAAAATCTACATTTGTAAGTTGCACTTTGATGTTAAAGAGATTGCATTACAGTACTTGTATCAGGTGAATTGAAAAATACTATTTCTTTTGTTGTTCTTTTTTATAGTGCAAATATTTGTAATAAAAAATAATATAAGGGAGCACTGTACACTTCATATTCTGTGTTGTAACTGAAAGCAATATATTTGCAAATATAGAAAAGCATCCAAAATATTCATAATAAATTTAAATTTGTATTCTGTTATTGTTTAACAGTGCAATTAAAACTATGATTAATCATGATTGATTTTTTAATTGAGTTAATTTGTTTTGAGTTAATCACTTGAGTTAACTGCGATTAATTGACAGCCCTACTAATTTTCTAGACAAAAGAAATACAGTATATCTAGTCTACCTGGATTTCAGTAAAGCGGTTGATACAGTTCCACGTGGGAAATTATTAGTTAAACTGGAGAAGATGAGGATTAATACAGGAATCAAAAGGTGGGTGAGGAACTGGTTAAAGGGGAGACTACAACAAATCATTCTGTAGATTACTAGTGACGGTCCTCAAGGATCACGCTTGGGATCAGTCTTTTTAACATTTTCATTAACAACCTTAAGACAAAAATTTGGAGTGTGTTAATAAAATTTTCAGATGGCACAGAATTGGGAGATATTGCCAATAGTGAGCAGGACTGAAAAATCATGCAACAAGATTTGGATAACCTTGAAAGCTGGATAATAGCAATGAGATTAGACTTCATAGTGCAAAGTTCAAGGACATGCACACAATTTTTGAATAAGATGAGGATTTATCAGGTGGAAGTGACAGAGGAGGAGAAATAAATTTTACCAACTCTGAAATGGATGATTAATTTGTCAGATGACAAAAAGGCATGATTAGTAGCAGTTCCTTCCTAGTAGGGATGTGAAAAATACCTGATTCAGAACCAATTTGTATATAATGGCACCTTCTTTAATGGCACTTGGAATTGCTTGGACAGAGACTCTGAAAATGTCTGGCTCTCACCTGAGAATCATCATTGCTACGCACATATACCTGCCCTATTTGCTGTTTGCACTGATTGGTCTGTCAACATCTGAAATCAGCTGGTCTTATCCGATTTGACATAAGTCCTCCATTTTCAATCATTTTGGAACCAAATGATTGACAAGAACAGAAGAAGCATAGTAAAGGACTTTTTGATAGTAAATGCTATGAATTCAGGTAAAGCTGAATATAAATTCTGTAAAACAAAATATTATTGCAAGAATGTTATATCCAGCCACTCAAGAGAAGCTATAAAACACATATTAAAGCTAAGTTTCCAGATGTTTATAAAGATATCATTAAAAGAGTTCATAGGAAGCACTTTTTACACAGCTTGCCTCTGTCAAGCACCAAGAACCATGCAGCCTGTGGAGAAAATTACAATTGGTTTCCTGCTAAGATCTGTATTGTCCTGTGGGAAGTGATGGCACTTAATAGACAGGAAATGTTTATTGTGGCGAACATGGTCTTATGGAGACACAGTGTCTTTAAACCTTGATATTAGCTCACTTCCCATAAATTAATTTAAAATAACGTGAACCCTAATATGCAAGAGCAAATTTGCCAGAAAGTAATAAAATGCAAAAGATTGCAAGGTGCTATTCATTTATGGTGAAATCTGCTCCACTTGTAAATAACACAAGTAACTCATGCTTTGTGTGAGTGAAATACCAGTGGACTATGGAGGTAAAATCCACAGTCTCCTCCTCCCATTGGCCTAGATCTGGATTGCAGAGGTACAGTGAACCCCTCCTCTGACTGCTATTCCAGTCCATGAGCTGTTGTACTAATTGCAACTCCTCTGCACAACTTTTGTATGGTGTACAGGAGTCTCAGTTCGGAACATCACAGACTATTTGTTTAACAATACTGACCTCTGAAAGTGCATTACCCCAATGGGCTGCTTTCTTCAATGGCTTCCCACTGAAGATTTAGTCAAATTCAAGGTTTTGGTGTTCATCTTCAAGGTACTTATTGAGATTGGCCCACATTCCCTGAGGGCCACATTTTATTATTTTGCATGACTATGAACGCAAGCTCAAGAGTGAATCTTGAGTGCGGTAGATAGAGCTTTCTCAGCACTAGTTCACTGCTGTGGAACTCGCTTCCATGGGTGTTCAGCATGACCATGAACTTGAGCACCTCAGAATAAAACAAAAAATCCACTTCCTCGAATTAGTCTGCCTTCTTTCAGTAAACATACCAAAATCACACATTTTACAAACAAAGCCACACGAGAGAGAATATTTGATGCCTTGGTCGAGAGGGCACCAGGAGTTGAATATTTTTTCTGCATGTTGATTAGCAAGGGCAATTGGCCCAATTCTGGTCTGAAGCTGCTGTTGCTGGAGTTTTTGTGTTCATGGAGCATTTGTTTGCAGAACTGCAGGTGCTGAGTTTTTATTGTGGTTTTATCCCAGTCACTGTAATAACCTATTAAGATGAGCTCCACACTTCATTCTTACAATGTAAAATGACTTAATTATACTGTTGAATTAGCAGTAGTTGTAGCTACCTAGTGGTGCAGCTTCTTTACACCGTAGAAAGCCTTCAGAGCTTTTTCTTGTTATGGTAATACAGCCAGTCTGAATCCCACAATGGATTTTTTATGAGGCCCAGGTATGTGTAATTTAGGATCAATCTCCATGTCTCTGTAAAACAATTTTACTCTGTTTTGGTTAACTTCATTGTTTGAGGGGGAGAGCTTTCTGCAGCGTCATTAATTTTGTTTTTTTCATGTTGACTTGTAGTTGCCCATATGTTGCAGTAAAGGAAAGTACCCAACTCCAAGACTGTAGATCTTCAAAGGAAATGTTTTTAGAACTGCTGTTCCACACACACTAGATCTCCTTTGTCATTAATCCACACAGAGCTTAAATTCAGTTTAAAGCATGCAAAATAGTTTTTCTTAGTTCAGAGGCTGAAAGTGCTGATTTGATCATCATTTATTAAAATCATTCATTTAAAATATGTTACAAGTAGAACAATATGGAGATAGTTACTTATGCATTCAACCCATGTCAGGGTTCCTTCCCCATTCTGAACTCTAGGGTACAGATATGGGGACCCGCATGAAAAAACCCTAAGCTTATTTTTACCAGCTTAGGTTAAAAACTTTCCCAAGGCAAAAATTTTGTCTTGTCCTTGAACAATATGCTGCCACCACCAAGTGATTTAGACAAAGAAGAGGGAAAGGACTACTTGGAGTTCCTATTTCCCCAAAATATCCCCCCAAGCCCTTACATCCCCTTTCCTGGGGAGGCTTGAGAATAAACAAGATGAGCACAAACCAGCTTTGTATTTTTAAGACCCAAAAACCCAGTCAGATTCTTAAAAAACAGAATTTTATTAGAAGAACAAAAAAAGATAAGAGAACAACTCTGTAAGATCAGAATGGAAGATAATCTTAAAGGCAGTCAGATTCAAAACATAGAGAATCCCTCTAGGCAAAACTTTAAGTTACAAAAAGATACAAAAACATGAATACACATTTCCTCCAGCACAGTGAATTTCACAAGCCAAAACAAAGAAGACGTAACACATTTTCTAGCTAGATTACTTACTAACTTTACAGGAGTTGGAGGGCTTGCATCCTTGATCTGTTCCCAGCAAAGGTATCACACAGACAGACAGAAGCCTCCCCCTCCCCTCCAGATTTGAAAGTATCTTTTCCCTCATTGGTCATTTTGGGTCAGGTGCCAGCCAGGTTACCGGAGCTTCTTAACCCTTTACAAGTAAAAGGACTTTGCCTCTGGTCAGGAGGGATTTTATAGCACTGTATACAGAAAGGTGGTACCTTTCCCTTTATGTTTATGACAACCCGTTAGAATTTGTTTTACCCAATAGCACTTTAACCTAAAATCTCATTTCGTATTGCTTAACATTTATTTTGTTCATTCCCTACCCCCACATACTATTTCTGAATGTAATATAAGTAGAAAATTGTCTTATTTGCTTCTGTAAAAAACATACAGGAGATTATTCCATTCTTTGAAAGCTTAGGTCAAACTTCCAAGCAAGAACTTTGTCTTTTCAGTGATTGTTGTATTTTTATTGTTATGTAGTTTTATTTTTTATAAATTTGTTTTATGACATTGTTAATAAATGTTTACTTGGCTGTTGCCACTATATGTCTAATGCCAGGGCACCTGCAGTTTCATAAATGATGACATTTACAGGTATTGTTCTCTAGCATTTTCAAAGAATGTTAAACCAAACCAGAGGAAGTTCACTCTGAAGAATAGTCTAGATCTTCTTTTTAAATCATATTTCTTATTCTCACATGCAACATTATGATGATTAGTTTTCTATTATTTAGAACTTGGTCACAATAGAGAGGACTATCGATGCCTTTGTTAAGGCACAATATAATCATTACTGACATTTTAGGCTCTAATATATATCTGAATATTTTGTATGTTTCCATGACAGATAAGTGGCCTGCAACTGGAAGGTTGCAGTTTTGATGGACGTCGACTTTCAGAAAACCAGCATGACTCTCCCAGTGTGTCATCAGTTCTCCCTTGTTACATGGGCTGGATTCCACAGGTACTAAATTATTAAGTCACCTAAACTTTTATCGTTTCGTTTCTTCTGTGTAATAGCTTTCCAGTATGATATTCCTAACCTGTTTGTTTCTTCTTTTAAAAAACAATCACCTCCCAGTTTTTTAAAAAAAAAGGAGTACTTGTGGCACCTTAGAGACTAATAAATTTATTTGAAATCAGCTTTCATTAGTTACAGCTCACTTCATCGGATGCACGAAAGCTGATGCTCAAATAAATTTGTTAGTCTCCAAGGTGCCACAAGTACTCCTTTTCTTTTTGTGAATACAGACTAATACAGCTGCTACTCTGAAACCTCCCAGTTTTAATAGAACACGCAGTCAGGTATAACGTGGCAGATTTATTTACATTTTGGCCAATATTTTTTAAATAGTAAAAAACAAATGAAGAGAAAGACACTGTAAAGAGGAAATGTATTCAAATCAAAGCTTTTATTATTTTTTTCTCTGCTTCAAATATATGATCATATGTTTTCAAAATTATATCTAATAAAACTTATAAAAGTATGTGGAAGTTCTTAAAAAAGAATTTTTCCCTTAGAGTTTTAACACCATATAATGTAAAAATTGAGTTAAAGTAAAGAACATCTTATGAGCTGCAGGGAAAAAAAAACCCCTTAGTCCTTCTTATGAAGCCCTAATGAAAAATAAATTCCAGTGATTATTGAAGTGCATTAGATTAAAGCAAAATAAGTAATCCAAACAGTCAGAATTGTAACCTGTACAATTTTCCAATTACAATAATAATCTTTGTTAAATACTGGAATCAGAAGCTGCAAAGAAATTTGTCTTACATAGCAATTTCTCAAAGCATGGGCTAGCATTACAAAATCACAAGCTTATAAAAGCTGTAGCTAAAAAGCAAACTAAAAATCTTAACAGAACTATGGAAGATATATAGAAATTATATAGGTAGGGCTGGATTTTTTTCCACTTCTGTATTACAGTAAATTCAATTAGCAGTACATTATTTTCCATTGTTTTGTGTCACTTTTTCTCCCATCCTGAAAACAAAGTCCTGTACAACAAATGGAAGTGGCAAACGGTTGTTTTTGGTATGTGTCAACCTGGTGAACTCTTCAGACAAAGTTAGCTTTTTGGGAATCATAAATTTAGCCAGTACTAGGTATTAAACATGTTGAGGATCACATTAGATATTTCATTATTATTGATGTTCTGTTTCCTGACCAAGAAGTAACAGTGCCTCTAATTGAATATCTGTAAACAGACATTAAACAGAAGCTCTGTAGCTGAAACATATTAACTGCACCTACACTAGACTTTTTTCTTAAAATGTCCCAATACTTTGCTACCACCAGTGCTGCTACACTAGTGATGTCCATGGTGAAAGCATTAATATAGACTAATTGCCAGGTCAAATATGAATATAGGCTAATTGCCAGGTTTAGTTAGAGAACACAGTGGTTAAAATGCTAGCAGCTGGTCTACACTGGATCTCCCACCATTGCTATCATCAATGATGCTACAATGATTGAAAATTTGAAGAAAAAATATAGACTAGGCTATGAAGCAGTTTTCAGTTCACCAAGTAAAAAATGCTTTAGTAGTTCACAAATCCTTGTTTTGTTAATGAAAAGAACAGGTTCCTAAACTTTCCAAAATGTGCTGTTTTTGCTAAATACAGTTATTCTAGACTTAGGAGTTACTGAGTCTGGGGAAAATATAGATTGTTTTATATTGAGTCTCCGATTCAGCAAAGCACTTACCCAACATGCTTAACCTTAAGCAATATTGTGAGTAATCCCATTCCTATTCAGCAAAGCACTCAACCACGTATTAAAGTTAATCCTGTGCTGAAGTATCTGAAATTGGACGCCCAGAAAACCAGGAACACACGATTAGTGGCCACTGGTTTAAAAAGAAATGGTTTAAATGAGTTGTTCAGCATCATATAGGAATTTTGTGGCAGAAGCAGGAACAGAATCCAGTTGTTCAGGGTGTAATTCATCTGTCTTAACCATGAGATGCTCCCTTTTCTTTCTGCACTCCACTGTCTCATTCACTACACACCTTCCAGCTTCTGTAACAAATGAGTCTGGGATACTACAGACAACAACCTTATTTAACTACATAATCCTGATTCCGTCCCTGTGCACGGTCCATCCAGTGACAGACTGACTGGGGGCCCTGTGGAAAAAAATAGTATGTGATCCTGGAATTAAATACTGTAGCATAATGCATGCCACAGGTGGGCCTTATTAAGATTGCAGTATTTAAATTGATGGAGAAACAGATGCAGTTATCAGAAAAGATAAGCCAAATATGGTTTAAAGACCTATGCAAAGAATACAGTTCTCATGTGTCAGTTCTTCAATCTATTATAGTTTGTTTAAAGTCTTACAACACATCCATCACTGTGATATCTTCCCAGTGCACACCAATATTCAGTTTGTGTGCCACTGTCTACGTGTTAGCATATTATATTTTTTTATTCTCATTAGGCATATCTTCTTTCTTCCATCATTGCTATGAAATTTAAGCCTGAGAAACAAATTATACTGGTAGACATCTCAAAATCAAGAAGCTCTTGTTTATGAATGAAGAGTATCTGCAGACAACTTGGTCATTGGTTTGTTCAAAAGAATTTATTTTGAAAGTAGCCTTTCAAAATTAGGATCACCAGTGTTTGGGAACATAACAGAGGTGACCTATTTAGCGTTAGGAGGTGGAAAGGTAAGTTCGTATCTACCTTGTACAGTTACTGGTGGAACCAAAGCATAGAATTAATATGATCTTTAAAGGGGACCCTCCTCTTCTAGCAATTGCAGGTGCCATGAACACAGATAGATATGCTGCATGCATTATGCTCTATTAATCAGACATGTAATGACGACAAAACAGGGCATGAGGCAAACAAGGTTATCTCCAGAAGAGGAAAGTAAGAGTGATATGTTTGTCCCATGAAGTTATTAGGACTTAAAGCTGTGGGATGCATTCCTGGCCTCATTGAAGGTAATGGCAAAACTCGCACTGACTTCATTGGAGCCAAGATTTCACCCCTGGTGTTGAAAAGAGGAGGGAAGTTGACTTACAACAGCAGTAAAAATCTTAAAAAATGGCTAGACATTCAGGTCTAAGTGCAGAAAACAGTCGTTGTTTGCACTTTAACTACTTTCCTGTTTTGAGATATTTTATGTTTTCTAATAATGAAACTTAACTCACTCATGCTTGTTATTTGTTCCAATTCTTTACTGACAGAAGTCAAATGGCTTGTTTGTTTCACAAAAATCTTTGACACCTCTCCAAGAATATAAAATGAGATTTTGAGTGTTGTGCGGAGTATGGTTTTCTGACCGCACTTATTGCCCAGAATTCTATCAAATTTCGTTAAATCAGATTATTGTATTGTGTTTTAAAGGCTGAGTTAAATGCCACAGAAGAGTAGGGGCTAGAATGAGCCTTTAAACTCAGTCCTTTATAGTTGCAGTGCCCCAGGAGGAGCCCTCAGAGGGAACAGTGCATCAGCCACAATTCTCCCTGGCTCCCTCTTGCTCTAGGAGTGGGGAGGGAATATTTTACTTCTTGGGCTACATCCAGATCTACTGGTCAGTGTGGGGGAAGAGGAGGCAGAGCCATGGTTCCATCAACCCCTGGTTCACTTGTTCCTCCATAACAAAATTTAGTATATAATTGTAATATTCATGTAACAGCAATGCTGATAATACTGCACAGTAATGAAGTAAGTATATGCCTATCTGAATATCTGATTATAAATAAATTCATTCAAACTGTTTAAACCTGGGTGCCTAAAGTTAACTTGATAAATCCCTATTTAGGCACCTAATGGAAATGGTCTATTTTCCAGAGGTGCCAAACACCACCACATGCCGCTGTAGTGACTACTGCTGTAAAGAGTTAATGCATTTCCCTGTATATGACTAGGGAAAGCATCCACCCTTCTTGTTTTAACTAATATTCAATCATTTTAAATATTATTGCATGTAAGGTTTTTTTGTTTTATACTTGTGATTGATTCCCTTTCTATCTAAGCTCTTGTCTGTCTGTTATAAAGAGAGCATGGAAGAAACAGTAGGCAGGTTTTACGCTGTGGGCCAGATCCTCTGGTCTGGCTTAATTTATGAACTTTGTAATCCCTTTGTCCTGCTGCTGGCTGGGGACCATGTCAATCACTGGTATAAGTTAAAGCAGCTCCCTGTGGCCTGGAGAGCCCTCCTAGTAACAATTCATTGTTTAAACAATGCCCTAATAAACACTAAAAATCCTCAAAGTAGTCTGCAACAATTGGGAAGGGGAATTTGTGTGGAGCTGTGTTCTGTCTCTGCCCAATGCCCAAGGGCAGGATTAAGAGGATTTTTTTTATACATAATGTGTCAGGGCAAGGCCAGATGGCTATAGAAAAGTAGTCTTATTGGGATCCGGGAAGTGGGCAGGCGAAGCCCGTCCACCGCTAAAGGATCCCCCCCAGCCTAAAAGGGGGATCCACAGGACCTAGATACCCAAAAAATTCCAGGGGACAACTAATAAAATAACAGGGACAGGAGTGCGGTCAAAGGGTCAAACGAAGGGAATCGGACGGGGACACCGAGCAGAGAACCCCGGATAGCGCCCACTGCTCCTCAAAGGCGTCAAGGGAGTCAGAGGACGCCGCCCAGAGGAACTCTGCCCGGATACGTGAACGGACCGAGGATCGGAAATAGGCCCCACTGTCACAGGAAACTCCCATCGGCCAACCTCCTCACTCTGGTTTTGTAGATGGCCATTTTTGCTAGGGCCAGGAGGAGGTTGACCAGGAGATCCCGTGATTTTGTAGGGCCACAGATAGGGAGTGCATAAATGAGAAGATGAGGGGAGAAGTGCAACCAAAAACGTAATAAAATATTGGTGAGGAGCCGGAATAGGGGCTGCAGCCTGGCACACTCCAGGTATACATGTGCCAGGGTATCCCTCACGCCGCAAAAGGGGCAGGTGTCTGGGATTGAAGTGAACCGCGCCAAGTACACGCCCGTGCTCACGGCTCCGTGAAGGAGCCGCCAACTGACATCCCCGGCGGGCCTTGGGACTAAGGTGGAATATAGGCTGGCCCACCGGGGCTCCTCACCCTCCAAAGGTGGCAGGAGGTCCCGCCATTTTGTATCGGGGCGGGACACAAGGGTGCGGGCGTGAAGGGTGTGGAGCACGAGCATGTAGAGATGTTTTCTTGGCGCGGTTTGAAAGCAGACCGGCTGCATCTCGTGCAGCCGGCTTCTAGTGAAGGGATGAAGGGGTCGGTTGGGTCCACGGGGCAGGGGTCTAATTAAAAGGTCCGGTGGGCCTGGGGTAGCGGGTGGGCGGGGTGTGCCCTCGTGCAGGACCCGGTCGAGATAAACCCAAGCAGCGGGCGGCAAAGCGGCCTTCACCTCCTGAAGTATGTGCCGGGGAGTACAAAGTCTGGAAAGTCCCATGCGCTGAGCGAAGCTTAGGGGATCCAGCCAGTCTCCCCGGTCATAGTCCAGGAGGTCTCCGACTCTTGTGACCTCTGCCAGGACCAAACTCTGGCGCACCGAGCGGGACTCCGCCACCTGCACACGGAGCTGAGGGTTGTGTAGCAGGGGCTCCGTGAGGAGATCTGCCCCCTCGGTGGCCGCCACGGACCTGGTCATTGTAAAGAGTTTCCAGGTCCGGAGGAGGTCCTGGTAGAAGACCGGCAGCCCAGAGAGGTCTTGCAGAAGACCTCTCAGATGGAGATAAAGGAGCTGCCGGTCTATAGAAAAGTAGTGGGAGATAGATATATTAGCTCCAGGCTAAACAAATCCCTGGTACCAAGATAAGTGAAATGGCAGCTGCTCGAGGTCAATTAAGACCTGGGGCCAATTAAGAACTTTCCAGAAGGCAGGGAGAATGCTAAGTTGATTGGGACACCTGAAGCCAATCGGGCTGGCTGAAACTAGTTAAAAGCCTCCCAGTTAGTCAGGGGAGTGTGGATGTCAGGAGCTGTGGGAGGAAGTTGTGCTGTTGGAGAGACTGAGCAGTACACACCATATCAGGCACAAGGAAAGAGGCCCTGAGGTAAGGGTGAAGTGGGGCTTGAGGAAGTGGGGGCTGCTGTGGGGAAGTAGCCCAGGGAATTGTACGTGTCATATTTCTAAAAGGTCAGCTACCATAGCTGATACTATTAGGGTCCCTGGGATGGAGCCTGGAGTAGAGGGTGGGCCTGGGATCCCCTGCTTTGCTCCTTGATTAATCACTGAGACTGGGAGACAACAGAGACTGTGCAAGGAAGGATAACTTCTCCTCACCTCCCTCGCTGGCTTATGATGAAAATGGCTCAGTAGACTGTGACTCTCGTCTCTAGAGAGAGAAGAGTTACGTGGAGGGTCACAGTGAGCCTCTGAGGCTAGCGAAATCTGCCAGGAAATGCGGGACCCATGGAGACGAGGACAGAGCTTTGTCACAATAAACACAAACGATGGCTGCTGCACATCAGTTTGTGCATCTCAGAATGTGTGACAAGTCATATCATCCAGGACAGCCCATTCTCCTTCATAACCATTTCCCTTTTGCAGCAGCTCTTGTACTACAGAGGCCCAATCATACACCTGCTGAAACTGCTGAAGACATTTACTTCAGTGAGTACAAGGATGAGTAAGAACTCAGTCACTTATAAAACCCTGCACATCAGTCCTGCACAGACTGAACTATATGTCAGAATTTAGAAATTACTATTCTGGAATTTTAAAACAAGACTACTTTGTCTTTGTCTCTTTCTACTCACTGCAGGTCAAAAACCAAGAATATGTGTGTGTAACTGTTAAAATATGTAAATGTTTCTTTGGACAGAAATGGCTTAAATAAGAGTAACTTGGTTGGCAGCAGACTTTAAAAATCTTTGAAGTGGAAAGTGTTGGAGCTGTGCTCATGGGAGCTAATTCAACCTGCTTTAGATTTTTGGTGCAGGTGTTATATGATGTCAGATGTTATCAATTTATTCTTCAAAATCCAACAGACACAGTAAAGAGAATTCAAATGGTGAGTTGTGTCAGAAGTCTAGAGAAAAATACTTTTTCTGAAACCTTTGCTTTCTCCTCCCTCTTCCTAGTCTTAGCCAACAGATTATTCTTCTGACACCTACCAAAGGTTGCACTTATCACATTATAACTTCTGACTCTTCTTTGGATACAGTGTCATCCAAGACTGTTCTTGTGTCATGTTAATATACCTACTGTATTTTTAAATTATAACTAATGGGTGGTTTGTTGACAGGATGCACACGGTCCGTATTCTCCGGAGGAGTGCATATCCCTGCCAGTCTATACTAGTGCTGAGAGGGATTGTGTGGTGACTAATATTGATGTACCCTGTGGAGGAAACCAAGACCAGTGGATCCAATGTGGAGCTGCATTATTTTTAAAAAATCAGTAAGATGAAAGTACACTAACTTTGTGCAGTTAGGTTTTTTTAACATCTGAGCTGTTTGCTATCAATGACTTTGGTTTTATTGTATGTTAAATATTAGTTTTAAAACAGAGGTGTATAAAGCCCAAAAATGTTTACAACTTTGAAAAAGATGACCTGGGATTGGAATACATTGCATCTTTGTGAGGTGATGTAAAAATGATCTGCCGTACTATAATGCCAGACACACAAGTGGCAGTTTCTCAAGATTGTAATGTAATTTATTTTCTATTCTAACTTGTTGCAATCTTATATTTTGACTATTGCAGTCCCACAGAGATTTAACAGAAGTGAAAATCAAATATGTTTTCTTTGTTGTGCTTATTTTTGCATCTTATATCTGTATTCTGTTTGATATGTTATATTTACAATTATTATATAATAAAAGTAGTTGATGAGCCTTATTATGATTAAGCAGTCTTTTTATGCACAAATTGAAAGTTTTTTGTTTTTATTTTTTTAATGTACTGTAATGATTTTAACTAATCACATTTTATTTGAGCATGATCAGTAAATTACATGAGATTCATGCAATCCTTGTGTGCTATGAGTTGGGACCTATGTCCATTGTAATTATCACACAGAAATGGCTGAACACAGAATTATGAAACCGGACGGAATTCAAACAATGTAGATATAAAAGAACAAGTTAATGTGAATGCTAATGGGTTCAAAATTAGAATTTTTTTAAAACTCTGCATTTTCCTTATCTATTAATATGTCTAAAAGAGGGGCTGCCATTGATGTCAATAAAATACTGAGTCAGACTGAAGAGACCTTCACCATGCAGTGGGCTGACATAAGAGACACATAATTGTGTTTATGGGCTCCTGGCATCAAGTGACTCCAGTTCAGGATACTGGTGTTTGACGCACACTGATTCACTCCAAGCAATATGACACAAGATGGTGTGTCACGTTGGGATAGTGCCATACTTTGGGTATGCTGTTAGATACAATGCCAAATGAGATGAGCCAAAACCATCCAAGAATAACAAAATCCCATCATGATGCTCATCTTAATATCTAATTATGGTTGTAGAATGACTTTATGAAGATTATTTTAGAAAACAAGAAAAGAATGAATTTATTGCATTACAAAAATAGTTCCCAAAGAAAAGTGTAAGGACTGACTCTGATCTCTTTTACATTGGTGTAAGTCAGGAGGCAATGTAGATACACCAGTGTAGAACTGGCATAAGCCCATACCGATTTTTTTAAAATTAAGGCCATATCTCTCTTAATTGATGTTTGTTTGGGGGTGGGAAAGGGTTGACCATATTCAGTTTGCTTTTCTTAAGGAAGCTCCTCTTCCTTTCAAACCTGCCCCACTCCCCTAAACCACCTACATCCCACATTTTGTCTCTTGCCTACGTATTGCAGCCAGCATTTAATGAAGGGGGTGGCGACATTTCCTGTTTGTCTCCCTTCCACTCCAACCCAGTTCCATTTTTGTAACAAACAAACTACTTGTAGGGCTTTATGCTAGTGTTTGTCTTCAATTACCAACCAGGTTGCTATGGGAAAGGGGGCTGTACTGAGGTCAGAACCATTGATCCAAAGGGTGTCTTAACAAAAGCTGTAGCACAAGACCTATCGCCCATGCCTCGTGGCCTCACTCACCATGGCTGGAGCAGCAAACCGACTCTTGCAGTAGCCAGCAGTTGTGATGATGATGTGACTTGCAGGGAAGTGCATTGAGGGATGTTTCTTTTATAAAAAGATTTAACCTGCACCAGAAACAACGTATGCGCTGTCAGTGCTACTCTTGTGCTTTGCATAATGACAGGTTTCAGAGTAGCAGCCATGTTAGTCTGTATCCGCAAAAAGAAAAGGAGTACATGTGGCACCTTAGAGACTAACAAATTTATTTGAGCATAAGCTTTCGTGAGTTACAGCTCACTTCATCGAAAGCTTGAAGTGGAAAATACAGTGGGGAGATTTTATATACAGGGGAACATGAAACAATGGGTGTTACAATGCACACTGTAACAAGAGTGATCAGGTAAGGTGAGCTATTACCAGCAGGAGAGAAAAAAAAACCTTTTGTAGTGATAATCAAATCCACAAAGACACACCCCTAGAACCTCGAGCAGGGGTATTCTATCTGCTACCCAAGATCCATAAACCTGGAAATCCTGGACACCCCATCATCTCAGGCATTGGCACCCTGACAGCAGGATTGTCTGGCTGTGTAGACTCCCTCCTCAGGCCCTACGCTACCAGCACTCCTAGCTATCTTCGAGACACCACTGACTTCCTGGGGAAACTACAATCCATCAGTGATCTTCCTGAAAACACCATCCTGGCCACTATGGATGTAGAAGCCCTCTACACCAACATTCCACACAAAGATGGACTACAAGCCGTCAGGAACAGTATCTCCGAGGAACAGTATCTCCAATAATGTCATGGCAAACCAAGTGGCTGAACTTTGTGACTTTGTCCTCACCCATAACTATTTCACATTTGGGGATAATGTATACCTTCAAATCAGCAGCATTGCTATGGGTACCCACGTGGCCCCACAGTATGCCAACATTTTTATGGCTGACTTAGAACAACACTTCCTCAGCTGTCGTCCCCTAATGCCCCTACTCTACTTGCGCTACATTGATGACATCTTCATCATTTGGACCCATGGAAAAGAAGCCTGTCAAGGTTCCTTCCCCACTCTGAACTCTAGCGTACAGATGTGGGGACCTGCATGAAAACCTCCTAAGCTTACTTTTACCAGCTTAGGTTAAAACTTCCCCAAGGTACAAACTATTTTACCCTTTGCCCTTGGACTTCCACTGCCACCACCAAACGTCCGGGTTTATTTTTTGAGAAAGAGTTGTTTGAAAACTTCTTTCCCGCCAAAATCCTCACTGAAACTTTGCACCCCTCTGCCTGGGGAAGGCTTGATAAAAATCCTCACCAATTTGCATAGGTGACCACAGAACCAAACCCTTGGATCTTAAGAACAAAGAAAAAAGCATTCAATTTCTTACAAGCAGAATTTTAATATAAAAAAGATAAAAAGAAACACCTCTGTAAAATCAGGATGGTAAATACCTTACAGGGTAATTAGATTCAAAACATAGAGAATACCACTAGGCAAAACCTTAAGTTACAAGAAAGACACAAAGACAAAAATATTCATTCTATTCAGCACAGTCTAATTTCTCAGCCATTTAAAGAAATCATAATCTAATGCATATCTAGCTAGATTACTTATTAAGTTCTAAGACTCCATTCCTGTTCTGTCCCCGGCAAAAGCATCACACAGACAGACCCTTTGTTTCTCCCTCCCTCCAGCTTTGAAAGTATCTTGTCTCCTCATTGGTCATTGTGGTCAGGTGCCAGTGAGGTTATCCTAGCTTCTTAACCCTTTACAGGTGAAAGGATTTTCCGTCTGGCCAGGAGGGATTTTAAAGGTGTTTACCCTTCCCTTTATATTTATGACAAAGCCCTTGAGGAATTCCACCATGATTTCAACAATTTCCATCCCACTGTCAACCTCAGCCTGGACCAGTCCACACAAGAGATCCACTTCCTGGACACTACAGTGCTAATAAGCGATGGTCACATATACAACTGCATTTGCTCCAACCCCTCAGACAGAGACAAACACCTACAAGATCTCTATCAAGTGTTCTTACAACTACAATACCCACCTGCTGAAATGAAGAAACAGATTGACAGAGCCAGAAGAGTACCCAGAAGCTACCTACTACAGGACAGGCCCAAAAAAGAAAATAACAGAACGCCACTAGCCATCACCTTCAGCCCCCAATTAAAACCTCTCCAGCGTATCATCAAGGATCTACAACCTATCCTAAAGGACGACCCATCACTCTCACAGATCTTGGGAGACAGGCCAGTCCTTGCTCACAGACAGCCCCCCAACCTGAAGCAAATACTCACCAGCAACCACACACCACACAACAAAAATACTAACCCAGGAACCTATCCTTGCAACAAAGCCCATTGCCAACTGTGTCCACATATCTATTCAGGGGACATCATCATAGGGCCTAATCACATCAGCCACACTATTAGAGGCTCGTTCACCTGCACATCTATCAATGTGATATATGCCATCATGTGCCAGTAATGCCCCTCTGCCATGTACATTGGCCAAACTGGACGGTCTCTACGTAAAAGAATAAATGGACACAAATCAGACGTCAGGAATTATAACATTCAAAAACCAGTTGGAGAACCTTCAATCTCTGTGGTCACTCGATTACAGACCTAAAAGTGGCAATTCTTCAACAAAAAAACTTCAAAAACAGACTCCCAGAGACTGCTGAATTGGAATTAATTTGCAAACTGGACACCATTATATTAGGCTTGAATAAAGACTGGGAGTGGATGTGTCATTACACAAAGTAAAACTATTTCCCCCATGTTTATTTCCCCCCCCCCCCCCGTTCCTCACACGTTCTTGTCAACTGCTGGAAATGGCCCATCTTGATTATCACTACAAAAGGTTTTTTTCTCTCCTGCTGGTAATAGTTCACCTTACCTGATCACTCTTGTTACAGTGTGTATGGTAACACCCATTGTTTCATGTTCCCCTGTATATAAAATCTCCCCACTGTATTTTCCACTTCAAGCTTTCGATGAAGTGAGCTGTAACTCACGAAAGCTTATGCTCAAATAAATTTGTTAGTCTCTAAGGTGCCACAAGTACTCCTTTTCTTGTGCTTTGTATTCTTTGCAGCTGAAACCTTGTCCGTAGGTGCTTCCTCCACACCAGGACAGAGACTTTCCCAGATTAGAAGGCAGAAAAAGAAGACTTGGGAGGACATGTTCAGTGTGTTAATGCGTGCCTCCAAAAGTGACAAGACGGAGCTCAGCACATGGAGGCTTGCACTGCCCGACAGCCTGCACAATGACTGCGGGGACAGGAGAGCATGCAGGGATAAGAGCATGACACGCAGGAAGAGATGGTTCAGATTATGAGGGAGCAATCGGATATGTTGAGTGTCTGGTTCAAGAAAAGCAGCTGGATGCTAGAGTCCGGCTGCAGCAATGCTGAACCTGCTGCATTGTCGCCAAGATCCACATCCTCCTTTCCCAGACATCCTAGGATGTGGGGATGGGGGGGAAGTCAAGTATCCCTTGCACTCAACTCCAGGGGAGGATACAGGGACCAGAAGGCGCCCATTCCCACACCTTTGATGTAGTGCAGTTGTAAGCAAGCTGTCCTTGTTTCTCCCCCCTCCCCAGTGTTATCAGCCCTTTTGCCCCTTACTTTTCTTTGCTGTCTGTCTGTGTGCTTGTGAGGATAATAAAAATAAATGGATTGAGAAGAAAAGGCTCTTTATTTGTTCAGCACACTGTGGTTACCGGGGTGGAGTTTATAGGGAAGTACATGCAATGAAGGGGACAGGAACAACACCATAAGTGTCACATTACTGTGGGTCACTGATGAAACTAGTTTTCAAAGCCTCACAGAGATGCAGTGAACCTCGATGTGCTCTTCTTATTGCCTTGGTGTCTGGCTGCTCAAAATTGGCTGCCAGGCGATCTGCCTCAACCCCCCACCCCACTGGAAACATTTCTCTCTTTGTTTCACAGATGTTATGGAGCACACAACACGCAGCAACAACAATGGGGATATTGCTTTCACTGAGGTCTAACCTAGTAAGCAAACTATGCAGGTGGGCTTTTCAATGACCAAAAGCACATTGCATCACCATTCTGCACTTGCTCAGCCTATGGTTGAACCGCTCCTTACTGCTGTCCAGGCTGCCTGTGTACAGCTTCATGAGCCATGGGAGCAAGGGGTAGGATGCGTCTCCCAGGATCACGATTGGTATTTCAACATCACCAACGGTTATTTTGGAGTCTGGAAAGAAAGTTCCTGCTTGCAGCTTTCTGAACAGACTGAAGTTCCTAAAGAAGATGAGCGTCATGCACCTTCCCCAACCATCCCATGCTGATGTCAGTGAAATGGCCCCTGTGATCCACCAGTGCTTGCCACACTATTGAGAAGTACCCCTTTCACTTTATGTACTCTTTGGCAAGGTGATCTGGTGCCAAGATAGAGATATGCGTTCCGTCTATCACCCCACCGCAGTTAGGGAACCCCATCACAGCAAAACTATCCACTATGTCCTGCACATTGCCCAGAGTCACTACCCTTCTTAGCAGAAGTCTATCGATTGCCCTGGCAACTTGGATCACAGAAGACCCCACAGTAGATTTACCCACTCTGAATTGATTCCCCACTGACCTGTAGCAGTCTGGCAGTGCAAGCTTCCAAAGAGCTATTGCCACTCACTTCTCAACTGTCACAGCAGCTCTCATATTAATATTGCTGCACTTCAGGGCTGGGGAAAGCTCTTCACACAGTTCCATCTAAATGTCCTTAGAATCATAAAAGATTAGGGTTGAAAGAGACCTCAGGAGGTCATCTGGCCCAAAGCAGGACCAACCCCAACTAAATCATCCCAGACATGGCTTTGTCAAGCCGGGCCTTAAAAACCTCTAAGGATGGAGATTCCACCATCTCCCTAGGTAACCCATTCCAGTGCTTCACCACCCTCCTGATGAAATAGTTTCTCCTAATATCCAACCTAGACCTCCCCCACTGCAACTTGAAACCTTTGCTCCTTGTTCTGTCATTGTGCATTCAAAAGTTCTGCAGCCACTGCTTGTCATCCCATAGCTGCACAACCATGCAGTTCCACCAGTCAGTGCTTGTTTCCCGGGCCCATGGCTTCCAGCAGGACTGCTTCCGTGGCATCACATTGTTTCACGTGGCAGCTCCTGTGGCAGCTGAGCAAATACTGCAGGATAAGATGCGAAGTGTTTGTAATGCTCTCAACAACAGTGTACTACTGAGCAGGGTCCATGCTTGCTGTGCTATGGCATCTGCAGGGATAACCCAGGCTTAGGGGAAAAGGTGCAAAAAAGGTTTGGTTTGTTTGCCATTGATTTCAGGGAGGGAGGGAGATAAATGCATCATGGGAGGCTCACACCATGGTCCCATAACCACCCGCACAAATGTTTTGATCCCATGAGACATTGTAAGCCCACCCCAATGTTCCATGTGGCTCTCTGCTGTGTGGGATAGCTACCCATCGTGTGGCACTCCAAAAGTCTATTCAAGCCCTGCTAGTGAGGATGCGCTCTGCCGACACAATGAGCATAGCTGGGACATGCAAAATCGACTTGCTTAAATCGAAGGCTCAATGTTGACTTAAATCAACCTAATTTTGTAATGTAGACATACCCTTAGTTGCATAATGAAGGCTGATAGTGTGCACACCAATATTTTCTGTTGCTTATAGTTTTCTTTAAATGATGTACCATTAGGACTAATATTTCTTATCCTTGGTCTCAGCCAAGCACTGAATATTTGGAAAATTTCACAACATTCTGTTCAAGCCTTTGCATTATCCCATGGGAACAAGACAAGAGATGTGAATGAGAAGCCAGATGTAAAGGACAGACTCAAACTACATGTAAAGACTGTCACAGCTGAAGAATAATCTCGCTGAACAGGTGAGAGCCTTGGCCCAGCAGGTCCTGGCTATAAATGAGTCCTTGATAAAACTCTGTTCTCCTCTGAATGCTTTCAGTACAGATCCCCACTCTTGGAATGCACCTGCATGCTCCACACAAGCCTGCAACTCTTTGGGAAGCTCTGAGTATTGGAGGGCCATGCATCCCTGCCTCAAGCCCCGAACTATCCATACAAAGTTATTTGATGAATCATAGCTCCGTGGAGGTAGTGTCCTCAGCTCCTTCTAGCAACCCAAGCAGCAATTCCTCTTCTCCTTCTTCCTTAGCTTTTCAGCTGTTTATTCCTCTAGTTTAGGGTTTTCTCTTTGTTGTAGGGTTTTCCTTTATTGTTCTTTAGTTTTGTTTTATAGTGAAGTGTAGTTATTAGAAGGAAAAATTTCCAGTAAAATGTTTTCTGGCTGCTAAATACAGCAGAAGCCAGAAAAAGATGGCATTTGGGACATCCTCTCCTGCATCTTTAAAATTCTTAATTGCTAATCCATGCCCCCTACTTAAGATGTTTGAGTGAGGACCATAGAACAGAATGTTGTTTGCATTGCCTATGTATAAAGTCCAGAAAACACAAAGACTTACATTGCTATATAATTGCCAAAATTTTCACTCAGTTGATTAGGAAGGTCAACAAATAAAAGCCATTGTTCCTCTTTTTTGAACAGCACCAGAGCGTCAACAATTTGGTGCAATTTGGCAGACAGAGCATCCTTTGGTCACAGAAGTACCTTTCATTTTGCTGAAAAATTGTTTTGATTTGGCCAAGTTACAATGTTTTAAAAAAGCACATGTTCAGGATCTTTGCACAGCCTGATTTCTAAAATGGCTTTTATGTGCAAAACAGATGCCTAGAGACCATTTACTGCAACAAATGTTGACAATTAAGTAATATTAAAACATGTAGAATTGGCTATTACATTCTTGTAGTCAAAAACATTTCCATTCCTCTGCTCTGATGAAGACGTAAGTTAACTGAGAATCTGTAAGATTCAGTTACAGTGGAAAAACATTGTGGTGGGATAATTACAGTTTGATGGTCCCATCTAGGATTTTATCCAAATAGCAATAACCAGTTATGTGTAAAGTAAAGTCCACTCCTGGCATCTCATATTTTTGGGATCAGCTTCTAAGTAAAAGCCTGTCAGAAGAGTCACTCGCTCGCCATCTCTCAGGGAAAAGTCAAAAGCTGGGATCTAGTGAAAAAGAAATATTAGGAGCACAGGTGGAAAGTTCCTGCATCTCCTTTTCCATTGTTAGGTTCATAACTTTTCTCCATTTCTTGCAGACAGCAGCATTTAAGAGTTTTTTCATCAGTTTCACACTTCTTCAGAAAAGGCAATCTGCAATATAGTGCTTGTGAAGTGTTCTAGACAGACAGCTCTGCCAAACGAATTACCTAAGGCACATCAGTCAGTAGCAGCAGAACTCCCTGCACATTACCCCATCAACATGTTTAAGCTCTGACATAGAGAGACCACCTCTAAGGGTTAGAGATTATTTCACTCTCTACATCCATTCCATCCATTATGTCTCTGCTGACGCTGCCAACCATTTCCACAAGCTATTAAGAGTTTTTGTGATGAGGAATGTAATATTATTGGATGCCACTAGATGGTACTATGACATAGAGCCTTATAATGACTTGAGAAGGGCTAGTCAGAAAATGCAAAAAAAAAAATGTAAAAATTATATAAAATGTTTCCATCTTTGCATCAAAAATTTGTTTCAAGAGGAATTTTCTGAGCAGCTCTACTGCATAGGCAGATGAATCTTGGAGCAATGCTTATAGTTAGTTGTGATGTAGCTCTTTTTGGAAGTAAAACAGTTTATTGCCTTTCCCTCACTTCCTGAATCATTTCTTAGCTGCAGCTGCTGCCTAAAGCAGAGATACACAAATTGTGTTCCATAGTCCACAGGGAGCTGACTGATCACATAGTGCTGGGTCTTTTACCTGTTTCCAGCTGCTCCTATAGGTCTTCAGTCTCTGTTGCAAAGAAGAATCAGGTGGGCTATAAAAGTTACTGGAAACAAGGATCCAGAGTAGCAGCCGTGTTAGTCTGTATCTGCAAAAAGAAAAAAGGAGGACTTGTGGACCTTAGAGACTAACACATTTATTTGAGCATAAGCTTTCGTGAGCTACAGCTCACTTCATGGGATGCATGTATTACATTAGGTATGCATCCGATGAAGTGAGCTGTAGCTCACGAAAGCTTATGCTCAAATAAATGTGTTAGTCTCTAAGGTGCCACAAGTACTCCTTTTCTTTTTGTGGAAACAAGGAGGAACTAGCCAAGCTATCTCTACTAGGGTTTACACCTCCCTGAAAGATTAAACAGGAACCCTGCATCAGATACTGGAACTGCTAGCCAATTAACAACTGTACCAGTAACTTTCTGCTCTTAGTATCATAAGAATTCAGATATATGGGAAAGGAAGAACAAACAGCGAGCCCTGAGCAGGTACATGCGGTAACAGAGAGGGAATTAATTCTAACTTCAGAAGTTTCAACCCATATCTGTCATTTTTCAGAGAGTTTATTGCTTTGTCAGTGGGATTTCTTTGTTGGGAGCTGTTCTTCAAAGGGAGAAGCTGCATTTAACCTTGGTGCACTCAAGTTGGAAAGCACAAAATTAACGTGACAAGAGTTTCCCTGACTATCATCTGTCTAGGAGGGATTTTCCTTCATTAACTGGAATACGTATAGCTACACATGCTGGTGTTTATAGCAGAGCCCATTCAGAGAAGACGCAAGTTCCAGGAACACTCAGCTGGGTGCAAGGAAGTCTTCTTCTGCAGAGTTAGGGAATGCTATGAAAAAACACCCAGCAGCAGGAGAAATTAGACATCCTAATGATGACCCCAACCATTCTGACAACTGGGCATCCCCACTGATTTCAGTGGGTATAAATCAGGGCAGACACTGGCCTACTGTGTTTAGTTGTACTCTTTTACAAGTAGCTTAGCGGACCTGACTGCACTAACAAGAAGAGTGTGACACATAAGAGTGTGGTTGAAAGACTGACCTTTATTGCCACTGAGCATCTGGAACACAGTGTGTCCCAGGATATACCCTCTCTCTGGGGCCCTCTCTCCTTCCTGTCTTCTTGCATCCCTTTGTGTCCAGTCTGTTTCTTTCTTTCTCTCTCCTGTTTGAAGAGAGCAGTGGCTTCTCCCACAGTGCTGGCCAGACCAAGGAGTATCAGGCTCCCAGAGGCACAGTTCCTCCCCAAAGTCCTCATGAAGCAGAGACAGCACCACTCCCTTCTCAGGCCTGCAGTTTGACCCTTATTGTTGAAAAGGACATTGGCAAGAAAGCAGGATCTCTGCATCTCACTAGTTCATCTCCTCTTGTGAAGTCACAGTCCCCTGAAGAATAAGGAGCAGGAGTGATGAGCACATACACACTGCAATCACATTTTCAACCCTTTATAATATAAGTACAGCACCTCATCCACCTGGTTATCTACTTTAATGCCAATCCCCTTACAGGTTTTGATAGACAGACCTGGGTTCATCTGTATCCCACACCCAGCTCAGCAGGGTATAACTTCCTAATTTTCTTCCCATACAAATTTATTTGGCGGTGCCGCCAGTCCCCTCATTTCTTGCTGGCAGGGTCACCAGGACAGCTTGGAAGGAAAATTCTAACCACAGGTAAGTGGAGGTAAGTGGAGACTCCCAAGAAATAACACAGGTTATTTGCAGATAAGTGGAGACTCCCAAGAAATAACACAAACACATACAATATATTCAATACAGTTATTATATTAAACAGAAAGTAAAAATATAACGGGTAAAATACCACTCTCAGAATCACTTTGCCCACACTGATAATACCCATGAATTCCCCCAGACCTGATAGATCAAGAGTAAAATTTAGTGTTCCATTGGTTTGCATTCTTCACAGGAGCCCTTGATGATCTATGACAATTATATCTTCTGGAGCAACAAAGCAACTTGGCTGGCTGGGTTCAGGACAGCCCACAAAACTCAAAGTGGGATAAGATCAGAAGCAGATTTAATAGGCAGCAGGTAATAAAATCCCCAAACCCTTATTTTCTGGCATGTTTCAGGCAGTAGGAGAGGTCCCAAACAATTTCCCTGACTAGCTAACTAAAATATGGTGCTCTCACACTCTGTGAATGATCCTCAGGTTCAGCGCTGAATCTGGACACCTCAGCAACTGCAGAAGGGCTGATGATCACTGTTGGCAAGCATGCTCTTCATGCAGGCATCAGACTGCTTCTGTTCCCAAGATTTCCCATCACCACTACAGGATGCAGGGCTCAAGTTGAAAATAATAATAACTCTACTAAAATCCTAACTTTCATCTCATACCCTAGAGCTCAGATACAGTCATAGCAGGTAGGCAGCCCTGAGCTAGCAGCAAGAGCGGAACTTGCCACTTGGTAAGTAGTTTCATCAAGGGAGCTGAAAGCTAGTTCAAGGGGCTAACCCAGCCTGAGTGGGTGAGGAGTTTTCCTAACCAAATTCTATAGCCTGGGAAGTTACCTTGAAGAGGGAAAGAAAGGACCAAGCTGAGGGATTTTGCTTCCATGTACCCGAGGCCAGTTCTTAGGGGGAACCCTGCGTGCAGGCCAGGGACTCACCAGCTGCCCACACTGCCAGTCCTTCCTTTTCAGTGCCTGGCTCTAGATTCCTCTGAAATAGCTTCTCCACTCTGACAGAGCTCCTGGAGGTGGGCATTTCACTTCCTATTGGCCAGGGTAGATCTTCTTCTCAGGCTTTTACTTGTCAATCATTGGACTCTACAGCTCCCCCTTTCTCTCAGACACTTCCCCCAGGGGCAGTGAGTTATATGGGCCTGTGGTGCCCGGGCTCCAGGAATATTCAGGACCTGGGGGCCCAGATTTACCAATTTTTGGAGCCAGGTCTCTCCTCCGGCCCTGCCTGCTGCCCCTGCGCACCTCCCCTGGGCCCCAGAGTACCCCTGCCTCAAGCGGATGGCTGCCCTGCTGCTTCACTCTACGCTCCCTGGCCTCACCCCCCCAACACACTCCAACCCTCTGCCCCACCCTGAGCCCCCTCCTGCACTGTGAACCCCTCATCCCCGGCCCCACCCCGCAGCCCTCAACCTACACCCAACCTTCTGCCCTAGCTCTCAGCCCCTCCCACACCCGAAACCCCTCATTCCCAGCCCCAACCCAGAGCCTGTACCCCCAGCCAGAGCCCTCATCTCCCTCCGCCCCTTGTGCAATATAGGCATCAACAAAAAACTCACGAAACTCCAGTTACCGCTAAATAAGTCATGATTTGCTACCATCATCAGTGCGTATATGCCCACATTAACAAGCCCTGACGAGGCTAAGGAACGGTTCTACTCTGATCTCAACTCTCTCATCAAGTCAACACTGCAAAGTGGCAAACTAATCATCCTAGGAGATTTCAGTGTAAGAGTAGGTAAAAATAACAACAACTGGCAAGGTGTCATTCGAAAACATGGCATTGGAAAAATGAATGAAAATGGTCTCCTACTCCTAAGCAAGTGTGCAGAACATAGCCTGACAATTAGAAATACCATCTTCAGACAGGCAGACTAATATAAAAGTACATGGACACACCCCAGATCCAAACAATGGCATCTAATAGGTTACATCATTGTCTGACAATGTGACATAAGACATGTCAGGATCACGAGAGCCATGCGTGGAGCAGAATGTTGGACGGATCATAGAATGATTAGGTCAATATTGAATCTACATATTATACCCCCCCACACCTGAAATGGCCCAAAACAATCAAGACGTCCCCTGATTTTGCTAAACTAAACCATGCATCCTATCGAGACAAGCTAGAAAGGGCACTAGAAACCAACCTTGGTGATAACCTTGTCTCATGGGAGGAATTCAGAGAGACATTACAAAAAAACTACAACTGACATCCTCAAATGGAAGAAAAGGGCTCACTATGACTGGCTAGATGAAAACAAGGAGGAAATCACAGTACTCTTGAAAGAAAAAGATTAGGCTTTCCAAAACTGGCAAATGATATTCAGCCCAACTCAAACAGAGACAGATTTAAACACCTGCAAAGCAAGACACAATGAAAACTATGCTTACTAGAAGATAAATGGTGGAAAAATATAACAGGAAACACTCTAATGTACGGGGAAACAAATGAAACAAAGAAGTTATTTGCCTCCTTGAAGCTAGTTTATGGACCTTCAAAGGTGGGCACAGGTTCACTCATGATGGCTGATGGCAGAACAGTCAAAGACAAACATGGCACGGAACAGAGATAGGTTGAACACTTTAGCCAACTAGTGAACAGATCATCCTCAGTTGAAACAAGTGCTATTAACCAGAAACCTCAAAATCTTATTCTACACCACCTTGACTCACCACCCTCACTTGAAGAACAGAAAAGTCAATCAATATAATGAATTCAGAAAAATCCTCAGGCAGAGATGGAATACTGGCAGAAATATATAAATCTGCTGATCCAAAGATGGTAACAACATCCCAGAAGATCCTTACTGACATCTGGGACAACACAGAAATGCCACAAGACTTCAAATGCCACAATTATTTCTTTATTTAAAAATAAAGGCAGCAAAACAGTCTGTGATAACTACTGTGGAAAATCTTTGCTTGTGTCCTCCTCAATCTACTGATGTCATCTGTTTCAGAAGCCAATCTACCTGAGGCTCAATGTAGATTCAGACCTGGTTGTAGCACCATAAACATAATTTTCAGTATCAGGCAAATATAAGAAAAATGTATCGAACAAAACATGGATCTGTTCAGCATCTTCATTGATCTGACAAAAGCATTTGATAGTCAATAGAGAAGGATTATGGATGATCCTCAGCAAACTTGATTGCCAACCAAAACTGGTAAAGATCATTCATTTATTCCATGAGGGCATCCAAGGTCAGGTACTTTTTAATGGAGATCTCACTGACTCCTTTCCCATTTCAAATGGAGTCAAACAAGGCTGTGTCCTTGCCCCTGTACTGTTCAACCTATTCGTCACCCAAATTCTCAACGATGTTACAAACGGGCTCAACAGAAGCAAATACATCAGATACAGACACGACAGCTCAGACTCCAATCTTATAAGGCTTAAAGCAAAAACAAAAGTAACAGAACTACAAATAAGAGAAGCACTCTTTGTGGATGATTGTGCCCTCCTAGCACACACAGAGGGAGATCTCTAGTGCATCGTAGTTCACTTTGCTGTCACACTCCTGCTTCTGCAGTACCACTATTTCAGCTGCCCTCAGTCTTGATATTTCTTTATCTTTCTTAATTTTCTCTTTCTTTAACTCCTTTATTTCTGCCTTTACCTCTACCATCTGCTTACAATGTTTCAGGAATGCTTCGGGACTGGTACAACTCCCAGGATTCCAAATCCCATTATCATGCACCTGCATGAAATCTGCCAAGATCTTATCCAAATCTACTTCTAGCTTTTCTTTCTCTCCAGATGTTCCCTGTCCTTCTGACATATCTTTTTACTCAACCAGGCTTTTCCGCCTAAGCCTGTAAATCAACAACAGAATGTGACCGGAAATCAACTCACAGGCTATGGCATGGAGAATTACAGGTTGCTACCCTGTTCTAGTGCCCCCTTCACCTATTGGAACAAATAAACAAACAAAGAAACAAACCACTTGCATTAATCGTTCCCATCCTTACACTGCTTCTGGCTGGATCAGGGCTCTAGCGGAGGATTGGGGCATGGGGCGGGTTCAGGGGTGCAGGCTGCGGGCAGCACTTACCGCAAGCAGCTTCCGGAAGCATGTCCCTGTTCCAGCTCCAAGGCACGGCCAGGTGGCTCTGAACGCTGCCCTGTCCGCAGGCACCACCTCTGCAGTTCCCATTGGCTGGGAACCGCGGCCAATGGGAGCTGTGGGGCTGGCACCTGCGGATGGGGCAGCGCACAGAGCTGCCTGCCACACCTCTGTGTACTATTTAGGAGCTGGAGGGGGTTCATGTCAGCTGCTTCCTGGGAGCTGCATGGAGCGGGAAAAGCCCCTGACCCCACTATCCGGCTGGAGTGCCTGAGCGGGGCAAACCCCTGAACTCGCTACCCGGTGAGAGCTGAGGGCCAGATTAAATGGTCTGACAGGCTGGATGTGACCTGCGGGCCATAGTTTGCCCACCTCTGCCATAGACAGTCAGTCTTATTGTCCTAATGGGATACTGTAAAACATCCCCGTTGATATATTTAATAGGGTTTTTTCCCTTCTCGGGTTTCCCTGTTATCTCAGCTATCCATTGTCGGACGAATGTCTGGTTACACCCCAAGTCTACGAGTGCCAGAGTCTGTTGGCTCTCTGCTTCAACTGGGATTATGAGTTTCTCTGGACTTTTCCTTCAGGCCCTAGTCTCACCAGTCCAGACCTGCCCGAAGTTACACTCCATGTAATTGCAGGAAAGAAATCAGTGCCCCTGTTGTCCACAGGAGTAACAGGTTATTGCGTCTGTCCTTTGTTTTCTAGTGGCTGTGTCACCTTTTTTCTGGGTTTCAGTCAGTCCTTGCTCCTGTGCAAGTATGGGACGAGGAGCTGGTGAGGTGTGTAAGGGCGTGGGTATGTTGTTGTGGGGAAATTTTACCCATAGACCCTAAGGTGTGCCCCTGCTCTTATGCTATCCATTGGCCAGCCAGCTGCTTGAGCTTTCCTGGGGTTTATTCAAGGCGGACCACCACTTTTAGGTCCTTCTGCAGTGAATTTACAGCTGTCATTCTTTCCATGGCTAGTCCTCGAATGACTTGAATGACCATATAGTCCTCCATGCCGGTGCCTAGGACCATGACTTCCACTAGCTGGGGTTCCATCGGGTCTCTAGTTATAACCAGTGCCAGCAGAAATTCTTAAACCTTTGAGTGATTGTCTGAGGTCACACATTGTGGGGTGGGGGTAGCGCTCATGGAGAAAAAGCTGGCAGTAGGCTTCTTTGTCTAGACCTAGTCTGTCTACTATGGCTGCCTTCATCTGCTCATAGTCTTGGGCTGCCATATTTTCAAATGCGCATTATGCAGCTTGAGATTCCCTGATGAGAAATGGGGTAAAGGAGATCACCCGCTGAGCCTGGGAACAGTGCAAAGCTGTGGCTACCCTCTCAAAGGTTATCAGGAATGATTCTGTGTCATCGTCTGTTGTCATCTTAGGGACTGTCAGGCTGGAGCATTTCCCTGATTTAAGAGTGATGCATTTTCCAAAAGGGGCAGGACTCTGAGGGGTAATGGCTGGTTCTAGCTCTGCCATCCATTTTAACATGTGTTGCTGATGGGCTGCCATCTGTTCGAATAGCTGTTGCCTCTGTTGTTGGGTTTGTGAGTCTGCCAGCCATTGCAGGAGTTGATTCACCTCCATACTCTCTGACATATACAGAAGAAAGACAGAAGAAAAAAATTATTAGGTTTTTGTTGTTGTTGTTTGTTTCCCTTCTCTTCAGGGACAGTTTGATGCACAACCCCATTTCTGGTACCAGGTTGTCACCGGTCCTTGATGTGATCTTTCAGGTGGTCTCTACTGCCTCCTGACTGGCTTTCTTTGGCTAGCCCCTTTCAGCACAGTTCTTGGTCTCTAATTAGACCTACTGGTCTGCTTCAGTCCCTTTGGGCCATATTTCTGGAGGCAACCTGGTGCAGGTGTATTGGTTGCCCCTTTGCTGTCCCAGGCCTTTCTGCCCTCCCTCTTCTCTAAGCTTTCTCCTTTTATAGCAGGTCTTGTTTTCCATATTGGTTAAAGCTGAGGGTGTCTGCCTCCATGATTGGCAGTTGCGGCAGCTTCATGGAGGTGTGGTCAGGCTGCTTGCCTGTAAGCAGGAGAAGCTTCCCTCCCACTTCTGCCTGTGCTCAGTATGTGGTTTGTAGATCCCATTACACAATCACATCAAGACCCAGGAACCAAGATAAACTCCTTGGCAAAAACAAAAGAGAATCAGAAAACATATCAGCAGAATTGCCCAGGGAATTCTTTACATTTGCCAGTGGTTCTTTAAAGGTGCTTGTAACAGGTTGCGCTCACCACCGCGGTGCCTCCGGTTGGTTGCTCCAGGAATTAACTCTGTCCAACTCTGGAGCGCCCTCTGCGGGTGGTAACTCACCCGTTGTCTGCTGTGCTGTATCCTCTCTCTGTGGGGGCCCATGTTGCTCCCGGACCCCGGCGTCCTCTTCAGGGCACAACCCTCGGGCTGTGCCCCAACTCCATCATCTCCACCACTTCTGGGGGAATCAGCAGTCCCTCACCCAGCTTCTCACAGTGGCGAGCTAGAGCCGGTACTCCAACCCCTCACTCAGAGCTAGCTGCAGTCCTTTGGCTCAAGCCTGCCCTCAGGTGGAGCTGCAAATAGTCAATTAGGCTAGGCTCTGGTTCAGAGCGGGACAATAAGCAAAGTCTCTCAGCTCCCCCTATATACTCAGGTGGGGCTGCAAATAGTTAACAAGCCCAGGCTCTGGTTCAGAGCTGGGTGGAAAACAAAGTCCCTCAGCTTGGGCCTGTACCCAAAGTCAGTTACCTCAGGTTTTCCTTCTGCTAGCCTGAGGGAGGGGGAGACTTCCACCCACCGCTTCGGTGGCAGGGGAGACGCAGGCCCTCCCACTCCACTGCATCCCGGCCAAGGGCCCTAAGGGTGGCGGAGGGGTCAGCGGGGATCCAAGCCGCAACACACTGACTCATCCTCTGCCAGCGTTATAGCCAGACAGGGGTCTACTACCCCTGGGCCACTTCCGCACTCCCCCTCCCAGGGTACCTACTAATCCAGTGAAGTAAGGTGATCTGGCTTCTGGGGAGCGGGGGGTGGAGATAGGGGTAGGGCTCTGCCCACGAGGGGGTGGAGCTGCCCTCTTTCTCTGTCTGGGGAGGGCCAGTCCACCTCACTACAGTGCTTTATGGTACTCTTTCATCTTTCATGTTTAGTATATTATTGCAAAAAGATGCTAACAACTTGCCCACTGGGTTCATTGGCCTATAAGCACCCAGGATGAAAATTCTGTGTAGAAGTAGTTAAAGATACTGTACAGTAATTGCACTCAGTGAGTCATTAAGGCTATTGTGCAGGTTAAAGGATTTTTCTTGTCTGGGCCGTTACACATTCTGCCACTATCATGTCTCAAAGCAGATGCACACAAGCGGTGTTAGATGCCCAAGCTCACCTTCCAGGCCATGACCAACCTTCGACTAGTGGCCTCCCAGGCGGAAAGTGCAGGAACTGAGGGAGGAAAAGAGGTACAGTCTGTTAAGCGGTTAAACTTGTGCGAGGCCCTGGAGAGAGATGGAGGTACAGGACAGCTGCTTCTGGGGACAGAGCAGAGGTGCCTGGCTGGAGGCTTCTGCAGGAGGGAAGAGTGTGTTTGAGGTGTGTAGCCACCTCTGCCCAAGGAAGCAGGGCTTGTGTATATTCTGAAAATTAATAAGTTACATTGAGAAAATCCCCTGACCATCACTGATACTGCTCCAAATGGGAAACTGGCCTGTAAGGCCCTGAATCATGCTAGCACTCAGCCAAAGGGCAACAATACATTAAGGGGGTAGTTCACTTGAAAAGAAACCAGCTCACCCAACTTTTGCTTGCCTTCTATGCATATACAATAACCAAACTCAGGAGTAGGCACTCATCAGCTGAATGGTTCTGAATGTCATCAGAGTTAATCTTCCCCAAAGCTGTACTTCTGTAGTAAGTCAGTTCATAATGCTGCAGTAAATGTGTAAGGCTATTTCTAAAGAAAGGTTTATTCTTTGCTTTCAGCATGACTTGACTTAAATATTCCTTATGAGGGAGACCAGCCAGGCTCATACCAAACAAATTCTGTCAGTCAATGCACTTGTTATCATTTATATTGCCAATCAGACAAAGAAGGTTCGTGTGATACTGGCGTCTGACATTGTCAGAATCACTGGGTGGCCAGCTGAGGAAGGAGCAGATGCAGGGACTGGCTAGTGTAGAAATAGGCCCAGACGGGAGCAGGTGCAAACTGTCAGAACTACTCAGCAAAGGAAATGTTCTCAGGCAGGTAGTGACACTGAGCAGATGAGAGAGACTGTGTCCCTTAGGAGCCTGTATACCTGCCTTGAGATCACTTGGGTGGGCCTTTGCCTCTGTATTTCCTGAACCCTGCTTGAATAGCGTGGGACCTATCACAAGACTTGTAGGAATAAGTAATTGCCTCTGATGATTCATCCCTCTCTCTGGCTCGGGATGACTCTTCAGGATTAAGCAGGCTCAGCAGTAACTCAGGGATGACTCACCACAATCATGCATAGGAATGATTATCATTCAACGGATGATAGGAGGAGTCGCTATCAGTTCTAGTTTTATCTCTGCAGACTCTGGCTAGTCCCCAACTAGGTGTGTTTAACACCTCGGGGCTATTCAGTGTCTAGTTTATAGAGGTGGGCAGTTGATGGGGGAAGAGGAACAGGGTATTAGGAGGTGATACTATGGTGGGATTCTGGAGAGGAGGAAGTCCCATGACTCCCCCTTGCCTCCTCATCTCTTTGCCTCTGAGGTGATCTGTATCCAGTTCCCAACTCCTCCCTAAGGCTAGGGACCAGCAGAGGAAAGCGAACAATATTGGGAGCCAAGGTTGAGAAGAACAGCCATACAGAAAAGTGGGGAAGAGATGAGAGAGCAACTGGCTCTCTCTAACCACGCAGTGAGGTGAGTACCTTCAGAACTCAGCTGGGTAGCTAGGGAGCTTGGAAATACCATATTTGATTACAGGTGGGTTCCCAGTATGAGGTTTGGTGGCCAATTTAGAAAATGCCAGTAAATCAAGTGACCTTCAACCATTTTTAATATTCGTATAAATTCTTGAAAGTCTTTGCAGTGAGCAAAAAGGCTACAGCCTTAGCTGATGTGAATCATTATAGCGCCATTGAAGTTAGTAGAGGTATAGCAATTTACAGCAGCTGAGGATTTGTTCCAAATGTGCTTTATCCAACTTCGACAAAATACAAATTCCAAGCAAAACATATTGTCACCATATAGAAAAATGTCAGACTACACCCAGCAGAAATCTACATTAATTGTACTATCTTTGCCAGATCATCCAGTCAAAGCCATGAATCCAGATCTTCAAATCATCATTGCTCCATCAACTTCATTGACTTAAAGCTGATCAGCAACTTTTTGTGCTTTTATGATGGGAGAGCCAAGTAACTTGCTAGAATTCTGCTCCAGTGTTTCCAAAGGGATATAGGTTATCTTGTTACCTCTCCTTGTCTCCCGTGTGCCTGTGCGGTATCTCAAATACTGAAATATTGATCCTCCTTGAAGATGGAAAAGAAATGATTTTCAGAAAGCCTTTGACATAGTTCCTCACCAAAGGTTCTTTAGTAAAGTAAGCTGACATGGAATAAGACGGACAGTCCTCTGTGGGAAATGCTGAGTATCAGATGTTTTAGAAATGCGTACCAAGTAATGGAAAAGAACAGAACAAGAGGCGGGGCTGCGGGTAACAAGTTGAAGGACAAGGCCAGAAAACTGGCTGAACTGAGGACTAATGATATAAGCAGCACCTGAGAGTCTTTACCACCACATGATAATGGAACCCAAAGATAAGAATGATGAGAACATTGGGTGATAAACTACAGAAAAGGAATAAACAAGTGCTGTATATATATGGCTGTGGGAAGGGAAATAAAGTGCTTTTTACCAGCAACTGTTTCAGTTGTACTGTAAGCCAGCCTGCTAGCAGCAACAAATGGTGACCCCGACGTGATAGAATTCTGTGAATTTGGTACCACGGACGGAGGAAGAAATAGCAGGGACCGCCGCTGCCGGTGTCCTCCGTTCGGGTGAGGAACCGGGATGCCCAACTGAGGCGGGAGAGCTCCCACTGAAAGGTGAGCGGTGGGGAATATCTCTCATAATGGGAGCGGCAGCATCGGCAGATGAGCAGGCCGTGTTTAAGGTCTTAAGCAATCTGCTTAATAACCAGGGAGAAAAATTTTCCCCAGAAGCTCTGCAAAAATTGCTTCGGTGGGGAAAGCGACGGGGTTTCCTGGTTAATGCAAAGAATGTGTTTGACTCTTCGGTGTGGAAAACATTGGGGGAGGACATGTGGGACTCTGTGGGGGTCGAAAATAAAGAAGCTACTGCCTTGAGCCCTATCTGGCGGACTGTTCATCGAGCCGTTACCACCGCAGCGGCTCAGGCAGGGGCGCGTATTGCATTACGCGAGGCATTAGAATCATCAGCGAAAGGGGCCTTCACGGTAGGAGCGAAAGACTTGTTTGGTAAAACAATGCCTATGATTCCTTTGGCGCCGTTGGACCCCAGTGAGGTACCGTTGCCCTTGGAGGATGACGACTCAGATCGGGGCGAACCGATGGCCGTGGATCAGCGGTGTTGGGGGAATCGTCATCGGGCAATCCAAAGAACCCGTTACAAGGGGAGTCAGGATTGCCGCCCGCGGTTGTGCCATCAGCCCCTCCCCGACAAGTTCGGATTACTGACTTACCTAAAACTGGAGAGTTTGATAACTTGATGCAGGACCAGATAATTCGGTGGTTATATAAGGAAGGTATTGCAGCTCAACAGATGATGGATGAGCTGGATAGAAAGGAAAACAGACCGCAAGGATCGTCACGATCACATTTGCTGCAACAGCTTCAAGAGCACGGCATACCTGACCCCTCACGTTTGCCCCATATTTGCAGGTTGTGTGGGTATTATGATTGTACGGAGCACCTCACTCCCGAGGGAGAGTTACGACCGACAGCAGAGGAAGAATATCGCAAAATTGATGCCCCCGCTATGCAACCGGTTCGACCAAAAGTGAAACCTCTGCCACCTACGTATTCTCCAATTGGACGAGAGCAAGAAGAACAGGGGATGGGGGGGGAGGAGCGGGATCTCCTGACCCAATTAAGCGCTGGCATGGATTGATAAAGGATGCTATAATTGAAGGGGAATTTTTGGATGCCATGCCGGCTACTTTCCCGGTATCGGTATCAAGGGAGGGGGTTAAATCTTGGGTGCCATTAGACTGGAAATTGATGAGGGAGGCTCAGAAAGCTATTGTGGCTTACGGCTTGAAAAATCCGTATGTACAAGCGTTATTAGAACAAATATTCTCGGGGCAAGCGATGTGTCCCTTTGACGCCCAGAAATTTGCAGATATGTTGTTAACACCCACACAGAGATTATTATGGAAGGATTCATGGAGAAAAAAGGCTGAGCACGCGGCAATGCTTAATTTAGATAGACCCCGGGACGACCCTCTCCAGGTGGCATCAATAGACATGTTGTTGGGACAGGGGCGATTTGAAGAGCCTCAGCTACAGCACGGTTGATACCCCAGATATTACAACAGTCTCAGCTTCTAGCATTGGAGGCATTCAAAGAGCTCCCTGATTTGGGCACCCCTTCACCCCCTTATTTAAAGGTCACGCAGGGAGCGGGCGAATCTTTTGCCCTCTTTTTGGACCGCCTAAGGACGGCATTGGATAGGGCCCCTAATTTAACACCAGACGCCAGATCAGCATTGGGGGTAGATTTAGCCCTTCAAAATGCTAACCCCACGTGTAAGAAGATTTTGGTGACTTTACCAAAATCGGCCTCTCTAGTTGACATGATTGAAGCCTGCACTCGTGCCCCCTTGGTGGAGGAGGAGGATAAGGCAAAGATTCATGCACGCGCCTTGGCGGTAGCCTTGAATACCTCCAAGTCGAATTGGCGTAGAGGAAGGGAGGGGGCGTGTTATCAGTGTGGAAAGATGGGTCATTTAAAATGGGATTGCCCCAAGAAAAGAGGTCAGGCACAAAACAATGCACTTCCCTCCCCATTTCCCGGGACATGTAATCGATGTGAAAAATTCGGTCATAAAGCTACTGAGTGTCACTCCCGGTTTAAAAAAGATGGGACACCTTTGTCGGGGCCGGGAAACGCCCCGTGGAGCGCCAGCCGGCAGGGCGTGAGGACAAATAATACGCCGGCTGCTTGGACAGCCTCCGTGGGGCAACTTCCGGCAGTGCCGGAGTTGATTTGGCCACCACCGCCGACGTCTCCCTAGAGAATGATAGGGTGACGCTCGTTCCATCGGTAGCATCTGGACCGTTGGGGTATGGGTTAAGCGCATTGTTAATAGGTAGATCATCCGCCTCCTTACAGGGGCTTTTTGTGCTTCCAGGGCTAATTGATGCTGATTATAGAGGGAACATTGGGATTATGATACGAGCTATATGCCCGCCTATTACAGTAATGGCCGGAACCAAAATTGCACAATTAATACCCTTTTGTGCGAATGTTCCTGTGAAGTCATCCCAGATAAGAGGAACTGGGGGCTTCGGGTCGTCCAGTCAGGTAGACCCCACACCACTAACAACAGCATTTGTTTTGTCAGTGGGACAAGATCGTCCCACTAGATTAGTTCAATTTAAGGGCCCAGATGGTGATTCTTTCGAGCATCAGGTCCTTATCGATACTGGGGCAGATGTGACGGTGTTGCCCCTGCAGGGTTGGACGGTGACATGGCCACTTCAACCGGTAACCACACCTCTTCAGGGCATTGGCGGACAGCGTGAGCCCATGCTAAGTGAATTTTTTATTGACATTATTGATGCTGCCGATAATGCATTGAAGGGGTCAGTCCGCCCTTACCTTGTCGATACAACTATTTGGCTGTTGGGGAGGGATTTCTTGAGTCAATGGGGGGTGGTGATCAGCTCCCCCCCTTTCTAGTAGCGGCCACTGAGGAGCGGTCAACCCTGGCATTGGAATGGAAATCCGATGAGCCGATTTGGGTTGCTCAGTGGCCGCTGCCAACAGAAAAACTTGCCGCATTAACAAAACTAGTAGAGGAGCAAGTACGTCTTGACCATCTAGAACCCTCAGTTAGTCCATGGAATACACCTGTATTTACTATCCTAAAGAAATCAGGAAAATGGCGTTTGCTCCAAGATCTGCGTGCCATTAATGCTATTATGGTCGACATGGGTGCTTTACAGCCCGGTTTACCTGCCCCATCCATGCTCCCATCGGGGTGGCCATTACTAATCATTGACCTGAAGGATTGTTATTTTACTATTCCATTACACCCGAGAGACAGAGAGCGCTTTGCTTTCTCTATTCCGATGGTGAATCGTGAAGCACCTTCCGTACGGTATCAGTGGAAGGTTTTGCCCCAAGGAATGAAAAATTCCCCTACCATCTGCCAGCTCTTCGTTGCATGGGCAATACGCCCAATCCAAGTGAAATATCCCCAATGGAAAATATATCATTACATGGATGATCTTTTATTTGCGGCACCAGTAGCTTTTGAACCCATGGTTATAACACAGATCACCTCCACGTTAGCAGAAGCTGGTCTGTTTGTGGCCCCAGAAAAGGTTCAGACTAAAGCCCCTTTTTTGTATTTGGGACTTCGGGTCACTGACTGCACCGTACGCCCCCAGCAGTTGAAAATTTCTCCTCATGTTCGCACACTGTATGATGCACAGAAACTGCTAGGTGAACTGCAATGGCTTCGCCCCCTTTGTGGCATCACAAATCAGGATATAACTCCTCTTCTTCCTTTATTAGAAGGAGGAAGAGCCCCTGGAGATAAACGACAACTGTCGGTACTACAGAAGCAAGCATTACAACGAATAGGACAGAAGGTGGGGGAGGGTTATTCCGGGAGATATCGGGAAAACTTACCCTTCGTGGTAGCGGTCTTTAGCCTAGATGCAGTATTGGAAGCGCTATTATTTCAGTGGGATACAAGGGCTAAAGACCCCCTAGTCGGTTTGGAATGGATATTTCCACCGTGTAAAAATGTGCGTATGGTAACTTCCAGAATTGAAGCAGTAGCCATGCTAATAGTGCAAGCTCGGAAAAGAGTAACTGTAATGACAGGAATTGATCTGCATCAGATTTTGTTGCCATTTTCAAAAACAATGATTACGCATCTGTTGATGTATGACACTGTGTTCGCTGTTGCCCTAGCAAATTATCAGGGACAATTGAGTTGTCGTTACCCTCCCCACAGCCTATTTTCTTCCCCGTTGCAGTTGGAAAAACACCTTATGAGACAGGAGAATCCAGTGACAGGAATAACAGTATTTACCGATGCGGCGGGGCGAACAGGGAGAGCAGGGGTAGTCTGGTGGGATGGACATACTTGGGCCCATAAGAAGGTTATTAGTGAGGGGTCGGTACAGATATTAGAACTCCTAGCTATACTTTTGGCATTTGATCACTGGAACCAAGAATCACTCAACGTGATGAGCGATTCTAAATATGCCATGGGGTTAGTAAATAGGTTGGAGAGAGCTATGCTGGGAAAGGTTCATAATCCAGCATTGCAACAGATACTCTTGCGCCTCTGGCATCGACTCAATGGAAGAAGGTATCCATATTTTGTAGGCCATATAAGAAGCCATACTGGCCTGCCTGGATACTTAAGCACGGGCAACGATCAGGCGGATGCACTGGTGGGATCCGTGGTAGTACCCAATCGGTTTGAGCAAGCTCGCCTGTCTCATGGATTTTTCCATCAATCTGCGAAAGCCCTAACATGACAATTCTCTCTACCTATATCCCAGACCCGAAGTATTGTAGCCTCTTGCTCAGAATGTAATAGGTTGACACCCACCTTTCCCGCCGGGGTTAATCCCCGAGGTCTAGAGGCTTTAACATTATGGCAGTCAGATGTCACCCAATATAACCAATTCGGAAAGCAAACATACATCCATGTGTCAGTACACCTTCTCTGGAGTTATTTGGGCTACACCCCACGTGTCCATGGGCAGTAAGGAAGTGATAAAACATTGGCAGGCATGTTTTGCTGCATTAGGGGTGCCCCGATCGATAAAAACAGACAATGGAGCTGGGTATGTGTCCAGGCGCACCACAACCTTTTTGCAAATGTGGGGGATAACACACAAAACAGGAGTGCCAGGCAATTCGACAGGCCAGGCCATTATTGAGCGATCTCATGGTACTTTGAAAGGAATGTTGGATAAGCAAGCACAAACTGGACAGGATGCAGTAGTTCAGACACCAGCTGGGCGTTTAGCTAAGGCGGTATATGTCCTTAATTGGTTACAACCTAGTAGTGCGGATAATAATCATGTTCCAATGCAAAGACATCTAGGAAGTATTGGGATAGAACATGAGCAGAAGAAGCCTAAGGTGAAATGGTTTGACTATGCCTCTCAACAATGGAAGGGGCCAGCACAATTGCTAACCTGGGGACGGGGTTATGCTTGTGTCTCCCTTGATGTAGGTCCTCGGTGGATACCTGCGAAGTGTGTGCGGCCCTGGATAGAGATCCTGGGAAAAGAAACTGCTGTTCCTGTTGATAGCCCTATGGCTGTTTTGGCCGGCCTCTTCTCTCCCTACTTGAATTGATCCACGCCAGAATGTGTGGGTAACATGGGCAAATCAGACGGGGCAGTCGTCATTTTGTTTGTCAATGGCAACACCAACAGACCCTTTTAGCACATGCCTTATTGGTTACCCTAGTATAAATCTGGAAAGGTTCCGAGGTTATGTAAATAATAATACTCTTTTACAATCAAGTAATTATAATCATACTAACATTAATGATACGTGTTATAAAATGTATAATGGAGCACCAGGAGCACTATGCCCGGGAATAGCTTGGGAACTCCTACAGGGAACTATTATAAACTCATTAAACCGAACTTTGTACAATCCCCCGCAAGAGTTAACCTTATTGGGGTCCCTACCAGCTACGATTAATAATACTAATAATTATTCGATGGGTTGCATTGAGTTTGGAGGGCAATTTCCTGTATTATATTACAAGTATGGATGGAAGATGGATATGTCAATGTATCATAATATGCAAAATCTCACTCCTATGGCTTCGTTTGTGGCAGGCAATTATTGTCACGCTGGTGGGGCTAATATAGGTCTTCAACTACCACCTAAGGGAATTTGGAATAATGGGTCTGCAAAGGCCTTACCGCCGGGTACCTTCCTTATTTGCGGGAATCGTGCCTGGCAAGGTGTTCCTAGTTACCCTATAGGCGGACCATGTTATTTGGGCAGGCTTACACTTTATGCCCCTAGTCGTAGAATACTTAGTCAACAATCAAATCGTACCAAGAGGGCACTGGAAGATTTTACCCCAGATTGTAAGGATACGGTGACTTTTTGGGACACTCCTTCAAAGGTATTTGCAGCGTTTTTTGCCCCTGGTGTTGCTATTATGGAAAATGCTTTTAATTTAGAGAAATTAGTGTGTTGGAGTATTAAATAGTTTAATCTAATTTTTGAAATATTAACTGAGTTATTAATCGATGTAGATAGCATTTGCCATGCAGTTTTATACAATAGTGCTGCAATTGAATTTTTGTTATTAGCACATGGACACGGATGTGAAGATTTTGAGGGTATGTGTTGTTTTAATTTGTCAGATCATTCGCACTCTGTTCATGAATTACTTGCAAAATTAGAACAAAATATTCATAAGCTGACAAAGGAGACCAACCCTATTTGGGATTGGTTGTCGGGATTTGGATGGCCTGTTTGGATAACTTCGTTATTGCATGCCCTTTTATTAATTGGTATCTGTATTTGTATAATTTGTTTGTGTGGTCCATGTATAATTCAATGTATGCGTTGGGGAATGTCACGGATGATTCAAGCTGCTTTTAAACAAAAAGGGGGAGATGTGGGAAATGCTGAGTATCAGATGTTTTAGAAATGTGTACCAAGTAATGGAAAAGAACAGAACAAGAGGCGGGGCTGCGGGTAACAAGTTGAAGGACAAGGCCAGAAAACTTTGGCTGAACTGAGGACTAATGATATAAGCAGCACCTGAGAGTCTTTACCACCACAAGATAATGGAACCCAAAGATAAGAATGATGAGATCATTGGGTGATAAACTACAGAAAAGGAATAAACAAGTGCTGTATATATATGGCTGTGGGAAGGGAAATAAAGTGCTTTTTACCAGCAACTGTTTCAGTTGTCCTGTAAGCCAGCCTGCTAGCAGCAACAGTCCTCTCATGGATCGGTAACTTGTTAAAAGACAGGAAACAAAGGGTAGGAATAAATGGTCAGTTTTCTGAATGGAGAGAGGTAAATAGTAGTGTCCTCCAGGGGTCTGTACTGGGACCAGTCCTATTCAACATATTCATAAATGATCTGGAAAAGGGGTAAACAGTGAGGTGGCAAAATCTGAAGATCATACAAAAGTACTCAAGATAGTTAAGTCCCAAGAAGACTGCGAAGAACTACAAAAGGATCTCACAAAACTGGGTGACTGGACAACAAAATGGCAGATGAAATTCAATGGTGATAAATGCAAAGTAAGGCACATTGGAAAACATAATCCCAACTATACATATAAAATGATGGGGTGTAAATTAGCTGATACCACTCAAGAGAGAGATCTTGGAGTCATTGTGGATAGTTCTCTGAAAACCTTCACTCAATGTGGACCGACAGTCAAAAAAGCGAACAGAATGTTGGGAATCATTAAAAAGGGATAGATAATAAGACAGAAAATATCATATTCCCTCTATATAAATCCATAGTACGCCCACATCTTGAATACTGCATGCAGTTGTGGTCGCCCCATCTCAAAAAAGATATATTGGAACTGAAAAAGGTTCAGAAAAGGGCAACAAAAATGATTAGGGGTATGGAATGGCTACCGTATGAGGAGAGATTATTGAGACTAGGACTTTTCATCTTGGAAAAGAGACAATTAAGGGGGGGATATGATAGAGGTCTATAAAATCATGACAGGTGTGGAGAAAATAATTAAGGAAGTGTTATATTTTCCCCATAACACAAGAACTAGGTGTCATCAAATGAAATTAATAGGCAGCAGGTTTAAAACAAACAAAAGGAAGTATTTTTTCACACAACACAAGTCAGTCTGTGGAACTCTTTGCCAGAGGATGTTGTGAAGGCCAAGACTATAACAGGGTTCAAAAAGAACTAGATAAATTCCTTGAGGATAGGTCCATCAATGGCTATTAGCCAGAATGGGCAGGGCTGGTGTCCCTAGCCTCTGTTTGCCAGAAGCTGGGAATGGGCAACAGGGAATGGATCACTTGATGATTACCTGTTCTGTTCATTCCCTCTGGGACACCTGTCATTTTCCACTGTCAGAAGACAGGGTACTGGGCTAGACAGACCTTTGGTCTGACCCACTATGGCCTTTCTTATGTTTAATAAATGATTGATTGGACTCACAGGTGACACTGCTTTACTTTCTCAAGTAATCAATACAAAGACAGTGACATTTTCAGTAAGATAAGGTGAGATTCATGTGCCTCCATATTACTGCTACTTCTGGCTTGGAATTGTTAAAGTGAGGTAGCAGTTACGTGTGGAGAATGAAATGTCTTTTTTGTCTTGGCAGATGTAATCCTATTCACATAAAGGAATAGCTTGTACATCCTAGCTGCTTCCCGGGGTTGCCTGGGGCAGAGAGGACATCTCTCTAGGAAATAATGCAAACAATGGTATATTGACCAAACTTCTTCATGGGCTCTGGGAACCACAAGAAAAAGACCAGAGGATTCAAAGCTGGCCACTTTCCATGTGAATGTCTGCCCCTAAGAATGCACTGATAAGATTTGAAACTCTTGTACTACCATGGGCCAATCTGATTGACCCTTTTATGTGTCTGAAGTGCCAAAGAAATTAATCCCATGTGTAGCACATTTTAAATATAACTTGCTCTACCTGTTTAGAAAGTCAAATACTTTTAAAATTTCTCTTTCTCTCTCTCTCTCTCTCTCTCTCTCTTTTTTTTTTTTTTTTTTTGGTCAGGGCTCAGCAACTGTATTTGATGGAACTGAAAAGGTCTGAGCCTTTGAAACTGAAAAGGATCTAAAAATGCACTGGATTGAAGTTTTGAAGTTAAATAAAAAACAAGTGACAACTGAAAGCCGAGAAACCACGGAACAGCGGAAAGACAAGAAGGGTCTGAATAATATACAGAAAGCTAAAATGGAAGGAAAACAAAATGAAGGAAAGGGTTTCGCAGTCTAATTACATGTTGTGTGAAAAAGTAGTTCCTTTATCAGTTTTGAATTTGCCACCTTTCAACTTTGTTAAATGTCCCCTTGTTCTTGTGTTATGAGACAGGGAGAACAGAAGCTCCTGACTTCTTTATATAGTGTTGTAGCCATGTGGGTTCCAGGATATGAGAGAAGACAAGGTAGGAGAGGTAAAAAAAAATTATTGGATCCACTTCTGTTGGTGAAATCAACTAACTTTTGAGCTTCACAGAGCTCTTCCTCAGGTTTGGAAGAGATAATCAGAGTGTCTAAGCTAAACACAAGTTGGGACAGACTGATAAACGTAAGGCATTCACATATACTATAGGTTTCAGAATAGCAGCCGTGTTAATCTGTATCTGCAAAAAGAAAAGGAGTACTTGTGGCACCTTAGAGACTAGCAAATTTATTTGAGCATAAGCTTTTGTGAGCTACAGCTCACTTCATCGGATGCATTCAGTGGAAAATACAGTGGGGAGATTTATATACACAGAGAACATGAAACAATGGGTGTTACCACACACACTATAAGGAGCGTGGTCAGGTAAGGTGAGCTATTACCACCAGGAGAGCGGGGGGGGGGGGCGGGAAATAACCTTTTGTAGTGATAATCAAGGTGGGCCATTTCCAGCAGTTGACAAGAACGTCTGAGGAACAGTGCGGGGAGTGGGAGGGAATAAACATGGGGAAACAGTTTTACTTTGTGTAATGACCCATCCACTCCCAGTCTTTATTCAAGCCGAAGTTAATTGTATCCAGTTTGCAAATTAATTCCAATTCAGCAGTCTCTCGTTGGAGTCTGCACATCTACCAATGTGATATATGCCATCATGTGCCAGCAATGCCCCTCTGCCATGTACGTTGGCCAACCTAGACAGTCTCTACGTAAACGAATAAATGGACACAAATCAGATGTAAAGAATTTATAACGTTCAAAAACCAGTCAGAGAACACATCAATCTCTTTGGTCACTCGATTACAGACCTAAAAGTGGCAATTCTTCAACAAAAAAACTTCAAAAACAGACTCCAACAAGAGACTGCTGAATTGGAATTAATTTGCAAACTGGATACAATTAATTTAGGTTTGAATAAAGACTGGGAGTGGATGGATCGTTACACAAAGTAAAACAATTTCCCCATATTTATTCCTTTTCTCCACGCCCCACTGTTCCTCAGATGTTCTTATCAACTGCTGGAAATGGCCCACCTTGATTATCACTACAAAAGGTCCCCCCCCCGGTCTCCTGCTGGTAATAGCTCACCTTACCTGATCACACTTGTTACAGTGTGTATGGTAACACACATTGTTTCATGTTCTCTGTGTATATAAATATCCCCACTATATTTTCCACTGATGCATCCGATGAAGTGAGCTGTAGCTCATGAAAGCTTATGCTCAAATAAATTTGTTAGTCTCTAAGGTGCCATAAGTCCTCCTTTTCATTTTATGTATTTAAGTTTCCAGGCTTGGTTTTTTAAGTTTCCTTTGATGACAAAGACTGAGAGGTCAGATATGGAGTTATGGCTTTGTGAAAAGTGTTCACCCGCAAGTCATAGGGTGGTTCTATCTTTTGTTATTTTTCTGTGTGAGTTCATTTGATAGTGTAGTGACTGTCTGGTTTCACCCCCATAGTTGTTATTGGGTTATTTGATGTACTGGATGAGGTACACCACATGTTGTGATTGGCATGTGTAGGATCCATGAATCTTGAAAGGTGTGAAGTTTCTGGAGGAAATCAGTAGTGTCTTGGAGGAAGCTGGCCCTTTGTGTATTGAGCGGTTTCAAGATGGTTTCTATGATTCCTAATATTCTTTCAGTAAGAGTGCCACGGCCAGTATGATGGGTCTGCCTGGGTTTCCTTGGTTTTTCGTCAGAGAATGCTGGTTTGTCAAAACCAAAACTGCTCTTGGAAAAGGGTCAGTTTAGATGAATCTCCTGAAATAATTTTGAAAAATGTTTCAAAGTTGTCCCATTTTGCATTTTGACATTTTCAAATGAAAAAAATTTTTTTTTCAGTTTGAAATACTTTTGTGTTTAGAAATTTTAGTTAATTTATATTTTTAAAGGTTAAAAGAATTCAAAAGATTGAAATCCAAACAAATGTTTCAAAATTATTGAAAGGAAACATTTTGACTGACCTAATCCAAAATTTATTCCAGCTTGTTCTCATCTCATCTTAAAGTGTAACTGTAATATGCAGGGCAGCAACTTGGGTGTCTGCTCATACTTTTTCAGAACACTATTATGCAATTACATCAGACTCAGCTTCTGATGCCAACTTCAGCTCCATTGTAAAGTCATCAGTAATAGTTTGGCTCCAAAGCACCAGCCCTTCATCAGGGATACTACTGTAGACTCACCTATACTGGAGCACCCATAGGGACACACATTGAGGAAGAAGAGGGAGTTACTCACTTTGTCAGTAACAATGGTTCTTAGAGATGTTTATCCCTATGGTTGCTCCACAACTTGCCCTTCTCTCCTCTACTTCGGAGTTCTCAATACAGGACTCTGTGTAGAGAAGGAACTGAGGGTGGTTTGCCTGTGCAATGCTAGATATCCTTGAGGCAAAGGGAGAGCTCACGTGCAGGCCGAACAGACAATGCTATCTAAAATCTCCTATCAGAGGTGCAGGGACGCAGACATAACTACAATGGAGTACTCATAGGGACACACACCTCAAAGAACCATCGTTACTGCACAAGGTGAGTAACTTCCTCTTTGCACCCGCAGCATGCACATGGAGGGACGGGGGGTATTACAACGCAGCACATTGATGAGCACTGCTATTCATACCCCTGTAGTATGAACTGCAGAGCAGTGTAGACATAGTCTTAAATTGTACTATAAAACTGCACTGGAATTAGTTGGTATTGTATACAAAGCCATGATTCTCTCCCCCAAGTTGCATGGATGCAACTCCAGTTGACTCCAGTGGACCCACAAAGGGGAGAATTAGGCCCGCAGAGTCTATGCGTATGGAGTATATATGGCATAACCTTTCCTCCAAAGTGTAACTGTAATTTTAGGCATCCCTTAGATAAATTGTTTTTCTGATTAAATGATTCCACAAATTATGGCATTTGAAATTCTTTATGAAGATGATACTAGGATGCATAGTGCAAGACATTCAAACTATCCTACAATGTGAAGCATGAAACCTCAACCCAGATGAACTACCTTTTGGGGTCAAAGTAAAATGACAATTATCATAAATATAAAGGGAAGGGTAAACACCTTTAAAATCCCTCCTGGCCAGATGGAAAATCCTTTTACCTGTAAAGGGTTAAGAAGCTAGGATTACCTTGCTGGCACCTGACCACAATGACCAATGAGAAGACAAGATACTTTCAAAGTTGGAGGAAAGGAGAAACAAAGGATCTGTCTGTCCCTGTGTTGCTTTTGCCGGGGACAGAACAGGAATGGAGTCTTAGAACTTAGTAAGTAATCTAGCTAGATATGCATTAGATTATGATTTCTTTAAATGGCTGAGAAATTAAACTATGCTGAATAGAGTGAATATTCTTGTCTTTGTGTCTTTCTTGTAACTTAAGGTTTTGCCTAGAGAGATTCTCTATGTTTTGAATCTAATTATCCTGTAAGGTATTTATCATCCTGATTTTACAGAGGTGCTTCTTTTTACCTTTTCTTATATTAAAATTCTGCTTGTAAGAAATTGAATGCTTTTTTCATTGTTCTTAAGATCCAAGGGTTTGGTTCTGTGGTCACCTATGCAAATTGGTGAGGATTTTTATCAAGCCTTCCCCAGGCAGGGGGGTGCAAGGTTTTGGTGAGGATTTTTGGGGGAAAGAAGTTTCCAAACAACTCTTTCTCAAAAAATAAACCCAGACATTTGGTGGTGGCAGTGGAAGTCCAAGGGCAAAGGGTAAAATAGTTTGTACCTTGGGGAAGTTTTAACCTAAGCTGGTAAAAGTAAGCTTAGGAGGTTTTCATGCAGGTCCCCATATCTGTACCCTAGAGTTCAGAGTGGGGAAGGAACCTTGACAACAATGTATCCCTTGTTTTTATTAGTGTATATGCCATCATTTTTCATCACACAATCATTCCTTACAAATTACCACAGGCCTCTGGCTGTCTTAATGGAAAATTTGCTAAAACCAAAATTACTATAAAATAAGGCGCAATGAATACTGAAAGAAATCCAAAAGCCAGATAGTACAATGACTGCATTCTATTCCCATAATATATAATAATCAAACGTCCAACCACAAACACGAATATATATCCTTGGGAGATGAACAGATGGAATTTTAGACTCTGACAGTTATTGGGCAGAACTCATAAGCATAAATTCCACTGATTTAGGCATTTTGAAAATCCGATCATGTGCTTTTAGGGTCAAGTTTTCACACAAGCTCAGCTCACAACACCTCTCTGTAGTGAGGCCGAGTGGCCTCCCTCCCAGCAGGAGATCGAAGGACCATTACACTCCCCTTGGAGGGCAGAGCCTAGATCGCCCCGCCCCCTCACCGGAAGTATCGGGGTGTGGCTGGAAGTATAAAAGGCAGGCCCGGCCGCATAGTTGGGGCAGAGCCTGTGGAGGAGAAGGAAGCTCTGCGTGTTCTGCAGCATCCCAGAGAGGAACCTACGCCTGGCTGTTCCTGATCCCCAGATGCCAATGAGGGCTGGCCCGGAGTGCCTGCCACTGTATATCCCAAGGAGCCGGAAGAGGCCTGGAGGCCACAGGTACCAAACCCTGGGGAGGCAGGAAGTGGCCCAGAGGCAGCCATGGAGCAGCTGGCTGCAGAGCCAGGGTGGGGCCATGCAGGGGCAGCCAATCCTGGCACTGCCAGAGCCCTGGGTTGGGACAGGGTGGAGTAGGGTGGGCCCATGTCCCCCTGCCACCTTACCCCACTCCCTACACTGTGCAGGGAAACTCTAGCTCTGAAGAAGGAGCCTCCCTTACCAGCGCCCTTATAGACTGTTGCTTTGCTGGCTGCCTGAGTCCCGCCCAGGCTAAAGCCAGCCTTAAGACTGTTTATTTGCTGGCAGCCTGAGCCTCCTTAAACCCAGGCCCCCGCCCACTGTTAGACTGTTTGTTGCTGGGTGCCTGAGCCTCCTCAAGCCCACGCCCCAGCTCAGGTATAGACTCTGTTTAAGAGCTGGCAGATTGAGCCACCCAAACCCAGGCTAAAGCCTGACTGTGACTGTTGGTCGCCCAGCCCTATTGCGGGCTCTTGACTGACCTGTGCATTCTGGTTCTGGCCAGATGGGACCAGACTGAGTGGCCTCCCTCCCCATGGGAGAGAGAGGGACCATTACACTCTCACTTTGGTTATGTATTGTCTTCGCTACAGAGTTCTCGGTCTCTTAGCCAAATATTGTCCAATAAGCCCCTTCCCCTCCACATACAAAAAATTCTCACCTGAGTTTAGTGGTGCTTTAAACTTGGGCTAGCTGGTACGGCTGAGGGTATGGCTTAGAACCCAGGCCCAGGTTCTGCTTTCATACGCGTTGTGCAGTGAAGACACAGGCTAAATCACTCGAGTGCTGATATTCCTCCAATAGCTTCCCACAATTCCCCTTGTGTGCACAGAAATTTCTTCCACAGATCAATGGGAAAGTATTATAGAGCTGATCAGCTTATTACAGGACAAAGAATGTGGGATTTTCCCCAGAAATCTTAGCGCACACATCGGTAGTGCAGCAAAGGTGAGGGCACAGTTTAAAAAGGCAGGGCTTTGCAGTGTGGCTGCTCACACCCTGGGTAGGCTAATCTGGGTACTTAGTTTGGTGCCAATCAGCTGAGTTAACTCTCCAGCGAAGACATTCCCCTAGGTGCATTGGTTTTTCAACAGCCAGCAGCTCCTGTTGATTGTTTCTGTAGTTAAAGTTATGCTGTCAGTCTTCTCTCTGAAAGCTTCTTATCTATTGTTGTTACCAGTAACACCCAAGGACACTCTAATTGAGAGAGATTAGAGAGAGAGATTTTCCTCTTTTTTTCCTTCTATTTGTTTCTTTTCTACCTTTGACAGCACTTTGAGTCAGTCACTTTCACTGTTTACTCTGAATAGTTCAGTTTGTAAGTTAGTTTCTTCTGATATTTGTGTGGGTGTTTTATAGGTGACCAGGGATTTTGGTTTCAAAAGTGACCAGGGATTATGGTTGCCGAAATTGAGACACTTTGAAGGGCATCAATTATCAGAGAGAGAGCCTGTCATTTTCTGAAAAACAGGCTCTTTTAAAGCATGTCAGTTTAGGCACCCAAAATTACTGTCACTTGTGAAAATTGTGGCCTTGAAAATATCAGAAAAAAAGAGGTTGTAAACCCACAAAATATGGCAGAGCGACTTGGAATAAGCAAGAAGTACCTGAAGCTATTTTCAAATCATAAAAATCAACTAAAAATTTTTTAAAAATCAACTAAATTTCTTGTTGACGGTATCTCTTTAAATAAGTATGGTAGGAATGCACAATCAGGGTATTATCAGGCACAAGAGCTGATGGAAAAGTGCGTCAGCACAGCTCAAAATCATAATGTATCTCCGGGAATGCTTGATAATTAAAAAATGCATCTTAAAATGAAAAGTAGTATTTACATTTAAAATTTATTTGTTGGGAATGTTAGATTTTGTTCAACTATTGCAGATTGGAGCATGAATTACCTCAAAACATATGGTGTTTTCAGCTTCACCCTTCTCCCTTCTTTTAGTCTCTCTGAAGTCCCATTTAAGACTTCATGGACTTTACAGTTAACCCAAGTTGAGTCTTAAGTGCAAATGGGTCAAATTTTGGCTGCCAGGTAGAGTAGAACATAAACATTTTGATCTCAAACCAGGCAAAATTCCGTGGTTTCAGATGATATTTAATCTGATTTTTCAAACTCATTTGAAGTCAGAATTTAGAAGATATTAACTATAAAGAAAGAAAGGTTTCAACCCCAAATCATATATTTCTCATAGTCTGCTTAGGACTTTTAGCCCTGGCATTATGCCACCCTTAGTCTTAAATAGGAATGTCCCTGTGAATCAGTGTTGTTGTAGCTGTGTCGGCCCCAGGATATTAGATTAGGTGGGTGAGGTAATATCTTTTACTGGACCAACTTCTGTTGGAGAGAGAGGCAAGTTTTTGAGCTACACGGAGAAGAAGAGCTGTGTGTAAGCTTGAAAGCCAGGCTCTCTCACCAAAAGAAGTTGGTCCAATAAAAGATATTACCTCAGACACCTTGTCTGTCCTGTAAATCAGGGAAGTTAAGGATGATCTTGGGCAATAGACTTTCCAAAGCATTGTGTGATATCAATCCTGGAGAGCATTCTGCTTTTAAATCACTAGAGTGTCCCTCTAATAAGAACAAGTGTTGAGGATATAAGGAGAGAGTAAACTACTGCCTTTTCAATATTATTAATATACAGCATATTGCATGATTAGAACGATAGCAAAAACACTGATAACAACCCTCAGCTGTAAATACTGACTGGAGTCTTGAGTAGCTTGTAAAGGATATCTGCCACAAGGGAATCCTATGGATGGTAAGAGCTGCCTTACCTACTGCAATGAAAACTGCTACAGAGGAATTCGGAGGAGGGATACAAACTGAAAAGTGTACAATGAAATATTTTAAATGTGTCTGGTAAAACCTAATACGCCTCATTTCGCTCTTGCTTCTACATGCCTGGATGTATCATGCTGTGACTTGCCTTAACAAACTGCTCTATTGTGATGTTTTATATTGCATTGGGTTGCATTTTGTGCTCTGTTTAACACAACTAAAATAATAGAGGATTTTCTTACACAAATAATTGAATAAAATAGCATTTATGTAAAGAAAATATCCCTTGTAGAATTATAGATTAGAAGTCTGTGTATGGTAATGACACAATGTATTACCATAATTATTATAAAACAATACACAATGGCATGTTAAAGCTACTGTAAAAGTATATGATGAGCCCCTAAGAGTAGAGGGGCCAGAAGATACCACTCCAGGAAGCTGGAATGAACAAAGAACCAAGAAATGGCCTTGTAGCGGAAGAGAAGAAGCAGCCCCAGGGAATTAGTAGTTGAATGGGGAGGGGAACCCCAGGACACTGCCTCTTTAAGGGCATGGGACCAGGAGCCCTGTAATTTGCGTGGGGCAGGTATTCCTCTTAGTCGGGTGGAGCTCTCCAAAGGAAGACAGTGTAGAGAAAACCTTCTCTCTCAGAAGAAGGGAGATGCTGGTTGAAGAAGAAAGTTAGAATCAGAAGAACTGGAGCAGCACGGTACGTGGGTCAAAAATATGCATGAGCATAACGCCATACAAATGTGCTTGGAGGATAAATGTTTTTATCTTGTTAAGGAAAATGAATTAATGCAAATGTGAATACAAAAGGTTATAAACATTAATGGTAATTCCATTTCAAAGCTACTTAGAGACAGAAAATATTACATAGCTGTTATAACACTGTAAATTATGTCTGATTTGAACTTCATTTTAAACTGCATAGTGAATGAATTTCCAGCTAAATACAAAAGCTTAAAAGAGAATTCCGCACACAGGAGACAGCAGGCTGACAATATATGATCTCACTGAAGCCTGAGTGTGCATAGACCAGCACAGTTAATCAAAAACTCCACTCATCTGCCAGCTCTTTATGCATTCATCAAAGCTCAGCAGAGAGTTATCAGCATAGAAGATTCATACATCAAGGCTTCAGCTCAGGCTTTCTTGACATTTCAAGCAGATTAGTGTGTGACAGATTTCTGTAGCCCATTAAGCATACCAAAGTGAATTTACAATGGAGATGACAAGAAAATTCTTGGCATCTGGTATCATGTCCATTTGTATAATCAAAGCCAACAAGGCTGCCATAAAGGTTATGGAAGTCAGACAGTTTTAGGAGAAATGTTTTGATTTAGAACGTGACAGAACAAGTTCTCAATGAAACACACAGCACTACCTCGCAATCCTCTTAGATACAAAAATAAAATAAAATAACATGAAATGTAAGTTGCCTTAAAAATAATCACACATTGCTAGTGCAAATGGACAAAGGTGAGAACTTGTTCACAAATGGCTCTCTAAAACATTCTCTCCATCCCATCAAGGTAGCCTGAAATGAGTCACTAAATATATATCCCAGCTCTTTGAAAGAATTAACACAATCATTAAAGATCCCTTGTTCTTCACATAAAACAGCATCTATGAAGTTGTGGTGAGCAACTTGTGGCTCGTGGGCTGCATGAGGCTCATCAGGGTAATCCACTGGCAGGCAACGAGACAGTGTTTACGTTGACCGTTCACAGGCAGGTCCACCTGCAGCTCCCAGCGACTGTGGTTTGCCGTTCCTGGCCAATGGGAGCTGTGGGAAGCGGCTTAGGCCAGAGGTTGCCCACCACTGCTATGAAGTATGAAGGTATGCAAATCCGGAAGCCAGTGCATTCAGCAGTAAAGGGCCTAGTGGACTCATGATCAGGCACACTGGCTATGCACAAGGCCAGTTGTTCTTTGTGGCTGGTAGGCCCTGTGGGGCTGGAGTGTGAGAAAGGGTTCTACTCCCTCCCCATTCTTAATTGTCAGCTGCCAGAAAAGGGGGATGCATTTCGTTCCTCCTCCAGCAACACCATTAAAATCCACATCCCATTTGTTTAGCTCCTTTGTGCATGAACCGAGGGTCTATGTCTGTAAAGAGCCTAGCACATTTTAGGATTCTATATAATTCATAGAATCAAGGAATTGTGGGACTGGAAGGGACTTCAAGAGGTCATCTAGTCTAGTCCCCTGCACTCAAGGCAGGACTAAGTATTATCTAGAAGACCATTCCTGACAGTTGTTTGTCTAACCTTCTCTTAAAAATCTCCAATGATGGAGATTCCACAACCTCCCTAGGCAATTTATTCCAGTGCTTAACCACTCTGACAGGAAGATTTTCCTAATGTCCAACCTAAAGCGCCCTTGCTGCAATTTAAGTCTATTGCTTCTTGTCCTATCCAATGAGGTTAAGGAGAACAATTTTTCTTCTTCCTTCTTGAAACATGCTTTTACGTATTTGAAAACTGTTACCATGTGTCCTCTCGGTCTTCTCTTCTACAGACTAAACAAACCCATTTTTTCAGTTTTCCCTCACAGGTCATGTTTTCTACACTTTTAATCATTTTTGTTGCTCTTCTTTGTACTTTCTCCAATTTGTCCACATCCTTCCTGAAATGTGGTACCCAGAACTGGACAGAATACTCCAGCTGAGGCCTAATCAGCACGGAGTAGAGTGGAAGAATTACTTCTCGTGTCTTGCTTATAACACTCCTGCTAATATATCCAAGAATGATGTTTGTTTCTGGGTTTTTTTTAACAGTGTTACACTGTTGACTCTCATTTAGCTTGTGGAAAGTGAGCATAGTGGATCACAGTATTCCTTCCTAGGCAGTCATTTCCCATTTTCTATGTGTGCAACTGATTGTGTCTTCCTAAGTGGAGTACTTTGCATTTGTCCTTATTGAATTTCATTCCATTTACTTCAGACCATTTCTCCAGTTTGTCGAGATCATTTTGAATGTTAATCCTATCCTCCAAAGCACTTGCAACACCTCCCAGCTTGGTATCATCCAGACTTCATACAAAGTAGGGCTGGTCCACGCTACAAAGTTAGGTCGACCTAACTACATTGTTCAGGGCTTGAAAAAATGCATGCCCAGTACGATGTAAAAAGAAAAGGAGTACTTGTGGCACCTTAGAGACTAACAAATTTATTTGAGCATAAGCTTTCGTGAGCTACAGCTCACTTCATCGGATGCATTTGGTGGATGCATTTTCCACCAAATGCATCTGATGAAGTGAGCTGTAGCTCACGAAAGCTTATGCTCAAATAAATTTGTTAGTCTCTAAGGTGCCACAAGTACTCCTTTTCTTTTTGCAAATACAGACTAACACGGCTGCTACTCTGAAACCTGTCAGTACGATGTAGTTAAGCCGAGCTAAACCGTGGTATAGACATCACTAGGTAGATGGAAGAATTCTTTCTTTGACCTAGCTACTTCCTCTCAGAGTGGTGGAATTACTACAGCGATGGAAAAACTGCTCTGTAACTATAGTAAGTGTCTTACACAACCATTCTAGAGTGGCACAGAGCAAAATTCTCAGGGTATGTCTATACTAGAAATGCTACAGTGGCATAACTGTAGCACCATAGCTGTGCTGCTGTAGTGTAGACACTACAGTGATGGAAGGAGTTCTTCTTTCAGTGCAGTACATCCACCTCTCTGAGAGGCAGTAATTAGGTCAGTGGAAAAACTCTTGAATTCTGTGATAATCCCTCTATTGCTCCAGCAGGACAGGGGATAGGATAGAAACAGGGCCCCTATGTTTTTTAGTGATGTTGGAGTCTCTGTGTTCCTTCCCCATTTACCTAAGAAGCAGGGATCTTTATCACAATAGGCCCTTTTTTTCTTCCTATTCTTCTTCAGTGGATCTTTGCTGAACTGTGGTTCAGAGCTGTCAATCAGGTATGTGATTTTGAGGTTCATGTTCCCTTTAAATCTATTCCTGTCTGATTATTAGTCACCAGAAAGGCAAGGAAATGGAATCTGCCATCACTCCTGGGACATGACACAAGGAAATGATCATGCATGATGTCTCCCTGACATCATCTTCAAGGGACCAGATGTTTTACAGGATAACTGGGAGGAGGGGTAGAGTCTTTGCTCTCATTGTGGTAATAAGAGATTGTCATAAAAATAAAGGGAAGGGTAAACACCTTTAAAATCCCTCCTGGCCAGAGGAAAAACCCTTTCACCTGTAAAGGGTTAAGAAGCTAGGATAACTTCACTGGCACCTGACCACAGTGACCAATGAGGAGACAAGATATTTTCAAAGCTGGAGGGGGGGGGAGAAACAAAGGGTCTGTGTCTGTCTGTCTGATGCTTTTGCCGGGGACAGAACAGGAATGGAGTCCTAGAACTTAGTAAGTAATCTAGCTAGATATGCGTTAGATTATGATTTCTTTAAATGGCTGAGAAAATTAAGCTGTGCTGAATAGAATGGATATTCCTGTCTTTGTGTCTTTTTGTAACTTAAGGTTTTGCCTAGAGGGATTCTCTATGTTTTGAATCTAATTACCCTGTAAGGTATTTACCATCCTGATTTTACAGAGGTGATTCTTTTTACTGTTTCTTTTATAAAAATTCTTCTTGTAAGAAATTGAATGCTTTTGTTTCATTGTTCTTAAGATCCAAGGGTTTGGTTCTGTGGTCACCTATGCAAATTGGTGAGGATTTTTATCAAGCCTTCCCCTGGCAGGAGGTGCAAGGTTTTGGTGAGGATTTTGGGGGGAAAGACGTTTCCAAACAATGCTTTCCCAGTAACCAGTCAAATGTTTGGTGGTGGCAGTGGAAGTCCAAGGGCAACAGGTAAAATAGTTTGTACCTTGGGGAAGTTTTAACCTAGCTGGTAAAAGTAAGCTTAGGAGGTTTTCAACCAGGTCCCCACATCTGTACCCTAGAGTTCAGAGTGGGGAAGGAACCTTGACATGGTGGCAGAGTGGTGGGATTAACTTGAAATCATTTTGAGATCAATTTGAGATTGTTTGAACCAGAAACACAGATTTTAAAAGGGATTTTTTTTTCCTTTGGGCTGCTGGAAAGCAGGTTTCCAACTGGAAGTAGTTGGAGTCTTTCTCTCTGCTTTGGGGCCAGAGCAGAGACAAAAGGGAATTGTCTTTTGTGAGCTCGAGTTTTCTCTACCTAAAGGCAGGATAGTTAATATCCTGCAGGTAAATTCACAAGTCTTCACAGACCTGAAGTTTTTTTTTTCCCCTAAGAGCAACTAGAGGGGTTTTCTGCCTATTTGGCTGGAGCCAAAGGTGTTAGGGTTTTTTTTTGGATTTTTCTGTAGGCTGACAATCACTATCAGAGAATATAGGTATCCTATTACAGCACAGCAAAATTTTACAAGCCAAGTTTTGTTTGTTTTATTTCTAACTCTCAGGTGCAAAGTTAGTAGAAAACAGAGAGGTAAAGATGACAGAAACCAAGACACTACACAAATTGGAGTTAGCCAGAATGGAGGCAGCGAAAGAGGCAGAACAACACTGAGAGGCTGCTCACAGGAGAGAAACGGAGGCAAAGGACAAAGAAAGGGAGGCACAGGCCAAAGAACTGGAGGAGAAGAAAAAAGAGAGGAAGTATGTGAAGGAGGAGAAGAAAAAAGAGAGGAAGTATGTGAAGGAGGAGAAGAAAAAAGAGAGGAAGCATGCACTGGAGATGGAAAAGACAATGGCTTAGCAGAATATACCAACAAACCCTAGCAATCCTTTTCCAGGTACCACTTCCCATCCCAGAAAGTTCCGCACCTACAAGGCAGGCGATGATACTGAGGCCTTCTTAGAAAACTTCGAAAGGGCCTGCCTTGGGTACAGCATCTCTACAGACCAATACATGGTAGAACTGAGGCCACAGCTCAGTGGAACCTTAGCTGAGGTGTTTCAGAGTAGCAGCCGTGTTAGTCTGTATTCGCAAAAAGAAAAGGAGTACTTGTGGCACCTTAGAGACTAACAAATTTATTTGAGCATAAGCTTTCGTGAGCTACAGCATATGCATCCGATGAAGTGAGCTGTAGCTCACGGAAGCTTATGCTCTAATAAATTTGTTAGTCTCTAAGGTGCCACAAGTACTCCTTTTCCTTTAGCTGAGGTGGCGGCTGAAATGCCTAAGGAACACATGAACAAGTATGAACTGTTTAAAACCAAGGCGAGAGTCAGAATGGGGCTAACATCTGAGCATTCTCGTTGGTGGTTCAGAGCCCTAAGGTGGAAACCAGACGTGTCATTTACCGACATGCCTACCACATTGTGAAACACTGGGATGCCTGGATATCAGGAGCAAGTGTTAAATCTCCAGCAGATTTGCCCTTCCTAATGCAAATGGAACAGTTCTTAAAGGGTGTTCCTGAGGAAATAGAAATCCTAGATGGGAAGGCCAAAACTGTAATCGAGGCAGGGGAGATTGGAGCCAAATGGGTGGAGGTGGCAGAAAAGAAAAAAACTGGTCGCAGTTGGAGCAGATACCAGAAGGGACAACCTCAGACCACCCCCTACTATTGGGGGCCGCCCAAGGCCCCTCCAACCCCCAAAGGAACCCTCCAACCAGCTTATCATCTCGCCACACTGTTCTCCAGCAACCCACCTCGCCCCAGTGACCCGTCAGCTGGACGACGTTTTAAATGTAATGAGCCGGGGCATTTGAAGGCCAACTGCCCCAAGAATCCCAACAGATTACAGTTCATTGCACCAGAATCACACCAGAGGTCCTCAGGCCTGGATACCTCCCAGATACCCTTGGAGCGGAGGGAAACTGTGAGTATGGGTGGGAAGAAGGTCACCGCATGGAGGGACACCAGAGCACAGATGTCGGCTATCCATGCTTCCTTAGTGGACCCCAATTTAATCAACCCAGAGATCCAAGTGACAATTCAACCCTTCAAGTCCAACTCTTTCAATTTGCCTACAGCCAAGTTTCCTGTCCAGTACAAGGGCTGGTCAGGAATGTGGACTTTTGCAGTCTAGAATTATCCCATCCCAATGCTGTTGGGGGAAGACTTGGCCAATCATGTGAAGTCAGCCAAGAGGGTGGGAATGGTCACCTGCAGCCAGACTAAACCAGCCGTCACGCCTAGCGCTGTTCTGGAAACTTCTACCAGGACCCAGTCAGAGGTGATGGACCCAGACCCCAGGCCAATGTGTGCAACATCAGTAGTGGATCCAGTCCCAGAGACCCAGACAGAGACAGTCCCAGAAGCAGAACCTGTGGAACAACCAGCACCAGACCCATTGCGAGCACTGAATCCAGTACTTGCAACCCCAAAACCAGAGGGCCGTACCGAACCTGAACCAGCAGCAGCTGATAACCCTACACAAGAGGCTCAGCTGGAGCCTGAACCCCAACATAGTGCACCAGTGGAGAGCGGTTCACAGTCAACGGAAACAGCCCCATCCCCTACATCGCTTCCAGAGGGACCAAGCCTACGTCCACAATCCAATGAGGATTAGTCTCCAGCATCAAGGGAACAGTTCCAGGCTGAACAGGAAGTGGATGAAAACCTCCAGAGAGCTTGGATGGTGGCACGGAGCAACCCACCGCCTCTCAGCTCTTCTAATTGATCCAGGTTTGTTGTAGAAAGAGGACTTTTGTACAGACTGGCATCCTCAAACTGTTGGTAGTTCCAACTAAGTACCGGGTCAAGCTCTTGAGCTTAGCCCACGATCATCCTAGTGGCCATGCTGGGGTGAACAGGACCAAAGACCGGTTGGGGAAGTCATTCCAATGGGAGGGAATGGGGCAAGGATGTTTCTACCTATGTCCGGTCTTGTGAGGTATGCCAAAAAGTGGGAAAACCCCAAGACCAGGTCAAAGCCCCGCTCCAGCTGCTCCCCATCATTGAAGTTCCATTTCAGCAAGTAGCTGTCGATATTCTGGGTCCTTTTCCGAAAAAGACACCCAGAGGAAAGCAGTACATACTGACTTTCATGGATTTTGCCACCCGATGGCCGGAAGCAGTAGCTCTAAGCAACACCAGGGCTAAAAGTGTGTGCCAGGCACTAGCAGACATTTTTGCCAGGGTAGGTTGGCCCTCCGACATCCTCACAGATGCAGGAACTAATTTCCTGGCAGGAACTATGGAAAGCCTTTGGGAAGCTCATGGGGTAAATCACTTGGTTGCCACTCCTTACCACCATCAAACAAATGTCATGGTGGAGAAGTTTAATGGAACTTTGGGGGCCATGGTAAGTAAATTGATAAATGAGCACTCAAATGATTGGGACCTAGTGTTGCAACAGTTGTTCTTTGCCTACACAGCTGTACCACATCCTAGTTTAGGGTTTTCACCATTTGAACTTGTATATGGCCGCAAGGTTAAGGGGCCATTACAGTTGGTGAAGCAGCAATGGGAGGGATTTACACCTTCTCCAGGAACTAACATTCTGGACTTTGTAACCAACCTACAAAACACCCTCCGAACCTCTCTAGCCCTTGCTAAAGAAAACCTACAGGATGCTCAAAAAGAGCAAAAACCCTGGTATGATAAACATGCCAGAGAGTGTTCCTTCAAAGTAGGAGACCAGTTCATAGTCTTAAAAGCGCTCCAGGCCCATAAAATGGAAGCGTCATGGGAAGGGCCATTCATGGTCCAGGAGTGCCTGGCAGCTGTTAATTATCTCATAGCATTCCCCACCTCCAACTGAAAGCCTAGGGTATATCATATTAATTCTCTAAAGCCCTTTTATTCCAGAGAATTAAAAGTTTGTCAGTTTACAGCCCAGGGAGGAGATGATGCTGAGTTGCCTGAAGGTGTCTACTATGAAGGGAAAAGTGCTGGTGGCGTGGAAGAGCTGAACCTCTCCATGACCCTTGGGCGTATGCAGCGACAGCAGATCCAGGAGCTGTGCACTAGCTATGCGCCGATGTTCTCGGCCACCCAGGACTGACTGAACGGGCATACCACTCCATTGACCCAGGTAATACTCACCCAATTAAAGTCCAACCTTGTCTCCATCTCTGGCAGGAAAATGGAGGACTTTGTTTCTTACAGTGACTAATCAGTTTGTTCACACACTTCTGGATGTTTTCAAATAACTTTGCCACCCTTTGGTGTGAGCTTGACTATGAGAAGAGAAAAACAGATACATGGCAAAAAGCCCTGACAACTTTGGACCCTCATGCTCTTCTGTTTCCTCCTGTGAAAAGGATCACTCTTCAGTGGTAAGCATTAATTGTTCTAAAACCCATTATGAGTAAGACAAAAACATCTCTGCTATTCTAGAAAGATTTTCAGGCATCTGGTATACAGTGGTTATCATGCAGTGGTGTCTGAGGCCACTACAGTTTTCTCCTCTATTTAGAATATGAGATGGTGGGGGTAACTGTGTGCTGTCTTGTGTGGTGTCTTGTGTGTTGTTACAGTTATGGGACCAGCTGCACCTCTGCCCCCTTTTTGGTGTCTCTGAAAGCACCCACCTCAGGTGTTCAGCATCTTACCCCTACTTATCTCAGGGTCGGATCTCATGATTCCTTCACTCTTAGACTGGGACTCATGGACACTATCTCTCTATCTTAAGATTTTTTTTTTTATGCTGCCCATCACTATAGTATCTGAGAATCTTCCATGGAAAATAGATAGCAATAGCAAAGTCCCACATGTAGTTCATGGTTAAAAAATACACCTTAATTGGCCATGAAGAGAAGGCCTCAGTCTAGTTCTCTCTGAACCTCCCTGTTCATACTGGTTTAGGTGCTGTCCAAGGAGAGACTTTAAGGCTCCTTGCTCTGGCATTGTCTTTTAATGATCTGTATGTGTAAGCTTTTAGGTGACTATTAGAAAGGGTGATTACAGTATTAATAATTGTTAAAGAGCACCCTCCTGTTTGTTGCAGTTGCCTTTTTAAAGGCAACCACTACAGATAAACTAAATTTCATGCAGTTTATTGTGGAGTGGTCTTTCATATAAGACCTTAAAAACTGGCTGTTCTTGTAAGAGTAGGTGTTTGTCTTGGTGACCTGTGTGCCATCTGATGGGTGCCATTAATCCAAGAAGCAGCAGTACCATTTTAGTGGTGCTGAATTTGTGAAGTCCTTGCGAAAGTGCAACAGACTTTTTGAAAGAGTGAGAGAATGGTTTCCGGTCAATGGTGAGAGTGGATACTAAAAGAAGAGATTCCTCCTGGAACCATTTCTATTTGAAAGAAAAAATCTAATTGCTGCACATATTAACAGGCTCAGTAATTCAGTTAAAAATGTAAATGTAACGAGATCTAGGAATACATTAATGGCCATTAGGAATGCAGACAGTGCTTTAAGGACATATTTTTCCTCCACAGCTCACAGGATCCTAATTTGTTAATGCTGATCATAATAAGAGCAGCAGCTGTTTGAAACTAGCAATAAATCACAGAAGCTGAGCGTTCTAGTCAACCAGGCTGATAATCCGATTATCAGAAACTGGCTGTTATTGTCTTTTAATGATCTGAAAATCCCAGTAAAATTTATCTTCCTTTACGTTTTATTTCAGTTCACAATACCACACACATGCGCACACACGCTGGAGTTGCTATAATGAATCATACTGTTATTCCATGTAAGGGTCTGATCCTGCAAACACTTATGTTTGTGAGTAACTTCAGGTAGTCAACAGGGCTATTATAATACATATACACCATATTTATACACCATATATAGTTATATAGTTATATATAGTTATTAAGCAGATCTGGATCTCATTGTATGTAGATAATCCCTGCCCTGAAGTACTAACAATCTTAGGGCTTGAGCCTCCAAATGCTTACACTGGTACATGACTTATGTGACTAGTCCTATTGAATGTAATAGAACTTTTCACATGAGTAAAGTAATTCATGTGTAAAGGCTTGCAGCATCAGACCCTCCATTAGGAAGAGATGCAAGTGGGTATAACAAACTCTCTGTCATTGTAGTAAGTGTCTTACACAACAGAATGACTAGTGGAGGGACAAGGAGAGTAGCAATGCTGGTGGGTTAGTATCCATGTCTCATAGCCTTCATATGTGAACATTTGGCAGGATCAGAGGTTGCATATCTGTAACGTATCATAGAATATCAGGGTTGGAAGGGACCTCAGGAGGTCATCTAGTCCAACCCACTGCTCAAAGCAGGACCAATCCCCAACTAAATCATCCCAGGGCTTTTTCAAGCCTGACCTTAAAAACCTCAAAAGAAGGAGATTCTACCACCTCCCTAGGTAACACATTCCAGTGCTTCACCACCCTCCTAGTGAAAAAGTTTTTCCTAATAACCAATCTAAATCTCCCCCACTGCAACTTGAGACCATTACTCCTTGTTCTGTCATCTGCTACCACTGAGAACAGTCTAGATCCATCCTCTTTGGAACCCCCTTTCAGGTAGTTGACAGCAGCTATCAAATCCCCCCTCATTCTTCTCTTCTGCAGACTAAACAATCCCAGTTCCCTCACCCTCTCCTCATAAGTTATGTGTTCCAGCCCCCTAATCATTTTTGTTGCCCTCCGCTGTACGCTTTCCAATGCTTTCTCATCCTTCTTGTAGTGTGGGGCCCAAAACTGGACACAGTACTCCAGATGAGGCCTCACCAATGTCGAATAGAGGGGAACGATCATGTCCCTCAATCTGCTGGCAATGCCTCTACTTATACAGCCCAAAATGCCATTAGCCTTCTTGGCAACAAGGGCACACTGTTGACTCATATCCAGCTTCTCGTTCACTGTAACCTCTAGGTCCTTTTCTGCAGAACTGCTGCCTAGCCATTCGGTCCCTAGTCTGGAGCGGTGCATGGGATTCTTCCGTCCTAAGTGCAAGACTCTGCACTTGTCTTTGTTGAACCTCATCAGATTTCTTTTGGCACAATCTTCTAATTTGTCTAGGTCCCTCTCTATCCTATCCCTACCCTCCAGCATATCTACCACTCCTCCCAATTTAGTGTCATCTGCAAACTTGCTGAGGGTGCAGTCCACACCATCCTCCAGATCATTAATGAAGATATTGAACAAAACCGGCCCCAGGACCGACCGTTGGAGCACTCCGCTTGATACCAGCTGCCAACTAGACATGGAGCCATTGATCACTACCCATTGAGCCCGACAATCTAGCCAGCTTTCTATCCACCTTATAGTCCATTCATCCAGCCCATACTTCTTTAACTTGCTGGCAAGAATACTGTGGGAGGTTGTCAAAAGCTTTGCTAAAGTCAAGGAATAACATGTCTAGTGCTTTTCCCTCATCCACAGAGCCAGTTATCTTGTCATAGAAGGCAATTAGATTATTCAGGCATGACTTGCCCTTGGTGAATCCATGCTGACTGTTCCTGATCACTTTCCTCTCCTTTAAGTGCTTCAGAATTAATTCCTTAAGGATCAGCTCCATGATTTTTTCCAGGGATTGAGGTGAGGCTGACTGGCCTGTAGTTCCCTGGATCCTCCTTCTTCTCTTTTTTAAAGATGGGCACTACATTAGCCTTTTTCCAGTCGTCCAGGACCTCCCCCGATCGCCATGAGTTTTCAAAGATAATGGCCAATGGCTCTGCAGTCACATCCGCCAACTCCTTTAGCACTCTTGCATGCAGGGCATCCGGCCCCATGGACTTGAGCTCATCCAGCTTTTCTAAATAGTCCCGAACCACTTCTCTCTCCACAGAGGGCTGGTTGCCTCCTCCCCATGCTGTGCTGCCCAGTGCAGTAGTCTGGGAGCTGACCTTGTTCGTGAAGACAGAGGTAAAAAAGCACTGAGTACATTAGCTTTTTCCACATCCTCTGTCACTAGATTGCCTTCACTGCCTCATTCAGTAAGGGGCCCACACTTTCCTTTACTTTCTTGTTGCTAACATACCTAAAAGAACCCTTCTTGTTACTCTTAACATCTCTTGCTAGCTGCAACTCCAGGTGTGATTTGGCCTTCCTGATTTCACTCCTGCATGCCGGAGCAATATTTTTATACTCCACCCTGGTCATTTGTCCAATCTTCAATTTCTTGTAAGCTTCTTTTTTGTTTATAAGATCAGCAAGGATTTCACTGTTAAGGCAAGCTGGTCACCTGTCATATTTACTATTCTTTCTACACACCAGGATGGGTTGTTCCTGTAAACTCAATAAGGATTCTTTAAAATACAGCCAGCTCTCCTGGACTCCTTTCCCCTCATGTTATTCTCCCAGGGGATCCTGCCCATCAGTTCCCTGAGGGAGTCAAAGTCTTTCTGAAGTCCAGGGTCCGTATTCTGCTGCTCTCCTTTCGTCAAAATCTTGAACTCGACCATCTCATGGTCACTGCCTCCCAGGTTCCCCTCCACTTTTGCTTCCCCTACTAATTCTTCCTGGTTTGTGAGCAGCAAGTCAAGAAGAGCTCTGCCCTAGCTTGTTCCTCCAGCACTTGCACCAGGAAATTGTCCCCTACACTTTCCAAAAACTTCTTGGATTATCTGTGCACCACTGTATTGCTCTCCCAGCAGATATCAAGATAATTGAAGTCTCCCATGAGAACCAGGGCCTGAGATCTAGTAGCTTCCGTTAGTTGCTGGAAGAAAGCCTCGTCCACCTCATCCCCCCCCGGCCCGGTGGTCTATAGCAGACTCCCACCACGACATCACCCTTGTTGCTCACACTTCTAAACTTAATCCAGAGACTCTCAGGTTTTTCTGCAGTTTCATACTTGAGTTCTGAGCAGTCATACTGCTCCCTTACATACAATGCAACTCCCCCACCTTTTCTGCCCTTCCTGTCCTTCCTGAACAGTTTATTTCCATCCATGACAGTACTCCAGTCATGTGAGTTATTCCACCAAGTCTCTGTTATTCCAGTCACATCATAATTCCTTGACTGTGCCAGGACTTCCAGTTCTCTCTTCTTGTTTCACAGGCTTCTTGCATTTGTGTATAGGCTGATCGTCCCGCTTTCTCAGTATGAGGCAGGAGCCTTCCCCTCTTTCACTCTCCTGATCATGCTTCCTCCCGGTATCCCACTTCCCCACTTACCTCAGGGCTTTGGTCTCCTTCCCCTGGTGAACCTAGTTTAAAGCCCTCCTCACTAGGTTAGCCGGCCTGCTTGTGAAGATGTTCTTCCCTCTCTTTGTTAGGTGGAGCCCGTCTCTGCCTAGCACTCCTCCTTCTTGGAACACCATCCCATGCAATGTTCCCTCTAATTTTTGACAGGCTGTGTGCACAAAAAATGTCTTCTGTGCAAATTGTTGTGCTTCTCTGCAAATTTTTGTGAGCGCTGTGTTTCTCCATGTGTGCGGGGTTTAGGATCTGTGCGTGCATGCACACACACACAGCTTGGAGGGAACAGTGATCCCATCATCAAAGAATCCAAAGTCTTCTCTCCGACACCACCTGCGTAGCCATTTGTTGACTTCCATGATTTGATTGTCTATATCCATGTCTTTTCCTTCCACAGGGAGGATGGATGAGAACACCACTTGCACCTCAAACTCCTTTATCCTTCTTCCCAGAGCCACATAATCTGAAGTGATCTGCTCAAGGTCATTCTTTGCAGTATCATTGGTGCTCACGTGGAGAAGTAGGAAGGGGTAGCGATCCGAGTGCTTGATGAGTCTCGGCAGTCTCTCCATCACATCGTGACATATAAATAAGAGAGATTAATTATATTAGTAATCCTTGTGGGCTGCCCACCTAGCATTGGCTACTCACCTGAGTAAGGTTACACAGGTGTAAAACATGAGTGTTTGTAGGATTGGGCCCTGCCTGTGACATCCTGCTTCTGGCACTGAGCAGTGCCTGATGCTTCAGAGGCAGACAAAACAATCCCATAATGCATGTAAGCATTTGGTCAGTGCTCTTTAGGGAGATGTGGGGGAGGTAAATGCCTTCCTTGAAGCCCACAGGTGATCAGCTAGTATCCTGAAGCATAAAATGTGATTGCCCATATCTTGTCTTCACTTGCACAGTTACAAATGTTAATACATCATAAAATTATCCAGCCCTTTTTAAAAATCCAGGCACAGGATTTGCCTCAGAGCTCCTGTGGCTGTGAACAAATATACAATTTCCTCTGTTTATTGTAGTTTCCGCCCATGCTGTCCCTTTAGTCAAACAGGAGAGTCATTCCATAATATCATTATTGGTTATGTGAACGGGTCACCTAAATATAAAGATCTTTAACTAAGCTGCCTTAGCAGTGAATGGTCACATCATTAGACACTTTAAAATATGATCAGTGTGTTTTTTATACAGCTGTTATTAAATAGGTATTTAACATTGCTGAAAATATACACCTCAAGAAGATTCAGTATTACAGAAATAGACCGCGGGGACCAAATGCAAGTCCAGACTTACAGCCTGTATACCCCCCCACCCCGCCACCCTCCGAACTCCCTGGACTTGTGTGAGTTGTAAAGGATGTCTGAATTCAATGGGCTTCTACTGGCAGAATGTCAGGGCAGAATTTGGTCTTGTGAGTCTAATGCTGACTACCTCATTCTACAACTTGACTCAGGGGATAGAGTGATGAACACATTATAAGTACATAGGAAGGTTAGATAGGATTGAGATGTGCTATTCTAAACCACTGGCACTGAGAAGACAGTAAGACAGAAGAAGACTAGTAAGTTTCATGTCCCTGTTTGGATTTATGTAGGCAATTGTTGAGCTATCACTTTTAATGTCTGGCTGGCAGGTGTGCATGAGCCTCAAGGAACCCAGACCACATACAGTATCCCAGCTGTGTTCAAACTCAACATTTTTTCTCCTGGTACTGAGATTCACAGTACTGTACTAAGAATACAGTGTTTTTCTATTTGTGACCTGATTTCTCCTCTTCCTCCCAGCAAGTTCCCCCATCTTCAAGATACCAGAATGGTCACATTGATGTCCAGTAACCAACTCTTCTTTGGAAGACCACAATTTGCGTCATATATTTTCTCCCACAGCTTCCTTCCAGCTACCATATTTTTTTCTCTTGTCTCCCTCGCTACTGCAGGAGAAGCTGTTAAAGCATCTGCCTGTTACCCCTTGCGAGACAAATCTAGCTTGTCAAGTCCACAACTGGCTATGAAAGAGTATGGTTTACTGGGATGAGCACAGGACTGTAAGACAAGCACTCGCTACTAATTTGGGCTCCAGTACGCCTTGAGAGATGTCTATTAAATTGTGAATCATAGAATCATAGAATATCAGGGTTGGAAGGGACCCCAGAAGGTCATCTAGTCCAACCCCCTGCTCAAAGCAGGACCAAGTCCCAGTTAAATCATCCCAGCCAGGGCTTTGTCAAGCCTGACCTTAAAAACCTCTAAGGAAGGAGATTCTACCACCTCCCTAGGTAACGCATTCCAGTGTTTCACCACCCTCTTAGTGAAAAAGTTTTTCCTAATATCCAATCTAAACCTCCCCCATTGCAACTTGAGACCATTACTCCTCGTTCTGTCATCTGCTACCATTGAGAACAGTCTAGAGCCATCCTCTTTGAAACCCCCTTTCAGGTAGTTGAAAGCAGCTATCAAATCCCCCCTCATTCTTCTCTTCTGCAGACTAAACAATCCCAGCTCCCTCAGCCTCTCCTCATAAGTCATGTGCTCTAGACCCCTAATCATTTTTGTTGCCCTTCGTTGTACTCTTTCCAATTTATCCACATCCTTCCTGTAGTGTGGGGCCCAAAACTGGACACAGTACTCCAGATGAGGCCTCACCAGTGTCGAATAGAGGGGAACGATCACGTCCCTCGATCTGCTCGCTATGCCCCTACTTATACATCCCAAAATGCCATTGGCCTTCTTGGCAACAAGGGCACACTGCTGACTCATATCCAGCTTCTCGTCCACTGTCACCCCTAGGTCCTTTTCCGCAGAACTGCTGCCGAGCCATTCGGTCCCTAGTCTGTAGCGGTGCATTGGATTCTTCCATCCTAAGTGCAGGACCCTGCACTTATCCTTATTGAACCTCATTAGATTTCTTTTGGCCCAATCCTCCAATTTGTCTAGGTCCTTCTGTATCCTATCCCTCCCCTCCAGCGTATCTACCACTCCTCCCAGTTTAGTATCATCCGCAAATTTGCTGAGAGTGCAATCCACACCATCCTCCAGATCATTTATGAAGATATTGAACAAAACGGGCCCCAGGACCGACCCCTGGGGCACTCCACTTGACACCGGCTGCCAACTAGACATGGAGCCATTGATCACTACCCGTTGAGCCCGACAATCTAGCCAGCTTTCTACCCACCTTATAGTGCATTCATCCAGCCCATACTTCCTTAACTTGCTGACAAGAATGCTGTGGGAGACCGTGTCAAAAGCTTTGCTAAAGTCAAGAAACAATACATCCACTGCTTTCCCTTCATCCACAGAACCAGTAATCTCATCATAAAAGGCGATTAGATTAGTCAGGCATGACCTTCCCTTGGTGAATCCATGCTGACTGTTCCTGATCACTTTCCTCTCCTCTAAGTGCTTCAGGATTGATTCTTTGAGGACCTGCTCCATGATTTTTCCAGGGACTGAGGTGAGGCTGACTGGCCTGTAGTTCCCAGGATCCTCCTTCTTCCCTTTTTTAAAGATGGGCACTACATTAGCCTTTTTCCAGTCATCCGGGACTTCCCCCGTTCGCCACGAGTTTTCAAAGATAATGGCCAAGGGCTCTGCAATCACAGCCGCCAATTCCTTCAGCACTCTCGGATGCAATTCGTCCGGCCCCATGGACTTGTGCACGTCCAGCTTTTCTAAATAGTCCCTAACCACCTCTATCTCTACAGAGGGCTGGCCATCTCTTCCCCATTTTGTGTTGCCCAGCACAGCAGTCTGGGAGCTGACCTTGTTAGTGAAAACAGAGGCAAAAAAAGCATTGAGTACATTAGCTTTTTCCACATCCTCTGTCACTAGCTTGCCTCCCTCATTCAGTAAGGGGCCCACACTTTCCTTGGCTTTCTTCTTGTTGCCAACATACCTGAAGAAACCCTTCTTGTTACTCTTGACATCTCTTGCTAGCTGCAGCTCCAGGTGCGATTTGGCCCTCCTGATATCTTTCCTACATGCCCGAGCAATATTTTTATACTCTTCCCTGGTCATATGTCCAAGCTTCCACTTCTTGTAAGCTTCTTTTTTATGTTTAAGATCCGCTAGGATTTCACCATTAAGCCAAGCTGGTCGCCTGCCATATTTACTATTCTTTCGACTCATCGGGATGGTTTGTCCCTGTAACCTCAACAGGGATTCCTTGAAATACAGCCAGCTCTCCTGGACTCCCTTCCCTTTCATGTTAGTCCCCCAGGGGATCCTGGCCATCTGTTCCCTGAGGGAGTCAAAGTCTGCTTTCCTGAAGTCCAGGGTCCGTATCCTGCTGCTTACCTTTCTTCCCTGCGTCAGGATCCTGAACTCAACCAACTCATGGTCACTGCCTCCCAGATTCCCATCCACTTTTGCTTCCCCCACTAATTCTACCCGGTTTGTGAGCAGCAGGTCAAGAAAAGCGCTCCCCCTAGTTGGCTCCCCTAGCACTTGCACCAGGAAATTGTCCCCTACGCTTTCCAAAAACTTCCTGGATTGTCTATGCACCGCTGTATTGCTCTCCCAGCAGATATCAGGAAAATTAAAGTCACCCATGAGAATCAGGGCATGCGATCTAGTAGCTTCCGTGAGTTGCCGGAAGAAAGCCTCATCCACCTCATCCCCCTGGTCCGGTGGTCTATAGCAGACTCCCACCATGACATCACTCTTGTTGCACACACTTCTAAACTTAATCCAGAGACACTCAGGTTTTTCCACAGTTTCATACCGGAGCTCTGAGCAGTCATACTGCTCCCTTACATACAGTGCTACTCCCCCACCTTTTCTGCCCTGCCTGTCCTTCCTGAACAGTTTATAACCATCCATGACTGTACTCCAGTCATGTGAGTTATCCCACCAAGTCTCTGTTATTCCAATCACGTCATAATTCCTTGACATCACCAGGACCTCCAGTTCTCCCTGCTTGTTTCCAAGGCTTTGTGCATTTGTATATAAGCACTTGAGATAACCTGTTGATCGCCCCTCATTCCCAGTATGAGGCAGGAGCCCTCCCCTCACAGACATTCCTGCCTGTGCTTCCTCCCGGTATCCCGCTTTCCCACTTACCTCAGGGCTTTGGTCTCCTTCCCCCGGTGAACCTAGTTTAAAGCCCTCCTCACTAGGTTAGCCAGCCTGCTGGCAAAGATGTTCTTCCCTCTCTTCGTAAGATGGAGCCCGTCTCTGCCCAGCACTCCTCCTTCATGGAACACCATCCCATGGTCAAAGAATCCAAAGCCTTCTCTCCGACACCACCTGCGTAGCCATTCGTTGACCTCCACGATTCGACGGTCCCTACCCACGCCTTTTCCTTCCACGGGGAGGATGGACGAGAACACCACTTGCGCCTCCAACTCCTTTATCCTTCTTCCCAGAGCCACGTAGTCCGCAGTGATCCGCTCAAGGTCATTCTTGGCAGTATCATTGGTGCCCACGTGGAGAAGCAGGAAGGGGTAGCGATCCGAGGGCTTGATGAGTCTCGGCAGTCTCTCCGTCACATCACGAATCTTAGCCCCTGGCAAGCAGCAGACTTCTCGGTTTTCCCGGTCAGGGCGGCAGATAGATGACTCAGTCCCCCGGAGGAGAGAGTCCCCGACCACCACCACCCGCCTTCTCCTCTTGGGAGTGGTGGTCGTGGAACCCCCAACCTCAGGACATCGCATCTCATGCCTCCCAACCAGCGGAGTCTCCTTCCGCTTTCTCCCCCCAGACATATCATCTGGTCCACTCTCCGCATTGGTACCTGTGGAGAGAACATGAAAGCGGTTAGTTACCTGTGTCTGTGTTACTGGAACCCGGACATTCCGCTTACCTCTTCTGGAGGTCACATGTTGCCAAGCTTCTTCACTGGCCTCTTGGCTCCTCTGTGCAACCTGCTCTATATCTTTAGAGCTTTGTGCCCCTAGAAGGCTATCCTGAGTTTGGTCCAGAAAATCCTCAGTCTCTCGTATACAACGCAGGGTCGTTACCTGTTGCTCCAGACCTTCAATCTTCTCTTCCAATATGGAGACCAGCTTGCACTTTGTACAGACAAAGTCGCTTCTGTCCTGTGGAAGAAAGACAAACATGGCACATCCAGTGCAGGTCACAACAGCTGAATCCCCCCCTTCCATATCACCTACCTACTATGAGCTTCCTCAGAGACGTTGGCAAGATGTAAGCCTCACTGGGCTCACTCCAGGCGAACTCCCAGGCAAACTCCTGCTGTGAGCTGCTCTGCTGTCCCCGCTGCTCAGCTGGTTCGCGAGGCTCTGGCTATTTTCAAACAGCCAGGCTTCCCTGACGCAAACACACAGACACCCTAATGCCCGCCCCCTGCAGGCTAGCAGCCAATCAGACACTCACTCAGGCTCTCTCCCTGCCCTCCCAGCAAACACACGCTCGGATACTTCCTCAGCAAGCAAACACACACACTCGGATACTTACCAGTCCCAGGCAAACTCCTGCTGTGAGCTGCTCTGCTGTCCCCGCTGCTCCGCTGGTTCGCTGCCGCTCAGCTGGTTCGCGAGGCTCTGAACTCTATATTGAATTAGGAACTCCATTTTGTATTGTGTGCTTGTGACTCTTGGGGGTTCACCCAGGCTGGTAAGGGTTCCATCAACACCTGCTTTGAAACTCTGCGTGCCTTAAATACTATCCTGCTGTGTCTCACAGCCCTGACACCAACAGCCAGCATACAAGCATGCAGGTCACACCCTAGCTTCCACCATCCATTTACTTTTTGGAGGGGGAACTTAACCACCCTTCTAGCCCTGAGTTCTCCCGCCAGAAATATCATTCTCTGCAGTGCTCAGCCCCTCTGACTGTAGCACTCACAGAACCTTTTTACGTTCACTGCTCCTTTAAAGAGACAGTACACAGCACCAGTCTGTTCGTCAGGCTGATGATTTTACTCTTCAGTTTGAAACACTGCTCTGAGATGGTTGTGTCATAAAACAAGATTAAATTTATTAAGAAAAGGACACAGGTTTCAGTGATACCAAGGAGAAGGAATTGAGATAGAAATAGTTACAAACAAACAAAACACAACACGCTTTCTAGTAACTCAAATTTAATTTCCGCAAGTTAAAATCTTTGTCTCAGCAGGTTTCTCACCTATAGTCAGTTCCCAGAGATTTCAGGCCCCTTAGTTGAAGGGTCTATCTTTCTCAGATTATAAGAGCTCTGGCCTGTGTGTCTGTCCAATGATGGATGCTAAAATGGCTTTCTGGCTTTGCTTGTATCTTCCAAAGTTCCCGACTTTGCATCAGGCGGTGGAAAGGTTTTCTGGAGCTGCAGCTTCCTTCACCCACCGAGCGTGTCACATGACCATCCTCTATTCTGGTTTGCCTTATGGCTTTGCCTACCTTGTATGCAAATGTATTTTCATTGTTGCTGCCTGATGACCAGGCAGGTCAGACAAGCAAATACACATTCCTTTGTCCAGGACAGACTAAGCTTATGTATTGCTTGCCAAACACATTTTAAGACCATAATGCTAGCAAAGATTTATAACTCATTGTACACACCCCACACATGCACCACACAATGATTTTTCAGGACCAGTATGTTACCCATTTATATATGAAACCTTACATGATACTTTTATATCCAGATTATAACAACTGTGTGTTAGGTGTAATGCGTATGTCAGGCCTGACAAGGGTTGCTGACACAGACTAGTGAACACCAATGTGCCTTTGTGTCACAGTGCTGAACATGTCTGAACTTGCCCAAGGCAGATTATTGAACTGCATATAGATTCATAGATTCATAGATACTAAGGTCAGAAAGGACCATTCTGATCATCTAGTCCGACCTCCTGCACAGCGCAGGCCACAGAATCTCACCCACCCACTCCTATGAAAAACCTCACCTATGTCTGAGCTATTGAAGTCCTTAAATCATGGTTTAAAGACTTCAAGGAGCAGAGAAGCCTGCCTCAAGTCAACCATGCCGCATGCTACAGAGGAAGGCGAAAAACCTCCAGGGCCTCTCCAATCTTCCCTGGAGGAAAATTCCTTCCCGACCCCAAATATGGCAATCAGCTAAACCCTGAGCATATGGGCAAGATTCACCAGCCAGATACTACAGAAAATTCTTGCCTGGGTAACTCAGATCCCATCCATCTAATATCCCATCTCAGGTGATTAGTCCTATTTACCCTGAATATTTAAAGATCAATTACTTATCAAAATCCCATTATCCCAACATACCATCTCCTCCATAAACTTATCAAGTAGATTCTTAAAACCAGATAGGTCTTTTGCCCCCACTGCTTCCCTTGGAAGGCTATTCCAAAACTTCACTCCTCTGATGGTTAAAAACCTTCATCTGATTTCAAGTCTAAACTTCCTGGTGGCCAGTTTATACCCATTTGTTCTTGTGTCCACATTGGTGCTGAGCTGAAATAATTCCTCTCCCTCTCCTGTATTTATCCCTCTGATATATTTATAGAGAGCAATCATATCTCCCCTCAATCTTCTTTTAGTTAGGCTAAACAAGCCAAGCTCCTTAAGTCTCCTTTCATAAGACAAGTTTTCCATTCCTCGGATCATCCTAGTAGCCCTTCTCTGTACCTGCTCCAGTTTGAATTCATCCTTTTTAAACATGGGAGACCAGAACTGCACACAGTATTCTAGGTGAGGTCTCACCAGTGCCTTGTATAATGGTACTAAAACCTCCTTATCCCTACTGGAAATGCCTCTCCTGATGCATCCCAAAACCGCATTAGCTTTTTTCACAGCCACATCACATTGGCAGCTCATAGTCATCCTATGATCAACCAATACTCCAAGGTCCTTCTCCTCTTCCGTTACTTCTAATTGATGCGTCCCCAACTTATAACTAAACGTCTTGTTATTAATCCCTAAATGCATAACCTTACACTTCTCACTATTAAATTTCATCCTATTACTATTACTCCAGTTTACAAGGTAATCCAGATCCTCCTGTATAATATCCTGATCCTTCTCTGAATTGGCAATACCTCCCAGCTTTGTATCATCTGCAAACTTTATTAGCACACTCCCACTTTTTGTGCCAAGGTCAGTAATAAAAAGATTAAATAAGATTGGTCCCAAAACCAATCCCTGAGGAACTCCACTGGTAACCTACCTCAAACCTGACAGTTCGCCTTTCAGTAGGACCCGTTGCAGTCTCCCCTTTAACCAATTCTTTATCCACCTTTTGATGTTCATATTGATCCCCATCTTCTCCAATTTAACTAATAATTCCCCATGTGGCACGGTATCAAATGCCTTACTGAAATCTAGGTAAATTAGATCCACTGTGTTTCCTTTGTCTAAAAAATCTGTTACTTTTTCAAAAAAGGAGATTAGGTTGGTTTGGCACGATCTACCTTTTGTAAAACCATGTTGTATTTTGTCCCATTTACCATTGACTTCAATGTCCTTAACTAATTTCTCCTTCAAAATTTTTTCTAGGACCTTGCATACTACAGATGTCAAACTAACTGGCCTGTAGTTACCCGGATCCCTTTTTTTTCCTTTCTTAAAAATAGGAACTACATTAGCAATTCTCCAATTATTCGGTACTACTCCTGAGTTTACAGATTCATTAAAAATTCTTGCTAATGAGCTTGCAATTTCAGGTGCCAATTCCTTTAATATTCTTGGATGAAGATTATCTGGGACCCCCGATTTAGTCCCATTAAGCTGTTTGAGTTTTGCTTCTACCTCAGGTATGGTAATATCTACCTCCATGTCCTCATTCCCATTTGTCATGCTACCATTATCCCTAAGATCCTCTTTAGCCTTATTAAAGACTGAGGCAAAGTATTTCTTTAGATATTGGGCCATGCCTAGATTATCTTTAACCTCCACTCCATCCTCAGTGTTAAGCGGCCCCACTTCTTCTTTCTTAGTTTTCTTCTTATTTATATGGCTATAGAACCTTTTACTATTGGTTTTAATTCCCTTTGCAAGGTCCAACTCTACTCGACTTTTAGCCTGTCTCACTTGATCCCTACATGTTCTGACCTCGATTAGGTAGCTTTTCTTGCTGATCCCTCCCATCTTCCACTCCCTGTACGCTTTCTGCTTCTTCTTAATCACCTCTCTAAGATGCTTGCTCATCCAGCTTGGTCTACAACTCCTTCCTATGAATTTTTTCCCCTTTCTTGGGATACAGGCTTCCGATAGCTTCTGCAGCTTTGACTTGAAGTAATTCCAGGCCTCCTCCACCTTTAGATCCATAAGTTCTTCAGTCCAATCCACTTCCCTAACTAATTTCCTTAATTTTTGAAAGTCAGCCCTTTTGAAATCAAAAACTCTAGTTGCAGATTTATTTTTGTTAATCCTTCCATTTAGTTTGAACTGAATTAGCTTATGATCACTTGAGCCAAGATTGTCCCCTACAATCATTTCTTCTATGAGGTCCTCGCTACTCACCAAAATTAAATCTAAAATGGCATCCCCTCTAGTCGGTTCAGCAACTACTTGATGAAGGAATCCATCAGCTATCGCATCTAGGAAAATCTGAGCCCTATTATTATTACTAGCACTGGTCCTCCAGTCTATATCTGGGAAATTAAAGTCTCCCATGATCACGCAGTTTCCATTAGTATTTACTTTATTAAAGACATTAAAAAGGGCTCTATCCATACCCAAATTAGATCCCGGAGGTCTATAACACACCCCAAGCACTATCGTAGGAGAGGCTTTACTAGTTTTCTTCCCCAATGTAATTTTTGCCCAGACGGACTCTGTCTTATCCATTGCATCGCTTCTTATTTCTTTACATTCTACTTCATCATTGATATACAATGCTACTCCACCACCTTTACCTTTGTTTCTGTCTTTCCTAAAGAGCACATACCCTTCAATACCTGTAGTCCAGTCATGACTACTATTCCACCATGTTTCTGTTATCCCTAGAATATCTGGTTTCACTTCCTGCACCAGTAGCTCTAGTTCCTCCATTTTGTTACCTAGGCTCCTCGCATTGGTGAATAAACATCTTAATTTTTGCTGTTTGGCCTCGCTCACATTTTGTACCCTATTAGGCACAGTCATTCTACAGCCAGTATAACCTATTAGACTAGTATCCACACACCCTTCTATTCTCTGGATCAGCTCTAGTTACAGGCCTGTCTATTCTTCTCAATAAAGAGTCCCCGATCACATAGACCTGCCTTTTCCTGGTGATGGTGCTATTCTCCAGTCTCTCCCCTGTTCCCTCTGGCTGCAAGTTCTTTCCATTCCTATTTTCCCTTATAATCCTCTTCAACCCATCCTGTATCCTCCTGGGGCTCATATTTGGTGTAGTCTCCCTTGACTCTTCCGCTTTTCCTATAGGACTAGCCTCTCTTCTCTTCTTCCTTACCCTTCCACCTTCAACAAGTACCTGCTGAGCCCCTTCTTCATTTCCCAACTCTGCAAACCTATTCCTAAGCTCTATTTCTCCTTCACTAGCCCGTCTTTTCCTCTGCCTGGTTCTTTTAGTCACATGCTTCCACTGACCACTTTCCTCACCCAGACTCCCCTCAAAATTCCCCAGCCCTGCTTCCATCCGTGAGTCTGAGCTTTTCCCTTCAGATACCTCATATCTTTGCTCCATCATCTGCTCAAACCCCTTCCTAAACTCAACGAGACTTTCCACCTGCATCTCCAAACTTTGGATCTTTTCCTCCATCAGCTCTATCAGACGGCATTTCATGCAGAAAAAACTCTTACCGGTTCCCCCCTCCAGGATCATGTACATATCACAGCTTCTACATCCAGTCATCCTCAATGTGTCTTCCACTACAGGAGTCACTCCCACAGTTGCCTCTGTATCTGTCATCGCCTTCCCACCTAAATCCTGTTAATCTGGGAAACACAAGCCACACGAAAAAGACCACCTCCCCCCAGCAAAAGCAAACCCCAAACAAGCACCACAATACAAACTCCGCTTGCAAACTCCCACTCAAACTCCCTTGTTTAGAGCTCTATTTGCTAGCTCCTGTGCCGCTGCAGCTGTCTATCAGAGAGCCAATCTGCCCAGGAAAGGGTCCCTCGCTGAAGGACCAGCAACCCCCTAGACCCAGAATTGTTCAGAGGAGACCTCCCACACCACGGAGGTATTAGGACCTAAGCGTACCTCTCATCCTCCTGCCATGCGGGCTGTACAGAGGATCCAGACACAGATATTATCTAGTAGGACCAGGAGCAGCCAAAGCACAAACCTTTGGAACTTTGGACATTGCAGTGAAAACTGCAGAATGTTCTGACTTTCTCTGATATGTGCTGACTGGCAGTTTGCTCCCCCCTCCTTTATCTCTCCCTTTCCCACTCACCCTCTCTCACAGTCTCTGCACCTCAGCTTCACCCTATTCCTACCCTGTCCCCCTCAATCACCTTCTGTTCTCTTTTCTTTCCAGTTAGCTGATCCCCTTCTAAGTAACAGCCCTCCCTATTAAATAAATAACAAAAACATGGAACTAACATGACGTTTGCCACTGTCACATTTTCACTCTGCTTGAGTGTCAGGATGGGTTGATTTAAGTCAAAGTAATCTAAATCACTGATTTTAATCACAATTTACATCAGCAAGTGGAAAACCTTGATTTAAATCAGAAATTTTAGTTGTGTTTTGCATTTGTACATTTTAGTTATTTTCCTAAAGAAAGATCGTTTCTCATTGGCCACTAACCATTAAAACATGTTGATTTACAATTAAATATACCTTCACACTAAATTTGGTGCTGTGTATATTGCTTTTTGTTTTTGTTTTCTTTGCTAACCAGGAGGATACATTTATATATATGCACATTAATTTAAGCAAACATATAATTTAATTTACCAGTATTCAGATTCTTGTTTTACATTTCTTATTACATTAGAAAATGGTGAAAGTTGCAGTTCTTATCTAAATGATTATTTTTTACTCAAAATTTGTATCAAGCTCTATTTGATAGAAATGCAAATTAAATTTAAAAAACACAAAACCAGAATTTTAATTTCTCTGTAATTCAATAAAACTACTTTATATGTGGTGGATACATAAGAAAAAAAGCTTATCAAAAAGTATATCAAACATGTTTTGCATTTAAAATGAACTGATTTATTAACAAAGGAAGTATTATCTGCAGCTAGTGAATTGAACTGATTATATCTGATCACCATGTTCTTCAAGATGTTAAAATAGTTGATCTCATCCTCTAACATCTAGTTTTTATTCATAGATTGGACAAGTAAAGCAAACTTTCCTGCTTTTTCAATCCCAATTGGTTTAACTTTGAATGAACTGCTCATTGCACTGAATTGTTTTAGTAAACTGAAATTAAGAAAATATTTTCTCTGAACCTGCAGAAGAGGCTAATGCTGTCAAAAGCTGGTTTAGCATTTCTGCAATTCTGGTGCCAGGTGCTTAGCCTGTGATTCAAACCATTCTACTGTTCGAAATTTCTTTAAAACTTGTCAGCAAACATGCAATCTTTAGCATTATTTTTTGTATTTAATTTTAATGGAGTGGAGTATAATAAATTTAGGCCTCAACAAAGGATGACAATTTAAAATTTAATTTTAAATATGTTTATTTTTTTAAATAAACCTGTATTTAATTGAAGTAATAAGAGTCTAATTTAATATTTAAAAATCAATTTTCATTTTTAAGTAATTATTTTTTATCTGCCCTATTACTTGTTGTACCCTTTCCCCCAACCCTGTGCTTATCTTGTCTATTCAGACAATATTGTCTCTTTATTTCTTTGTGTTTCCCATTTGTCCGTATCCATCTGTTGTATCTTGTCTTTTATTTATATTATAAGCTCTTTCTTTTTCTTCTGTATTTACACAGCCCTTAGCAAAATGAGGTCCTGGTCTATGACTAAGGATTCTAAGCATTACAGTAACACAAAATAATATTAGTAAGAATAATAGAAGTTGAGCTGGCTGTGAAACAAAATTTCCAACCCATGAAAAGTTGTCAGTTTTTGAAAGGTTTAAATCCCGCATCAGGATGACAAATTAAAAATCTAAATATTTTCACAGGATTTAAATTTTAAAATATTTTGTTTTGAAAACAGTAAAATATTCCAGCTGCCTGGGTAACCCAGGAAGCAAGAATATTTTGATGTTTCCAAAATGTAATATGCACCCTGGTAGGCTGCCCAACTCCCTGGAAAACCCTGGTCCCTGTCAGTCCACTGATCAGCCCAGGAAGTGGCTAGGTGGGGAGCCAGGGACCCTCGGAGATGGGGAGCTGGGCAGCCCAGAGAACTTGGTAGCTGGGTGGGATGGTAGTAAACCAGGCAGCAGGGACAGCCAGCCTTCCTGCCTGGCTTCTGTTAAACTTTCTATGGAATCAACACATTCCCATGAAATGTTTCAATTCCATTGAATCAGCCTTTCCCAACAGAAAACTTACCAGAAGTATGAAGAAGCTATCAAGACTCCAGTCTGAGGCCATTGTCTCTGATTGTCAACTACTGGTGCAGCCCCTTGGAACTATTTGTTTTCTACACAGGTAAGGCAGAATGACTGGGCGAGGGGGTTGGAGCTTTCCAGCTGAACACATGGCAAGAGAGACAGAGACTCGATGTAAGGGAGACAACCATCACAGCATTGAAACAAGAGAGGACAGAAGGGACTCTGCCCTACCTGAAATGCTGACCAACCTTGGACTCACAGGAAGGATGAGAATAGACTAGGTGACAGTGGGTCTCAGGACTTTTGTTATTTTTCAAAGAGCTGTAGCTCTCAAGAGCTTTCAGTGTGAAGTCACTGTGATTAAGAAATTACTTCACTGAGCCCCTTTCCTTCATTTTCCTGCCATGTTGTACCTGAGGGGGTTAAACTAGAAGCTCCAAGTGCTCTCAGATTACTGAAGCTCTGAGGGATCATGTGTAAGTGACAGGGGGCTCGGGAAGTCTGACAGATTGCAGGGTCTGGAGCAGGTGGACAAGGGTCGCTGGAGACCCACATCCCAAAAAAGGGTTTCAGAGAAGAGATCTGATCCTGGGAGTGTGCCCTATATAGACCTAGAGCTAGAAACAATTACTAGTCTCTGCCCAGACATAGCTGGCTTAGAAGCATGTGGGAACCAGCAAATGGTCTGACCATTGTGGTCTGACCACAACAGACTGGTGACCATCCAACTGGTTACTAGGCAAGATTGTGACATGCAGATCCTTGGGCAAGTCACTTATGCCTTAGGACCTTGGCTAATCCTACCATGTAAAACATCTGGATGAATAGCCAGCTTCCTAAAGGCTTTTGGAGTCCTTCTAGGGGGTGTTGTGACACAGAGGCCAGGGGTGTTGGGAGGAGGAAATCTTCACCTGATCTCTATCCGCCATAAACACTTCTCACTCACCCAGCCTTTACTGTTCCTTTCTCCCTTCTGTTGTCAAGTCCCCAACCATCTACACATGCACAAAGCCCTTGCCTCACTCAAGGCATGTCTATATGAGATATTTTTTTCAGTTATACCAGTATAGTTAAACCACTATAGTTATACTAGTATCACTCCCTGTGTGTACACTCTTATTCCGGTGTAAAATTGCCTTTTTCCACTATAGCTTCTGTCTCTTTTACAAATGGGAAAGTGCCCACATGGGGGGAGTTATTCTGGTATAACACATTAAATTCTCTCTCTGTATTATACCAGTAGAACTTCCCTATGCAGAGAGGAGCATCCAAGGTCCAGCAGCAGCAGGAATGGAGCTTAGCAAGGCCCAGAGAATCTGGCTTGATATTCTAAAGATACAAGAGTGGTGGGGGTGGGATGAGATGGCAACGACAAGCTGTCAACTCATTGGAGATAGAAGTCCTCTGCCGGCATTCAGTTGGGTTGGGAAGGGGTCTTTGGTTTGTGGAGATAGGCCATATCATACTGCAAATATGTCTGTCTTGGTATCCAGAGTTGTCCCATTATGACAGATTTGAATTTGGCCTTTAATGTCTGACTAATTTTGCAATTTAATACAGACTGGCAGCACAGTTCTGCTTTTGTCTTCCTCCTCTCTCATAAACCATTTCTGTCCTGCTGGTGTCTTGAGAAAAAAAATCTCACACAGCTCAGGTCAGCTGCACTTCGAAGCATCTGTTCCTCTCTCCCTCTCATGTCTGTTCATTGATCATTGGTTCCTTCTTTGTGAAATTTTGTGGGCCCCAAATGATAAATACCCAGAAAGATCCATTTTCTATCAAGTCGTGGAAGGTCCATCTCTATTGCTGAAGCTGGTCCACAGAATACCATGTGGCCAAATGTTTTACCTTGCCCTATTCCCAATGGCCTGGACTGCTCCCAAATGAACTCTCAACTCCCCTACACAATCTTCCTTCACTCCTAAGAGGGTTTAGATGAAGCGCTTAGCATTCCTGCAGTTTATGTTTCACAGTAGCAGCTCAGGATCTTTTGGTATTGTAGGGTGGGGACTGATAAGGATAATATTCCATTTGTGCCTATTAGTCTACAAGGTCCTCTTGTTCTCCTGCCTCAAAAAGGGCTTGTGAGGAATGGGACGTTTTTCTCCTGCCTAACTTCAGGTGTCTTTAGGAAAAAGTATAGAACTTTCTTTCATCACCTAGAACTAGTAGGTGGATTTTATCACTAGAGAATCTTCTCTGTCATATTTACAGACCAGGTCCAGCTTCTCAGGAAATCATTCTAGTTCTTAAAAGCCATTGCTAGATATTTACTTCACTTTCCACTAACCCCACTGTCTGTCTCAACTGGAGATTTTAGTTCTTTCCTCTTGCACAGATTGTTTTGCTAAGAGAGAAAGTCTGCTTCTTAATGAATATGCAGTTTTCTCCTGCACCTTGATTGGAGTCCCTTGACCCATCTGTAATAAGGCTTATGTTGGTGCTATTGAAAACTGTGCCATTTTGCCACATTGAAGTTAAAAAATCATCATAGGACAATCAAGTTTCAAATGTCTCTTGTAAATTCAGAAGGGTAGATTGGAATTCCAACTGAGCCAGAATATCTGGAGGTATGGTAATTTTTCTAATGCTTGCATGCAGTGGAATCTGATCCTGAGGTTTCATTGGTATGGAAATGTATGCTGCTGAGCACAAGTACATTTGTCTTTCTTCTACAGAAGCATCAGGAGCATTTAATATTTTATCCTGAGTAAGAGTGTTATTCTTCTGTATCCAAGGGTAATTTATCTCGGTAATATGTGGATGGCTAAAATTCATCACTTGAAACATACTATAGATTTTCCTTTAACCTTTGGATGTTTTCAGAGTCGGTGTGTTCCACTGTAATCCCTCAGAGAAGGTCATTGGAGTGCTGTAAATGTTAGCAATTATTTTGTGAATGAATTACCCATCAGAAAGAATGGAGCTGTTACTGTACTGGTAGCATATTTCTAATTCTAAAAATACCATTTCATTTGGGGGCTATGGGGGAGTGGGATAAAATTCCTCACGGTTCCTCTAAGTCTACTTTAAGAGATTGTCATTGGTACACATTTGTGAGGCTAAATGCAGGGATTTCAGGATGTAATGTGCATTTTGTGTGTACTTCCAGTGCCTAGCTTTGCACATCTGGCCTCCAAGGCTTCTCCTTGCTCACTTTCCTCCCACAGCTCACTACCTGTCTGATTCTCTACCCTCTGATGCCCAGCTGATGACTCTTTGCAGTACCCAGGGGACCCAATTCATTACAACAAGGTCTGTTTTTTTTCCTTTTTCCACTCCAGTAAAGCATAAATGACCCCACTAAATGCTATTCCTTTGGCACATGTAATGTGTGGAATGCATTCCTGGTTCTGAGACAGGATTTATCTGTTGGTGCATGCTGTGAATACACATTTCATTGCAGTCACTCTATCCAGGGTGCTCAACTATTGTTCAGCTTGCTGAGGTTTGTTTGTTTATGCAGGGAACCAGATCCTTAGATTTATATTATCATTGCCCTAAAGCCCTTAGTCAGCTGTGCAGGGCAGCAAGGTTCCTTTACTGCCCTGATCAAATTGTGCTTCCAGCCCACAGACAGAACTCAGAGGCTGCTTGCCCAGTGCTTCCCACAAGTGAGGACCTGAGTGTGGGAGGCAATGGACAGGGAGGATCAAGAAGCGAGATGAGCCCTGACTCCTCCCACTCTACTCATCAGCCAAAGCAGCTGATCAGGTGTGCACTGAGGAGAAAGCTACTCCACAGAAAGGGGTGAAGTTACTCACTGGCCCCCCAAAGCAAGCGGAAGAATCTGACTCTGAGTCAGAATACGTTCTCTGGTCTGCTTCTGGGATGATGCTCCTGATGCTTCTGTAGAAGAAAGACAAATGTACTTGTGTGTTTTCCCTTATTAAACTACAGTCTAGCCCTTTATGAGCTCGATGGTAATATAGAGTAATCTCTCTGCAGTGGCTTCTTCAAGGCCCATCTGTTTCATTTCATTTTTCTTAATGAAAAAATGATAATGTGACCTTTTAGATTTTGGCCTACATTTTCAAAAGGCATTCTTGAAATACCTTAAAAGGCCCTGACTTTCAGAAGGCAGTGGCCTAGCACTTTAAAAAACTAGTGCCCTTCAAAGTGCCTTATGCAGGGCACCCAAAAATATGAGGCACCCCAAGTCACTAGTTAGTTTTGAAACTTTTCAGCTTTAGGATTCTGAAGCCCTTGGGTCTGACCCAGCAAGGTGCTGAGCCTTCTCTCATCTGCTCTTGATTTCAGTGAGAGGTTTGCCTGAGTATTAGGTCCATCTGGATTAGGTCCATCTGGACAAATCTCAGGAGGTTCGGAGGTTTGGGTTCATTTCTGATAATCTCCCACAAATTTGGCTGTTTATCTGAAACTCTAGGGGTTGAAATCTCATCCGAACGGGTTCTCATGAGATTTCCAACATTACCTATTCTGAGACAGGCCACAAACACAACAAGTACGCTCTCTATCTATCCTGGAGCATTTACGCCCCAGACACAGAATTGTGGAGTTGCTTAAAACTGCAAAAACCGAATGGAATTTTTCAGCCTTCTCAAACGGAGATGTGAGGGGTTTTGACAAAGTCAGCCCTTCACATGGGAGAGTTCATTCCCAAGCTCTTGCATTCCATTGCCATTCTATCAGCCATCACCTTTCTTCCTCAGTAAAGCACTTAGAAACAGTCCAGCAGCCAATCTTAGCCAAGGCAGAGACTTTCCTAAATGTTAATAACTCTGATAATTATAGTTTCCAGACGGTCAGGATAAAATATTTTTGTTTTGTCACCATGAAAGGTTGTGCCCAGCAGGTGAACATCCAAATAAGGATTTAAACCACAGAAACTACATGACCAAGTGCCTTATTAGTGTGTATAATAAAACAGTATCCAAACAAGAGCGGAAAGATCAACATATGTCATGCTATCCCCCCCCCCCGATTATGGAAAGTGCTCACCAACAGGGCGCCCAATTACCCTATGCAATGTTACATCTTGCCCATCTGTTTTTGCTAATGCAGCCTCTAGTGTGCAATTTAGTGTTGTAAACCTTGGGTCAGGACTGTTTTATTAAGCTCTATAGCTCATGGCATCTACCTCCAGCTAAGAGAACAGGTTTTGAAAGGCTTCCAAGATCCCAGATATGGTGTTATATTTTTCCATGCACAAAGAGCAAAGCACATAGTTATGGTCTACATGGCTTTTACTTCCAATTAAGGAAGAGCAAATTCATAATAAAATCTCTGAAAATAAACCCATGCTGTAAAACCCTCTCATCTTGACTTGCCTCTCAGTACAACTCTGGCCTCTCTGCTCCCCAAAAAGAGAGATGCCTCATGTTTATAGGTTCACTGCATGGAAAAGAAAATGGCTGTTTCCTCCCTATTACACAGCTGCATGCTCCGCAGTGCTCCCCTGTTATTTTTTTTTTAAATTATTGTTATATGTTTTTTCTTGTGGGCAAAAGTGCCTTTCTGGAAGGAGAGATGGGACTTGCTCCTCTTCTAGTTCCTCATCCTTCTGCAGAAACATTCCCCTGACCCTTAACCATTTTCCCTTCCGGTGATTAAATTGTCCTCGGTGTCAATGTACAGGTCACTGCCTTTTCTAAACCTTTGTTTTGTTATAATTGTTCCACAAATTCTTCTTCAAGTGATTGCCTCTTGCACCTTTGCCAGAGAGTTTTCCCTTGTGGTGCCTGTAGGGATGGCCACACGTGCACTCTGGTATCCCTCGTGCTTCGAACTAAACTTATAAAGTGTGTAGCCACTCCTCTCCCACAATCCCTGAGTTTCTTCTTACTGTCCCTGGCTGGTTGTTGAAGCACGCTGACACTCATTTCTTCTGTGAACTTGCCATTAAAATTAGTTCTTTTTGTTAGTGGCATTTGTTATTGTTCCTTGGACTCCTTTTCTTTTCTTCCATTTTCTTTCTTTTATATATTGTCCACTAGTTGTAGTACCCACACCGGGCTCCCTGACAGTGGCAGCAATAAATGAGACACCGAGTTAGATTAAAAGAAACTCCCAAAGACAAAGGTGCAAAAATAATTATACCTCTTTGGTGGAAAATATTTTCAACTGAGGCATTACAACTATACATAACGAATCATCAGGCCTTGTTGACTTGTTATGATTATTCTAATTGCAATGCTTTGTCCAAATTCCTCGACATGCTGCTCCAGCGTCTCCAACAGTGAGTTCCAGTCTCTCCTGGTGAATAGTGTAGCTGGTCTCATGCTCCACACTACAGACTTGGACGTTGGAGACTCAACTGCCAGTCATGGCTACAGTCATCAGGGATTCTTGTAGAGGGACAACAGATCACACATCTCCCCTTCGAGAGTTGTGCCTTGTTTTCCTCGAAGATGAATAAAACACTGATTAGAGGGCGGTGTTGAAGTCCTTCGGTCTGTATACCCCAGCCCCCCGCAAAACACACAGTTTTGTCCTCCAGCAGATCAGTATAGGTTAAAGTACAAATGGCAAAGAATGAGGCCCATGCCATCTTTCCTCCAAGCAGCCTCATGCCTCACAGTAGCATCCCCTGTTGAGGATGGCATAGCATGCCAGATCTATAGAGAATCTACCCCTGCCTTTGGAAACAGGTTGTGACATTTCCTAAGTGCGTGGCTGTCCATCCCCTCAGACAAGTGGGTGTTAAGCACAGTAAAAAAGCGAAGTAAAACCCTGCATTTCTTGTCTCTCCCCCTCCCCCCAATTTCCCACCCACTTTTCCTGTCCCTTTTCAGGACCCATCGCACTGTTCTGTACTAAGGCAGGAAGTGCAGACTCCATGTTCTTTGGGAGAAATACAAGCCACAGAAATGCATCCTCAGGAGAAGGGCAGGGGATTCTACTCTTGCTATTTAATGCTCAAGGCAAGAGTGGGTCTCAGGCCAATTCTGGACCTTCAGAACTTGAACAAGCACAGCAAGAGCTATGGTTCCATATGACTTCTTGCACAGCTATAACTCCTTTGCAAGATCTGGGAGATTGGTATGTTGCCTTTTACCAGGGGGACACTTATTTCCATGTGGCAATCCACCTTGGCCTCTATGATTCGCAGTAAGAAGAAACCACTTCCAGTTCACAGTTCTACCCTTTGGCTTAACATCCACACTTAGGCTTTTCGGCAGGTGGTAACAACCTACCTCTGCTGCTAGGATATCCAGATATACCCGTACCCGGATGGCGGGCTGGAGCAGGAGGAGAGAGGTATTCATCGAACACTCTACCTATTTTCATGCTTAAGTCTGGAAGTGAACAAAGAGAAATCAATCCTCATATCCCACCAGAGAATGGAATCTATCAAGGCAGTCCTCAATTCAACCTTAGCTAGTGCTTTTCTTTCAATACCAAGGTTTATAACTTTATAAGACCTCTGTGTGTCCTTCAAGGACCATCCCCAAACCTCTGTGAGGAACTGCCTCGCACTCCTGGGGCATATGTTAGCATGCACTTATCTAACTCCTCCATGCCAGGCTATATCTCAGACAGTTACAGACTTGGCTCAAGTCAGTGTAACCACCTTCAGGTACATCACCTGGACATTCTAATATGTATCTGAGACAAGGTCCTATGGTCCCTGGATTGGTGGATGAAATGACAATATTTGCAGGAGACTCCCATTTTCCTCATCTCCTCCCTCTATGGAAGGATATGCACTGAGACCAGTGCTGTTCAACATATTCATAAATGATCTGGAAAAAGGGGTAAACAGTGAGATGGCGCAACTTGCAGATGACACAAAATTACTCAAGGTAAGTCCAAAGTTGACAGCAAAGAGATCTCACAAAACTGGGTGACTGGGCAACAAAATGACAGATGAAATTCAATGCTAATAAAGGCAAAGTAGTGCACATTGGAAAACATAATTCCAACTATACATACAAAATGATGGGTTCTAAATTAGCTGTTACCACTCAAGAAGGGGATCTTGGAATCATCATAGATAGTTCTCTGAAAATATCTGCTGAATCTGCAATGTCGCTCAAAAACGTGAACAGAAAATTAGGAACCATTAGGAAAGAGAGAGACAATAAGACATAAAATACCATAAGCCACTATACAAATCCATGGTACTCCCACACCTTGAATATTGTATGCAGTTCTGGTCACCCAATCTCATAAAAAGATAGAATTGGAAAAGGTACAGCAAAAGGCAGCAAAAATTATTAGGGGTATGGAACAGCTTCCAAATGAGGACAGATTAAAAACTGAGTCTGTTCATTTTAGAAAAGAGATGGCTAAGGGGAATTTGACAGAGGTTTATAAAATCATGAATGGTATGGAGAAAGAAAATTGGGCAGTGTTATTTACCTCTTCACATAACACAAGAACCAAGGGTCACCCCAGTGAAATTAATAGGCAATAGGTTTTAAACGAACATAAGGAAGTACTTCTTCACACAACACACAGTCAACCTGTGGAACTTGTTGTGAAGGCCAAAATTACAAAAGAGACTTAGATAAGTTCATGTAGGATAGGTCCATCAATGTCTATTAGCCAAGATAGTCAGGAATGCAACCTCATTTTCTGGGTGTCCCTAAGACCCTGACTGCCAGAAGCTGGGACTGGATGACAGGGGATGGATCACTAAAAATGACCCTGTTCTGTTCATTTCCTCTGTGGCACTGGCCACTGTCAGAAGATAGGATATTGGGCTAGATGGATCAATGTGGCCATTCTTATATCCTTATGACTTTGGTAATAGATGCTTTTGCCATGGGATAGGGAGTGCGTCTGGAGACCTGCAAGCTCGAGGCCTGTGGTCTACTCAAGAGGTCAGGCTAAACACAAACATTCTAGAGTTATGGGCAATCACCAGAGCATGCCACCAGTTCCTGCCTCATGTACAGGGCAGGACTATCCAGTACTTACTAACAATATTGCATCGGTGTTCTATTTCAGCAAACAGGGGATCTCAGATCAAACATCTTGTGCTAGTTGGAAGTCAGATCTGGAATTTCTGCATATGAAATTCCCTGACTCTCATAATATCATAAAACTGGGGATCCAGAATGGCTTTATAGACCAAATAAGCGGATCCTTCAGCTCAGAGCATGAATGGTCACTCAACATAACCCTTCTAAGTTTAATATTTCTAGTAGTGGGAGTGCCATCAGTGACTATTTGCAACCCATCAGAACAGGAAATATTCCCTTTTCTCTTCAGGGCTGGCCACTGCCCTAGTCCATTTTAGATGCATTTTGCCTCCCATGGGTCAAGAGCATGCATTACACCAACCCTCCAGTGCTACTGATTCCCAAGATAATTTTCAACATGAAGCAAGAGTGAAGCCAAAATGATACTGATGGTGCCTGCCTGGGAAAGGCATCTGGGGTTCTTATACTCCACAGGTTCTCTATCAGGGAACCCTTACTCTTTTTGCCTTTAGGAAAGGACCTGATATCATAGACTCATGGGCAGATGTTGCATCTGAACCTTCAGTCATTATACCTCAAGGCCTAGTTCCTCAGTGGCTAAACCTACAGGAGGCACACAATGTGTCTCCTATGCAATCTAAGATTTTGCATTTTTTGTTCCACATAGAAGACTCAGGTTTGATCGTTTTCATCAAAATGCAGCTGGCCACAATGTCAGCATTTCATCCTCCATATTATGGGAAGGATTGTATTCTCTAACCCTATGGGCATCAGCCCTTATGGGTCCCCCTTTTGAACTGTTAGCCTCCTGTTCATTGTTACAACTCTCAGCGAAGGCAGCCACCTGCAAAGCAGCAATGGGATCTTCAGTCCTCATCCATGCTAGACACTATGCAATTACTACCACGTGAAAGGAAGATGCAAATGTAGGGAAAGCAGTTCTGCAGTCCCTCTTCCAGGAGACTTCTAACCCTATCTCCACTGGAAACTGCTTGGGCATCACCTAGTGCAGTGGTCCTCAAACTTTTGGGGGTTGTGCCACCTTATCCCTGTCTGACCCCTCCACTGTCCTCCCCTCTCCCCAAAGCCAGGACCTGGAGGTAGGTCTGGGGCCATGGGCCGGGGACGGAGTCACAGCCAGAGGCTGAGTCTTGGGTGGGGACAGAAGCGGAGCTGCAACTGGGCCACAGTGCGGGCCAGCAGCTGGGCCTTCAGCCAGGTGTCGCTTCGCTGCTGGCCCCACCCTGCCCCCAGCTCTGGCCCTGGGCCAGGAACAGAGCTGCACCGGGTTGGAGGATGGGACCAGGCATGGGGCTGGGAGCTGGGGCTGCAGCTGGGGTGCGTGGCTGGAGCAGATCTGGGGGCAGGGTGGCAGTCCCTCCCCACCCTGCTTGGGGGCTGGCCCAGGCTCATTGCACACACACACCCTGAACATCACTCTGTGCCCTCTTAGGGGGGATGTGCCCCACAGTTTGTGGACCTCTAACCTAGTGTGATGGACAGATACAGTCATTCAAAGGCTACTCACCTTCTTGTAACTGTTGTTTTTGGAGATGTGTTGCATTTGTCCATTATACAACTCACTCTCCTTCCCTAACACATCAGAGACTATCACCCAAGAGTCCAGTTCAAAGGAACTGAGGAATGGGTGGGACATCTCTGCCCTTTATACCCTCGGTTCAAAGCTTGAGATTTACCAGAACACAAGGGTGGCCAACCCTACAAGAAAACTCTAGGGGAAACACTCTGGCACTGGTGCATGAGACATGCACACACCTAGCATAGTGTACATATGCAATCATTCAAAAAATAATAGTTATGAGAAAGTAAGTACCCATTTTTTTGTCTTCTACCAAGCCCCTAGCCTAAATAACTTCCTGACAACACCTTTCCCCCTACTTCCTTTCTCCCCTGTATTTTCATATCAAACCCCTATTGTCTAAGTAGGAAACCCTGTCAGGCATATCCTGTGGGGTTCCTCACTCTGAGCTTTTTTCTTTTGCCAATTTAAGCCTAAGTATTATATTAAAGACGTAATAATCCTGGAGTGAAATCCTGGTCCCCATCAAGGTCAATAAGAGTTTGCTATCAACTTTAGTGGGGCCAGTATTTCAACCTTTTCTCTGTCATAGGGTGTGGAATAGACCTGTTTGCAGTGTACTGTTGAAGGATTTTACTTCCATTTTTCTCTCATGTCCTTTTAAGTGTCTGTACAAATTCTTTGCTAACCCATGTGATTCTTCATGTTAAGCACTGACTCTAATGTAATTTATTGAATTGTTTGCACAGTACTATTTGAACTTCATCAGAAAAAATTTGAAGGTTGTCATCTGAGAATCTCTTCAGGTCACCCCTGTATTGGGAACACATTACACAATGTCTGGATAATCTTAGCAGCAGATGGTTCCATGAGGTCTCCTACTTCTGGCCACCTGTCATAAGCATGAACCACAACTAGAGACATTTATTTACCCTTTTCTGCAAAAGCCCTTTGCCAGGGCTTAAGTGCCCTTTTTCATGGATGACATAGAATAATTTCTTGGATGTTTTGGAGGCTTCTGCATAACATACATCAACTGATTTTCTTTCTGTATCCTGGTATGACTCTGGCCAGAAAAATTAATGTCTAGTCAAACTCTTCATTTTCATAATGCCTTGGTGATATTTATGCAATTCAACATCATCCTTGCGTATAAGTATTTTAGCATTACTACCTTTATATCCCATAGGAAACAATTATTCTCTATTTATAATTGCACTTTCCTAAAGGAATGGGGGCAAAGCCTGTCATTAGCTATGTAATTTAGCCACCCAAAAGAGAATATTGCATTACTTTAGATGGAAGTAATTTGCTCTGGTTGTAAGGGACAAGTGTGACAGGGTTGGAGGCCTCAGGGTCCTGTCACACCCTCCCAGGGCAGGAGCAGTGGAGAGGTCCTCCAAGTGAGATAGAGTGGCTGCAGGGGAAGCAGCCAATGAGAGAGGCTTCAGGGAGCAGTCAGTCAGGGCCCATCAGGTCCATATAAAAGGAGCTGCAGGGCCAGAATGAGTTCAGTTTGCTAGCAGGGACCAGGGGAGCAAGAGGTGCTCGTGGCTGGCTGCAAAGGCTAAGGTAGGTAGTTGCTGGCAGGGACCAGGGAAGCGAGTCAGTAGCTTCTGGTTAGCTTAACTGACTCAATTAAGATGGGCTATGGGGAAGTGGCCCAGGAAAAAGCTGGTAGTTAAAGGGACGTGGCAGGTGGATGCTACTTAGAGGGTCCCTGAGCTGGGACCCGGAGTAGTGGGTGCACAAGGGTCCCCTCCTACAGCCATTGGGGAGGTGGTTGTGCCCTCAGAGAAGGGAGTTTAGACAGGTCCAGGGAAGGGACTGTATGTGGAACTGTCACCCCCAGAAGGGGGTTGAACTGAGACTAATCCAGCTGGAGAGCTGGGGTCAGAGGACTAAAGGACAGGCGAAGAGTCTCCAAGGAGGAAGCCCTTGGGAGTCTTGCTCCATCCCAGAGCAGGAACCTTTGCACGTAAGCTGGCCAACTAGGGTACTGAGATAAGCCCTGTTGGTCAGATTGAGGACTAGAGGCTGGGGAGGGCTACAGAGACATTGTCAATGGAAAGGTACCATGATGGGCCCTGTTGGACTGTGAAGAGACTGATCCCAGTACAAGACATTACTGAGACTTTGAGATAGGCCTGGTTGGACAGTGTACCCCTGAAGGGGTTTGTTTTGTTTGATTGCACATGGAGTATGCACCAAAGACCCACCTGAAAAGTGCAGTGGCCAACAAGGGCACCATGAGCTGAGAAAGTGAGAAAACTGCAAAAACTGCACACACTCAACCAGGGGATGCTTGCAAGAGGTGGCCACCACCATTACAACAAGTCATCTAGGAAAAGTCTGTATATTGATTTGATTTCTGGGAATGACTCTACTTTCAGAGACAATCAGAAGATCAGGATTAACATGTTCATTAATGTGCACACTGAATACAGATGTGCAGCTGAAGATCCATTCTTGCTGATGCTAGGGGGAAAATTGCCTCATCTTAAGGGGTAAGAAAGCAATTATGAAATTGAAAACTTTGTTCAAGAGACTCATCTAAACACGCTCTCACTAGGCTTCACAACACTTGCATCTATTTTCCCTCCTTGATGGGATATACAAACCCTGCACCAGGCAAGAAAAGGTTAAAGATCAGCTGTGGTCCCTGTGGCACCTGTGAGGCATGCCAGTCTTAGAGGAGGAGCCTTAAAAAGGGAGAAGTTCAGTTCAGAAGGTGCCTAGCCTGGGTCAGTGGACAGACCTCTCTCATCCTCAGCTACCAGAGAGAAACATGGCAGAGAGCCAGCCTGCTGTAAGTTGGACAGAGCAGTAGGACAGATGGCTGGAGGATCCAGATGAACAGAGAAGCTGGAGACATTCTTTATTTCTGACCATTTGTTTCTTTTCCTTTGTTACCTTGAGGCCTGAGACTTGGGGCTTGGCCCTTGGGCAGACCCTTCCTGAGAATGCAAGCCCTCTGAGGAGAAGATGGATGCCTTGGAGGAAGTAGTCCAGGGAAGAGGCAAGAGGTCTGACCAGACAGGCCTTAACCACTTGCCACAAGAGTCCCTGGGCTTGACCCCAGGATAGAAGGAGGGACTGGGTCCCTTACAGCTTCCCCCAGAAAACTAACAGGAAGACCCCAGACACACAGGACCAGGGCCTGGACCAGGCCATTGACCTGGTTTGAGGTCCTGGGACTATTAGGGGAAAACCTTAGTTTATCCCAAAACGGGTGAGGCCACAGGTCACCCAACCAGAGGGCTGAGTCACAAGGCAAAAGGGGATCTCTAGAGAACCAAGGTGGCAGGTGGCAGAGAATGAAACCCTGAAATGCTGCACCCAGCTGGTAAGTCACTTTGCCACAAGTAGTGGAGAATATGGATATCTTTCCAGTCCTGATGAAAGATGTGACATTAAATATATATACTACCCCATTGACAGGGTTTAGAGGGCATCTAGAATCTAGATAGATCTGAACCCATTTCCAAAAGAGACAACAAAAGTTGCAGCAGATAGCACAGCTGTGTCAGCGGAGTCAAGCCATCCTTATCAGGCAGAGACCGATGCAGAAGGTGCAGGTGATACAACCATCCACAGACATGACGGGAAACTCCATAGACTGTGTATACAGACGTGTGGACTGGCAAAACATAGGCCTGCAAGCAAGGCCTGGCTAAACTAATTGTCCCTGTTAGGTGAATGGGGCAGAAGGAGTGGGGCTAGTGGACCCTGGGTGTAGCTGGGTCTACAGATTCCAGTCTAGTTCATCAGATTAGAGTGTCAGAAGCATCAGAGGGGCCTAATAATGTATTCCTGTCCTGGAAATATCTGGTTACTGGAAATATCTTTTATTTTTACAACATGTCTACAAGGATGTGACAACCTTCCCCAGCCAGCAGGCTGAACTGACAGTAGGGAGGCACACCAGGCCTCTCCTGGTAGGCCTTAAACCGAAGCTCACTTATCCAGACACCCAAGGCCAGGATTGGAAACCCCTGGGAGAAGTGTTGAGAGCATGGAGTGATCACTTGTCAGAAGGAGCCACGGGGAAGGCCAACCTGGAACCTGTAAAATTAGTAGGTCTTGGGGAGGAAGAGAAGGCTGGCAAGGGGACCTTTACATACTCGGGCAACCAGAGGCTGAAAGGCTACCCCAGGTCAGAGATTGACATCCTGGCTCATGACATGGATTTAATCAGTGATCATAAAAATGACCAGAAACTAAAGCTGGGCTTATGAGCAGCTGGTGGTAGTGAATAGGTGACTGTGGCCCCATTTTGAGATCAGAGATAAATGAGTTTACCATCTCAACAAGACACAGGTACTTAAACTTGGCTGGTAGCTTAGCTGGTAGGTGCTCCATGTGTGAGTCATGTCAGAAAATAACCAGGGGAATTATTTCTGCTTCCTGGAATATATGGAGAGAGAGGGGAAAGGGTTTTGAATTAGGTCAGTCTCCTTTTGCCCCACTGCACTCCACTCCCATTTCCATTGACCATCAATCACTCTGTCAATGGTTGATAGTGGAGTACTAGGGAAAAAGCAATATTATCCTCAGCGCATTATCCCTATGCAGCCTCATACCGATGAATGGCAGTAATTGAATACATTTTAAGTGGATGCTTGTGAAAAGTTTTCTGCAGTATTTGTCCTCCCCACTTAGTGAAGCATCAGAGGGGCCTAATAAGGTAGTCCTGTCCTGGGAAACCCAGGTTCTCATTATTAATACTAAAAAGCACTGGGGGTGCTGAATGATAATCATAAAAACAATTCTAAACCCAACTTCTCTTTCTGTAAAGCAAGGGAAAGGTGAGGTGGATAAAATGTATTGTGGATCTTAGCCTTTTGGCTGATACCTAAACACTACAGCAATGGGTGCAAGAAAAATGCACAGCTAGATACAAAGGTAGATAGCATTGGTTTAACAGAGGTTCTTGTAGGCGGTCTGTGTTGAAATTAAAAGGGATTTTTACTCAGAAAGGCTTGTATATGAAGGTATTTTCTCCCAGCCAATTAAGCTGTGACTGAAAACGTGACTAAAATTTTGCTTTTAATTAATAGGTATAAAACTAGTGAACAGGGAAATTAAATTCCTGAAGAAACAATTTTCTGCAGATACATTTAGCCCTGGGTTATAGCTGCAACAGAGGGGATGCGGGGGTAGGGAGCTGAGGTTATCCTGGTTCAGTTAAAGTGTTGGTGGAATCCATGTTTATTGTTCTGTAGTCAGGTGATACATATTTTAGTGAGATACAAGTTCTGGGTATGACTCAAACACTCCTCACCTGAGAGTTGTCTGAGGAGCAAGAGAGAAACAGGAAGTCTACAAGCAGTGGTTAAAGTACATTGAACCATCTGGAGGAGTTCTCACATTCAAGGAAATTCAGACTTGGATGATGTTAACAATTTCCAATTCAGAAAAGCACTCTAAAACCGGGAGCGAAAAACCCTCTCTCACTGAACAGCATAACTTGTATTAGTGCATCTACTAAAGATGTGGGGGAGGGATAGCTCAGTGGTTTGAGTATTGGCCTGCTAAACCCAGGGTTGTGAGTTCAATGCTTGAGTGGGCCATTTAGGGATCTGGGGTAAAATTTGGGGATTGGTCCTGCTTTGAGCAGGGGTTGGACTATATGATCTCCTGAGGTCCCTTTCTACCCTGATATTCTATGATTCTAAGAGGTAGGTGACCAGTTTAGCATCCCTGCTTTGACACCTATACACCTCTGAGATAGTGAATAGGGACTGTAGGGAGAATTCAGCTGAGATGAAGGAGCAGTGGAGGCCCAGTGCCACTTCTCACTCCTACAAACCCTGGTGTAAGAGGTGCACTGAGGGTGAGAGAGGGTCCTGAGTGCTGTGTAGGATGCTGGACTGCTGCATAGCCTGTAGGCAGCCACAAGTTAAGTTAGAGCAGCCCCTAGCCAGCACCCTTCTCAAGTACATCAGGCTGAGGCTCAAGGCCTGTTTGTTCCCTTTCAGTTTTCCTTAGCATTATATTAGAGAGAGATGTTGTGGACATCTGTGTTCTGGTTTCCTTCCTGGTAGTTTGGGGTATATTTATATTGGGTCCATGTTTTATTTATCTATTTTTGTTAGGTATTCTATTCATGGACATTCCAAACCTGCTGGGCTCAGATCCCCCAAGGTATTTAGGTGTCTAACTGCTAATGGGTAAAGATTTATGCTACTAGTAAAGTAGTTTAGCCAAAACATGATTGGGATTTAAATGTCTTCACAGTAGAATTTCACAATGAGCTAAGGGAGGACAAAATCTGGGTTCTTGTGATTTAATTTATTGTTCCTTTAAACAAAATAGAAGTTCTTCCTGCAAGTTGCAGTCCCATTATTGACACTTTTAAATTTAAATTAAGACTTTTAGCTTCCTTTGTCTCATACAGGACACACTGTGGAATTATCCTTTGATTTCAAAGTAATATGGGCCTGAGGCTATTTCCTTTCACAGGCCTAATAAAAGCTTTTTCAAGGACTCAATCTTTCTTTCACACAGCAAACAAAAAGTAGGAGGTTGTAGCCGGTGTAAAATAATGAGGCAATGTATGCAAATGAATCTTTGATGTGCGGTATAGGCTTGTTCTTAATTCACTGAGAGGAAAGGAATCATTTTACAGTGGGTGCTTGAAATGTAAAGTAAAAGCCCCATCTTCATCACCAGCTTGAATATAATTTATTAGTATCAGAAACCTATGTTGTGCCAGTGAAGCTGATTAATTAATGTACTTTTGCAAACCCAGCATTATTATAGGTGACTTACACATACTGTGTCCTTGAAAAACACACCAAGATAAAATACGCTCATGCTTTGTTTTTTTTCCTGGTGAACTGAATGTAATCTAATGCAAATGATTTTTATTGGGCACTTTTCTTTTCTTGGTGCATTCACCTTGTTTGCTCAGAAATGAAAGTTGTAAAAATCTTATAGAACTTGTAAATTATCTACTGTATTTATAATTCCTCCCCCTTCCCTAGTTCCATATGTTTCTGACAAAATACCAAATACCTTGTGGATATATTTAAAATGTGACAATAGTTGGGCCCACATTTTTAGATTAGGGACTGATTACTGCTCTATCTCTACAGTGCTTAGCACAATGGGATCCTGATCTGGATCGGTCCCTGTAAAGGAATCCACTCACTTCAAGTGTGATTCCTTGTAGCTAGGTCTGGGAATTCACTCTCACCACATCTAGTGCCACCAGCCATGCTATGCCACCAGCCATAGTCATGCTATGGCCCCTCTCTCTCTCTCTCTCTCTCTCTCTCTCTGTGACTCGGGGTGTTCCCTTTTTATGACTTGGCCATCCATGTAGTCCCCCACTTTTGGGATAACAAAGTCCTGCCAGACAAACTGTTCCTATGTCACCTCAGCTGGTCTTCTGTTCCATGTCTCCTGTGCCACTTTCCAGAAAATATTTTGATGAATTGGCAACTTCTGACCAAAAAAAAAGTTTTGTTGGAATTTTTCCAATGAGCTCTATTGAGCACTCAAAGTTCCTCTTTATTTTACTAGGAGTAGTGAATGCTCAACAAACCAGGCTCATCTACACTAAAGCTGTAAGTTGACCTAAGTTACGCTACTTCAGTTACATAACTGAAGTCAAGGTAACTTAGGTGGACTTAGCGCGGTATAGACATCGCTTATGTCGACAGGAGATGCTGTCCCGCAAACTTACTTTCCACATCTTGGGGAGGTGGAGTACAGATGTCTATGGGAGAGCACTCTCTCATCAGTTTAGGTTGTCTTCACAAAACCTGCTAAATTGACACCACTGCATTGATTGCAGCAATGCCAGTTTCGCCGGATGTATAGATAAGCGCACTGAAAATCAGGCCAGTTTGATTTAGCTTTAGATACCTACAATTACTAAGTTTGGCTTTGGGTTACAAACAGTGGCCTGTATTATGCAGCAGATGAGACTACATAATCACAATGGTCTTTTTTTACCTTAAAATCTATAAAACTGCTGATGGTTGATTTACAATGTGTTAAAATAATTAGCTTAAGGCTGCTGCTTTTCACAAGATGTATTGTTTCCTAAGGAAGAGAGACATCCTCTGGGAGCTGTAAGCAATGAGGGCATCTGTATTACATCATCCTTATGCAAGCCAATGTTTAGATTGTAAAGTAACAATGACAATCAAGTCCTATTTTGTGCAGAACTCAGCTTCAAAAATATATATATAGAAAGCAGATTGCTGCATCGTACAGGGCTTTCTCAGTATGATAAAAGAAAACTTCATGTTTCTAATATCTAAACACATTGCCATCCTATATTAATAACTGTTGTACACAAAATACTGCCAAAAATAAAGATATGGGTTTTCACTTAGACTGTATTGTTCCAAAGGAAAGTAATTATATTAGCATTTTTCCTGCCTTTACTCTCAATGGATTCAGTCTCTGCTAGTCACAGATTACACCAACATTATCTTCCTGTTCCATGGCTTTCCTGGTTTCATTGAACCACAATTGCAGCAAAGCTACGCTGAATGCTGCTCATTTCCCCCCTCCCCCCAAAAGCACAAATATTCTGTCAAGCGTGCAAAATCAGGTATTGTTAACCTCCCTGCTCTGCAATTTTCTTAACACTTCTTCCTCCCCTACCCTGTACAAAATTGCTTTCTCTATATGTAATGTTGATTCTTCAATTCATTTGGAAGTATTTGCAAAATGTTCCCTAAAAATGTCGGATGGGGGTGTAGAAAGGAGTTACCGCTGTTAATACTGAGTTGCTGGTAGTGATCCTGAGGACAGGGTAACTGTTCAAATATACCTCTGGGGAAGAAATGAAAAACACACAAAGGAGAAATTGGCATTCACAAAGTATAGTTCTTTGCGGCGGGGGGGAGGTTAAAAATAATGCTGCATCGCGGAGTCATGTGCCATTGCCTATGGTAATGTCTTGGGGCACCTCTAAAGGAAACCCAAGGACACGCTATAGCACACATATACACTTAGATGCTGTTGTATCACAGCTGAGCTCCTGAAGGAGTTAGGAGGCTGACCAATGTGCTCTCCTTGGTGCTGTTTCATCATCAGTCTTTCCTTTGTCTCCCAGTGGAGAAAACATGGGATACAACTCTTGTGAAATCTTCAGGAGACAGGGGAAGATGCAAAGCATGGTGTATGCCCACTCACTTCTGGCCCTCTTCTGGGGCAAAGGTATCCTTCAGTCATTTGTTTAAGGCGATACTCTTGTGTAGGAGACAGATTTTTCTTAGAAGCTGGTCTCAGACTGGAATTCACTCCTGCAGGCAATAGGAAAGACCATAAGCATTCAGGTCCAAACACAAAACTCACTTCTTCCACCACACAGGCATTCAGAACTGAATAGCATTTACATAAAGATTTGTACAAATGATAAAACTTGCTTATCACAGTTGGCGAGAAAGTTAAGGAAACCTGATTTTGTGGGTGTAAGTCATTTAGCAGATCATCTGGTATGTGTCTAACACTGGATGGGGCTCTGATCCCACAGGGATAAGTGTGCTGTAAAAAACAAAGTAGATTAGAAAAGGAATAAATGCATTTTTGTTTTTGATGTCAGCTCTGTCTATAATCTCAGCTGTTCACTCATCACTCTTAGAGCCCTGTCTGGTTTTTGAGGTCTTTTGTCTGCACCTGCATCAGCATCTGAATATAATAGGGTAAACTTAAACATTTTACATCCTGGGGTCCATCTTGTCTTCAATGCCAAATATTTATTGTTGCCCAGGCCTAATTGAGTGCTATAGTTTAATAGGTCAGTTTACCCCAGACCAGTAGGGACTCAACTATTATCTGGCACAAGGAAACACACATTGTATGAATCATTTCCCCAGCATGTTATTGGTTACTGAAGTCCCCTCTTAAGATCTATTTTTGATCCCACTGTGCTAAGTGGTACAACATTTTTGTTTGCCTTTAAAACACTTTGGTTTGTTTATTCATGGTAACTCTGCTCCTCCCACAATGAAGTTTAAGTCTTTAATGAAGACCCTCTGCATTTGTCAAATAGTGACAAATTATTTTTGATGGTCCGAGATAGTTTGGTGTTTTTCCAGCATCATGTTACAGCTTGTGCTTTTCTCTGGTTTGAAAATCAGTGTTCAGAGGTGTAACTAGGGCAGCATATCTATGGTATCAGATTCATGATGATAAAAATAATAATTAATAAGTAGTACATCCCTCAATACTTTTGCCATCTTATCATCTTGCAATTCAAATTCTATCTCCATTGGTTCTTGACAGAGCTCTGTGATGCTTCACTCAGTTCCTTCCACGTGCAGTAAGCCACTCTGTATTGCTTTTATATCTTGAGACGTATATCTTACGCCTTACAGTTAATAGAAAAGGAGTACTTGTGGCACCTTAGAGACTAACAAATTTATTTGATCATAAGCTTTTGTGAGCTACAGCTCACTTCATTGGATGCTGTAGCTCATGAAAGCTTATACTCAAATAAATTTGTTAATCTCTAAGATGCCACAAGTACTCCTTTTCTTTTTGCGAATACAGACTAACACCGCTGCTACTCTGAAACCTTACAGTTAATGTACAGTATATCAATCTTGAAGTGGAAAACACATATGTCAGAAACATTGTCACTTTCTTGCTGTAAAACTCTATTAGAGCTCAATGCTATTTTTTCCTAGGATTTCCAGGTTGGCTAATCTGTCCACCTAACTTAAATTTTTGGTGTATTACAAATGATTGTACCTAAACCTACTGAGGCTTGTGAATAAATATGAGACTGAAAACAACTACTAGGCCTACTGTATGTAGTTGACTTGTTCTTGTTCCTCCTTAGAAGGGGAAGGTTAAATATAGCATGCTCTAATGTTAGCATCTCTCTCATGGAGCTGATGCAATTCTCCATAGCCTATTAATTTCAGCCTTTCATTTAGTTTTCACATTACAGGATAATATAAAAGTGGTTCCCTATATCAGATTTTAAAAAGAGAACCTAATCAAATCATTCTGTGTTCTGCATGCCATTGCTCAGTCAAGATGCTTTAGCTGTGCTGTGAGAGGAGATAATGGCACCTGAAAAATATCCATATCATAATAATGGCAAAGGATGAACATATGAAAACTGGAGAGCCCCAGTGATAGAAGGGGCATGAAGAGAATTTTAATTGGCAAAATGTTCTTCGGAAATATCAAGAAGGATGAATATGATTACAAGGTGTTTGCTGTGGGCTTCTGACTATCAAAGAAAGAACTCAGAGGTGGCTGAAGGTAAGTTCAGTACAGATCCATTGGCTGGTTAGGGCCTGATCTGTAGGTTTTTTTTTCTAAATAATAATCAAGAAGTTAGAGAAATAATTAGTCTGGCTGTAATAATTCTTCAATTAGAAAAAGAGACATTTTTCTCCTTTGTTTCATAATCAAACCCTACATTTACTTGGGTTTTATTTTGCTCATGGTTTTAGTCTTGCAAAAAACCCCACAACCAAATAAAATAAAACTCGAAGGATTCAGCACGACATGTCCTGGGGGCACAGGTAATTTACACAGTGGGCAAAGTTAAAATGTTCATTGAGGCTTTAGATGTATTAGCAGTTCCCCCTATTTTCCCTTATGAAGGGGTATATAGCTCACACTGGCAGAGAAAGAAATAACTGTAACCAGAGAGCAATTAGTGCACTCATTTGCAGCTAGAGGATGGGCCAGGTCAAATTTAGGAGTAGGCTCAGCTGGGGAGGCACTAAGTGGGTGAATTAAGATGAATCTCAGCTGAGAGGAGCAAGGTGACTAATAAAAGAAGGACATCAAGACAGTATAAGAGATGCAAGAAGACTTAACGGGAGAGTAGGCCTTGGGGGTCTTCTCCTGAGAGGGAAAAACCTCTGCCAGTAGGTCAGGAGAGACATTGGGAAGCTACTGGGATGGAGTGAACCTCTGTGGTGAGCATTGAGAAAAGGGCAGATTCTAGGGATGCAGGCTGCGGTTTGGGTTTCCAGAAGAAAGAGACAGATACAGACAGTCCTGAGAGAGACAAATGGGAGCCAGGCTTCAAGAGAGAGTTCTGGGAAGCATTGCTCAGTACAGGAACTGGGAAGAACTCTATGAAGGCTGGGAAGGGGGATGAGCCTGCAGAGGAGCGAGTTCTAGAAGGTGCTGAAGAAAAGGGCCTTAGCGACTGGCTGAGGTAGGAAGTAAGCCAGGAAGATGTCTGAAGGAGCGACTCTTTGCTATAGGGTACCTTAACTGGAACCCAGAATAGAGGAAGGGGCTGGGTTCTCCTACTGGCCACTAGGCCAGGTGGTGTGTAAACCCCCAGAATTGGTCCAGAGATCTGATGTCAAGTCATTGGAGTCTTTTTTTGTGGGACTCTGTTGCTTGAGAAGGAATGGGACTGAACATGAAATGGGTGGAGGGCTGAGTCATGTGAAAAACCTGACAACCACAGGAGCAGAGCGGCTGTCATCATTGGCACCACAGGAAGAGAGCCTGCTATATCATGCCCAGCCATAAGGGGGTGATTGACTGGTGAGCCCTTCTCCATTCTTATGCTTAAAATGAGACATAAGTAATACCTCTATCACCAGAACTATAGTGGTGCAGCCGTGCCACTATAGTGAAAGTTGCATCATGATGTCTGTTTGAAGGTTGATCCCTTTGAAATTTGGTACGGCTAAGAAGGGTGCAGAGTAGGGTTAAAGACCCAGATTTGGGTCATTTGATCTAGGGGTTATGGAGACATAAGCCCTGGAAAATGACAACTTTCCAAAAAGTTTTTGTGGGTGTGTGGATTTTGTTTGTTTTTTGTGTAGAGCCACCCAACCCTGCTACCCCAACCCACAAAACTCCTCCTGCCACAATTACCCATCCATCCCACCTCCCTGCGACACCAACCTCTATCTCCCCAAATAAACCCATCCCTGTCACACAACCCCCCCATATGAACACACCCATAAAAATAACCCTCAAAGCCCCACATCTCCACCCTAAACCTCCTCTGTCACTGCTCCCCAGCCCCATATCCCAGGAAGCCACCTCTTAAATCCTCTCCTGCTGTCCCATCCCCCAGTCCACACTGTCCCCAAACCACTTCCCTTCCCCTTTCCTCTCCACCATCCCTTAGTCCCCCAAGGATCCTTCTGATAAACCTGACACCCAAGTCCATCAGCCCAAATGCTAGCAACTCCTAGATGCACCTGCCCCCACTTCGGTTTCTCCAGTCCCCTATGGCTTACCCAGGAACCCCCACCGAGGACTTCACCCCTTTATCCCTAGCATCAGCATCCCATGTTCACATTAGAAACTGATGCCCTTTCCCCCTCTTCTACCTTCCCATTCTTTGCTTTTTTGGGGTGGTCAGATGACTAGCCCTGCTCATCCCCACCCCCATTCAGAGGAGTCAGCTACAGCAAGTCTGTGAGTGGTTAGAGCTGCCAGGCCAGAGTTGGGCCCAACCCCATGAGAGAATAGCAGTAGTGCAAGTAGAGCAGTACAGTTAGGTAGGCCGTACAATTAAGATATTTATTGCTGGGATGCCGTACTGTAAAGACACAAGCAGAACGTGGAGCCGCTGGTTGGCCTCAAGCCGGAAGTTCCTCTGGCACAGCTGAACTGCCCTCAGCCCTCCTCCCCAGCCCTTCCATGCAGCTGCGTCCCATGTCTGGGGTATGTACAGCCACACCGGAGGACAGGGCTGGGGGCGGTACAACTGCGTCGGAGGAGCTACCAGCGAGTGGCTGCCCGCTGGCCCCATGTTCTGCTCCTTTTGCACTGCAGTTCCAGAGAGTCCTGGGGTTAAGAAGTCTCTATCCGGTGTAGCGGGAGGACAGAGCCCCTCCGCCCCCACAGGTAACATGGCATGGAGAGAGCATGGGGGGGGGCCCTGGATGGGGTGTGGTGGGGAGAAGACACATGGGGGGGTCACCTACCGCCCCCTTTAGCTGGTGCCCCCTTTAGTTGGTGCCCCCCTTTGTATCCCTCCCACGAGTCACCAATGCGCAGTGTACTGGTAAGAAATAAATTCTACTTGCACCACTGGACAGGAGCCACCACTGTGGGAGTGAGTGGGTGGGGGGGTCTTGCTCTCCAACCCATCCTTCCCTGGGGCCTCTCCTCCACACCAGGCTGGGACAGACACAGTGACCCTCTGCCCCCATACACAGACACCAGAGAACAGTGGGTGGTTGTTTTTTTTTTGTTTTTTTACTCAGCAACCCCTATGAATATTTTCACCAGATGGCTATGCCGATGGGTGAGTAGTATGTGGGACAGGAGTGAGGAGCACCAGTGAGCAATGGAGGGACAGGTGAGGGGAAAGATTGGGGCAGCTGTGAGTGGGGAATGGAGGGGTGAGGGGTGGGGTTCCAGCACTATAACATTCAACAAACATCACTGATTGCTCCAATTTTATAGATTCCAAGGCCGGAAGGGACCATTGTGATCACCTAGGCTGTCCTCCTGGCACCACACAGGCCACAAAATGTCCACAAAGTAATTCCTAGAGCAAATGTTTTAGAAAAACACCCAATCTTGATTTTAAAATTGTCAGTGATGGAAACTCTACCATGACCCTCAGTAGCTTGCTTCAGTCGTTAATGAGTCTCACTGTTTAAAAATGTGTGCCTTATTTCCACTCTGAATTTGCCTAGCTTCAACTTGCAGCCATTGAATCATGTTATACCTTTCTTTGCAAGAATTAACTCCTCAGATATGCCCACTGTACCAAGAAGCAGTGAAAATACCAATAGCAAACCTGCTTCTATGGGGTGGATGGACCTTGCAGGGAACAGGGCATAACAAAAGTTAACCTTTTCTCATGGAGCCAGAGAGGTTACCTGAATGCTCAATCAAAAGGGGAGGGGAAGGGGTGTGTGTGTATTGGAAGTGCCATAATATTATAATGATCAACTGGCCAAATATTGTCTCTCTCAATTTGCCACCAGAAAATGTGTCTTTGTCAAACTTTTCCATAGGAAATGTCAAATCTGACTTGAAAATATTTTCTGCTCAAGAGAATCAAACAAAACATTTCTAGTCGTCACTTTAAAATGAAACTGATTAAAAACAACCTTTTTTGCCTCTGTGTCAGCTCAAAATGGAAAAATGTTTTTCAACACATTGAATCATTCTATTTTAATAAAATATGTTGACATTGTTTTGACATTTCTGAATTGAAACTGTTGAGAATTTTTCATTGGGTGGAATTTTTTGGATATTTCAACTTTGCAGCCTGAATTGGAACAGAAACTAAGTCTTTCTTTGAGTGTTGTGCACTGGAAATGGCTTCTTCTGTGCAGCTCGTTTATGCAGTTCTTAACAAGAGACCCCCTCGGCTATGTGGTTAGGTTTGTCAGCATTCTGCTCAAGAAATCCTGTTGGCTTATCAAGGGTAATTTTGCCATCAGGCACCTGATTTCCTAAGCTGGAGACTGAGGGCCAGATTCACCTTTCCCCTGCTGCCCTTTGCATTCAGTATGCCTGTGGTCCTAAGGCCCATCTCCAGATAGCATTGGCACAGGGTCTGAATACCAAGAACAAAGCTAGCCCCTTCAGCCCTGCACAGCGTCTGCAGAAGCCCCTGGGAAGCCAAAGGGGAGAGGGAATGGGATGGAGGCACGGCAGAGGCACATCCATGCCCTGACCATTCTCAGCTGCTACAAGCCTCATAGGGGCTGTGATGGTGAGAAACACAAGTGTTGGGGTAGCTCACATGTTAAACTGAAGAAGTGTAGTCCCACAAACTGCCGTCAGTCCCACAAACATAACAGGGAGTAACTGTGCTGGGAGGCTCGAGGAGGGTCACATGGGTGTCTCAATGGGTATATCATGTCTGTAAGCATATGTAGACCTTGCTAACTTGTGGGTTTTGCTATGTTTTTTTTTCAGTTAACTTTTGTACTGTTTGTGTTTTTAAAAAAGAAATAGGGTATCATATTAATGTTAGAACAATGGGAATAAACCTCTTGATAAGGAAATGGGATTTTACAATGCCATCCTCAGACATTCATTCTGACATGGATTTATGTCATTAAGGCTTTGTTTATACTAGCACTTTTGTTGGTAATGTTTTTGTCAGTCAGGGGTGTGAATAAACTTGACTGACACAAGTTTCACCAACAAAAGTGCTAGTGTGAACAGCTCTCTGTTGGCAGGCATTGCGCTCTCTCTCTCTCTCTCTCTCTCTCTCTCTCTCTCTCTCTCTCTCTCTCTCTTGCACAGAGCGGCTACATAGGAGACCTTACAGCGGAACAACTGCAGCGGTACAGCTGTATTGCTGCAAGTCTATAATGTAGATAGAGCCTTTTATAGTTGGTGGTAGTAACTTTTATTCTTAATGTGGATCACTGACCTCCCATTCTCACCTACTTGTGATTTCTCAGCAGCCCAAACCCAGGGGGAATTTCGTTCTTCAAGTGTAAAATAGATTTGTGCCAGAGCTGCAGGCACACATTCAACTTCCTTTTAAAGGGGCACCAACTTTCAAACCTCTCTGCAGTGGAGGCCATGTTTTCTTTCTTTCTGTATTCATTGGGTTTTCTTAATTCTCTCTCTCTGCCTCTGTAGTTTAAGGTATTCTCAAAGTTCTAATAAGCACAATAGTGGATTGCAGATTCAGTCTAACAGCCTTGCTTCACAGGTTCCAGATTTGAATTATTCAGAAGAAAGAAAATACTAGGGCATAATTACAAAAGGAATTTGAATATATCAAAGCTTACTTGCTTGGAGGACTCTACTAATTATTAGGCCCGCACCCTTTAATCCAATCCCAGCAGAGTCATAAAAGACTTCTAACATGCTCAGGGATGTGAAAGTTAAATTATAATCACCTCAGGATGAGCAGAAATACTAACCAACACTAAGGCTCCACTTAATGAAATGTATAGGTATTCTGCTACCTCTGAAACAAAGTTAGGCCATGTCTACACTACCACTTAAGTTTTGCCAACGTATGTTGCTAAGGGGTGTGAACCCTCTCCACCTCCCGAGTAATATATGTTTTGCTGGCATAAGTAGCAGCGTGCACAGCACTATGTCAAATGGAGAGCTTCTACTGCCGAAATAGTGAGCGCTGCTCATTGGAGGTGGTTTAATTATGTTGACGAGAGTGCTATCCCATCAGCATAGAGCTGCTGCATGAGATCTTGCAGCAGAGCAGTTGCATTGGTATAGCTGTGCTGCTGTAAACTCTCTAGTGTAGACATAGCCTTATACATTTCCATGACACAGAATTGGAAAAGACTATTTACTGTTCTAAAGTTTGAGAAGATTTTAAAGTAGTCCCAGTTTCACTCTGAAATATAACTTCCATTCCCTTAAACTTGAACTACCAAGTCGTTTGGAGTTTTAAAACTGTTTTTCTTGTTTCTAAACAACACACAGTACCAGAAGTACCAGCCAAACTTCTAGGAATGTTAACACAATAAATTCTGCCTATCAAAACAGGAAACATGATGTAAAAGCATGAAAACATCGCTTTCCACTTCTCACCTTTGGGGAATAATTATGATTGTCCTCATGTTGCCAAGGAAACAGCTTCCTAGATCTTGGTAGACTGCAGACATTGAGGAGTTTTCTGTCTCTGTGGAGTTTTGAGAGCTACAGCACTCGGTCTGAAAAGCTAACTCTCCATCATGGCTGTTAATTTTTGTTCTAGTGCATTTTGCAGTGGTGGAAGACTAACCTACAGATCATTTTGCCAACAGCTCCTCCACATCCTGAATAATTTCTTGTTGGCCACAAGAAATAATTTTGAGTGTGATGAACTCTTTTTCCTACTTAGTGACTTCAAGGTTCTGTTGGGAACATGTACTTCAGTTTAGCTCCACAACAATTCTTTAAAGGCAACTGCTGACATCTATTGTAGAACCTCCAACCTGAATTCACTACAACTCTAAAATATCTTTCATTCTGTCACCATTAATGTCCTTTTACATTAGTCACCCTACAGCACTTTCTAGGCATTTTTAAATTATGTAAAATAATTTACATGCCCTGTGAAAGTTTGCATGGTAAAATTAGTGTGGAAAAGTTATGTTCAGAACAGGAAGGGTTGAAGATGGTGAATGCTCAAGCTGTCTTTGTGATAAGGTGTTTGAGAGACATCATCTGTCCCCTGGCACTCCTACAATAAAAGTCCATGGATCTGCAAAAGCAGGGGGCGGTTTGGCAAAACTTGAACAGATTAATTTTGGTTTGGAGAGAAGGGATGGTCCAGTGGTTAGGACACTAGCCTGAAACTCAGGAGACCGGAGCTCAATGCCCCCGCCACCCTAGATTTCCTACATGACCTTGGGCAAGTCACTTGGTCTCTTTCTCTGTCAATTCCCTATCTGTAGAAACTGAGATTATAGCATTTTCTTAATTCACAAGGTGGTGTGTAGGTAAGTACATGGCCCCCATAACCCAAGTGCCTTGCAATCTTTAAGTATTTAAGATAGATTCCTGGACTGGGCTGGTAGAACATTACAACTTTCTCTCGTCCACAGTCATAGATACACTGGATCCTACATGTTTTACTCTCCAGGAAACAGATTGCCATGATGATGCTATAACATGTAACAGATGGAAACAGGAGCAGGTGGGAAATTGGGATGCTGGTAGCATAAAGCTGATGGGCTGTGGCAGAAGTTGTTTGATCTTTTGCTGTGATTATGAAGGAGGACAAGAGATCTTTCTCCTCTGCCATGTCTCTACCAGCAGAATTGTTCCAGAATGTGAGACTTCTAATCAGCCTGGACGGCCTTTGCTTCCTGATGTGAGGAGCAGTTGTGTTACTTCGCAGAGAAGTTCGGTTGAGTTTGAAACAGTCTCTCCAGCTCTGAAGAAGAGACAGAGGTAGTTTTACCAGCCTTGCTGATGGAATTTGACCCAGTCATGCAAACAGATGTTCTGAAATTGAGGGAAATCTGTGTCGTCACATCCAACACTGATCCATGCCTTGTGAGGATGGTGAAAGCACAAGGGAGGCATTGTGGACTCAAGTACTAACAGCCATCTTTACATATGTCCTGTTCACACAAGATCTTGACACCAGTGATTTCATTGACCACTTCACTGTTTGTAATTTTTCTTGGGCAATACAATTGCCAGACAGGTGGTGAGACAGCTCCAGCAACAGCTGAACTCTGCTAAATCTTAGATCCTTTCTAGGGTTGGCTTGATACCTGGATCTGGTATGGAACACATGCTGATTGCCCTAACAGTGTCCTTCTGGCCATAGACAACAGCTAAACATTCCAGTTAATACTGGACTCCTCAGCATTATAACTAGGCTTGAAAGGATTAGATTTTTATCAGTAAATGTCAATAATGTTGATTTCACCTTGCACACACAAACCAAAGACAAAATATTTCCATTGATAATCATGAAATGTACACACAGGCAAAATAAGAAATGTTGCTTAATTATTTATTAGTTAGATGTAAGGATATTTACTTTGTATATTTTGACATGTGATGTTGACAATTCATGTTGTCATTGCCTAGTGTCATTCAATAACTATTGTGTGACCCACTTCTTAATTTTCCACAAACACAAACTTTAAATATAAAAAATGCTTTAAAATAAACATTATCTGTCAAAATTCTATTTAAATATTGAATTTTGCGAAGCCTGTTTATAACCCTTTCTGCATGAGGGGGCAATTCTCCATATCAGAGAGATGGAGGTATTGCAAAGAACTGTTTAATTTGACATGCTTATCTCTTTTGTCACTAATACTAAAAATATGAAATGGCACTAGACTTGGATACCTCAGTGTGGGTTGTGCACATCAGTCACATCCAGGTTGGTGTTGCTCAGCATTTGTTTTTATACATAAACCTACTTTATCAAATGTTCTCTGCAATCAGATGATAGTAATGCCTTGGCACTCCCGGGTCAATTGTTTAAGCTGCATAGAAATGTAACAATTCCCTGACTACTACTTATTGCTCCTCATTGTGGTGATCATTGAGTCTGTTTGTGCTCTCCATTTCTCTGTTGCATCCACCTGTTATCTCTCATCTGCACTTAGACCGCAAGCTTTCTGGGGAAGGGACTATCTAGTGGATGTTGATATCCTGATCCCCAATTAGTCTCTAGACTCTACTGCAATACAAATATTAAGAATAAAATGAACTTATCATTGGATGATAAAAAGGCAAATATAAGCAATACGTTTTTGTTTTTTCTCCTATGAGGAAAACATCTGGGAGCTTTTATTTGGTAAAAAAATTCTCCTAGGGAAATCTCAAAAGATTTCAGAATTGTCCAGGGACTTTTGAGTCCCACAGTTTTTGGGAACCCAACTCAAGACACTATAAAGGGGCCTGATTTCCAAATGGCAGGTGGTGAGCAAGTTTGAAATTGGGAACCCAAAAATGGAGGGAGCCAAACTCACTAGTCACTCTGGAAAATCTTGGCCAGTTTTTCCTGTCACAAATGACCTGACTCTTTGAATTTGTCTTACACACATTCCACTTCTCTTACTGTATCCTTGTGTAGGGCTCAAGCAGGATCTGTTAGCCTTGTAGTGGGTGAACCCCAAATTATTAGAAAACCTTGCTGCAAGCACCAGTCTGCTTATCACAATGGCTCACACAGCACAGAAATTTCTTTTCTAAGTGGGGAACAGCACAAATTGATCTTAGAAGCTTTCAGGAAGAAAAATGGTAAAAATAGCTAATTTACCTGATTTATGTGAGCCATTAACTACCTCCTCCTATGTCTGATTCAACCTAGGTTGTAAATTTTGTGTGACAAAAGACAATTATGGAAAAACAGGCAAGAAAATGAATGAATCTATATTTTACTGATTTCTTCCTCTATATGATTTCTCCCCTCACCTCTTTGACCAAAATCTCTTCAATGCAGCCTAACTTTCTGTCTGAACTTGTTTGCCATTGTGTCCTGTGCTTCATTCATTTGAGGTAATCTTGATCACCAACCTGTGCAGGTTGTTAAATTCTCTTCTTGCAGCTTCTGTTCCTTGGTTATCTCATCTCTTGTACTGGGGTCAGGGAGTCTTAGATAAGATTAGACTTAAATATTTTATAACTCAGTCAGTCTGGTTTCTTCTCCCCCCGCCCCCTTCTTGTTAGGTGGTGGTACAGCAGTGATTACAGGCTGTATCATGTCTGTGAGAAGAAGCCCTGTACTTCTGCTGTAACTCCAGTTAGTGGGGAGGAATCAGGAAGTGTTGTGAGAGAATAAAAGGCCCTGATTCTGACTTATGTGCAACCCCTGTACAAGGACTCAGATGATATTCAGCGGCCAAAGCCCAAGTAGAAAAGACAGTTGGGCTGCCTCCTAACACCAGGGCCTGTCCCAGCTGGCATACAGCCAATCCTTTCCTTGCAGCCCTCAGCATAGGGGTATGCCAGCAGCAAGAGGAGTGATTTGAAGTACACTGTGTATGGCTAGGCAGGGCTGCTGAAATGACATAACAGGCAGCCATAAGTCAATTCAATCTGCAGCAGTGACTCAAGTAAAATCTTCTTCCTTCTCTAACTACCTCTCCTATTTGGAGACTAACATCTAAATCCTTCCTCACATAAGTGTTCCATTCTAAACAACAGAGGTGGAGTTTTCCCATCTGAAAGGAAGTTGCTGACACAACCTTTGACTTTGTCAGCATCCAACATTCATGCAGCGCATGCCTGATGAAACACACAAAGTTTATCAAACTGCTGCAACACTTGTGCAGTGAGTCACCATCCTATTTGGTCTGGTTCCTAAGAGCATCTGTCATGCTTGTAATGTGCATATGAGCACCACTGGCAAACAGTGGAGTATTCCAGAGTGCTCCTGCACAGCAATGGAGGGGATAGCACTATCATGCCAGAATAACTGGAGTCTGGATTTTTTTGTTGGACTGTAAAATGTGATGGTAATTAGGTTTATGGTTAGTACAAAATGATAGCAGATGACTTTCAATGTTTTAGTTTTCTAGAATAACAAGAAAAGTTTCTCCACAGACTCCAGCCACCAGAGCACATGCAGAAATACCCATTTGCAGTTCAAATCACACTGCACATTATATGACAGGATGTCATACCTTCTGTTTTCCCCCTTTCCAAGGGAAGCTTTAAAGGCTGATAAATATTTGTTTAAGCAGTGCAGACGAGCCATATACAAATTTGCATAATGGCACTCAGGGTGGTGTGATGCATGGTAATTACTGGTAACCTGGTAAAAACTGAAATTCAGGAGCATGCTGATGACTACAAACGCTGTCCTCATGCTGGGAGAACCACAGTGCCTTTCTGGTTCCTTAATAAATGGAACTAAATGGGCGGGAGGAGGACAAGATTTGGGGGAGAAAAAGAGCTGGTAAGAAGAGACATCTTCAAGGTTCGGGGGAAACAGCTGATTTGCGGGAAGCCAGGGGGGGCCATGAAGCAGAACAGGGTGGGGAGTTCAGGGGAGGAGGAGGAGGTGGAGGTGGAGCAGAGGTGAGCTGGGGCCGGGCGCAGGGCAGGGAGCTGCCGGTGGGTGCTCTGCACCCACCAAATTTTCCCTGTGGGTGCTCCAGCCCCGGAGCACCCACAGAGTCGGTGCCTAAGGTGCCACTTTTGATGTGATCAGTGGGGGGGAGCGGCCACTCCCCCTGCTCCACCCTACCTACGCTCTCCCTCCCCTAGAAGCCAGAGTGACCTGCTGGATGCTTCCTGGGAGCTGCCCCAGGTAAGCACAGCCGGGACTCCCCAACTCACCCCCCGGCAAGTCCCTCTGGCTCTTAGGGGCAGGGTGGGCACCTACTACGGTGGCCCACAAGACCCTCTTACCCGGTTCTGGGGGCAGTCAGGGGACAGGGGAGGGGGATGGATGGGGCAGGGATCCGGGGAGGCATCAAGGAACGCGGGGGGTTGGATGGGGCAGGAGTCCCAGGGGGTGGGAGTGGACACAACCCCCTTGTGAGGTGAGGAGGGAACCTGTTAAGATTTTGGCAGCTCATCCCTGGGTTTATCCCTATGGAAGGATCTGATTCTCATTTACACTAACACCCTTTTACACCACTAGATCAGTATAAATGGGCTTTAAAATGATTATAAATCACATTTTCACCTACTTTCAGGCCTTTTTACATTGCCTGAGTAGGGTGAAGGGGCTTTAGTGAAGAGAATCAGCCCTGAGTATAAAGAGTCAGTTATGCAAAAGGGTTAGCTTATCAGAGAATTTTTGTCTTGTCCATTACTTCAAATGGATAGGTGAGAAAGGAATCTTGGGAAACAGGTAGCAGAAAGGACCAGACTATGAAGCTATCTTAAATGTTTGATTTCAGAACAAAAAGAGGCACTAAAATGCACTGGTCTGCATTATTCTCATAAGCAACATGCATTCTCATTTTGGTGGATGCAAAGACAGGATACATATGGAATCTGTAGAAAAGAGTATAAATCCATTGGAGCACATTCACTTCTGTTTTATGCTAGCAAACAGCAGAGAGATGGCAACCACAACTACATTGGGGGACCATGTTGCAGAGGCACACAACAATTTATGTTCAGTGAGTGGGAGGGAGATTATATGAGTCCAATGCAGCCAAAAAGTGGTTGGTGCTTCCTAAAATGTGGACATGATCAAGGCTCTCAGTCAGTGCACTAATTAAATGTCTGTATTTAGAGATGCAGCAGCAAAACTCTTCCTATAAACACTGATAAAATTCCTATTCCCATGATAGAAACCATACACAGCAGGGCAGCTCAGAATTACTATCTGCTGTCTGCACTAGTCGTTCTCCCCTTTGATGCAAGAGGCTACACTAGTGCAGAGTGGAGTCTGTTTTCAAACCTGCCTGAATTAGCTTTTTTTAACCTGGCCCATTGTCTTTTGAAGAGGTTTTGCCTTTGTGACATGAGGAAACAAGCTTAAATCTTCCCCTCTTCCCAAAATAACCTTTTTGCAATTGGCTTTCATTCGTTTCTCCCCCAAACAATATTTTAATTTACATTAAAATGTAGAATTTTTTAAAAACATATTGTGAATTCAATTGAAAACTCTTCAGATACTAGTAGGCAGCCTGCAGAGCTGTTCCTTGGGGAGTGCAGGGCCTGGGGTGGAAGTGATGGATTAGTCTCTTCTGGGACCGACCGCACCAGCCAATTGCCCTGGCCCACAGGGCCCCCCCCCCAAAGCATGGGGCCTGTCCAGTTTGACCAATGTACATGGCAGAGGGGCATTGCTGGCACATGATGGCATATCACATTGGTAGATGCGCAGGTGAACGAGCCTCTGATAGTGTGGCTGATGCGATTAGGCCCTATGATGGTGTCCCCTGAATAGATATGTGGACACAGTTGGCAACGGGCTTTGTTGCAAGGATAGGTTCCTGGAGTAATGGTTTTGTTGTGTGGTGTGTGGTTGCTGGTGAGTATTTGCTTCAGGTTGGGGGGCTGTTTGTAAGCAAGAACTGGCCTGTCTCCCAAGATCTGTGAGAGTGATGGGTCGTCCTTCAGGATAGGTTGTAGATCCTTGATGATGCGTTGGAGAGGTTTTAGTTGGGGGCTGAAGGTGATGGCTAGTGGCGTTCTGTTATTTTCTTTGTTGGGCCTGTCCTGTAGTAGGTAACTTCTGGGTACTCTTCTGGCTCTGTCAATATGTTTCTTCACTTCAGCAGGTGGGTATTGTAGTTGTAAGAACGCTTGATAGAGATCTTGAGAAATGAAACTCTCGACTGGATTTCAGAATGTGTCTTCACAATGTGCTGTCAGAAGAACAATGAACAGCCAAGCTTTGTCTCCACATGAGTAGAGTATGTTTCAATCATGGAATCTTAAACAATTCTTTCATTTGGTGACTTCTGGGTACTCTTCTAGCTCTGTCAATCTGTTTCCTCACTTCAGCAGGTGGGTATTGTAGTTGTAGGAAGGCATGATAGAGATCTTGTAGGTGTTTGTCTCTGTCGGAGGGGTTTGAGCAAATGCGGTTATATCGTAGAGCTTGGCTGTAGACAATGGATCGTGTGGTATGATCTGGATGAAAGCTAGAGGCATGTAGGTAGGAATAGCGGTCAGTAGGTTTCTGATATAGGGTAGTGTTTATGTGACCATTGCGTATTAGCACCGTAGTGTCCAGGAAGTGGATCTCTTGTGTGGACTGGTCCAGGCTGAGGTTGATGGTGGGATGGAAATTGTTGAAATCATGGTGGAATTCCTCAAGAGCTTCTTTTCCATGGGTCCAGATGATGAAGATGTCATCAATGTAGCGCAAGTAGAGTAGGGGCATTAGGAGACGAGAGCTGAGGAAGCGTTGTTCTAAGTCAGCCATAAAAATGTTGGCATACTGTGGGGCCATGCGGGTACCCATCACAGTGCTGCTGATTTGAAGGTATATATTGTCCCCAAATATGAAATAATTATGGGTGAGGACAAAGTTCAGCCACCAGGTTAGCTGTGACATTATCGGGGATACTGTTCCTGATGGCTTGTAGTCCATCTTTGTGTGGAATGTTGGTGTAGAGGGCTTCTACATCCATAGTGGCTAGGATGGTGTTTTTAGGAAGATCACCAATGGATTGTAGTTTCCTCAGGAAGTCAGTGGTGTCTCGAAGATAGCTGGGAGTGCTGGTAACGTAGGGCCTGAGGAGGGAGTCTACATAGCCAGACAATCCTGCTGTCAGGGTGCCAATGCCTGAGATGATGGGGCGTCCAGGATTTCCAGGTTTATGGATCTTGGGTAGCAGGCAGAATACTCCAGAGGTTCCAGGGGTGTGTCTGTGCGGATTTGTTCTTGTGCTTTTTCAGGGAGTTTCTTGAGCAAATGCTGTAGTTTCTTTTGGTAACCCTCAGTGGGATCAGAGGGTAACGGCTTGTAGAAAGTGGTGCTGGAGAGCTGCCTAGTAGCCTCTTGGTCATATTCCGACCGAGTCATGATGATGACAGCACCTCCTTTGTCTGCCTTTTTGATTATGATGTCAGAGTTGTTTCTGAGGCTGTGGATGGCATTGTGTTCTGCACGGCTGAGGTTATGGGGCAAGTGATGCTGCTTTTCAACAATTTCAGCCCGTGCACGTCGGCGGAAGCACTCTGTGTAGAAGGCCAGTCTGCTGTTTTGACCTTCAGGAGGAGTCCACCCAGAATCCTTCTTTTTGTAGTGTTGATAGGAAGGTCTCCGTGGGTTAATATGTTGGTCAGAGGTGTGTTGGAAATATTCCTTGAGTCGGAGACGTCGAAAATAGGATTCTAGGTCACCACAGAACTGTATCATGTTCGTGGGGGTGGAGGGGCAAAAGGAGAGGCCCCGAGATAGGACAGATTCTTCTGCTGGGTTAAGAGTATAGTTGGATAGATTAACAATATTGCTGGGTGGGTTACGGGAACCACTGTTGTGGCCCCTTGTGGCATGTAGTAGTTTAGATAGCTTAGTGTCCTTTTTCTTTTGTAGAGAAGCAAAGTGTGTGTTGTAAATGGCTTGTCTAGTTTTTGTAAAGTCCAGCCACGAGGAAGTTTGTGCGGAAGGTTGGTTCTTTATGAGAGTATCCAGTTTTGAGAGCTCATTCTTAATCTTTCCCTGTTTGCTGTAGAAGATGTTGATCAGGTGGTTCCTCAGTTTCTTTGAGAGTGCGTGGCACAAGCTGTCAGCATAGTCTGTGTGGTATGTAGATTGTAATGGATTTTTTACCTTCAGTCCTTTTGGTATGATGTCCATCTGTTTGCATTTGGAGAGGAAGATGATGTCTGTCTGTATCTGTACGAGTTTTTTCATGAAGTTGACAGATTTCCACTCTATACGGCTAAATTCAGTGCCTTGCATAATGACAGGTTTCAGAGTAGCAGCCATGTTAGTCCGTATTCGCAAAAAGAAAAGGAGTACTTGTGGCACCTTAGAGACTAACAAATTTATTTGAGCATAAGCTTTCATGAGCTACAGCTCACTTCATCGGGTGCATTTGGTGGAAAATACAGAGGGGAGATTTATATACACACACAGAGAACATGAAACAATGGGTTTTATCATACACACTGTAAGGAGAGAGATCGCTTAAGATGAAACTTCACCAGCAGCGCGGGGGGGAAAGGAGGAAAACCTTTCATGATGACAATGCACTCTGGAATGTTCCGAGCATCCCCAATTCCTCTTGGCTTCAGAGTGAGTAGATGGGTGCTTCATGCTAGAAATCCCCCACTCTGGCGTCTGCTGCCTATCCTTTGATGTTTGCTTCTTGTGAGGGGAGGCAGCAGCTGACAGCCAGGGATGTGAAGTTTGCAACAGAGGGGAAGCAAGTCTAACTAGAATTCAGTGCAGGTAAGAGTCCTAACTTGGTTTTACCATCTCTTTATTGCAGTGGTCTCCCTGGAGACTAGTTCATCCTAAGGACACACACCAGTAGTTTGTCATGTGTTCCGAGAGCTAGCTTTAGCTACCAACCCTACTTTCAACCGAGCAGATTTCTGCAATAAGTGTGTCTCAGAGCTACCACAACCTTGGTTCAATCATGGTTTGAGAGAGAGGACATATCTCTCTTCCAAACTAACAGCTATTGGAATAATGTTATGATTTCTAAGTTATGGCATCTTTCTAGTCTTACTTCTGTCATCTTCAGATGGGTTTTGCACAACTGTTTCTAGTCCTGCAGAGAGTAGATTGGTTTGCAAAAGACAGGCTAGAAATTCTTGAGACATTCCTGTATGGAAATGCAAATGTGAGCAGTGAGGGGCTCTTGGTCACAAAATGATTAAACTCAATGTATGTCTCAAAGTGAGAAGGATTAAAAAAAGAAAAGGAAGCAAGATCTGATTGCACTGTATGCTACAGTAAAATATTAAGCACCACCATGCTTTTAAAATGTAAAACACTGGCTGAAATACAGAAGCTAATAGTGGGGAATTTGATAGGTGGAATTGTGCCGTAGTGCTATGGGGAAAGAATCTAGGCTCAGATCCTCAAAGGTACTTAGGTTCCATGGATGGGGAAGGGATCTGGGCCTGGAGTCTCAAACATAGTTGGTGGCTGAACTCAGATGCCTACATTCCTCTGAGGCCCTACTGTAGTGCTGCTTGGATGGTGTTTGGGCCATTTCTATGTAACATGTTCACTAACGGCATATCTACACTGCATTTATACACCCGTATCAGCCAGTGGTGCGAGTAGGGCATATGGTCTGGTACACCATACCAGTAAACTATTTATAGCCAGTACAGCATATTGGAAAGGCACAGGAGGGGCAGAACGGCCCCACACCGGCAGCCCCTCCACGCAGCTGTGTGCCTGTGTCTCCTGTCTGGGATCTGTACATCAGCCCCGCCAGAGGATAGGGCTTGGGGCAGTACAGCCGCACAAAAGGAGCTGCTGTTGGCCTCAAGTTCTGCTCCTTTTGCCGCTGCGGTTCCCAGGAGAGCTCTGAACCACAGAGTTCCTCTGTGCTCCTCTGGCATGGCAGTACCACCCCTAGCCTCACCCCACAACACCCTGGGGGTGGTACAGCTAGAGGAGCTGCTGGCATGGGGCCACCTGATGGCCCAACTTTCTGTTCCTTTCACCTCTGCAGTTCTGGAGAGCCCTGTGGTTGAGAAGTCTCTGGTGAAGTGGGAGGAGGACAGAGCGCCCCTCTCAGGTAACATGGGATGGATCATGGGGAGAGAAGTGGGAGAGCACAGGGCCCAGACTTGGGGGGGGCGGTCATGTGAGGAGTCACATGGGAAGGTCATGCCCCCCCCCTTTAGCTGGTACAGCATACCGGTAAGAAATGAATTCTACTTGCACTGCTGGTATCAGTGGGCTTGGGCTGCAAAACTGAGGTGTAGATGTTCAGGCTTGGGCTGGAGCCCAAGTTCTGGGACCTATGAGCTATGGTATACAGGAGGTCAGATTAAATGATCACAGTGGTGCCTTCTGGCCTTAGAATAATAGATGTAACTGATAAATCTATAAACTGTTTTCAGTTCCCATAGGTCTCTGTGTTTGTTAGTATATGTAAGGATTATCCAAAGGGATGTGCCAAAAGGACTCACATTTCTCTGGCCATTGAATTGTGTAAGAGGAGCAGCAGGTACCCTAAATGTCCAGCACTCCCACACTGAAACAATTTAATTGAAAACGGGATTGATATTTGTCCCAGGTTTTTGCTTTTTGATTTCTCATCTTGTCCATTTTCTACTTTTCATGACCACTTTCTTCACCTGTATGTTTTCAGAGAAGGAAGCTTGCCTGTTCAGCTGGCTGGATGCTAGTTGGGGACTGTGTTCAGCTGAGGATTTCAGCTAGTTGAGTGTTGGTTAACTCACACAACAAAATTGCCACTCCCTTTCAAAAAGCAACCAGCAAAGAGCTAGCTGAATGCTCAAGTGGGGCTATACATTCACTCTTCCAATGTGAGAGGAACATGGGGAATTATTTAAATTGGTAGAAAGAGGTAATGGGGTGAAGTTCAGAAAAGGGGCATTTACATTAAATACCAGAACAAAGCTTTGTGACAGGGTTAGTCTATGGAACAAACACACAAGACAAGCGGTGGAAGCCCTGTCACTTGGCTATTCAAAATAACGCACTCATTTAAAAGCACTGTAGGCAAGAATACTACAATGGTATTATGTTAGGAGGCCTAACTGGTCTTTTCTGTTTCCAACTTTTATGAATATGAGGCATAAGTTTTAGAAACTCTTCTTGTGAATCAGATTTTTTTTTAAAAAAACAAACCCAGATCATTCTGTGCTCATTGTGAGACATTAAGGTATAAGATTTCCAAGCTGAAACCATTTGCCTTGTTTCTGATTTTAAACCATCCAACTCCTCAGCTGGGTTAAAAAGCATAGATACCATCTACAGTACATTTATACAAGTGGATCTGCTCGAGAATGCTATTTCTTGCTGATCTGGTAATTGATGGATAACAGGAAGTGTCTGAATGGGGATGTTAAATTACATTCACTGTGGGAATAGATTGAATTGCCACCACTGTTGCTATATTTATTTAAACCAGTAATCATTGTTGCCATTTTCTGTGCCCTTAGGAATTGGATGTGGTTACATTTACTCAGCATGGGTGTTTTTAGGATATATATTGCATGGAAAGGACAATGGACTGTGGTCTAATCAGCTGTCACATGATGAAGGGAATTAAAGGCTCACCCACTGCTTACATGACCAATCTCTTTCTAGCTTGTGTTTAATTGTAAAAACATGCAGCATTTTGACATGAATGAAAATGAACATTGAGCATTGTAAATTAACTAAATGAGTACTGAGCTCTGTCACTCACCACCACAATCTACAGCTTGCCATAGAGAAGAGCACTGGCTCTCAAAATATACTATAGGCAGTACCCATATATTTGGGGGTCACTTAGCCAAGGGACTCCTGGGTTATAGCCCCCCCCAATGGTTTCTGCTCACTTGTACTGTTAAACTAAGAGGTAATAATGGCTGGATGAATCATAGATCTCTTGATTGTGAATTCACCCTTCAGTTAACACATCTACGAGTTTTGAACTGAGTGGCTGAAAGTTGCTGCAGTTTGAATCATGGGTGGCAATTTTTTATTGGGGGGAGGGGGAAGGGAGAATGTAAGAAGTGTAAGCAGAGTCTGAATGAGCTCTCCCCTGACATCTAGTGATGAGCTGTAGAAGAGGACTTCAGGAGCTGATCTTGTTTGCATAGGCACACCCACCCTGCCTAAGTACTCAGCATGACGGGATTGCTTGCCTAAATAATCACTTTGGGCTGGTGTTGGATCCCGAGTCTCTTTGTTAATGGGGAAGGAGTAATAAAAGGTTGTTTACCTTGTTGCGTGCATTAAGGTCAGCAGAACAGTGCTTGGCATACCCTGATTGAGGGACTCTCCCTCAACTAAATGGCACTCGCTAGGCAGGGGACATGGGTTTCAAAGCCTGGTGGGGGAAAAGATGTTTGTACCTGGTGGTGTGGGTGGTGGCTGTCCCACTATGAAATAACAGTGATGATTAAGATTCAATTGAGAGTCTCTTGTTATACATTGTAGAGCTGAAATCAGTGATACCTAGATCTAAGCATTAGACCTGTTCTGGGACAGTGTCTCTAATGCAAGAGAGTACCTAGCGTGCACCAGCAGTGAGGGTCCCCCACTAACTGCTGAAATCACTGAGAGTGTTAAGTGGTGGGACCTGAAGACATCCTGGTGGATTGGCAATCAGCTGGTAGGGTAGCTGGTGGAGAGGACTGGAGTGGAGCTCTGCAGAGAGGCGTGGTGATTGACCAGTAGGGTGGCAGGCAGAAAGGATCATAGTGGAGACCAGCTAAGAGGCATAGTGATTGGCTGGCAGGCAGATAGGAGCAGCACAATGATCAGCCAGCAGGGAGGCTGCAGAAAGGAATGACAAGTGAGTGTCCAGGCAGCAGAGCAAGTAAGGTGCCTTCCTCCTCCCACCCCACTCAGCATGGGAGGGGAACTCTGCAGATGCACCTTTGGATTCTGGGTCTGCAATGACCAAGGACAACAACTGTGAGTGGGGTGCAGAGAAGGGACAGGCATGTTAAAGGGATTTTTGGTTGCTGGACTTAAGAACCTGAGGGAAAAGGACACTAGCAACTTATTTGGGGGTGGCTCTTTTGCTCATGGTTTATGTTTATGAACCCTGTTTATGGCATTTTCCCAAATAATGCTGGATTACTTTCCTCCTTTATTAAAAGTTTCTTTGCTACACTCAGACCCTGTGCTTGTGAGAGGGGAAGTATTGCCTTTTAGAGGCACCAAGGAGGTGGTATGTAATTGTCCCAGGTCACTGGGTGGGGCATCGAGCTGGTTTTGTGTTATATTGTTGATAAGGAACCCCTTAGATACTGAACCCAACCATTGTTGTTACCAACTCTGACTGGCAGAAGGGTTACAGAAGCATTTGGAGAGAAGGACATGTGAATGCTTCCTGGGAGAGGGAAGTATTAGGGGGAAGAGGAGTTGGGGACTAAGGGTTTGGGGCTTCAGTAAGGGGAAGGGGTTTATGGGGGTTTTTTGGGCGGGGGCATTGAATGGATTTAGAAACAGATATAGTTAAAGTGGAACAACCCTCTACTGTGGACACAGCTATACAAGAATGAAGGTGCTTATATTGTTATAGCTTGTTTCTTTATCAGAAAGAAGTTATAACAATATAACTACATCAACACTAATGTATCTAAAGCAATCCAACCCCTTAGTTTCTAAACCAATGTAGTTATGTACTTCTTTAAACTGTGTAGACCAGCCACAGACAAGCACAGCCTCCCGGGGAGCTTTTCCTTGTGCACTGCAGGGCTGGGATGTCACAATCTGCTCCATCCATGTCTCCCTCTCAAGTGCAAAATCAGCCAAGGATGTAACATTTAATCAGTGGAGTATTTGACTTCTTTGCATTGCTGAAACTTACCCTGGATGTTATATAGCCTGTGACGGGTTCAGTCACAGAGACCCCCTTGGGACTGTCAGCTGAAGTGCTGGAATTATCTCTGAGCCTGTTTTCTCTGCCAGCTTGGGACTTCCAGAACCTTCCCTTGTTGAGCCAGACATGCTAGCCTGCTGCAACACAGACCCAGGGTCTGGGCCTTGGCCCCAAAGCTGCGGGCTTTAAGTGAAAACAGCTCTTCAGGTTTCCTGCCTCCAGCACCCACACACCCAGTTCCCAATGGGATCCAAACTCCAAATAAATCCATTTAACTCTGTATAAAGCTTATACAGGGAAAACTCATAAATTGTCCACACTCTATAACACTAATAGAGAGATATGCACAACTGTTTCCTCCCCCAGGTATTAATCACTTACTCTTACTACACTTACACTTACTTACTGGGTTCATTAGTAAACAAAAGTGATGTTAAGTATAAAAAGTAGGATTTAAATGGTTTCAAGTAATAACAGACAGAACAAAGTAAGTCACCAAGTAAAATAAAGCAAAAACACGCATGTCTAAGCCTAATACATTAAGAAACTGATTACAGGTAATATCTCACCCTCAGAGATGTTCCAATAAGCTTCTTTCACAGATTAGATTCCTTCCTAGTCTGGGCCTAATCCTTTCCCCTGGTACAGTCCTTGTTAGTTCCAGCAGACATCTTAGAGGTTTCTCATGACTGCCAGCCTCTTTGTCCTACTCCACCCCCTTTTAGCTTTGGCACAAGGCGAGACTCTTTTGTCTCTCTGCGTCCCCACCCCTCCTTTTAAATGGAAAAGTACCAGATTTAAGATGGCTCCCAGCATCATGTGACATAGTCACATGTCCTGTGAGACCCTGGCCTCCATTCTTCCTGGGCTGGCCCACATGTACACAGGAAGGCTTGCAAGTAAACAGAGCCATTTGCAGTTCACTGATTCTGAAGCACCTTATTGGCTTCCACCACCCTATACCGGAAACCTACGGAGCGCTATTCTTACCTACATGCCTCCAGCTTCAATCCAGGACACATCACACGATCCATTGTCTACAGCCAAGCCCTATGATACAACCGTATTTGCTCCAATCCCTCAGGCAGAGACAAGCACCTACAAGATCTTTATCAAGCATTCTTAAAAATACAGTACCCACCTGGGGAAGTGAGGAAACAGATTGACAGAGCGAGATGGGTACAAAGAAGTCACCCACTACAGGACAGGCCCAACAAGGAAAATAACAGAACACCACTAGCCATCACATACAGCCCCCGGCTAACACCCCTCCAGCACATCATCAACTATCTACAACCTATCCTGGAAAACGATCCCTCACTGTCATAGACCTTGGGAGGCAGGTCAGTCCTCGCAACCTGAAGCAAATACTAATCCAGGAACCAATCCCTGTAACAAATCCCATTGCCCACTCTGTCCCCATATCTACTCTGGTGACACCATCAGAGTTCCCAACCACATCAGCCACACCATCAGGGGCTCATTCACCTGCACATCTACTAATGTGATGTATGCCATTGTGTGCCAGCAATGCCCCTCTGCCATGTACATTGGCCAAATCGGACAGTCTCTACATAAAAGAATAAATAGACACAAAGCAGACGTCTGGAATGGTAACATACAAAAGCCAGTAAGAGAACACTTCAATCTCCCTGGACATTCAATAACAGATTTAAAAGTAGCCATTCTGCAATACAAAAACTTCAAAAACAGACTTCAAAGAGAAACTGCAGAGCTACAATTAATTTGCAAATTTAACATCATGAATTTGGGCTTCAACAGGGACTGGGAGTGGCTGGCTCACTAAAAAAGCAGTTTTCCCTCTCTTAGTATTGACACCTCCTTATTGGGAGTGGACCACATCCTGTTTGATTGAATTGGCCTTGTCAACACTGGTTCTCCACTTGTAAGGTAACTCCCTTCTCTTCATGTACCAGTATATTTATGCTTGCATCTGTAATTTTCACTCCATGCATCTGAAGAAGTGGCTTTTTATGAAACATGAAACCTTATGCGCAAATAAATCTGCTAGTCTTTAAGATGCCACTGGACTCCTTGTTGTTTTTGTGGATACAGACTTACATGGCTACCCCTCTGATACTTTCCACTTAAAATGTTTACATCAGTGATACAAGTATATATCTTATTCTCCTGATTCCAGACATAGAAATAATGCATGCAAACAAATAGGATGAACACACTCAGTAGATTATAAGCTTTGTAATGATGCCTTACAAGAGACCTTTTGCATAAAGCATATTCTAGTACATCATAATCACATTCATAAGCATATTTTCATAAAGCATATGAAGTGCAAGTCACATAGCCTTCATCTAAAAATCACTTTTAAAATGGTAAAGATATCAGATTTGCTGCTGCTCCCATTCAGTCTGAACAGATTTATCCTGACTCTGCAGTCCTTACTCAAAGTATGGAAGTCAACAAGAGTTTAACTTGAATAAGAATCGTAGAATTTGGCCAAGGTTGTACTTGTATTATTTCATCCTCCTTTACTATCCTCCTTTGCCCGACTTTACTTTTATTTCCTATTTTTTTCTGATTTTCCAGCAAGGATTCATTTTAATAAACTTCAGTTGCTACATTAATCCAGTTCATTATCCATGTGCATTTCCATTTTACATCTCTGTTTAAATCTCTGCATCTGACTTTGTGTCTACAATATGTAAATAGTGGCAGCTGCTGATTTTGTTCACAATATCACAGTCTGTGACGCCTAATCCATTTGTTTCTTGTCATTTAACTAAATAAGAAATCAATGAGTAAACCTGTGCAGCGTTGTCATTCTATGGACAGTCTCAGTGACTAACATGGTCTAAGGATATATTGGTTTATTTTTTCTATCCCTTTTTGCGTGTGAAAAGACACGTACTCAATTTAATTATGACCTAACCAATTTTCCTTAAAACTCTGCCTTATGTCACTTACTATCTTAGATATGGTATTGTTCAGTTGATAAATGATGATCTATGCAACAATTAGAACTGACTTAGTGTAAGTAGTTTCTAATTTGACCATCTGTTGCTTTACAAATACCGTTGTTATGCCTCAACTACAACATTTCCCCCCCCCCAGTTTATCCATGTTTCCACTTTACAGTAGAACCTCAAAGTTACGAACACCACAGTTATAAACTGACCAGTCAACCACACACCTCATTTGGAACTGGAAGTATGCAATCAGGCAGCAGCAGAGGGGCATTGGGGGAAGCAGATACAGTACACAGCACTGTGTTAAATGTAAATTACTAAAAAAATATAAAGGGAAAGCAGCATTTTCTTCTGCATAGTAAAATTTCAAAGCTGTATTAAGTTAATGTTCAGTCATAAACTTTTGAAAGAACAACTATAATGTTTTGTTCAGAGTTATGTAAATTTCAGAGTTAGAAACAACCTTCGTTCCTGAGGTGTTTGTAACTCTGAGGTTCTACTGTATGTATAGCCACACAAAGCATGCCACCAAATCGTGTTTCAGTGCATACTGAGAAAATCAGGATAGCAATCCCTGACTGCTCCAACTGCTGCTGCCAGATTGGTGGATTATTAAGTGTTTTTTATTGTTGGTTTTTTTAACGACTTGGTCACTTAGAACTCTGGGATTTCTTATGTGGATCATAGAATCATAGAATATCAGGGTTGGAAGGGACCTCAGGAGATCATCTAGTCCAAACCCCCTTTGCCTTCATTTGTTTCCAAAATGGAGACCAGTCTGATAGTTCAAACTGCTGTATCTTCTGGCTTTGAATTTCATGCTTAATTGCCTAAAGGGAACCAGGGCTGCAGCACTTGTAGGCAGGGCAGTTGGAAATAATGCATGAATAGGAAGCAGCTACATATGAAGTTTCTATCTTTCTGCAATTTGCAGAAATTGAACCAAGAATCTGTCACACCCAGCTTTACTCACTACTGGGACTGTAGCTGAGTAAACAGTTCAGAATAAACACTTTATTCTGTGTACTCTTTGCTAAATGGACTCTGAAAATTATTAATTTGTTCTCTGTTTGCAATTACTCACCAATATTTTTGTGACTTCATTAAAAAAATTGCTTTGAGATTTCAGTTTACAAACTGGGCTGCTTACAAACTGGAATGAATCACCGAAGGAGGTGATGGAATCTCCTTCCTTAGAAGTTTTTAAGGTCAGGCTTGACAAAACCCTGGCTGGGATGATTTAGTTGGGGATTGGTCCTACTTTGAGCAGGGGGTTGGACTAGATGACCTCCTGAGGTCCCTTCCAACCCTGATATTCTATGATAAAGGGAAGGGTAAACACCTTTAAATCCCTCCTGGCCAGAGGAAAAACCCTTTCACCTGTAAAGGTTTAAGAAGGTATGATAACCTCACTGGCATCTGACCAAAATGACCAATGAGGAGACAAGATACTTTCAAAGCTGGAGGGGGGAGAAACAAGGAGCTCTCTCTGTCTGTGTGTTGCTTTTGCTGGGATATGCTGGGATACTTTTGCCAGAGCAGGAATGCAGGTTAGAACTCCTGTAAAGAACTAATAAGCAATCTAGTTAGATATGTGTTAGATTCTGTTTTGTTTAAATGGCTGATAAAATAAGTTGTGCTGAATGGAATGCATATTCCGGTTTTTGTGTCTTTTTGTAACTTAAGGTTTTGCCTAGAGGGATTCTGTATGTTTTGAATCTGATTACCCTGTAAGGTATTTACCATCCTGATTTTACAGAGGTGATTCTTTTACTTTTTCTTCAATTAAAATTCTTTTTTTAAGAACCTGATTGATTTTTCATTGTTCTTAAGATCCAAGGGTTTGGGTCTGTTTTCACCTATGCAAATTGGTGAGGATTTTTATCAAGCCTTCCCCAGGAAAGGGGGTGTAGGGTTTGGGATGATTTTGGGGGAAAGACATTTCCAAGCGGGTTCTTTCCCAGTTATATATTTGTTAGATGCTTGATGGTAGCAGCAATAAAGTCCAGGGGCAAAAGGTAAAATAGTTTGTACCTTCGGGAAGTTTTAACCTAAGCTGGTAAAAATAAGCTTAGGGGGTTTTCATGCAGGTCCCCACATCTATACCCTAGAGTTCAGAGTGGGGAAGGAACCTTGACACACCTCATCACTGGAGGGTCTGTGTGTGTGAATCACAGTATCAGTTCACTAGCCATGGCAACAAAGGATAGGCACATTTTCTGAGAATTACAGTGGGCTGCTTTTGTTGCTGTGGTTGACTATACTTTAGTATTTTACTGCTGAGCACATGGGTGTCAAGATAAATCCTTTATTATGAATAGAACTATGTACAGAAATGAGGTAATGAAACTTTCTACTACACTGTGTGACTGCTGCCTATGCCTACCCTGTCCTGAGCTTCTTTGCATCTACAGTGTACAGGAAGTGTGGCATCCTTTACACTTCCTGAAGGACATACTCTATAGCACATCTTCCCTATGTTTAGATCCCTTTACTGAGCTAACACGCTATTAAATTGAACTAACAAACTATGACAAAATAATTGACTTAGCAAACCTTCAGGTTCCTTAAACACAACCTAACGTCTCAATCAGTCTCTGAGGGCATTTCAGCAATCTTTCTGATCTGCTGTATTGCAAGACCTCATTAGGTAAGTCCCTGTCTGTAATACATTTCTTTTTTGAGCAGTGTCCCTATGGGTGCTCCGCTTCAGGTGCAAGTGTGCCCCATATGCCTTTGAGTGGAGATTTTTCGCTAGCTGTGTCTCTTTGGCTAGCGAAAATCTCTGATCGAAGGCATGTGGGGCCCACGTGCACCTGAATTAGAGCACCTGTAGGAACACACATCTTGAAGAACCACAGTTACTGCACAGGGTAAGTAACCTTTTCTTCAGTCAGTAACCAGGTCAGTTTGTGAACTGTTTTCACCTTGTATGTCTGCTTTCACGTCACTTGTTTTGGCCAAGTTGTCAGATATGTTGCACAATGCTTATGATTCCTTTGTAAGATTTTCCTTAATCTGTGATCACTGTGGATGAGCAAGGTGACTCTTCTTTGGGCACTATAGCTTTGACTGCTAGTGCCGACCTTACCAAATTCTCACAAAATGTTTTTTTAACTGTGGAAGCTCCTTTATTGTAATATTTTGCATTATATATACTCCATATCCAGCTAATCCATTGTGTTGAAGATATCTGGATTAGATGTCTCGTGCTGAAAGTGAAGCATGTTAGCAAAGTCCAGAAATTCCCTATTCTTGAACTGTGGCCCATTGTCAGTTATTAAAATTCTTAGAAGTCCATGATGTGCAAATGCAGATTTAATGTGTATGACAACTGTAGCTGCTGTGGTATCTTAGAGTGTGACTACTTCTGGGAAATTGGTAAAGCAGTCCATTATAACCTGGTAATCATGTCTTCGCAGGCTGAACATGTCAATTCTGACTTTGTCCCATGGAATTGCAAATGGTTCATGGGGTATAATTGGTTCGTTCTGCTCTGAATCTCTGTATTTCTGACACAGTCCACACCTGCTCACCACTTCTTCAATGTTACTATTCATCTGTGTCCAGAACACAATTTCTCTAGCTCTCCTCCTTGATTTGGTCATTCCCAGGTGCCCTTTCTGTATTTGTTCTAATATTTTCCTTCTTATTACTGTGGTAACCGTGATCTGTGTCCCTCTCAGGAGCATTCCTGACTCACTGAGAGCTCACTTTATAGTGGGAGCAGGGAGGTGAGAAATGTTTTTCCCCCTCTCCTTTACTTATTGCTTATTTCACTGCTTGCAGGATATAATGTTCAGATGTTTGTCTCCAATTCATCCCATATACCTAGAGATACAGCACATAACACTTTTATTGTGCTCACATGTATGGTTATTGATTGTTCCAGATCATAAGGCTGTGTATTGTCAGCTGGAGCAGACGTTCTGGACAGTCTTTCTCTGTGGTGGGGTCCCTGAGGTGCTGGACTGTGGGACTTCTGAGCTCTCCAAATCCACCAACCTAGACTGCCTCTGACACTGTGGTGCTGATGTCAAACTACAGACCTCTGATAGGCACTGCACTTACACAGACATCCACAGGCAGGGGTCAGCCAACTGTGTTACATGATCTCTCAGCTGTTCGTGAATCATCAATAGCGAGGCTCCAGGCAACTTCCCCCAGCTTCCCAGCCTTACACCCCAGAACTGTACCATCTTGCACTGGTCAGAAGCCTGGCTAGTGTAAGTTTATTATCCAGTTCACTCATCCCTCAAAGGGGAGAGGACATACACTAGCCTTTGTAAACTGAACTGAAATTTCCCAAGCACTTCAAACAAAACACACTGTTTTAGGTAACATATAAAACAGATTTTTTTTAACTATTGAGAGATTTTAAGTGATTATAAGTAGCAGGTATAGAGATCAGATTAGGTTACTCAAGAAACAAAAATAAATTTGCAGTCTACGTTCTACAGACTAAGCAGGCTTTGAATCAAGCAGTATCTCACCCTGACAGATGGCACAAGTAGGTTACAGATCCTCAATACACAGGCTGTGACTCTTGTTTTTTTCCCAGCCTGGAACCACACTTCCCAGTTCGAAGTCTTTGTCCTCCAGACATTCCTCCAGGTATTGAGTTTGGACGGGAGAGGCCAAGTGATGTCACTTCCCCTCTTTTATAGTTTCTTCCAGCATGCTGGAAAGATCTTTCTTTGATGTGGGGATCAGGCAGTCTCCATTGTATACAGCCTCTGTGGTAGTGGATTCTTTCCTTGACGGGTGTTGATGAGCCCTTAACGCTGTCTGGCTCACAACATGGAGTAGCCATGGAACCTGAAAGGCTGGTTGTGGGTGTTCCCAACATCACAATATATTTCAGTGACACATACAGCAATGCTTCATACCCTCATATATAATGATTGCATGTAAAGTCCAACAGGATATTAATGTTCAGCAGATCAAGACTTTAAAATGATACATCACAAGGTATGTTTTGTACAAAACATATCATCATATCACCATGGTGAATATGGGGAGCCAGGGTGCTATTCTGAGGTACAGACTGTCAGTCTGCCAGTACTAAGTGATGTCCAGATTGGAACTGCAGGGTCCCATCACTTTGCATTTTCAAGATTAAACATGCCCAGTTTGTTTAATAATTCCTCATGTCAGGTTTTCTAAATCTTTATAATTTTTCTTGCTCTCCTCTGAGTTTTCTCTAATTTATCTACATCTTTCCTTAAATGCAGCATCCGGGCCCAGAATAGGACACAATATTCCATCTGAGGCTTCACCACTGCTGTGTAGAGTGGGACAACTATCTCCCATGTGTTACATGACACTCCTGTTAATACGTTCCAAAATATTAGCCTTTTTTTTTTTTTGCAATTACATGAAAGTGTTGATTCATGTTCAATTTCTGATCCACTGTAACTTTCAGTTACAGTGATGCATGTTTACAGGCCAGGGAAAGGAAAGTTGATTTCAGAAGAACAAGAGGCAGAAAATTCTCGGATAGATAATATGGTATCCTGGGTGGATCAAAAGGATTATTTATCCACAAAGAAGTTAGCAGAGGATCAGACAGAATGGGCTACCATTGCTGCATTCCTACAGTAATGGAGATGCCACATAAGAAGAAAAGAAACCCCAGATCCTTCCTGTAGTTCTACCACCTAGTCAGTTATTCCCCGTTTGTAGTTGTATATTTTTTCCTTCCTAAATTTAGTCCTTTGCACTTATCTTTATTGAATTTCATCTTGTTGATTTCGGACCAATTTATGTTGTCAAGGTTGCTTTTAATTCTAATCCTGTCTTCCAAAGTGCTTGCAACCCCTTCCACCTTAGTGTCATCACAAATTGTATAAGCATACTCTCCACTTGATTATCCAAGTCATTAATGAAAATATTCAATAGTACCAGATCCCTGCAGGACCCCACTAGACATACCACTCCCATTTGACAGACAACCATTGATAATTGTGCATTGAGTATAGTTTTTTCTACCAACTTTATAGTTTCATCTAGACCACATTTGTCTAGTTTTGCTTATGAGAATTTCATGTGGGACTCTCAAAAATCTTACTAAAATCAAGATATATCATCTCCATTGCTTCCCCCTTCCCTATCCACTAGGCCAGTAACCCTGCCAAAGAAGTAAATTGGTTTGGTATGATCTGTTTTGACAGATCAATGTTGGCTCTTATTTATGACCCTATTATCCTCTCTGCTTAAAAATTGTTTAATGATTTTGTTCCAGAATCTTTCCAGGTATCCAAGTTTAGGCTGACTGGTCTCTAATTCCCCAGGCCCTTTTTACAGATAGCTACAACATTTGCCCTTTTCCACTGCTCTGGGACCTCACCTGTCCTTAATGAGTTCTCAAAGGTAATTGCTTCAGCTAGTTCCTTAAGTACCCTAATTGAATTTTATCAGGGTCTGCTGACTTGACTATTTCTAACTTATTTAAATATTCTTGAAACTGTTCTTTGCCTATTATGCCTTGCATTCCTTCCCCCTTGTTATTGTGTTGAACATCTGGTCACCATTAATCTTCTGAGTGAAGACTGAAGCAAAATTAGGTATTAAACACCTCAGCCTTCTTGATATCATCAGTTATTAGCTCTCCTTCCCAGCTAAGTAGAAGTGCTTCCAATATATTTAAAGAACCTTCTCTTATTGCCTTTTATGTCCCTTGATAGGTGTAACTCATTTTGTGCCTTAGCCTTTCTGATTTTGTCCCAACATGCTTGTGCTATTTTGTACTCATCCTTAGCAATTGTCCATGTTTTCACTTTTTGTACTATTCTTTTTTGATTTTCAGGTAATTAAAGAACTCCTGATGTAGCCGTATTGGCCTCTTATGATTCTTCCTCTTTTTACTTTGTATAGGGATAGATTGTACCTTTTAATATTATCTCTTTGAGAAGCTGCCAGATCTCCTGAATTCCTGTATACCATAGATTTTCTTCTATGGGACCTTACCTATCAGTTCTCTGAGCTTGTTAAAATTTGAGGGTTTTTGTAGTACATAGTCCTCATTCTGATGCTTTCACTCCTTCCTTTCCATAATTCATAAGATCTATAATGTCATGATCACTTTCATCCAAATTGCCTTCAACTTCAGATTTGCAACAAGTTCCTCCTCCCTGGTCAGAAGCAAGTCTAAAATGACTGTCCCCCTGGTTACTTCCTCCACTTTCTGTAACAAAAAAGTTGTCCAAAGGACATTTCAAAGAACTTACCGGACATTTTATGTTTTGGCATGTTACTTTCCCAACTGATGTCTGGATAGCTAGAGTCCTCCGTTATTATTAGGTCTTGTCTCTTGGATATTTCTGTTACTTGTTCTAGAAATACCTTATCTACCTCCTTCGGATTTGGTGGTGACACCTACTATGACATTGCCCCTCTTTTTCCCCCACCCCTTTATCTTCACCCAGAGACTTTCAACTGCTCTACCTCTCAGCTCCTTCTGGACTTCAAGTGTATATATTCAATATATAAAACAAGTGTACATATATTCTTGATATATAATGTAACACTTCTTCCCTTGCCTATCCAGTCATGATATATAATGTACTAAAACTTCATGTTATTTCTGTTCTTTCCTGGCATTTGTGTATAGACCTCTAAGATGATCAAATTCCCCCAATGTTATCCCTCTTGTTGCACCTATGACCTATTATAATTTTCCATTTCCCTTCCCCAACATTTAGTCCTGTGTTAAGCTCCCTTTTTTTGTATCCTAACTATTGGCTTTTGTCATCTGCCCCCTTTTGAACCTAGTTTAAAGTCCTCCTCACCAGGTTGGCAAGTTGGTTTGTGAAGATGCTCTTCCTCTTCTTGGTTAGGTGAACCGCATTTCTTCCCAGCAGTTCTCCTTCCCAGAACAGCATCCAATGGTCAAGGAAGCCAAAGCCCTCCCATCTACACCATCTGTATAGTCATGCGTTCATTTCCAGAATGTACGTGTCACTAGCTGGGCCCTTGCCCTCAACTGGCAAAATTCTCTGAGGTAACGTTCTCTCTCAAGTATGTTGTTCCTATTGTTATTCCTGTTGACATTTGGCCTTATTCAGTTCAAGGTTATTATCTCTTACAATTTCCAGAGCTCCCTCCAGTCATTCCCATGTTCAATGGCAGTGCTGCCCCAAATCATTATGCTATCTGTGTACACTTGTGCACCTGCTAGATCCTCTGGCATTGACTGATTGCATGGTGAAATACTTTTGGAGCCAAACATATTCTGAAAGGCGGTGTTAGGGAGCTGTATCTGTCAAATGTTGTGTTGAAAGTACAGATCTTGGAGCTCTGTGTCCAAGTGGATCTACCAAAATTCTGCCAAGGCATCTAATTTTCTGAACAATTTGATTCCTGCCATATCACATAATAGTTCACTTATTGTAGGCAAGTAGCAGTGTTCTCTTATATTTTTGTTCATCAGCTTAGGGTCCATACACAACTGTAAAGGCCCCCCCTTTTTTACTCTGGGCTCACTGATGAGTAATTGTAATATGTCAGTTCTTCTATTCTCCAAGTGATAACACTCTCTTTTCCTAGCCTCATTCTTAAATCTTGTGGAACTTTTCACAGGTCCTACAATTAGGAGAAGATGCATCTTGTATGTTACTGGGAGGCAACCATTCTCTGTGAATACATCTTCATATGATGCTATTAATACTTTCATATCTGGTTCTAAGTTGTCTCTCTGTGGTATACATCCTCTTAATGAGACCAAGTACCTCACACATGTGTAGGCCCAAAACTGGTTGCTTGCCTCTATGTACCATTACAGACTCTTGTTTTATTATTTTTTTTCCCTTTGTATGCATCAGTGTTCATTCTCCCAGCACTGGATTTGTTCTTCCATTATAGTTTTTCACAGGTACTTTTGAACTGTCCACTTTTATGTGTTCCTTATTTGTCTCTATTTCTGTTCATTACATTTATTTATGCTATAGTGTCTATCTCATATGTCAGATGCCATTTTACTAATCTGATTTTTCAGCCTCCTCTATTATTGTTTTTAAGGATAGCTTTTCACTTGAGGAATCCATTTTTGTACTTAAATGCACATTCCTTCTTTCTATGCACACTTTTTAGAATAATGGTTGGGCTTACTACAATTTCTACATATTTGCCTGAATGCTGGCCATTTTCCTATACTCATGCCAGCTGCCACATTGCTGGCACTGTTCCTGTTTTTTCCATTTTTCTGTCCTTGGAAAGATTAATTTCTGTGAACTTTTTCCTCACTGGTTTAGCTATGGTACTCAGTATTGTGCTCTGTGCCTTTCTTTAGGCATTTTATTTGAGTTTGTTCTGCTGCTTGGCATATCCATTTTGCCCTTTCTAATGTCAGATCCACCTCTCAATAATCATTTTATCTATTCTTTTTACTGTTGCATCCCAAGACAATCTAGTCTTGAATGAAAGAATTGTTTAAGATTCCATGATTGAAACGTACTCTACTCATGGGGAGACAAAGCTTGGCTGTTCATTGTTCTTCTGACAGCACATTTTGAAGACACATTCTGAAATCCAGTCGAGAGTTTCATTTCTCAAGATCTCTATCAAGCGTTCTTACAACTACAATACCCACCCGCTGAAGTGAAGAAACAGATTGACAGAGCCAGAAGAGTACCCAGAAGTTACCTACTAAAGGACAGGCCCAACAAAAAAAATAACAGAACATCACTAGCCATCACCTTCAGCCCCCCAACTAAAACCTCTCCAGTGCATCATCAAGGATCTACAACCTATCCTGAAGGATGGCCCATCACTCTCTCAGATCTTGGGAGACAGGCCAGTCCTTGCTTACAGACAGCCCCCCAACCTGAAGCAAATACTCACCAGCAACCACACAACAAAACCATTACCCCAGGAACCTATCCTTGCAACAAAGCCCGTTGCTAACTCTGTCCACATATCTATTCAGGGGACACCATCATAGGGCCTAATCACATCAGCCACACTATCAGAGGCTCGTTAACCTGCGCATCTACCAATGTGATATATGCCATCATGTGCCAGCAATGCCGCTCTGCCATGTGCATTGGCCAAACCGGACAGTCTCTACGTAAAAGAATGAATGGACACAAATCATATGTCAAGAATTATAACATTCAAAAACCAGTTGGAGAACACTTCAGTCTCTCTGGTCACTCGTTTACTGATCTAAAAGTGGCAATTCTTCAACAAAAAAACTTCAAAAACAGACTCCAATGAGAGTCTGCTGAATTGGAATTAATTTGCAAACTGGACACCATTAAATTAGGCTTGAATAAAGACTGGGAGTGGATGTGTCATTACACAAAGTAAAACTATTTCCCCATGTTTATTCCCCCCCCCCACTGTTCCTCAGACATTCTTGTCAACTGCTGGAAATGGCCCTTCTTGATTATCACTACAAAAGGTTTTTGTTTTTTTTCTCTCCTGCTAGTGATAGCTCATCTTACCTGATCACTCTTGTTACAGTCTGTATGGTAACACTCATTGTTTCATGTTCTCTGTGTATATATCTCCCCACTGTATTTTCCACTGCATGCATCTGATAAAGTGAGCTGTAGCTCACAAAAGTTTATGTTCAAATAAATTCGTTAGTCTGTAAGGTGCCACAAATACTCCTTTTCTTTTTGCAGATACAGACTAATACGGCTGCTACTCTGAAACCTACAAAGGCCCTAATTTACTGTACCTGCTGAACACTGCCACAGCATGAGGCTCCAGTTGTCGTTGTGGCAAGCTGTACTCAACAATCAACTCTGCTGTTCGTATCATCACTGGTGCGACCTGGACAACTCCAGTGTCCAACCGTCCAGTCCTGGCTGGCATTGTGCCCCAGTATTTAAGTGTGAAGACAGGCCCTGGCAGCATGACTACATGTAGCCAATTATCAAGACAGCTTACTTCACAATTTTTGCTCAAAGCCACATCAAAAATGCCAGCTAAGGTCAAGATGTCCCTCTTGTGAAATAATTGAGCTTCTTAGTTCATCAGTCATGTCTTTCTAAGAAACAGCAGCAACCTCTGGTTTGGGACCATATTATGGATTAATGGCATACTTCTTGGCAGATAGAAAACTTCGATCTGCATTCCATAGTCTCTGAATCTGTTTTGAGGAGCACATGAAAGCTGAACTTAAGAACTGAAAGATCCTTCTTCATTACAAAAGGATATGTCATGGTTACAGGTGGTTTAACTTAAATCTTTACCACTGGGGCTTCTTGAGCTCCTCATCCCGCCCCTGTGGAACTCAAAAACAAAAAAGCATGCCATCTAGATTACTCTTTATATCATTTTGATGATGGATGGATGTGCTTGATGTCTGTGAATGATGCTGCCATGATAGATGTTGGGTAAGTGATATAGCCACTCTAATTCATTGTTTGTGTTGTCAGAAGCCACGTGCCAGAATATTGCAGGACATACTTTTTTAGTTATAAGTCCTGGGCTTCTTTGTTTTTTTACCCTGCAAGAAGTGTCATCGGGGAAACAAGACTGCATAGAGTGTCGAGGATGTGTGGCATTTCTACACTTTATTCTATAGCACAGAAATCCTACCTAAACAATGATATTAGAGCTCATCAAAACCTCAAGCATTTTTGTTTAAATTTTTTTCTTCCAAATATTTTTAGAAAATTTCAACCAGCTGTGATCTGCCAAATTTTGGGTATTTCCGTGTGTGATCTTTTATGCAAATTACATAATTAACCAATCTGCTTATTTGCAAATAATTTGAATAGAACCCCATATGGATTTAGTGCTGGTGAAAGTTGTTGGATTGACAACAGTGCCCCACACAAGGCTCGCTGGAGGAGTGGAAGCAGGTAAGACCTTATTCCTTGCAACTTTAAAAAGAGATGGTAGTGAATGCATGTGAGGACCTAGAGGCAGCTTGGGGGAAATTTGAGGTAACCAAAGGTTTTGGGGGGAGAGTTGGGGGTTGCTGGGTAGGGAAAAGGTGAGGAGGGGATAGGTTGCCATTGGCCTCTGTCTTCCCATTTTGTTCCATGATTTGCTCTTGCTCCTCACAACAGCTCCTCCCTGCCCCCAGGTAGCCCCTGTTCCTTTTATGTTCACCCACTAGTTTCCATTCTCCCAGTAGCCTCACACCGCCCCTGCTTCTGGACCACTGACACTACCAACACTGCTTGCTTTCCTCTTGGCTGTGCACATGGCTGAGAACCAGCAGGGGGATATGATGATTGGTGTGTGTAGTGCCTGCCTGCTTCCTGCTCCTGATTCTTGTGCTGTTTCCTGGTTCCATGAACACAGTGTGTGCATGTGCACAGCTGCTCAGGGCTTGCAGCTACGTATCTGCTATTCGGACTGTTGCTGAACTAACCATTTCATGGTTATTGCATGTTTTGATCGACAGCCTGCCTGCATATCTAGCATTTTTGTGTGGGTTCTTGGGATTGCTGCTCTGGGGTGCATCAGAGTTTTATAGAGGATTTGGGATTAGCTAGAGGGGGAGACAGAGAGGAGTCATGGGGATCTCTGGATGCAGACAGGATAAACTGCAGCCCAAACCTCCAGAGCCCAGCTGAATGGATGACACCTAGCCTGGGCTACGGGAATGTGTGGGGAAGTCGGAGGAAGTGGAGCCTGCCTCTACATACCCATACCTGCAGTGTGAATGGCCAGCTCACCTCTACTAGAGAAGAGGAATGCCACTCCAGGGATGTGTATATATATATTGTGCAGAAAGCCACAGCTGCAGTTCTAAAGTGTTCATTTTGCAACTGGCTGCTGCTTGTTTTTCTGTCTTCTAGGTTTTGAGTACCCTCATCTCCTATTATATTTTTCACATTTTTATGCCAGAGATGTGGCACATTCTCACATCCCTATTATTTAGTTCCCCCAAATACCTATGCCTCCATAAGTACTTCTACCATATGAAATAGTTATAGCTTATACATATGCTACATATTAATTGATAGTCAAAATAGAATAAGTGAGTTAAAAGAACAGAACATTTATTAACAGCCTCCTTTAACTTCTGCCTATTTAAATCCTCTTGGGTGGTTTGTTTGTTTTTGATTTTTGTTTGTTTGAAAATCAGGGCAGCTCTCTGAGCCTTTCTCTAACAAGGAACAGTTTTCTGTGATGCTCTGTACCTCGGGGGTACACCCAGCACCCCCATGTTCATCTTTGTAAAATGATTGTGTGGTATCCAATGCAAAGTTTGTCATGTTGGGTGTCTTCAGAAGGCTCATGATGCACTGAACATTGTTGTTATAGTGATGTTATAGTAATTGTTGTTACAGCAATGTTATAATAATGTTATAGGTTATAATTTCATGTATATAGTTATGAGGCTGAAAATGTGTCTTCATAAGCCTAGGCAAAAACTCTCCAAAAGCAGAGAGGCAGTTCACACCTCATCAGGGCATGTATGGGAGCCAGCCCAAACCCAGCCCAACCTCACAGGAGCAAAGGACGCTGGCCTAGGAAGCAACAAAAAGATCTGTTGGACTCTCAAGTGAATCACCCCCCTTCCTTTCGTTAGTTTGGGACTGCGATGAGGTAATGCTCACCTGACCCTGAAGTGGGGGGGACCAAGAGTGAAGAAAGAACATGATAAAAGGGAGAGGCGTTTGCCATGCTCTTCCTCTCTCTTCCACAGACACCACACCAAGCAACTGAAGTGCTGATTAAAGGGGAGAGCCCAGCTGAAGAGCAACCAGCCAGCCTGTGGAGAAGCATCTAAGTTTGTAAGGGCACTGAAAGTTTTAAGATCAGCTTAGAATGCGTTTTGCTCTTATTTCATTTACCAAATCTGACTTGTTATGCTTTGACTTATAATCACTTAAATTTTATCTCTGAAGTTAATAAATGTGTTTGTGTTTGGTTTGAAGCATGTCAGAGACTCTCCTTGAGATAACAAGCCTGGTACATATCAATTTCTTTGTTAAATTGACAAGCTTATATAAGCTTGCAGCATCCAGTGGGCATACCTGGACACTGCAAGACGGAGGTTCCTAGGATTGTGTCTGGGACTGGAGATATTGGCTATGTCATTCGGTTGCACAGTCCAAGGAGCAGCTTATATACTAGAGGCCATGCGTGAACAGCCCAGGAGTGGGGGGTTCTCACAGCAGAGCAGGGTAAGGCTGGCTCCCAGAGTTGAGAATTGGAGTGACCTAGCAGATCACTGGTCCAGATAACACCAGGAGGGAATGTAACAGTCATTTTGAGTATTTTGCCTTTTCTAATTTCCATCTTAGGGGAAGGATCTCTCAGTTTCTCCACCAAAGGTCAGTAATCACCTTGGAAAAAAACAACAAAGTACAATTGTTACTGTAATACTCCTGTGTAGAAATTTCATTCTTCTCCCATCAGTCCCAAGACCTGCTCCTCCTGACAGTCAAGGTAGGAAGATGTTTTTAGAAAAACAAGCACTGACACAACAGAATATTTTGTCATTCTTTATCACCAGGCCTGATGTCATTGCAACCAATCCAGAATGTGCCATTTAGGAATCTTCTCCCATTTTTCCAGGTTCCAAATATTTGGACAAGGAGCTTAGAAAGAACGCTATGGTAAACTGGAAGGCATAAATCACTATGGCTGGGGTGGGTGGTGTTGTGGACTTTGTGGTCAGGGTAGGGAAGAATCTTAGAAAAGCACAATTCCAGAAACAGTTCTTATTTTCAGTCAGTCACCACTCAGACCCTGAATGAATTGTTGTATATGCAATTCTATTGGAATTGCTCCTTCAGAAATACTGCTATTGTAGAGCCAGATTCTGACACCTTTACTCATGTTGAGTAGTAACTTACTCTGCAATTCAGTAAAAGTCAAAATGACAAAAACAAAGGAAAAAGGAATAAGAGCTGATGCGAGTGCAAGGAAATCAGGCATACTGTAATATACCACCACAGGCCACATAATGCAAATCTACAATAAAGAGTATGTACAATTGCTATGAAGAAAACTAGAATGTTTTTCAAGAAATATTTAAAATGCAAAATTTGCAACTCATTGTCTAGGTTAAATTATGTAATGGCCTTTTTGGGTATACATTTTCATTTGCTTGTCACCCATGAAGGACCTTACCTCATGGTGCCTTGTATGCATAGGTCTCCATCGACTCCTTGAAGTGATTAGAATCATGGTGTTGTGTAATCAGACAAACATGATAAGAAGTAAAAAGGGCACAATGCTAATAATGGGGTAGGGAATCCGTTCTGAACATTCATGCCCTATACTAGTTAGCTATGATTTCTCTTGTTAACAAATATTCTTGCCGGGGGGGAAACTTTTTTTTCAATGTATTTAAACTATATTAGATTGCTGCAAGCAAGTCTTGCATATTGTGAATTTCAAACAAAATTATCAATTCCTGTGAAAAGGCATTTAAAGAAAGCTGAATATACTTTAAAGGATTCTGGAAAATGACTGGAACAAATGTCTGTAGCTTGAATTTTTCAAGGCTCTTGATATGTGCCGCTGGTGGTGATTTCCAGCACTAAAGGAACTTGTGCAATTCTGTTTAGCACAGTTTAAATCAGGCAGTTAGTGTGGCTAACTTTGTAACATTTCAATTTCATATAATCTGTGCAGATGTTTTTCCAAAGTCTGAGTGCTCAGATCCATAAATGGGAATGATAGGGAATAAAACCAAGGCCCCAGTAATGCAGTTGTATCTGTACAGGTGGACATCAGTGTCTATATTACCTCATTTCAATGGGGCTTTGTGTGGTTTCTCGTGTTTGCCATTGTGGACCCAATTTCAGGACTGGGGCTGTATTTTGATTGTTTTAACTCCATAAATAGACAATAAGATGGAGAGTTCCATGATCCCAGAATGAATTTTCATTGCATATGAGGTGTAATGAGAATATTATCTTTAAAGTATGTAATACTTAAGTTTTTTGGATGGGAAATCCATTATTTGAAAATGAATTTTGTCATTTAAAAATGTATATAAACTTTTTTTGATTTTTATCAGATTTTTCCAGGTAAAAAGGCTGACTTTCAATCAGATGTACTTTTACCAAGTTAAAATACTGCCACTATAATCAATACTTGAATTTCTTGGGTGGCTAAAGATGCTTGACTTTCACCTTCATGTATCTAGATACTCATGGGACATATGGATATCTGGCCTACTTACATGTCTCATTGTTGTCTCTGGGAATGGGAGTGATGATGAAAGTTGACTGAGGGCTGACTGTGACTGGAAATGCTGCTTTGAGCTGGGATGCTAGTAGTGTTCTGGGAGTAGGTTTGCTATAGGAGATTAAATCTGTTTGTGACCTTTGAAACGTACTGAATTTAATTAACCAGAAATCTTCTATGTTTACAAATTGTGCACCCAGCTGGTCTATGATAAACATCATTGTCTTCCTATTACCACCTCCACCCTCATTCTTTTGCATTGTTTCCACTCGTCTTCATTTTCCCTGAAATTTAAGATTGACATTTCCTTTTAGTGTGGTCAAGATTTTCAGAAATGCCCAGTGATTTTTGCCTGTCCAGATTTTTGGTTGCACCATTAGAAACACCTCAAAGGGAGTCTGTTTCTCACTGCCCCGAGGAGGATGGGTGCTCAGAAATTTCTGAAAATAGAATCCTTTCAAGGTGTCTCAAATAGGGCTGGGCAGAAAACAAAAATTCCATTTCACACAACTTCAAGGTTTCAAAAATTGTATTGTTCCAATGTGGGTAAACCAGACCTTTCGAGTGTGTGTGTGTGTGTGTGTGTGTGTGTGTGTGTGTGTGTGTGTGGAAATGAAATCCACCCCAGAACAGTCAATAGCCTGGTAGTTAGGGCATTTGTCAGGCATTAGTATAGTCAGGTCAAATCACTACTTTGCCCGATTCAGATTATTCCTGCTCTAAAACATGGGGGCACTGGAGGAATGGACATACAAATACTTTTTTTAACAGGAACAAAACAATACATCTTTCCCTAATCTTGTTATGAGAAATGGCTGGGCTGTTATAGCTAAAGCTTTACAAAACAATTCAGCCTTGGGCAGACACTAAGCATGAGAAACTTCAGCCTGAATGGTTAAAATTTGGCAAAATTATAATCAAATGAAAACAAGTCTAATAATGGAAAGTGTTTGTGTTGCCTTATGATTATCATACAAATCAAAATAATTGTTGCTAATTAGGAAGTAGTTTGATGTCATGTTTATCTAAAAAGACATAGGACTACCAGAAATCCCTTGTACTCTGGGAGAAGAGAGACTTCATCCCCGTTCTTGAGTTTTTCAGTGTGAAACTACTATATTTGAGAGAGCTTCTTGAGGACAACAAGAGGTTTCTGAAGTGAAGAGCAATATGTGTTGTCATTTGTGGGAGCTTAAATCTCAGCATTGGAGGCTATCTTGCACATGGGAAAGCTCTCAAAATCTATTAAATATATGCAGCCTCTTGGGGGGAAAATAAAAGAATAATTGCAGTAGAGCGCAAATAATTTACCTTCTTGTGAAGGTTCTTATTTACAGCAACTTGAGTTACTGAGCTAAATGCACTTGATGTAGATAGTCATATGTCTGAGTAACAGGTGTGCTGTCTGAAAAACTTGAATGAGAATTGACTGCAGAGGAGGAAGTGAGGACTCTAATGAAGAAGTGATGTTTGTAAATGTAAAGCTCAGATCCGAGAGGCAGGAGATCAGGGTTCTGAGAGAGACCTCCTGGGTAACCTTGGGCAAGTCCCCAAACTTCTTTGACTCTTTTTTTTTCTCTCATCTTTTAAATGGGATGGTTGTTCTTAATTAAAAAGAGTGTTTATGATTGTTTGTGGGTGGAATGCAGTATACAAATGTGATGTATAATGAATCAGAAATAAAGTGACTGTCCTTTACTACACTGTTTCCTCTCCACTCTACCCTTTCTATTTATACTGTAAGCACCTCAGGGAAGAGGCCAGCCTGGATTCTGTATTTGTATAGTGTGTAGCACAGAGGGGCTTGGAACTCAGCTGAAGCCTCTAAGTGATACAGTAATACAAATCTATATGCTAACATTGGGAGGAACTCTACTGCATTGCTTTCACTCATAGATAGACCACAAATTGATGTTAATGGGTGGGAAAGGTAGAAATAGTTTTGGTTTAAGTTAATTAATTAAATTGAGGACATGAAGGAGAAGGATGCTTCTGTTGTGAAAGATTTGCTGTTTGTCTCCCAGCAGTAATTGAAGTGATGCTAGTTTAAAGTTTAGTCCAGAAGGAATCATGGTAAAATACAGGTAGGGCCAGATCTTCAGCTGGTGTAAAGTAGTGTCTGATCTATTGCAATCCATGGAACACTACTGCTCGACAGCAACAGGGGATCTGACTCATAGGTAAAGTAACAGAGGCATCGCTTCATTATTCAGTTTGGTATCAACCTAAGCCCAGAGTACTGTAGCGCATTCTATGTCTGAAAGGGATAATTACCAAAGCTATTGCAATATGCAAAACTTGGTTTTGTCAATAAATTAAACTGCTATGGCTCAGATGGACTGGGAGCAGATACAAAGCATAAGGAGTCATTTTGCCTTCTAACTATAACCACTCTTTAAAGATGGCAAGGGAAAAAAAGTGATAAATGTCTCAACTATTTGATTAATTGGGTCACATGAACAGCTGGTGTGAACAGAATATCAATGGCATGGTGCCTACTCCTGGGAGCAGTGAATTTGGGCCCTATTCTCTACTGCTGACACTGTTCCAGTCTTTCCCACTCCAGTTCCCGTTATGATGCTAAGAATGAAGGCGCTCTTCCTCAGAAACACAGACCACAATGCTTTCCATCAAGGGGCAGATTGATTGTGAGCCCTTTCAAGAGCTGAAAGTATGCGTCTTGTTAATTCCCAGGCAAGGCCAAACAAAATGAAAATGGGCTGATCAATCAGCAGCTCACCAGATGAATGTTATTGTCTTGTAACTAGCTACAATCCCTAGGTTGCATTTGTCTGATTGAAATTGTCCACGTAGGAAAGGTGTATATCTGAATGCAAATGCTCACATGAAAACTTAATCAAACTGTAAAATGGGGTTAAATGTGTTTAGATGACTGAATACTCATTAACTTGAATTTTGCACCACTTTTATCACCGCACCACTGCTCACCCCTACATGGGCTCTTTGTCACTGGAAACCATCTTAAGATGAAGCACAAATATCCCTGAATATGTACTAATAAAAACCCAAGCTACCTAACAGAATGCATGTAGATGGGAATTTAAACTAAGAACATGTGGAATTATTGATTTCATTTTTTTATAATTTAAACTAAGTCACAAGAAACTGACTTTACTGCATATATAAACCACTTTATAATAACAGTGACATCACTAGAATCATTTATATTACAGCAATGCTTGGGTGGCCCCAACTGAAATTAGGACCCATTGTACTAGGCATTCTTCAGAGACATAGTAAAGAGATCACCTCTGTCCGGAAGAGTTTGCAGATAAGCAGACTGGAGGCAGAAGGGGAACCAGAAGAAGCACACACAGGTGAAGTGACTGCTGTGTGACCTTAGGCAAAATCAGTCAGAGTCGGGGGTAGAAACCCAGGTCTCTCAGTAACATACTCATTAGACCACACTGCTTCTCCTTCCTAGCTTCTTGCCCATCTTTTGTATATAGCCTGTTACTAATGATCATTATGTACCTTGCTGTAGCACACAAAATGAGCTAGATGCATTACAGATGCATATAAAAACAGAGACCTTATCCCCAAAAGCTTACAGACAGAGGGCAGAGGAAAGGAATGAAACACACATAAGCAGAAGTCTTATTAGTTTTGTGTCTTATTCTTTTGAGTCTAATTAGATTTAAAAAAAATAATTATAAATTGTCCCCAGCCTTTCCTCTACCCAGCTATTAGTAGCTAATGAGCTAACTTTCCCACTCATTAATTAGTCTGTTTTGCTGAAAATTCCTTTCATCCTTCTAAATTGGGGGAAAAGAAAATCAGAGCCCTGTCTATTAAATTACACAAAATGTTCCCAACTAGTTTGAGACATGAAGATGGTGATTCCTCAGTCTGTGGTCAAAGAGTTAAATTCTGTGGTCTTTAATTACTCAACATTCAAATTGACATCAACAGATATTTTGCTCAGTTGAGACTTAGTTCCTGAGTTATACTAGGATCGCCTATTGAAGGGTGAAAGGAAACCACCGCTCCAGCAGCCTAATTTGGCGATAGTTATTTAAAAATAACCATGTAATTGTTTACATGCCTTTTTACATGCTTCCCCCTACTCTTGCCTGGTATCTGCACAGCCTTATTCTCCTCTTTCCATATCTGCTGCTTAGAAACCACTTTGTTTCCCTAGTCTCCCATCTCAGATAGATGAAGACGCTGTCTTCTCACCCTTCATCCATTTGATCTGTTGTGATGTGCCCAATCACTTCTGATTATAAACTTCATGATGCAGGGAATTGTCTAAACTGGGTGTTTTCTGAAGCACTCTGTACACCTGGGGATTATATAAATAATACATCTTCAGAGCACTGTGCAAAAACATTAACTGATCATCCAAGGTAGTAGGGTATTATCATCCCTATCTTACTGCTGGAGAAACTGACGGAGAGATGGGATAAGCAGCTTATCCAAAGTCACCCAAGTCATTGGTAGAGCCATGGTTAGAATGCAAGAGTCCCTGCTTCCTAAACCACTGGAAAAGTGATAGATAAAAAGGAAATTGTAAGAGTAATCTGACTGCAGTAATGCTCATTATTTAATATGCTTTAATTAGTATATCCAGAATGAGAACCTACCTCTGAGTCACTTTGGAGGCTAGTATGTTATTGACCCACTTATGTAAAGATGCAAAATCTTCACTATGGGCTGGACTGAATGCAGCTCGAATAAGAGGCAGCACATAACTGCACTGCCTAGGAGGAGGGCAGGAATCAGACTGTGGCTCAATCACAACATGGTTCCTCCTCGTGCCTTGCTCTGGTGGGGAAAGTAATCAAGCTACCAAAAGGGCAGGCTCAGGGTTGCTTTCCTCTCTGCTTTGACTCTGCCATATGGCCTGGTGCATGGGGTGGGGGTAAAGTCAAGGTTTCACCCATCTGCACAAGATGAGGTGGTGGTGACTACTCACCCACCCACAGTGTTGCAGGTAGCCCACACAGCTGTGCTGTAGAGCACACAATTGAGCCCTGTGAAAGTCAGATCTTTGCTTACTCAGTATAATGTGGTAGAGTCATACCTATGGCTGGGGAAAATAAGTGGAAGACAACCTTTTGCATGGCTTAAGCTTGGATAAAATGTTGAAACCAAGTATGAGCAAGAAGTAACTCGGGGGTCCTTCCTAGTGAGAGTTGTGTGGAATTTGGCAATTTGTACAGGTTCCAACAAACTCTTAACTTTCAAAGCACAAAATTGTCAATGGCAGAAAACATATATGTGATACTTCGCAGGGGCATCTCAGCAGGCCTTGCTCCCTGTGTACAGGTTAGTGATGGGCACAAACCAACCTCTGAGTCCTCTGAGAGTCCCACTGGAGTGTTCAGGTCCATACCACTGTACACACAGAGACCAGATTTGTTACTCCCAAAGGAATAGTACATCCCAGCTTACAAGATTCAACTCAGGATCACCATGCTACTTAATACACAGCACTTGCGAGAGAGAGAGAGAGAGAGGGAGAGGAAACAAGAATAAGGTTATTGTCAAAGGATAGAGATTCAAGTGATGAAAAGTAAGAATACTGGAAATACATGGTTACATATAAAAGAAAATCACAAATACTTACTAAAAGCTAAATGACAGGTTTCAGAGTAGCAGCCGTGTTAATCTGTATTCACAAAAAGAAAAGGAGTACTTGTGGCACCTTAGAGACTAACAAATTTATTTGAGCATAAGCTTTCATGAGCTACAGCTCACTTCATCGGTCATCCAATGAAGCTTATGCTCAAATAAATTTGTTAGTCTCTAAGGTGCCACAAGTACTTCTTTTCTAAAAGCTAAACGTAACCCATAAGGCATTCCCCCTGTTTCTTACAAGATAGCTTACCCTATCCTTTCCCCAGTGTTTTCAACCAGTTTGGCTGTGATTCCTTCTCATAAAATCAAGCCTGCTGGCTGTTTGTCCTCATAGACTGAACAAATAACTGGGGGTTCATGGCACTGCAGGTACAGTTTCAAAAGTTCATTGTCTTACTCCAAAACAGGATAATCCTTGCTATTTTTCTTTTTCCTGCAGCCCTCACAGTCTATTGATTTAGCAATTTGCTCAGAATGTAATTGGGTATTTATTGTGAACTATACAATACTCAAATTGCATATGACCAGCTAGAGTGAGATAAGCATCTCTACCACCCTGCGTAGCAGGAGCATGTGGATTATCTTTAACTCTCAGACCTAGCAAACATAATTTTTAGTAAATATACATAACTCTTCATTTTCTGTATGTACACTGTGCAATGACCATAGTGATACAGGCTTTCAGTACAGACTTTAAAGGGCATTCTTTGCGGGAGTAATATGTAGATTCCAGACCCAGGTGCTCCCTGTAACCCTTACCTATCACTCTGCCATCTGCCAGTTACCATCAAGATGTCCTTGGATCACTGTAAAATTTGGTTTTCCTGTTTTCCACCCTAAAGCAGCATATTAGCCCAGGATCCATTCAAGACTTGGCCTGTGTTTACCAGATGCTTCATTAATCTGAGCCATGGTTTGAGTTTATAATGAAATCGAAAACTCAATTTTTCTGAGCCCAAACAACCAAGAAAATGTTCTAAAAACTGGACAAATCTTAAAATGTCTGTATGAGACCTTCTTAAATGAGAAAATATTGGTCTCAAAACACTTCTCCTCCCAAGCAGTTAGCTTTCCATTGAGGCACCTATCGTAAATACCATAACCCCTTGACTTAAGAATTGCAGCTTTGTGAACAACCATTTTGCTCATATGTCACCAGGAAAATGTATTCCATGTGGAATGTGTATAATGTGCTTCCAGAAGTATAAGTAGTATAAAGCTGCTATAATTTTTTATGAAAAATAACTAAACTGCTGCTTTAACACATTTAAGGCAGATTCTTTGAATTACGCGATACTTCCTGAAAACTGTAACACAAGGGAGAGAATAAATGCCTATATCATCTGCTCTATTTATTATTATTCATGTGGTGCTAATACATTCTTACTGTTGTGTCTACCTTCATGTTGATTCAAGATTTGGGGAAATGGCATTAGAGTGTTGGTGTCTTTTTTTCCCCAAGATTAAGAAAAAGACATTTTTCCAGAGTCAAGGGAAACTGTTTAATCCATTAACAATTGGGCTTTGATGTGTGAGATTATTTTTATTGCAAAGAACTTTTTATCAATGCATGGAAGCACTCAGACTTCCTGTTCCCAATATATGTGTCAATGTAGTATAAACAAGAAAAATTATCAACCACAACTCCAAGAAAATCCATGGTGTATATTTTTTTTCTCCCATAACTACAACTCAAAGAGTTGAACTACTGAGCAATGAAATATATTATACTGAAAGATGGTGACTCAGATTCTTGACTGCCCAACACAACTTAGCAGGAGGAATGCAGAAGTGGCTTCAAACCATTTTTGTCCTTCTTTGTTTTTGGGTCAGCTGTACACAAGGTTGGTCATAGAATATCAGGGTTGGAAAGGACCTCAGGAGGTCATCTAGTCTAACCTGCTGCTCAAAGTAGGACTAATCCCCAATTTTTGGCCCAGATCCCTAAATGGCTCCCTTAAGGATTGAACTGACAACCCTGGGTTTAGTAGGCCAATGCTCAAACCACTGAACTAGTCCTCCCCCCAGTCCTTAGAGTAAGTCAAAGCAGCCTAATTTTGCAGCATATTGTACTGAATGCCAATGGCCTCAACGGTTTTGGATCATTGTGACACATGGCTGTCTTGGCCTTGACTGTTTTTCTTATGCCAGTAGCTGGAGAGGATGAAGAGGCATTACGTTGGCCCTATGCCAGCAGAGGATACCCCTTTGCTGTTAGCTTAATACACCAGTGTAAAGTCTGCTTTGTACCAGTTGTGTTGCAAAAGGGGATAACACCACAGCCCATTATCTGGCTCATTGTAGTATATGGAGTACATGATGAAAGGAGACATTTATAGAGTTTCTTTTCTTCACTTTCAGGACACTTGATGGAACAGTATCCTATTAGATATGTCACTGAGTTAATTTTTGTCCCTCTTACATCACCATCCTCAATGAAAGCAAAGCTTTTGATTTTCATCAGGCCAGCCCTTATAAAACTTTCATCCTATTAAGTTAAATGTTTGATCATTTGTTTTTTGTTGTGTACACAGCTGTTGTGGATGCCTGCAAAAGATTATTGCAATTTATTTTTCATGAAACATTTAGAAAGAAAACTGTTTTTATTTTGTTTGAAACTTTTCCTTTTTTTTCTATTTTGACAAAAATATTTATTTGAAGTGAGATTTTTTTCAAAATGAATTCTTTCATCTTGACAGATTTCTGATTCTCTTCCTACACCCCCCCCCCCATTCTCTCTGTCATATACTTTTTTCCAGTGGGGAACTGGGGAGGAAAAACTATGTTGAAGATCCACCTAAGATTTCGTTCTGGAATCAACATTATTTTTTAGACTTGCCTAAAATGAGTGTAGATATCTACAGCAAAAGTATTATTACATATGTGAAAAAACCATGCAGAGAACAACTGTCTTCCATCTAATTAAAATGGAGCTAAAATTTTGGTGGCGGTTGTATGATCTGGTGATGGGCTGTACTTGGCCTTTGCGGATCTCTACCGGAGGCCCTGTGGTCCGACTACACACCACCCCAGGAAACAGTGAAGTGATGGACAAGGAGCAGTGAAGGTGGGTCCTCCAGTCCTGCCTAGAGAGGACTCATGGAAGCAGCCAATCAGAGCCCAACGGGCTCTGATAAAAGTTGCTGCAGGGCCATTGCAATTCAGTTCCTGGCTGGGAACAGAGGGGGTGAGGAAGGGTGCTGCTTTCTGGTAGTAGGAGATCAAGGGATAGTCAGAGTTTCCAGATGCATTTGCTTAAGCTGGGTTTGCAGGGAGAAAGGCCCTAAGGAACTTACCGCTGAGGTGAGGACAAAGCTACAAGGGACTTGTAGGAAGAGGCCAAGGGAAGAAGCAGCATTGAATGGAAATTAAGCTGCTTATAGGGTGCCTGGGTTGAAACTCAGAGTAGGCAGGTCTGGGTTCTCCTACCAGCCACAGTGGCATAAACCTCCAAAAGTGGATGGCTTATTTGAGAGCCCAAGCCAAAGACTGAATTTAAAGGTCCAAGAGCTGGGACTGAAGACTCTACTGAGGGCAAATAGACTGATTTATTGTACTCTTTACTGCCCCAGAAGGAGTGCATTTGGACTATGATTTGTCCAGAGGGCCAAGCACTGAAGACCCACCAAAGTCAGCCAGCAGCCTGCAGGGGGTGTCATGGCTGAGAAAAGGTCTGCAGTACTACACCCCACCACTAGGAGGTATCTCCATTACAGACCCCTTCCCCCCCACCCCCCCCAAAAAAATAAAATAACTAGGAAATGTATTCTAGCACTCTGCAGAATCTGACACAAGTGGGGATGATACTTTGTGGGCTTGATTTTCATTTACATTTAGGCCATTTTACACTGCTCTAGAAGGACCAAGAAACCTTACAAATGGGAACAAATAAAAACCCACTGTTGGTTTCAATGTTGTGTATGTATAAGAAATCAAGTGGGTTTCATGTGGTTTCAGGTGTAAATAACACTTGCACCCACTTTAAGGCCCCTTTACACTGCCAGAGTTCTGGTAAGAAGCTACTTCTACTGTGCCTAGCATAGTGGGATCCTGATCCATGATGGAGACTCCTAGGCTCTTGTAATGCAATACAAATAAGAGTGATTTTAAAAGAGGCTTAAGTGTACCTGAGAATCAGGACTTATTAATTTATCGGCAAAAGTATCTGAGCATTTGACCGTTAAATCCTAACATTCCATATATTTCTAGTTTTCTTAATGTAATCCCTTCACTCCTTGTGTCATGTTGTGCTTCTCAAATAGGGTTGTGCTCCTCAATGAAGCTATGGGCTCTGAAAGAGATCATAAGAGCTGGATAGAGCGAGTTTGGCTTCACTCTATATTCAAAAATATTTTTATCATATCTGCAAGGTTCCACCCTGTACTTTATAGGCAGCAATATTTTGTAGCCCCTTGTCCTTAATTTTCTAACACCATATGTTTTCCAACTCTTCCTCATTATTGACTTCCTCACTGATATCCTCCATTTCTGCCCCCTCCCATTAACTTCAACATCATCCTATTTATTAGGTGACACGATACTAGTGTGAAATCAGAACTGGTGTTGTCAGCTTCTCGGACTAGTGCATCAGTGGCTGGCTCTTCTTGCTTCAGAAGTGGAATGGCTCCTATTATTGATTTAAACACAACAGTTCTTTAGCCTTTAGAACTAAAATTGGCTTGTTGGAAGGTACATGATAAAAAAGGAAACGTTATTGTTCCAGCTACATAAATCTGGACACAGTCTCTTTCTTTCTGAGGAATGCATTTTGCTATTGGTGCTGTTGTGCTGATGGACCCCACTTCTTAATAGAACCTCCTTCTAAAAAGACAAAAAGAGGAGACCCGAAGAGAGAACTGAGTGCATTTAAGAAGTCCATTCTTAAAAACAGTATTCAGGCCTGGTGTGGCATCCAATATTTCCAAAAAACTGTAAGGTTCAACTTTCAAAATCTTCATCAGCAAAGGTTAATGACAGTATGGCTCGTAACCAATGACAATTAAACACACCAAATACAAATGTATATTTTTAACAATCCTCCCAGAATAGAGTCTATAAAAATACTCCCATGTCAGATTTGTTTATTAAAGTGCCAAAACAATACTCTTTTGCAGTTAGGCTATTCATTTTGTATTTTAACTTCAGCAAACTCAGACAGAATTTATTAATCCATGTTGTGGTATAAACCTTCCTATCTCCAATAAAATTGAAAGATCCCTACATGACTCCTGTCCGTTTTAAGAAAAACCATCAGATATCACAAGACTTGTTATAACATCAAGTTGGCAATGCTGCTTTTCAAAGTGGGAAAGTGAGGCCAGTGGGCAGGAAACGGGAGAGCCAGGTGGATGCTAATATGGGACAGATGCATGATTAATTTAATCCTCTTCTATCTGCTTCCTGCTCCTGATAGGTGATTTGCTCTTTCAGGCCCTGACAGATGGTGCTCATGCAAGCCAGTAGAAGTTCTGTGCCAGGCTCTCCAGTGTGACTTTAAAAGGTACCCAATGAAATGATAAATGACTTTCAAAAACAATTTTGAGTTGTTTGATCTGGAAACAAGAAAATTAGAAAATAAGAAATGTTAAAGTTCTGCAAACGTGAGAGGAAAGGAATACTTGTGGCACCTTAGAGACTAACAAATTTATTTGAGCATAAGCTTTTGTGAGCTACAGCTCACTTCATCGGATGCATTTGATGGAAAATACAGAGGGGAGATTTATATACACACACACAGAACATGAAACAATGGGTTTTATCATACACACGGTAAGGAGAGTGATCACTTAATAACATGGGGAAATAGTTTTACTTTGTGTAATGACTCATCCATTCCCAGTCTCTATTCAAACCTAAGTTAATTGTATCCAGTTTGCAAATTAATTCCAATTCAGCAGTCTCTCGTTGGAGTCTGTTTTGAAGTTGTTTTGTTGAAGGATAGCCACCCTCAGGTCTGTAATCGAGTGACCGGAGAGATTGAAGTGTTCTCCAACTGGTTTTTGAATGTTATAATTCTTGACGTCTGATTTGTGTCCATTTATTCTTTTACGTAGAGACTGTCCACTTTGACCAAGGTACAAGGCAGAGGGGCATTGCTGGCACATGATGGCATATTTCACATTGGTAGATGCACAGGTGAACGAGCCTCTGATAGTGTGGCTGATGTGATTAGGCCCTATGATGGTGTGCCCTGAATAGATATGTGGACACAGTTGGCAACGGGCTTTGTTGCAAGGATAGGTTCCTGGGTTAGTGGTTCTGTTGTGTGGTGTGTGGTTGCTGGTGAGTATTTGCTTCAGAGAGGGGTGCTGTCTGTAAGCAAGGACTGGCCTGTCTCCCAAGATCTGTGAGAGTGATGGGTCGTCCTTCAGGATAGGTTGTAGATCCTTGATGATGCGTTGGAGAGGTTTTAGTTGGGGGCTGAAGGTGATGGCTAGTGGCATTCTGTTATTTTCTTTGTTTGGCCTGTCCTGTAGTAGGTGACTTCTGGGTACTCTTCTGGCTCTGTCAATCTGTTTCTTCACTTCAGCAGGTGGGTAATGTAGTTGTAGGAATGCATGATAGAGATCTTGTAGGTGTTTGTCTCTGTCTGAGGGGTTGGAGGGTAATTAGAAACATTGAATGAAATGAATAGAGCAATTAAGCTTGTCCAAACATGAAAAAAGGTTCACAGGAGTGTTAAACATGGTATTATAAGCTGATGGAGTTGGATAATCTGAAAGGTGTTATAATTTTTTGCAAATGTATAGGGGGGAAATTGTCAGGTTTATAGGGTTGTTGGATATCAGTCTTTCCTGACTTCTCCCTTGGAGCAGTGCAAGGCCTGTGTTATTCAGGTCCCCAGTATCTAAAGTAAGTTCATGCTTTATGTAATGGAGAACCCAACATTGTACTATAGCTATTATTGCGTTTGTGCTATTGCTATTGCGTTGAGTGAATTTATTTAGGAGAACCCCATCACTGCTAAATGATTCACTGTGATAAAACCAGCTGGGAATACTGAGCCAAATTCTGCCATTGGATGTATGAACAAGAATCCCATTCATATTAGTGAGAGCTATGTTTGCTCATTGGAGCAGAATTTGGATCCTTCTCTTCAGAAGCAGCTGAAACATGATTAGCTGGAATTCATCTCTAACTCTGTTGCTGCCTTTGGGGGTCACAGTAGGGATTAGTTATGTTAGTTTTCTCCAATGAAGAAATTGCTGGGATCCAACTATTTGATCTGTTCTTTCTAGATGTAATAGGCTACATGCTTCCCTGTTATAATACTACAAGGTCAAATGAGTTATACCCAGGATGCAAATGGCCCACTGAGTTGAACTTGTTGGGGCAATAATTCTGAAATGGCAGGTTTAGAGGTGCTCTAGCCTTCAAAGAAATATCTACAAAAACCTCTGTAATGACCCAAATGAATGCAGTTGTCAAGAGCCCTGTAAGGATATAAATGTAATAGTATGGTGTTTGGAAAAAGTGTTATGAAATTATGGTTTAATAGATCTGTCTTGTTCCAGTTCTCTTGGTACTATGAGGCCTGTGAGGCCTGTGGGAACATATTTCAAGGAGTAATTGTCCTTAAACTTTATGGTTTATTTTAAAATCATGTGTCTGATATTTGATAGTTTTTTACCCAACTGGAGCAACTTTACTGAGCAATGTTGCTTGTCCCATTAATGATTAGTCAGTCTTGTAAGTACATTGTTCCAACCTGAGACTGGCTAGTTGATCACTTTCTGAACAGTAGTTGTAGTATTGTTTGTATAGTGAGTGGAAGAATGGGAAAATCTCTTTGCTACTGATTTCAGGGAGAACTGTATAATATTTCATCCAAATTAATGAGTCAGTTCTCTTCCTGGATACCCCAAAGTTCCCAAGCCCTGGAGTATTAGGGTTAACAAAGTCTTGTGTACAGGGCTCATCCAGGAAGAGGCTAAATAGTTTATCTCTGTACTGCCATATTGGAATTCTATGTTCAGTCCCACGTCTCAGTCTCATATTCCCTGGTCCTGCAGAGACAAATGGGAATAAGTAAACACAATAAGTTTCCCAAGTAGCAGTGCTACTTGAGGAATTTAAAAGTTGCAGATCTTTAGATTTTGGCTTCCGTGTATGTGGCTACCTATACATTCTCCTGTGACTTTCCCCCCCCCCCCCAAAAAAACCCACAAAAACCCCCCAAAACACCTGAGTTTTCTGGAAGAGGGAGGCAGATACATTTTTTTCCCCCAGCCCAAATACACATTTCTGAAACTTACATAGGACCTTCTACAGTGATTCAGAACATTGGTCCAATTAATCTGGTTTCCTGTCTCTCTCAATAGTCAGTACTAGATGTTTCAGAGGAATGTATTAAAATTTTCATAAGGCAATAATATGTTCATGGGGAGACTTCTTCCTAGATCCTATCAGTTAGCAATTGGCTTATGTCCTGAAGCATGAAGGTTTTTATTCCTTTACAATTTGTTCTGGGCCCCAAATTACCTCCTTATTTGACTAGTGGCATACACCTCACATAATATTTCCACCCATTATAAATAATTTTGATTTAAAAAAAACTGCTCTAGAAGCTGAATTACCACATAATGAAAAATAGCACTTAAAAAGTTACTGCATTAGTTGTAAAGTCTAAAATTTTATAACTCCTGCATTAACTGTTTAGTGGCTTTGAGTAAATGCTGAACCACGTAGTTAGATGATAAAATAATAAAAAAAAACTTACATAAACTGGGCATGTAATCAATCTGTATTATACTTTTAGGAGAATCAGGTGAAAAGTGAGGACAGTTAATACAACTAAGGAATGTTAATAAGATGTACAATGCGCTTGAAAGTGTTGTTGTTATGAGCTGGTAGAAAGTGAAGAATGAGTAGGTTTTTTCAACAGCAATGTGAGTAATACCCCGTCACTTCAGGAGAGTGCTTTGTTAGAATTAATAGAAATCTTGCGCTAACTGGTTAATTAATCATTTCACCATTACTTAATATGAAATCACACAGCTGATGCATGGTTAATCCAGCTATGTTTTTCCCCCCTAGATGATCATATTATTCTAATGATTGGATTGGGAATAATTAAACTGAAGTGTATTGTGAAATCAGGCTTTCACCTCTAGCTGTGTTTGGCCCAAGCAATGTAATTCCAAGTCTGAATGAATTTTCGAAAAAGAAATTTTATTTTCTGTTTTGATAAGGTTGGTCTTCTCAGAGCAATGCCAATACAATGCTGGGGGGGGGGTCCCCTGTGTAGCTTTCAAGTGCATTGTAGGCAGGGTGGATAAATTAGCTTTTTTAAAAAAATAGGTTTTTAATTTAAATGAAATACACTTTTTAAAAAAAAAACAAACCAATTTAAAATTATATTTGAAATAATGAGAATCTAGGTTAAGGCCTAAGCTTACTATAACCTATTACAGTTTCTTTTTTATTTAAATGATTTTATTAATGAGCCCTCTTCAAATCATGAGTTAAAGGGTGCTGCTTTTTAAATTACATGCAGAATCGAGGGAGAAAATATCTCTAACTTTAGAGGTCAACTTAAGCTTTCTAAATGTCACAATGTCCTATAATACATTAACTATCTATATTATTTTCAGTCTTTACAAAGGAGCAAATGCTGGCATTTGCATTTTTCCATTTGTGAATACTCTCAGTATCTGCTGTGCAGAAAAGTTTTTGCTCTAATTCCTTTTGATTTCAGTTTAGCTAGCAGGTGCACAGAGAATATATATATTTCATCTGGACTATTTCATTCAGTGTTGCAAAACCAATTTGGAGTTGTAATGCAGAAAATCTTGTTTTTCTCTTTCAATCTATGAATAAAAACCAGATGCAAAAGAATGAGATCTACGAGATATCAAGTTCTGAAGGAAATTGAGTCAGGTAGTCAAAATATTTGTGCACCTAAAGATGCAGACAGACATCCAGTGGAATTTTCAAAGTGCCTAAGCAGATTAGGTGCCTAAGTCCCTTGATTTCAAAGGGAGTTTTCTGGGCCACTAATTCCCAGAGGAATTTAGGCACCTAACTTGCTTAGGTGCCGAGAAGGTTTTTCAGAAGTGCCTATCTGCATCTTTAGCATGTAAATACCTTTGAAAATCTGGCTCATAGTGCCATCCATCAGTTCACTAATTATGATTAATACTTCCTTTTGATTAATAAAACACTGTTTTAAATCCCAAACATATTTTGATAAACTTTTTTCTTCTGTATCCTGCACATTTAAGGTAATTTGATTTAAGTAATATTTTTTTTAAAAATGCTGTTGTATATATTTTAAGTGCATTCCAGTTTTCATCCAAATGCAGCTTTACCCACATCTCCCCCCCCAATATATAATCTAGTAAATAAATGTCATTCACTAATTTATAACAAAAACTGTAAAAACTAAGAATCTGAATAAATACCCATTCAAGGCTTAAAGTTGAATGTTAATAGCCTAAATGTATATAGATATAGCGTAACTTCCTGGCTTGCAAAAAGTACCAAATTTGGATGCAAGTCAATGTGTTTTAATGGTTATAACCCACGACTCTGAACTTCTCTTTAAGAAAATAACTAAATATAAATGCAATACAGGGTAAAATCAGGGATTTAAATCAAAATTTTCTGCTTGCTGATTTAAATCATGATTAAAATCAGTTATTTAAATCACTTTGATTTAAATCAATCCACCTGATTGTAGGTAACAGCTTTTTCTAAGCAGATATAAATATTAAGTTCATCCTAAAGTCTCCTGATTCTTGTTGTGGAGAAAATCTCTGAGCAAGGCATTAAGCAGGTTTTACAGAGTAATTCAGTGCAAGCTTAAAGGCATTTTTAATAATATATCACACTTGAAAATAAAGCTCATATGGAATTGGGTGCATAATTTTATTGAAAAATTGATACCTGACTTTCCAGAACAATTCCATCGGAAATCAAACGGCCATAAAATGGTCTGATCTGATTTTAATATCTCTAATCCTAACTTTAGCTGTTGTTACTACAATGCCTGTAGAAGGGCAGTGTCTTTCCTTCTGCTGTTTGTTCTTCACCTGATGGAAAGTGACATTGCCATATGCTACTAAAATATGGTGATATGTATTTCAATATGTTGAAAAATACATGAGACTTCAAGCCTATCTCTAGATTCCCATCATATATCATGACTGCACTGCATAGTAATAAGAACAGTCTGTGGATTATATAAGGAACAAGAGAGTTGCTTCTACAGAACATACTCTTTAAGTGTGTAGTTTTCTGTAATATAGTAATGTGGGAGTTATGCAAACTGTGCTTATATGTATAATGTTACCTGAAGAATGTGTTTAATGAGAATAAAAGATACAAATGTGTGAATTCTTTGCTATTTACATAGATCTTCTCTAAGGTCTTCTTTTAAAAGAAAGAAATTAGAGCACCTATTTAAATAAACAAACCAAAAAACTCTATGGCTTCATTTGAGAAACAATATTTTTCCATAGTAATCTCTCCATTAGAGGCTTGTGTGTGTGTGTGTGTGTGTGTGTGTGTGTGTACCACAGCCCTCTGCTGGCTATGGCAGTACACGTGTGTAATCATGGCGTTTTCTAAAAGCCTGCTCATTGCTCTTGTCAGGGTTCCCTCCCCACTCTGAACTCTAGGGTACAGATGTGAGGACTAGGGTGACCAGACATCCTGATAAAATTGGGACTGTCCCAAATTTTAGGTCTTTGTCCCGCGTCCTGACTGATGCATGGTCGGGACGCTATTTGTTCTGATATTGCGGCTTTGGCCACTCCGGCGTGTTTTTTTTTTTTAATTTTTTTGCTTCGTCAACTCCAGCATTTTTTTTTCTTCCCCCATGTGTCCCGATATTTTCTTTCATATGGTCACCTAGTGGGGACCCACATGAAAGACCTCCTAAATTTATCTCTATCAGCTTAGATTAAAAACTTCCCCAAGGCACATATTCTTCCTTGTCCTTGGAACAGTATCACTGCCACAACCAAGTGAATTAGTCAAAGGTTTAGGAAAAGGACCACTTGGAGTTCCTGTTTCCCCAAAATATCCCCCCAAGCCCCTTCACCCCCTTTCCTGGGAGGCTTGAAAGTAAACAAGGTGAGCACAGACCAGCCCCTTGGGCTTTTAGGACACTAAAAACCAATCAGGTTCTTAAAAGCAGAACTTTATTATAAAGAAAAAGTAAAAGAAGCACCTCTGTAAAATCAGGATGGAAGGTAATTTTACAGGGTAATCAGATTCAAAACACAGAGGATTCCCCTCTAGGCAAAACTTTTTAAAGTTACAAAAAAAACCAGGAATAAATCTCCCTCTTAGCCTAGGGAAAATTCACAAGCTAAAACAAAAGATAATCTAACACATTTCCTTCCTATTACTTACAATTTGTAATCTTAGATGCTTAGTTCAGGTATGGCTTTAGGAGATGTATTTTCCCTGCCCTGGTTTCTCGGTGTCCCAGAGAGAAAAACAAAGAAACACTTTCAAATCTGTGGGAGAAGGTTTTTGTTTTGTATCTTCTCCCCTGATTGGTCCTTTTGGTCAGGTGCCAACCAGGTTATCTGAGTTTCTTAACCCTTTACAGGCAAAGGAGGGATTTGATGCTACCCTTAGCTGTATGTTTATGACAGCTCTAATCTTAAATGTACAGAGGGGATTCCTCCCGCCCTCCCCTATATGGATGTTCCTCACCCCACTAGCTGGAGTTAGTCACCTCTGCACAATTGTCTCTGCAGCCAAGGCCCTGGGGAGAGTCTTTCTGGGTTGGCGATGTGTAGCTGGGGCGGAATTGTGCTGGGGGAGAGCAAGGCCAGTCATTGCTTTAGAACCCCATCACTGTGGGAATCCATTGTAAAGATGATGCAGTTCCCCATGCTTTAACCATCCTGTGCATGGGCACCTACCCCACTTTCAGGGGACTCAGGAAACAGCAATTAGAATGGGAGTCCCTGCAGCACAGCTCCCATCGACTGGTTTGGAGGCCAGGGCTTCCAGACCTGTTGGAAGGAGCAAACCGCTGCTTATTCTGTGGGGCAGTGATTTGCCCCAGGGAATCAAACCCTACTTTTCCAATTCAGTGATTGAAGGAAAACTCAATCTCCATGAGAGTTCCTCCTCCAATGGGTATCTTCCTAGGTATTTCTATATTTTATCTAGGCCATGATGGCTGGCCCACAAAGATAAGAGTTCTAATATTGCCATGATTTCTGGATGTTCTCCTTTCAGTCAAGTCATATGGGCCTGCACTATTGGGAGCCGTCTGTCCTGAATTCTTCAATGGATGCTATGTGTATGATTTAGCTGGCATCTGGGATGTCAGTATGTAAGCAGCCAGGGCTTTGTTACAGCATGGAACTGCAAACTCAAGAAGTTGAACAGTTGGTAATGTTCATTAGAACCACTGCAAATGATGATAGGTCAGACACTCAGACAACGTAGTATGATGTTGCAGTGATGCTTGCTCTGCAAAAGAAGCATGAAAGCATCTGGAAACTCTTTTTAATTTTAGGAATAAGAGTGGTAGTTATTTGCAGGACTCCAATGAGCCATTCAAGCTGCCCATTATAAATTTCTAAATGAAAAAAATCTTTTTTTTTTAAAGAAATATAAAATATTTCTACTTACTTTTTCCCCATATTCAATTCAGTCATCTGGAATTTATTTATTAGCTTTGTATTTATTGGAAGTCCAAGCGTGAGCCTAGTTAAAAAGGACTGAGAAAAACCATTAAGCATTTAATTGGGAAAATGCACTGAATAAATCAAAATATAAGTAGTTCATTGATTCATGTCACAGACACTTTCTTTAATCTATGCTCTTCACATTTTCTCTGTGAGCAGGTTGCACCAGTTTAATGTACACATTTTTAAAAGGCAAACAAGGGCAAAAAATGTAGATATTCCTGGTTTTCGTATAATCAAAATAATCCCAGTTTATCTTTAATTGATTAGGATTAAACTGGTTTAAACTGTAATAAAGAACAAAATTTTCAGACCCATAAATAAACATGATTTATTGGGAAAGAATCAACATGGCTTTTGTAAATGGAAATCGTGCCTCACCAATCTATTAGAATTCTTGCAAACAAGCACGTGACAAGGGTGATCTAGTGGATATAGTATACTTACACTTTAAAAAAGCCTTTGACATGGTCCTTCACTGAAGACATTTACATTAAGCAGTTATAGGATAAGAGGAAAGGTCCTCTCATGGATCAGTAATTAGTTAAAAGACAGGAAACAAAGAGTCAGAATAGATGGTCATTTTTCACAATAGCAAGAGATAAATAGTGGAGTCCACAAGAAATCTGATGAGGTTCCTCAAGGACAAGTGCAGAGTCCTGCACTTAGGATGGAAGAATCCCATGCACTGCTACAGGCTGGGGACAGACTGGCTAAGCAGCAGTTCTGCAGAAAAGGACCAAGGGGTTACAGTGGATGAGAAGCTGGATATGAGTCAACAGTGTGCCCTTGTTGCCAAGAAGGTTAACGGCATTTTGGGCTGTATAAGTAGGAGTATTGCCAACAGATCAAGGGACATGATCATTCCTCTCTATTCGACATTGGTGAGGCCTCATCTGGAGTACTGTTTCCAGTTTTGAGCCCCACACTGCAAGAAGGATGTGGAAAAATTGGAAAGCATCCAGGAAAGTGCAACAAAAATGATTAGGGGGCTGGAACACATGACTTATGAGGAGAGGCTGAGGGAACTGGGATTATTTAGTTTGCAGAAGAGAAGAATGAGGGGGGATTTGATAGCTGCATTCAACTACCTGAAATGGGGTTCCAAAGAGGATGGATCTAGACTGTTCTCAGTGGTAGCAGATGACAGAACAAGGAGTAATAGTTTCAAGTTGCAGTGGGGGAAGTTTAAGTTGGATATTAGGGAAAACTTTTTCACTAGGAGGGTAGCGAAACACTGGAATGTGTTACCTAGGGAGGTGGTGGAATCTCCTTCCTTAGAAGTTTTTAAGGTCAGGCTTGACAAAGCCCTGGCTGGGATGATTTAGTTGGGGATTGGTCCTGCTTTGAGCAGGGGATTGGACTAGATGAACTCCTGAGGTCCCTTCCAACACTGATATTCTATGATTAGTACGGGGGCCTGTGCTGTTCAATATATTCATCTATGATCTGGAGAAGGGGCTGAAGAGTGAGGCAACAAAATTTGCAGACAATACAAAATTACACAAGATAGTTAAGTCCAAAGCTGACTGCAAAGAGTTACAAAGGGATCTCACAAAACTGGGTAGCAGGATGACAAAATGACAGATTAAATTCAGTGTTGATAAGTGCAAAGTAATGCATATTGGAAAACATAATCCCAAGGACACATACAAAATGATGGGGTCTAAATTAGCTCTTACCACTCAAGAAAGAGACCTTGGAGTCATCATGGATAGTTCTCTAAAAACATGTGCTCCATGTGCAGCAAAAGGTAACAGCATATTAGGAGCCATTAGGAAGGGGATAGATGATAAAACAGAAACTATCCTCATGCCACTAGATAAATCCACGGTACACCCACACCTTGAGTACTGCGTGCAGTTCTGGTCACCCATCTCAATAAAAGATGTATTACAATTGGAAAAAGTACAGAGAAGGGCAACAAACATGATTAGAGGTCTAGAATGGCTTCTGTATGGGGAGAGATTTAAAAAAAACTGGGACTTTTCCATCTGGGAAAAAGATGATGAAGTGGGGATATGATAGAGGTCTATAAAATCATGACTGGTGTGGAGAAAGTGCACAGGGAAGTGTTATTTACTCCTTCACATATCACAAGAATGAGGGGTCACCTAATAAAATAAATAGGCAGCAGGTTTAAAACAAACAAAAGGAGGTGCTTCTTCACACAACACACAGTCAGCCCGTCGACCTTGTTGTCAGGGGATGCTATGAAGGTCAAAAATATAACTGGGTTCAAAAGAGAATTAGATAAGTTCATGGAAGGCAGGTCTATTGGCGACTGTGAGCCAATATGGTCAGGGATGTAACTCCATGCTCTGGGTGTCCCTAAAGTTCCAACTGCCAGAAGCATCTGGCACTGGTGACTGTCAGAGACAGGATTGTGGACTAGATGGACCATTGGTGTGACTCAGTATGGCCATTCTTATTTCTGGTTAGTTTAAGATAAATCAAAAGTTTATGTAGGGATTTGCGCCGGCTTTACTAAGGTCTTGTCTGTATGTAAAAATAGCCTAGAATTCCTCAGTTGGTATTCCACAGCTAGCTCCCTAGTTCCTTACATTCCACACTAAGTGCTGCGCTATTATGAACAATTAGACAATGGCAATCTGGGGAGTGAAAATCCCTCACTAGCTGCAGCAGTCTGTCTTTTCTTTTCTTTTTTTCACCCCTAAAATTTGGACTAAAGGCATCCTCATAATGGCTTGTCTATAACCATGAACTAATTGTCAATTTGCTCCACCCAAATGGGTAATAAAAGGATGGCTTGCCCTATAAGAATTGCTAGGATTTTACCAGGGGGTTGTCTCTGACCTGCAGAGGACTCCCCAAGAGCAGACAAATTTTCTACTAACCTGTGGGAGGACACTCAAAGCATTGACACTCAAGCAGCAATTCTTCAAAAATAAAATGTCATTTATTTAAAGGGAATAATCAATTACAACGTATTTAATAAAGCAAGAAGGAACACACTGTAATACATAAGACATAGTAAAACACTATTAATTCTTATTTAGAAATTAAACTTTAAAGTGGCCCAATAAAATAAAGACACAGACTACACAGAACATATTAGTATACAGAGACCAAACAGCAGTTACAATGTGATACTTTAAAGCACATAGAGATCCGGCATACATATGTATACAAACCCTAACACAATACTGTGTAATGCCGACAGACCCCAGGCATCAGTGGGCGGGATTGAACCTGGGAACTCTGGAGTTTAGTGCATGAGCCTCTACTTCATGAGCTAAAAGCCAACTGGCTCTTAACTAGAGCTGTAGAGCAGACTCATTTTATATCTATTTCTAAGTTGTCTCAGTGCCACTAGATGGGACAGAACACCTAGGAGGTGTGTGGGTAACAACTGCATGTATTACAATGTAACCAACAGGGCTTCTATACACACACACACCCCTCCCCCCATATATATATATTAGGGCTGTCGATTAATTGCAATTAACTCAGGCAATTAACTCAAAAAAATTAATTGCAATTAAAAAACATTACATTTCAATTGGTAGTCTATTGTTTAACAGTGTGATTAAAACTGTGATTAATCACGATTTAAAAACATTAATCATTATTAATCACAGTTTTAATTGCACTGTTAAACAATAGAATACCAATAGAAATTTATTAAATATTTTGGATGTTTTTCTACATATTCATATATATTGTATTCTGTGTTATAACTGAAATCAAAGTATATATTATTTTTATTACAAATATTTGCACTGTAAAAATTATAAAAGAAATAGTATTTTTCAATTCACCTCATGCAAGTATTGTAGTACAATCTCTGTCTGAAAGTGTGATTTACAGATGTAGATTTTTTTGTTACATAACTGCGCTCAAAAACAAAACAATGTAAAACTTCAGAGCCTACAAGTCCACTCAGTCCTCCTTCTTGTTCAGCCAATCGCTAAGACAAACAAGTTTATTTACATTTACAGGAGATAATGCTGCCCTCTGCTTATTTAAAATGTGACCAGAAAGTGAAAACAGGCATTTTTGTGGCACTTTTTTAGTCAGCATTGTAAGGTATTCACATGCCAGCAGGGCTGGATTAAGGCAGGGGCTTTTGGGGCTGCAGCCCAGGGCCCCGCTTCAAGGGGGAGCCTGGAAAAATAAACAGGCAGTGATCTCTGGGCTGCTAAAAGGGGCGCTCAGGCAAGCTGCCTGCCTGCATGCCGTGGCCTCATGCCACTCCCAGAAGCAGCCACCAGGGGCTGCAGAGATGTGCTAGCAACCAGCCGCTTACGCGAATGGCCAGGGGCTATGGCAGGAAGGCAGGCAGCTTGAGTCTTGCTGCACCGACGGCAAAGAGCCGCCTGTGGTAAGTGCTTCCCAGCTGGAGCCTGCACCTTGCACCCCCTCCTCCACCCCACATCAGAACCCCCTCCTGCACCCAAACTCCCTCCCAGACCCTGCACCCCGATCCCCTGCCCCAGCCTCCACCTGCACCAAACTCCCTCCCAGGAAAAAGACTTGTATACAGGGGCCTCAGAAAATCTAGTCTCCCCGGGCCCACAGGAAAGTTAATCCGGACCTGCATGCCAGATAGACTAAACATTCGTATGCCCCTTCATGCTTCGGCCACTGTTCCAGATTACATGCTTCCATGCTGATGACGCTCGTTAAAAAAATATTGCGTTAATTAAATTTGTGACTGAACTCCTTGGGGGAGAATTGTATGTACCCTGCTGGTTTACCTGCATTCTACCATATATTTCATGTTATAGCAGTCTCAGATGATGACCCAGCACATGTTGTTCATTTTAAGAACATTTTCACTGCAGATTTCACAAAATGCAAAGAAGGTACCAAGTAAGATTTCTAAAGATAGTTACAGCACTCAACCCAAGGTTTAAGAATCTGCAGTGCCTTCCAAGATCTGAGAGGGATGAGGTGTGGAGCATGCTTTCAGAAGTCTTAAAAGAGCAACACTCTGAATCAGAAACTACAGAACCCGAACCACCAAAAAAGAAAATCAACCTTCTGCTGGTGGCATCTGACTCAGATAATGAAAATGAACATGCGTTGGTCCACACTGCTTTGGATTGTTATTGAGCAGCACCTGTCATCAGCATGGACACATGTTCTCTGGAATGGTGGTTGAAGCATGAAGGGACATATGAATCTTTAGCTCATCTGGCACATAAATATCTTGCGATGCCGGCTACAACAGTGCCATGAGAATGCCTGTACTCACTTTCTGGTGACATTGTAAACAAAAAGGGGGCAGCATTATTTCCTGTAAACAAACTTGTTTGTTTGAGTGACTGGCTGAATAAGAAGTAGGACTGAGTGGACTTGCAGGCTTTAAAATTGTACATTGTTTTATTTTTGAATGCAGGTTTTTTTGTACATAATTCTACATTTGTAAATTCAACTTTCATGATAAAGAGATTGCACTACATTACTTGTATTAGGTGAACAGAAAAATACTATTTTTTTTACAGTGCAAATACTTGTAATCAAAAATAAATAAAAGTGAGTTCTGTTGACTTTGTATTCTGTGTTGTAATTGAAATAAATATATTTGAAAATATAGAAAACATCCACACATTTAAATAAATGGTATTCTATTATTGTTTAACAGTGCGATTAATTGCATGATTATTTTTTTTAATCACGTAGAAGCCTAATATTTATATGAATGAAAGCATTATAAGCTTGTTACAATTTAACATTGTCATTCTGTGAGTGGTGATAAAATGGTCACAGGATGAGGTGGGAGTAGATGTCATTCAGAAGCAGACATTTAGCTTTATTTACAGGCACATCCAGTCATTTCTTAAAATTAAACAGAAAATCAGATTTACACTCCTTCACTAAAAATCCCTCTGTATCGTCTTTTGGTCCTTTTTCTCTGGACACAAAAGGGCGATGGTTGACCGGCCTATCTCACTGCAGCTGCTGCTTCCAATTGCTGCTTCAGAGTGCTGGCTGCTGCTTCTGTGGCTGCTATCTTCTGGAAGCTTCAGTTGAGAGGTAGCTTCTTCAGGTAGCTGCTGCTTTTCTCCTTGCTGGTTGATCTACTCTGCTTGGCCTCACCCTCACCACACACACACACACACTCACTCTCTCTCTCTCTCTCTCGGCTGTCAACCTTATATTTAGTCACTAGTCTCCTCCGATTGGTTGCTTTTTCAAGCTCAGCAATTAGCATAGCTCCTCCATCTCTAATTATACTGGCTTAGCCAATCAGCTTGGCTTTATTAGCATAGTCCCTGATCCTGTCTAGATCCATCTTCTAGCTATTGGCATAAGTCCTCCTCCTAACTTCACCCTTCAGGCATTTTGGAGAGGAAGCTGAGTTATGCCTGTTGAACTCTATTTCATCCCATCTCTTATCTGCTATTGATCAATTTAGTCTGAGCCCTCCATTTTGATGGTTTTTAATAGCGAATCATTGTATCTGCCATTTTGAATTTTTAACTGTAAACTATAGAATCATAGAATATCAGGGTTGGAAGGGATCTCAAGAGGTCATCTAGTCCAACCCCCTGCTCAAAGCAGGACCAATCCCCAACTAAATCATCCCAGCCAGGTCTTTGTCAAGCCTGACCTTAAAAACTTCTAAGGAAGGAGATTCCACCACCTCCCTAGGTAATGCCTTCCAGTGTTTCACCACCCTCCTACTGAAAAAGTTTTTCCTAATATCCAACCTAAACTCCCCCACTGCAACTTGAGACCATTACTCCTCATTCTGTCATTGCTACCACTGAGAACAGCCTAGCTCCATTCTCTTTGGAACCCCCTTTCAGGTAGTTGAAAGCAGCTATCAAATCCCCCCTCGTTCTTCTCTTCCGCAGACTAAACAATCCCAGTTCCCTCAACCTCTCCTTACAAGTCATATGTTCCAGTCCCCTAATCATTTTTGTTGCCCTCCACTGGATGTCTTCCAATTTTTCCACATCCTTCTTGTAGTGTGGGGCTGAAAACTGGACACAGTACTCCAGATGAGACCTCACCAATATAGAGGGGAACGAGCATGTCCCTCGATCTGTTGGCATAATTAATTATTACTTATCGAAAGCCCTAATTCTAAAACTAAGTACTGTTTCATGAAAGTTAAAGCATTATCACATTGTCCCCACCATTGTTATGCAAATATGGAGAGGTGATTTTCACAATGTTTTAAATCCCTCTTTCTAGCTGTTTTTCCTACATATCTGTGTTTTAGGTGCTGCAAGCTTTTACACAGGATCAGAACAGCCAAGAAAACAAATATCTTGTATCACACTCTGATCACGCATATTTACAGTTCATTAGTGTGCTTTGATCTAGTCCTCTTTGAAACTGGACTAGCCCAAAGCGTACTAACAAACTGTTAACACACATCAGCAGGATGCACACAGACAGTTAGACCGTGGTCTACTGCAGGGTAGATTCCCATGTCAGCTAGCCAGGCTCTTATTTTTTATATAGACAAGTCCTGAGAGTGCCTTTGTGCAGTTTAGTTTTATGCATATAGCAAGTGCAGTGAGCTGAAGGGCAAAACGCCAGTCTTAGTGTTGAATAAGAGTGTCCACATGGGGTACTAGTGCAGAATAGCTATTGTGTTTTAAGTTCACACCCTAACTGATTTCACAGTAGCTTCTCCATGTGGACAAACCCTAATTCAGTTTAATAACTGATTTAAGTTGGTGATGCAACTTTCTCATGTAGAGAAAGGTTATTTACTCGTTCACATAACACAAGAATGAGGGGTCACCTGATGAAATGAATAGGCAGCAGGTTTGAAACAAACACAAGAAAGTGCTTCTTTACACTATGCACAGTCAACTGTGGACCTCGTTGCCAGAAGAGGTTGTGAAGGTCAAAAGTATAACGAGGTTCCAAAAAAGGCCTTATTTCCTATTTAATGAAACTACTCACACACTTAAATACCGTGCTGACCTACAATAGCAAATTCAGCTATCTGTGTGGCTGAGTTGGTTGGAGTGCAGCTTTGGGCCAGATCGCCCATCCTGACACTCCACATAAAAGTGGCATGATGATGCTCATGAAAACTATTTGTTCTCTCCTTGTAGTTTAAGGCTCTAATGCCGCAGCACAGTTTCTCAAAAAGAAAAGGAATACTTGTGGCACCTTAGAGACTAACAAATTTATTAGAGCATAAGCTTTCGTGAGCTACATGAAGTGAGCTGTAGCTCATGAAGTGAGCTGTAGCTCACAAAAGCTTATGCTCTAATAAACTTGTTAGTCTCTAAGGTGCCACAAGTACTCCTTTTCTTTTTGCGAATACAGACTAACACGGCTGCTACTCTGAGCACAGTTTCTGTGAATGGTCCCTTGCATAGACTCCACATGAGGTCAGTGAGGCCTCTATGTGTACTGCCTGTGCAGAACTCATCGCGATTAAGGCTTAACATGCTTGGCTGACATGCTGAATGCTAGGCGTGGCACTGTTAAGTATCAGTAAATCTCATTCTGAGAGAAAAACTTATATAAAACTCTTTTGTCTGACTGAGATATTTCCAACTTCTGGGCTTTATCTAGTGTGTCTCCATTTCTTACCCACACAAACAGCCATCTGTAGTGGTGGAGAGGCCTCATATTCCCTGCTGCTATTATCTGTTGCCTTCTTGCAGTTATTTGTCTCTTCAGTGGCTTCCCCCCTAACCCTCTGCTAGATTAGTTGAGTGTTAAGAGCATCATGTAAGGAGAGAACCATTTGCAGTGCTCAGCATTGGTTCCCATCATTGGTCCCACCAAAGCTGGAAACAAGGCTACATCTTCTTGACCACCATGTAGTTGCACCTTATCAATTAACTATTTACCTTTACAGACATCCCTTGCACTGCTATAACTTAGATTTAGAGTATATTGTTCTTCTGTGGCATCCTTTTGACCGGTGATCTGCTGACGACAGACAAGCGAAGTGCAGAACTACAGAGCTTAGCACCCATCATGCCCTTGAATTAGTTTTATGTGATGCTTTGTCTGCTGGTTCTACATCACAGTAAAATTCAACTGAGATCAACAGACCACCAGGAGGTACTTTGCACATTCAGCAGCACATCATGCATGTTTTATTTGGTCCACATGGCAACTGTTAAGGCTAGTTTTTTAAATCGAAAAGTCATCATTTCATCTCTGTCTGCCATTACTCCTGGCTTTTCACTAATGTAAGTGAGAGCAGAAGCAGGCACATTTTGTAGTGAGTTACATACTGATAGGTTCATGATTCTATAAGGAAATTCTGTAGCCTCTAGCACTCAGCAACCTCTTTTATACAACCTTGCAAATTACAACCTATTTTAGTAAGCAAGAGGGAGTACTGGACAGGATACTGTGGTTAGCTCCTAATTTTTTGAGAGAGATTCTTAAATGCTACTTGGACAGCAGACCTTGGTCTAATGCATCATATGAAGAACAACACATCTTGGTATTGCACAGGAATATTGAGTATAAACCAACACTGTGATGGGAGATCTGGCCCAAAGCAGGACTCCTACCAATTCAACCACGCCAACAGCTGAATTTGCTATTGAAGGTCAGCAAGGTATTAAAAAGAAAAGGAGTACTTGTGGCACCTTAGAGACTAACAAATTTATTAGAGCATAAGCTTTCATGAGCTACAGCTCACATCCGATGAAGTGAGCTGTAGCTCACGAAAGCTTATGCTCTAATAAATTCGTTAGTCTCTAAGGTGCCACAAGTACTCCTTTTTTTTTTTGCGAATACAGACTAACACGGCTGCTACTCTGAAACCAAGGTATTAAAGCATTTGAGTAGCTTCATTGACTTTAATGGTATTAAACTCAAGTGTTTGCTTAAGTCACTTGCTTAAGTCAGGGCCTAAATTCAGGGTTTGTAAAAGGACAAGACAAAAGAATTTACAGGCTTAGAGAACTGGCCCAATGTGGTATTTTTTTTATATGGTAGCCTTTGATTATCCTTTCTTTCATTAGCAATTCTGGCAATGTGGATGTTAAATTTAGTTGACTTGCATTTCAGAAAAAAATAGCTATTCCTGCTTTAACTATGTTATGCTGTTATGAACTTTCATTCCATTACCTGAGGGATGGATTATGTGGAACCAGAAGGGAGAAGAGAACCCCAGACTATCCCTTTATGTATTTATAAGCAATAGTGAATGAAGAACCACGCTTTGTGTTCATGAAAACATTGCACAGTTCTCTGAATTGCTCCTGACATGCATAATCTGAATGCAGATCACAGCTTTATGTTCATTAGAGGTGCTATAAAATAGCAATAAGTACTGAAATTTATAACCAACGGAATTTGCTATAAATGATATGTGCTTTATCATCTGTTAATGCACAGTTGTTGGGATAACTTTGCAGTTTTGTCATTTTATAACTTTTCATAATGCATATTAGAACAGCATGTCCACACTGGCATAGTTAAGGATGAGTTGCAGTTTCTATTATAAACCTCTGTTTTCAGCCATAAAAAGTCATTCTGTGTTGCAACTTGGCACATAAGTTTTAGCTCAGCGTTGTTTTTTTTCTTAAACAGCCAGATTGGGTAATTTCAAATAATTTATATAAGAATACAAAAAAGTTGTCTATTTGTTGTTTTTTTGGCTTCATTTTTGTTCTTGTGCATAGAACTAAAAAGTAGCTTTAATTTAAACTAGGAAAACAGCTGTTCACTGGAGCCATTCTGATTTGGTGAAATGAATTCATTTCCTCTATGTCCCAATAAAATAACAATGTGCTTCCATTTACTATAAAAATCCATAATAACCAGTGGCCTCAGATGGCCATTACAAAGACTGATACCTCTACACAGATCAATTTAATTGGCCAAAGGGAGGTTTGACTTTGAAGAGTCCAGATCAGGATCTGACTCATTATCTATCTCTCTCCATAGGACAGCTAGACTCCCATGTGAAAATCAGGTTTTCCCCACATGAGAGAGAAGACTTTATGAGTATTTAACAAGGAAGAAAACCCAAATCTTTTTTATTATAATTTTACACTTAACTGAACTTTACATCAAGGATCTCTTAGCACTCTATAAAATTGTGTAAGTATCATTACTAGAGCTGGGCAAAACTTTTCAACTGAAAAATCCAGATTTGGCTTCACTGAAACATTTTGTGAATTCCTATTGATTTTGACAAACTCTTTCCATCAGGGGAAAAAAAAAACAAATTTGGAAATATTGAAACAAACCATTTTGACGCTTTTGAAAGTAACAGTATTGATTTTTGGCTGGGAGGGTCCTATGTTCACAAGAAGACAAACACCTATCTCTAATGTTTATGCACCTCTGGCATTCACAAAGCCAAGGAGAGGGTGAAACCCCCTTTATACTCAAAAGCCCATTAGAATTGGGAAATTTCTGATATTATCTTTGTGAAAAAATATATGACTCTGTTTCCCCCTCACGTTGTGTTGTTACCCACCAGGGTGATGGGGTTAACCTTTTTCTCTTCCAGTGGGAAGGTTTGACAGACATGAGACCTTGGAAGCATGGAAAACTTCAAAGACTGTTATACTGAGATGGGGCCTATGATGTGGGCACATAGAATATTCATAGATTTTTGTTTGAATAAGTGGTATATATATCTTTGTATTCCTGACTCACTGGGTGGACTTCCTGTGAAATCTGGAGTCACTGTGGGATGATAAATGCAGAGTCCCAATGCCAATTATGTAGATACCCATCCTTTGAAGTTTTGCCTCATTGGAAAGGGGCATTAGCTGTTTTTTCAGGAGACCTGAGCATAAATGCCCTAAACTCTAGAAAGTGTCTCTCTGAACTTACTCAGGAACGCTCATGAAACTTTAATTAAGAAGACAAAACCCTGCTGCAAGAATTTGACAGATTTTTGAAACTTAGGTGGCACCTGGTAAGATTAGCAGGCATGTAGACTATTTGTTGTTTTATGGTATGTTTTCTCCTTAATAAATATACTGCTCTTTGTGGAGGCTGGCTAATCAGTGATAAACACTGTCATAGCCCTTGAGAGAAAGCATAATTGCATGTGCTGGGCTACAGTCAGTGCTGCTAGGATAAGCAAAATGAATTGCAAGGGGACTGCAATCCTAAACCTCTGGTCTGGAGGGAGAAGAATGTGATTTCTTACTCATACAGAGGTGTCAGCTAGAGGCCTTGAGGAGACCCACAGAGGTGGAGTTAACCTCAGAACTGTGACACGTGGTGCCTCCCCTCCCCCATATTCAATGGTTAGGGCACTCAGCTGGGAGGGAGACGTGGGTTCAAGGCCCCACTCTGCCTCATTTGAACCCAGGTCTTCCTTTCTCCTGGGTGAGTGCCTTAACCACTGGGTCATTGGCAATTCTGGGGTGAGCTACTCAATCTCTCCTGTGGAAGCTGTTCCATTTTTAATAAATAATTACATATTTCATTGGGCCATAAAGAATATTTAATTATTTAAATAAAATGGAATTGCTTCAAAAAGGGATACTGAGACTATGCCATGCCACAATAGCCAATCACCTGGCGGTTAGGGTACCCACCTGGGAGGAGGGAAACTGTGGTCCAGTCCCTGCCTAAAATTGGGCAGAGCAGGGCTTCAAACCTAGATCTCCCCCGTTACTAATGAGTGCCCTGACCGCTGGGCTGTGGGATATAAGAAGCGGGGGAGGAGGAATATATCTCCTAGGTTTTGTGAATAGCAACTATATGTTGGTTTTAGGTGGCTAAATTGCCTTGTGAATCTAGCCTTTTATATCCAAATATCCTTTGCCTTTTTTTTTTAATAAAAACTGTTAAAATTGACCAAAATTTAAACTAAGGGCTTGTCTACACTACTGAGCGGGGTCAATCTAAGATATGCAACTTCAGCTACGTGAATAGCATAGCTGAAGTAAACGTACTTAAATCTACTTACTGCGGTATCTTCATTGTGGTAAGTCGACAGCTGATGTTATTCCATTGACTCCGCTTGCACTTCTCATTCTGGTGGAGTACCAAAGTCAACGGGAGAGCGCTCAGTATAGACGCAATAAATTGACGCCCGCTGGATAGATTGCTGCCCACCGATCTGGCGGATAGTGTAGACAAGCCCCAATCATTTAGTTTCTGGTTAAATGAAATGTTGTTGAACCCAAAACAATTTTTACTTGATTTTTCAATGGGCTGAAAATTCCAAAAATGTCAGTTTTAAGTAGCCTTGAAACAATTTTCCCCACAGTTTTTTGGAACTGCCAATCAATTAAAAATCAGTTATTCACTGAGCTCTAATTAATAACCCCATTTTAAAGCTGGGGAAGTGAAAGAGTTGTTCAGCACAACATAATGATCCGGGTAGAAAAGTAAGAGCATCTAGATCTCTGGTTTGTTACTGGATAGCATGGTGCTTCAGGTTGGCCCCACTCTCCCTACAAATAGTTCTGAAGAGATGTAGAAATGAAAATTTCCTAAGCAGTAAAACTAAATGAAACTGCTGTTGCTTTGGAAAACTATAGTGAACAGAGATAAGTCCTAAAATGCCTGAAAGTCACTAAAAATTACAAAGGTATCTGCTTGTCATTACCATTAATTGTGACTGAAGGAAAATAGTCATTTGCTGATTGGTAGGAATTGAATGGGAATGCTGAGCACCACGTGTTAGATCCAGTGGGGAAAATAAAAAGAAAGTCTATGTTTGTGTTTAATACAGATGTAGGTGTTATAACATGTGGTTGAAAAAGACATAATTAAATGTCTAAAGGCTCACCCTGTGCTTTATTCTTTGGGAAATTTATAGAAAGTCTGGTGGAAGAATTGCAAAAGTAGGGAATAATTTTACCAATGGAGTTCAGTGAGTGGTTTGACCTAATTGTGTTCCAAAACATGCTGAAATGTAAGAACTCTTCTTCGAGGAGTGTCCCTGTGGGTGTTCTGCTTTAAGTAGTTGGAGATTTTTAGTAGCAGTGCCTGCTAAGTTCACACATGCATTGTCCCCCGTCTCGCACCGCCTCAGGTGGTTACATAGCACTGTGCAACGAACACTTCTCCAATTCCTTCTCTACTGCCCTTGGTTTAAGACAGAGCAATTAGCAGCACCTTACAGCTTATGTTATCTAGGTTTAACTTTAGAGTACTAGCTAGTTAATTAATAGTTAATTACCCTATTTCTTCCCTGTTTATTTCTTTTTAAAAAATGTCTTACCTTGGGAATTTAAGTTTCAGTTATTAGGATACCCCTTCGTGCAGTATAGTTACCCTCCCACATGGGAGAAACACTATTCAAAGGGGATGCCAGGTTTTACACATTGCCTCACTTGCCGGTCATCAATCATGGTTTCTGATGGGCATTCACAGTGTGTCCGCTGCCTCGGTGAGACACACATACCACAAAAGTGCTCCCACTGCCACAATCTGAAGGCCTGCACCAGGAAAGCAAGGGACCTACAGCTAAAACTCCTCATAATGGAGAAGTCTTTGCTCCTGGCATCTGATCCGGGATTACAGACCCCTCCTGGGTCTCTAATGTTGGCATCTGACAGAGGTTTCCCACCACCCTCTGAGAGGAAGGAGCACTCCTCCAAGGAGATGACAAAGAAATGGGTTCTAACTTCTCCTTCTCAGGAAACCACCAAAATGAGACATTCTCTGACCGATCAGACCCCCTTGGTACCAACCACACTGAGACCATCCACCTCTGAAGTAGCAGGACCAACCGGTACTGTGGGTACCATGCGAGCCAAAGACCCTAAATGGACTGGCTTTGAAAAAGATACAAAAGGGAAGCATAGTATGCAGCACCAAGCAGCTCAGCAGTGGCATGGACTGTGGTGCCATGTTCTGCCTCCACAGCACATTGTGCATGACTCTTGGCACCGACAACCACAGTAAAGGCACTGGTACCACTGACAACACCCTCCTCGATACTGATGCTCAGTATTGCAGCAATTTCTCTGACAAAAAGACCCTTTTAGTCTCCTCAGCACTGGAATCTCCACTCCTTGGTATCGCTGGTACTCCTGTATGCTTGGTACCATGACAACTTACCACACCACCCAGGTCAGCTCCTCCTTTATCCAGTGACAAGGATGATGATGATGAAGGGGAGAGCTCCTCCTCCCATCACTCCTCATCTAGCCACACAGCTACCAGAACAAGTCCACTAGAGCAACATGAACACCACGCCAGACCTGAAATTCAAGGATGGCACAGACACCCATGGATGCCACCATCAATGCCATGCCCACCATGGTGGCCTTACTGGGACCTAAAGGCAGCATACTGCTAACACTATCCTAAGCCTCCCAGTCGACACAGAGAGAGGTTGAGGCATTCTCGATGACCTCTGTACCTGGACCCTCTAAACCTCTGGAAAAGGCAGTCAAGGAAATGGAGGAGACTATGGATCAGGAAGTTACCGCAGCTGCCAGTCTTTTGTCCTCCTCTCCAAATGAAGCTATCTTGCCCCCACCACCCATGATGGGGGATGACTTTAAACAATTCCAAGAACTGTTTAAGAAGATCACAGGTTCACTGGAGATACCACTAGAAGAAGTTGAGGAGTCCCAACACAAGTTATTGGACAGTCTCGAGATTTAGCCTCTTCCAAAATTGCCTTCCCAATAATCAAGGCTCTCATGGACCCAGCCAAGACCATCTGGCAGACCCTAGCAACAATTCCATCCACTTGCAAAAGAACAGATAAAAAATACTATGCTACTTCCAATGGGATGGAATTTCTATTTTCACCCTACACCAAACTCTCTGGTGGTAGAGACTGTGAATGAGTGGGGCAGACAACACCATTCCAGATTCACCCTATATGATGGGGACTAAGAGATTGTACCTTTTTGGTCATCAAGTTTACTCTTCAGTGACCCTACAGTTCAGGATCGAAACTATGAAGCATTAATGGACAAAAACAATCACTCCAATTACTTAAAAATGTCTGACTTTATTAAGCATATACCTGAGGACTAAAAGGAACAATTTAAAGTTTTCATATCTGAGGATCAACTCCTAGCTTGCACAGCTTTATGAGCTTTATTGGACTTTGCAGACATGAGAGAATGCTTCGTTGACATGGCCAGAGTAATGCAACAAGCTTTCTGGCTCCACCTATCGGGTTTTCTCAAAGACTTACAATCCGCTGTAGGTGAGAGGTTTTTCACAGGAGTGGGTGGGTGAGATTCTGTGGCCTGCATTTGTGTAGGAGGTCGGACTAGATGATCATAATGGTCCCTTCTGACCTTAGCATCTATGAATCTATGAGCTGTTGAGGATCTCCTGTTTGAAGGCCCCAAGCTGTTCACAGACGAAACGGATGAGTCCCTTCACATATTGAAGGACTCCAGGGCAACTCTGAGATCCCTAGACATATACATGCCTAAAATAAAAAAACCAGGGGAAGTATTACTCCACGCAAAGCTTTAGATCCATGCCCTACACCCAACCTCAGAGACAATATAACCCACAAAGGCAGAGGCAGAGATCTGCAAGACAGAAACCACTCTCTTCTCAGCCCTCAACATCTCAATAACCTGAACAACAGTTTGAGGGTTTGGTCAAGGACTCATAGAATATTAGGACTCATAGACTCATAGAATATTAGGGTTGGAAGTGACTTTAGGAGGTCATCTAGTCCAATCCCCTGTTCAAAGCAGAACCAACATCAATTAAACCATCCAAGCCAGGGCTTTGTCAAGCCAGGCCTTAAAAACCTCTAAGGAAGGAGATTCCATTACCTCCCTAGGTAACACATTCCAGTGCTACACCAACCTCCTAGTGAAATAGTGTTTCCTAATATCCAGCCTAGACCACCTCCACTGCGACTTGAGACCATTGTTCCTTGTTCTGTCATCTGCCACCACTGAGAACAGCCTAGCTCCATCCACTTTGGAACCCCCCTTTAGATAGTTGAAGGCTGCTATCAAATCCCCCCTCATTCTTCTCTTCTGCAGACTAAACAATGCCAGTTCCCTCAGCCTCTCCTCATAAGTCATGTGCTCCAGCCCCCTAATCATTTTCGTTGCTCTCTGCTGGACTTTCTCCAATTTGTCCACATCCTCTCTGTAGTTGGGAGCGTGATGGGATGGATCACAGAAACCCCCTTGGGGCTGCCAACTGATGTGCTGAAACTACCCCTGAGCCTGCTTTCCCTGCCAGCTTGGGGGTTCAGTGTCCTGCCTGGTTTGAGACAGACCTGCTAGTCTGCTGCAAACCCAGACCAGGTCTGAATCACGTCCCACAAACTGCAAGCTTAAGTGAAAGCAGCTTAAGAAGTGTTCCTGTTTCTAACACTCAGATACCCAACTCCCAATGGGGTCCAAACCCCAAATAAATCCGTTTTACCCTGAATAAAGCTTATGCAGGGTAAACTCATAAATTGTTCGCTCTCTATAACACTGATAGAGAGAAGTGCACAACTGGGAGCTGCTTTCAGTTAAGCTTGCAGTTTGTGGGGCATGGTTCAGACCTGGGTCTGGGTTTGCAGCAGACTAGCGGGTCTGTCTCAAACTAGGCAGGGCACTGAACTCCCAAGCTGGCAGGAAAACCGGGCTCAGGGGTAGTCTCAGCACATCAGTGGTGTGATCCAACCCATCACACCCCCAACTACAGAAAGGATCTGGACAAATTGGAGAGAGCCCAGCGGAGGGCAACGAAAATGATTAGGTGGCTGAAGCACATGACTTATGAGGAGAGGCTAAGGGAACTGGCGTTGTTTAGGTTGTTGAGGGCTGAGAATGGAGTGCTTTCTGTCTTGCCTCACCCCAAATAAATCCATTTTACCCTGAATAAAGCTTATGCAGGGTAAACTCATAAATTGTTCACTCTCTGTAACACTAATAGAGAGAGATGCACAACTGTTTGCTTCCCCCCACCCCGGGATTAATACAAACTCAGAGGTGTTCCAGTAAGCTTCCTTTTACAGACTAGTCTCCTTCTAGTCTGGGTCCAGCAATCTTTAACTCCCCTGGTGGCGACTGTCCTTTGGTCCAGTTTCTTTCAGATATTCTTTGGGGTGGAGAGGCTATCTCTTGAGCCAGCTGAAGACAAAATGGAGGGGTCTCCCAGGGATTTAAATAGACTTTGTCTTGTGGCTGGACACCCCTCCCTCCCCATTTGTAGAATCCAACTACAAAATGGAGTTTTGGAGTCACATGTCCATGCATGACTGAGTTCCTTACCAGTCAGGCCAAGTTCCTGGAAAAGCCCAGATGTGGATTGGTGTCTCCAAGTTCATTGTTGGCTTAAGGGCTTCTTGATTGGGTGCTTACTGAGAATAGTCTTTTCTCAGGAAGCTGATCAACTGCTTCACTGAGGCTATTTAAAATTAAACAAGTATACAGCCAATATTTATAACTTTGAGTACAAAAATGACACATGCATACAAATAGGATGAATATATTCAGAAAATTATAACCTTTGCAGAGATATGTTACATGGCATATGCAGCATAAAACATATTCCAGTTATGTCATACATTCATAAGCATATTTCCATAAAGCCTTATGGGGTGCAACGTCACAGAGGGACCAAAACTGGACGCAATACTCCAGATGTGGCCTCACCGATGCTGAATAGAGGGGAATAATCACTTCCCTCGATATGCTGGCAATGCTCCTACTAATACAGCCCAATATGCCGTTGGCCTTCTTGGCAACAAAAGCACAGTGATGACTCATATCCAGCTTCTCATCCACTGTAATCCCCAGGTCCTTTTCTGCAGAACTGCTGCTTAGCCAGTCGGTCCCCAGTCGGTCCCCAGCCTGTAGCAGTGCATGGGATTTTTCCTTCCTAAGTGCAGGACTCTGCACTTGTCCTTGTTGAACCTCATCTGATTTCTTTTGTCCCAATCCTCCAATTTGTCTAGGTCACTCTGGACCCCATCCCTGTCCTCCAGCATATCTACCTCTCCCCCCAGTTTAGTGTCATCTGCGAACTTGCTGAGGGTGCAATCCATGCCATCATCCAGATCATTAATAAAGATGTTGAACAAAACCGGCTCCAGGATCGAACCCTGGGGCATGCCGCTTGATACCGGCTGCCAACTAGACATCGACCTGACATACCTCCCACTTTTTTGTATTGCTGTACCCATCTGACACCATCCATCCTTTTGGAGACCATTCTTACTCCTTTCCACCCAGTGTATTGAAACAGCACACCAGACAAATGGGTATTAGAAATCCTCGAGACTGGATATTCTGTCCAATTTACCTCCATTCCCTGTGACCCACATTCCCCCCCCCCATCCCTCTTCAGGGATCCTTCTCACAAACATCTACTGTGACAGGAGGTAAACAAGCTCATACGCCTAGGTGTAGTAGAACCAGAACCAACACAACACAGAGGGAAGGGTTTCTACTCCCATTATTTTCTAAGCCAGAAAAACATGGAGGATGGAGGCTTATTCTCAATTTAAGAAGACTCAACAAATTTGTGAAGACCCAGTGATTCAGGATGATCATGCTAGCAATGATTCCAGCACTAGAATAAGGGGACTGGTTCTCGGCACTCAAACTCCAGGATGCTTATTTCCACATAACAATATATTCCTCACATTGGAGGTTTCTCAGACTTGTTCTGGGAACAGATCACTTTGTACAAAGTACTCTCTTTTGGCTTATTTACAGCTCCACAGGTATTCTCAAAAGTCCTTGCGGTGGTGGTGGCTCACCTCCACAGAAAAGGGGTCATAATATTCCCCTATCTGGATAATTGCTTACTTAAAGCCTTGAGGTTCGGGAAAGGTTCAAAAATTATTTGAGTTTTTTAAAGTGTTTTCTTCCACAAACACAAGATGCCGAGCAAACGTGTCTCTTAAAACAAGATGTGCCTGTTTTGCATCACATCCATAACTGAGATCATTTTGGCAATCTTAAACTAGTACGGAGGAGTCCTCACCATTAATAAGCCCAGTGTCTGCATCGGAAAGATAAAATGGGAAATGGTTTTGGAATAAGTTGTAAACTAAAGTCTTGGAGGAAACAAAAGGAGAAATGGGAAACTGTGATGTACTGGTCCATGAAGAAATCTATTTACCACCCCATCTAGTATGCATAGAGTGAAAGGGCACGTGCTCAACTCTGATACCTTCATAAAATGTCAATGCCCCGTAAATAAGGTAAATCAGGGGCAAGTATGTGTGCCCAGATATTTCTCCATGCAGCTCTTCACACATATATAAAAAATAGTGGAAGTGATTAACATGTTAAAATGTGCACCATCTGTATGACCTTCTGTCAAGGTTCCTTCCCCACTCTGAACTCTAGGGTACAGATGTGGGGACCTGCATGAAAACCTCCTAAGCTTACTTTTACCAGCTTAGGTTAAAACTTCCCCAAGGTACAAACTATTTTGCCCTTTGCCCTAGGACTTCCACTGCCACCACCAGACATTTAACTGGTTACTGGGAAAGAGCTGTTTAGAAACGTCTTTCCCGCAAAAATCCTTACCAAAACCTTGCACCCCCCTGCCAGGGGAAGGCTTGATAAAAATCCTCACCAATTTGCATAGGTGACCACAGACCCAAACCCTTAGATCTTAAGAACAATGAAAAAAGTATTCAGTTTCTTACAAGAAGAATATTAATAGAAGAAAAAGTAAAAAGAATCACTCCTGTAAAATCAGGATGGTAAATACCTTACAGGGTAATTAGATTCAAAACATAGAGAATCCCTCTAGGCAAAACCTTAAGTTACAAAAAAACACAAAGACAGGAATATCCATTCTATTCAGCACAGCTTATTTCCTCAGCCATTTAAAGAAATCATAATCTAATGCATATCTAGCTAGATTACTTACTAAGTTCTGAGACTTCATTCCTGTTCTGTCCCCGGCAAAAGCATCAGATAGACAGACAGACCCTTTGTTTCTCCCTCCCTCTAAGCTTTTGAAAGTATCTTGTCTCCTCATTGGTCATTTTGGTCAGGTGCCAGCAAGGTTATCCTAGCTTCTTAACCCTTTACAGGTGAAAGGGTTTTTTCTCTGACCAGGAGGAATTTTAAAGGTGTTTACCCTTCCCTTTATTTTTATGACATCTTCCAAGTAAACAGAGGTTGTATAAATCATGACTTTCCAGGCAGCAGAGCAAATACATTGTAATGGATACTTCAGTTTCCTCTCTTGCAGGCAATATAGTGCAGAAACTCACTTGAGTAGCCACAAGGCCTGATCTGATATTCCATGTTCACCCAAAACTTGCATTTAAGTCAGTGGGAGAGTTGGGCTCACAAGGACTGCAAGAATTAGCCTTTAGTGCCAAGTCATTGCTTCAAATGACAGGCAGTTCTTGAACTGGGAGAAAATGTGATGGACTGACTCCTACAACCTACGTTTTCACTCCCTACTTTAGAAGCTTTGAATTAGCGTTTCCAATTAGCAGTGATGAGAATGTTGGGCATGGCATGCCCATGTACCCTCACCAATTCAAGCACTGAGTGCAGGATAAAGAAGGCATAAATCATACTGAACATTGATGACAGAATGTTTCTGTCACATTTAGCTGAGTACCAGATGCAGTCAGGATTCCACTCCGTACGTGATCCCCTTTGTTTTCTCCTTGTTGGGGTCATCAAACAGTATTGCAGAAACGTCACATTAGGACGTAGTGGGCCTCTTGGGAATTTGCATTAAGCACATCTGACTGCCACCAGAGGGAAAGAGAGACAAACTGTTTATTAGTTATGTGGAACCTGCAGTTACCTACCTATATGACTGGCCTGTTTATGACACCTAGAGTAATCAGAGGACAGGTGCTAGTCTTTATAGCCCTTGAGAGATGTGAGCAGAATTTCTTTTCTATCTACCCTGCTGTGACCTTGCAATGACAGTAAAAACAGAGGACATTTGGATTTTTTTTAGAGAGATTCTAGCTTGGCAAAAATCGAAGGGGAATTAGAAAGCAAGTCATTCCTCTTGTGAATATTAATGTTTTTCTGTAATATATGTGGGGAAAGCCTGACCTCTGTACATTTCCTGGTCCTCTGTAGAGACTAGGTTTCAGAGTAGCAGCCGTGTTAGTCTGTATTCGCAAAAAGAAAAGGAGTACCGGTGACACCTTAGAGACTAACAAATTTATTAGAGCATAAGCTTTCGTGAGCTACAGCTCACTTCATCGGATGCATTTGGTGGAAAAAACAGAGGAGAGATTTATATATACACACAGAGAACATGAAACAATGGGTTTATCATACACACTGTAAGGAGAGTGATCACTTAAGATAAGCCATCACCAGCAGCAGGGGGTGGAAAGGAGGAAAACCTTTCATGGTGACAAGCAAGGTAGGCTAATTCCAGCAGTTAACAAGAATATCAGAGGAACAGTGGGGGGTGGGGTGGGAGGGAGAAATACCATGGGGAAATAGTTTTACTTTGTGTAATGACTCATCCATTCCCAGTCTCTATTCAAGCCTAAGTTAATTGTATCCAGTTTGCAAATTAATTCCAATTCAGCAGTCTCTCGTTGGAGTCTGTTTTTGAAGCTTTTTTGTTGAAGTATAGCCACTCTAAGATCTGTGATCGAGTGACCAGAGAGATTGAAGTGTTCTCCAACTGGTTTTTGAATGTTATAATTCTTTACGTCTGATTTATGTCCATTCATTCTTTTACGAAGAGACTGTCCAGTTTGGCCAATGTACATGGCAGAGGGGCATTGCTGGCACATGATGGCATATATCACATTGGTAGATGCGCAGGTGAACGAGCCTCTGATAGTGTGGCTGATGTGATTAGGCCCTATGATGGTATCCCCTGAATAGATATGTGGACAGAGTTGGCAACGGGCTTTGTTGCAAGGATAGGTTCCTGGGTTAGTGGTTCTGTTGTGTGGTGTGTGGTTGCTGGTGAGTATTTGCTTCAGATTGGAGGGCTGTCTGTAAGCAAGGACTGGTCTGTCTCCCAAGATCTGTGAGAGTGATGGCTCGTCCTTCAGGATAGGTTGTAGATCCTTGATGATGCGTTGGAGAGGTTTTAGTTGGGGGCTGAAGGTGATGGCTAGTGGCGTTCTGTTGTTTTCTTTGTTGGGCCTGTCCTGTAGTAGGTGACTTCTGGGTACTCTTCTGGCTCTGTCAATCTGTTTCTTCACTTCAGCAGGTGGGTACTGTAGTTGTAGGAATGCATGATAGAGATCTTGTAGGTGTTTGTCTCTGTCTGAGGGGTTGGAGCAAATGCGGTTATATCGTAGCGCTTGGCTGTAGACAATGGATCGAGTGGTATGATCTGGATGAAAGCTAGAGGCATGTAAGTAGGAATAGCGGTCAGTAGGTTTCCGATATAGGGTGGTGTTTATGTGACCATCGCTTATTAGCACCGTAGTGTCCAGGAAGTGGATCTCTTGTGTGGACTGGTCCAGGCTGAGGTTGATGGTGGGATGGAAATTGTTGAAATCATGGTGGAATTCCTCAAGAGCTTCTTTTCCATGGGTCCAGATGATGAAGATGTCATCAATGTAGCGCAAGTAGAGTAGGGGCATTAGGGGACGAGAGCTGAGGAAGCGTTGTTCTAAGTCAGCCATAAAAATGTTGGCATACTGTGGGGCCATGCGGGTACCCATCGCAGTGCCGCTGATTTGAAGGTATACATTGTCACCAAATGTGAAATAGTTATGGGTCAGGACAAAGTCACAAAGTTCTTCTCTAGCTGCAGTGGAAATGCTTCTTATCTACTAATGTAGCCTGAGAGCAGTAATACCATATGTGCTCCCCCACTGATCATTTTCTGGAAGGTTTTGACCAATAGATCCATGAAACTGGCCTGTCCCCAGCTACCACTACCATTATGGCATGGAGTGCCATACCCTATGGCATGGAGAGATCTAACTCAGTCTATGCTTTTAAGGCATGCAATGTAATGGATCCCTGTACCAGGCCACTCCATAGCTTTGACCCCTGTGCAGCGGAATTGCCCTAGTTCTCTTGCCTTTGAGTCCTTTCGTGGCCCTGCTGTAGGCCTCAGTTTTGGCCCTATAAGAGGAAAATCACATAGGGAAAAAGAATACCCCATGTTTAAATCCTGGGTTTCAAGAAGAGGGAACAAAAGAAAGCAATAGAAGAAAGCTAGATAGCAACTTTAATACAGAATCTTGTATGACTTGTAAAGAATCCCAGAGAAATGTCATGGTACCATATAGGCTTATGAAATATACTGCTCTTGCAAACTAGTAAGATTAAAATGATACTGACCTTGAGGGCCACCACTGAAAACAGCTGTTCAGTTCTATTGGATACAAAGGATCTTTTCCAATTGCTACATTTTAGTTGCTCCTCTAATATCCTTTAACTTTGTTGCCTGAGTTAGGTTATGTGAATGATTAAAACGTAACTCAGAAGCCTCACATAAACCCACAAAACGCCCAATTGCAGGCAAGTCAGCACGGGCCTGAGGAAAATGTAAAGATAAAAATCTGAAAAAAGGGAAAAAATACCCAGGTAGTAATATCACAGTTAGACAGTTAATAACAAAGAGAGAAGGGAGTAACCCACCCAAAAAGAACAAAGCAGCTTTAAGCTGCAAAAGGAAACTGCTCCGTGATGCCTGTATTTTAAAGAAAGAAAAGGAGTACTTGTGGCACCTTAGAGACTAAAAAATTTATTTGAGCATAAGCTTTCGTGAGCTACAGCTCACTTCATTAGATGCATTCAGTGGAAAATACAGTGGGGAGATTTATATACACAAAGAACATGAAACAATGGGTGTTATCATACGGGTACCCATAGCAGTGCCGCTGATTTGAAGGTATACATTGTCCCCAAATGTGAATGTAGAAGCCCTATACACCAACATTCCACACAAAGATGGACTACAAGCCGTCAGGAACAGTATCCCCGATAATGTCACGGCTAACCTGGTGGCTGAACTTTGTGACTTTGTCCTCACCCACAACTATTTCACATTTGGGGACAATGTAAACCTTCAAATCAGCGGCACTGTAATGGGTACCCGCATGGCCTCACAGTATGCCAACATTTTTATGGCTGACTTAGAACACACTTCCTCAGCTCTCGTCCCCTAATGCCCCTACTCTACTTGCGCTACATTAATGACATCTTCATCATCTGGACCCATGGAAAAGAAGCCCTTGAGGAATTCCACCATGATTTCAACAATTTCCCACCATCAACCTCAGCCTAGACCAGTCCGCACAAGAGATCCACTTCCTGGACACCATGGTGCTAATAAGTGATGGTCACATAAATACCACCCTATACCGGAAACCTATTGACCGCTCTTCCTACCTACATGCTTCCAGCTTTTATCCAGATCACACCACACGATCCATTGTCTACAGCCAAGCTCTATGATACAACCGTGTTTGCTCCAACCCCTCAGACAGAGACAAACACCTATAAGATCTCTATCAAGCATTCTTACAACTACAATACCCTCCTGCTGAAGTGAAGAAACAGATTGACAGAGCCAGAAGAGTACCCAGAAGTTACCTACTACAGGACAGGCCCAGCAAAGAAAATAACAGAACGCTAGCCATCACCTTCAGCCCTCAACTAAAACTCTCCAATGCATCATCAAAGATCTACAACCTATCCTGAAGGACGACCCATCATTCTCACAGATCTTGGGAGACAGGCCAGTCCTTGCTTACAGACAGCCCCCCAACCTGAAGCAAATACTCACCAGCAACCACACTCCACACAACAGAACCACTAACCCAGGAACATATCCTTGCAACAAAGCCCGTTGCCAACTCTGTCCACATATCTATTCAGAAGACACCATCATAGGGCCTAATCACATCAACCATACTTTCAGAGGCTCGTTCAGCTGCACATCTACTAATGTGAAATATGCCATCATGTGCCAGCAATGCCCCTCTGCCTTGTACCTTGGTCAAAGTGGACAGTCTCTACGTAAAAGAATAAATGGACACAAATCAGACATCAAGAATTAGAACATTCAAAAACCAGTTGGAGAACACTTCAATCTCTCTGGTCACTCGATTACAGACCTGAGAGTGGCTGTTCTTCAACAAAACAACTTCAAAACAGACTCCAACGGAGACTGCTGAATTGGAATTAATTTGCAAACTGGATACAATTAAATTTAGGCTTGAATAGAGACTGGGAGTGGATGGGTCATAACACAAAGTAAAACTATTTCCCTATGTTATTCCCCCCCACCCCCCACTGTTCCTCAGACATTCTTGTCAACTGCTGGAAATGGCCCACCTTGATTATCAAAAGATTTTCTTCCTCCCCCCGCTCCTGCTGGTAATAGCTCATCTTAAGTGATCACTCTCCTTACAGTGTGTATGATAACACCCGTTGTTTCATGTTCTCTGTGTATATAAATCTCCCCACTGAATTTTCCACTGAATGCATCCAATGAAGTGAGCTGTAGCTCACAAAAGCTTATGCTCAAATAAATTTGTTAGTCTCTAAGGTGCCACAAGTACTCCTTTTCTTTTTGCGAATACAGACTAACATTGCTGCTACTCTGAAACCTGTATTTTTAAGAGCTCTTAATTTTGGATTTAAATTAGTGTAATCCCTGCAGGCAGATAACCATTTTTTTACTTTTTGTTTTTCAAGAAGAGTTAGAAAGCAAAATCCCGGGCCGGGGGGGGGGGGGGGGAATTGTCTCTCTCTATGGCTGAGCAAATCTTCCATTCAGTACCGAGTGCACAGTATTGTCTGCAACTCTGGAGGTGTGGAGAATTGTGATGTCTTGAGACATACGTTGAACTACAGTACTGACCTCAGGAAGAAACTTCAGGGACCTTGAGAATTCTTATTTTCACTTCCTTCTCAGGCCCCAGCAGTGGTGGTGTGTTTTTAATGGCATTGTTGTGCAGTAAATTTAAAACATATCTTTTTAAAATAGAATTTGACTGTCATTTGAGTCTGATAGGTCAGATTTCTCCCAGCTAGTCTGTGAAAAGCTTTTTCCATAATGCATAATCTGGAATGTGTCAGATAGCTTGGACATATTGCAAGTCTGGATGAAAGCTTAAGAAGCACAGATATTTCTTACTAACACATGATACAAAATATCCATTGATCTCTCTACTACAGATAAGCGAAAACACTGCTGAACATCTGGGCCTTAGGCACTTTTGAAAGCTTTACCCTGAAGCTTGTCCTTTGCACCTGGAAGTTCTAAGTTCAATTCCTGCTGCTGATCTATGATGGGTAGTTTATTACATATGGATTAGCAAAAGTCACAAAGGCCCAGGTCCTCAAAATTATTTAGGTGCCTGATTCCTACCAATTTCAATTTCTGTGATAGTTAGGTACCTAGATACTTTGAGGATCCTGGGCCTGAATGACTTAGGCTTCCAAGTCCCATTTTGAAAAGTGACTAGCTATTTAGGAGTCGAAGTCCCTGTAAAAGTCAGTGAAGCATATCCGATGCAGTGAGCTGTAGCTCACGAAAGCTTATGCTCTAATAAATTTGTTAGTCTCTAAGGTGCCACAAATACTCCTTTTCTTATAAACTCCTAAGTGACTTAAAGCCATATTTTCAGAGGTATTTCACACCTAAAGATCCAGATAGCATTTTGTGGGGTTTCCAAAAGTGTCTAAATGAGTTAGGTGCCAAATTCCCATTGAAATCAATATCTTTGAAAATCTTAAATCCTTTTGAAAATGGGATTTAAGTGCCTTAGTCACTTAGACACTTCTGAACATTTTCTTTCTACTCTTTGGGATAAAGAAGTTGCTCTGTTAGCTGGTGACAGAAGTAGGCTTTTATCCTTTCTGTGCACCAGCCACTAAAAGGGGGCATGCCACGTTGGCAGTTCACTACATATTTGTTATTCTGACGTTTGAAAAGCAATATATTTTATTCATGTAATTGTATAACTGTGGTCAAAATTACAGCTCATACTATTTTCAGCTATCCACTTAGTTATACTAGGAATTATAAAATGAAATAATAAAAGATAAAAACTAGTCTTCATATCAGGATAAAACATCCTAAATGTGCAGGCTATTAGATTGAGGTATCATGACCCAAGGATAATGGTGGACAGCTATTCAGACCTTCTGTCATTTAAAACTAGTCTGGACAAAGCATTGGGAAATATACTTTAGGGAGATATCATGTACCAGTCAGAAAAAATGAACTAGACAAGCTAATACTTCTTTTTTCATCTCAGTGTTCTATGATGTGGTTATTTGAGACAAATTCATATTTTTAATCCCAGTTTGATCAATCTGAGAATGTTGGCACAAAATCTGTATCTCCAATAAAATTACACTACCAGTTTAGTTGGCAGAACAGTTTTCTATGGCTTATTTATTGTTAATTTCATGAAGCTTCTGGCATTTTTTTTTAAGGAACAATTTCCAGCAGTCATTTGAGAAGCTTTAATAATTAATAACAAATTCGCCCTGCGAACCAAGCTAACAGACAGTGTCATCTTAATCTCCTGCTGTCTTTTTAATTGGCACTTTTGAGCTGTGAAATGAACAGAGCAAATGAGTTAAATACCAGATCAGGCTTACATCTTTGTAAGAAAATCTGGAGAATCAAGATACTAGAGTCTGTGTAAATGAGATGATACGTTAGTATGGTAGTGACTCTGTTAATAATCGTAGTAAACGTCTTCACATGCCTGGTATGAACTAGAGGTTTCCAGAAGCATGAACAGACTCCTGTCTGAGTTGCCTGCTTGGGCAGTTAAGAGTTGTGGCTCATCCTCAATCATTGTGCCCTCCTCACTGCTCTGAAGAAACATAAAGCAAAAATGATGAAATCTCTTCCTTGAAGTTCAGTATGGATGCCCTGAACTATGAGTATAATTAAGAACTTTCATGGTCACCACCACTGTAGTATCTGAATGCCCCATAAATATTAATAGATTTATCCTCATAATGCTCTTCTGTAAAAGGACCTTATTGGTTACTGTCCATCTTTTTCTCCATGTACAATTTTGGAACCAGACCCTGGAACCTTGGATAGGCATTGGAGCCTTGGATATGTATCAGACCCTTGCCTGAGTCTGAAGAGCTGCTTGCCATAGCTTATGTGGGTGGAGATATGAAACTTCTTCATTTTGGGGACTGCTCTGTAGACCGCTGGGTCCACAACTGAGTTAGAGCAGTCCCATGGTCTCTCCATGCACCTGGGGTGCTAAATGCCTCAAGGGGCCATTGCAGGTGTTAGGGTTTACTAAGAGTGCAACAAAGTTGAGTCCATGTCCTTTTCCACCTGCCTGTGACCCACATATCAGGTACTGAGAGGGGATGCTTCTGCCTCTGTTACCCTGAGAAGATCCCCATGGGATCTAGACAAGGCAGCTTTATGGGCAGTTTTGTGCCAGTGGAATGGCGCAAATCTATCCTAAAGCAACTGAGAATCTGGCCAAATCATCTGTCTGTGGATATAGAAAATTAATCTATGGAGCAAGTCCTCCTCATTGAATGAATTGCATCTGACAATAGCTCTAAATGGAGGGCTCAGAGGGATTAAGTGACTTGACCACGGTCACAGTGAAAGTCTATGTAGCAGACCTGAACCCCAGTATCTGGAGTCCCACTCCAAACTCATCCTCCCTCTGAGCCTTCCAGTATAGTTCTCTATGCAGGGGAGCATATTCATGGTAGAGCAGCAGGACTGTTTGACTATACAATCTGGGAGGCATTCTCGGAGCTGTCTTTCCTGTTATTCCCACTGGGGCAGTGCGGTTCCACCCAGTGCAGCGCTGTGGCTAAAGTCACCCTCGAGCACACTATATACACTGCACTTTCAGATTCTTCAGTCCTCTGAGGCTTGGAAAATTCTGTCCCACAGAGAAATGCATTGATCATTTACCTACTGAAATATTAAAGGACCTGTGTGCCCAGAACTCAATGAATCAATCATCAGTATGTCATCAGGTAAAGATACTAAACTTTCTAGAATCATAATCTTTAATCAAGAGATCTTCAAGTGCAGAATTGCTCTGAATAGTGACTCTAAAATGGAATCTTACAGTTTCACATTTATTATCTCTCAATTTGTACATCAAATGTGCTCAGTTGGGAAGAAAAATGCATCTGGTGCATCTTCACAAATAATAAAAGAACTGCAAGCCAAATTATGCTCTTAGTGCCACCTGTGCAATCCAATTGTCACCACTAGGTTTGCACAGATGTAATTGATTTGGTGCACTAAGCGCCAGTATCAAGGCCATTCTTTTGATTATGCACCAGAAGGAATAGAATCCACAGGATTCATACAGCTGTGCTGGCTCTGCAGGGCTCACATGTAGTAGGCGATTGGGATAAGGATGGTCTAGCCTAGCACAATAGCTCAGACATGGGTGAAGTTTTTCATAGGAGTGGGTGGGTGAGATTCTGTGGCCTGCGCTGTGCAGGAGGTCGGACTAGATGATCAGAATGGTCCCTTCTGACCTTAGTATCTATGAATCTATGAATCTAGAAGGCACAGTCCAGGCGGTGACTCCTTTGCAGGAAAGTTCACTATCGCTGCAAACAAACAAACAATTACAAGAGGAAAAGTAATGAAAAACCACCAAGTCAGCAAATTCAAAACACAGTAGAAGCATGCTTTCACTGTGGATCCCCACAACACCTTGCAAGCTACACAGAATGTCCGGCAAAAGTAGCTCAGTGCAATCATTGCAAAAAGATTGGGCATTTTGCTAAAGTATGTTGCAGGAGTCAGTTCAATCAACAGGTGCATGCAGTTACAATACCAGATGTTACTGTACTGAGCGTGGACAAAATCACTACTTCACATATTCCAGAACGAATAAAGTGCACTGTAAATGTTTCCACCATACCCTCAGGCAAATAGCACTCTATTCAGTGATTGTTGGACACTGGCTCAGCAGTCTCAGCAACAACATCTGATTCCATCTATTTGCATTACTTTAAAGATGTGCCTCTTACTGAATCCAAGCTTCACTTGGTGCGCTATTTGAAAAACTGTATTCCAGTATGTGGCTGCCTGCCAGCAATATTTACTTTTGGTGATTGCTGTGCAATTGCAGACTTCTACATTGTCCACAAAGGCACTCCTATCCTTGGCAGAGATTTCTTGGCTGCTTTAAATCTCAGGGTAGTTAATGGACGAATTGATCTTCCTCAGTAAAGCACTCTAGCGGTCACACACCAGTTTCAGCTGGGACCCAACACCAGGTTGAGGAGAAACTCGGCTGTGCTTATGGGTTTCTGCATAAAGTTAAAATGTGGAATAATGTGATGCCTGTACGACAGAAATTACGGCGCTTACTATTTTCAATCAGGGAAGCTGTTTCAGAGGAACTTAGAAAACTTGTTCAAGAGGACATTATTGAAGAGAGCGACTCCTCGGAATGGGTTTCACCTATAGTAGTGATGCAGAAGAAGGGTGGAGACATTCCCCTTTGTGTGGACTTAAGGAAGCCAAATAAAGCTATTGTGATTGACAGCCATCCTCTTCCTCACATAGAAGAAGTATTTGCAGAACTCCGTGGAACAAAGGTGTTTTCTACTCTTGATTTGCAGAGTGCATACCACTAGGTTATGTTACATGAAAACAGCAAAGACCTCACAGCATTTATTACACATGAGGGACTATTCCATTTTAAACGTGTTCCATATGATCTCTCATCATCCCCAAGTGCCTTCCAAAAATGATGTCATGGATTTTGAAGAATCAACATGGAATTCAGCGCTATTTGGATGATATTATCATGTTTGGAAATACTTTGGAGGAGCATGACAATAATCTGCAGTCTGTACTAAACTGCATCAGCAAAGCAGGCCCCAAGCTCAATAGATCCAAATGCAAATCTAGACAAACTGAACTTTCCTTTCTGGGGCATACAATTTCACAGGCTGGACTAAAACCTGATCCGGCTCATATCCTGGCAATTTCAAATACTCCTCCTCTAACAGATTTGCAAACCTTACGTTCCTTCTTGGGTCTTACCTCCTGGTACGCAAAATTCATTCCCAGTTATGCTTCTGTCATTGAACCATTATGAGAATTACTACAGGGAAGTTCAACCTTAGTGTGGACAATGGATTCACAAGCTAGTTTCGAAAAGGTGAAAGACTTGATTGTACATAGTCCAGTACTTGCACTATTCCGTCCTGCATTGCCCACAATTGTAACTACTGATGCTTCTGATTATGGACTTGGGGCTGTCCTCACACAACTTCATGAGGACAAAACAGAAAGGACTGTTTCATTTGCTTCAAGGACACTAAGTAATGCTGGGAGAAAATATTGTAGAGTCGAAAAAGAAGCTCTTGCTTGTGTCTGGGGTACTGAAAAATGGAGAATTTACCTACGGGGACACACATTCAAGTTGCACACAGACCACAGCCTTTGACTATGTTGCTCACCACAAAAGGATTGGGAAGAGCAGGATATCATATTGATAGATTGTCTGCAAGACTACTCTCTTTTAGTTAGGAACTGGAATATAAACCTGGAAACCAAAATGTGGTAGCTGATTGCCTTTCTCGCCTGCCTTTGCCTTCACCAGATGGTCCACCGGAGGATGAGGATGTAGTAGTTGCGCTTATTACAAGCACTCTTACTGCAGTTACAAGAGAATAATTTCAAGCTGCTTGTTCAGTGTGTCCAATTCAACAAAAACTACTGGAATTTCTGACAACGAGATGGCCCAGTCACCCTAAAAACCTTGACCCAGTTTTGCTGCCTTATTTTAGAGTTTGGGATTAACTTTCTTTGCTCGATGGCTGTGTGCTATGAGGTACACACCAGCTCCTTGTGCCAGAAGAATTACAGTCAAAACTCATACAGCTGGTACACGATACTCATCAAGGAATTGTCAGAACCAAATAACGACTATGGGATCTGTATTGGTGGCCAGGGATGGACTCTCAAACTGAAGCACTCATAAAATCCTGTGTCACTTGCCAAATGCATGATAAGACAGCAGTGACATGTACCCCTCCATTACAGCCTGTTCCTCTTCCTGAATCTGCATGGGAAAAAGTGGCAACTGATATTGTAGGACCCTTTGATATTGCTCCAATTGACCATCATTATGGCGTCACTTTAATAGACTATTTCAGTAAATGGCCTGAGGTAGCATTTACATTGCAAATCTCTTCTGCTACAGTAATTAAGCTCTTCTCTTCAGTTTTTAGTAGGGAAGGTAACCCCAAAGAACTGGTTTCAGATAATGGTAGTCAATTTACTTCCCTGGAGTTTGAAACTTTTCTAGCACAGAGGAACATTTTACACAGAAGGTCATCCTTATACTACCCTCAAGCCAATGGGGAAATCGAACTGTTTAACAGAAGTTTGAAAGAGAGTTTGCAAACAGCTAAACTGGAAGGGCAATTGTGGATAACTTTCACTACTGATTTCTTGAAAGCATACCGGGCTACACGACATGCCACAATGAAAAGATCACCCGCGGAGTTACTGCATGGGAAATAGATGAATACTAAACTGAACATTGCTGAATGGTTAAAGGCATGACCTGAGGCCCCAACCGAGGATGATGTGAGAAAAGCAGTTAAACGGAACCAAGCAAAGTATAAAGCTTTCACAGACAAGCGGCGGGGTGCTAAGGAACCAAAGTTTGAGTGTGGTTCCTTCGTTAGAATAAGAAAACCTGGAATTTTATGCAAAGGGGACCGTAAATTTACAGCTCCTCTTAAAATCATAGAGAAGAAGGGACCTTACACCTATTGACTTTCTGATGGGCGAGTATGGAATGCTTCTTATCTTGCACCTGCCTATGCACCAAGAGGAGATTATGCCAACATCCAGTCTGCATTGGATGACTTCATCGTAGTATCAACACAACAAGACATTGCACTGGAACCGGGGCTTGAGGGACAGCCTGTCAGACCCAGACGACCACCTGTCTGGACTAGAGACTATGTTATGTAGTATCTATAGTGTTTATACTGTTGACAGAAATATTACACTAAAGTGCCTTGTTTCCTATTTGTTCCTGTGGTTAGAACAACGTTTATTGTAATTGGGAGAGTTTTCTTAAGAGAGGAGGGAATGTGGTGTTTAGGTGTTGCTTGTAATTATTAGAATTGGGAGCACTGGCGGTTGGGAGTCTGAAAGGACAGGAAACAGGAAGGAGGTGGGAGGAGTTGAAGAGGTTGAAGGAGAGCTACTGGGGGTGCAGCAGCAGCTTGGAAAAGAGGTTTCCACTTTAAAAAATAAAGTCCTGTTGAAGTTTGTTAGTACCTTGCCTGGCTATTACAACATAGGCAAGGTGGGGTCTAAGGCAGAGACTGGTCTGAGGTATGGCTGGGTGCAAGGCAGAGGCACAAGGCAACACAAGAGTAGTCACAGACGTGTATATGAGCATTGAGTAGCCAGTGAGCTGCTGCTTGCTTAAGAGCCAGTGCTGTCCCTTCCAGCCAGTCAGCCAATCAAGCTCCAGCTGCACTCTTTAGTTTGTCTGGAGACTAGCTCTGCTGCAGGCCCTAATTTCTGACAAGAAGCATAAACAAAAGTAAGCATCACTAATTTTACTAATGCCAGGAGTGACAACTCTGAATACACTCAGCAAGCAAATCTGTTCAGTAACAAGATGCTTGTCAATTTTTGGAGTAGATCAGCATTTTAATTTTTCTATCCAAACCAGCACTGGATTAGCCTGAGGCTCAGCCATGAACACCACTTAAGTGAAACAGTACTCATAGATAGTTCCCAAGTATTCTTCTGAGGGAAACCTGAGAGCCTGCTTTTCCAGTGCCTGGCAGGACCCTTATGTTAGGCTGGAACATTGTAGTTGCTCATTTCAAGAGAGAAGCTTATTAAAGTTGTTTTCAGTAACAGGCTTTGTCCTCTGGAATTTGCATCTGCGGGATGTGACTCTAACTCCAAGCCTGGCTTTATTTAAGCCCAGATATTCAAAAGATCTCAGCTCCCTATTAGGCCTCTAAATGAAGTGTCTAGATTTTCAAAAGAACTCATCAGGTCTCAGTGAAGCAATAAGAGCTGCTGAGTGCCGAGTTCTTTTGAAAATCTGGCCTGAGTGCAAGGTATGTTGTATTCTTTTTTGTCTAGGCTTTCCACTAATTGCAGGTTCCAGAATCTCCTAATGTCTGATAAGTTAACTTTCCCCCACATCTGTCACATATAGTCAGCTAGTTTAGTGCTGCGGGGGGGGGGGGGGGTTTGCAGAGAATGTGCTCTTTGTTTTAGGGAACATAGTGTAGACCAAAAGAAATCTGGCATTTTTTGTATGTGAGAAAATAAAATCAAACAATCCCTTATGTAAGGACTTAAGTGGAGTTACACAAGAAATGAATTTAGCCCAGCGTTTCAATAAGTTAGACAATGGATTTTAGATGATAATTCAAACCCTTAGGCTATATCCAAACTCAAGCATCTTTTGATATTTATCCATCACATGCATTCCTATGATTGATACATACCACAGACCTTTGTAAATAAACCTGAAAGATCACATACAATCTTCATGCTGTGAGTCCTTTTAGATCTTTATTAAAAGACTGTTCACTTGCAGGTTTAATTCTCAGTGATTATGTAGAACTTTTAGCCCTGACTTGTATTTCAGTACAGACTTTTTACTTCATGTCCTTCATTGGTGGCATATGAAAAGGAAACAGGCTATTTTGAACTTCAAATGAGATCCAAATGAGGTCCAAGGTTTGTCTGATGATTAAGGACAATTGTTGTTTAAGCTAAACTGGTTCTCCCATCTCTGTACAGACCCAAAGCTATTTCCTATAGACCTCATCCTGCAGCATACTAATATGTACTGAGTACCCTCAATGCCCAGTGACATTACTGAGAGGCATGTACAATACAGAGCAAGGTGAACAAGCATGTTCTTTGGACTTCAGACATGCTATAACCAACTGTGAACCTTTCAGTATTTCAAATGAATTTATTTGCAATGGAAACATTACTACTGTGTTCTTATAGGAATGCCGAATAGCCATGTTTGTTATTTCATATCTCTACCCAGAATTTGTTCATTCTGTCTGCAGATCCTTTTTCTGATCTCTCTAAATATCTGAAGCCCTATCTGCCTTAAAATGCACATAAGTAAGCGTTAATCCACTTGAAGCTCTTTGGCTTTGTTAGTGAGACAAATTTTTATAGTGGATACATTTGATGGCCACTTTCATCAAATGAGAACGGCAATTTGTTCTAAAATTGCAGTTACTAATATTAGAGATGGGCTGAGCGGGTTTGGATACCTCACAATATCAAAATACCTCCAGGCCATTAAGTAATGTGAACTGCTTTCCCAATAAAAGATGCATATCCCCATGACCCATCTTTAAAAATGGAGTTAGGAGGGCCACAGATGGAGGAGGTTTGGGAGAGGCAAACCTTGATGAATGCTTTCATAAATCACTTATAGGCCTCTTGCAGTCCTCACACACTGCACTTCTGTTGTATGTCTAGTAGCTCAAGATGTGCCAAAAGGGGACCTCTAATCTGAACCCATTTAAATTCCAGAGGATTATATGTGAATTCCCAGATCTGAACCCACCACCATCACATTGGTTCGGAGCTGGATCCAAACTGGGAATAAGCCTGCAGTGTACTCAGATTTCAGTTTGGATGCTACTGAAATTGCACAAAAAATGGCATTTCTTATGGCATTTGAATGCATGGTAGAATCAATTTTAGAAGAACATCTGCTCTTGTGAGATCACTGCCATTCAAGAAAACTGAAGACTCATAAGATTAGCTGACCCGATGACAATTCCAACATTTGGGATGGAAATCTCATGAGAATTAGTGGGGAAATATTGATGTGTTTGAACACAAATCAGGAACCTCAATTTAACTCTAATCAGGATCCAAACACTAGCTCTTAGTAGTAGGTAAACTAATTCAGACAAAATAAGAATTGACCTGGACATTTGGCCAAAACTCAAGGGATAAAAAATTCAGTTAACTTTTATTCCATTTGTAAATCCTGTTAGATCAGGTAATGGAACATGAAAGCCCTCTGTGTGCAACAACTCCAGCTAAGTGTCATAAGTATAGGACCTGAGACTTTCAGCAGCAAGGGCCTGATCCAACTCCCACTGAAATTACTGGGAGTCTTTCCACTGGCTTTTATGTGGATCAGGAGTAAAAACTTCAAGTCTCTAGTCACTGAGTTTTATTTACTTGTGATAGTAGGCTTTTATCCTCAGTGGGCCAGCCACCAGAGGGAAACATACCCTTACGGTATGTCTACACTTTGAGCTGGGAGTGGTTTCCTGCTCAAGAAGACATACTTGAGCTAGATCTCATCAAGCTAGTGCGTTAAAAATAGAGAGTCTCTGCCATGGCACAAGCAGCAGGATGAGCTAGCCATCATGAGTACATGCCTCGGGTCTCTGGTGAATATATACTTGGGGCAGCTAGCCCCTCCCACAACATGTACTGCCGCAGCTACAGTCTAATTTTTAGCATGCTAGCTCTATCAAAGCTATGTCTCCTCCAAGTGGGAATCACACTCCCAGCTTGAATTGTACTGTAGACATACCCTTAGCATGTCACACTCCCACTTGCATCAACGGGAGTTCCACACAGTGGGGTTCAAATTCTGTTGTCCTCACTCAGCTGTTGCTCAAATAAAATTCCCTACTGTAGTTGATAGCAGTTTGTTTGCCTCAGTAAGAACTGAGTATATACAGAATGCTAACTGAATAAGCCCTCCAGGACTTGTCCCACTTCCTGGATTGGGCCTGATTATTTTTAAAGTGCTATGCCATTTTTTGAGTACTATATCAATGATTGTGAATAGGATTGTAATTTTCACCTAACTTATGCAATTCCTGGTTCTGGGTCAGAAGCAGATATGATGAAATCTCAGAAGAAAGTCTGTTGGTCTGAGATTTCCAGCCCACTTTTGCAACCTCATGTGGCTCAAATGGTTCAGAGAAGTATTTTGATGTTGAGGGCTTAGCTGAATGGAATTGACGTAAATGACTGAAACATTTGATGTTCACCAATCAATGACTTTTATGCATTTTTCCACTAAATCAGCAACTGAGATGCAAACTCTGGCTCTTAGAAATATACTTTTGTTCATTTCCTGGAGAACATAGGAACCAAAAGCTGATGAATGGACTTTATTTGTTCAAAGATGTAGTTTTGCATTTTTAGCATATACAGTAACAATATAGGTATTTAAGTTAATAGCAAAAGTAACACTGAATTCAGTGGGACCAAGACTGGGCCCTACCTAAGTAGTACAAGTGTATGTTACAGATTTACTCATATATGAAAATATTTCTTTTTAATTAAACTCTTTTGGCTATCTCATGTAAGAACACAACCAAATGGAAATTGCTTTCACTATGTATAGTATGAGCTACATGTATTTTGTGATAGCTAGAAATAGAATGTGAGAAATAGGGGAATACTATGTACTGTATATCTTGGTCAAATGGTATTTAGGTTTGATATACAGTTTGAAGCTTGAAGTTTCAAGTGAAAGTTTTGTCAAATAATGCTAATTACAATAATTATCACCAATGTAGAAACATTCACATACTTGGGCAGCACCATCAGCCAGGATAGTGGAACAAGCCAGGACATCTGGAACAGAATCAATAAAGCCAGGAACACCTTCAGGAGCTTAAATACTGTCTGGAAATCATCAAAATACAACACCAAAACCAAATTGAAGATTTATCAAAGCTGTGTTCTCTCAACATTACTTTATAGTGCAGAACGCTGGGGAATGAGAAAGTATGACATGTCCAAACTGTCTTCATTCCTGCCTCATTCAATCTGCCTCAGAAAAATCCTCCATATCTTTTGGCCCCGAACAATCTCAAACCACGACCTATTCACACAGTGCAGCCAAGAAGATATGAGCACCATCATTATCAGGAGATGGTGGAGATGGATTGGCCGTGTGCTTCAGATGGAAACTGATTCCATCACCAGAATAGCAATAAGATGGACACCTGAAGGCAAGCAAAAATGAGGCTACCCAAAAACAATGAAGAGCTGTGGAAACTGAGCTGAAAAACCCTGGGCACAGCTGGGGAACCATTGAAAGACTTGCCAGAAACAGACAGGTGTGAAGGAGCTTCATTGCTGCCCTAAACACCAGAGACGTAATGGGAACATGATGATGATGATGATGATGATAATTATTCTGATTTTAGTTGGGCAGAATTGGTCTCCTGTGTAGCTCTATTGTAATTAAATCAAGCATGAATTTGGCTGATTATGTTTGGTAAAGAAACCATCATAATTTGCATTTATATAATTCTTGGTATCGCAGGATCTAAACTGTTAATTAAATCTCATGATCCTACCCCATGGAGGAAGCAGATAATGTAGTCAGTTATATTAATTAAAAATCTAGTCTTCCCTTTGGACTATGCCCTTTCTCTGTAAAACCATGGGTTGAATTTGATATGACAGTACTCTTTTGGTTGCACTCGCTGCGCAGTTTTTTTACTACAAGACTCAGTTATTGTAAATCCCTCTTAGCACAGCTTCCAGCAGTGAGTCTTTGTCACTTGCAACTTATTCAAAAGGCAGCAGCATGTTTACTCAATGGTTTAACTAGCTATGATTGTATTATGTGAACTCTGCAATCTGTCTTATAAAGAGACAGATTGACTTCAAGTGGACAGTGTTGGCTTTTAAAGTCCTCACTGCTACAGGCCTGGGCAGCCTTCAGCCTCTCCTCCTTAAACCTCATTCTGATATTTGTTCCTTTGCATCGCCTGCTGATTATTTTACAGATGGTGTGAAGTGGAGAGGTTAAGTGATGGAATTGAGGTGAAGTGATGGAACCGTGGAGCGATTCAATGAACAGTCATAAATACAACCCAGGAATCTTGACTCCTAGTCAACACTGGACTACAGGACTTCAGAGCAGCCTGTTCTGGATTAGACTGAAAAATGAAGCACAAAGTAGACATAAAAGGGTTAATTCTGCCTATATATACATGGTGCAATTGTGTAGTTGCACCTGTCCATTGGAGGGCTTCATTGGGCCCCATACTTTATTTAATGACCCAAAGACAGTGTGAACGTTAAACTGTTAGCACTTACTAACAATTGCCATACATGAATGGTACTGTAGTTATTTCCTATTCAAAGTATAGGAAAAATGCAGAATCTTGAATAATACTGATACCGAACAACTGTATGGGACATTCTTGCCTATTTACTGGCCATTGAATAGCTATGCACGGAAGACTTGGAAGACTTCCCAGGGGTTGATGGCACTGCACTGGTAGGTCAGAGAGCCAACTGGAGGCTGCCACCATGAATGGAAAGTGGGGACAGGAGACATTGTTTTCTTTCATGCAGGATATTGATTCATTTGCTGATGAGATTTAGGTAGACAAGCAGACTTCTGCTATTCAGCTTTGTTTTCTACTCTGACAATTTGCCGACTGGCCTGTCATCGGCAGTTCAGAGCAGTCTGCCGTACTGAAAACAAGGTGCGCACACACATACTCATGCCCCTTTACAAAAATGAAAACATAAAGAGCCCACCTAGACTATTGTTTTGTGTTGGTTGGCTTAGTGAGTGGATGGTACTGTGCTGTCATTTACTTTAGCTTATTGCCTGGCTAGGCTGGACTGAGCTCAGCTGCCAGTGGCCTCATCCTCTGTATCAACCAGACTTCCAGCAGGTGAACTTTAATTATCTTTCACTTCAAATACTAACTGTATAAATTCCCTCTTCCGCAAGCTGTCTTATAAGGTTCATGTGATGACTAGTACAATGATTCTGGTATTATGAGCATTATTCTGGAAAACCCTTATTCTCCCTCCCTTGCCAAAAGACCTGTACCCGTTTCTCCTTCCCCTCCACGTCATCTCCCAGGATCTCTTACAAAAGAAGTGGATGCAGGTTTTTGTCCATTTTAATTTTGCATCATAAAACTTCATAACAGTTTTTCTTTTGTTCTCCCCTATAATAAACATGATTTGTGTACCTGAATCTATATAGCAAATAAAAAGCAGATATTGACTTCTGTTGTGTTAAATAGCAATGGTTATTGACCAGGGTGAAGTCAATACTTACAATATGTCTTCAGATCCACCAGAACAAGAAGTTATTATGGAACAAGTTCTGTCCTTGGTTGTGTGTACGTAGCTCTCAGTGAAATCAAGTGAACGTGTGTGCACATATTTGAAGGTAGAATTGGACCCAGTCTGTTTTGCAGCATGCATTCATTGTTATAAACACACAAACCTGCTTTTTTCCTATCTAAGCTGGAATTCCATCTAACTGAATCCATTGTCACTTTTTTTACTCTTTTAAACTAACTTTCTGAAGGGGAGATGAAGCTAGAGACCTGAGAAAAAACACAGTACTTGGCACTTGAAAAGTGAGTAACAATTTTGATAAAACTCATTCTACTCAATGAAGGTGCAGTCATTTGCACCTGTACTGTGATAGGTGAACATGGCTCCACATGCATTACAAATTGGACTTTATTTCAGCTATTTCCTGAATACTGTAATAGTTGCTTCTATGCATCTCCATTGAACTGATGACTGAGAAAAAAACAAAATCCAAACCAGCCCCCTGGATTATGAATAAAATTGTTACAAATATTTCCTCTAAACTTATGCATTGCGTAAATATGGTTAGTAATTTAGGTATCACTAGACACTTATTACAGATGGAGCTGGCAGCACAGCCTAGTTTAAGCCTACAATCCCTGACACTTCCCATTATATGACCTTGGATTTAGATTCTTATATCTTTGCCAAACTTCAACTGTTTGGCCTCATATTTTCTAAGCTGGATGTCTGCCTCAGGCTGTTGTTTTCCCCCTTAAATTTCAGCAAAAATGGTTCAGCTATTTCGGAGACAGAGGGTAGGAAAAATATGCTATTTTGCTCATGTTAAAATATTCTTGGACCATTTCTTTTAAGCGCCTGCATGTTTTGAAGTAGAAGCTTGAAATTCAGCAGGGGGTGGCCTATATGTCACTGATGAGCCTTTTGTTTGTTCTCATGAAAATTTGGCCAAGTTGTAAGGCTTTAAAAGAAAATCTCAGTTTGCATGTACTCAGTAGAGAGTTGTAGGAGCTAAGGCTCTGTCCATAATGAGCATGTGCCAGCCCCTCACAATTGACCAGACTGTACATGTGCCATCTCCACAGAGTGAATATGCATGCTGCAGCCAGGGCAAAGCTGGACTTTCCCTGTAATTGCTGCTTCTGGCTGCTCTGGGCTGGGCACGGGAACTGAGAGAAGGAAGCTTCTTTCTCCTGTCCTATCAGTGACCCTCTGTTTGCACTCAGGCAGCACGGAGGAGAACATGGCTTGGAGGAAACACAGAGGGGATAATAGACAGACCAGGGAAGAGGGAAAGGAGTCTGGTGAGACTGGGATTGAGATAGAAACTATGCCTGGGGTGAGGAGGGCAACACTGGAATTGGATGAGCAAGGAGACTGGAACTAGGGGCTGAGTGGAGAATGGAAACTGGGATTGCATGGGCCAGGGGACTGGGAGGCTATCCCTGCATCTGCCACTGAGTCCCTGGGTGAAGCTGTGCAAGTCACACAAGGCAAACGTTTCACAATGGTCACTAATTTTGGGTTCCTCATTTTCTGTGTGCCCAACATGAGACGTTGGGATCTGATTTGGAGCAATGCTGAGCAGACACAGCTGTAACTGAAGTTAACGGGAGCTGTGCTATATAATGCTGTATAAGTACGCTCAAAAATCTGGTCATAGTTCTCTCAGGTTGACACCAGAGATTAGTTCACACATTTGACTGCAATCTCTCTGTGCCTCAGCTCCCCAGCTGGAGAATGAGAATAATATTATCCCCTCAGCTCACAGAGGGTTTATACAGATAAATTCATTAATGTTTGTGAAGCTCTCAGGTACTATAGTGATGAGCACCATAGCAAAGCCGGTGAGGAAACTAACACGTCTGTCTTCAGAGCAGGGTTTGAGCCATGTGCAGTAAATAAGGCCTTGGGCCACACATTGAACAATGAGGAGAAAACAAAATATTGAATATCTTCTCATTAAATGAGCACCATCCATCCTGTGTGCTGAATGAGGCAGGGGTCCTATGTAAAAAAACAGTGTGTGATTGTGCAGTTAATTACAAATTGTATCATAATTCATATGTCCAATGGGGTCAAATTGAAGTTACACAGGCAACATAAAATCTGGTGTCTCCTAACTGTTGAGTGCTTGACTTATCTAACTCAATATTCTTTCATCATAGTTCTTCATGGGTAATATTGTATACAACATTGTAGTAGCAGGGGTATCAGAAGGAATGAGATGAGATCAGAGGAGATGTGCATGAGGGGGGGAGTCAAGTGCCCCTCCAGATTGGCCTGCTGGGGGTGGGAAGGGAGAGGGGGGTTTGTCCTTTTCTCCCTGCGCCTCTCCCCCAGCATGTTCAGCTGTTCTCCCTAGGAGCCAGGCAGGAATCAAGGTGGAGCCACTTCTGCCTGAAAACTCTGCCTCCCAGCCAGACTCTCTCAGGCAGAAACAGCTGTGTCCTGCTCATCTGCCAAGGAGAGAAACCAAATGTGGCTGGAGAGGCACAGGAACAGAAGGACAGAGCCTCCCCTCACAACCCTCTCCTCTCCTCCCCGCAGGTAACGTGGGGCCAGGAGAGCAGCACCAGGCTGGGTGCAGGGTGGGAGGGGTCACTGGGCAAGGGAGACATGTGGGGCAGTCACGTGTCCTCCCCTTCAGCTTGTCGCCCCCACCCCGCAGTATGGGGAGACACTAGTTTCTATGGATGAGACTACATTGTTTGAAAGTCCAATGAACAGTAACGCAGCCAGAACCCTCCTTTAGGCCTGGCAACATATAGCTCACTTAGGCTTGCCAACTTTCTACTCGCACCAAACACTTTTGCCCCGCATTTGCCCCACCCCTCCTCTGAGGCCCCGCCCCACTCACTCCATCTCCCCTCCCTCTGTCACTCACTCTCCCCCACCCTCCCTCACCCAATCATTTTCACTAGGCTGGCTCAGGGGTTGGGCTGCAGAAGGGAGTGAGGGCTCTGGCTCAGCGTGCGTGCTCCATGGTAGGGCCAGAAATGAGGAGTTCAGGGTGTGGGTGGGGGCTCGGGCTGGGGATGAGAGGTTCAGAGTGTGGGAGAGGGCTCCAGGCTGGTGCAGGAAGTGGTGTGCAGGGGTGGTGGTGTGAGAGCTTCAGCTGGGGGTGCAACCTCTGGTATGGGGCTGGGGATTGGGGATTTGGGGTGTAGGTGGGGCCTGAGGCTGGGCCTGAAGAGTTCGGAGCATGGGAGGGAGCTCAGGGCTGGGACAGGGGTTGGGGCACAGGGTGGGTGAGGGCTCTGGCTGGGGGTGTGGGCTCTTGGGTGTGGCTGGGGATGAGAGGTTTGGGGTGCAGGAGGGAGCTCTGGGCTGGGATTGAGGGGTTCAGAGGGCGGGAATGGGATCAGGGCTGGGGCAGAGGGTTGGGGTTTGGAAGTGGGGGCATGCTCCGGCTCCTATACATAGACACATAGATGAACATAGTTTGTTGGGGAACAGTCAACATGTTTTTTGTAAAGGGAAATCATGACTCACCAATCCACTAGAAGTCTTTGAGGGGTTCAACAAGCATGTGGACAAGGGGGATCCAGTGTATTTAGATTTTCAGAAAGCCTTTGAAAAGGTCCCTCACCAAAGGCTCTTAAGCAAAGTAAGCTGTCATGGGATAAGAGGGAAGGTCCATTCATGGATTGATAACTGGTAAAAAATAGCAGACAAAGGGTAGGAATAAATGGTCAGTTTTCAGAATGGAGAGAGGTAAATAGTGGTGTCCCACAGTGGTCTGTACTGGGCCCAGTCTTATTCAATGTTTCATAATGATCTGGGAAAAGAGATAAACAGTGAGGTGGCAAAATGTGCAGATGATACAAAACTACACAAGATACTTAAGTCCCAGGCAGATTGGGAAAAGCTACAAAAGGATCTCTCAAAACTGGATGACTGGGCAACAAAATGGCAGATGAAATACAATGGTGATAAATGCAAAGTAATGCACAGTGGAAAGCATAATCCCAACTATACATATAAAATGATCAGGTCTAAATTAGCTGTTGCCACTCAAGAAAGAGATCTTGGAGTCGTGAATACTTCTCTGAAATCATCCGTTCAATGTGCAGCAGCAGTCAAAAAAGCGAACAGCATGTTGGGAATCATTAAGAAAGGGATAGATAATAAGACAGAAAATATCATATTGTCTCTACATAAATCCATGAGTCACCCACATCTTGAATACTGTGTGCAGATGTGGTCACCCCATCTCAAAAAAGATATATTGGACTTGGAAAATATTCAGAAAAGGACAACAAAAACAATTAGGGGTATGGAATGGCTGCCGTATGAGGAGAGATTAATAAGACTGGGACTATCCAGCTTGGAAAAGAGATGAGTAAGGGGGGATATGATAGAGGTCTATAAAAATCATGACTGGTGTGGAGAAAGTAAATAAGGAAGTATTATTTACTTCTTCTCATAACACAAGAACCTAGGGGCCACCAAATGAAATAAATAGCAGATTTAAAACAAAGAAAAGGAAGTATTTTTTCACACAATGCACAGTCAGTCTGTGGAACAACTTGCCAGAGGATGTTGTGAAGGCCAAAACTATAACCGGGTTAAAAAAAGAACTAGATAAGTTCATGGAGGCTAGGTCCATCAATGGTTATTAGCCAGGATGGGCAGGGATGGTGTCATTAGCCTCTGTTAGACAGAAGCGGGGAATGGATGACGGGATGGATCGCTTTATGATTACCTGTTCTGTTCATTCCCTCTGGGGCACTTGGCATTAGCCACTGTTGGAATACAGGATACTGGGCTAGATGGACCTTTGGTCTGGACCAATATGGCCATTCTTATGTCTCCGTCCACAGACGTCTGCCCCGCAGCTCCCATTGGCCAGGAACCGTGACATGCCGCTGCTTCTGGGAGACACACAGAGCCACTGCAGGCAGGGAGCTTGCCTTAGCCCCACTGTGCTGCCAACCGGACTTTTAACAGTCCAGTCGCGCTGATCGGAGCCGCCAGGATCCCTTTTTGACCAGGCATTCCGGTTGAAAACCAAATACTGTTAACTCTAAGCTCTCTCCAATAGTTTCCATTGCTCTTGCCCCATCTCTCTCCTGCCTCACTTTCAAAGACACCACCTGCAGCCCAGCTACTGGGGCAGAGGAATCCTATTACAATATTAAGGGTGATGGCTAAAGTAAGAAACAGAAATATCTCAAAGGTATTATACATAGAGAAGGCATACAGTAGAACCTCAGAGTTATGAACTCCAGAATTACAAAGTGACCAGTCAAACACACACCTCATTTGGAACCAGAAGTACGCAATCAGGCAGCAGCAGAGACCAAAAAGAAAAAGAAAGAAAAGAAATAGCTAATACAGTACAGTACTGTATTAAATGTAAACTACTAAAAATACAGGGAAAGTTTAAAAAAAAAAGATTTGACAAGGTAAGGAAACTATTTCTGTGCTTGTTTAATTGAAATTAAGATGGTTAAAAGCAGTATTTTCTTCTGCATAGTAAAGTTTCAAAGCTGTATTAAGCCAATGTTCAGCTGTAAACTTTTGAAAGAACAACCATAATGTTTTGTTCAAATTTATGAACATTTCAGAGTTATGAACAACCTCCATTCCCAAGGTGTTCATAATTTTGAGGTTCTACCACACATAAATCCCACATATATCTGGTACTGTGGGTGCCTCAGATAGTGGGGGTATAACATAAGAAAAATATAAACCAGATCACATCAAAATGATGAGTGTAATGAAGCATCCTATTGCTGACAGGGGCCAGTACCAGATACATCAAAGGAAGTTGCAAGAAGTCCCATAATAGCCAATTATGGAATGGCTTGTGTATAGAGGAAGGTTTTTTTCCTAATAACAGGTAGTTAGTTTTTAATGCCCTCAAGCATGACATTTTATGTCACTTATCATTTTTATAGCTACCTAATATAACTCTGGAATTTTTCATTCTACATAACATTGAAAAATCCTACTAAGCCCTTAAACACTATCATTTCTTCTAGCAATGAGTCCCACAAGTTAATTATGCGTTGTATAAAAACTATTATGTTCTATCACTTTAATTTGTTGCCTTTTAATTTCTGAGAGTCTCCCCTTGTTTTATTGTTGGAAATAAAGGTGAGTGGCATCAGAGGTATCTCCAGCGCGGGAACAGGAAGCAGACTATTCTTCTATGCCATTCTTTTTATCATGAGTCCTCACATGCCTTAATTCACAGTCAATGTGATGTAATTCATTGAAATTCCTCACAAAAACAAAGGGTTTCGTGTAGTGTTTCTTGTTTTAGAATATGGAAACTAGCCACAGGCTACCTTTGTTTTAACAGCGCTTCCTCCTTTTTTAAAATTTATTTTCAAAAAGACAAACTGTAAAATCACTTCTTTCGTTTGTTCCCCAGCTTCCGGAGTCTGTATAAACATGCCAATCAGCTCCAAATCCTCTGTTTCTGCCTTTCATATGGCTGAGAAGATAATGAATAAAGTAAGCTTTTTTTCTTCCCCCTGTTTCTGTTTTCTTGAGTTACAGTCCATAGAGTGATTGTGGAGAACTTTAAAATGTTTTACTTGTCTGATCTTTATAGATTTGAGCCTGTTTAAACTAAGCACTCCCTAGGCCTTACATGCAAACAGTTCACATTAGCACAAAACTAACAGACATTAGAACTTGGCATCATAAAGGTTCCATTCACTAAGTGGCACTAAAATTAACTATAGCACATTTTATGCAGATTGGCACTTTAAAATCACAAAACCCAGACAAACCAGCAGTATAGACATGCACAGCATAATGTATTTAACACACAATCTTACAATGTTTAAAATGTCTCTGACAGTGGCCAGTACCAGAGGCTCAGAGGAAGACAGAAGAACCCTGCAGTAGGCAGATATGAGATACTCTGTCCCTCACATTAGGTCTCATCCTGTCTCTACCTGTTAGAGAATGGCTTAAACCATGAAGGAACAAAGCTTGCATCTCTTCCTGAATCTTCTGATTAATGATAACTGAATATTCTTGATCTCTATATAAATGTTAAATCCCTTTTTGAATCCTGCTAAGTTCTTGGCCTTAATGACTTCTTGTGGCAATGAGTTACACAGTCTACTTATTTGCAGTATTGTAGCTGTGTTGGTCCCAGGATATTAGAGAGACAAGGTGGGCTACAAGAACATTGCAAACAATGGTGGATATCAAATTTTGCCATCTGAAATGAAAACTCCACAACCTTGAAGAAAAGGGAAGCCAAACTTAACAGCAACATCTAGTTGCTAAGCAATTTAAAAATGAAGAAGAAGAAATCTGTGTAAGCTCGAAAGCTTGTCTCTTTCACCAACATAAGTTAGTCAAAAAAAAAATATTACCCCATACCCCCTATCCCACAGTACTCTTTTTCCTTTTGCCGATATTGATGTGCCACCTTTTTAATTTCATTGAATGTCCCTTGTTCTTGTGATATAAGGCAGGAAGAACAGAAGTTCCCAGATGTCTTCAATTGACCATTCCTAATTTTAAATGCTTTTAACATTTTCCCTCTTATTCATCTCCTTTCTAAGGTAAACAATCACATTTTTTAGTCTTTCTTTATATGAGGGATTTCCATGCCCCTAATCATTCCTGTCACCCTTTTCAGAACTCCCTCTAATTCTACAGTAAAATAATAGTCATCACAAAATGATGACAAAAATTGTGCCTGAGTCTGCGAAAAAGAGAGCGGTGGCAGAGATGACACTGTCACTGGATCAGAAATAGGCAGTACTGATAAACGGATACAGGGGATATAACAACAAACATAGTGGTAGCCCTATCCTGAATGGATATTACCTACCGCTGCCAGATATCCAACTGTTCAGTCTCTTTTTGACACTTTACCAACACTTGTCTAGCTTGCCATGATACTAAAATCTCATTGAATTAAACTATGCACTAGCACTATAAGGACTCCAGGACAGATTTTCAAAAGAGCTCCACTCCAATTTAGGCCCCTAAATGAAGTGGCCAGATTTTTTTTGGAAGCGCTGAGCGCCTTACAGCTTTCATTATTCTCAATGGGAGCTGTTGGGCACTCGGCAGTTTTGAAAATCTGCCCACTTTATTTATGTACCTATATGGAGCTGAGCTCTTTTTAAAATCCAGCCTCCCCTTCCCCAGAAAAAAAAACCTATTCTCTGCCAAAAAAACAAAACAAAATACCGCCACCCCATCATTTTAAACATGCACATTTTGTTTTTATTTTTGTGAATATGCATTAGGTTGGCAGCTGTGTAGTGGGAAGGCCCCTTTATTAGCTACGGAACAGAGATAACACAGGAAGCAATAGGAGCAAACTTTCCCCACCATAATGTGTCTGCGGCCATCCTTCTGAGAGGTTACTTCAGGCTCCCTGATCCAGTCACTCCTGGTCCTCTCTGTTGGGACTGCCAGCAGGGTTGCCATTTAATGCCAATTATGGTGGTGGCTTTTGTAAAGTGGACGCAGCCACTGGGAACTACACTGTAACCATGATGCTCATTTCACATAAGCCAATCAAAATCCATCAGCCAGTTCTCTCCAGTTCTCAGTCACTAGGAGCCAGGGGCTGGAACTAACAATGACCCAACTTATTGTCATTCAGAGTTGTTACAGACTGTGCTCTTGGGCCTTCTTACTAGCTCCTTATTCGGGCAAACTTCTAGCCAAGAGATGGGAAAACTATGGCCCTCCAGATGTTTTAATCTGGCCTTTGAGCTCCTGCCGGGAAGCAGGAGCTGGGGCTTGCCCCACTCCGCATGGGTCTCAGAAGCAATGGCGCTTCCCCACTCTGGCTCCTACCTGTAGGGGCAGCCAGGGGGCTCCGCATGCTGCCCCACCCTGATCGCCGCCCCTGCAGCTTCCATTGGCCGGGAACCGCAGCTGCCATTGGCCGGGAACTGCAGCCAATGGGAGCTGCAGGGGCGGTGCCTGCACAGGGCAGCGTGCAGAGCCACCAGGCTGCGCCTCCAAACAGGAGCCAGAAGGGGGACATGCTGCTGTTTGAGGGGGCCATTTGGGGCAAAAATTGGGGATTGGTCCTGCTTTGAGCAGGGGGTTGGACTAGATGATCTCCTGAGGTCCCTTCCAACCCTGATATTCTATGATTCTATGATTCTGGGAGCTGCTTGAGGTAAGCACCAGCCGGAGGCTGCCCCTCTGACCCACTCCCATGCCCCAAACTCCTGCCCCAGCCCTGATCCCCCTCCCGCCATCCAAGCCCAGAGCACCCTCCTGCACCCCCAACTCCTCATCCCCAGCACCACCCCAGAGCCTGCACCCCCAAGGATGGAGTCAGTTACTGTCCCTCAGCCAGATTGCCATTGAAACCAATGAGGATCTGCAGCTGCAGAAAATAGGAGACAATTAGCCTGGCTAATTAAAAGCTCATCCTGGAGGCAGTCGGTCACTCTCTCTGACATTCATACAATGAAATTAATCCAGGTTCATGGCTGGGGTCATAAAGCCTGAATAAATAACACTGGAATTTCTGCCTGGCTGGCTCTCCCCTAAGTCCACCAGGACTGTTGAATGAGGTCTTGTCACATGGAGAATGACACTTTTTTAAAGGTTGCTGTAAAAGATGGTGAGGACAAATTAAGACCTGGTATGAGAAGGTGAAATTACATTTGAGTAAACAGATTTGCATCTGCTGTCACCAAGCGTGACTTTGGCCCATGTTGTACATCTGAAAAGCGCACAAAGAGTTAACATTCCTTTTCTAAGGTGGGGTTCTTGTAGGCATCACAGTCTAACATCTACTACCTTAAAATCTTTATTGTTACTTAATTTCCTAGCTAGCTATATAGCTTTGCCCCAGCCATAGTGCTCACCTTAAATTGAGGTGTACCTTGCAATCCTCTTTAACGTAAATTGTTGCTACTTATTTTGTATTCATCCCTTAGCTGCAACTTGAAAGACACCTATCAGCAGAAACAATTACTGTACCTTTTCCCTCCTACCTCAAAACATAATTATTATTCTTTTGTTTTGTTTTGATGCTACAGAAACTCTTAATTGACTTTTAATTAAATGCCAAACTGGTTACAACTGAATATTCTTTAACTGTCATATGCACCCTTAAGATTTATGCCCCACCACTAACCCACTTGAAACTCTGCTCCCGTGTACTAAGATTATGCAGAATTATACAAGGAAGATAAAGCTAAGAAGGGCAGAGTTGCAGCTGTATGCTTCATGGGAACTTATCAAAGAGACACAGACTATTTTTTAAAAAAAACACAGTATAGGTTTGGCCTTTGTCTGGGCTAAGCTATTGTGCTTTGACAGTTCAACACTTGAATGTGCAACCAGTTCTAAGTACAGAGAACTGCTATAAACCGTGAAGTTAGACAAATCAAAGGGATACATTTTAACAGTGAGCGTATTTGGGGTTCGCAAACTTCATTGCACTGCAACCTCCTTCTGTCAAAAAAAATGAATACACGACCTCAGGAGCCGGGACTGAAACCTCAGCCTGCCTGAGCACTGTCACTACGGGGTGGGGTGTGTGTGTATGTGTGTGTGCAAAGCTAAAGCTCAAGCCTCACCACCCCATGAAAAGCTAAACCCCAGGGCTTCAGCCCCAGGCAGGTCTGAAGCTGAAGCCTGAGCCCTGCAGTCCAAGGTTGAAGCCCTTGGCCTGGCTTTGGCCCCAAGCGGTGGGGCTCAGGCTTCGGCCCTGTGCCCCAGCAAGTCTAACACCAGTCCTGGCGACCACATTAAAACAAGGTCACAACCCACCTTGGGGTCCCAACCCACAGTTTGAGAACCCCTGGATTAGATGACTGCAATGATCCTTTCTGGCCTTGGAATCTATGAATAATCCTCAGAATTAGGCATACCAAAAGAGGAAAGGTGAGGCGTGTAGGTTTAGAAGTAGGTGTACAATGATAGTTTACAGTGCTCTTCTTCAGATTCTCTAAGTGGGTGCATACTTTTAGTCATGGATTTTACCCTTTGAATGGATATTGTTTTGAGCTTTACACAACTTGTGATTCTCTCAATATATTTGTGCTGGATGCTTACAAAGAAAACCAAAATAATGTTACCATAATGCTATTCAGCCAAAGGCCAGACCAGAGAGCTCTTTTATCTGCACTTATTTGCACACTGAATTCCTTTATCTGAGGATCTCAAAGCACTTAAACATTGAATACAGAATACATTTATAAGGAACAGTCATCCTTATTAAAGTGTTTAGTGAAGAGTAATGCCACCATAATGCTAATCACCTGCAAGCAGTAAATGTCAGCATTTTAATGGTGACTGTTGTAGGTAAATCCTGTCCCCCTTTTACAAATGGCTAAATTGAAGCACAGGGGGGTTCAGCAGAGGTTTGTAAAGGTGCAAAGGACAGCCAGATGCCCAATTCCTATTGTAGATCAATGGGAACTGGACACCTCTCTCCCATTTGTGCTTTTCAAAATTCCCCCGATTGCCTTGAACATGTCCATTCAGCAAGTGAGCAGCATAAGGCAGGACTAATAATTCTTGGCTCCCAGTCTCATTCTTAGTCCACACTAATGCCTCTAGCTTTCATCCAGATTATACCACTCGATCCATTGTCTACAGCCAAGTGCTACGATATAACCACATTTGCTCCAACCCCTCAGACAGAGACAAACACCTACAAGATCTCTATCATGCATTCCTACAACTACAATACCCACCTGCTGAAGTGAAGAAACAGATTGACAGAGCCAGAAGAGTACCCAGAAGTCACCTACTACAGGACAGGCCAAACAAAGAAAATAACAGAACGCCACTAGCCATCACCTTCAGCCCCCAACTAAAACCTCTCCAACGCATCATCAAGGATCTACAACCTATCCTGAAGGACGACCCATCACTCTCACAGATCTTGGGAGACAGACCAGTCCTTGCTTACAGACAGCCCCCCAATCTGAAGCAAATACTCACCAGCAACCACACACCACACAACAGAACCACTAACCCAGGAACCTATCCTTGCAACAAAGCCCGTTGCCAACTCTGTCCACATATCTGTTCAGGGGATACCATCATAGGGCCTAATCACATCAGCCACACTATCAGAGGCTCGTTCACCTGCGCATCTACCAATGTGATATATGCCATCATGTGCCAGCAATGCCCCTCTGCCATGTACATTGGCCAAACTGGACAGTCTCTACATAAAAGAATGAATGGACACAAATCAGACGTCAAGAATTATAACATTCAAAAACCAGTTGGAGAACACTTCAATCTCTCTGGTCACTCGATCACAGACCTAAGAGTGGCTATACTTCAACAAAAAAGCTTCAAAAACAGACTCCAAGGAGAGACTGCTGAATTGGAATTAATTTGCAAACTGGATACAATTAACTTAGGCTTGAATAGAGACTGGGAATGGATGAGTCATTACACAAAGTAAAACTATTTCCCCATGGTATTTCTCCCTCCTACCCTACCCCCCACTGTTCCTCTGATATTCTTGTTAACTGCTGGAATTAGCCTACCTTGCTTGTCACCATGAAAGGTTTTCCTCCTTTCCCCCCCCTGCTGCTGGTGATGGCTTATCTTAAGTGATCACTCTCCTTACAGTGAAAAAGAAAAGGAGTACTTGTGGCACCTTAGAGACTAACAAATTTATTAGAGCATAAGCTTTCGTGAGCTACAGCTCACTTCATCGGATGCCTCTATGAAGTGAGCTGTAGCTCACGAAAGCTTATGCTCTAATAAATTTGTTAGTCTCTAAGGTGCCACAAGTACTCCTTTTCTTTTTGAGAATACAGACTAACACGGCTGCTACTCTGAAATCTCCTTACAGTGTGTATGATAAACCCATTGTTTCATGTTCTCTGTGTGTGTGTATATAAATCTCTCCTCTGTTTTTTCCACCAAATGCATCCGATGAAGTGAGCTGTAGCTCACGAAAGCTTATGCTCTAATAAATTTGTTAGTCTCTAAGGTGCCACAAGTACTCCTTTTCTTTTTTCTGAAACTTAGTCCACACTGTCTCCCTATCACTTTTAAATTCTCCTATACAACTTTGTTAGGGATTATTCCCTTTTTTTCTCTCTCAAAAGTGAGGTAACTTGAGGGGAGGATGATGATAAGGTATGTTATTAACATATTCATAAAGTCAGTGGAGTTAATGACATTGAACTAATGTAAAGACCTGATTCAATGTTAATGGTATGTTGAATTGTGCCCTAAGCAAGAGGAAAGTCTGGCCTGTTAACGTTTGTGGAGCCTATGGAGATCCTTGGATGGAAGAAACTATAAAAATGCACAGTATTCTTATCCAATACCAACAAGTCACCAGGCTGGCTTTCTGTCTGACATTCTGTGCAGCTTTAACCACTCTCATGGCATAGTTCAGTTGAACTGAGAAGGAACAAATTTTGACATGATCCTGGATACCTTGGGTGAGATTTTAATTTCTCAACATTTCATCTTCATTGGAGTTATTCATGGTCTAAAATGGGATCAGAATCAGACTCTTAGTTATTATGAACCACTTTCTGCTCTGGGCTGTGAGTGAGAGGCTCCAATTGATTATAACCATGCACACTTCATATATCCAAGGATACAGTTGGCCTCATAGCAGTCATCTGATATTTTGCATCTCTCACAGTGCCTGCATATGGAAAAAAGTGAGAAGTTTTTTTGCTCAAAGGTGCTTTATTACAAGGTGATACGTGAACAATCTTGTGTGCACAGTCTGCAGCACCTAGGACAGATGAGAAATTAACAATGACATAGAATTGACACAGAGCTTGCTGCTCCTGTATCTCTTGTAAATGTAATTTTAATGATTAGTTCTCCTGAGCCTAGACTGTCATTGGCTCAGTGAATATGAAAACCACCAACTGGCTAACACCTGCACTATTTCCAGTGGTGGTTTGAAAGGAGCCTATAGCTAGAAAAGCCTAACACTATTGCTGTTTTAAACACCACAGGCAAAAGTTGTCTTCTATTAATAGAAATGCTTCCAGCCTCCTTTATTCTTTACAGGGAGTAAATTTAGTGTACTTGTGGAAACTAGGTGTCAGATCCTACGCTGACATATACCCTGTTCAATCCTGTTTAAGTCTATGGGACTTGACAGGCTGAATATAAGCCATTACTGAATAGGGCCCTATATCTTTTGTAAATTGTCTTCTCTATTAGCTCTAGTGTAAGAATATAATTTCCCATACCTGTCCCAATATATCCTCTCAGCAGGATTCTAGCTGGTCTCTGAGAGCCAGGAAGAGTCAATTAGTAGTTAGAGCCATCTGGTGTATTTGAAAACTGCTCAAATTGTAGGGTGATCGTTTAATTTGTAAGGAGGTTCCTGGTCCTTCTGCCTGTAGGGAAGGGTCAGTCAGTAGACAAAAAGAAAAGGAGTACTTGTGGCACCTTAGAGACTAACAAATTTATTTGAGCATAAGCGTTCGTGAGCTACAGCTTATGTTCAAATAAATTTGTTAGTCTCTAAGGTGCCACAAGTACTCCTTTTCTTTTTGCGAATACAGACTAACACGGCTGCTACTCTGAAACCAGTCAGTAGACAGTTAGCCTACAGTAAGGTGGGGTGAGTTGTTCCTCTCTGTTTTAGGGAGCAGCCTGCTTTGTCTCTCTGTTCTGTGGTTCTTGTGTGTTAGTGTTCTCAGTTCTAAAAAATAAAGTGTGTTATATTGCAAACTTCCAGAAAGTATATTAATGTTTTATCTAACTTCTCAGTGTGTATACATGAACATAACAGAGAAAACTGGTGGTGAAGATGAGATATTAAAAACAAAAACAGAAGAAAAAGAAGAGAGTAAAGATAAAATTGCTGCATATGGCAAAAGGGACAGTTTCCAATTTAATGAAAAAGGAAATTTTGCAACATATATTCAGAGACTTGATCAGTGTTTTTAGGCAAATGCTATAGAAGATATTGATAAACAAAGAGCTGTTTTCCTAACATTGATGGCAGAAAATCAGTATTTGCAGTGCTTAAAAATTTATGTTTTCCACACAAACCTGATCTTGATGGAGTATAAGGACAAAATAGAACTTCTAAAGAAGCATTACATGCCTACCTCAGACTAATACAGACTAACACGGCTGCTACTCTGAAACATGCCTACCTCAGTTTTTTTTTAACAGAATGATAAACGTTTGGTCTAAGAAGCCAAAAAGAAGGACAATATCTCTGAATTTTTGTCAAGTTTAAAAAATCTGCCTGCTACTAGTGGTTTTGGTAACTTTCTGAAAGAGGCTCAGAGACCAACTTGTTTCTGGAATAAAACACAGCGAACTAAAAGAGAGGCTGCTGAATGTTGTGACTAAGAAGGAACTGCCATTAGAGGGTGGTGTAGAGACTGCTCCCTTGTTAGAATCCTCAAAGAAAAATGTGCCAAAATTTGAAAATAAACTGCCCCCATATACCATTCCTGGGAAGAAGAGCCTCAAGAGGGGGTGAAGAAGATAATGACACAGGTTGGCACCTCTAACAGAATCCAAACAAAATAGAGGGAGCTGTTGAGTGACATCACACTGGCAGGAGCTGTGTGTCTTTAATAAGTTTAAGTGAAAGAGGCGTCATAAGAGGGGACATGCCTCCCGGGCTTGCTGCATTGCACAAAAGCACATCAAAAGATATGACGACAGGAAGCCATCAGTGCCTACAAGTAGAATCCACCAAACTAGTTATGTGACCTTGCAGGAACTGGACTTGGAAGCAGGCTGCTCCCTAAAACAGAGACACAAGTCACCCCAGCTTGACTCTCTGCTGGCTGCTGACTGACTGATTCTGATTACATGCTTTGGTGATGTGAAGTGTCTATCATTACATGTTGCATACATGTTGACATTATTATTTGTAATACCCCATTGTGCTAGGTGCTGTGCAAACACAGAACAAAAATACAACCACTCCTCCAAGGAGCTGATAACCTAAGTGTAAGACAAGAGATAATAGATGGAGACAGACAGGTGGGGAATACAAGGAAAGATTGAAACAATTTTATGTTGATAGTCGCCACAACTGACAGTTTTCAAGTTTATTGTAAGCACCATAGCAAAGGAGTTTTGAGGAGTGATTTGAAAGTGGATAGTGAGAGATATTTACTGAAAGGATAAACGACCTTTAAAACACTACCTTTAACATTTTTAGAATTGCATTTAAGTGCCTTAAAATAAAAATGTCAACAAATAGACAATTAACAACCATGCACCTTTATGCAGTTATTTTTAGGATTGATCTGATGACTGTGTTATATCTGCACTGGGAATTTTATTGATCAACAATAATCACTACCTTTCTTGTCTCCTGTTAAATGGTCTGCATTAGCTGATTGTTTTCCTGAATCCCAGGCTGCTTCATTGTTCTTGATTTTTCTTTTGTGATCTCTTTAATCTTTTAAAATTCATTGATGTCTCTTTTAGTGTGTTCCTTTCCTGCCACTGAATTTATTTTGTGGACTATCACTTGCTGAATCATTCACTTTAATATATGCATTCTGTTTGGTGGACACTGCACCGAGCTGCGTTTTTTTCCCTAAACTATTTTAGAGCACCTTCAACTAATGTATGTTCTTACTGAAAAATGTTAAGATACCTTCTACACAGTTTTTGGCCTTGTCATGAAATTTGTACTCTTTTTATGTAAAAATCATGTGAATGGCTGTAAAATAACGAGATTTTTTTAAAACCTGAGAGATTCTTTTTATTTGTCTTCTGATTTCTGAGCCTTAGGGCTACATTTGGGTTATGTTTTCAAACTTTTCTTTATAACTGTGAGAGCTAAAAAAAATGTTTATAATGAAAGCTGAGGTTCTCATGCAATCCCTTGATTCCAATAGCTGAGGCTTGAAGAAAAACATATATTGTGAGACTTGTGATAAAATTGTGAGAGTTGGCAATACTACTCTGACTTTAGCATCTATGAATCATTTGTGGGTGATGCAAAAGTACTTCAGTCCCTATACCTAAACATTTGGCTCAGTTTGTCCCTTCTGTGGTCATGATGTCCATTGTCCCATGATTTTTAGAAAGCACCTATCATGCTTTTAGGTGCTATGAAATAAATACATTTTGTGCTATGTGCCAGGCCAGAAAATCTAAAGGAGGAGAAGAATTATGACATTGCTATTTATACTTTATTTACGGGAATATCATTTTATGGTAGCCACAGATTCTCTGTGTATAAGGTAAATTTGTTTTATTTATTCTTCTACTGACATGAAACTAAAACAATGAAGCAATAGCCAAATGCATTTCTCCTGGTTAAACATTCCACAGATCGTGCAGTCAAAAGATAGATTTAAAGCTACCTTTCACAATGTTATGACTATAGCAGAATCTCAACATATTTAACCCAAAAAATATGAATAAACATAATGCTAATGTGTGCGTGCAAATGGCAACACTGGAAACTGGGTGGATTTTGCCGATATTTGTACTTGAAGGCATGTTTGCAAATGACTATGCAATTAAAATGTCTGAAGTTCACACAATTAATTCCCAAACACACAATCTGGATATACGCTAAATGAGCCTGCTTAGAAAAGTTCACTAAAATATACAGATCCCACTGACCGGTAATGACTGAAAATAGGACAGTGAAAAAAAATTCATAGCTGTGTGTAGTTTTTCATCTTGTCTTAGAATTCTTGATGTGGCTTACTGAAATAATCTCAACTATTTGCTGAGTTGTAACTTCAAAATCTTGTCAGTATTACACAAGCTTCACTGTAGACTTTTAGAAAGCTTTGGTGAAAGAGAAGGAAACCCAGAACAGAATTTGAATATTTCCAAAATGAACTGTGGGCATATCAAGGACTTTGTAGGTAATCCACAGTAACATTCCTATATGTAAATAAAGAATAAGAATACTTTAATACGACTAGTTTACATTAGATTGTAAGGGCCTGATCTAAAACCAACTGAATCCAATGCAAGTCTTTTCCATAGACTTCAATGAAGCCTTAAACACCTCCCATCCCATCTAAACGATAAAAAGAAAAGAGATTCTCCTTTTGAACTCTGCAATCATTGATAGAATGATTCGGCTTTTAGCTCCAGAGGGGACTTTATCACTTAAGAAGAAGAGGAACTTACCCACAGGGACTGATTGTGGGTGGATGGTAAAATACCAAATAAAAGTCAACAAATGTATTTGTTCCATTTACCACAGCCTGAGAGCTGTATCATTCTGGTGAATTTGTGATTTTCTATTAATTTTGGAAAAGGGAAATGACTCATTGCTGTCTGCTAAACAAAAGTATTGTTTATTTTTTAAATCACCACAGATTTGTTGGTTTATTTTTTAAAAAAACTCTTGCAATAATAATAAAAAGCTCATACCCAAGAAATTGGAAATGAATGTGGTGAAATGCTATGCTGCAGATATTTTGTGCACAGATCTGAAAACTCAGTATTAGTCATTTATTTTATGCTTGTATTTTGTAAAAAGAGAACACTCTTTTGAAATTAAATCAAGTAACATATAGCAAGACAAAAAAAAATATGTCCCTAATATCAGCCTATGGGGGGGATCTCCCTGTTATATGTAAAACATGACAGTCAGTTGTCTCGGTAGCATTCCCCCACCCCATTGTTCCTAGGACTGTCAGAGGCCTGTCACTTTGTGTAACTTGTTCTGCTTCTGTCTAGAACTGTGATGACTATTGCTGGTTAAGAGTGCTAGAAATAGTGAAAAGGAGCTGAGTGAGTGAAAAGTTACCAGAGAGTAGCAGCCTGGTCTAGTAAGCAGCTTAGAGAGCCAGCAGTATCTGCAATCTAATCCTGAATGACTGTGTGCTTATCTTTGAGAACACTTTAATCTTACAAAATGCGGATATTAATATTTATTTTCACCACAGGACTGTGGTGTGGCTTAATGACTTAGACCAAAACAGTTGAATTAGTCACCTCAATAAAAGTAGCCTGATTTTTCAGACATGCTGAGCACCCACAGTTTCGAACTGAGTTAACAGGACCTGCCAGTGGTCAGGAACCTAAACAATCAGGCCACTTATGTCCCTAAATAGAGCTGTAGTAGCTAAGCTTTAAGCACCCAGTAATGAAAGTTTTGGCCTTAAATAACTGTACAGTTTTTTGAACTACTTTCAAAGTAGTGTATAAATGGTCAGAGGGAGATTTTCAGAGGCCCTAATACGAGCTAGGTGCACCACTCCAATGGCTTTTAGTGGCATTTGGGCACCTAACTACCTTTGCACCTTTGAAGATGTCCCTTGAAGTCCTAACTCTTCCCCCAGATTCCTCCGTGGTAGTTGAACCTATGTACCTGAAGATGGAATTAGGCATTGAATCCATGGGAGTTGTATGCAGCTGGGAGTTTGAGTGCATGATTAGCCAGTGGGATTAGCATCAGATAGGTTGTCTTTTGAAACTAGATCCTAGCCAAAAAGAAAAGGAGTACTTGTGGCACCTTAGAGACTAACAAATTTATTAGAGCGTAAGCTTTCGTGAGCTACAGCTCACTTCATCGGATCCTAGCCAGCCTATCATGTCAAGAATCTTCACATCTGACAGGGCAGTTCATTATTTGCATCTTCTACCATTAACCCCTTTCTTGTTCTCAGGATCTTCTAGCTGTCTATCCAGATGCCCTATAACTTATTAATCTTATTGCTTAAATTACCCAGTGAAGTGAAACATGGGGTCAGATACTTAGCCTCTCTCCAGCACAAGGTACACTCACTACTCCCTTTGTGTCATTTTTTTCTATTTTTATTCCCCTACCTTTACAGTTAAATCTTTAACAACATTTAAGTCCCACTGTGGGACCAGCTCCTGCCATATGCTGAGCTCTGCCTTGCGTTCAATGTGTGGGCACTCAGCACTTTGCAGGATTGCTCTGTACACTGAACAGCAATCATGCACTGGTTACAGGACATGGCAACAGTTTATAGCTGTCTCAACGCATCACTCATAAATGCTGCTGTAATCAAGAATGATTTGTAAATACATATTCTGTGAGCTCTTTTTTGAGCCTATTTGCAGATTTCTGAGTCCCAGCTGACTAGTGTCCTACAATGAGAACAGCATATTTTAACATACCCTAACGTAAGACACTATTTATGGTTCATTAATAAAAATGGTTTTCCTAAATTATGTCTATTAAATAATTATTAAGAGCATATATAATGACTTCCGTGTTTTTAGTAATGGCATACTTGATGCTTTCTGTTGACAAGGAAGTAGATGATAACATCTGATCAGCACTAAATTATTGCCTAATTAGACAGTGTTGTACATTTGCATTTGTTTAAGTCATGTGAGTGAATCTGTACACTATATTATTTGTTCTGTTCTCTTGTTGGTGTATGGGTGAAATGTAAATTGCACTCGTTAACCATCTGTCTATCTGCAGATGGATATAAAATTCCTCACTCTTCTGTGTGACCCTGACTGGCATGCCTAATGTGATCTCTAGAGAATGGGGAAGTTAACAGTGTCTGACATATCATTAGAGGGGATAACATACAGCAGGAATAGCAGCACAGAGATGAAACTGTTTCTTTTGAACAATGTTGTCAAATGTGAGAAAAGCAGGAAACACCAAGGTCCTGATTCTGGACACATCTCTGTTCAGAATATCACTTTAGTGTGAATTTAACTGTGATTAAGTCCTATTGACTTCAGTCAGACTTAAGTATGTTCCTAAAATTTGACCATTTATTTAAGTGCTCTCTTGCATCATGGCCCAAATTAGGACTATACTCTATTTCTGGCTCCACTCTACCCATGTGACCTGGAGCAAGTCACAACTTTTCTTATTCTATCTGTAAAATGGGGATGATCACATTTAATGTCCTTCAAGTTCTTTTCAACTTTCCCTTACGGTACTTGTTGACTATCGGTCTCGTGCCAGTATTTAGCCTTAGATGGAGTTTACCACCAGCTTTGGGCTGCATTCCCAAGCAACCCGACTCCAAGAAGACCAGGTCCCAGCGCACCGGGGGCCGCTACCGGCCTCACACCATCCACAGGCACCTCTTAACAGTTTCACGCCCTCTTGAACTCATGTTTAATGTCCTGGCTCAGAGGATCAAAGAATTCTAAAGCAAAATGCTTGGATAAAAGGTGTAATGTAAATGTAAAATATTATTATAACGGTACCATCCAGCCATATATCAGTATGCCAGCGTCAAGTTCCTCAGTAAAGCCGTGGTATGCAGAGTTATGTGTATCTGAATATGTGTTTCTCTTTGTATTGTTCACAAGCTTTTATAATGCCTCAAAACTCCCTTTATGATGCTAAATGGTGAGAAAACCAGATCTTGTATCATTTCACCTACTGGATGGTGGAAATTCTGACAAAGGAACATTTTTTGGCCCATAGTGAGTGCTTATTAATGAAAAACAAAACCAAATACCACTATTTTCAGTTATATGTTTCATTCCTGTGGAATGAAAACACATAAACATATCAACATTGCATTCTTTTATAAGGCTGATCAGAAAACACAGTGCACAGCTTTACAGTACTTTACAGTAAAAGTTGTTGACAGTGTAATAAATCGATTGCAAGCTGCATTCTCCTATATCACTACTCTGGGATACTGAAGAGAGCTATTTTTATCATGTTTTATAATAAGGGTCCATTTATAAATACTTTATAAGGGGTTAATACATGATTAATAGATGTTTGGTTATTCAATTGTTATACGGCCAACAAGTCCATAGGTTGCTCATAACCATAGCTTATATCTTTTATCTTTCTACTGTTGTGCTTTTAATAGCCATCTATAACATGTACTACTTATGTTTGTAAAATGTTTCTAACATCATGTTAACCCTTTATAAACTGTTTATAAATGAAACTTTAATATTGCATGTGATTTTTTAAATTAACACGCTGAAAGCCTAAATTTCCAACTCTGCAAACAACAAGGGTAAATTTCCAAATAATGTTTTTCTTTGTAACACTTAGATCCTAGTTGTGTCTTTAATGGGTATGGAATCTAGTCTCATATTTATTTTCTCCTGGTTTCAATCACTGCCATTTATTGTCTGAAAGGAAACTTGCCGTTGCCTGCTCATTTGTGAATGCTGTTTGATAAGCCTGTATATGAATATTCTGCTGCAGTCAAATGAGCCACAACCCTTTTCAGACATGGGTAAAATCAGATGAAAGGGCTCAGAGCCATTTTTCCCACAGGAAGAAAAAGGTAAAATGCTGAAGGATACGATTGCTGTTTTGTTGGAGTGTACTGAACCCACTGATGAGGAAGTAATTATAGGCAGGAAAAAACAATCCTTCTGAATCCCATCTCATACAAATTACAGGAATCAGAAATGCTTTTCAGCTGTAGAAACCTTATTTGACTGTTCTGGGGGGGGCGGGAATGAGGCTATTTTGTGAACGATGCATAAAATCAATGCAATAGGTTGCTCAGACATTAGCTCCTGCAGACTGGAAACTGTGATTCACCTCTATTGTGTAGCAAGCATTTTTGGGAGTTAAATGAACAAGTCCCACCAGATTTACTCACAGAAAGTGAACAATAAAGGGGAACTCTAATATCATTCAAAAATGTTAAATATTTCCTACTTACATTTCCTTCAGGGTTCGACTCTCTTAGACTGAAAGAGAAGGCAAAAAAGGTAGGACTGATGTAGTTTTTCAAAAGAATGTCTTATTTCCTGCACATTGTGAATAAAAAGAAAGGATAACACCACTTATAAGAACTATAATTCTTTCCCTTGACATGGCTTTAAGGGGGACATTCACGTTCTGCTCTGACTCAGACATGAGGAAGGCTCTTACCTTTGCAAGCTAATATTGCACAAGCTATTACTTAGTAATACCATGTGTCTGGATGATCCGTTAGAATTTATTATTATAAAAAATGTAGCATCTAGCACTGTGCATGGTGCTTTGTAAACAAAGGGTGTGATTATGCATTTTATATACAGCCCCGAGTAAAGGGCAGTGCATAATGTCACTGTCCCAGGAGGACCCCCTGTTATGCTGAAGTGGAGAAGGGGCAGAAATGTGCTGCATGGCATTTCACAGTTTAGCTTATTCCTACCTCCATGCAGCCAGACTGCTCCGTGGGGTCAGTGCTTAGGGCTTATAGTGCCATGGCTCTGTCCACTATGCACTGATGACTTCCTATGGGAGCATCTGTCTATGAGCCCCTCAGCAGACAGAGCTAAGATCCAGATAGACCTAGTACAATCACACAAGGGTGTGATCCTTACAGCTCCTTACTCCTGTAGGCAGTCAATCTAGCCCAGTTATAAGCCATGCTGGTGAGAAAGCAAACATAAACACAAAATCATAAGAAACCTGAGCACCAGCAGATTTAAAGCAAATGAGAAAATCAATGAAAAGCTGATGAGAAAACTACTGTAGTGCAAACGTAATATTACAGTGGAAAGTGTTTATTTTATAGCAGAAGCAACAAATAAGACATGACTGCCTATGAGTCAACACAGTCCTCAGGTATATAGTTGGGCACGAAGTGACCCCACGTACAGCTTCTGCAACATGCTTGAGAAATGCCTCGTCATTATTAATGAGATGAGAAAGTGTGATCTCATGTAATGCATCCGATGAAGTGAGCTGTAGCTCACGAAAGCTTATGCTCTAATAAATTTGTTAGTCTTTAAGGTGCCACAAGTACTCCTTTTCTTTTTGCGAATACAGACTAACACGGCTGCTACTCTGAAACCTGTGATCTCATGGTTAACACACAGAATATGGGAGGCCAGGGACATAAGTGTTTTCCTGGTTCTACCACTGACTAAGTATGTGACTATGAGCAAGTTACTCAACCTCTCTGAGCCTCAGTTTCAAGAGCTGTAAAAGGGGGAAAAATGTTTATAAAGCAATTTGAGATGAATGTCACTAAGCATTAGGAGGAGTATTACCATGTGCTCTGAAGCAACCTTTCCAGACTACTGTACCCCTTTCAGGGGTCTGATATGTCTGGCATACCCCCACCACTAAGCTACTTGCTTACAAAATCAGACATAAAAATACAAGTGTCACAGCACACTATTGCTGAAAAATTGCTTACTTTCTAATTTTTAACATATAATTATAAAATAAATCAACTGGAATATAAATATAGTACTTACATTTCAGTGTATAGTATATAGAGCAGTATAAACAAGTCTTTGTCTGTATGAAATTTACTCTGTACTGACTTTGCTAGTGTTTTTAATGTAGCCTGTTGTAAAACTAAGCAAATATCTAGATGAGTTGATGTACTCCTGGAAAACCTCTGCATACCCCCCGCAGAGGTACACATATCCCTGTTTGAGAAACAGTGCTCTGGAGTATGTTACTTTAAGGACAAATTGTCACCATTAGGCAAAAACCCCCAATTACATCGGTTTAATTCTCAAAAAATGTCTTGAAATACCAACAGGATGTCTCAAATAACATAATACAGGTAACACCAATTAGCTCATCTGTACCACTGTAAATAATACACATCTAGAATCCCTGTCCAGTGAAGCTTTTTCCTGATTGTATTATTATTTACTATTTATTTATTTATTTATTTACTTGGGGCTTTAAGAAAACATATATTGTGAGATGCGATAAAATTGTGAGAGTTGGCAACACTACGCTTCTACCCACTGTTATTTCTTAGTTTAGTCTTTCTGCCAGGTGCTGTTAGCAGCAACAAGGACTTTATTTTCATCCAAAACAGCCAAAACTGATCACTTTGATAAAGCAGGTCAGTCTGCTGATTACCTAGGCATAGTAGACGTTTCTATGCAAATGCCTTCTGTTCCTGAGGTCCTTTCTACCAGTTCATGGCTAGATGTTAGGGGACAGCTCATTCAGGCCACGCTTTCACAGGGCTGAAGAGCAAAGGCTGCATAGAACCACACTGTTTCTTGGGGCCCTTTGCTATATATGGCAAGAAAAGCCAGAGGTGGACAGTGGATAAGTCAGGCCTCGGCCTCTAATTTATTTATTTATTTATTATTACTTGTATTGTGGTAACATATACAAATCTCAGTCATAGACTCTGACCCCATTGTGCTAGATGCTGTACAAGCATCGAACAAAAAGACAGCCCCTGCCCAAAGGAGTTTCCAGTTGTGAAACGGAACAAAACCACCATAGTACTGGGGGGAAACGTAGATCATTTATCCATCTTGATCTGAACTATAATACTTACACCTATAATTTTGTTCCCTTTTCTTGTCTGAGATGACTCGATCTCTTCCACACAGTAAGCACAGATTTATTAGAGTCGCCCATTAATCCTGGCCTGCTGTTCTTAATGCCTGGTTGGACATAAGTGAAGCACAGAGGCCATTTCTGTGTACTGCTGCTGGACCCAAACCTTTGTTAATCATCTAAACATTCTTCATGGATTTTTTTAATGAGTCCTTTTAGATGTGGCCAAAGGCATCTCATTTGCTTTTCATTCTGTCTGTTTAAGCAGTTTCTCCTTGGCATGCTGTGAACCTGAAAATCATTAAAAAGGAAAGCTTTTAAAAAAATTCATTGCTGACTTCCTCATATACTATGAGTAACTGCCAACAGTGAACATATTTTTAAATTTGATGAATGTTTGGGGATTTATATTATATGTAATGAATAAAGCATTGTTTGTGCAGTTTACTCTGGAACACCCAAAACGTGCACTAACAGTATTTACATTTGAATTTCAATGGACACATCTACCTGCCATAATGCCATGTGAACAGGAAAAGTTACATGTGTAAGAGGGGCATGAATGTCAAGGAAAAAAAATATAAAAGGAAAAGATTCTGGATTTGGCTGAACTCAGGATATGATAGTAATAAACAAAACTGCATAAAGTAAAATAGTCTGCATGTATAGATTACATTACTTTGAATCAATAGTGCACCTTAAGCGCAACTGACAATATGCTGAACCATAATTTTTTTTTTTTTTGCCAAAAAATTATACTGAATTTCTGGGAATTAACTAAATAAGAACCAAACTGGAGGACCCTCAAGAGCTGGGGACTGAGTCACCTATCCAGGTTTACCAGCATAAAGCTGGAGTAACACCGCTAGGAATTAAGCCCCTGGTGTTTTGTTTAGGTTGATTCTTTTGCACCACTGTAGTTTCACAGAGTAAAAAAATTATCACTTTTGTATTAGATCTCTGGATCAAGGCAAAGAAATACAAGCGGCCAAGAAGTGAAAGAGCTTTAATAGAGCTGGCTTCTAGTCTGCAATCATGGCATAAAAATGTGCTGAGTTCTGCTGACTACTGAAATCAAAGTGAAACACCATCCTGACACCCCATAAAGTTTACCCTGTTAGCCAATGGGTCTGATGATGTGTGATCTCACATACATTGGTTTTACATTGGTGTAAATTTGGTCACAGTGGCATACCCCTGATTTATCCCAAGTTATGCAAGAGCAGAATCATGCCCTCTGATGACAGTTTGAGACAGGAGCTGACTGGTTTTCTCAGAAAAGCAGGGTAAAAGTGAAAGAAAGATTTTCCTATTTTTCCAAAATGAAACTAGGCTTTAGCTGTGCAGATCTCTGATCTTGTCCTCAAACTTTCTCATGAAGTTTCTCTGCAATCAGCCACTGCCCCTTATGGACTGGTCTGAATTGAACTAGGGGAAGATGAACATGTCAGGAATCCAAACTTGAAAAATGGAGAAAGTTATTATCTCCCTCATCCTTCAACAATGGACTGGGACTATTGAATAAAATCTAATTATGTAGGCCCAGTGCCCAAATACTTTTGAGGATCTAGATCATGGAGCCTAATCCTGCACCATGGAAGTCAGTGGGATTTTTTTCCATTGACTTCAATTACCCTCTAATGAATGCTTACCCACTGGGGCCACTAAGTCTCTACACCACCAGATATAAGGATCTTTATAGAGGTGGGTAAGAACTGTAGGGTCTGTGGCTCTGGGGCAGCTCACCAGATGGACTGCCTGAGTTGGGTATCTCAGGATTACAGGATCCGTGGCTCTGGGGCAGCCCACCAGACAGACTACCCTAGTGCTGGGGCTCCTTACCCTTTTGTGGAGAAATTCAGAATTTTTGGTTTTCATTCTGAACTGGAATGAAACCAATTTTGAAATCACAAAATCTTCCATGAAATAGAAATTCCTTTCTCCCTCCAGTTCTAAACATAAGCACTGGAATGGGAAGGTGTGAACAACTCACATTGACAGTAATTCATCCTGAATAAGAGCTCAGAGCGTCTCTCTTTCACCAACAGAATTTCGTCCAATAAAAGATAGTACCTCACCCCCTTTGCCTCTCTAATATCCTGAAAAAAGAAAAGGAGTACTTGTGGCACCTTAGAGACTAACAAATTTATTAGAGCATAAGCTTTCGTGAGCTACAGCTCACTTCATCGGAAATGCATCCGATGAAGTGAGCTGTAGCTCACGAAAGCTTATGCTCTAATAAATTTGTTAGTCTCTAAGGTGCCACAAGTACTCCTTTTCTTTTTGCGAATACAGACTAACACGGCTGCTACTCTGAAACCCATCTAATATCCTGGGATCACAAGGCTAGAACAACACTGCAAATCACTCATCCAATCAGATACCTGGTGGCACACTGAGCAGCACAGAGGCCTGTCATTCAGGTAGGCTCATCACTCAGAATCATAAGAGCAGGGAAAGAGGACTGACAGGGGAACAGATGTCTTTCTTTCTTCTCTTCTGGGACAAGAAATGGCTTGGACGTAATGATGCAGAGATACATCTCTGGGTAAACAGGGCAAAGCAGCCTCATAGACATTGTTGGAAGATGGTCAGCAGTACATTGACCTCAGGAGTTCTGTAGGTAAGTTTGTTTGCATTATTTACCGACTGATAAATGAACCAGAACCAGAAAGTACTGCATGATCATAGTGCGAGGGACACCTTGGAGAACAGCACACAGGCTGACATACTAGATTAGGGAGGCAGAATCTGGTTAGTCTGAGAGTGCAACATGTGGTATGTCTTCACATCAGAGTTACCCCAGTTCTGGTTATTTGATTAGCCTAGCTCATGTATGAGTGTCCACACTGCTGGGTCACACTCATGCTGGTGTGCAGTAACCTAGGTGAGGCACTTGGACTTCTAGAGGCAAATCCCATGGTTCATACCACTGCACTAAACTATGCTACTCTATTAATTGTTTTGCTGTACATTGTGGGAGAGCTTGTCTGTCCTTCTTAGTCTCCTGCACAGAAGTGCTCTTACTCTGCCAATTATCAGGGACCACAGATCTTGAATGCTGGTTCACAGGGCTCTTAGGAGCTGGTAGTTTCCCAGCCTGCCACACAGTGGCCTGCTAGCAGTTGTAGGTTTGAAGCCGAACCATGACAGAGGACTCCAGTCCAGGAATCTTTTTGGCAAAATGGGGGGGGTGACATCCTGATTGGTTTACAGCTTTTGTCCATGCACCTGGGAGCCACCTTGCTCTGGACTGTGTTCCTTGTGCTTCCTGCTCCTGCTTCCCTGGCTTGACATCCTGGTATCCTGACCCGGCTGGACTCTGATTACTGATTTGTGGTTCTGCTCTCAAGTTTGTCTCTTGCTTCTGATCACCTGGTTACCTGACCCTGCCTGCCTTCTGACACTCAACTCTTTTTTGCCCTCTGCCCTGACTTGGACTCTGACCTCCTGGTATCTGACCTGACTTGACTCCTGCTCCAACCACTAGGTTCGGACTGCCCACGTCCTGTTCATGATAACAACATGGTAAGTGAAAGCATTTCTACTCTGCATGCTCCACACTTCTGTCCATGGCCTCCATTCCAACCAGTAGCAAGGAATGGATCCAGCTCAGGACCTTGTCTTGTTCCAGGTGGTAGCATTAATGCAATTCATTCCAGCAACAACAGGCAAATGCAGGACCTCTGCATATGTTCGTTGCCATGAGAAGGTGGCAGAGATCAAGTACAGCTTTGTAGGCTATATCCAGACATGGAAGAATGGAGACATCTGATGCAGACTTTAATAGCTGTGAACTCCCCCTGTGCTGATCAGAAGTTCTAGAGCAAGACCACAAGCACAAAGTGATGAGATGACCTTGCCCTGCAGAGCTGGAATGACTAGTGGTGGCTCCAGAACTCCCTCATAGAAAGGCCACCTCCAGGGAGCTGTGTGAGGAGTGTCTCCTGGCCCTTCATTGCCAGGACACGAATAAGAGTGAGTCCATACCAATCCAGAAGGGGGTTGCTGTTGCCATTTGGTGCTACAGATTGGTAGCTAATCGGTTTGATGTTTGAAAGTCAACTGTTGTGCTGTGGTGCTGGAAATTTGTAAGCAATTATCCAGTGTGGGATCACCCAGACCAGTAAGGGGTTCTGTTACTGCCTGCCCTGTAACCTTGGGTTTCTTTATGCTGTGTGGTTTTGGTTCAGACACCAGTAGCCTGTCTACAAGCACAAAATCTCACCCTGGTTTCTATCAGTGTGGTTAATCCTGGCAGAGTGATACCAACCCTTCCAATCCCAAGTCTCCCCAAATCCATCCTCCCTTAGCTCTTAACTCCAAGACACTCCCTATCTCAGCCTCTGTGTGTCTTCTCCTTTCTGTAGAAAAGCAAGAAGAAAAATATATATGCTCTTCTTTGCTAAAGGAGACTTTTGAATGTTGTGTTTTTCTCTATAGGACTATAGAAGATTTTATGTAAAAAATTATTTAAAACTCTTCCCCTTAGAATGTTTTAGATGAGATTAGGCAGCACCCAGCATGAGTTACCAGCCATCATCCAAATCTCTGCACAATGGCTCTGTTGTATAGGTACACATCTGACAGCCTGTCTTTTGGCAGCAAGTGAAGTCTAGTAGTTGGGGCACAGGACTGAGTCTCAGGAGACCTGGTGTGATGCTGTATGTACGATTTATATCACTGTTGTTACTAATACACAATTTCCATAAGTCTTGTACAAAGTATGTCATGTAAGGTATCAATAGAAAAGTTATGAATTGCTAAGAGTATTATGATCCTGTTTATATGCACATATCTTTTTATCTGAAGTTATGAATATTGGCTGTGTATCTGTATCTCAAACATGTGTTGTATGCCTGGGTGACACTCCCCAGATAGATTTACATCAGGAATAGACAGCTATGTATTGATGGCCCATTAAGACACTCCACTTTCACAATGAGTGACTGAAGAATCTCATCCTGCCTACTAGGCCTTGGCTGTGGACCCCTCAGACAGCAGGAGCCAAGGCCATCCTTGTGATTCAGCAAAACACCTTGAGGCATATGATATGCTCATGTGACCCTGAACTCCATTTTGGGACAGTAACTTTTCATGCACATGGCAGAAGAAATAAAAGGCACTGGAGACATCTCCATTTTGCCTCTTTCCTGCTCTAATTCTCTGGACTGTGGATTTACAACTAAAAGGAGTATCTTGAACTATAGACTGAGGAACTTTCAATCTTTTGGAAGTTACCAGAGAGACTTTTGGAAGCCAGCAGTCTATTCCATCACTGATACAAACCTGATATAAGGACTTTGCAATCATTTATATGTACATGATCTGTTAACCATTTAAAACTCTTTTCTTTTAATAAATCTTTAGTTAGTTTACTAAGGATTGGCTGACAACATGATATTTGTGTAAGATTTGAGATACATATTGACTTGGGGATAAGTGTCTGATCCTTTGGGATTAGTGAGAACCTCACAAATGGTGAATCAGGTTTTCAGTAACCTCTAACTATATTAGACCTGATTGTCTGCGTGAGACCCAAGGGCTGCAATGCTAAAGGGGACTGTGTTTGGCTTCTAATCAGTGTGGTACTGTAGAAACTCTTTTGTTACTGGCTTGGGGAATCTAATTATAGAATAAATCACCAGTTTGAGGGGATTATCTGCCCAGGTTCTTGCAGTCTTCCTTGAGTGTGGCATTCTCTGTGTGGTCCATCTCAGGCACCCAGTTACATCTGGCTTCTGTTTTCAATTTTGCCATTGGGTAACCTTGGGCAATTCATTTAACCATTATGTGCTTCAGTTTCCCCATCTGTAAACTGGGAATAATACTACTTACCTCCTTTGTAAAGCATTTTAAGATATACTGATAAAAAGTACTATATGTAGGAGGTAGGTGGTGGTGTTATTAATAATCCAGCCACAGATTGGCTGTAATGAAACTTGGAGCTCTCACTTGAACCTTTTTAACTTCATTTTCCTGTAGTCATTCATGAAATGCCAGATGACAAACACTGACAACAATTTTCAGCTGGCCAAAAAATGACAATATTCATAATATGTATCAGATACCTCATCAGGTTTGTCCTCCCTTATAATCTGGAACTGGGAAGTAGTGGGACCAACACTGATTGTTCTGTTCACTGGCAGGGGCACAGATGTACAATACCAAAAAGAACAGAAAGGGTTAACTCAAAATTCAAACACCTAAGTAACAAAATTGAAAGACTGTACAAGATAAACCAGTCAATGCTGCCAGAGCCATGGGGAATTGCTGTAGTTCAAAATTTAACAGTACACTTTGGCTTATAAACATGTGGACTATTCATGGATCACAGAAGCATTAAAGCTGCACAGAATAAATAAATATTCTAGTATCTTTATTAAGTATTCTGCTTTCATTAGAAAGGCATATTCTGGTTTGGATTTAGTTCAGAGAAGGGCTTTCAGGTTTTACCAAAGGCATAAAATACAGCAATTATATTACCCAAGTGATGGAGCTGCCATCACTTCTCTTGAGAGCCTATTTCACAGTCTAACAGACCTCACTGCAAGGAAGAACAGCCTGAATAGTTAGTCTCATATTCAGCATAAATTTTCCTTTCTCAGTTTCTTGGTAACATAAGATTCCCATGGCCACTGCTGCTTCAGTACAGGCTGTTGCCCTCTCATCTTGACTCTTCTTTAACTGCGTCTTTGCTCATTTTGATCTTTTTTTGATTTACTTATTCCTGTCTCTAGTGGAGGACCTTTCAGGCTTGTTTCCAGAGATACCTGGCATCTTTATATTTTTTATGACAGAGGAGCTTAATTTCTCAGGTGAACTGTACAAACAGCTCTCGAGCAAAAAGAAAGTTTATTATTTAGAGGGGAGTATTGTATGCAGATCTATGGGGACTTGCAATAACAAGACCCCTCTTATATCCCAAGTTACTGGGGTCACCTTAAATCAAAGCACTGTGACACAACAGTGAGATACATAATTATGAGCTTTATCAATCGTGTGTGTACTGCATGAGTATTCACTCAGAACTAACCAATTGACCCAGCATACCTTGGAATTAATGTTATACTTCAGTTGGATTCTTCTTTGGTAGGTCCAGAGCCCTGGCATGAAATTCTATCCCCGTTTAAGTCAGTGGCAAAACTCCCATTCATTTTGGGAGGGTCAGAGCAAGATTTTACCCCAGTGTGGAGCATAGGAATAGGAAGATTGGGTCAAGTCAATGGTCCTTTCAGCTCAGCATCCTGTCTCTGGCAGGGATAAGGGATTCTTCAGGGGAAGGTGCAAAACATCTATAATGGACAATTACAGGTTAATTTGCCCTTAAAGAAAATTCCTCTTTGGCAGTTAGTGGTTATTTTTCCCCCTTTCAAAGATTCCAAGGCTAGAAGGGACCATTGTGACCATCTAATCTGACTTCTTGTCTAACACTTCCCCATAGAACTTCCCCCAAATCGTTCCTGGAGCATGTCTTTAGAAAAACATTGAATCTTGATTTTAAAAATGCCAGTGATAAAGGATCCACCACGACTCTTGGTAAATTGTTCCAATGGTTAATTATCTTCACTAGCAAAAAAGTGTACCTTATTTCCAGTCTGAATTTGCCTTGCTTCAACTTCCAGCCAAGGGATTATGTTATACCTTTCTCTACTAGATTGAAAAGCCCATTATTCAATGAGTACCTATGCAGAGACTTATAGACCATAATCAAGTCTTAACCTTCTTTATGTTACGCTAAATAGATCGAGGTCTTTGAGTTTGAGTTTATCACTATAAGGCATGTTTTCTAATCCTTTAATCACTCTCATGGCTTTTCTCTGAACCCTTTCCATTTTATCAACCACCTTCTTGAATTGTGGGCACCAGAACTGGACACACTGTTCCAGCAGTGGCCGCAAAATACAGACAAAGAATAACCTCTCTAATCCTACTCAAGATTCCCCCTTTTATGCATCCAAGGATCACATTAGTTCTTTGGCCACAGCATCACATTGGGAGTTCATGTTCAGCTGATTATCTAACATGACCCCCAAATCTTTTTTCAAAATCACTGCTTCCCAGGTGAGAGTCCTGCATCCTTTAAATATGGCCTTCATTCTTTGTTCCTAGATGGACACACTTATATTCAGGAGCATTACAATGCATATTGTTTCCTTGCACCCAGTTTACCAAGCAATCCAGATTGCTCTGAATCAATGACCTGTCCTTTTCATTATTTATAATTCCCCCAATTTCTGTGTCATCTGAAAACTTTATCTGTGATGATTTTATGTTTTCTTCCAGGTTATAGATAAAAATGTTAAATAGCATAGAGCCAAGGAGCAATCCTTGTGGGACCCCACTAGAACCACACCCACTTGGTGATGATTCCCTGTTTACAGTTACATTTGAGACCCATCAATTAGCCAATTTTTAATCCATTTAATGTGATCCATGTTAATTTTGTATCGTTCTAATTTTGTAAAGCAAAATATAATGCAATACCAAATCAAACACCTTACAGAAGTCTAAGTATATTACATCAATGCTATTACCTTTGTCGATCAAACTTGTAAGCTCATTAAAAAAAATCAAGTTTGTTTGACAGGATCTATTTTCCATAAAACCCTGTTAATTTGCATTAATTACATTAATTCTTTAATTCTTTATTAAGTGCCGTATCAGCGGCTCCATTATTTTGCCTAGGATCAATGTCAGCCTGACTGGTCTATAATTACCAGGGTCATCCAGTTTACTTTTTTTAAAAATTGGCACAACATTAGTTTTCTTCCAGTCTTCTGGAACTTCCCCAGCTCCAAGACTTACTGAAAACCAACATTAATGGTCCTGCAAGCTCCTCAGTCAGTTTTCTGACCCTTCAGACATTCCATTGGAATTCAGAGTGAAATCTCAGGCTGTCTCTGGAGAGGCACACATTTTTGAGGGGCTTGGGAAGGGAAGGGTGTTAATGATCTGAGGCACCTGGTATGTCTTCTGGACTGAATGACTTCTCATCTTGTGAATTGTTACTATACCACATGTGATGCACAGAATTTCATGAAAGTCACACCATCTCTTTACATATTCCTCTGAACAAATCTGAAAAGTAATTGGAAACACAAACTGTGTAGGCCACATACATTTCAGCAAACTTATTAGGCAGGTTGAGGTGTATGTGAACAAAACATGACAAGTTTTGTTCAGCTCTAGCTGTGTGCAAATTGCTCAAGAGTCACTGCAGAGGATGCAACATGCTGTCTAAAATCATTGCCTTCCATCAAGTAGAATTTAAGTGAATGTTTATGGAATATTTGGGGGGGGGTCGGGGGAGGAAGAGGGGTAGCAGCACACACTTTTTCAGCCAGGTTTCAGAGTAGCAGCCGTGTTAGTCTGTATTCGCAAAAAGAAAAGGAGTACTTGTGGCACCTTAGAGACTAACAAATTTATTAGAGCATAAGCTTTCGTGAGCTACAGCTCACTTCATCGGATGCATTAGGTGGAAAAAACAGAGGAGAGATTTATATACACACACACAGAGAACATGAAACAATGGGTTTATCATACACACTGTAAGGAGAGTGATCACTTAAGATAAGCCATCACCAACAGCAGGGGGGGTAAGGAGGAAAACCTTCCATGGTGACAAGCAGGTAGGCTAATTCCAGCAGTTAACAAGAATATCAGAGGAACAGTGGGGGGTGGGGTGGAGAGGAGAAATACCATGGGGAAATAGTTTTACTTTGTGTAATGACTCATCCATTCCCAGTCTCTATTCAAGCCTAAGTTAATTGTATCCAGTTTGCAAATTAATTCCAATTCAGCAGTCTCTTGTTGGAGTCTGTTTTTGAAGCTTTTTTGTTGAAGGATAGCCACTCTTAGGTCTGTGATCGAGTGACCAGAGAGATTGAAGTGTTCTCCAACTGGTTTTTGAATGTTATAATTCTTGACGTCTGATTTGTGTCCATTCATTCTTTTACGTAGAGACTGTCCAGTTTGGCCAATGTACATGGCAGAGGGGCATTGCTGGCACATGATGGCATATATCACATTGGTAGATGCGCAGGTGAACGAGCCTCTGATAGTGTGGCTGATGTGATTAGGCCCTATGATGGTATCCCCTGAATAGATATGTGGACAGAGTTGGCAACGGGCTTTGTTGCAAGGATAGGTTCCTGGGTTAGTGGTTCTGTTGTGTGGTGTGTGGTTGCTGGTGAGTATTTGCTTCAGATTGGGGGGCTGTCTGTAAGCAAGGACTGGTCTATCTCCCAAGATCTGAGAGAGCGATGGCTCGTCCTTCAGGATAGGTTGTAGATCCTTGATGATGCGTTGGAGAGGTTTTAGTTGGGGGCTGAAGGTGATGGCTAGTGGCGTTCTGTTGTTTTCTTTGTTGGGCCTGTCCTGTAGTAGGTGACTTCTGGGTACTCTTCTGGCTCTGTCAATCTGTTTCTTCACTTCAGCAGGTGGGTATTGTAGTTGTAGGAATGCATGATAGAGATCTTGTAGGTGTTTGTCTCTGTCTGAGGGGTTGGAGCAAATGCGGTTATATCGTAGCGCTTGGCTGTAGACAATGGATCGAGTGGTATGATCTGGATGAAAGCTAGAGGCATGTAGGTAGGAATAGCGATCAGTAGGTTTCCGATATAGGGTGGTGTTTATGTGACCATCGCTTATTAGCACCGTAGTGTCCAGGAAGTGGATCTCTTGTGTGGACTGGTCCAGGCTGAGGTTGATGGTGGGATGGAAATTGTTGAAATCATGGTGGAATTCCTCAAGAGCTTCTTTTCCATGGGTTCAGATGATGAAGATGTCATCAATGTAGCGCAAGTAGAGTAGGGGCATTAGGGGACGAGAGCTGAGTAAAACTATTTCCCCATGGTATTTCTCCTCCCCACCCCACCCCCCACTGTTCCTCTGATATTCTTGTTAACTGCTGGAATTAGCCTACCTGCTTGTCACCATGAAAGGTTTTCCTCCTTTCCCCCCCCTGCTGTTGGTGATGGCTTATCTTAAGTGATCACTCTCCTTACAGTGTGTATGATAAACCCATTGTTTCATGTTCTCTGTGTGTGTGTATATAAATCTCTCCTCTGTTTTTTCCACCTAATGCATCCGATGAAGTGAGCTGTAGCTCACGAAAGCTTATGCTCTAATAAATTTGTTAGTCTCTAAGGTGCCACAAGTACTCCTTTACTTTTTCAGCCAGGGTTTGAGAATGTCAATGGGCACAAATGTTTCTGTTTTCTGATTGAGAAATTCTCTTTCATTTTTAGAGGTCCATAAATTGTTTAGTAGTGGGCCTTTTTTCATGGCTTGGTTCAGCCTTGGGATTTGTTTACTTGTTTGTTTCCTTTACTGCTTCGTCTTTTGTTTTCCCAACTGCATTTCCTCTGTCTGCTCACTTGTGTGACTAAAACTGTCTGTGTTGTTTCCTTTGTCTCTGTTGCTTCCCCTGGTTTCTTTTCACTTAGCTGTATGTGTGTAAATACCATTTAATGTTGTTAAGTGCTGTCTTAACTAGATGATTAGCCAAAAAAGAAAAGGAGTACTTGTGGCACCTTAGAGACTAACACATTTATCTGAGCATAAGCTTTCGTGAGCTACAGCTCACTTCATTGGATGCAATTTGTTAATCTCTAAGGTGCCAGAAGTACTCCTTCTCTTGTTGTGGATACAGACTAACATGTCTACTACTCTGAAACCTATGATTAACCTACTGTATCTATCTATATGCTAACACTAGAAGTAAAAGGTAGGAAAGTATCTGATTTCTGCAAGATTCTCTCTCTGGGATTTAGGACAAACCCCTTTTTTTTGCTTCTATTAAAAAAGGTTACCTTGGTATTGTTTTGTCTTAAGAATATGTGCAAAGCAGTGTGTGTATGTGTGATTAGAGTACTGAAGTAATTTCTGATGGATCGGTGCTACTCTGAATAATCTGTAGTGACAGTTGCATTCACTTTATCATTCATTTTCCTTCAGTCCAGAAATGCATTTTCCTACCTTCCCTTTTTTTAGTTTTTGCTTGATTGGATCAGATTTTTTTTCATTTGTTATAAGTGATATAAATCTTCTTACATTATAATTCATTTATCATTTCAGTTCTGTTAAATCTTCACATGGTCAAATTCCATCCTCAGATCTGTGCTGCAGTGCTTCAAAAGGAATCATAAGGAATTCAGTGCTTCAGAGGCTGACAGCAGACTCTGAGCATAACTTTTAATCTACAGGTTTTCTATGTCTTTCAAGACGTGCAGATTTCCATATCAGCATGCCTTGTGCATTGGCAACTGTGGATCTTCAGAAGGTCTTGTTTCATGAAAAGAGGCGGAATTTCTCCTATTTGCTATTACTGACGTATTGTGTTATTTACTAATAGACATAGGGCTTAATACAACACCAGTTGAAGTCAGCAAATAGTCTCCCATTGATTTCAATGGATGCTGGATGGAGTGCTTAGAGGCTCCATTCATCAAGGTACCTTTTTATCTTGCCTAACTTTATGCATATGAGTAGCCCCATTGATTTAAAGTTAAACATGTACTTAAGTACTCTGTTAATTTCATAATCCAAGGGTTTTAACAATAGAACAAACACAGCCCAAAATGTAGTCAGCCAATATGAACAAAAATAACTTAAATCAAGAAATAAAGCTTTAAGCTTTTTCCATGGCCACTTTCTTCATAAGAATTTGTTGTGATGTGACAACATTCCTCAAATCATTAGAAAGTGCATTAAGAACCTGATCCTGGGTCTACTGAATTCAATGAGAAAGGTCCGATTGACTTCAGTGGATGCAGAATTGTGACCTCAGGATAATTAAGTTTCAAAACTTCCTTATGAAACAAGTGAATATTACTAACCCCTTTTTACAGAGGGGAATCCATAGGCCTGATCAGTTAGTAGACACATTTTTTAAAAGCTCCTTCCAGTTTTCAAAGCTTCCAATTTTGTTTCTCCAAGGTCTGGTGACTCCCAGCAAATGTGAGGTTGGAAATCCTTGCCCCTTCAAGCTGTGCAGGCCCCCAAATGTCTTTGGAGGAAACTCCACAACATGTACTTTGCAAAGATTTCCTTCCTCTGTTACATCTTTCTGTGCATTTCTCCATGGAAGGGGACAGTCTTCCCTTATCATGCAGAGGTTGTCCTATACCAGTGCCGAATTAAAGGAATAAGGAGAGTTGATATATATATATATATATTTGTGTGCGTCCATTATAGCTTGTTATGAGACACCACTATTAGCACAATTTGCCCATTGTATATGATTTCCTTTTACATTTTATTTTTGGGAATAGCTGTCATAATTAATTAAAAGAACAAGCAATGGATACAAAAATAGGATCCTTTTACTACTGCACTTGCAATCAGGAGGGTTCGTTTTCCCACTTTTATCACTGGCTCCACACTATGTGGTAAGTCCCAGTATCCATCTCCCTCTTTGTTATAACTCCTACAAGTTATTTTGATTGTGGAACACATTCTTGCTGACCTCCATATTCTGTGCAGTGACAGTGAATACACACACTTAGGACTAGAAGGTGTGGCTCTCCCACCTGGCTGCCAAAAATAACAGAATTCTTTCCTTTTGATATTTTTGCAAGTGATTGCTAATCAAATCTAGTGAAAAAAGTCACAAATTCACCACTAAATTCAACTGAATTCTGTGAAAATTTGAAGAGCATTTTACCAGAAGGAAAAGACCCTAACAATCTGGACAAGTTAGTTGATATTATGAAGTTATTAGGAAGCTGTTATTACAAAATGGCTGTATCATGGAATGCCTCTAGGTCTGTGTAACCAACATGGCTTACAAGCCTGAAAAAAAGAAAAAAAAAATCACATCTCTGCCAGACCAGAGACAATAGCCTATAAAGGACTGTCAGGATCTGAACAGGTCTTACTAGTAGGCAGTGTTGATGTAGCCATGTTGGTCCCAGGATATTACAGAGACTAGGTGATTGTGGTAATATCTATTATTGGACCAAATTTTGTTGGTGAGAGACAAACTTTCAAGCTTACACAGACCTAAAGAAGAGCTCAGTGTAAGCTCAAAAGTTTGTCTCGCTCAGCAACAGAAGTTGGTCCAATAAAAGTTATTACCTCATCCACTTTGTCTCTCGAAGTCATACCTGTGAAGTATGAAAGAATAACTGCACCACAGAGGAAAACAGTTCTTTTCACCTTCCCTTTGCAGGAGGCTGGTTTTGGAAGAATGGAAAATTCCCAAAGACAGAGACAGACATGACAAAACTCAGTGTCAGGGGAAGCAAGCTGACTTAGGGAGAAGTCATGCAGCTGCAGGGGAAAGAGCCTGGGTACAACAGAGGACCTTGACCCTAGTTTAAGGAATGCTTTGAAGTGGTGTGGGAACTGAGGAAGAGTAATGCTTAAAAAGAAAATGAGTACTTGTGGCACCTAAGAGACTTACAAATTTATTTGAGTAATGCATGTAGGATTTATTATTGTTATATGTGATTAAGTAGAGCAATAATGTGTAGACATCTGTGCAAAGTGTCTACACATACCATGTTACACCTATTATGTAGCCCCTTGAAGAAGTAAACCAGAAAGCTCACGCTTTTGGGTCGAGTTCTGGGAGAGGGTGTGTTTAAGCTACAGGTGGTCTGAGCAGTCAGCACTGCTTCCAGAGACTGCGCAGAGGGACCAAATGTTCTAAACTCTCATGACAGGGGTTCTGTTCAGTCTCCAGAGATTTAAAACACCCAGAAATCCAGTGGCTGGATTCCCCCATATCAGTCTGATGATGTGAAAGCAGGAGGAGCCCAACCACATGTATGACAGCCTAAAATTAAGGTTCCACGTGATGCTCTCTGTTCATGTGTACACACACACATGGTTCCTTTACTACCTCTCTTCCATTGTGGCCCTTTAACTATTGAATTTATGAAGTCTGCATCTGTAGTCTGATATACAACTAAAAACCATAAAATATGCTGAAACCACATTAGATGACTAAGTAATTATGACAATAACCCTCTACTCCCCCTGAAGTAGTACCTAATCATAGATACCAGTCCTCACTAAAACAATTTAAAACCAATTTAGAGGATCAAGGGGCTGGCATTTAGAAGTCATTAGGACATATCCTCGTACACAAACATCAGGAAAACCTGAATCAGCTAATTCTTTCAACTCCCATCTCTCTGAAATGCCTTATCCAATTTGTGTTAAACATTCCATATGCCATGTGCTGTGACTCAGAATTATATCTGTCAACTTTCAAATGGTTTGGTTTAGCTTTGGCAAAATTCACAGGGGGTGTATGCCTATGAAAAACAGGCTTACAATGGAAGAGTAGCTTCAATCTTACCTGTCGAGAAATTAGTCACTCCCTACGTTGAAATGGTGGTAGCATCAATCCCTCAACCTAGAATTTTTCCTTCACTGTGAGATAGGAGGAGGTCGTATACACAGCCTAGAGGGGAAAATCCACACCCAACATAGTAATACTGACCTAAGCCCTGACGTACACAGCACTATGTTGACAGGAGGGCTTCCCCCCTCAACATAGCTACCGCTTCTTGGGGAGGTGGGTACCTACACCGACAGGAGAAGCTCTTCCATCAGCATAGGTAGCTTCTTCACTAAGTGCTACAGCAGCACCACTGCAGTGCTGTAAGTGTAGACAAGCCCTTTCTGTGTGATCTTAGGCAAATGATTTACTATATCCTGTGCTTCAGTTTCCTATCTGTAAAATGGGTTGTTATGGTGTGCACTCACCACCAAAACAACCCCTCATGTCAGGACACAGGATTGCAGGGTTTCTTCCGACTTCCAGGACAGGGAAAGCAAGCCTTTCCTGTCCTGGCTTCACCTAGAACTGGCCCCTACCCAGAAGCATGCAGTCTTTTTTTGTGATCTGGTAGGTCCTGATTGGCCTCTACCAGCTCCCAGCCCTTCTAGGTGCTGGAGGACCAACTTGTGCTGGTTCTGCCTGCAGCTGATCACAGCAGGCCTCTCTGGGCAACCCCTGGATATCTGACCTTGATGTTCTTCCCTTCCAGCAATACTTGTTCCTAGGATGGGGCCTTTGGCAGGAGGCAGCAAATGCCTGGTACCCCCCATCACACCAGGACAGTAATAATGACTGTGAGGCACTCAGATACTATAGTACTGGGGGTCATATAAAGCTAGTCAAGAAGAAGGTCAGAGTAGCAACTGGTCTAGATGACAGAAAAAATAAATAGACTAGGTAGATTCATATTGGATTACAATGTGTAACAGATGTGGGGCTGCTTGCACACACACAGCTATGGTTATCATTTATAACATTCGCTATATGCACACAGGTCTTTGTGGTCAGCACTGGGGAAAGAACTCAGGCCCAGAGTCACAAAGGTATTTAGGTTCCTAACTTCCACTGATTTCAGTGGAAGTTAGGAGTGTAATACCATGTTGGATCTGGGCCTCAGGGCCTTCTGCTTCAAAGCTCAAGTCCTTTATTGATTGAGATAACTGAGAAGCTCCAATATATCTACTAGTATTAAGTCTTTTATCCTCTTTAGAAGCCAGGAGCATTCTAACGCACAGTTAGTAATGTCCTTACTGTAGGTTATATAGTACTATTTATTTAAGTACAAGAAAGCAACATGATATCTCAAATACACACACACACACAGGGCAGGGGTATGCAGTCACATTACTTGGAATGTGACCTCTTTTGTGCAGGGACCATCTTTCTGCACAGCTCCTAGCACCATGGAGTCTTGGTCTATGACTAGGGCTCCTAGGTGCTATCTTAACACAAATCTTTACCAATGATAATAATAGGCCATGCGTTTATTCTTCTCCAGTGTATCTTCCCCCCAAAGTTGCTCCCACCAATGGTCTAGGATTAGTAAGATTCAGTCTGGCAGAAGTAACTGTTTTCCTGGACATAAATATGACCTGAAGAGCTAGAACCAAAATCTCTGGGTAGGAGAGATTCCTAGTATCCCAGTAAAATCAGTGGCACGCACCTCTAGTCCAAGATATCAGGCTTTTGAAATTTGATACTTTTAGGTATAGAAAAGTTACTTTTAGTCATTTATAGAAGTTTGTGTGGCTCTCTCTAAGTCCTGTATTATTAGACTCCAGGTAACTAGGAATGGCTTTTTAGCAACAAGGATATGAAACATAGTTCAAATAATTTTTAAAAAACTCTAAAACTTACATAAAATAGATTTCTGAATATTTGTGGCAAATACAGAATACCTGATGGTATATAGAGGTTTTGTCAGTGATCATGTGGCTTACAGAGAGAGAGAGATCTGAATATAGAGAATACCTGATGATGTTTAAAGAATACATATGACATATATATTTAGATCTATATTAAGGTGGGCCCCAGAAGTTGCAATCAAGGGTCATGGCATCATTGTGCTAAACATTGGACAGACAAATAAGACAAGACAGAGCCTGCCTGAGACAGTTTACTGTCAAGGTGTGAGTTTACAGTCTATGGACCATACACAATGGATCTATGTACTATTACTTTTATTCTTTATATTTAAATTTGTAAAAGCATCTAGGCTAGGTGATAGGTGCTTAATAATAAATTAAAATGCATAATTAGTGTCTGGATGGGTACTGTAGCAGGGCGGCAACTCACCCCCTGTGGCGCCTTCTGCTGGTCGTCCAGGGAATTAGCATTTCCAGCCTCTGGAGTGCCCTCTGCAGGCCAGTGTCTCGCTTGCCACTGGGCCCGAGTCCCTCCTGGACTCTCGTGCCCCTTTCAGGCCAGGGTGTGGCCCCCTGGCAGCACCCCCACAGATCTAGGTCTCCCCTCCCCAGAGAACCCCCCACCCTCTATCCCCACCTCACCTCAGTCTCTGGCCACTGCCAGTCATCAACTAACCCCCTCTCCCTGGGGCGGACTGCAGTTTAAGTGTCACTCATCACCAACAAGGTGGGTTTGGACCTGCTGCCTCTGCCTATCCTTGGGCTGCCCTCTACAACCCCAGTACCTTTCTTTGGCCTTTAACAAGGCCTGCAGCCTGGAGGGTTTCCAGGCTGAAGCTCCACAGCTCCTCTGGCCTTCCCCCAGCCCTGCTCCAGTCTTGGTACCCTGCTTAGGGGAAAAGGAGTCAAGGAGAGCTGGCTGCATTTTAAAGAAGCCTTATTGAGGGCACAGGAACAAACCATCCCAATGTGCAGAAAAAATAGCAAATATGGCAGGCGACCAGCTTGACTTAGCAGAGAAATCTTCGGTGAGTTTAACCACAAAAAGGAAGGTGACAAGAAGTGGAAACTTGGATAGATGACTAGGGAGTAATAAAAATATTACTCAAGCATGCGGGGGGTGTAATCATAGAATCACAGAATATCGGGTTTGGAAGGGACCTCAGGAGGTCATCTAATCCAACCCCCTGCTCAAAGCAGGACCAATCCCCAACTAAATCATCCCAGCTAGGGCTTTGTAAGCCTGACCTTAAAAACTTCAAAGGAATGTGATTCCACTTCCTCCCTAGGTAATGTATTCCAGTACTTCACCATCCTCCTAGTGAAAAAGTTTTTCCTAATATCCAACCTAAACCTCCCCCACTGCAATCAGGAAAGCCAAATCAGGAAGGCCAAAGCACAATTGGAGTTGCAGCTAGCAAGAAATGTGAAGGGTAAAAAAGAAGGGTTTCTACATGTATGTTAGCAACAAGAAGATGGCCAGGGAGAGTGTGAGACCCTTACTGAATGGGAAAGGCAACCTAATGACAGATGATGTGGAAAAAGCTGAAGTATTCAATGCTTTTTTAGCCTCGGTCTTCACAGACAAGGTCAGCTCCCAGACTGCTGAACTGGGAAGCACAGTATGGGGAGGAGGCAAGCAGCCCTCAGTGGTGAAAGAACAGATTGAGGACTATTTAGAAAAGCTGGACATGCTCAAATCCATGGAGCAGGATCTAATGCATGCAAGGGTATTGAAAGAATTGGCTGATGTGATTGCAGAGCCATTGGTCATTATCTCTGAAAACTCGTGACAATTGAGGGAGGTCCCGGACAATTGGAAAAAGGCAAATATAGTGCCCATCTTTTAAAAAGGGAAGAAGGAGAATCCAGGAAACTATGGACTGGTCAGCCTCACCTCAGTCCCCCAGAAAAATCATGGAGCAGGTCCTCAAGGAATCCATTCTGAAGCACTTGGAGGAGAGGAAAGTGATCAGGAACAGTCAACATGGATTCATCCAGGGTAAGTCATGCCTGACCAACCTGATTGCCTTCTATGATGAGATAAATGGCTCTGTGGATATGGGGAAAGCAGTGTATGTGATATACCTTGACTTTAGCAAAGCTTTTGATACAGTCTCCCACAGTATTCTTGCCAGCAAGTTAAAGAAGCATGGATTGGATGAATGGACTATAAGGTGGATAGAAAGCTGACTAGATTGTCTGGCTCAACGGATAGTGATCAATGGCTCCATGTCTAGTTGGCAGCCAGTATCAAGCAGAGTGCCCCAGGGGTTGGTCCTGGGGCTGGTTTTGTTCAACATCTTCATTAATTATCTGGATAATGGGATGGATTGCACCCTCAGCAAGTTTTGTGGATGACACTAAGCTGAGGGGAGAGAAAGATATGCTAGAGGGTAGGGATAGGGTCCAGAGAGATCTAGACAAATTGGAGGATTGGACCAAAAGAAATCAGATGAGGTTCAAAAAGGACAAGTGCAAAGTCCTGCACTTAGGATGGAAAAATCCCATGCACTGCTACAGGCTGGGACCAACTGGCTAAGCCAGAGTTCTGCAGAAAAGGACCTGGGGATTACAGAAAACGAGAAGCTGGATATGAGTCAACGGTGTGCCCTTGTTGCCAAGAAGGCTAACGGCATATTGTGCTGCATTAGTACGGGTGTTGTCAGCAGATCGAGGGAAGTGATTATTCCTCTCTATTTGGCAGTGTTGAGGCCACATCTGGAGTATTGTGTCCAGTTTTGGGCCCCCCACTACAGAAAGGATGTCGACAAATTGGAGAGAGTCTAGCAGAGGGCAATGAAATTGATTGGGGGGCTGAGATACATGACTTACAAGGAGAGGCTGAGGGAACTGGGCTTATTTAGTCTGCAGAAGAGAAGAGTGAGGGGGGGATTTGATAGCAACCTTCAACTACCTAAAGGGGGGTGGATGTCCAAAGAGGATGGAGTTAGGCTGTTCTCAGTGGTGGCAGATGACAGAACAAGGAGTAAAGGTCTCAAGTTGCAGTGGGGGAGGTGTAGGTTGGACATTAGGAAACACTGTTTCACAAGGAGGGTGATGAAGCACTGAAATGTGTTACCTAGTGACATGGTGGAATCTCCATCCATAGAAGTTTTTAAGGCCTGGCTTGAGAAAGCCCTGTCTGGGATGATTTAGTTGGGGATTGGTCCTGCTTTGAGCAGGGGGTTGGATTAGATGACCTCCTGAGGTCTATTCCAGCCCTAATCTTCTAAGATTCTGTGCTGAAGGATCCCAACATCCTCTTACAACCTTAACCAAGTGACCTACAAATATCACTTTAGCCACTACTGAAATGGAGTCAGATCAGATAGGCAGCAGGGACTAATGCACAGAAAAATAGCATAACAGCTACTAGGATCTTGTCTAGTGTTCATGGAAGTTAATGGAAAGACTCCAATTTACTTCAGTGGATGTTGGATCCAGCCTGTAGTACAGAGCACCATACAATCATTTAAGGGAGAAAGTGAAGGACAATTTCAATTGTACAGCAAGACATTTTAAGGAAAGGCATAATGGGCCTGAATATGCTCTCACTTAAACTATTGGAGCTCATCCTGGACAAGTCAATACTTATATACACCATTGTGAAGTTGGCAGGAGAGGAGAATCAACTTCATGGGGGAGTAAGAGGAATGTCACCTAGTAAATCACATAGTGGACAATACAGGTTTCTGTGACCCCACAAGCCCCATAGTGCCAATTGGCAGAGGTCCCACTGTTCTGTAAACCCCCTCTAGGTCTGGCACACTAATTACACCTTAAACATTGCCGTTATAGTATTTATCTATAAAGAGTGTCCTGTGTAGTATCAAATGAAAGCCAGGACACTCATTAATATCACTGCATGATGTATATCTGGACGGTGTGTAAAAAGTTATGTGTGTGCTGGAAATATGTTCCTAAAATATCTTTTGGTGGGGAGACTTGAGAAACAAGTTTGTCCTAGAGAAAGGACTGTTGCTTTGCCTGTTCACCTGTGTCTATAATGTAAATTCGGCAGTTGATGATGTCAGAGACAATGGGCAGTTCATTTGCATCTGAGGTGAGCATCAGTTACCAGGAGGGTGAGGAAATAACATGACATCAGTTCACTGGAGCACAAACAGCAAGAGAGAAGAACTTTATCTGGGGACACACTTCAAAAATGCTTTTAAAATGTTTACTGGACTATAAGAAGAAGGGGAGGAACCCCTTAGTTATCCATCACTGAGAGAACAAACAGGTCAGTGCTCTTTGCATCTGTGAATGGTGGATCTCCAGCTGCATGAAAAGTACCTGTAGGTGAGAAGACTGCTTTACGCAAAGTTTGGAGCCTGCTAAGGTATGTGTAGACTCTGAGAAGCACATTATTCTTGTTTTATTTGTAACCATTTCTGTTTCTATTATCTCTGCTTAGTGTCACTTAAATCTCTGTTCTTTATTAATAATAAGATTATTATTATTATTATTATTATTATTAATAATAAGATTATTATCTTATTCCTGTTTTGTTATAAATTAATCTCAGTGCTGGTATTCTAAAATGGGGGGTGCATTCCCAGTTGAGCCAACAGGCTGGTGTGTATTCTTTCTTTTTTGGAGACTTGGTATTTATGTGAGCATCCAGTGACAGGGGCTGGATGCTGCAGAGGAATGCTCTTCCAAGGGCTTTGGGAACTGAAGTACACCAAGGGTTAACCTGCAAGGCAAAGGTTGGACTGGCAGAGTCCTGAGGAAGTTGTTGGGCTGGCTAATATACTGGTGTGGCAGGGAGGTGTCAAACAACATAGCACCAACAAACCTCTCTTTTCTTGCTGAGGCTAAAGGGTAACCAAGTGACTTGCAGGCCTGGATGCCCAAAGAAAGTGTCTATTTCCCATCCAAATAGTGAACCAGCCCAAGTCTATTTGCCTTATGTAACCCCATCTCCTGTTCACTGGCCCAGTATCAGGTTGTATAAGATAGGGGAAGCCTGCCTTGCGACTTTTTACACAACTTTGGGAAACTGGGCCCAAGGCTCCTTAGGGTGCTCTGTGTTGTGTGTCTTTGTGTGTTCACCTCAGACCAGACCCACTCAGACAAACCACCAGGAACAAGGCTTTATTCTGTAAAGAACATAGAAAAGGAGTACAATCCAGCAGCCTCCTTTCTGCTTGCCTAATATGTGCTCCCAGCTCAGTCAGTGTTGGGAGCTCCTGCTGCGGGGGCAGAGGGTACATCCTGGCAGGAACCAGGAAGTTCTCCCAAGATGCGTCAGTTTGTAGTCCACACCTTGTAGTTCCCAGGGCTGCTGTTGAAGCACACTGGACCTTGGGCTATACCTGCAAGGTCTGACAAATTGCAAGGTGGCAAACCATTCAGTACAGGTGTAAGCAGGGGTTTCACATATCTGGAGAGAATTTGGGAAACTAGAATGTTTTAAAAACTAATGCCACTGGCATGTGATTGCCCAAGTTAGATCCTGAGATAGGGGTTTCAAAGTCATGTCACATAATTAAATCATATGATTTGTCAGCTGTAACTGAGATTTCTAGTGCCACTAAGTTCTGAAAAGTAGCAGTCAGTCGTGAAGAAGAGACAAATACATCTTAGTTTATTAAAATAGCTTAGTTGTTTAACAAGCAACTTACATTCCTCAGGCCTTCTAGAAGCCTATCAGTGTGCACTATGCGCTTACACATAATAATAAATCATAGAATCATAGAATCATAGAATATCAGGGTTGGAAGGGACCCCAGAAGGTCATCTAGTCCAACCCCCTGCTCAAAGCAGGACCAAGTCCCAGTTAAATCATCCCAGCTAGGGCTTTGTCAAGCCTGACCTTAAAAACCTCTAAGGAAGGAGATTCTACCACCTCCCTAGGTAACGCATTCCAGTGTTTCACCACCCTCTTAGTGAAAAAGTTTTTCCTAATATCCAATCTAAACCTCCCCCATTGCAACTTGAGACCATTACTCCTCGTTCTGTCATCTGCTACCATTGAGAACAGTCTAGAGCCATCCTCTTTGAAACCCCCTTTCAGGTAGTTGAAAGCAGCTATCAAATCCCCCCTCATTCTTCTCTTCTGCAGACTAAACAATCCCAGCTCCCTCAGCCTCTCCTCATAAGTCATGTGCTCTAGACCCCTAATCATTTTCGTTGCCCTTCTTTGTACTCTTTCCAATTTATCCACATCCTTCCTGTAGTGTGGGGCCCAAAACTGGACACAGTACTCCAGATGAGGCCTCACCAGTGTCGAATAGAGGGGAACGATCACGTCCCTCGATCTGCTCGCTATGCCCCTACTTATACAACCCAAAATGCCATTGGCCTTCTTGGCAACAAGGGCACACTGCTGACTCATATCCAGCTTCTCGTCCACTGTCACCCCTAGGTCCTTTTCCGCAGAACTGCTGCCGAGCCATTCGGTCCCTAGTCTGTAGCGGTGCATTGGATTCTTCCATCCTAAGTGCAGGACCCTGCATTTATCCTTATTGAACCTCATTAGATTTCTTTTGGCCCAATCCTCCAATTTGTCTAGGTCCTTCTGTATCCTATCCCTCCCCTCCAGCGTATCTACCACTCCTCCCAGTTTGGTATCATCCGCAAATTTGCTGAGAGTGCAATCCACACCATCCTCCAGATCATTTATGAAGATATTGAACAAAACGGGCCCCAGGACCGACCCCTGGGGCACTCCACTTGACACCGGCTGCCAACTAGACATGGAGCCATTGATCACTACCCGTTGAGCCCGACAATCTAGCCAGCTTTCTACCCACCTTATAGTGCATTCATCCAGCCCATACTTCCTTAACTTGCTGACAAGAATGCTGTGGGAGACCGTGTCAAAAGCTTTGCTAAAGTCAAGAAACAATACATCCACTGCTTTCCCTTCATCCACAGAACCAGTAATCTCATCATAAAAGGCGATTAGATTAGTCAGGCATGACCTTCCCTTGGTGAATCCATGCTGACTGTTCCTGATCACTTTCCTCTCCTCTAAGTGCTTCAGGATTGATTCTTTGAGGACCTGCTCCATGATTTTTCCAGGGACTGAGGTGAGGCTGACCGGCCTGTAGTTCCCAGGATCCTCCTTCTTCCCTTTTTTAAAGATGGGCACTACATTAGCCTTTTTCCAGTCATCCGGGACTTCCCCCGTTCGCCACGAGTTTTCAAAGATAATGGCCAAGGGCTCTGCAATCACAGCCGCCAATTCCTTCAGCACTCTCGGATGCAATTCGTCCGGCCCCATGGACTTGTGCACGTCCAGCTTTTCTAAATAGTCCCTAACCACCTCTATCTCTACAGAGGGCTGGCCATCTCTTCCCCATTTTGTGTTGCCCAGCACAGCAGTCTGGGAGCTGACCTTGTTAGTGAAAACAGAGGCAAAAAAAGCATTGAGTACATTAGCTTTTTCCACATCCTCTGTCACTAGCTTGCCTCCCTCATTCAGTAAGGGGCCCACACTTTCCTTGGCTTTCTTCTTGTTGCCAACATACCTGAAGAAACCCTTCTTGTTACTCTTGACATCTCTTGCTAGCTGCAGCTCCAGGTGCGATTTGGCCCTCCTGATATCTTTCCTACATGCCCGAGCAATATTTTTATACTCTTCCCTGGTCATATGTCCAACCTTCCACTTCTTGTAAGCTCCTTCAGCAAGGCTAAACTGTGCTTTATTTCTCTCTGGTGGTGTTATGCAGCTGGATCTAAGTTTTAAAGCTTGGCCCTTCAATTTTAAATAGGAGTCTCCAAATGGTTCATTGTATCAGATTTCTTACACTAGCACTGTTAGGATTTTGTTAGCAAGCCCTATAACTACTCCCAGTTCTACTTTACTATTATAAAAGTAGTAAGTCCCTATTGTCAGGGATTTATAACATCATAAAAATACAATTTGCTTTAGAAAAGCCAAGTCCATAAAAATTTGTCTAATTTTTCCCAATTAATTTCCAAACATTTGGCTTGTCTTTTTAAAAACTGCATACACAGCGGGGGAAAGTATACCTTACCTGTGTATATTATAATAGCGTCTTATTACTTCTGTCTGTGGAACATATAGGATATGATGGAAAATATAAAAGAAATAACTTCTTTATTTGTACCAGCTCCAGCAAGAAAACCACAAAGAAGATTTTTGGACATGGGTGCCTAACGTTAGGCTCCTAAATCCATATATAGATACCTAAAAATGGGCTAATTTTCCAAAGTACTGAGCACCTAGCAACTTCCATTTAAATAACGGATTCACTGCCATTGATTCCATATGTAAACTTGGGCAGCTGACTTAACTGTTCTGTGATTCAATTTACCTATCTGTATGACAGGTATAACTATGCAGTCTACCATGCAGAAGTCACACTCAATTATACACTGGTGTAAGTCCTGAATAACACAACAAGTTTTAATGAAAGCACTCAATCATAAAGAACAGACAAATACATCCTTGTTTTCAGTTTGCACAATGAGCTCACACATTATAATAAATCTCCTTCAGCAAGGCCGAGCTATGTTTTATTTCTCTATGGATTTCTAGATTTACATCAGTTTAACTGAGAACAGAATTTTGGTACTCAGACAGCATGGTATTTGGGTGCATAAATAGGTAGTCACATTTTCAGGAGTGCCGGGCATGCAGCAGTTATGAGTTAAATTGACCAGAACTGTAGTCATGTAATAACTCCACAGTGACTCTGTGCAGGTACAAAGGTCTGTGCTAGCAAAATGGCTTGCGGAGTTGGGGCTAAAAATTTCTACTTCAGTTATAAATTTCCTGACTTCATGAGACAGCTATTACTCTTTAACTGCAGTATTTTGTATTCAGATTAAAAATCCAAGTTTTGCTAGTTTCTTAATCTCTGTGCTGCTTTTTGTATATGAGTCAGTTTAGATAATTCTCTAAAGAACCTTGACAGTTATGGGAAAAATAACCTAAATACTAGAGGGTGAATCTCAGATCAAGCCCTATATGTGGCTTCAATATTTATCAAATAATTTTTCTACCATTTGTCCCAACTGTGCAGATATGACCATTTCCTTTCTACCAAACGAACCGGAATGATGCTTGAGACCCTAAAAACAGTAAACATACACAATGTCCTATACTTTAGTTTTTTCTTTGTGGGGAGGGTGGATCCTTTTATATTCCAGACCTGCAATCACATGCTGAATGACAGCAGCATTAATGAAATGGATAGTTCTGATGGATAACTGTATAGGGACAGTCAATCTGAAAGAGCAAGAGCATTCAATACAGAGAGCAGAAACCAGTGTAACAGAGAGGAGAGGACATCTGATCAAGAAATCTCCACCAGGCATCAGATAAAAAGACAATGAGTCATAAAAGTTTGTCACTTTATATTAACACAATGTATGTTTATATGTCACTTTCACAGGGCCAGATTGTGAGCCCCTTGCTCCAACTGGGGAACAGTTACTTGCACAAGCCATCCCATTGGTTTTAATGGGACTGACCTTTCATATGAGTAACTGCTGACCAATGGAATAGGAGGTTCACAACCTGTGCCATAGTGAGAGTGTTAAAAGCAAGGGATAACAAGTCAGGTTTCCTGGTTCCTGTTTCTGCACTAGCTCACTATGTGACCATAGGCAAATCACCTGAACTTTCTCTGCATTAGTTTGCCCACATATAGAACTGGGATTGCAATGCTAACTTCTATATGCCAAATTTAAATGTTCATTCTGCAAGACATTACCAGTGGCATTTTAAATATAGGGAACATCTCATGGACTGATAGGATCATTCAAAATGAATGAAACTTTCTAAAGATGAATGTTAGGTGTCTTAACTAATGTCTTTTGAGATTCTTTATGCGTAGGCACTACACATGTGCTATTATTTAGTGTTAAAGCAAATTTTCATTTTATATCCTCTTTTTGTAGGGCTGAGAATCATGAGTCTATCTGCCAACATGTGGTACTCAAAATTTAATACTGACTGTCTCTCCTGGGTCCCTTTTTTTTTTAACTCAAAACAATACACCAAACATATTGCTTGAATTTTGTTATAATTTTCTTTGTCTTTCCAAAGTATAGACAGAATGAGAGATCAATGTGTCAGACCATGTGTTCTACAACCTAAGATATGTGCTAAAGAAAACCAAAAGGATTGAAACATTGATTTTTCAAAAGACTAATGCAACAAAGATCAAGTAAGTAATATGTTCAGTTTATTGATAAATAAAAGGTGGTATCTGGGAGATGCATTGTAGATGGCTGTGCAACAGAGAAAATAAATAAAGCTGCCTTTCTAGCTCTAGGGGACTCAAGAAGGCATTAGCACCAACAAATAGGCTAGGCAGAAAAATCTGTAGTCCTTCCATGGCTCACTGACCTTGCAGTGCAGTCAAGTTCAAACAATTATACAGATAGGTAGATAGATGCTCAAGAGCCAACCACCTTTGTCTAACTATCAAAATGCATGAGATGGAGCCTAATGTAGGCAAGTTATTATAATAGGATTTCAACAGGCAGCTTTTGGGGCATATTATACTTTGAGGCAGAGGGTAGCCCTTTGCAGAACTTGTGCTGATGTCCCGCACTGCACCCTGACTGTTGCAAATCTTTAAGGAGCATGCCGCTTAAATTATTCCCCCTAGCAGGCCGGGCCCATTTGTTTACCTGCCACATCTGCAGGTTTGGCTGATGGCAGCTCCCAGTGGCCACGGTTCGCCGCTCCAGGCCAATGCGGGCTGCAGGAAGCAGATTAAACCTTTCTCTGTTACACTGTTAAACCTGTCTCTATTACACTGTTTCTCTGTTACACTGAACAGCTAGTTGTTAAATATTTATTCCTCATGTAGGTACTTACAGACAATATTATAATTACCACCCCTTAATTTTCTCTTTGTTATGCTAAATAGGTTGAGCTCCCTGAGTCTATCACTGTAAGGCAGGGTTCTAATTTTCTAATCGTTCTCTTGGATCTTCTCTGAACCTTCTCCAAGTTATCAACAACATTTTTAATTAAGGCCACTAGAACTAGACACAGCTGTGGTAGCACCACGGCCAAATACAGACATAGCATAACTTGTTTCCTCCTACTTGAGATTCCCCTGTTTATACATCCAAGGATTTGCATTGGCCATTTTAGCTACACTGGGAGTTCATGTTCAGCTGATTATTCACCATGCCCCCAAATCTTTTTTAGAGTCACTGCTTCCCAAGATAGAGTCCGACATCATATAAGTACGGCCTAGGTTTCTTGTTCCTAGATGTATACATTTACATTTAGCCATATAGACCATTATGAATAGGGAAAAATATAGTTACACTGTGATTTAGTGTATTTGGTACAGTATTCATATCCCAAGTAAACTTTTTATCCTGAAAAGGGAAGCCAGGGACTCCATGAAAGTCACGAGGGACTTGTTATTACTACTGATTTTACATGGAAGATGCTCAGAGACTAATGTGCTGGGTAACAGTATAAATTCCTAAGATAGATATAAAGATAGTCACTACCATTTCTTTTTCACCATATGAGAAAATTCCATACTTGTCAGTCAGCCACATGCTACCCATTCATATGGAGACTACTATAGCTTATTCTTCTTATGGCAGCGATACTCTGACAGTGTTAGCAATTCCTCTTCAAAGGTATGACACTCACATGTATTTAAAATTTTTGTTTTCAATCCAACCATAAAGGTATCTTTCAGTGTAAATTTAAATCAGCACTATCTCAAGAGTAAACACTAATTAATGGCTTGACTAATTGTGATCAGTATACAATTTGGCTGACAACCGCATCTTTTGTTAATTCTATGATTGCTGTTTATGCCTCATATATTGAAAAGTCATGTTATTACCATTGCAAGATAATCAGCATTTACTTAGAAAATTCAGAGGATAAAAAAGGCCAGTGTTGTGTACCCTAGAGTACCTCTGTGTAACATACTGCATTGCAGCAAGACAGCAAATAATATAGTGAAGCAAAAGCACATTTACTACTATACTGTGGAGAATAGGGTGATACCATTTTTGTTTTATGTTTTGTAAGCCCAGTTACTTTGGGGGATTTCTTTTTTTTTTTTTTTGTTAAGAGATAAAGCACGTTTCAGGCATGAATAGTAATACATTAAACAGTCAAATGCACCTCTTTTGAATATTATCACTGTTATTTGGAGACATTGTTGAGAGAATTTTCTGTCTATTACAGTGCAGTGTTTGTCTGATGGCTCAGAACACAGGGGATGGAGAATAATGTAACAAGCCTGCTGCAGTAACAATCTCCTGGTTTTAGACTAAAATCCACAAGAATATCCAATGTGATTTAGGACAATAATACATCATTGGAGGAAGGAGATTTTTAAAGGCACAAATGAGTTAAACACCTATCGCCCATTGACTTTAAATGGAGTCCAGCACTTAAATGCCATTTTATGCCTTTGAAAAATCTCCCTTCTAAATGTTGATTTCACTGCTTAGCAAGGTTATATTTAACAAAGGCTGAATGTTGCTTCACTGTCTCTGGTGCGATAGGTGGGTGGCATCCAACACTCTGGTTAAGACTTGACAAAGTATCCTTAAAATGCCGGTATGGATATTTGCAGTACTGTTGTATAGCTCAGTGGTTTGAACATTGGCCTGCTAAACCCAGGGTTGTGAGTTCAATCCTTGAGGGGGCCATTTAGGGATCTGGGGCAAAAATTTGGGATTGGTCCTGCTTTGAGCAGCGGGTTGGACTAGATGACCTCCTGAGATCCCTTCCAACCCTGATATTCTATGACACATATTCTATGACAAACATCCATGTGGGCACCAGCATTTGAGAGAGAGAAGGTGGGTTAGGTGATATCTTTTGTTGGACCAACTTCTGTTGGTGAAAGAGACAAGCTTTCAAGCTTACACAGAGCACTTCTTCAGGTCTGGAACTTTTCAACTGGAGAGAGTCCACAGAAGTTCCTATGTTGAACAATTGGAGCGAGTCCACAAAAATGATAAAAGGCTTAGAAAACCTGAGCTATGATGGAAGGCTGAAAAAAGCTGAGCATGTTTCATTTTGGGAAACGAAGACTGAGAGGAGATCTCATAACAGTGTTGAAATATATTAAGTGCTGTTATAAAGAGTACTGTAATCAATTGTTCTCCATGTCCATTGGTGGTAGGACAAGAAGTAATGGGCTTAATTTTCAGCAAGGGAAATTTAGGCTAGATATTTTAAAAAACCTTCCTACCTGTAAGGCTAGTTAAGATCTGGATTAGGCTTTCATGGGAGGTTATAAAATCTCATCATTGGAGGTTTTTAAGAGGAGGTTGGACAAATATGTCAGGGGTGGTCTAGGTGTATTTGGTTCTGCGTTAGCAAAGAGGGACGGACATGATGACTTATCAAGGTCCCTTCCAGCCCTACATTGCCATAATTCAATGTTCTTTTGTAACAGGAGGTCTTTAAGAGTGTTATTAGTACTGTAAATATTTATATTATGTTAGTACCCAAAGGGTCTGCTCAGGATTGGGGCTCCATTGTGCTGGGTGCTGTGCAAACATAGAAAAGAGATAACATCCTCATTGGAGGACTCCAATATTCATTACTAACTGAAGATGGTTTGGTGGCCTAGGTGCAATGAGTTGGTGATTTCAATACAGTTTTCAAACAGTGTCTTGCATTAAATTTCTGCTCATTCTTAGAAAGTTCAGCCATTTTTTCAGCTATCTTTTTAAAGAAAAGTGTTCGCAACAGAAAAGCAGATTTTTTTTTCACTCTTGCAATGTTCAAAACTAACTTGAAGGGATTTTGCTCAAATTTTACAAAACCTTCCTTCTTGCCAGAGACCAAGCATGTAAAATTTCAGCCTCAAAGGTGAATTTTTCAGAAAGTCAGGAGTTTATAAAAATCACTTATATTGTTTTACAACTGTAACTGCAGCATTTAGTAGTAAATTTGACAGGAAATAATTTATTTTGAGAATTTAGCCTTTTTGTTGTGAATTATCAGTGAAAAGAATGTACCTTTCATTTGTTCAATGCAATTTTTTGTGAAGAAATTTCAGCATGTGGTTTGCTTGTGAACTGTTTTCTGTGACTTTTCCTTTGAGCATTAGATTTTCACAATTCAGTATCATTTCTGTCCCCTGATTAGATAAGCTGCTATAATATTTATTAACAACTTCTAGCTCCACCCAAAGGGTGAAATTCACTCCTGTGCAGAGGTCTAGCACAAACCATAAGCACCTCGTACATCCCCCTTAAGCCCTGATTGAGTATGGCTTTGTGTTCCCCCAAACAGTAAGCATTCTTTAAGACATGCATTAGAAGTTTCAGGAGTTACATAGTGCATGCTGAGAGCTGGGGCTCTGCAAAGGGCAGAATTTCACCCCAGATTCATTTAATTTTGTCATTTAATAAACCTTGATGGTGTGTTTGAAATACGCTCTCAGTGACCATTCATACAAACAAAACTTCAGGTGAATGTTGACAAATAGTGAATAAAACAGGGTATGAACATAATCAAAGATAAAACACATTTAGAAGCAGCCAGAATGTTCACCATATTTGTTTATTTTCACCATGTAATCAGTTGTCTTCAGCAGAGAGCAAACAACTAGGCTATATATAGAGAGTACATTTCCTAATATGTTTCCAAAACCAGTATAGTTTTAATGACAGAGCCCCAGGCATGTGATGGAAATACAAATATAATAATATTACAGTAGGCTACCTTGCTGGTAGCTTCATCAGAGTACAAGAACTAAATGGACATGGTGGTTAATCTTCCTACAGGTATAGGTAATCCAATTAGAATTGAATAGAGATTACTGCTGGAGCAATACTGCAGAAATGATTGAATATTCATTTGAATTTTTCACTGAATTCACTCTGTGTTTGTGTCACTTTTGTATATCCTCTCCACAAATATTCTAGTGAACAAGGTTACTATAGGCTTGTGAATTGAAATAGTGAATTTTAAACAGATATTGCAGGATATTCACAGACAACAAATTTGAAATGCAGAATTATAAGCTTCAGAGTAGCAGCCGTGTTAGTCTGTATTCGCAAAAAGAAAAGGAGTACTTGTGGCACCTTAGAGACTAACAAATTTATTAGCGCATAAGCTTTCGTGAGTAATGCATCCGATGAAGTGAGCTGTAGCTCACAAAAGCTTATGCTCTAATAAATTTGTTAGAACTATAAGCGATTGCAGTAGCATCAAGAGGTTCCAACTGGGCATCGGGAGTGTTCACAGAGGAGATCTGATTCTAAGAGTTCACTTCATCCAGTCAGGGATCATAAATATAACCTATGGTCTGTAGCTCCAGTCAAAACAGCTCAACTTTCAAATGCTGAATACTCAAAGCAATATTTGCAGTAAACAGTTGGCTGTATCACTGGCTGAACTATGTTTGCTTTGAAATTATTACATAAATGTTTTATGCAAACAAATTAATAGAAATCATCTGTTCACTGTTACTTCTTCAATAGCAAAAAATCTGAAATGCCTAAACTGGGCATTGTTTCCCCAGCGTTAGCTGTGGCATATTGGCAGGGGATTGTGGGTTAAGCTTGGTTACTCTCATTGCTGGATCCATTTTCTGGATCAGCAGCATTTACAAACAAATCCAATTCTGTGTCAAAGAGAGTGAAAGTTGCTGTCTTCTGCTACTTTTACAATTTCCATTTTATAGTACTGCCATTTGCAGCATTTGTGAAGTATGATGTATAAGGTCTTTGTTGTTTCATTACATTAATATGTCACTGTAGTATTCTACTAAAGTGGTAAAATGTTTTCAGATACCTACAAAAACTCAGTGCTCCCTGTTCAAGGGATTAACCTTCAAGATCCATACTGCTTGACCAATTTGAAATCTGTTGCAGAGTTTACCAGGGAATTGTGGGTAAATATTAAAGTGCACCAGGTGTCCGGAGCTGCATTAATTGCCCTGTATTTAACTCTATCAACTTCCTGCAGTGTTTTGCTAAAGAGTGCAGTTGTAGATGCTCTTATTTTAGTTTAATACTGTATATTTTCACCATCATCTAATCCTTAGGATTTTGACTTACAAGGGAAACACTGTAGTTCAGCTGGAAAATACCATTTTCCCACCAGCAACCTTGAACATTTTTCTATCCCACTAGGTGACAAAATGAAAAAGACCAGAACAATGTGATCTTCCTTCAAAGTCATTTGGACAAAGAACTGTATTATGTGAGTAAGCAGAAATGCTGTGTGCGTGGGAGTCTGAGGATGGGATTCACCAGGGGATTTGGGCTGAATAGTGTAGTGCCTAACTTTTAGGCACCCTGCTGCTGCCTGGATCCACAGCCCTGAGTTTGGCACCCAGGCTCCCTATACAACGCCTGGGGAGAGTGAGGCACTTCAGAAAGGGAACCACAGAAGCCAGAATGTTGAGCAGCGAGCAGCCTAAGCTTGTCAGTAAGAAATGCTGAGAAAGAAGTTGTGGCTAGACCCCCATGTCTAAAGGGGAATTAGATGTCTAACTCCAGGCTGGAGGGAGGCGCCTGCTTCCACATGTGATTCACAGCCATGAAACCTCCTTCTGGAGTTAGGTGCCTAAGCCAGATCAATCATTTTTCAAGAAACACTGAGGAGGTACTGACTCCCTTTTACCCAATACCCCAGTGGTAAAGGCACTCACCCAGATTGGAGAAAACCTGAGTTGAACCCAGGTCTCCTACATCCCAGTTATGTGGCCTAAGCCATAGGCATGGGGAGGAGAATGTGCCTTTCTCACTCTCTCCTGTTGAAGCTGTTCCCCAAATACAATACTTAAATAGTCATCAGAACAGGGACTTGAGTCTCCCACATCCCAGATGAGTGCCCTAACCACTGGGAGATAGAGTCAGTATCTCTCCTTTTCTCTCTATGACCCTCTTGAGCCCTGGAATTCTGGGAAAGGTAGACTGGGGCTGTCATAAATATTAAGGGAAGGGTAACCACCTTTCTGTATATAGAACTATAAAATCCCTCCTGGCCAAAGGCAAAACCCCTTCACCTGTAAAGGGTTAAGAAGCTAAGATAACATCGCTGGCCTGACCAAAATGACCAATGAGGGGACAAGATACTTTCAAAGCTGGATGGGGGGGAAACAAAGGGTCTGTCTGTCTGCGTGATGCTTTTGCTTCGAACAGAATAGGACTGGAGTATTAGAACTTGTTAGTAAGTAATCTGGCTAGAAATGTGTTAGATTTCCTTTTGTTTAAATGGCTGGTAAATAAGCTGTGCTGAATGGAATGTATATTCCTGTTTTTGTGTCTTTTTGTAACTTAAGGTTTTGCCTAGAGGGATTCTCCATGTTTTGAATCTGATTACCCTGTAAGCTATTTACCATCCTGATTTTACAGAAGTGATTCTTTTACTTTTTCTTTAATTAAAATTCTTCTTTTAAGATCCTGATTGCTTGTTCATTGCTCTTAAGATCCAAGGGTTTGGGTCTGTGTTCACCTATGCAAATTGGTGAGGATTTTTATCAAGCCTTCCCCAGGAAAGGGGGTGTAGATCTTGGGGGGATATTTTGGGGGGAAGACGTCTCCAAGTGGGCTCTTTCCCTGTTCTTTGTTTCACATGCTTGGTGGTGGCAGCATAAAGTTCAAGCACAAGGCAAAGTTTGTACCTTGAGGAAGTTTTTAAGCTGGTAAGAATAAGCTTAGGGGGTCTTTCGTGCAGGTCCCCACATCTGTATCCTAGAGTTCAGAGTGGGGAAGGAACCTTGACAGGGGCAGAGGGAGGGGTCAATTGACTGGGACTTGTGTCCATGAGCAAGGCCTGCTGGGGGATATTTAAGAGGCAACTTGTTGCTCAGTTTTGGAGAAGTCAAGGACTGGGAGAGAGCTAGTGTGGGACTCATAGAATCAATCATAGAATCATAGAATCATAGAATATCAGGGTTGGAAGGGACCCCAGAAGGTCATCTAGTCCAACCCCCTGCTCAAAGCAGGACCAAGTCCCAGTTAAATCATCCCAGCCAGGGCTTTGTCAAGCCTGACCTTAAAAACCTCTAAGGAAGGAGATTCTACCACCTCCCTAGGTAACGCATTCCAGTGTTTCACCACCCTCTTAGTGAAAAAGTTTTTCCTAATATCCAATCTAAACCTCCCCCATTGCAACTTGAGACCATTACTCCTCGTTCTGTCATCTGCTACCATTGAGAACAGTCTAGAGCCATCCTCTTTGAAACCCCCTTTCAGGTAGTTGAAAGCAGCTATCAAATCCCCCCTCATTCTTCTCTTCCGCAGACTAAACAATCCCAGCTCCCTCAGCCTCTCCTCATAAGTCATGTGCTCTAGACCCCTAATCATTTTCGTTGCCCTTCGTTGTACTCTTTCCAATTTATCCACATCCTTCCTGTAGTGTGGGGCCCAAAACTGGACACAGTACTCCAGATGAGGCCTCACCAGTGTCGAATAGAGGGGAACGATCACGTCCCTCGATCTGCTCGCTATGCCCCTACTTATACATCCCAAAATGCCATTGGCCTTCTTGGCAACAAGGGCACACTGCTGACTCATATCCAGCTTCTCGTCCACTGTCACCCCTAGGTCCTTTTCCGCAGAACTGCTGCCGAGCCATTCGGTCCCTAGTCTGTAGCGGTGCATTGGATTCTTCCATCCTAAGTGCAGGACCCTGCACTTATCCTTATTGAACCTCATTAGATTTCTTTTGGCCCAATCCTCCAATTTGTCTAGGTCCTTCTGTATCCTATCCCTCCCCTCCAGCGTATCTACCACTCCTCCCAGTTTAGTATCATCCGCAAATTTGCTGAGAGTGCAATCCACACCATCCTCCAGATCATTTATGAAGATATTGAACAAAACGGGCCCCAGGACCGACCCCTGGGGCACTCCACTTGACACCGGCTGCCAACTAGACATGGAGCCATTGATCACTACCCGTTGAGCCCGACAATCTAGCCAGCTTTCCACCCACCTTATAGTGCATTCATCCAGCCCATACTTCCTTAACTTGCTGACAAGAATGCTGTGGGAGACTGTGTCAAAAGCTTTGCTAAAGTCAAGAAACAATACATCCACTGCTTTCCCTTCATCCACAGAACCAGTAATCTCATCATAAAAGGCGATTAGATTAGTCAGGCATGACCTTCCCTTGGTGAATCCATGCTGACTGTTCCTGATCACTTTCCTCTCCTCTAAGTGCTTCAGGATTGATTCTTTGAGGACCTGCTCCATGATTTTTCCAGGGACTGAGGTGAGGCTGACCGGCCTGTAGTTCCCAGGATCCTCCTTCTTCCCTTTTTTAAAGATGGGCACTACATTAGCCTTTTTCCAGTCATCCGGGACTTCCCCCGTTCGCCACGAGTTTTCAAAGATAATGGCCAAGGGCTCTGCAATCACAGCCGCCAATTCCTTCAGCACTCTCGGATGCAATTCGTCCGGCCCCATGGACTTGTGCACGTCCAGCTTTTCTAAATAGTCCCTAACCACCTCTATCTCTACAGAGGGCTGGCCATCTCTTCCCCATTTTGTGTTGCCCAGCACAGCAGTCTGGGAGCTGACCTTGTTAGTGAAAACAGAGGCAAAAAAAGCATTGAGTACATTAGCTTTTTCCACATCCTCTGTCACTAGCTTGCCTCCCTCATTCAGTAAGGGGCCCACACTTTCCTTGGCTTTCTTCTTGTTGCCAACATACCTGAAGAAACCCTTCTTGTTACTCTTGACATCTCTTGCTAGCTGCAGCTCCAGGTGCGATTTGGCCCTCCTGATATCTTTCCTACATGCCCGAGCAATATTTTTATACTCTTCCCTGGTCATATGTCCAACCTTCCACTTCTTGTAAGCTTCTTTTTTATGTTTAAGATCCGCTAGGATTTCACCATTAAGCCAAGCTGGTCGCCTGCCATATTTACTATTCTTTCGACTCATCGGGATGGTTTGTCCCTGTAACCTCAACAGGGATTCCTTGAAATACAGCCAGCTCTCCTGGACTCCCTTCCCTTTCATGTTAGTCCCCCAGGGGATCCTGGCCATCTGTTCCCTGAGGGAGTCAAAGTCTGCTTTCCTGAAGTCCAGGGTCCGTATCCTGCTGCTTACCTTTCTTCCCTGCGTCAGGATCCTGAACTCAACCAACTCATGGTCACTGCCTCCCAGATTCCCATCCACTTTTGCTTCCCCCACTAATTCTACCCGGTTTGTGAGCAGCAGGTCAAGAAAAGCGCTCCCCCTAGTTGGCTCCCCTAGCACTTGCACCAGGAAATTGTCCCCTACGCTTTCCAAAAACTTCCTGGATTGTCTATGCACCGCTGTATTGCTCTCCCAGCAGATATCAGGAAAATTAAAGTCACCCATGAGAATCAGGGCATGCGATCTAGTAGCTTCCGTGAGTTGCCGGAAGAAAGCCTCATCCACCTCATCTCCCTGGTCCGGTGGTCTATAGCAGACTCCCACCATGACATCACTCTTGTTGCACACACTTCTAAACTTAATCCAGAGACACTCAGGTTTTTCCTTCACAGACTCTTCACAGAGCTCGGGATTTCCTTACACCCATTGCTTAATTTGTAATGAAAGAAGTGCCAGGGCTCAAGCAATTAAGTGCTCAAGAAATTGTTTTACTTTCATAACTGACACAGCAAGCCCAGAGGTGCAGGGGTTATGAACTGCCAAGCCTAGAGGTGCCAGGACCCAGCCACTCTAAGCCACAATACAAATTAAACACTGCTTAAACCACAGCTGCTTTATTTTCCTCCTTATGGCCATGTACCACCAGTGAAAGTTTGAGTAGGCACAGATGCCACCTTAGTATCCGCCCTATCTGCCAATAGCTGCACTTTCAAACCGGAGCCAAAGATCTAGCACTAATGGATCACAAACGAACAAAGGGAGGGATGTTCAAAAGCACGCAGCATTGAGCTGTCTTTGTTCCCACTCAAATGGATGGTATAACTCCCATGGATGTCCAGTGGAATCAGAGTTAGGTCAATGCTAATCATTTTTGCAAATCCCACAAAGAAAGTCTTGGAAATGTTCAGTGTCTTCTTTTTTGGACATACACCACAGTAAACACTGGCTGAACCATTCAAAACCACTCCTGTAAAAATACATAATTAATTGCATTCTACTCAACAAAAAATCCACATGACTCGCCTTCAGTTTGGTGCAGTTTGAAATAGTCATTGAAAAGTCATCATACAATGGAAACAATAGAAGCTCCTAATATATTTTTTGAAGTTGCACTGCTGAGCACAGGTGTAATAAACTGCCCACAGATTAATTCATTTGGTGCTCAGTGAAACAGTTTTAATTATGATGACCTAACGAGATTTTAATGGATTGTCATAAGTATCCTTATGCAAATTCTATTATAACGCAGCAATTAATTTGCAAATGTGCTGTGATTTTAACAGGTGAGGTAACTCACAATACTAAGTGTGCAGGGATTCACTGTGAGACTGCTGAAATCAAATGGACATGTTCCTTGGATAAGATCTGCTTTTCATCGGAAGGGTGTGTTTTTGTTGGTGTGTGTATGTGTGTGTATGCACAAACTAGACTCAATTATTAGCTGAAATTCCCTTAATCGAGGCTAATACAATCAATGAGAAAGTGAGTGGAGGAGTAGATCATGTTTAGTTGAGTTGAGTGCAATTTTTCACCCAAAACCTTTTTACAAATTTGTGGCAGCTGAACTGAGTCAGAAAAAATAAATACAAAGAAATAAACCCTAAAAAAATGATGAAAATATTGAAACATTTAGTTTTGACATTTTTTAATGAAACATTTTCAATTTTTCAGTTAGAAGTGACTTTTGGTTTCATAATTTCCTTTAATTTAGTAAAAGTAAAATTAAATTAAAGTTTAAAAATGTTTGAAATCAAAATGAAAAGTTTTGTTCAACCTGCTATTATTTTTTTTTTACTTTTTGATTTGCCAGAAGTTTAAAAAAATCATAGTTGATTTGACCCAAAACAATTGTTGTAATTTTTCAGAATTTCCAGAGAACCAAAAAAATCCATTATTTACACAGTTCTGATTAACTCGTAACCAAGACCAGAGAAAATTGATTTACAAAACAATTAGACATCCCTTTGAGGCACAGTTCCACTGGGGCTCTCCTCTTCTGCTAAGAGAGAAGAATATGCTGCATTTGGCCTTCACAAGAAACAACCTATCCTTGCCCCACTAGCTGGTGTGAGGAGAGGTGGAGCCAGGGCTTTGCCTAATCCCCACCCTTTTCTGTTGATTCTCTGCCCGCTTACACTGTCTGCTTAAATGTGTATGCTGGGCCCAGTGAACTTCTCTCATCCTACCATGCAGAGGCCTTTGCTGAGGTGTTCTTGGTGGCTGCCCCATGGCAGTAGGCTTATACTTAGCACTCAGTTAAGATGCATGGGGCAGTTCATTGTTTCAGGCTGACTGAAGACTCAGGAAGATGTCCCTGTATCACTTACGCGTGGGGCATGTTTTCAAGCTTTTCTTCACATCCTCAAGAGCTAATAACTTAAAAAAAACCCCAAACAAACAGAAAGCTGAGATTCTAATCTCATCACATGTGTCAGGAGTCAGGGGTGTAGTGCCTATGCCTTAATTTGGCTCAGATGTGGGCTGCTACATGGCTGTGTAGAACCAGGCCACAAAGTAGATAGAAATTTACAAATTGACATTTGCTGTCTGCATTCCTCTCTGTAAAGCTAGCTTACTAGAGGGTTCTTGCTAAAATCATTCAAGCAGTGACGTTGTCCCACAAAATAGTTTTTTGCCTAGGAAAGGTACACCAGGCTGAGAACTATGAATTCTAGATGCTCCCACACTAACTGGTGTCAATAATTCAATGCCCTTTAAAATTCATATTATTAAGCATATCTCATATCTCACAGAATGTTGACACATACTGGGACTAGAATACAGGATTGAGGTTTTCAAGGCCAATATTAATTGCAATATTATAAAGTTGTGTGGCTAAATCCCTTATCTAGCTTTGAAAAGCTTGGCCCATATCTTTAATATAGCAGACCCTTAGCTCATCCTGCAAGAAAGACTGCTGCATCCATGTGCTTGGCTGTGCTGTCCATAAAATGATGCATACATAGTACGTCTGTAATTCACTGTTTCAATGTGTTATGCCCCCTCATTCTGTGACATGTCCACAGAGGATAACAACCTAATCATGCTGCCTGCTCGTATAGCTATAAATTTGTGCTGAAGGTCCAGGGAACAAAAAACTGATGAGTTTGGGGACATAAATTCATATAACAGAACATGGATTTATTTTTTTAAAAAACGTACATGTAGAAAATTATATACAAAAACTGTGTACAAGAATGTTATTGGGTTGTAATGTTAGGCATTCAAAAGTTAGTAAATGCCACAATTAAGGTTGCTTGTGCAGCCTTAATTCTGCCCTCTGGTGTGTATGTATTATGATATATGCAGTGTTGTTGTAGCTGTGTAGGTAGTAGGATAGTAGAGAGACAAGGTGGGTGAGGTAGTATCCTTTATTGAACCAACTTCTGTTGATGAGCGACACAAACTTTCAAGCATACAGAGAGCTCTTTTTCAGGTCTGGGAAAGGTACTCATAATGTCACAGCTCAATATGAGGTGGAATAGATTGTTTAGCATAAGCAGTTAACACATATTTCAAGGGACCATTCAAGGTTAAGTGGCCAGTTATGGTCTTTACATACATGATCATATACTATTTTCTTCCACAGAACCCCTGTCTCATTGACTTTTGTGGTGCTTTTACTGGGTGTAGGGATCTGCCTGAGTGCATCTCATTGCAGGATCGGGCCACAGCAATCAGTTTGATCAGGATCTAGCTCCCTGTATGATTCAGATGGAATGTTTCCCATAAATTCTGGCTATTTCTTGCTAAATGTTTTCAGAGCAAATGTCCTGTGCAACATATAAATCTTGATTACATGTTTATTTCGGTTGTTGGGTACATTGTCAGGAGGATAATAAGGATAGTGGGGATGGGGAAGATTTATCTGGCTAGTAAAATCACACTGTGTTCAGACTCCCTGTAGAGCTTTTATTGACTCTGCTGCCATCAGAGATTAGTGCAATGCAAAACTGTTAAATACACATCCCAGCACATCCCTGTATTTAAGTGGTTCAGATAATTAGCAGTTCTCTTTTCTTCCATTACATCTTTATTCCAGCTGGTAGAGACACATTTTTAAAAATGCACTTCTTTGTATGCCTCTCCAATCCATATTTGAATGTAAAGGGTTGCACTGGGCATGCATTCCCACTGGATAAACAACCTATACAACTCGGCACGCGCTAAAATGACAAAAGCCTCATTTCACATAGTGCACCTATAACGTGTTTACATTGTATAATGACGAGAATACATTAAAATACCCTCCAGTCCTCTTTCTACAACTAGCTACTGTCCAAAACCCACCTGGTGACAGAGTATGAGGAGAGATTTAAAAGACTTGGACTGTTCAACTTGGAAAAGAGATGACTAAGGGGGAGTGGGGGTGGGATATTATAGAGGTCTATAAAATTATGACTGGTGTAGAGAAAGGGAATAGGGAAGTGTTATTTACCCCTTCAAATAAAACAAGAACCAGGGTCATAAGATGAAATTAATAGGCAGCAGGTTTAAAACAAACAAAAGGAAATATTTCTTCACACAACGCACAGTCAACCTGTGGAACTCATTCCCAGGGAATGTTTCACAGATTCATAGATACTAAGATCAGAAGGGACCATTCTGATCATCTAGTCCAACCTCCTGCACAGCGCAGGCCACAGAATCTCACCCACCCACTTCTACGAAAAACCTCACCTATGTCTGAGCTATTGAAGTCCTCAAATCATGGTTTAAAGACTTCAAGGAGCAGAGAAGCCTCCCTCAAGTGACCCATGCCCCATGCTACAGAGGAAGGCAAAAAACCTCCAGGGCCTCTCCAATCTGCCCTGGAGGAAAATTCCTTCCCGACCCCAAATATGGCAATCAGCTAAACCCTGAGCATATGGGCAAGATTCACCAGCCAGATACCCAGGAAAGAATTTTCTGTAGTTACTCAGATCCCATCCATCTAATATCCCATCTCAAGGGATTAGTCCTATTTACCCTGAATATTTAAAGATCAATTACTTACCAAAATCCCATTATCCCATCATACCATCTCCTCCATAAACTTATCAAGTAGAATCTTAAAACCAGATAGATCTTTTTCCCCTACTGCTTTCCTTGGAAGGCTATTCCAAAACTTCACTCCTCTGATGGGTAGAAACCTTCATCTAATTTCAAGTCTAAACTTCCTGGTGGCCAGTTTATACCCATTTGTTCTTGTGTCCACATTGGTGCTGAGCTGAAATAATTCCTCTCCCTCTCCTATATTTATCCCTCTGATATATTTATAGAGAGCAATTATATCTCCCCTCAACCTTCTTTTAGTTAGGCTAAACAAGCCAAGCTCCTTAAGTCTCCTTTCATAAGACAAGTTTTCCATTCCTCGGATCATCCTAGTAGCCCTTCTCTGTACCTGCTCCAGTTTGAATTCATCCTTTTTAAACATGGGAGACCAGAACTGCACACAGTATTCTAGATGAGGTCTCACCAGTGCCTTGTATAATGGTACTAAAACCTCCTTATCCCTACTGGAAATGCCTCTCCTGATGCATCCCAAAACCGCATTAGCTTTTTTCACAGCCATATCACATTGGCAGCTCATAGTCATCCTATGATCAACCAATACTCCAAGGTTCTTCTCCTTTTCCGTTACTTCTAATTGATGCGTCCCCAACTTATAACTAAAATTCTTGTTATTAATCCCTAAATGCATAACCTTACACTTCTCACTATTAAATTTCATCCTATTACTATTACTCCAGTTTACAAGGTCATCCAGATCCTCCTGTATAATATCCCGATCCTTCTCTGAATTGGCAATACCTCCCAGCTTTGTATCATCGGCAAACTTTATTAGCACACTCCCACTTTTGGTGCCAAGGTCAGTAATAAAAAGATTAAATAAGATTGGTCCCAAAACTGATCCCTGAGAAACAGTTCTCCTTTCAGTAGGACACGTTGTAGTCTCCCCTTTAACCAATTCCTTATCCACCTTTTGATGTTCATATTGATCCCCATCTTCTCCAATTTAACTAATAATTCCCCATGTGGCACGGTATCAAATGCCTTACTGAAATCTAGGTAAATTAGATCCACTGCGTTTCCTTTATCTAAAAAATCTGTTACTTTTTCAAAAAAGGAGATTAGGTTGGTTTGGCACGATCTACCTTTTGTAAAACCATGTTGTATTTTGTCCCATTTACCATTGACTTCAATGTCCTTAACTAATTTCTCCTTCAAATTTTTTTCCAGGACCTTGCATACTACAGATGTCAAACTAACTGGCCTGTAGTTACCCGAATCATTTTTTTTTCCTTTCTTAAAAATAGGAACTATATTAGCAATTCTCCAATCATTCGGTACAACTCCTGAGTTTACAGATTCATTAAAAATTCTTGCTAATGGGCTTGCAATTTCAGGTGCCAATTCCTTTAATATTCTTGGATGAAAATTATCTGGGCCCCCCGATTTAGTCCCATTAAGTTGTTTGAGTTTCACTTCTACCTCAGATATGGTAATATCTACCTCCATATCCTCATTCCCATTTGTCATGCTACCATTATCCCTAAGATCCTCTTTAGCCTTATTAAAGACTGAGGCAAAGTATTTCTTTAGATATTGGGCCATGCCTAGATTATCTTTAACCTCCACTCCATCCTCAGTGTTTAGCGGCCTCACTTCTTCTTTCTTAGTTTTCTTCTTATTTATAGGGCCATAGAACCTTTTAATATTGGTTTTAATTCCCTTCACAAGGTCCAACTCGACTCGACTTTTAGCCTGTCTCACTTTATCCCTACCCAATTTGAAGCAAATACTCACCAGCAACCACACACCACACAACAGAACCACTAACCCAGGAACCTATCCTTGCAACAAAGCCCGTTGCCAACTCTGTCCACATATCTATTCACGGGATACCATCATAGGGCCTAATCACATCAGCCACACTATCAGAGGCTCGTTCACCTGCGCATCTACCAATGTGATATATGCCATCATGTGCCAGCAATGCCCCTCTGCCATGTACATTGGCCAAACTGGACAGTCTCTACCTAAAAGAATGAATGGACACAAATCAGACGTCAAATATTATAACATTCAAAAACCAGTTGGAGAACATTTCAATCTCTCTGGTCACTCGATCACAGACCTAAGAGTGGCTATACTTCAACAAAAAAGCTTCAAAAACAGACTCCAATGAGAGACTGCTGAATTGGAATTAATTTGCAAACTGGATACTATTAACTTAGGCTTGAATAGAGACTGGGAATGGATGAGTCATTACACAAAGTAAAACTATTTCCCCATGGTATTTCTCCCTCCCACCCCACCCCCCACTGTTCCTCTGATATTCTTGTTAACTGCTGGAATTAGCCTACCTTGCTTGTCACCATGAAAGGTTTTCCTCCTTTCCCCCCCCTGCTGCTGGTGATGGCTTATCTTAAGTGATCACTCTCCTTACAGTGTGTATGATAAACCCATTGTTTCATGTTCTCTGTGTGTGTGTATATAAATCTCTCCTCTGTTTTTTCCACCAAATGCATCTGATGAAGTGAGCTGTAGCTCACGAAAGCTTATGCTCTAATAAATTTGTTAGTCTCTAAGGTGCCACAAGTACTCCTTTTCTTTTTGCGAATACAGACTAACACGGCTGCTACTCTGAAACCTTTATCCCTACATGTTCTGACCTCAATTAGGTAACTTTCCTTGCTGATCTCTCCCATCTTCCACTCCCTGTATGCTTTCTGCTTCTTCTTAATCACCTCTCTAAGATGCTTGCTCATCCAGCTTGGTCTACAACTCCTTCCTATGAATTTTTTCCCCTTTCTTGGGATACAGGCTTCCGATAGCTTCTGCAGCTTTGATTTAAAGTAATCCCAGGCCTCCTCTACCTTTAGATCCATAAGTTCTTCAGTCCAATCCACTTCCCTAACTAATTTCCTTCATTTTTGAAAGTCAGCCCTTTTGAAATCAAAAACTCTAGTTGCAGATTTATTTTTGTTAATCCTTCCATTTAGTTTGAACAGAATTAGCTCATGATCACTTGAGCCAAGATTGTCCCCTACAACCATTTCTTCTATGAGGTCCTTGCTACTCACCAAAATTAAATCTAAAATGGCATCCCCTCTAGTCGGTTCAGCAACTACTTGATGAAGGAATCCATCAGCTATCGCATCTAGGAAAATCTGAGCCCTATTATTATTACTAGCACTGTCCTCCAGTCTATATCTGGGAAGTTAAAGTCTCCCATGATCACGCAGTTTCCATTAGTATTTACTTTATTAAAAACATTAAAAAGGGCTCTATCCATATCCAAATTAGATCCTGGAGGTCTATAGGACACCCCAAACACTATCGTAGGAGAGGCTTTACTAGTTTTCTTCCCCAGTGTAATTTTTGCCCAGACGGACTCTGTCTTATCCATTGCATCGCTTCTTATTTCTTTACATTCTACCTCATCATTGTTATACAATGCTACTCCACCACCTTTACCTTTGTTTCTGTCTTTCCTAAAGAGCACATACACTTCAATACCTGTAGTCCAGTCATGACTACTATTCCACCATGTTTCTGTTATCCCTAGAATATTTGGTTTCACTTCCTGCACCAGTAGCTCTAGTTCCTCCATTTTGTTACCTAGGCTCCTCGCATTGGTGTACAAACATCTTAATTTTTGCTGTTTGGCCTCGCTCACATTTTGTACCCTATTAAGCACAGTCATTCTACAGCCAGTATAACCTATTAGACTAATATCCACACTGCCCTCACTCCTTATATACATTCTCCTATCCACGGCTGTATCCTTTCTTACTTCGTCTTCTTCCCTCTCAATGCTAAAATCTGGCGTGGAGATTACCTGGACATCTCCCAACCATCTCCCCCTAATTGTGAAGGACAAAAGCATAACTAGGTTCAAAAAAGAATTAGAGAAGTTCATGGAGGATAGGTTCATCAATGGCTATTAGCCAAGATGGCCCAGGATGCAACCCCATGCTCTGGGTGTCCCTAAGCTTCTGACCCCCAAATGCTGGGACTGGAAGATAGGGGATGGATCACTCAAAATTGTCCTGTTCAATTTATTCCCTCTGAAGCTTCTGGCATTGGTCACTGTCAGAAGACCACAGTATACTGGGCTTGATTGACCGTTGATCTGACCCAACATGGCCATTCTTATGTTCTTACCTCAGATTGCCTGGTATACAACAAGTTGCAGATAAGGGGCAAAAGAAATAAGGACATAAATGTCCCAACTAACATGCTTCTCTGCTGAAAGGCTTTGCATTAAAAACAAAAGATTTGTGCTTCAAGATGGGAATGTCCCTTTTTGGTGGAATTTCTATTCAAGGACCTCCAAAATAGCCTGATTTGTTAACTTTCCAGGTGCTTGGATGTTTTAATACAGCCTTGTATGAATGGTGCTCTCTCTCAATTTTGCTGTGTGCAGTGCTGTATAGCATCTCTCTCTTCTGTTATTCTGTTCTTTCCTGGCAGTAATGGTCCTCTATCCCCCCTTAGAATTGGCACAGAATTACAGGGCTGTAGGGGGGACAAAAAAGGGGGAACTGATAGTTTAAAAGCTCAAACCCTAAAAGGTGCTATGCACCTGCACATGCAATGGATTGGTTGCCAGCTTTTTAAAATTGACTCTGTGATGTGATGGAAGGGGGTGACGTCAAAACGATGAATGTCAACAAGTGGTAGAATGACAAGAATGTAAAGAATGCAATGTCCTGTGGCTGCAAGACCTGATGGACTTCTAGATCCATCACTAAGTCCAGCAAGAAGTTAGTATTAGCTTTTGATTTAGGTAGTTCCTACTGCAGGACTCAAAGCACTTCTCAGAATTCTCCCATGTACTTGTGGGGATCACTTCTTTTCATCTGTCTCCCAATTGCCGTCACTTATAGGGTGGAAAATGACCATTAATTGGAGCCAGTAAACATTATTCAGCAGAATCTACCCTTCTGAAAGCTGCTGCCTTCTAATTCTCTGCCACTGGTATCACTGTATGCTCTCAGGCAAAGGGCCTTCACATGGTTAGCTGTGGAAAATCAATCTCAATTTCCAGAAGATAGAACTGCTGTCATAGATGGTTATTTAGCACTAGCAGCTGCTTTTTGAGATAGAGACTCTTGAAGAGAAGTTCAAAATGCAAAGATTGGCTTGTAGGGATGTGTGCAGGTTCAGGTGTTTGTATTTCTGTTTCAAGTGTGACCTTTTATTATTGGTATTCCTATTTGAACATTCCTCATGTCTTAGTGCATATATCTTATATATATTTTCCCAAGATTTTTTAATGCCTGAGGGAGCCATGTATGAGACTGTGCAATGTATGGGTTCTCTTATTCCACCATCCAGGAAAGGCCTAACGTGACTGGAGCTTACACTACTTTGACCTCATAAATTGTTCTCTGAGGAACTGCCCGCTGAAGTCAGTAAGAGTTTCTCAACTTACATTAATGGTAATTGGATCAGGCCCGAAACAGCTTGGGAAGAATGCATGTATAAATACAAATAAATGCAAATAGTGTAGCCAACTAGAGACTGTGCATATACATTGATGTGTGTATGTGTATTAACATGTTCTGCTGGACAGATCATCACTGATTATCTTTGTATCATGGGCCCTCTATTGATAGCATCTAGCTGAGATTCTCCAAGTTGCAGATGCCTATGCTTTAGAATGAAGAGGCTCTGAGTGTTAGCTCCATGGCTGACCTGACAGTTCAAATAGCCACAGTGTCCAGCATAGTGAGGAGGATCATTGCGGGGGGGGAGGAGACAGATAGTTTGAAGTCACTTTTCCCCTTCTGCAGGTTTACGGGCGGATTACACATATGAATGTCAGTTATTCTGATTGTTTCGGGCTGTGTTGGGAGGGAGTTTGCTTTAGAATTAAACATATTCAGGACTCTAGTGAGACAGTATAGGTATTCCGAGTGGATTAGAAAACCAGGTTCATGATTATGATTATGAAGAGATGGGGTCTGATCAGGTTCCAGTAGGAGTCACTGGCAAAACACCGGCTGATTTCACTGGGAGTATATTAGGTGCTTATACCCCACCCCGTCCCCCCGGCCCCAATTCATCCCCTAACTTTATTGGGACTCTACAGGGGCTAAAGAGATTATACCCAGATGAATTTCTCTGCAAATTCAGGGTCATATTTTATAAAACAAAAGGAAATTTCATTTTGGGAGGAAGCAGAGTTTAGTGGCTTGAACATGGAACTAACAACTAGAAACTTCTACATTCCCACCCTAGCTAGGTCACTGACTTTCTGCATAGCCTTGCCAAAGCATTTAACCTCCTTCCTCTCTGGAAAATGGGCATAATAATATTTCTGTGCCTAATTCGCAGTGACTATGAGGATTAATTAATTAATATTTTTATTTTGAAAGTGGCACATACAGCTGTTCACTCTAGCAATTCCTTACTTCTGAGTGCTCGACAGTGTCATATGAATATTCCATTAACTTGATTTCTTGCGTGGACTTACAATATTTTTGGTAGAGAACAAGTGCATGCTGAACTTATGCAGATAATATTTTCTTTTCTCCTTCCTAAAATTGCTACATTAGAGTATTTACTTATTTATTTGGGCAGATATTATATATAATCATCGGTATCAGCATAAAGTACTCAGGTAACAGGGTTAAAAGAAAATAATAGTTATACTTTGGCATTGCTCTCTGAGGACATTCATAAATCTTCTTCAGTCCAGATTAATTGATAAATCCTTCAAAGAGGTGTCCTAAAGATTTTGAGAAAGACATTGTTTTATGCTTTTACCAGCGGTGGAAAATTAATGCTAGCATAAATGTTGTCTCAGTTGACATGTTTAAACAAATGAGCTTTACTGGACTGTTGCTCGTTTTGTGCTTTCTATCATCCAGGAGAAAGGGGTTGGCTAAGAATGTCTCAATATTAAAAAACAAAACAAAAAAGGAAACAAATAGGTTACATTCTAGTTTAATCATCTGTAGCATTTTTAAAGTGTTTTGAAATGACTCAGATATCTACATCTGACAGTTAACTCCCGGGCATTGCCAATTTTTTCTAACATCAGCATCACAGTGAAGCCTTGTATGGAACTTGTATAGTAAATCTTGAGATCTGGCTTATATTATTCCCATTTTTCATGCAGTTTGCCATGTGGCTCATGTGTGTCAAATCACACTGGAATAAAGGCTTGGTAGCCCACATGCCCTTTAAAAAAAACAACTAAAAATGGTCTAGATTTACAGATGAATAAACATAAGTTGCCTGGTTTTCAGAGGTGCCGAGTACCCACAACATTCACTAAAGTCAAGGGGAACTACATGATTTCAGCTTTCATTTAGGAGTCTGACTGTGGACTTAAGTGCCTGACTTCATACAGAACATTTTGGCCGCAGTATTCATGGAACAATTTTTGTGCTATCAATGCCATATATAAACAGAGTTGCAACATAATGCATGGTTTCAGAGTAGCAGCCGTGTTAGTCTGTATTCGCAAAAAGAAAAGGAGTACTTGTGGCACCTTAGAGACTAACAAATTTATTAGAGCATAAGCTTTCGTGAGCTACAGCTCACTTCATCGGATGCATTTGGTGGAAAAAACAGAGGAGAGATTTATATACACACACACAGAGAACATGAAACAATGGGTTTATCATACACACTGTAAGGAGAGTGATCACTTAAGATAAGCCATCACCCACAGCAGGGGGGGGAAAGGAGGAAAACCTTCCATGGTGACAAGCAGGTAGGCTAATTCCAGCAGTTAACAAGAATATCAGAGGAACAGTGGGGGGTGGGGTGGGGGGGAGAAATACCATGGGGAAATAGTTTTACTTTGTGTAATGACTCATCCATTCCCAGTCTCTATTCAAGCCTAAGTTAATTGTATCCAGTTTGCAAATTAATTCCAATTCAGCAGTCTCTCGTTGGAGTCTGTTTTTGAAGCTTTGTCCACATATCTATTCAGGGGATACCATCATAGGGCCTAATCACATCAGCCACACTATCAGAGGCTCGTTCACCTGCGCATCTACCAATGTGATATATGCCATCATGTGCCAGCAATGCCCCTCTGCCATGTACATTGGCCAAACTGGACAGTCTCTACGTAAAAGAATGAATGGACACAAATCAGACGTCAAGAATTATAACATTCAAAAACCAGTTGGAGAACACTTCAATCTCTCTGGTCACTCGATCACAGACCTAAGAGTGGCTATACTTCAACAAAAAAGCTTCAAAAACAGACTCCAATGAGAGACTGCTGAATTGGAATTAATTTGCAAACTGGATACAATTAACTTAGGCTTGAATAGAGACTGGGAATGGATGAGTCATTACACAAAGTAAAACTATTTCCCCACGGTATTTCTCCCCCCCACCCCACCCCCCACTGTTCCTCTGATATTCTTGTTAACTGCTGGAATTAGCCTACCTGCTTGTCACCATGGAAGGTTTTCCTCCTTTCCCCCCCCTGCTGTGGGTGATGGCTTATCTTAAGTGATCACTCTCCTTACAGTGTGTATGATAAACCCATTGTTTCATGTTCTCTGTGTGTGTGTATATAAATCTCTCCTCTGTTTTTTCCACCAAATGCATCCGATGAAGTGAGCTGTAGCTCACGAAAGCTTATGCTCTAATAAATTTGTTAGTCTCTAAGGTGCCACAAGTACTCCTTTTCTTTTAACATAATGCATGGTTTCAGTATAGCAGTCGTGTTAGTCTGTATCCGCAAAAAGAAAAGGAGGACTTGTGGCACTTTAGAGCTGTAGCTCACGAAAGCTCAAATAAATTTGTTAGTCTCTAAGGTGCCACAAATCCTCCTTTTCTTTTAACATAATGCATGAAATTACATAAGTTATTTATTCATTATAATGTTTTGAATAGGTCAAAAATCCCATTGCTATGAATGGAAACGTATGCTTCTGACCAAAATCATACATTCCTTATTTGAGTGCAAATGAGTGTTTTGCACTGGGAGTACTTGTCTGGCTACATTATATATACTAGCTTTGAATTTTAGGGAGCTAGTGTATTATGGGCAAGGCAGAGTACAGGTAGGGTGATCATGTGACCCTGAAAACCAGAGTTTTCAGGGGTGGTACTAGGGCCTCCATCAGTTTTTCAAGAGGTGATTGTTCTTCGGTTTCTGTAACCCCTTGCACATTCTGGCCCTTGAAAAGCCACTGGTCAGCTGAGCCAGTGAGATTGACAACAGGCTTGCTGAGCACATATGATCCTCAAAGACAAACCTCAACCAGGCCTATCATATATTGCCATCACACCCTTCCCCTTCCCTAGAAGGTCTTTCAGGGATTTTCTTGCCTCCCTAGAACACGTAACTCTCTGCTTCAGCTGTCAAAAGCCTCCTATGTGCACTCTCCTCACATTCCACCAAACCGGTCTCTGCTACAGCTGTCCTTGTTTTTCACTTTGAAAGTTTGGTCATCTCCACATAGGTGAGGGAGAAAGTCAGTGGTTTGCAAACAAACTACTAAGTGATTACTCAGCTATGAAAACAGGAAACCTCAGAAGAATATTTAAATATTTCCAAAAGTGAGCTATAATTATCTTAGCCAAAATGTAAAATAATAATGAGTGTCTTAATAACTTCTGAAACTGCAGATGGTTATAAAGAAATCAGATAGTGGAGATTGGAGAAAATGTGTATCTTTCCTAAACTTTCAGCAGGATCTAAGATCTCGGGAAACAGCAGAAAACAAAATAAAAATGGCTTCTGCTTAGCTGGGCTAGACATACGCTTTCAAACACATGGAATAGAATCAGCCAATCCTAGGCAAATGACAAATAGCATGTGACCCACTCCCTGTGGTATATCCTCAAAACCAGTTTCAGAATGGCAATAAACCATATGTACAGCAGCATGATAATCTTTACAGATACCCAGATAAATGAAAAAAAATGCGGAAAACTACTATTGGTACTTGATGAACATAACAACATTTGAGCAAACCATTACAGGATAATAGATGCAGTTTAAATACATACCAAGGCAGATATTGAGTATTTTTGTGGTTCAAGTTGAACTCCTTGCAGAGCTGTAGTTTTAGCATTAGTGTCTCTAAATCATGTTTTCATTTCTCAGAATTCCATTGCACTTAATAGACAGCTTGCACTGATTTTAATGGGATTTAGCCTAGTTCATTCTGCATATTAGTACCCATACTTGCCTAGGTAGAGTAATGTGGTTATCAGTGTACAAAAATGATTCAGCTGTAATTGATTCAGCTGAAAAAATGATTCAGCTGAAAAATATTCCTAGCTGTATTTATTAACTACAATATCTTACACTTTTTTTTCATGACATGGTTATTCCAGGTTTCAGAGTAGCAGCCGTGTTAGTCTGTATTCGCAAAAAGAAAAGGAGTACCGGTGGCACCTTAGAGACTAACAAATTTATTAGAGCATAAGCTTTCGTGAGCTACAGCTCACTTCATCGGATGCATTTGGTGGAAAAAACAGAGGAGAGATTTATATACACACACACAGAGAACATGAAACAATGGGTTTATCATACACACTGTAAGGAGAGTGATCACTTAAGATAAGCCATCACCAGCAGCAGGGGGTGGAAAGGAGGAAAACCTTTCATGGTGACAAGCAAGGTAGGCTAATTCCAGCAGTTAACAAGAATATCAGAGGAACAGTGGGGGGTGGGGTGGGAGGGAGAAATACCATGGGGAAATAGTTTTACTTTGTGTAATGACTCATCCATTCCCAGTCTCTATTCAAGCCTAAGTTAATTGTATCCAGTTTGCAAATTAATTCCAATTCAGCAGTCTCTCGTTGGAGTCTGTTTTTGAAGCTTTTTTGTTGAAGTATAGCCACTCTAAGATCTGTGATCGAGTGACCAGAGAGATTGAAGTGTTCTCCAGAGGTTCTTTCCATAAGATTCCTTCCTATTTTCGTTTGTGGCTTGCACTGGTGACTTTCCTCTGTTCTAGGGAGGATAGCTGGTACTCTCTGTCAAACTGATCAGTGCCATTCTTGCATTAACTTGAGAGATGGTGATTTGAGATATTCTCCTCACCGGGGTTAAAGCTGCTTCTGTAGTGCTTCCAACTAATTTTTGGGCAGGGAGTGAGATTTAAGACCTGGACAAAGAACAAGAGTCCTTCACGCAGCAATGCAGAGCACTAACCATAGGCCTACTATAAATAATAATTTGTTTGAACTATAGCCCTTCTCTGTTATTCCATATTCTATTTAGTACACAAAATCCCAATGCTGGGAGTTGGACACCTGCCCAATTGATCTCAATGGGAATTTGTGTGGTAAGGAGAAGGTAGTTTATGTAATGTTGCATATGATAAAACTCTTTAATGAAACCACAATTTTACTGGTTATGAAAAGCAGCCCTCTTGTGAGTGGTAAAGTTCTGCAGAATCTTAAAATCTCTCTGTCCTGGGCTCCTCAGATGGTATTTCCTGTCCAGCAAGCTGTTCCAGGGCCTGTCATCAAAATAAAAAATGTAATGCATACTTTTTGCAGCCAATAAAATGGTTAAACCTTCTACCCCATTGAAAAGATTATATAAAGTTCAGAATATTTATAATATTTTTGTAACTGCAGAGCAGTAAAAATCACTTGCTGACTGCAGCACTTCATTATTTCAATACAATTTGCAGAGAAATAGGCACTGTTTAGACTAAGTGCAGCACAATGAGGGTTGCAGGTAACATTTAATTACAGATTTAAATGCCTACAAGTTTGAGTGCACAGAACAAAACAAGAAAACATAATAATTCATATTTTATTAATGGCAATAATGACCCACCTGGCTATTCTTCCTTATGGCAGATCATGATCAACTACAGCATAACAAAAACTGTGTTAAGCCCACATGTTCCCACTAACCAGGCTACATGGGGCATTCAGCGTTTAAATAAATTAAAAGTTTTAAAAAATTCTTTCCGTTACCCATGAAAAATACTTAGCATTTCTTGGATCACCCTGCAGATATTTCCAAATGCTTCCTTTTGTTTCATTGCCTTCATTTTGTTACATACTGCCTATTTTCCGTAGGCTTTGGATTTTCTGGTGATGCATGGGGGTATCCTTCCTTAAGAAATGCTGCACCAGAAACTGGGATTTAAATAACTAGAAAGTAGTTGAAAGCTAAAACAGTCACGTAAAGTTACCAAGTGTGTGATCAAGAATTTACCACTGAAGACAGTGGATCTTTTCCAGGATTAGGCCCCACTTGAGTAGCATTGAGGCATATGCTTAACTTTAAGAATATAATTAAGACCCATTGACTTCAAAGATACTAAAGTTAAGTATATGCTTAAGTGCTTTGCTGAATTGGAACCATACATTCTCCTTTTTGACATATGTGCAATTCCAACAATCCCAGTTTCTGAAAGGATGAACTCGATCCTACAAAGCCAAATCAGGATCTAACACAGCCCGTGTTATTTCAATTTTCATCTTCCAGGGAGTTCCCTTAGTTCCCTTTACAGTTACAATTTTAAAAAATGTTTTGAGAGACAAAGGACTAAAATCCAAAGCATGTAATGTTAAAGTAAACATATACAATTACTATAGCACAAAAATAACAATAAGTCCTTAAAAAGGTTACAGTGACCCTGTATCAAAACAAAACTTCTCTGTAGCATTGTCTAGCAACTCCAGAGCTTTCACACTAACTCTGGCGCACTTGGATTGCAAAGAGGCTTCTAATATTTGTAACGTTGCAGTGAACTAGAAAGTACAGGGCAGATTTTGCAAATGGAAAGGGATAATTTATTAAAGAATTGTTGGTCTATCTCTCCAGTAATGGCATCAAACCCCACCCTATGTGATCCCTTGAGGTCAGTGAGCTTGCATGGGAATTTAATCATCACAGGTTTTATTCCATATGCAGTTCCCTTGATGCCCAGTTTCACTCCAGGACTTCCGCCAGTATGTAAGAGGATCTGAACTCTGTTCTGAAACTTACACATCAGCTGTACTGTTGAGCTATTTCTTTAAGGTTAAGGATGGCTCATTGCACACTGGTGTGTGGCTTATATGCTGAATAGCACTCCATATTAGGTAAATATGAAGGATCAGATTTTCAGAAGTGAATAGGAGCATTTTTTTTTTGGTCCCATTTCCTATTCATTTGGATAGGAAATTGGACATTCAAATGCACTGGGTGTCTTCAAAAATCTCAGTGAAAAAAAATCTTAGCTACTCATTTTAAATTTTCTGAACCTAGCATTAGCAATTGTATTTAACAGATTTTTTTAAATCTTGTGAATGGTAATTTGTCTGTACCGTCTCTATAGTATTGTAGCCTCCCTGTCAAGTGTTTCTTATTTCAGTCTCTTTTGATCATTTTTATTGGCATCTGTTCCATGTGAGTGAACTATAGATGATTCCAGTGCTGTTCTACTGAGCAGGGTCACTAAAGTGATCAGAGGGGTGCTCAGAGATTGCAAACCACCTTCCGTGCTCAGCAGTTGGAAATTAATGTGCTTGAAATTCTGAAGCTGTTTACAGAAAAATGGTTCTAGTGTGACTCAGTCCTCATTCTTTCAAGGAAACATCTGCAGAATACAAATATTCGGGGTGGGGGGGGGGAAATCTCACCCATGCCTTGTAATGTTCGTTATTTTCTCAGCTAAATTTAGAATTTAAAGCAAAATTTAGCAATAGGTGGCATGCTTAGTGTTCCTTTTTGCATTCTGATACCCAGAATGCTTTTCCAGCTCATAGCAGTTCCATGTCAATGCCTGTAACTAAACTCTTACAACATAGATGTCTGTGTGTGCTCTGAATTCTACAAAAGGATTTGCCAGGAATAAGAGCGGTAGGTTTCCCCTGACGTTTAACCTAGATATTCTTGTGTGCAAGATCAAATGTAAAACCTTCATTAGGCTACAAGAGCAATGAGAATGATTTCTTTGATGACCTGTGGCAGCCAGAACAGATTAATTTAAGTAACCATTTGGCATTATTTTTGTGTCCAATGCAAACAACTAAAGATGGATCTGAAATAAAACCCTTGTTCTGAACACTCCTGAATTTTGGAGTTTGATATTTGGATCAGGACAATCCCAAAGTGTATGGTGTTGGAATTTGGCCCATTTGTGAACTTGGATCTGAACCGAGATGTGGATCTGGGATTTTGTTTTAGACCAATCTCTAGAAACAATGACTTCTAACAATCCAGTCCCTGAATGAGATCATGTGATGCTGGATGTTTGAAAAGAATTAGTGTTGAATAAGGGAGATCAACCCATTTGTCACTCATTCCAGGGGAAATAAGAGTTCTTACAGTTTCCTCCATATTTCTCTCTTCACACAAATAGTCTTTGAAATAGTATTGAGACATCTCTAGGTTCTATAGCCACAATTACATTCTTTTCCTTGCTCTTGTCATGATTCTTTTATGGGAATTTAATCATCTTGTGAACAGTAGGAATACACTTTATGATTGAACATTTCTATGGAACTCTGTAACCCTGGTCTGTCTTAACAGTTTAGAATTAATACACAGGAAGTTTATGCTTTCAGCAATGTTCCTGTCTTTTTTGTTATATTGTATCCTGCCATTCACAGCACAATGAGAAGTGGACGGAGTATTGTTTTCCAATAGACAGGGGAGAGGACTTGCTTTAATCTATGATTAACCACACACTTATTTTTAGATTCACCATGCTGTAGCATATAGGGATGGGTGAAGCAATCATATTCAGGATAGTTGGCAAGCAATGCCTCTGAACAGTTTTTAGGTAGCCTGACTATTGGATTATCTTGGACATTTTTTAATGGGGAAAAGGTTTTCTTTGTCTACAATGCAGTGTTTGCACTGGAGTGCATTGTGTTATCTATGATGTAGGACAATTTACTTCCCTTCTCATGCATACAAATATCAACGTACACTGAACTGAACTTTGTACAGATGTGCCATGTTAAAATAATGTATTAGAAAGAGGGAGCGAGGGGAGAAAAGAAATCCTAATATGACAGGTTTCAGAGTAGCAGCCGTGTTAGTCTGTATCGGCAAAAAAACCAGGACTACTTATGGCACCTTAGAGACTAACAAATTTATTAGAGCATAAGCTTTCATGGGCTACAGCCCACTTCCTCGGATGCATTGAATGGAGCATATAGTAAGAAGATATAAATATACATACAGAGAAGGTGGAATTTGCCATGGAAACTGTAAGAGGCTAATTAATTAAGATGCGCTATTATCAGCAGGAGAAAAAAAAATTTTGTAGTGATAATCACACCACACAACAAAAACACTAACCCAGGAACCTATCCTTGCAGTAAAGCCTGATGTCAACTCTGTCCACATATTTATTTAAGTGACACCATCATAGGACCTAATCATATTAGCCACGCCATCATGGGCTCGTTCAACTGCACATCTACCAATGCGATATATGCCATCATGTGCCAGCAATGTCCCTCTGCCAGGTACATTGGCCAAACTGGACAGTCTGTATGCAAAAGAATAAATGGACACAAATCTGACATCAGGAATCATAACATAAAAAACAGGTAGGTGAACACTTCAACCTCTAAAAAAAGAAAAGGAGTATTTGTGGTACCTTAGAGACTAACAAATTTATTTGAGCATAAGCTTTCATGAGCTACAGCTCACTTCATCGGATTCATTCTGGCCACTCAGTAAAAGACTTAAGGGTGGCAATTCTGCAACAGAAAAGCTTCAAAATCAGACTCCAACGAGAAACTGCTGAGCTTGAATTAATATGCAAACTAGATACCATTAACTTGTGTTTGAATAGAGACTGGGTCATTACACGTATTGAATCTATTTCCCCATGTTAAGTATCTTCACACCTTCTTGTTAACTGTCTAAATGGGCCATCTTGATTATCAGTACAAAAGTTTTTTTTCTCCTGCTGATAATAGCTCATCTTAATTAATTAGTCTCTTACAGTTTGTATGGCAAATTCCACCTTCTCTGTATGTATATATATATATCTTCTTTCTATATGCTCCATTCTATGCATCCAATGAAGTGGGCTGTAGCCCACAAAAGCTTATGCTCTAATAAATTTGTTGGTCTCTAAGGTGCCACAAGTACTCCTGTTTTTTTTTTGGCTAATATGACAGCATGATAAATAGCATAGTGGATAGGGGACAGAACCCAGGAGACTTAGATTCTAATACTTGTTCTGCCACTGAACTGCTATATGACTTTGGACAATGAACTGTCTGGGCCTGTTTCATTTCCCACTCTTTGTCTGTCTTGGGATTCAAATGGTAAGATCTTTGGGGCAAGGAGTAAGGTAAGGGCTAGCTCCATCAAGGGATTTAGGAACCTAACTTTCACTGTGGGAAGTCCCTAGACACCTATGTTTTTGCTGGTAAAGTCCCCTACATGCCTGTGTTTCTGCCACTGGGCATGTGCACAGACACCTAAATCATGATGCCAAGGTGCCTGTCCCCCAGCAGGAGCATCGGATTAGGCATGCACATGCCTATCATGCTTTTGGGGCCCAATCTCTGAGCTTACCTACTGGGTTAGGCCTCGCTCAAAGCACAGCAGGAGCAGGAACCAGCAGCTGGCCCAGCTATCCATTGGACACAGGAATTGGCCCATCTGCATTATCTTACACGGTAAAGCCCTCTTCTTCATGAAAGCCCTTGAAGGATAAAGGTGCCAGTGTAGGATCACTGTGACTCAAGGGGTTGTACTGCTCAGGGGGAAGGGAAATGTGAGCTGTGCAAGGACTCTGGGCTTTTGCATGGATGATCCTCCACTGATTCTCTGAGATTTTCAGGATTTCCCAGGGTCTCAAGATACCTAACCCTTGCCTGTTTTGAATGAAATACTAAGAATGGACAATTAAAAGGAAACTCTGCAAATAAACCTGACAGCATTTCCTGTTGAACTTGTCTCATTCATGGGGTTTCTCCATGGAAAGGACAATAGCTAATTGTACAGGGAAATTCTCTCATCCTCCATCAATATCCTGGAGATTATAAACCTCAAAGCCATAGCATTGTTATTAGTGATATTCTGAGAGTTTGTGGAGAAAAAGAAAAAGAATAATAATGTACATAGCAAGAAATTCAGATAATGATTCCAGATGAACTACAGCTAATATCCTGTGGTGATACAGTATGCACAGGGTCAAGAGGATTAATTGAAACTTGATGTGATGGATCACTGGAGACCCAGAGGGTAGGGTAGTGAGATAGCTAGATGAGAAATGCATGGTATTTGTTTTAAAATTCTTTTATGATTTCCATGGAAGAATAGGAAAGTAAAATTCAACTACAGAATGTGAGCTGCATTTCTCTTTTCCTATTCCTAATTGCTGTTACTTTGAAGGAACAGAAATTTGGGTTTTGGTTATTTACCCTTGGAATTAAAAAAAAAATCTAGGAGGGGACACAGTATTTCTGACTAGCTGCAAATCTCTATTTTGGATCAAGTGGACTTGGCCAGTTTGTTGGCACCAATTAATAACATGGCTAAGAGTTTATCAAGCCTGATCCAGCTCCGAGGGCCTCAGTCAAGTTAAGGAACTCAGCCCTGCTCCAGCCTATGACACATGGAAAAATGCTGCAGTGCAGTATAGGGCTCCTGTCAGTTTATGGAAGAGGAAGTTATTCACCTTGTGCAATAACAATGGTTCTTCAAGATGTGTGTCCACTGTAGGTGTGTCTGCATCCCTGATAAGAGATCTTAGGTAGTAATGTCCATCGACTCGCACATGCTCTCTTCCCCCCTCGTGCTCTGCCTTTAGGCTAATTAGCTCTACATGGGCAAACCACACTCAGGTTCCTTCTTGATCGCACAGTCCCTATCAAGAACTCCATAGTAGAGGGGAGGATGGGTCATGGAGCACCTATAGGGACATACCTTTGGAAGAACCATCATTACTTCAGAAATTGAGTAACTTCCTCTTCTTCTTTGAACATTGTCCCTGTAGGTGCTACTCTGTAGGTGACTCCCAAATAGTATCCTGGATGGGAGGTTGGGGTTTTGGAGTCGAGTCTGTTATGGATGATAATACTGTGGAGCCGAAGCTAGCATTGGAAACTGAGTCCTCAATAATCGCATAGTGTTCTGCATAGTTATGCATAGATGCCCAGGTCACTGCTCTGCAGATTTCCAAGATAGGGACATTCTTAAGGAAGGCGACAGAGAAGGCAACTGACCTCATGGAGTGTGTAGGGCTTCTGGATGGAGGTACTACACTGCGAACCCGATAACCGTGTTTGATATAGTTGGCAACCAGTTTGGAGATTCTTTGAGTCGATATTGCCACATCTTTAGACCAATCTGCAGTGAAAAAGCCTTTGTCCTGTCCAGGTAGAAGGCCAGGGCTCTCCTAGCATCTAGTGCAGAGGTGGGCAAACTATGGCCCATGGGCCACATCCTGCCCGTGGGACCGTCCTGCCCGGCCCTTGAGGCTAGCCCCCGGCCCCTTCCCCACTGTCCTCCCTCCCCCACAGCCTCAGCTCACTGTGCTGCCAGTGCTCTGGGCAGTGTGGCTGGCTCCTGCTGGACCATGTGGCTGCGAGCTCCTGCTGCTTTGAGCAGTATAGTAAGGGGGCGGGAGTGGGGGGGGGTTGGATAAGGGGCAAGAGGTCCCAGAGGGCAGTCAGCAGACAGGGAGCAGGGGGCAGTTGGATGGGGGCGGAGGTTCTGGGGGGCAGTCAGGGGATGGGGAACAAGGGGGTTGGATAGGTGTGGGATCTGAGAGGCATGTTAGAAGGTGAGGATAGGGGCCAGGGCAGTCAGGAGACATGGAGCAGGTGGGGTTGGAGGGGGGGCAGTTAGGGGCAGTGGGTCCCAGCAGGGGGAAGTCAGGGGACAAGGAACAGGGGGGGTTGGATTGGTTAGGAGTTCTGAGGGAGGCAATCAGGGGGCGGGAAGTAGGAGGGGGCGAATAGGGGCAGGGGCCAGGCTGTTTGGGGAGGCACAGCCTTCCCTACCCAGCCCTCCATACAGTTTTGCAACCCCAATGTGGCCCTCGGGCCAAAAGGTTTGCCCACCACTGATCTAGTGTGTGAAGTATGGCCTCTCTATTATTGTGGTGAGGCTTAGGATAAAAGATGGGAGGTGACCTGAGGAGGTCACCTTGGGTGTGAACTTTGGGAGTAACCTGTGAGTAATCTTGTCATGAAAAGAAAAGCAGTACTTGTGGCACATTAGAGACTAACAAATTTATTTGAGCATAAGCTTTTGTGAGCTTTCGTGAGCTACAGATGTGAGCTTAAGCTAAAAGAAATTTGTTTGTCTCTAAGGTGCCACAAGTACTCCTTTTCTTTTTTGTCCGCTGTTGTGTTACGCACTCATGGTAGATAGGCTGCTGATATTAGAACATTGTGGGAAATGCACCAATTCCAGAGCTTTATGCTTCTGTGCATATGGAGGATGATCTGGTGCCTCCCTGATGATTTATATAGTACATATACATGATGGTGTCTGTCAAGACTTTTGTGTTTGTACCTTTGATCAGTGGGGAAAGTGAGTGCAAGCATTCATGAGTTCAAGGAGGTTGATGTGGTGAGTCGCCTCCGCAGGTGACCACTTGCCCTGAGTTGTGAGGGTGTTGAGATGTGCACTCCAACCTATGAGAGATGCATCAATAATGAGAAGTAATGTCAGGGGAGGACTGTGTGAATGGGACCCCGATGCAAATGTTTTCTGGGTCTTTCCACCAGTCCAGGGAGAGTTTGACCCTGGAAGGCATCAAGAGAGGTTTGTCGAATCTGTTTTTGTTCGACCTGTAAATTGAGCTGAACCAAGTCTGCAGGCACCTCATGTGAAGTCTGGAATGAGATATTACAAATGTGCCAGCTGCCATGTGCCCCACAAGCTGGATGCAATGTCTGGCCAACATTTGAGGGCTGGTTTGCACTGTCTCTATAAGCGCTGACAGGCTGTGAAATCTGTGCTGTGGAAGGAGCGCTTTGACTTGCGGTGAGTCAAGATCAGCCCCTATAAACTCCAAGCATTGTACCAGAGTTAATGGGTTGATTTTTGGACGTTGATTTGCAGGCCCAGTTTTGTGAAAACATCCATAATTCTGTGGGTGGCTCGCAGAGCTTCTTCAAAGGACCGGGCCCCGAGGAGACAGTCATCTAAGTATGGGTAGATCATGATCCCCTGGGTCATAGGTGGCCCATTACCATGGATTAAACCTTGGAGAATAATCTGGGGGCAGATGAGAGGCCAAAATGGAGTACTCTGTACTGGTAATGGTTCTGATCCAAAGGAAACTGGAAGAATCGTATGTGGAAATATGCATCCTGGAGGTTGAGAGGTGAAAACCAGTCTGCCTGTTCCAGAGATGAAATAATTGCTGCTATTGTGACCATCTTGAATTTCTTCAGTGCTCTAAAATCCAGTATGGGTCTCCAACCTCCCTTTGTCTCAGGGATCGGAAACTATTAACAGTAAAATGCTTTGCCTTGGAGATGCAGTGGTACAGGTTCTATGACTCCTAGGCGGAGAAGGTGATCTATCTCCTGTCATAACAGTCTCTCAAAGAGAAGGGTTCCTGGGAAGGCAGGGAGGGAGGTGAAGTGCTCATTAGTCTCAAGGCAGAACACAGGGGTTGGGGCAGAGCACATGTGCGAGCCAAATGGACACTGCTACCAAAGATCTCCAATCAGAAGCACAGGGACACACATAAACCTACAGTGGCGCACCCATCAGGACACTATTTGAAGAAGGTGTGATTATTATGGCTGCTCCAGGCTGTGATACACCAAGCTTCTTAGGTACTCAGTAGCATGCCAGGGCTCATAGGCAACTGCTGAGGGTGCTTCAGCTGGTAGGCCCTGGTGAATCCCAATAATCATTCAGACAAAGTAAAAAGCTGTTTTACTAGGGTTCACAGGAAACAGAAAGGTGGCAACTACCCCCAGTTACATTTCAAAGCAAAGTAAAACATAGGGAAATTATCCAATATAGGGTTTAGGCTTCTCAGGCCTACTGCCTGGGGTGCCTTCTGCACTCCAGGCCTTTCGAATCATAGATTAGGGTTGGAAGAGACCTCAGGAGGTCATCTAGTCCAAACCCTGCTCAAAGCAGGAGCAACCTCAGCTAAATCATCCCAGCCAGGGCTTTGTCAAGCTGGGCCTTAAAAACCTCTAAGGATGGAGATTCCACCACCTCCCTAGGTAACCCATTCCAGTGCTTCACCACCCTCCTAGTGAAATAGTAGAAAAGGAGTACTTCTAGCACCTTAAAGACTAACAAATTTATTTGAGCATAAGCTTTCGTGAGCTACAGCTCACTTCATTGGATGCATTCAGTGGACTTGAAGTCTATGAATTAGTGGGGGACCCTGAGCAGAGAATCCTGGATAGGACAGTGGCCACTGCTCTTCAGAGGAGTCGAAGGAGCCATTGGAGTCTGCCTAGAAGAACTCTGCCTGGAGATGTGAGGCAATGAGTGATCAGAAACAGGCCCACAGTTGCAGAGCAACCCCATGTTGAGCATCCTCCTCCTTGTCTGGTGGATGGCCACCTCCTCCTGCTATTGCTCAGGGCAGGAGAGTGACTTGTATCAGTAACCTACAGTGTCACAGATCAGTGGGTTGATGGGAATGACAGTTTTCTGCTTAGCCAATTCATCACAAGTGCAAGTTATAGGTTGACTTTCATTTTGCCAGCTTGTATGTGTTAATGAGCAGCTGAAATGGCCCTGTGTAAAAAGTATCAGAGGGCTAGCTGTGTTAATCTGTACACACAAAAACAACAAGGATTCTGGTGGCACCTGGTGGCTTTGAGTAGGGGGTTGGACTAGATGACCTCCTGAGGTCCCTTCCAATCCTAATATTCTATGATTCTGAAGACTAAGATTTATTTGGGCATGAACTTTCGTGGGTAAAAAAATCCACTTCTTCAGATGCATGGAGTGAAAATTACAGATAAAGTGGATTTTTACCCACAAAAGCTTATGCCCAAATAAACCTGTTAGTCTTTAAGATGCCAGCGGACTCCTCCTTGTTCCTATGTAAAAAGATAACAACATGTTTCAAAAATTGAAAGCAAACTGTTGTATGCCTGAAACATTAGCAAACATATGCCAAAATAATTCACACATCCAAGTTAATCTCCTTATAATTAGTCACTGCTCTCTGGGCTGCAGTTTCAACATCTATAGTTTGACAGGTAAAGGGAAGAACATCAGTTTTAATCCTTGATAAAGCTTTTGTTACATACAGAGTTAACATGTCTGTTGGACAAATGTACCTATGTCTGCAGATAAAATAAAAGGTGTATTTCCCATGGGAAGGAGCCCAGTACAATAGGATAGTGAGAGCACAACCCAGAAACTAATCTTCAGTTGTGCTTTGAATTAGCTTTATGTGGAAAGATTTACTGAGAACTATTTCAATGAATAAACTTGATGACTTAGTCTGGGTTTTCAAGTCCAAAGTTTTTAGATATGTGCTAGATGCATATTTGCTTACCTTTTTGTGTACAGGCTTTAATTTGGACCCAGGGGCTCTTCATTTAGATTTAATAGCAAGCAGTCCTTCACATAAACCTACATGTTTTATCTTGATTTAATAACTATAAGTTTAATTGGTATTCAGGTATAGTTTAATTGAGTAAAGTACAGTATTTTGCTTATGTGTATTTTAATGAATATTGAAATTATGACTTCTGAACTATTGCTAGCATATGTTTCCTGAGGGAATGTGAATCCGTGTTTGACCTTTTGAAAGAAATTACTGGCAGAATCTGAGTGTTGGTGGTTATAAGTAAAGGTTACCATGAACGTCATCTGTATATTACAATCAAATGGCTTAGATTAGGTCTCTTTGGTATTTGGTACACTCAGAGATCTACCCCATATTTTAGGGAATACTTTGTGTTCCATAGAGTGTGTTCCATATTTTAGGTATTCTCAGAGATCTACCCCATATTTTAGGGAATGCTCTTATGAGTCTGCTCTTGAGTGTGTTCCATATTTTAGACTCTAACTTCAGAGAATGTGCTTTCCCAGGATTTAGCATGAGAACCACTTTCTAAAAGCTGAGAAGCCCTGTAAGAACTTTTTTGAAAGCCTTTCTTAGCTGAAAATATTAATAACTACTGGAAGTTCGGTACCTAAATACCTTTGAGGAGCTGGGCCCAGGAGACTAATTTTGCCAAGCAGTTTCCATTAGGTTAGTGGATCAGGCACCTACCACACAGGTAGGAGGAAAAAAATCATCCTTTCAAAAAGTTTAGTCCCTGGATATCCTCATCACCCCGCCATGTTCACCCCCACCCCCATCACTGCTCCTTGAATTTGGGTAAAATTGGTTGTGCTGTGGGAGGACTTTAGAATTTTTAACTCCTGAAAAATCCAACAACAACAGCAGACTAGATGACCTAAGGCCTGATCTTGGCCCATTGAAGCCAATGACAAAACACCTATTGACCTCAGTGGGAGCAAAATCTAGCCCATGTCAGAGCTTTCTCTATTTCTAATTTCTATGGTTCAGTTCAACAAAGCAAACTCTGTTCCTTCTCCTATGTACCGTGTCCTGGACTGTTTTTCAATATTCAAACACAATGTGAAGAGCAGTAATAAAGAACTAGTAAATACTCAAAGCCTGGATATCAACCAAAATTCTTTATTTGACATATTTTTCAGAGGAAAATGGGCACATTTGTCATGGAAAACATGGCAGCTGAATTATACCTGTCACAACTGGCCATCCCAAATTCATAGTTTGTAGAAGGTATAGCCTTCAAGGACTGGCTGCTTGATGTTCTGAATTGCTAATATATGCTCTGCAACTTCTCTATTAGTGGACATGCAGCTTTGTGAATATACTTTTTCCAATTTTTTTAAGGTGCTGACACCACTGAAGTGTGTTACATACCAGTGCTTCACCCTTGCAGGAAGTATACTGTACTGTTTCTTTGTACTGTACATGAGATAACTTTCATTTTGCCAAGATGGAGATAGACATCCCATGTCACCAAACCAATTATTTTTAAGTATTCAGTTCTTTGTATAATAATCTTGAAAGCAAAATTTTTTCAACTGAACAGTAAAGCCTTCTTTGGCTTAGAACTTGGAATACCTAGTACAATAGGCTTTTGCTGTGTAATTAGTTCCATTATATCTGCACTGCACTGCACTGCTCCATTTGAGCACTATGTCTATAAATAAGGTGTTTTTCTAAAACTCCATTTCCAACAGCATATCTGCCAGCTACAAGTGAATTTCTGAAAAACGCTGAATTTCTCTGGTTCCCAAAGTTAATTTGTCTTCAAAGTCTAAACATTCCTTTTCTACTATTTATGGCCAAATATTAGCTGTTTTGGAATTTCCATTTGCCAGAGAAGTCTTTGCAAGAAAATGCAGGTTCTAATTTGCATTTTAAACACTTAAGGCAGATTTTGAAGCAATGTCAATAACCAGATAAATTATAAATGTTCTGTGTCCTAGCATATTTGAACAGGATTGTCAATAAACAAAGTTGTATTTCCTAGACTAAGAAATCACAATACTATTTTCATTAACTGCTGCATTGAAGTCTCTAAGAGAATACTCACAAATTGGACATCTGTTGAGTTAGCATTGCAGCACTATAACTGAGGAAGTATACATTCCCTAAGAGAGCAAGAAAATATTAAGGGCATTTGTAAGATGCTATTTTATCACAGGATTTTGAATGTATATTAAGTCGACTGAAAGAATACTGTGTGTTCTTTCTAAATGAAGCTAGATGCAGCATTTTTCAAAAAATGGTTAGTTTTCAAAAAGAACATCAGTTACAAAATGAACATAGATACCGTACATCATGTCAGCTGAATAGAAATGTAACTGCTTGGCCTGGTGTAGAATATTTATAAAAGCATTGTTACATACATAAATACAAGGACAATCTGATAAAGTTAGACAGTGTATCCATTATGTAACAATGTAAGGTCAGAGTTACATGCCATCCTTGTACACTGGGCAGCTGTTCAGTTTCAGACAAGCTGAGGGACACTATGCATTTGTGAAGGGCAAATATTCTCTCTAAGTCCAATTAACATTTGTGACAAAGTGGGACTGTTCTTAATGTTTCCTCTGAATATTGTAAGGGTACCTCAGTTTTCCCTAAGCATTTCTTAAGTGTCTAGATGGTGGGATAAGGGGGTGTAATTGTGGAGAGCAAAGGGCCAGTGTACATAAATGGCCGACACTCTGTCTCCTGGCAACTGATGGCCTTGGCCCTTCCCCCCTGCAAGGTGAGAGCTAAAGGGTTGGAGAACAAAGGAATCAGGTGACCTCCATGCCTGGGAAAGGGACAAAGCCCAGAGGAGGAGGGGCTGAAGGGTGAGACAGTTTGGAGCTGGCTGGGGATGAGGAGTGAAGTGCAGACATGGTTGTCTGGCTCACTGCCCCCCAGAATGGACCCAGCTGAGGGGTCCTGTTCTCTGCACCCTCAAGCTCTGTTTTAGACCATGTTCCTGTCATCTAATAAACCTCTGTTTTACTGGCTGGCTGAGAGTCACGTCTGACTGTGAAATTGGGGTGCAGGACCCTCTGGCTTCCCGCAAGGAGGGGCAGAGGATGCTGAATGCTCCGAGGTCAGACCCAGGAAGGTGGAAGCCGTGTGAGCTTCTTGCCCTGAAGACTGCTCCAAGAGAGGAGACGTCACCAGAGTCCTGACTGGCTTTGTGTATGGAGCAGTTCCAGAGCTTTGCCTGGCGACTCCAGGACAACATTGCTTTAGTTCATTGTAGACCAGAAATAACCCTCCTTTTAGGAAATGGTTCTAGTTTTGGATGGTTGTGTTGAAAAAGAGGAAGCATGATTCCCTTCTTGAACGAGGATGCCTGAAAATAAGGGTTTAATTCTGCAACCCTTGCTCATGTGGGTAGTTCTGTCTCATGCACCTTGTTCCAGTGAAGGCAATGGAGATACTTAAGTGAATAAGGGCTACTTATGTGAGCAAGGGCTGCATGATTGGATTGTAGAATTGTGACCAGTATCTTTATTAGGTAATGCTATAGTTACAAGCTGCAGAATTAATCTGGCAAAATCCTGATGCCCTTAATCAGTGTTTGCCCTCAAACACTGGAGTTTGCCTGAGTAAGGGTTTAGTACAAACCAAATAAAGGCCTCAGTGCTACGCCCACATCTACTAATATTGGGGGTTCATGGAGCAATTTTCAGTAACTGAACATTGTTAAATTGGTTGTTTGACATTGAACTATACACAGAAGGACAGCTTATGTGCATTTGCATCTAGTAGGGGTAGGGTGGCCCGGGAACACCCGGTCGAAAAGGGACCCTGGTGGCTCCAGTCAGCACTGCTTACTGGACCACTAAAAGGCCAGTTGGTAGTGCAGCAGGACTAAGGCAGGCTCCCTGCCTGCCCTGGCTCCACGTGGCTCCTGGAAGTGGATGGCATCCAGCTCTTAGGTGCAGGGCTGACCAAGGGGGCTCCGCATGCTGCCCCCACCCTGAGCACCAGCTCCGCAGCTCCCATTGATTGGGAACCACGGCCAATGGGAACTGCAGGAGCAGCACCTGTGGATGCAGCAGTGAGAAGAGCCTCCTGGTGCTCCGCCTAGGAGCCGGACATGACGGCCGCTTCCAAGAGCCACCTGAGGTAAGTGCCGCCAGGAGCTCACACCCCGAATGCCCTCCTGCACCCCAGCCCCTGGTCAGAACCCCTCCTGCACCCCAACCCCCTGCCCCCGCCCTGAGCCCCCTCCCACACCCTAAGTCCCTCACAGAGCCCATACCTCGCACCCCAAACCCCTGGCCAAGCCCTGAGCCCCCTCCTGGACCCTGAACCCCTCATTTCTGGCCACAGCCTGGAGCCTGCGCTACCAGCTGGAATCCTCACCTCCCACACTGAACCCTCTGTCCCAGGTCAGAACCCCCTCCCACACCCTAACTCCCTCCCAGAGCCCACAACCCTCATTCCTGCCCACACCAACCTCCTGTCCCAGCCCTGAGCCCCCTCCCACACCCAAACTCCCTCCCAAATCCCTTGCCTCAGCCTGGAGCCCCCCCCCCACACCCAGAACCCCTCATTCTTGGTCCCCACCCCCCAGCTAGAGCCCTCACCCCCTCCTGTACCTCAACCTGATGAACGTGAGTGAGGGTTGGGGAGAGTGAGGATGGAGGGAGGAGGGATGGGGGTGGGGCGTGGCCTCAGAGAAGTGGTGGTCAGTTTTGTGTCATTAGAAAGTTGGCAACTCTAAGTGAGGGAGAGGGGTGCAAAGGAGCTTTCCCTCTTTACCCTCCTCAGGCACAAATTAGGCACAGCTATGGCCTCCCAAACATGCTCACTTTTAGGACCCCTGGGGGCTCCAGTCAATCCAAAGAGGGGCAGGGAACTATTGGGGGAGACAGTGGGTCCATGGCTCTGCTGGCCCACTGCGGTGAGGACAATGTGCTGGATCATTCCAACAAAGCATGTCACACCTTCCCTCACGTCCCAAGGACTCCTGAAGCTCCTCATGGGAATCACTCCTGAAGGCATCAGTTGAGATCACTCCATCCTCTCTGGGCCAAACAGTCAAAAACCTCTTGTGTTAGTGACCTCAAGTTAATCTGTTCACCTTTTAATTATGCTCCCCAAAATCACTCAGAATTGCTTCTTTCAAAAGCAGTATTTATTTTTCATCATGAAAAAAAAAGAAAAATATTATATATTGAATGCAGTAGAAAAGCCTTTCTATAAAAGCTGCATTTAACTGATAACAATATATATATAAATTGCACTTGAAAAAGTACGTTCTATCCTAGAAGATTACACAAAATAAAAAAGTAGTGAGTTTATGGCTCTATTTATGGTTTCTTTGAAAATTATATTTATATTTTGGGTTTCAAAATCCTTGAACCAAAAAATTTAAAAAAAATCTAGCTGTTTTTTGTGTGTGTGAAGAAAGGTGATTTTTAAGTTAAAAATAATACACAAACAACGTAGAAGCTAGGACAAATGTAGAAGCTATTACAAAGTACAATGAAAGAAAAAATAAAGGAGAGAGAAACATGCCTCTTTGCATTTTCTGGCAATAAATAAAAAGCTAGGGTGTTTCTGCTGTTTGACTCTATCATGGGTTATTGCAGCTTGGATTATGGTTTATTAGAAGCTTTGTTTTGTTCAGTCACGCTACATATTATTCTCCTTACCGCTTCAACACAAAGCACAAATTTGAATCCTATTTATTCTGCACGGGCCTGTGGCATGGAAACCATGATCTTCATAAAAAGAAAAGGAGTACTTGTGGCACCTTAGAGACTAACAAATTTATTAGAGCATAAGCTTTCGTGAGCTACAGCTCACTTCACGAAAGCTTATGCTCTAATAAATTTGTTAGTCTCTAAGGTGCCACGGGTACTCCTTTTCTTTTTGCAAATACAGACTAACACGGCTGCTACTCTGAAACATGATCTTCATAGCAAATGATGACAACTGGCAGCCATTTGATCACTGGTTCCCAATCAGTGCTAAGTGTAATAGGAGGGCTTTTTTTTCCCACTTAATCCCCAGTTCAGCAAAGTAGTTAAACAAATGCCTAACTTTAAACTAGTAAGTAGTCCCACTGACCTCTCACACTAGACTAGTTTGCTTCTTACTCAAATGCAGAGCTTCTGTGCTGAGCCCGGGCGTACCATTATTGCCTGCACTTAATTGAATTCTGCAGTCTCTGGTTGGCACAGCTGAGAACTTAGTCAGATAAACTGACAGAGCTTCCCCAAAGAGTTGGGAATCAATGAATAAGACAAAGCAAAAAGTAACGTGAAACCATGTGCTCATAAAAAAAATCCACAAACTGAAGACCAGGCCTGTTCCTGCCACAGGTCAGTCAGGAATGCTCAGTAAGGAGAGTGGTTGTACTGGTGTCAAATACAGATTTTTCCAAAATACGTAAGATTGGCCACTCTTATTAAGCTAGAGACAGAAAAAGAAAGAAGTTGCCTTTGAACAACCCTGACATAACTAATATATTTGGCAATCTTTGGTTTCAATGCTATTCTTTAAAGTGAATTGCTTTGAAAAATGATGAATCACTTCCCATTTCAGTCTTCAAGTGCCTTTTAAAATAGACTTTTGGGAGCCAGAGAAGAAAAATTAATATAAATATATTTTAAAAATATCAAAACAAAAACATCTCAAATGTTAAACTAGAGTAGAGAAAGTTATACTCACAATATTTATAGGGTACGTTTCTGGAAAGGGTTGATAAAGTTATAAAAACAAAGATCAGGTAATGGATTTTACTTGATGAAGGAACTAATTCAGAACTTTAGGGCATTTTTTTTTTAACTATAGCTCTGATTTTAGTACTAAAACCCAATAATTTTAAAAGTTCTCAATATTATGTGATTGCATGTGCCCATTTCAGCTAATGTATGAAATACTATTGTAAGACTACTTCTCTCTTTCTGACAGACAAGAACACAGAGGCAACACACATAAAACAGAACAAATGCAGCTTTAGTATACTATTAAATAGAGATCCATGGCCATTAAATGTTCCACTCCATTTTCTCTATTACATTCACAATCAAAAGTTCAGTTCTCTTCCAGATTTATACCTAGCATACATTTTACACTGGACAGCTTTCAGAGCAGTATCTCAGAGTGTTTAAAGTTAGTTTGGACAGCATTTCCCCCCCCCTTTTTTTTTTAGTCAGAGCCCGTTGATATTTTAATAAGCATAGGAAGCTATGCTATAGCTTTTAAGGTGCTTATTTTATCAAGAGGTGAATAATTCTTTCTGCGAAAATTAAAGAATGCTGACAATTTTTCAAAAGACAGGTGTGACATAATGAATTAATATGCCTCAGCGAAATGCAGTCCAAGAGATATTCAGTGCCAAGAGTTTGATCATGGCAATATATACTACTAAAATCAAACAACTAAGATTACTGTATATACTGGCAAGGTTATAGTATTCCTTACTTTAAAAAATATGAACAAAACAACAGTGATATTTCATCTGTTCTCTAAAAGCTAGAACACTGAAGTTTTGTTTCCAACTTGAATATACATGCAAGAAGAGTGGGTATTTTCAGCAACGAAGATGTTCTGTTTTGACTGTCTACCTAGAAACACAGGGAAGAAAAAAATGCCCAAGGGCCCGATCCTGAGAAATTATACACAACTTTTAGTAGGTGGCAGGACTTCAATGGGAGATGGTGGCACTCAGGTTCATATCCTTGTGCAAAGCACCAGCTGATTTCAGTGTGTTGCTTGAATACAGACTGGTCAATTTGACTTCACACTAGATTTATTTCATGTTGTTTTCTATTTGCCATGTGTGTGTTTCAAAGGAGCAAGGGGACGTTCCACCTAGGAGCTGGATTAATCTGGATAACCATTACGTATGAATATTGGATCAAATTCAATCTTCATTTACATTCATGTAGCCCTACTGACTTCAGTGGAGTTGAGCAGGTATAAATGAGCGCAGAATTTGGATGTGGATGAGTTAGAGTGAGAGAGAGACAGGTATATAATGTTAGCTCAAATATCTCAGTGGAACTTTCCACTGCCAGCAAGGGGATTTAGCTACACAGCTTTGATTACATTTCAGTGGGAACTGTGCGGTTAAGTCCCATAGTCAACTTTGAAAATCTCAACCATCCCAATATATTGCTAAATTTAATTCTACATTCTTGGCTGCTAAAACACAAATCTATGATATACCTTTTTAGCTGCCATGGCACTAATCAATATAGCTATGCTGAAACACAGCATTCATTTTTGCTTATCGCAATGCAGGCTACTAGCAAAGTTTGCTCATCAGTGGAAGAATGTCCTCTGATGGCTCCTGCTTAAAATGAAAGGTCCTGTGAACTGCAAATAGTGTGCTTTGTTCTGTTTTTATCGGGGTGGTCTTGAACTGCAAACACAATCACACCGCTCATGATGCTCCAGTTGAATATCCACTAGGGCCATGTTGTTCTTGGTTCTGCCCTTCCTCCTGGGATGGCCTGACTCAGGGATGAATTTCAGCACCTGGAAAGATAAAAGTTGTCAGAATGCTTCCAGTGACTTTAGAAAGAGTGTATATGTTCCTCTGAATGCACAAGCATACAGAACCTCCCATAGTTAGGAGACGACAGCCCAATGTGTTTCACTAGATGGTACTGCCTCACGTAGCTCTGCCTCTCTCCCCACTTCTGTGGGGTCATGCAGTTAGAGCAGAAGCTTCCAGAGTGGATCAAGCATCCAAGAGCAGCAGGGACTACAGGGAGCAGACGCAAGGCAGGGAAAAACGCTTCAGAACCCATGGACACTAATGATTCCAGGAGAAATCAATTCTAAAAGTTGAACTCAGGACGTTATTTTCTGTCTGACGGGTGCTAGCTCTGAACGTCTGCTTCCCCGTTTCCTATGCGGTCATACTGCCTCTCATGCTCCTCTCTATTCTCCCTCCTTCTTCTCAGGAATTCACACATTCCTCTGCCTGACTTTCCTTTTTCCATTTCCTTCTTCCCCCAGCCCCCTTCTACCTTACTTCTAATCCCATATATATACATACATACAGAGAGAGTGAGAACGAGTGAGAGAGAAAACATAAAGTTTGCTGGGTTTGAACTGCTTTCAAATACCAACTGCCTCTCTGTAAACAATAAGTCATAAAGGAAGTTTTACTAGGCCATATTGCCATTTGAAACATTCAAGAACGGAATCCAATAGGCATGTGGAGATTATTTCAGAACTGAAAATGGACTGCAGCTTCAAAGATATTTTGAAACACACTTTTAAAATCAAATACAGCTGCTGGTGCTGAACCCACGATAAAAATTCTCTATTTAAAGAAGCCTTTAATCAAAACCCAACAATTTCAAGTGATTGACACTTGCAAGATCACAGCAAGGTAGATTTACTTTTTCATTTTAGAGCAAATGGAAGTGTATGCAGTGGGATGAGACCAGAGATCTGGGCAGTATTTAAGCTAACAGACCTCCTGGCAGCTTGGGGATTTTCCCTCTGTTTTGTATTAAGAAACATGAGCACAGTATATGCGCTTTGCTGATAAGAGGAGAAAAATGAATTGGCAGACACTTTCCCAGACAAGACAGGAAAGCAGTGTTTGAACAAAATGGAAATTGGGCTGCTTTACTAGCTGATCACAGAGCTGATGTTTCAAGCTTTCAGTCTAGCTTCCATCAAATAGTCTTGGGTTCAGGTAAATACAGGAGAACTGAAAAGAATAAAATAGTAAGGCCAATTCTGGTGACCACAGTCGTTGAAAGAAAACCCTTTACTCTGGCAATAAAGCAGCATTTTAGGGTTTAGTTGGTCACTTTTTTAAAGGTGAGGCACTATTGAATTAATTAGAATAATTCAAGCAAGATAACTCCATGATACCACCCTTACCTGCTTCTTGTTTTTGTGACATCAATAGTATTTTTAGTGTCATGAATTTAAGGCTATAAAAAAAGTAGAATATTCCAAAAGTGTTTGATTTTGGACAAGTGAAAAAAGTAATAAATTCCTGGTTTTCACGTCCATCTCTACTAAGCCAAGGAAGGCAGCTCAGTGTTTCAGATTATTTTCTCACAAAGCGTGTATAACTACAGCCATGCCCGCTTCATCACATAAAAACACTGAATTAATCATGGCCATAAAACCATTCCCCGAATAAAACAGAATCAGATAGAAAACTTAACCACTGAGCTGGATTTTGTGTTTATTGTCGATATAAAGAAGGTTATTACAGCCTTGTAACCTCTTTCTTACAAGTGACTTTATAGCAGCACAGTAACATGCTACACAATTTATTTATTTTTGCTTTGTAGATTATTCAAATGGCTCAAAGATTTCAAGGTCAGGTGACTCTCTGGCACCCGCATAGTTTTTCTTGGGGCATGGGGGGGGGTAAGACTGCTTGCCTGTTCTCCCCTGCCAAAGGATCTTGCTCACTGAGCTTGTGTGGAATTAGAATACATTGAAAAGATTTGAAGAAAAACAGAACATTAATGAGAAGCAGGAGAAAAAAGTCATTCAGAAAGGAAAAACAGATGACCTGTCTAACAACTAGCTTCTGAGGCAATGACTTCTGATGTGGCCAAAAGATCAGCTGCTGGAAAAGGATTTAGGGGTCATAGTGGATAAGCAAGAGCTCCTGCAGTGCTGTGGCAAAACGGGCTAATGTGATCCTTTGAAATATAAACAGGACGTAATGAGTAGAAGTAGGGAGGTGATTATACCACTGCATAGGATATTGCTTAGACCAATATTGGAGCATTGTATACAGTTCTGATGGCTGCATTTTTTAAAGACGTTGAAAAACTGGAAAGAATGCAGAAAAAATGCTTCGAAGGTGGGACAATATGTCTTGCAGTGACAGAATTAAAGAACTCAATCTGTTTAGTTTATGAAAAAGATTGAGAGGTTACATGCTTACAGTGTATAAATACCTTCATAAGGAGAAAATCCCGGGTAGTAAAGTTCTCTTTAATCTAGCAGAGAAATGCATAAACAAGAGCTAATGGCTGGAAGCTGAAGGCAAATTCCCATTAAAAATTAGACACAATTTTTTAAAAGTGAGGATAATTAAACATTGGAACAAATGACCAAGGGAAGGATCCACTATCAAGGGCAGATTTCCATCTCTTGATGGCTTCAAATCAAGACCTGATGCCTTTCTGGAAACTTTTTTAGCCAGACATGGGTTATTGGGCTAGGTATAGGGGAAAATGGGTGGAATTTAAAGGTCTCTGATATACAGAAGGCCAGACTAGACAATATAATGGGCCCTTCTGTATTTAAACTCTATGAATCTATGAAAGCAATTCATAGCAATCATTTGCCACCAATAATAAGAGCAGTGGAAGCTGTAGTCTAAATAGGACTCAGGCATCTACGCCAGTGTCTAATTTAGCACTGAAGCCCTACTTGCACTACAGTTTCTACTAGTGAGAGTATAGTGGAGATGAGTTTTGATTATGGATTTCTTAGTGTAGACAAGATAGTAGGGAAGAGCAATTCCTTCCACTGCGGAAATCGTTGGGTGAAATTCTATGGCCAGTGCTACTTAAGAGATCAGACTAGAGGACCATAGTGGTTTCTTCTGGTCTTAAATCTACGAATGTCCTCTGAGGATAAACATAAATGTAGCCATATTCAATATCCAGCTAATATCTCATAGTTAAGCATGCCCGGTGCATGAATCCCACATTTGGGGAGGCTGTGCCTGAACGCTGGAAGCTCCCTAGAAGTGGGGTGTGCCACCGAACCAAAGCCCTGCCCCTGCTCTGCCCCAAGGCCTGCCCCTGCATGCCCCCCTGTTCGCCCCCCCCACCACTCATGTGTCTTCCTCTGCTGCTGTGCCTCTCTCCGCCCCCGTCCCCAGCACCTCTCTGCCTTCTCAGAGGGCAAAGAGGGCACAAACGGCAGGTGTGTGTGGGGGGGAGGGGTGCATGGGGGAAGCGGTGGAGCAGAGTGAACGATGGGCAGGAGGGGATGAGGGGGAAAGGGGTGGAGAGGCGGGCAGGGAACACGGCAGAGAAGCATGAGCGGTGGGCAGGGGATGGGCCCCACACAGGAAGCAGTGGAGAAGCACGAGAGCCAGGCTGGTGGAGCGCATGCGAAAGGGGCAGAGAAGCATGAGCGGTGGGTGGGAAGACCTCGGGGGAAGAGGTGGACTGGGGATGGGAAGAGGAGCAGTGTGGGTGAGGCGATGGGGGAAGAGTGGAATGTGGGAGCGGGGTGGACTGCAGGTGGGGCCATGGCCCGGGCCCCTTTTCAGCGGTGGTGATCCAAAGGTGACAGGCTGGCGGCACGCCTCCAGAGGGAGGTGCACCGCATCCTGTTTGGGGAGGCTTTGCCCCCCCCGGCCTATTATACCCACCACCCATGGTTAAGGCTAAGATTATATCAGAGAGGTCACAGAATCCGTGGTTTCCAGAGACCTCCATCACATTTTCCACTTCAGCCCTGGGGCGGCGGGGCTGGAGCTTTCAGCCAACTGGGGCCCTGGAGCTCTCAGCTGCCACAAGCAGCAGGGCCCCCAGCAGCTCCTAGCTGCCAGCCCCAGAGCTCCAAGCCATGGTAGGGGGTCCCTGCAGCTTCCAGCTGCCGTGGGATGCTGGAGGGAGACCCCGGCACTCTCAGTCAACGTGGGTGGGCCTTGGATCTCCGAGCCACCATGAGCGCCTGCGGGACCCCAGAGCCGCAGCAGCAGTGGGTGCTGGCCTCCCCCTCCACCCCATTTTGTCACAATTATTTTTAGTAAAAGTCAGGGACAGGTCACGGGCTTCACTGAATTTTTTGTTTATTGCCCATGACCTGTCTCTGGCTTTTTAAAAAAAAAAATGACAAAATCTTAGCCTTACTCATAGTTCACAGATGTTTACTTTAGTTCTAAAGGGTGAAAGAGAACACAGCTTACAGCACTTGCAAGAAGAGTGGCAGTGTCTAGCTACTAATACCCATTTGTTTTGTAACTGTATTGATACTAACACTCCTCTCTGTTTCCACCCTCTCTCTGGACGATCACATCCACTCCCATGGCTTCAGCTACCATCTCTATAATGATAAAGGAAGGTTACTTACCTTATAGTAACTGGAATTCTTCGAGATGTGTGGTCCTTATGGGTATACAGTGTGGATATGCATGCGCTCCATGCATACAGGACCACAAATTCTTCAACAGCAGTGTCCCTGGGTCCACACCTGCACCCTGTGCATCTTTGTGCTCCTGACAAACAGCCTCACCATGAAGTCTCACCACAGCTCTACCAAAGCACCACAGCTCTACTATGAAGCCAAAGAGACCCTGAGCAGAGGGGAATGAGGGTGGATCGTGAATACCCACAGGGATCACACATCTCAGTGAACTCCAGTGCTCCTCCCCAGAGGTATTCACTGTGGGTGAGTCCCAAACAGCATCAGTTAGAAGGAGGGTACAAGGAAACATCCTGCATCATGGACTGGAGGATCACTAAACTCCAGCTGAAGCCTGAACTAGTGTGTAATGCCTGGTGAAGGTGTGAACGGAGCCCCAAGTTGCTGCTCTATATCACTCTGACAGGCATCCCCTGCAGGGAAGCCACTGAGGCTGCTTCTGCTCTAATCAAGTGGGCCTTGACAGCCTGAGGAGGGCCTTCCATAAGATCATAAACAAAGAGGATACAGGTAGAAATCCACTGAGAGAGTCCTTGGGAAGAGACAGCTTCCCCTTTCATTCTTTCAGCAATAGTGACAAATAACCTTGGAGACTTCCAGAAAGGTTTTGTCCTGTGTAAGTAGAAGGCCAGAGCACTGTGTACGTCAAGTGAGTGGAGCTTCCTGTCCTTCAAGCTATGGTGAGGCTTTGGGTAGAATATGGGAGGGTGAACCATTTGGTTTAGGTGAAATTCAGAAGGCACCTTGGGGATGAATTTGGAGTGCAACCTTAAAGATATTTTATCTCTGTGAAAGACTATGCATGGAGGCTCTGCCATAAGGGCCCCAAGCTCACCTACTCTCCTGGAAGACAGGATTGCTGTCAGGAAGGCAACCTTCATATACAGGTGTAGAAGGGAGCAGGAGGCTCAGGCTATGTCCTCACAGCCTGCAGTAGTGAGCCTCTCAGTCTTGAGTGACAGACTCCGGCTTGTGAGGCTTGGGTACTACGCTAAAAATGGCAGTGTAGACAGCACTTGAAGTTGTGGCTAACGCTAGAGCTTAGGCTCTGAAGCTCACCCTAAGTGTCTGAGCGATAATACCTACACAGCTATTTTTAGCATGGTAGCGTGAGCCCCATAAGCCCAAATCTGTCAACCCTGGGAGGTTGGCTGCTGCAGGCTGTGTAGACATATTCTAAGCATTCAAGTGGTGGGCTCATAAGAATGGGGAAAAAAACAATATTCAGGTCCCTTACAGGGACAGGTTTAGATACAGGAAGGAATGGCTTATGACACCTTTCAGGCACTTCACAGTAATGGGATGGGTGAACACAGAGACGTCCTCCACTGGACGATGGAAGGCATCAATAGCTGCCAAATGTACACTTAGGGACCGGACAGACAGGCCCAATATCTTCAATGAGAGAAGATATTCCAAATTTAGAGAGATTACTGATTCCTCAGGAGACAAGTCAAGCTGCTGACATCACAGGGAGAACCAATTCCACTTGGTGGCACAGCACTTCCTTGTAGAGGGTCTTTTGCTACTGTTAAGGATGCTCGTTGTCCATCCAAAAAACATGCCAACAGATGGAGGGAAGCTGCACTCAGGTGGATGGCCCTGCGACAGTAGGTGTTCTATTCTGAGACAGTAGGTGCGGGAACGACTGAAGGTGAATGCATGGAGGAGAGGCCAACTGTAGGAAGGCGGTGAACCTGAACTGTCTCCGCCACTAGAGAGCTATCAGGATCAGTGCTGCCTCATCAACTTGATCTTCCCGAGGATGGGAGGTAGCAAGGATATGGAAGGGAAGGTGTACTTTAACAAGTCTGACCATTGCATCAGGGAGGTGACCCTCTGATGCTGAAGCCTTGGGTGGCTTGGGAACAATATGCTTGGCACTTTTTGTTCTGCTGGTTTGCAAAGAGGTCTCAGGATGGGGTATCCCAGAGACAGAAAATGTACTGCACTACTGATGGGTGGATTGGGTACTGCCAAAAGGATAGTCTAATGCCAGATGCACCAGTTTCACAACTGGACCATTTCTCTGCAGAGTGGGGCAGACCTCTGTGGTACACAGTGGTCATGTCTGATCTGACTTGGACGTGTGTAGACTGATTAATGAGGAGGAATACCTCGCATGCCTCGTGAACTGCCTGAAGCTCGAAAAGGTTGATATACAACATGCATGCCTGCAGAGACCAGGAACACTGAGCTGTATGATTGTCTAGATGTGCTCTCTATCCCAGCATGGTAGGCAACCAGGATGAGAGTCTTTCAGAGGATCCCCCCCTGCCACTTTCTCCTTTCCACCAGGTGAGCAACAAAAGCACATTCGGGGGAAGAGAGACCTTTTTGTTCAAGGAGTCTCTGCTTGGAGCAGAGACCATCCTAAGCCAGTTCTGAAAGCACTGTAAATGTAACCTTGTAAATAGGGAGGTGGATGCGGATATAGGACCTAGCAGGGCCAGGCAGGACCACGTTGTCGTCTGAGGGCTGAGATGAAGCTGGGTGATGAGATCCCTCATAGCGAGGAACGGTCTTGAGGTAAGCAAGCTTTTGCCTTGGTTGAGTTGAGATTCGCTCAAAAAAATTCTATAACTTGTGTAAGGGTTAATGTAGACTTTTCTGCACTTACTTGCAGCTCCAGAGCATGAAAAAGTTCAAGTGAGGAGGCGTTCGCTGCATGATATGACTGACCCATGAGAAGCCAATCATCCAGGTAGGGAAATATTAGGTTGCCTTGCCTGCGAAGTCATGCAGCAATCACAGCGAGTATGTTAGTAAAAACCCTCAGGCCCATCGAGAGGCACTGTACCAGAAGTGCTCTACACCCAAAGTGAACCACAGGAACCTCCTGTGAACTATGTAAATATCTAATTGAGAAAATACATGTCCTTCAAATCCAAGGCCACAAACTAATTGCCTTCATTCAGGGAGGGGATTATTGAGGCTTAAGTGGTCATCCCGAGACATTCAGCTGTTCAAGGTGCAGGATGGGGGTAAGGAAACATCTGGTATCAAAGCCCATCCTTCCCCCTGTGATGAGGGGAGAACAGGCTGTATTGACCCCAGCTGTTTGTTTGAGAATCCTCTCGTGAGAGGGGTCTCTGAAAATAGATGGTGACTGGGGTTTTGGAAGGGGGTGGAGACAGGGACTCTAGCGTGTAGATGGTCAATATGATGTCCAAGACTCATGTGTCCAACTTGATAAGATGCCACATCGAAAGAAAATGGGCTAGGCAGCCACCAAATCGGGGGAAGGTAACAGGTGTTACAGAGACTGATTGATAGCTCTTCGACCTCCCATCAAAATGTCTTCTTGGTAGGTGGCTGGGGCTGAAGGGAGGAGGAGTGTGGTGCTGCATGTCTGCCATGTTGGAGACACTGTCATTTTCTGGAGGGCTCAGAAGTCTTTTGCCAGAAAAAATATTCAGGTGGCAGGTGGTATCTACGAGGAGGAAGCCTGGAATATTTTCTATGGGCTGCTGGGATATATATCCCCAGGAAGTGGGGGTAGCACGAGAATCCTTGAGAGTATGCAAGGACATCTATTTTTTCACTAAAAATGTTGTCCTCAAAAGGGAGATCCTTTACCATCACCTGCACCTCCGTAAGGAACCCTGAGGCCTGCAACCATGAAGCTCATCTCACATCTACTGAGGTAGCTCTAGAATGTGACATAGTGTTCACTGCATCAAGGGACTCTTGGATGGAAGATCTTGTGACCAGTTTTCACTCGTCCAGGATGGACTGGAACTGAGGCCAGTATTCCTATGGCAATTTATTAGCAAATTCCAACAGCTTGCTGTAGTTAATGACGCTGTGCTTTGACATCAACGCATGGTAATTTATTATGTGGAATAATAGGCTGGTCAAAGAGAAATTCTTCCTGCCAAAGAGATCCAATCTCTTGGTTTCCAGAGAGGTGGACCTGGGCTACTGCAGCCTATTCTGTTCTGTAACTGCCTGGACTACGACTGAGTTAAGACTAGGGTAGGAAAGCAAATATCCTGCTACCTTGAAGGGAACTACATACTTTGTCTTGGCTCTATTAGGGGTCAGGGCATAGGTAGCAGGCCTGTGCCAAACTGACTTAATGGACTCCATAATGGTCTGATTGGTACAAAGGGCCACCTTAGAGGGAGGCTTGCCTGGAGGATGTCCAGGAGTATGTGGGTAGCATCCTGAACCTCCTCCAGTGGGATCTGAAGAGATTCAGTGATCCTCCTTGGGAGTTCATGGTACTGCTTGTAGTTGTGCAGAGGTGAGGGAGAGGCTGGTGTCATTACTTCATTCAGGGAGGACAAAGAATGAGCTCCTGCTGGATCCAGCGGTACCAGCTGTACGGTCTCCTCAATCAAAGGCTCCTCTGGGGACTCTGACTCCTCTCTGGAAAAACATTGCTAGGGGTGATGTACAGGGACCTCATACTCTGATGCCCCAAAGTATGGATTCCAGAAGTCCTCATATGACCAGTGACTGAGGTCATAGGAATAGGGAAGTGGGACCCATTGGTCCTTGGCCATTAGTGCAGCTTTGTGAGATCACAACAACATCCAGGTGATTCTGGAAGCTCTGACTGGGCTAATGGTTCTTTGCCAGATTGCTGGTGCCAGATCATTTTTGTCTCACGAATAGGAGTTGGCAGGGTCAATGATATCACATGACCTGACTCTGACTGATCAGAGACAGGAGTTGGTGAGTGGTGCGCTGATGATGCCGGGGCCTCCACCAGATGGCTGGATCTTGGGACCAGGAATACTGAGTTGACAGAGTTGGAACATCGCTCAGCAGAACTGGATTCAAGAGGATCAGAGATTCTGGATCCATATATATTGCAGACCCTCAAAAAAAGTACATCAGATGCTCACCATAGGAGAGCTGGCAGGTGTCTTGAGTTTGACATGGTACCCATGGTGCCCATGGTAGAAGCGGTGGACTTTTGCTGGATTGGTATTGCCAGTGTAGAGGGAGAACATTCCCTTCTGTCTCTGCACAGTGCCAGAATTGAACCTGACCTCTCAGAGTGTGATTTCTGGGCATTAATATCATTGTATCATTGGTACTGGCCTTTCTCTGTGAGCTCCAGATATACCTTGATCTGAATTCTCAGGTGGTGCCAGAGGAATGGGAGAAGTAGACCTCTTATCAGAGGGTTTTTTTGGGTTGTTTTATCCCTCTTCTCGTGAAGGTGTTTACCCTTTCCTACTCAGTCTTCGCAAAAAGAAAAGGAGTACTTGTGGCACCTTAGAGACTAACAAATTTATTAGAGCATAAGCTTTCGTGAGCTACAGCTCACTTCATCGGATGCATTTGGTGGAAAAAACAGAGGGGAGATATATATACACACACAGAGAACATGAAACAATGGGTTTATCATACACACTGTAAGGAGAGTGATCACTTAAGATAAGCCATCACCAGCAGCGGGGGGGGGGGGGAAGAGGAGGAAAACCTCACGAAAGCTTATGCTCTAATAAATTTGTTAGTCTCTAAGGTGCCACAAGTACTCCTTTTCTTTTTGCGAATACAGACTAACACGGCTGCTACTCTGAAACCTACTCAGTCTTGTAACCTAGGAGTCATCCTTTATTCCTCCTGCTGCTTCCTTGCATTTCTATTCTGCCTGTATATAAATCCTGTAAAGCTCTCATTCTCCCCTGTCTTGATCACTGTAACTTACCTCCTTAAGTCTCTCTCTCTCTCTCTCTCTCTCACGTACACACATACACTTCCCATTTAGTTCATACAACACTCCCCTCCCAAAAAAACCCCCAAACAGATCACATTCCTTGCCCACTGGTTGGAGCATATCAATTCCTTTTTGAATCCCTTCTTGTCTCTTACTGCATTGCCCCACCAACTTGTATATACCTTATTTATCCAATTCTCCCATGATTTCCCACACTCCATACTACCGCCTATGCAAGGAAAGCTCTTCCTGAGTGGACACAGGAGACCACTACCCTTTATTCACTTCATTGCTACCTTAAGGCTCACTTCTGCAAAAGCAGTGAGAATGCAGTCAACTAGGTGACATTTTACTGGTTATTAAAGAAAACCTAACATTTATTTATTGTGTCATGCCATACATCAGTGACCACATTACTTTATTGCTGTGACTTTCATCTGTTCTCCCTCATGCTTTTCCTTATTGTCTTGTTACCTCCCCCCATCCCCTGCTACATTGGGTCTGGTGAAATCCATTTTTTTGCAGCTTGTGACAAGGTTCAGTCTTGGCATATGTATTCTGAGATGCCTAGCAGCTACTCGAGTGCAGCACAAAATAAAAAATACCACTGCTAATAATACTCTGATCCTTGTGGCTTGGATCCTTCTCTGCTACCTCTCAGATCCTAAGCCATGCATTGTCCGTCATGAAACTTGGGCAGAGGGGCTCTAAAATTGTTAGAATAGGCGGAAAGAGAAAAGAATATCTGTTAACATTCTGATACACAGTGAAAAAGGCAACAGGCCTTTGCATGACAGACAGGTGAAAAGGTGCAAGAATGGGCCTCAATACTTTCCGTTTTCCTTAAATGTCTCTCAGCTGTCTTGCACAGAACAATGTTTGTGCAGAAGGTTTATATACTGTGACAAACTCTAGTTACTGCCTTAAGGGTGCTCATCCCTCATGGAAACTCATTTCACATCTCATCAGTTACAGCAATGAGATGGGGAAACTGATTTCTTGTTTCTCAGAGGTATGAACATGCTGGGTGGATGGCATAGACTCAGTCCTAGCAGCATAAAGAATTGGACTGAGATCATCCACAGGATTTTTCTTCCCAATGGGCTGACTCTATGCTCGCTTCAATTTTAGAATGTAATATGTCTCTCTGGAACAACCATTCTATTTCCAGTCTATCTCAGCAAGTTAGATGAAAGCAGACACGGACATTTGAGTAAAGTATGCTGCATTCATTTACGTTAATGATTATTGATTTGCCTTTCCTTTGTGAGGAGCCCGGTGCGTGCCTGATGGAATCACTTACCGAAGAACGTGACTGAGAGAAGCTTTTAAATGGAATTAAAGCATACGATGTGAAGACTGGCCAATTTGGATTGCAGGGGTTCATGCTAATCTGTTTTGAATTTTGATTCATGTGTGCTTGTCTGCCTTGAGTTCTGGGCTCCTACAAACCAGTTTTCTTTAATATCATGTTGGAACGATGCAAAATCATCCTGCTTCACAAGGTTTCTGTTCAAAACCATAAAATGGGCAGTCTGCTCAAATCAAGGTCCTGTTTAATTCCAAAGGTTCTTGAGGTTTTTTGGCAAACTTGCCCTAAATTTCAGATTTGTAAGAAAACTTTTATGTCTCACTATTAACATTTTGCAAAGGATTAGAGTAGAGGGGGTATCCGCAATGGGGTATTTTCATATTTTCTGCTGCCTGGTAGCTAATACCTTGCAAATGGACATGAAAGGGCAGAATTTTATACTCTTGGTGGAGCTTCTGTAGAACTAAAGCAGTTGTCTGAGAAAATAAAAGACCACATGACAGCTGCTAGTCATGTTCTTTAGTGTACTAGTGGAGAGTGCTCAGATACTGCAGTGATGGGCATGGTCTAAGAATCTGAAGAGAATAGAAAAGGGATCTAAACAAAAATCAACAATATCAGGAAAAATAACTTTCTCAAACCTCTCTCTCAGCACAAAGAAAAGGAGTACTTGTGGCACCTTAGAGACTAACAAATTTATTTGAGCATAAGCTTTCGTGAGCTACAGCTCACTTCACCGGTTATGCTCAGATAAATTTGTTAGTCTCTAAGGTGCCACAAGTACTCCTTTTCTTTTTGCGAATACAGACTAACATGGCTGCTACTCTGAAATCTCTCAGCACAGTTAGTATTGGATGTACAAAACAACCCCTCGGTTGAGTGCATGCAACTTGCTGGATAACTGGGAGATACTGACTGCAGGGTGGGAAAGCAGAAGGTTGTAGCTGAAAAATGTGCCTTTCCTGGTTCAACCCTAAATAGGAGGCTCACTGAGTGTGAAGTGAAGGCTTTCTCAAGCGCACAGAAAGAAAGGCAGGCATTAAACACTACACAATTTCCTGTGTGAGTGGCCAACTCATGGACACTGTTGCGTAGAAAAATATTCACATATGACAGTGACAGTGGATCCAACAGCAGTCCAATAGTTCAGGCTCCAAGAGATTGTTTAGGCAAAGTTAACAGCAGGAATAACAAAGGCCTTGAGCAGTTTCTCCTATTATGAATATCTTATGAACTACATCATCTCATGACATCTTTTGTTCTATTTGGCATGTAAAATATACTAGACTTAGACTCACCTCTGAATTTGGTCCTTAATCTTTATTCACCTTAAACTGAAGGTGGAGATTTTAAAGGAAATGAACAGCTTTTGTGATGTAAAAATAGGTAAGAAGCCCTGCCCCTTCCATTCATGATTTATCATCTTCTGATTAAACCTCAGTGGGCTTTAGATTAGGCCTCTAAAGTACAATGCAGCTACATGGCTTTAAAACAGATACACCTGAGTCCCTCTCACACTGCCCCCCACTCCCAAACTGTTTCTTAAGTAAAAAGACAGCGAAACACGGAAGAAGAATAAGAAAGAACACAGATGTTTGGCTAATGCTCGGACACAGAAAAACTAAAGCTATTTACAGATGAAAATATTTTGGACTAACATTAATGGACATATCTATAGTGTATGACAAGTGGATTTATTTGCATAACTTGTATTAAAGTTAGTGGGAGGGATATGGCTAAATTGCTGTTTTTTGTGCTGTTCATTCATCCCTAAGGGATACATTTAAATTTATATTTACAAAAGCCAGGTCATTCAAAGCTGAAACACTGTCTTTAACCCATACTGGTCTGACAGACAAAAAGCAGAGTGGAATAAATTAATGAAAAGGGGAAAATAAGAACTCTGAATTTAGTGAGTAAAGTTTTTGGGGAACATAGGCATTGTCAAACTGATTCTGACCAATGTTTAATTATCTGCAATATTTTGGTAGCTGTGTTGGTCCCAGGGCCTGAAGAAGAGGTCTGTGTAGCTCAAAAGCTTGTCTCTTTCACCAACAGAAGTTGGTCTAATAAAAGACATTACCTCACCCACCTTGCCTCTCCAATATTTTATTAGGCTAATATTCTATCACAACAGTACCAGATGCATCAAAATGCCCAATGATGACCAATTATTCAATAGCATGCTTATGGGGGAAGTTTCTTCCTAACTGCTGTCCATAGTTGTCTTACGTTCTGACGTTGATGTGACTGAAGTTCATATTTGTGTGTCTAATCCTCACTGAATCCTTCTACGCCATCTGCTACAATAATATTTTGGGGTAGCTTTTATAGGTTTGTTGCGCAAAAAATCATTTTTGTCATTTATATTTTTAAATGTTTTGCCTTTCTCTTCATTGAGTCTCCCCTTGTTTTTTTGTTAAGGAAAAAAGGTAAAATCGGAGGACCATATATCCCTTCTTTACCATTCATTAATTTTATATACGTCCACCATATCCTCTCTTATTTGTCTACTCTCTAAACAGTTCTAAGCCTTTCAATCTCTCCTCATACAGAAGTTTTCCATTTGTTGCCCTTCTCTGGATCTTTTCTATTTCTGCCATATTCTTCTCAGACTTAATGATCAAAACTGAATGCAGTACTCCAGATGAGGATGAATCACACGTTTATTTAATGGGATGATAAACATTTTCTGTCACTCTCTATTCACACAGTGTAAAGTACTGTTTGCTTTTTTTTACCACCAAGGTATTGAGAAAGTGTTTTCATTAAGCTGTCTACAATGATACCTGGGGCCAAATTCTCCTCTGACTTTCATTCCGTGCACGGAGTTGCATGTCAGGTCAGAATTTCGCCTTCAATCTTTTTTTCTGGCATTGTGACACATCGTGACACATTGTTCCTTCTAACATGCACTGCCTGGCATTTGTCTACACTGCATTTCATCAGCCATTATGTTAAGTACCTCTGAAATTCCTCACAGTCTTTTCTAATCTTGACTCACTTAAATAATTTTGTATTATCTGCAAATTGTGCCACCTCACAGTTCACCAACTTCCAGATCAATAATAAATACTGTAAATTAAATAACACCCAGTCTGAAAGCTTGGGAAAACTGAAAGTTAGCCTCCTTCTATGTTGAAAATTGCCCATTTATTCCTACTCTTTGCTGTCTATCTCCTAAGCAGTTTCTAATCCATGACAGATCATGTCTTGTAGATTGTAAACTCTTAGAAGGAAGGAGCATATCTTTTAAAATTCTCTCTAAATGGTTATACAAAGTTCTGGTGTCATATAAATATTTTTATATAAGCCATACTGGCTTCTTTTTATCAGCTCATATTAATCTAGGGGTATTATAACTCTAGTAGACATTTTTTTCAATTATTTTTTCAATTAATTTACCCAGCCGTGAGATAAGGTTCTCTGATCTGTAATTATAACAGGGTCATACCATGTATCTTTCTTAAAAACTGGTACAATTTTAACTAGGCTCCAGTTCTTTATAGCAGCTGAATTGAAGCCAACTGTACTTTGCAATAAATTTGTGGAAAGACCTTGTGCCTAAGAAAGTGAGTAACGGTGCTGACTACAGCAAGATACAGTGCCTGCTTTCCCACAAACTCTGCCTACGCACCTAGGTCTTGACCTCCAACAACCTCCTGGTATTCCAGCCCTCAGCCTCTACTGAGCTGGTTTTGTAAAGTGAGCAAGCACCTCTCCAGATTAAGAGTCCATCAAACTCCTTTTCATTTGTGACCTAAACAAAGTAGGAAAACAAACTCTTATAGGTGAGTGTGGTGTCTGGCGTGAACTCAACACGGCACACGGCAGCCTACTTAGGGTTGTTTCAATGGACGATAACTTTCAATGATATTTTTCACTCTAAGAAAAGGAGTACTTGTGGCACCTTAGAGACTAACAAATTTATTAGAGTATAAGCTTTCGTGAGCTACAGCTCACTTCATCGGCTTATGCTCTAATAAATTTGTTAGTCTCTAAGGTGCCACAAGTACTCCTTTTCTTTTTGTGAATACAGACTAACACGGCTGCTACTCTGAAACCTGTCATTTTTCACTCTGTTGCTGTAAATACTCTTTTGGAAGCTTGAATATAAAGTGTTCTTTCCTTGTTGATTTTTAAACCTCCCTTCCCCCTACTTGTGACTGAAATTAATTAAAAATGAATATGGTGAGTTTTGTTCTTATGAGACAAATGCTGCCGCACACAAAATGGCTGAATGGAAAAAGATAGGACAAAAATAATCAAAAGCCTCTGACGTGCAGGGGAATTGGAAGGGCAGAATCCTGCAGTGGAGTCAAAGGTGCTTAGTTTGTCCTATCCAGTTGTGGTCTTAAGCGAGGCAGGCACATCAAGGGTGAAAAGCAGTTAGACAGAATTATGCTGTGAGAAAAGCAGCACCCCCTCCCTAGACTAGAAAATCCCAATAAGCCTAGAAGGAGTTTGCACTGGTATAACATACACCTTCTTCTGGCCCTCTCGGTGGCTATGTCACACCAGTTTAGGACCCGATCTTGCAATCTGATCCAGGAGAGTGGGTTTGTGCACCTGCATGGAGCCCGGATAGATCCAATTGCAGGATCAGAGCCTCCTGGGACTTTTTCTAGATTTCCTTAGACTTACATAGAGTCCCACTCACTTTCCAACATGTAACTCACCTCCCCAACCCTGCTAAATCACCACTTCTAAATTTGGTTCACTGAGTCTAAATTGGTGTAATTCACAATTCACACAGCAAGGGGGCAGCACAGAGGAATGCTGCAAGAAAAGTAATTAACAGGAAGGTGTAAGAAAGGGAAACTGCAACCCTACCGAAATTTACATCTTCTTATGCTGTCTTTGAAACCCTTAGCATAAAATTTATACCAAATTAGGCTCCCTTGCAGATCAATAGAATTGGTGTGTGTAGGTCTAAGAAAGCCTAAGGCTTTATCTATGTTAAAAGTTACACTGGTTTAACTAAAATAGTTTTTAAAAGCAAAGGCCTTTATGGACGCTTAAAATCAATTTAAACTGAGCTTATATAATTTTAGATGAATTCTGTTTGGTGTGCTAACAGAACTAGTGCACCTTTTAATATAGACAAGGCCCAAGTGAACACAAGGGAGACTGTTCTACACTATAGTACATTACCTCTCAGTGTGGGTGCTGTATATTGTATTAGACATATATACATACTATAACCTTAGATCCTGTCTATATATGTTTGACATACATTTAAGGCCTGATTTTCAGAGTTGCTGAACATTTCTAGACGCAACTCATTTTACTGGGGACTGAGGGGGCTCAGCATCTTCGAATAAGAGGCTATTAATATGTGTTAAATATATACGTAATTCCTTGCCATTCCTTGCACTTATATAGGTACATCTCTGCCTGTGCTGTGTCACTGATCTTTGCTCTTTTCTATGGAATAAGGTATTTTTCTTAGCCATGCTCCCGAGTGACTTAGGTAGAACTTAGAAAGTTCCTATTTGTTTTTCTGCCCATTTAGGCATTAATACTGCACTCATTGCCATTGTGTGCAAGTGTCAATTTCAGGGTACGTTTCACCAAACATGTTGCCCCCAAAGAGTGAGCCTTATTGTATCTCACATGCAGTTTTAAATGCCTTCAGAGGAGTTTGCCGATCCTTAATGCTGTAGAAGAGGGGTGGGCAAACTTTTTGGCCTGAGGGCCACATCAGGGTTGCAGAAACGGTATGGAGGACTGGGTAGGGAAGGCTGTGACTTCCCCAAACCCTAACCCTATCCGCCCCCTCCCACTTCCCGCCCCCTGACTGCACCCCCGAGAAACCCCAATGCATCCAACCCCACTACTCCTTGTCCCCTGACCATCCCCTCCTGGGACCTCCTGCCCCTAAGCGCTCCCCCACGACCCCACCCAGTATCCAACCCCCCCGCTCCCTGACTGCCCCAACCCCGTCCACATCCCCGCCCCCTGAGAGGCCCCCCCAGACCCCACCGCCTATCCAACCTCCACTCTAAAGCCCCTTTCAGAATGTGCCCCTGCGAACGTGAGCAGAGGAGTCAGGAGGAGCAGAGGCAGCCAGAGAGAAGCGGTGGTTTCCCCTTCAAAGCGCCGCTTCTCTCCAGCCGGCTGCCCAGTGCTCCTCCTGAGTCCTCTGCCCACGTGCACCGGTCTCCCGCCACCTGCCCCGCCCGCCAGCTCCTCTGAGGCTGTGGGTGAGCCTCCCTTCCTGCTCTCCCCTGCCCCTGCAGTGCAGTGCCCTCCTGTGCTGAGGCTGCAGGGGAGGGGGGAAAGCGGGGGAGGGGCCGGGGACTAGCCTCCCCGACCGGGAGCTCAAGGGCCGTGCGGGCCAGTCCTGCAGGCTGGATGTGGTCTGCGGGCCATAGTTTGCTCACTTCTGCTGTAGAAGCACCACCATAATCACCGATGGCAGCACACACAGCTCTGGGAATAGTATTTCCGAGTCTGCTTTAGCATGGAACCCACAGGGGAATTACAAAGACGACACATAAGAATGAAATACCTCATGATATTTTTTCACTGTTTTCCCTGCTGTGCATGTGCAGGATCTCCAGTTTACTGTTCCACAGCCACAATTCCCCCCACAGCGCTGGACCAGGAAGCAGCGGGGAAAGAACACTACGTTTGTCAGCTTCAGTTCCTCCCTTAAATTGACAGAGTAGTTCCTTGGAGTGCAGCTGTAACGTTTCACATCATCATTCAGTCTGTCCAGGTCGACTGCAAAGCAAAAGTGGACTTTGTAAGGTTGAGTAGGAAGTGTCTTAGAGTGAATTGCTCTCTTGCGTGGGAAGTTACAACACAGGGTTGTGCACCTGCAACATCATTCAGAAAATAAATGAAGTGTCAGTGTGATTTCTCTAAAGGTAAATATTAAGAACCCAGTTTTTAATGTGATTGCACATGGTAATCTTGGCCCTGATTCTGTTGCACTGAAGCCCACGGCAAAACGCCCATTGACTTTAATGATGCTAGATCAGAGTCATAGTGGGTAAAGCACTGGGATGGAAGTCAGGAGACGGGGTTCTATTCCTTGTTCTGTCACTGACCTGCTGTGTGACTTGAGGAAAGTCTCTTCACTGCTCTGCGCCTCTGTTTCCTCTCCCACCATTTGTCTTGTCTCTTTAGATGTAAACGTTCTGAGACAGGGATTGTCTCTTATTATGTGTTTATACAGCACTTAGCACAATGCAGTCACAATTTGAGTTACAACATATAGTTGCTACTGTAATACCACTAAATAATGTAATATCAAAGTCTAAATATAATTTAAAATGTTTGTCAAATACTCTTACTTCATTGAAATTTCCATGCACAGGTTTTCCATTGTGGTGAGTCATCTGATGTAAAAATACAGTCAACAGTGGTTTGAAGAATAATTATAATTCATGGTTCTAAAATCCATACAATGTTATAAAAATTCCCTAAAGCCAATTTTATAATTAAAAAAAAGAGGACTAAAAATTACCTATTTTAGTTTTGGAAGTTTTTTTTTTAAGTTTTTCATCTTTTCTGTTGGATTCTGCCCCTCAATTTGTTGATGAAAAGTTGAACAATATATTGATAGATGGAGGGAGCTGACTAATACAATTTTGCAGCTTCCCTGCATCAAGCAAAAGTATAATCTCTGAACTGAAAATTGTAGCTGGTAGGAAAAGACACATTCAAATGCATTGTAAATTAATTTCTAATTGATAAAATGTAAAATCTATACCTTGAGAATGAGTCACAATTTGCACTGGAGAAGCCACCAAGTCACTGCATTAACACTGATTTACACAATCTGCAGGGGAAGCAGTGATTGGTAAATAGCATGCACCTTTAAATTGTGGCTTTGAAATATTTATTTATCCAAGATACATATGCCTGGTGACTATGTAAATGACATTAGCACCAGTGGACACACTCAAGTCTAGTTCATTTTTCATGCAATGTGTTAACCCAGTTGGAGGAAAATTAGCAGATAAGTCAGGATTTTGGATATGTTTTAACAGTTGTGATACCATGAAAATCATCTCACCATGAAAGCTCAGCTGTTCTCTCAAGAGAGCTAGTATCCCTACAAAGAAGATACATAGCTTCCTCTGGAGAGTAGCACAAAATCATTGGGAGTTATCAGTACATGCATGCATTGAGAGGAAAATACACTCCAAATGCACATAGCTAGTTCTCAGAAGAATAAAAAAAACTGATGTCTTTGTTTCAACAGACGATATTTTGTTCTTTCTTGTCACTCTTCAAATCCACTCCCTCTCACTATGGTTCCCACGGGCTAATTTTTTTCATAGGGAAGAAGGTTCCCTCTGCCCCCAGCTCCCATAATTCCCATCAGCACTTTCCACACTCAGCTCTGTTTAAAGATCAAGCAAAGCTCAGTTTGTTCACTATCACTTTAACCAACTCGCAATCAGAAAAACTGACCAAATGGAGATGGTGCAGATTTTATAGTCATGATCAGTGGTATCTCCGGCGGGCGTGGGGGAAGGCCCAGTGCATCAATATACTGTACCACATCAATCCAAGGTGGAGAATTCTGGAACAAGTAGTATAAGGTTGGAATGGGCTGGATAGATGTGAGCTGCAATGAAGGTGTGGAATGGGGAAGCTTGTATGGTGCCTACCCATGCTATCCAACATGTGTGTTAGAATATCTCTACAGTGCTGGAGTCTAAACTCTTAAAATATAAGGAGGGAAACAGTCTTGCATGGATTATTTAATGTTAGCTTAAGCCATTAGGGTGGCATTTGTGAATGGGACATCTGTAGATGAATTTAGAATAAAATACACAACTCAAAATTCAGCACTGGGCTTTAGGGACATGTGCTGACATAATGCAGGTCACAGGGCTGCCAGCAACGGGTCATTCACCTAGAGAGGGCTTGCTGCAGCGCAGTGCACCGATATCCCAACTGGCCATCACAGTTCTAAAAGAAGATGAGCTGGCAGGGGAGGGGGCATCCAGAGAATGAGCTGACTCACTGCAACACCCATTTGGCCTCCACCCGTAGAGCATCTATCCTTTAAAGGCACCCTCCTCTGCTGGCGCTCACAGGGAGTGTGGCAGTAGACACACCAACTTTCCTCCACCTTGGTCAAATCTCTCCTGGGGCACAGCATTTGCCACTGTTGCGGGGGTACATTGAACTAGTCTGGATTATTACTGTAATGAGTTCATCATGGGATTATGTTTTAACATTCAGACTGCAGCTGATGGAGAATGAGGCTGCCCAATTATTAAGGATGACAGCATATTACATGAGTCACATTGTGGCAGCCACAACTAGCCAAAGGTCTTAAGACCCCTGGTTTAAAGGCCAAGGCATTCTCCATAAAAGGTCTTCAATTCTGGAGAGTACTTCGCCCACTGACCTGCCACAGCCTTGATTTGGTGTCCTTTAAAACTTTAGAAGGCCTTTTCTCTCCAGGCTTTTTCTGAGCTAGGGACCATGGAGAGAAAGGGGAGATAGTGCTGAGTTAATGGGAGGATGTAGTGGAATAATTGCGTTCTTGGGTATTTCAGGGGGGTTGTAATTTAATGACAATGATGCAAAGTGATAGGACTGGTTATTTATAGCAAAGGCATCTCCCCACAGCTTTGGATGGGTAAATTTATAAAGAACTCTAAATTAATTAATGAAATAATAGATTTTAGTTAGCTATATTTTTCTAGCATTAGCCACTGGGAAAAAATAAGAGGAATATTCCAAGATGAATGCACAAAGATGCTTTGGATCCGCATCTAGATTTTTCCATAGTGCTAAGCACCTACTGATTCCACTGATTTCATTTAGCATTGCAAATGCTCAGCACTTCTGAATCTTATACTTTTGTAATCACAGTCCAGATATAAAGGGATTAAGAAGTGCACAGGTCACCCACTACAAATGTCACCTAGAAATAATACTGAAGTTCATTTTGGATTCTACCCTAGCAAGGTGGGACAAACTGAGCAGGAAACATACATGCTCTTAACAGAAATGCCACATTCTGATCCTATCACAGAGATACACAAGAACTGCTCCCAGTACTTAAGTGACTTTAAAACACCATTTGTAAATCATTAGCAAAAGAAAGAAAGTTCTCTAAAGAACTCCCTCTCCAGAAAGCCCAGATCTGAGCTTTTCTTTTTGTCTCAGAATTGTTTTACATTCTACTTTACTTTTACTTTACTTTCCAGTTCATTTCCTCATTCATATAACAATGAGATCTTAAGGTAACTGAGTCTTGGTGTGAAATCCTGCTGCTTTCCTTATCAAGGGATTGAAACCACTGGGGTCCTTAATTTAAAACTGGAACTAAAAGGTTCTTCAGATGGGCTGCAAATAGCTTCAAAACATTATTGCAGAATTTTTGCACAGGGCATTCATTTTATAAGGACAGGTTTCAGAGTAGCAGCTGTGTTAGTCTGATCCATAAAAAGAAAAGGAGTACTTGTGGCACCTTAGAGACGAACAAATTTATTAGTTAGTCTCTAAGGTGCCAAAAGTACTCCTTTTCATTTTAGAAGCAAAGGGAGCCATTGAAGACTACAACAGAGCAGCAAGCTCAGAGATAAAGCATTAGACCCCCATTTTAAGCACCTACTTAAATCCATTCCTACTGAGGGCAGCTCTTAAATATGTGCTTAACTTGAAACATTGATTTCAGTCAGATTTAAGCACTGTTTAAAATTAAGCATGTGATTAAATGCCATCCCAAACAGGGATATTTTATTGAATCAGAGGTCATAGGCTATTATTGCTGCTAAGTTGAAAAGGGGCTTGTTCGTATGGGTCACAAGGACCTGGGAAGAGAGACCTCTGCTGCTAGCCACAGTCTGTTTTCAAATCCAAGGAGGATCTTGTTACGCATTTTTTTTTAAAAACATTCTGGTGTAGGTACTGATATGGCCCCATCACTGTAGCATATTACCCTCACAATATCCCTGTGAGGTGGGAAAGTGCTAGTTTCCCATTGTGTAGCTGGGGAACTGGGATGCAGGGAAATTGAGTGACTCATCCAAGACATAAATCAATCAGTTAGAAATCCGTTTCTTCTGGCCTCCTGTTCTGAGTGCACTAACGTGCACTTTTTGGGCTAAAAATTCCAACACTCACACACTCCTAATTTAAGTAGCTGAACATATATTTGTGTACAAGCATACTTGCACACATGTGGGTAATAGATTATTGAAAAGCATTAGCAAGTATTTTGCAGGTGTCAGCACATACACCAGTTCAGTGTACACCTGAACATTGCATTGCATTAATGGACCAACATTTCAATTCCTAAAATCCAGGTTCCCTTGACATACAGGGCTAGATTCACAAAGAGACATAGGTGTGGTGGTGAGCAGTGTCACCAGGCCTAACTTTTACGTGTCTAGAAAAATCACTGGGATTCACAAAGACTGTGTGTAGGCACTCAAGGTTTCTATACAATAAATTGAGGGCGATAAGTGCCTAAGAATATGATTCACAAAAGCCAGAACACTAGGCCGCTCCCAACCTAAACTAGCCAATGGGAAATGCCAAGGAGAGGGGTGTGTCCTAAAGCCTGTCAGGGAATTCAGCTGTGAATCCTCTGGTGGAGTCTGGCACCGAGGGAATTTCTTGCCACTGCTGCCACCACCTCCTGATAACTCTTAATCCCATAGTTAGGGCACTCACTTAGGATGTGGGAGACCCCCGGCAGTTCAAGTAAACTCTCTCCACCTGACGGGGGATCTGCCACCTCTCAGGTGAGTGCCCGAACCACTTGGCTATAGATATTCTGATGTGGGGCTACCTCAGTTTCTCCTGTTGGAGTTGTTCCCCTGTGGATAAATAATTAGTTACTCGAGCAGGAGGACTGGATCCTGGTTCTCCCACAGCTTGGGGATGCTCTAACACCAACTATAAAGTCATTCTCCTACATATGTGCTCACTCTCTCTGGCCCCAAACCCCTTTTTCTTAATCCAAAGCAGAACAACTTTCCAGGTGAATACCTGAACTACTTGGCTAAAAGGTCCCCTTCCCCCAAGCATAGCTAATGGATCTGGCCCCACAGGTGAGTTAGGTAGAGGAATCCCTGTCTTTCCCAGTTTGTGAATCACTCTGTGGCTTAGGCATCCAGATGCCTACAGTGAGGCAGCATTGCGCATGCTCAGACACAGACACGGAGGCAGACAGGGAATTTTCACTGAAAAAACTTGGGCACTGATTGAGTTTAGGCACACACAAGGTTCGGCGGCAGCTGAGTGCATGGTTTTGTGAAAACCACTGATGCCTGATTCTTGGATTTAGGAACCTAGCTCCCTTTGTGAATGTAGCCCACAGGTGTGTATGTGAGGCACAATAAGCCACTGCAATTTTCAACAGCACAGAAGCTACTATTAAGTTGCTGAGGATTCAGCCCTATATTTACTTAACAGAGCCAAATAATCCATTGGTGTAAACTAACATAATTCCATTGGTCTCAGTGAAGTTATTCTGTTTTACCCCAACTAAGGAGCTGACCCATAGTTGTAAAGCCTGAATAAATGTCTAATAGTAACCGATACTTTCTTTTACATTTTTAATCTAGTGACACTAACTGCTTTGTTCAATATAAATGAAGTATATTTGAGAACTTTATTAAATCTTTTAGTGGCAACTGGAAGAAAAGGATGCTGCATTTGGATTTCCACTTTACTCATAGTTTCCAGATAAAACCCTCTGATACAGAGAGTTTGAGAGAGCAGAAATTTCTCTGGGATTATAGCTGTCCACGAGAACAAAGGTTCACAATACATGTTCCTGTTACAAGCTGGGACACCAATTACATCCAGAGAGTGGGTCAAGTAGTGTGAACAGGCCCAACTCATCACTGTTGCAAATGGATGCAGCGCCACGCCAGTGGTAAATATGACATCACAGGCTTCACCCGCCTTTAAAAAAGGTTCCCAAGAAAAGCTTTCTGTTGCCGTGCAGCTTGCTCTAAGTGTCCTCAGTAACCTCACATACAGTAACAGGAAACAGAGGTTCTGAGTCTTCTTTTTGCCTGGTGGTGCTCCACCCCAAGGCCCTGCCCAAACTCTGCCCCCCCCCAAAACCATGCCCTCGCTCTGCCTCTTCCTGCTCCCGCTCCACCCCTTCCCCTGAGGTTCCACCCTCACTTCACCTCTTCCTGCCCCACTCTGCCCCTCCCCCAAGGCTCCGCCATCACTCGCCTCTTCCTGCCCCGCTCTAACCCCATCCCCGAGGCCCCACCCTACCGCTGCTCCCTGCTCTCTGCCCTCCCCCAAACACATCCCTCCCAACCACCAAACAGCTGATTGGTGGCAGCTGCCTGAATAGCTGTGGCCGGTGAATGCTGAGCACACTTTTTTTTTTCCTGTGGGTGCTCCAGTCCCACAGCACCCATGGAGTTGGCACCGATGACAGGAAATATCCCATTTGCCACAGTGGGGAAGAATATGCATAATCACTGGGCCTCAGTTATATTATGAAATGATTGGGCACTTTGGAAAGTATAGATAAAGTAATTCCTGACTAAGGGCATGGCTACACTTGCAGATGTAGAGTGCTTTGAGTTAAACCTGCCTTCGTAGAGCGCAGTAGGGAAAGTGCTGCAATCTGTCCACAATGACAGCTACAAGCGCACTGGCGTGGCAACATTAGCAGCTCTTGCAATGGCCACAAAAAGCAGTGCATTGCGGTAGCTATCCCAGCACGCAAGTGGCTGCAACATGCTTTTCAAATGGGGTGGAGTGGGGTAGAGTGCGACAGGGAGTGTGTTGTGTGTATGTGGGGGGAGAAAGAGTGGGTTTTTGGGGGGCATGAGAGCATGTTAGCATGCTGTCTTGTAAGTTCAGATAGCAGCAGACCACACCCTCACCCCACCCCCTCTCTCTCACACACAGCATTCCACACTAATGGTTGCTTTGTCTCAGAGCAGATAAGCAGCCGGCTGCCAGAAACTGAGCTTTCAAATGACATATCTGCATTCTGACAGCGAGTTCAAAACAATGAAAAGAGTGGCCACTTGACTTAAGGGAATTATGGGATGTTTCCTGAGGCTGATCAGAGTGCAGTAAAGCAACACCTCGTTCACACTGGCGCTGCGGTGCTCCAGCAGGGGCGCAGCAAACATTATTCCACTTGCCGAGGGGGAGTACCAGCAGCGCTGTAGCTGAGGAGTCAGAGTGCTCTATTTGCCTTGCCAGTGTGGATGGGTAGTGAGCTACTGCACCTGGGGCTCCTTTTTTGTGCTGAAACTCGCAAGTGTAGCCAAGGCCAAGGGTAGAGGGGTATTCTGTTTGTTCAGGGCTTACAGTAGGATGCGTGCATTTAGATAATTAGCAGTTCTTTGAGATGATATGTCATGAACTCAGAGTATACATATTTGCCATTAAAGCAGAGGCCATTTTGAATTTGTGCTGTTTGTATTTAATGTCTGATGCACTGTAACTTGCTGGCAACTATCCCAGAACCTTTCAAGGAAGAATACATGGATGTTTGCGGTAATTTACTGGCGACTGTTTGCAAACCCCTGAGAAATGAAATTCTTCAGTTCACATTTTAATTTCTTGCTAAATAATTTTAATTAATGATAAATAGAAGCTGTGGTTACATGCACAGTGAACTGCCCTAATTTTGGGAATTGATATATTCATTTGGCCATTTCTTCATATATGTTGGGAAAATTCCATCCAGACTTGTGGTCCCTGTGCTTCTTTCTCTTTCCCCCCTTCAGAGCAGAGCCTAGTTTGTTTATTTATGTAACTTGTAAAGCTGTCACTGTAGACAGATGTTATCTTAGGAATGTCCCACCTGATTAATTTCTTCTGATAGCCAAAGGCTTTTTGCATATGATTGTCCCAAAATAAAATAAGCAAAGAGAAAAAGTGTAGGGGCTCAGGCCTGTGCAGCCTCCTCCAGTGTCAGAATGTATGTTCCCATTTACTGAGATTATTTGTGAATTAGAATTTCTTTTTGAAGCTGAACCCTTTCTCTACACATCTTCCCTAGACTTTTGCATCTACTTCTGTTTTGAGAAATAGCTTAAGCCTGCCTTCTTCCTAGATCTTTGTATCTAAGGCCAATTCAAAGTCAATACTTTTGCTGTAAAGAAAGGTTTTTTTTCACTTCTGAAGCAATTTTCATATATACATAATACTTAGTAAGGATTTTTTAAAAATAAAGATAGATAGAGATTAAGTGAGAAAAGTTCAGTGCTATGTAATGACAGAGAACACATGCTTTGTCTAGAAGTACCCCCTCCTTTGCACAGGATGGCTCTTCTCTTTTTACATCCACTGCTACAGTAATAAAGTAATTATGAAATAATGGGCTAGTTGTGATAACCATTCTAGGAACCTGTCTATTAAACATGGCCAAATTATTATGACATTGAGGTCAACCATGAAATATTATTGCAAATATACAGAAAATTATTTTGCTACTGATCTACTCTATATGGTACAACCGTCTCTTCATAATAACTTAGGATAACTTCAAGGCTGGATATTCATATGCTTCGAGTTTCCTGTTTTAAGATATAGCTCTGACTATCAAACCTTTCAAATTTTTTTAAAAATCACACCAAAGATTGTTTCTAGTATTTACTTGTTATATTTCTTTGCAGAGGAAGTGCCATGATATTTTTCTAGAGTTTTTACGTGGGGCATGACTTATGGATTTTGAAAAAGCAAATATTATACCCAAAAAACTTCCCCTAGATTTGATTTCTTTGAGATTATGTAATGAGTAGTGAACTGTAAATGGTAGTACATATACACAGCATCAAATTTCAAACAATGAATGTAATTTTTAGAGATATACACCTGATACCGATATCTCACATAAATAGTGTAAATAAATAAAGAGTGCTGTGAGATCAGATTTGGTGTATGGATTGCAGTTGTCAGATATAAAAATTTAATTAGGGTAGCCCAACCTTTAAAAGGTCATTGAAGGAATTGCAGTATTTGTATTACTTCTTCTCTGTATTGTACTTCTTTCAATCTGTATTGATTGCCAACTCTAAAAATATTATATTTAAAGTGTCATTTACCATGTGGGTCCTGTTATTAGGACTGAAAATCTAGTAATACTGCACTGAACTCAATTCCCTGGAACCATTTGGTATGAGTAGGGAGTAGGATAACAGTGAAGTCATTAGCAATTTATTTATATATTTTACGTGACATGTTCTGAAAATGCTGTGAGAGATACACAGGGATTATATCAAATTGTGCTAATCTGCCTCAGGGCAGTTTTAAACAAGAACAAAGGATAAAACCCAACCTGAAAGCTGAGAAAGCATGTAAATGGTGATATAATCTATTCTTTCAGCTGCAAGGTTACTACAATGCCTATAAATATTCCTTAGCGTTCCACAGAGCCTTTGTTTGGAAGCCCTAATATATTCCTAATTTAAAGGATTTTATTTGAAGCCATTCTCTAATCAGATTTCAACATGTAACATGGCTGTATTCGTGTCACATTTCAAGTATGAGCATTTCTTATTAGCCCTGGTGTGTCCCTAAGAACCCCTTAATGCCAACTGGCAAAGAGTTCACTGTTCTGTAAGAGCAACGCCTATCATGCCTGACAAACTCATTACAACATGCTGGTATTGATAAAAAAAAATATGGGGTAAGGTATCTATTAAAAGCTTAGATCACATTGATCATCATAATCTTTGCGAGATGTATATACGGATGTAATTTAGGAAGTTGTGTATAAGTATTAAATATATTAAATTTGTATGTTAAAACTCAACCAGACAAACAGATTTCTTCCACACAGGAGATGACATGTATAACACAGAAGTAGGGGAGCCAAAGAACCTTGGGGGTCATCCTTTGGGTGTCAAAACAATGAGTTTGGGAAAATATAAGGAGAAACAAAAAGACATTTGTCATCCATTTACTGAGGAAAACCCTTGTAAAGCATGGGGATATTCATGAAAATTTGGATCCTGGTTTTCACTGAAAACCAGCAGCTCTGCCAAAGACTGAATCCTTGGGAGAAAATCTACTTTATAAAATAGGAATATTAATAAATGTAGACCTAGGATTGCATTTTATGTTTTATTTTATATGCGTAACCAGTTCTATTTTCACTTGTTATCCTTAATAACTCTCTTAAATCTCAACCTTTATTAATAACCTTATTTTTGTTTTTGCTATAAGTAGATTGGAGTGCTGTGTTGTTATAAATAACCTGATCCTGAGTTGTACCAGTCAAGCTGCATATACTGTCTCTTTGGGGACAGCTTACCTGGCAATTTCTGCGAGTTTCTAGTGACAGGGGCTAGATACTATAGTGCAGGGGTGGTTAACCTGTGGCTGTGGAGCCACATCCAGCTCTTCAGAGGTTAGTATGCGGCTCATTGCATAGGCGCTGACACCGAGGCTGGAGCTACAGATGCCAACTTTCCAATGTGCTGTGGGGGCTCACTGCTTAACCCTCTGCTCTGCCCCAGGTCCTGCCAGCAGTCCACCCCTTTCCCCAAGGTCCCTGCCCCTTACCCTGAGCCTGCCATGTCCTTACTCCTCCCCCATCCCCATCAGAGCCTCCTGCATGCTGCAAAACAGCTGATTACAGCAGGTGGGAGGCGTGGGGATGGAGGGGGAGGCGCTGATTGGCAGGGCTGCTGGTGGGCGGGAGGCATTGGGGGCTGGAGGAGGGTAGCAGATGGGGGGCTGCTGACATATTACTGTGGCTCTTTGGCAATGTTCATTGGTAAATTCTGGCTCCTTCTCAGGCTCAGGTTGGCCAACCCTGCTATAAGGGGTGACTACCCCACACTCACCCTGCAGGGTTTAATGTAGGCCACATGGGCCAATTAACTCATTAGGCAGCTGGTTAAGGAGGCCCAGTTGGGCAGGAATAGCCAGGGCCTATAAAGCCCTGCAGCTGAAAGGAGAATGGGCTGCAGGGAGACAGCAGGAGAAAGGGAGGAGTGAGTGGAGACTGCAGACTGAAGTAACTCCCTGGGAAGAGGCTTTGGGAACTGGTAGGCCCAGGAAAAGAAGGGAACCAGTGGTAGGAAGAAGCCCGGGAATAGAACAGTGAGGCCAGAGAGAGAAGGCCCAGACAGCTGAGCTAAGGATGCCAGGGCTGAAACCCGGAGAAGAGGGCAGGCCTGGGTTCCCCTACCAGCCACTGGCCGAGTGGCACCAAGACAGTGAGTGGGAAGATTGCCCAGGACTAGTGAGGAGCCCACCTCTCCCGGAAGGGGGGAACATGGATAGTGACATGGCCAGAGGGTCGTGCCATGCAGAGGACACTGCAGTTCCTGGAGCTGTGAGAGGGGCTGCGGGTGGAGAGCAGAGACAAAGTAACACCTGTACAAACCATAGACGGGGGGCATTGGCCGCAAGCTAATCCCAAGCATATCAGGAGGAGGTGCCAGTCTAGCAGAGAGTGGTTTACCGCATGACAGGGACACTTCTGGGGAGTTCAGGGACTAGAGTAGATCAAGCAGGGGCTGGGAGAGCCTTGAGAAGAGTGCTGGAGTGGCTGAAGGGCAGGCGGTGTCAGGGAGCTGACATCTGGCTACTACAAGAAAGACGCCCTCTCATTGTGGGGCGGAGAGAGGAGGATAACATGGTGACCCAGTCTTGGGGACCCTAAGAAAGTGTCACACCAAGTTTATAACGAATATAATCATTTTGGACTGAAATGTATAGTGTTTGTAGCAGAGAATCCATCCTTTTGTTGGAAGAAAGGAGGAGAAAAAAAGACATTTTTTTTGCTCGTTGTGCTAACAAAAACATCCTGAATTAAGAAATACGTTGGCAAACGCTTTACTTTTTTATAGCAGTTTGCTAGGCCAAAGAGTGGAATTCCATTGTACTCAATGGAGAAACCCTAATTAATCCAGATTTCCTGCAGAGAACCAGAAAGGTTGGATCAGTATTGGGAGCCAATCTGATCAGAATGGATAAAACACAGCATACATTGCTTTAGATACAGTACATTTGCACTGGGATCAGATTTAATCTGAGACTCAAGTGAAATCTGGATAGAAAACTCAGTAAGAGATCAGGGTCTCCTGTCAGCCTCTATTAAAATCAAATCAGCTCCTTTTTGTCTTTTGTGTACATTTCCATCAGCGCTGACTCCAGTCTGGGAATAGGAGACACATAGCTGATTATGTTTCACTGGCCTCCAAATGTGATCAGATTGGTCCCAGCATTTAATACAAACTAAACAAAAGAAAGGTGGCCTACATTTCCAAAAATTTGTAGTGGTTTTGGTTGCTTACATTTTTCGGGGTGCCTTAAAGCAGCCTGGTTTTCAGAGGGTAGTTGCTAAGCACTTTCTAAAAGACAGGCTCCTTTCAAGTTGGGCAGGCAAAAATTGAGATAACCATAATGGTCAGTCACTTTTGAAAATGAAGGCCTATATGTGTCCAGTTTCAAATCAAATTGTACTAAGGTCTCAGCTGCTGAAGTTTAATTGCAAATATTATTTTCAGTGCCGACCCTAAAAAACAAACAAACAAAAAAAAAAACAGACAAAACTCATGTCTCTCCTTGCACAAACTGCAATTAAATGGGAATTCCATAGGTTGAAGGGCTTGCAGAATCAGATCCATAATTTGCTAATTATTTAAGAAAAATATTCAGCAAAACATATAAGAATACATGTATATTGACTATGTAATGTAGGATAAGAGTAATAAGAAAATTCATAATCTGAGTTAAACGTTTCATTAGATTAGCTGTTAAAATCTACAGCGATGACCACTTAGAAGAACTGAGCTAGACACTCAAGATACCTCCTCCACCAAACAGTACTATTTCAATGGGCAGCATTGTGCTTATTTCTTCAAGGTCATGGCTGGACTTTCTATTCAATGCATCCTCATCATTATTGGTTTGTGTCATTAACTTAACATTCTTTTACTTTCGCATTTGATGGATGGATTGTACCAAAGGGGGGGAAAGAGACACATAATCCAGAGATGCACACTTTGTTATACTACAGTTAAAAATGCTAAACCACGATAAAGTTCCCCATCTACATAATGGAAATCGGTCAGATGTTCACATCTAAAAAAAAACAACCAAAAAAAAAACAGCTGCACATACAGGTGTTTGTGCCAGATGCTTCCCTAAGTACAATGTGATAGAAGTAATTATCCCCCACTCAACACAGAACAATCCTAAAACAGGGCGTTTAACGGCATGTGAGAGTTCAGGAATCCTATGCCTTACATGCAAAATAATACTTTAGGGTGAAGTTGAAAACCATCTGTCCTTAACATACATAATTTCAGGTGCCTGTGTTTTCATTTGTGAATATTAACAGACTGAAGCCAGCTTAATCAGACTGAAAATGATTAAGGTTCCAAATTCTCCTATCCTTAGTTGTGCTGGGTAATTCCTTGCTCTGCAATTAGTCCCATTGATTCTGGCATGGGTAACAGTATCTGAATCTGAACTTAATAAGCAAAGGGCATTTGAGAGAAGTGTACAGCAAACTCCTGGAATTAAGAACATGTACAGTGTCTCTTCCTACCTTTGGACTTTCTGTCACGGTAGCTCCTGCCTCGATAATGATGTCCAGTGTCTGTGTACAGATTTTCGAGATCTTCCTGCCATGATTCAGGATTAAAGTATTTGAGCAGCTCCTCCACGGTGTCAAATCCAGCGATGGTCTGGTCTAGTGCTTCCGCAGTGAGGGTAGGGTCGGTCACTGATGGAGAGGGATAGGATACCCCCTAAGAGTGACATACAGCTCAGTGTACTTTGAAAAATTACAGCACCACTCAATACAACTGTCAATAGTTACAGAGAGATTTTTCTCATAGCTGACTCACACAGAATATCCAGGCAAGACCCCAAATTGGACTGAGATTCTGTCTTTTGACACAGTGACCTTACTCCTGGTATTGTTAATCACTCTCGACCATCTTTTGAGCTCCTTGCACTGGGTCAGACGGCATCATGCTCCGGCATGCTGTGCCAGGTGGCCAAGGAGAAAAGCACTGCCCACCTTTCCAAGCAAGGACAGGTGCTGCCAGGTGAATGGAGGAGTGAGTCAGTCTAATGCTGCTGGACAGTGCTAGCCATTCCAAAGGGGGCCAGGAAGGGTGGGAAGAAGGCAGAGCTACATCCCGCCCTTCACACCAGCCAGCATGTACGTTATGTTCCTGTACAGGGTGTGGCACGGGATGCTTTTCTCTTGCCCCTAAAGTAAGGCAGTACCTAAAAGGTGTAGTCCTTTCCTCAGTTTGCATGGAGACAAAAATCTCATTGAAGTATCTACAGATACATGACACTCATTACCATAGCATCTGAGTGCTTCACAGGCTTTAAAAGTATTTATCCTCACAGCACCCCTGTGAGGTAGTTCCCCACTGTACAATGAGGAATTAAGGCACACAGAGACCAAGGCAACTCATAGATTCATAGATACATAGATTCATAGATACTAAGGTCAGAAGGGACCATTCTGATCATCTAGTCCAACCTCCTGCACAGCGCAGGCCACAGAATCTCACCCACCCACTCCTACAAAAAACTCTCCCAAGGTCACACAGGAAGTCTGCAGCAAAGCAAGGAACCTAACCCAAGACTCAAGCTAATACTCTAACCACGGACAATCTTTCCTCTTCTTGGAGCGTTAACATAAGCAAGGCCTAAGCAAAGACTTCAAGATTTGGCCCTTTGAAATGATGAATTAACTCTGGTTTTCAAATGTTTATAAACCAGAATTTGGAAAAAAAATACTGAAGGAAATTAGAAAACTGTAATGTAAGGGTCTACACAATGTAAGCGGTGAAACACACACATCGAAGAGGGATTAATATTTCTAAGCATTTAGGAACATATACTACCCATAGACCATGTCTATGTGGGGGACTATCAGGAAAGCTAAGGCAAATCAACTTAGGGTGTGAAGTCAATGCATATAAATTAAATCCCATGTGGATGCTCTCACTCACCAGGAGTAAAGTGGCCTCAGTTCTCTCCTGAATGAGAGCATCCACATGGGGGTTACCATACCACTTCAATTAATGTGCATTGACTTTGTACCTTAAATTGATTTGCCTTAGGTTTCCTGAGTGACACATGTAGACAAGGGCTTAGATCAGTGGTGGACAACCGCAGCTCCCATTGGCCGGGAATGGCGAACCGCCTGCGGATGGTCAACGTCCGCAAAATATCTCGTGGCCCGCAATCAGCTTATCCTGATGGGCCGCAGGCCACAGATTGCCCACCACAGCCTTAGATGCATACACATCTATTGAGTTCAGTTAGAGTTAAGTCACCTGTAAGGACAGAACTGACTTTTCATAACTAACGTGCATTTATAGGGAAGAGTTTTACTTTTACTATAGCAAAATTTCCAAAGTCCTAATTTCAATTCCCAAATATTCAATATTCTAATATCATCTTCCCCCCAAACTACCCTCAAATTTCCTAATTTCTGTGTAAAATATACTCAAGAAAGAACTGATTGCAGATATGTCATTCTCTAAAGACATATTAAATCACCTGCTGACAATGTATAACAGCACAGGATATAAATACAGGAAAACTCAGACTTTTATTTTCTCAGTTAAAACACTGAAATTGACAGAAAAATGAAAGAAAAGAATCCCTTCTGTCCTCAAAAGGGTATGTCTATACTGCAAGCATGATTGCAGCTTGAATAGACATACCTGATTAAAGCTAGTTCAGGTCCCAGAGCAGTGAATCCACAGTAGTGAGCATTTCAGTGCAGGCTAGCCACACGAGCTATTACCCAGGGTTCCAGGTGGGCTTGTATGGCCCATGCTGAAGTGTGCATTGCCATGGCTTCACAGCTCTAGTACCCAAGCTAGATCAGGTATGTCTACTCAAGCTACAATCACATCCCATGATTACAGCACAGACATACCCAGAGACATACATCACTTGAATTCCCCACCAGAAGGTCAATTTTAGCTTGATCCTGCAAATGCTTCCACGTGTAACTCTATAAATCTATGCAAGTTGCACTACTCAGGTGAGTAGTCCCACTGGAGTCAGTGGCCTATTAACCCAAGTAAAACTATTCAGTTTTACTGAAAATCCAGTCTACTTAAATATAACTTTGTCTTCACCAGAAAATGTTGCCATAGTCTTTAGAGTCCTTGATATTTTACTGCATATAATTTGCTACAAATATGGACCTTCCAGATTATCTGACACCAGAAAGAAAAAAATAAGAATATCATAATACAGTGCTGACATGAAAAGAAGACTGCAGTTTGCTAATTATCCAACTACATGGGGAGATGAGAATGGGGGTTGTGTTGCTAACATCTATCTTTTCACATACATGTGAAATAAAGGACCTTTTTTTAACAGTATTGGCCTGGAAATTAGTAAGCCTTTAACACAGAACCCATCACAAATAAGTTTCAGTGGGCCCACTTTCATAACCCTTCTACTATCCAGCGTTAAATGAGGCACAATGCAGATGGCTCTAAAAATTCATGACTCATTAAAAGGAAGACACGCAGCAAAGAACCTCTATTGACTTCTAAGTGCCTTCGAATAAAAACATTGTCGAAGAGATTGGAGTCGGACCCCCATGAGAACAAAATATCTCACATCAGTAAACTGAATAAAGTGCTGCTACATAAAACAATGCTATATGAAATTTGGTGTTCTAATCACAGTCGTCATGTACAGTACTTACATAATCTTTTATGGTAAAAAAAGAAACACACTAAATTATCACTAGGAACCCAGTATAGAGAGAAATCAGTGAGGCTAGTGACTGGTTTGTAATTATAGCAAAAGAGAAAAACAGTTCCTAAATTCCCATCAAAGAACAAAGGGAAGGGGGATAGGGAGAAAGACGTGAGGGTGTGGCATAAGTGGCAGAATTGCAAATCGACTGCCTTCTATTCCCATGCCTTCCACTGGAGGAACATCAAACCTTCTCAAGTATATATGATCTTGTTGTCCTCTAGAGGCTGGTCCGCAAAGTGAATATAGACACTCTCATGGAATTAATGGACTGCTAATGGAATTAATAGACTATATCCCTTAGCTTAAGTAGGAGCAGCCAGCACTTTTTATGCAAAAAGGTCAGGGGCTCTACTCAGAAAGGCACATGTATGAGATTTAGATGAGAATTGTGCTGTTTGTATATGTTTAGCCATACATTTCCTTACATTTTGTGAGAACCTTGGAGGTCAGATTGTGGATTTGCAGGATATGTCAAACCAATAAAAGCAGGAGGAATTCACACTTTCTTGGGTTTTAAAATCTCTACTCAGGACTTTATAAAGAGTTCAACTCAGTTCACACACTAAAAAAAGCCCAACTTTTTCAGAGCAATAGGCAACGCAGAGGAATTATTGTAGCTCAGATAAGCTATTGGCAGCTACATGTGACAGACCCAAAAGTAACTTTAAAGCTGCCTCTGTTTTGTCCTGCCAAGGGCTAAATATTAGATTTATGAAAAGCTTGTGACATCTGGCTTCTGTGACTGAGAGAGGACATAGAAGAACATTACAATGTGAGGGGGCTCAGAGTTACCGTTCTTGTTAGTTACTTAAACATTCAACATATTGTGAAAAGAATAGGAGTACTTGTGGCACCTTAGAGACTAACAAATTTATTAGAGCATAAGCTTTCGTGGGCTACAGCCCACTTCATCGGATGCATAGAATGGAATATATAGTAAGAAGATATATATATACGTACAGATAAGTTGGAAATTTTTTTCTCCTGTTGATAATAGCTCATCTTAATTAATTAGTCTCTCACAATTTGTATGGCAACTTCTATCTTCTCTGTATGCAGATATATATCTTCTTACTATATTTTCCATTCTATGAATCCAATGAAGTGGGCTGTGGCCCACGAAAGCTTATGCTCTAATAAATTTGTTAGTCTCTAAGGTGCCTCAAGTACTCCTGTTCTTTTTGAGGATACAGACTAACATGGCTACTACTCTGAAACATATTGTGAGTTTCATAAGACACACTGGCAGCTCTTTTCTAATCCGAATCAGACTATTAGTTCATTTGATCTCCATTATGATTCATTGCTATTCTATCACATGCATCCGACGAAGTGGGTATTAACCCATGAAAGCTTATGCTCCAATAAGTCTATAAGGTGCCACAGGACTCTTTGCCGCTTTTACAGATCCAGACTAACACGGCTACCCCTCTGATACTTGCTATTTTATTTGTGATGATGAAGTCTTTCTGTATTATTGTGAATGGGATATGCTGTTTTATAGAAGTTCAATTGTTGTTGAATCAGATACTGAACCACAAGACATGGAAACTGGACATAATGGCTCTGCTGGGTGAAAGATCTCATTCTGGGGTTATTCTTGGGCTCCAGCACTTTAGGCTAGAGGTAGATGGCGGACGTGCTGCTCTAAACCTCGTGAGGAAAAGCATGAAGTGTGGTTCAGTGATTTGAGCTCAAGTCTGGGAACAGGAAAATGCATATGTGCTTGCCCAAATGTTTTTTTTTCTTCCAAGATCTTACAGTGGGTCTTTAGGCTGTTTGGTAGGAGCAAAGTATAAGTATGCCAGTGACTGACAGGTTAAAGTTCTGCCCTACCATGCTGACTGAAGATGCCCAGTAGAATTGTGAACCTCTTTTTGTTGAAGAATTAGGCATTCCTGAAGTCTCGCCCTGACTCTGTGGTCATGGGCAAATTGCTCATCTTTTCTGCCTCAGTTTCCCTAGCTATGAAATAAGGTTATTGATTCTTATTGCCTAACTGTGGTGTGCTCTGTGGGGAAGGAACGAGTGTCAAGTAGCTGCGGCACTGCAATGGACCAAGAGACCTGAGCTCAGGTTCTGGCTCAGCCACAGGCTTCCATGCCTCAGGTCCCCATCTGTAAAATGGGGATAATACTTCCCTACCCCATAGGAGTGCTGGGATGATAAACAATTATAATAATTCTGAGGTGCTCTGATACTATGGTGTTAAGGGCCACATAAGCACATACAACAAATAGAAATAACAATCTGGTGAAGGGCTTTCCAGAGGAAAAAGGCTGTTGATTATTATTTTACATTTTTGGCACTTTACTATGGTGAGGGCAATCACTGCGACAATGTTTTCAGTGTAATTTGATCTCAGGATAACAGCTACCTGATGAGGGAGCTTTTCTCTTCCATTTTCAAAGACAATTTCCCATTTTTTCAAATGCCATATTGTGTCAAATAAAAATGCACAAACCTTTTTTTTAAAAAACAAAACTAAATATGTTAGGAGGAGAAAAAAGAGTGATCATAGAAGGAGAACATGATTTACCAAATACCAGCCTAATATCCTCTGCATGGTAACCTCTAATATGTCTACTAGAGCCAGGCCCTCGATAATACTATTACTCAGAATTAGGACTCACACAGCAGATTTAATTCAATGATCTCAAAGCACTTTACTGTGGAGGGTAAGTATCGTAACAGTATCATCATCATCCAGTATGTTCCAAGCTTTGACCTAACAGGTCAGTTCCACTCCAATCACTATCTCTCTTGCTACTTGCTATATAAAAGGTGTTGTCAAGTGAATGTGGGACTTGGCAATGCAACGTATGGCAGAGGGACTGTACCATTACCAAGTCTGATGCTGGCATTACTCTCCCACAAGGTGTGGTCCCAGAGTCTAAGAGTATGTTTACATGGCAATTAAACATCTGCGCTCGAGAGGGTTTCAGAGCTCGGGCTCCAGCCTGAGCCCAAATGTCTACACTGCAATTAAACAGTCCCCCAGCTGGAGCACTGCAAACCTCAATCAGCTAACCCGGGCTATCCGTGGATGTTTAATTGCAGTGGTAGATGCACCCTAAGTTTTGCCTAAAAATGCTGCCAGGAGCTGATTTTTTGTCTGTGACATAAATCAAATAAAGTGAAGGAGTGGGGAGATTTTTAATTGGGTTTTCTTTTTTAAAAAGTCACATTTAGTTACACGAAATGAAGTGTCAAATTAAGATTTAATTTAATTGCTGGTGCTACAAAAAATCTTCAATAATGAAAATTCAAAAAAGTTAATCCATTCTCCTACCAGCTTGCCTTTAATGCTAATTATTGCAAAATATGCTCATGTGTTTAGACCAAGACACTCTATAGCTCAAAATGTAAAGGAATTCTTTTATTGGGAGGATTCAGTTTGAAAGTGCTAAGTATTTACCCACTGGCCATCCCATGTGGTTAAAATAGCTGCTGACATTTCTTGCCTTCCACCCTCCGCTCCCTAAAAATTATTGACAGTCTAGAATGAGTTTGAAAAACACGTCTCACTTAATCTCCTGCTTACAGGTCAAGCAGTGATTCCCCTGTACAGATGCATTTACATTGGACTGAAAGCCATTCTACCAATCCTTTCCTGGGCAAAATAGTAACAAGCTACTTACTGAGACAGAGCTTGTGACTGACTCCCAGTTGGTTTCTGATGCTGCAGGCTGGAAATCATCCTAAAGGGGAAAAACCCATAGGAAAAATCACAGTCATGGCAATGTCCTAAAGTTAACTACCAGACCTTAAACGTCTCAGTGTTCTGTGTTCTTCACCCTTTTGAAACCTCTTGTGCTTTTCTTCTCCAGCCCTTATGAATTCGCTCTTTGGGGCAGGGACAGTTATGTATTCTGTGTTTGTACGGCCCCTAGCAAAATGGGGTTAAGGACTTTAGGTGATATTGTAATATAAATATTAAATCATAGTAATAATAATAATAATAATAATACTTGTTTCAAACATTATGGGAACAAGCCATTTATATTAGAAATGCCATTATCACCAAAAAAAAAAGGCACTTCCAGATGGAATATAGCCTGGATGTCTGTACAGTAATAGGAAACAATTACTTAATGGTAGATAGGCCAATTTGAGACAAATCTAATAACACTGAGGAATTATTTGGCTCCATGACAGTTTTGTCCATTTCCAGTTAAAAAATTATTTATTCCAACTAGAAGCATTAAAAGACCAAGAAATGAAGGTTGTATAATGTCAATACTCAATAAATCTTGGAGCACTGGAGAAGTTCCAGAAGACTGGAGGAAAGTTGTCTGAAGGACAGAAAATTGTGCCAATTTTTTAAAAGGGTAAGCAGGGTGATCAAGGTAATTGTAGGCCAGTCAGCCTGACATTGGTCCCAAGCAAAATAATTGAAGAGACCAGGTCTCTAATTCAGGGCAATCTGGATTGGTTGGTAAACTATGTGCAAGCAAGCAATATGCATTTTAATATGGCTAAATGTAAATGTACACCTCTTGGAACAAAGAATGTAGGCCATATTTGCATGATGAGGAACTCTTTCCTGGGAAGCAGTGACTCTGAAAAAGGTTTGGGGGTTGTGGTAGATAATCAGCTGAACATGAGCTCCCAATGTGATGCTGTGGCCAAAAGAGCGAATGTGATCTTTCGATGCATTAGCCCTTGATAAATTGGAACCCTCTGGAGAGAGTTCAGAGAAGAGTCACAAGAATGATAAAGGATTAGAAAACCTGCCTTATAGTGATAAACTCCAGGACTCAATCTATTTTGCTTAACAAAGAAAAAGTTAAGGGGTGACTTGATTATAGTCTAAGTATTTACATGGAGAACAAATATTTAAAAATGGGCTCTTCAGTCTAGCAAAGAAAGGTATAACACAATCCAATGGCAAAGTTGAAACTATTCAAATTGAGGCTGGTATACATTTTTAACAGTGAAAGTAATTAACTATTGCAACCATTTACTAAAGGTCATGGTGGTTCTCTATCACTGACAATTTTAAAATCATAATTGGATGTTTTGCTAAAGATATGCTCTAGGAATTATTTGAGGGCAGCTCTGTGGTCTATAGTGCTGTACAGAGGTCAAACGAGATGATCACAATGGTCCCTTTTGGCATCAGAATCTATGGATCTCTAGAATCTATATAAAGATTTTGAAACACAAACACAGCCTGATATTCAGCTTGTGCAAAATATATAAATCAGTCCTAATAACAGAACTTCATGATAAATGCATTTAAACTGTAGGCCAGATCCTCAGCAATATCAATTTACACCAACTGAAAATATGCCCTACTACAGGGGTCCCCAACGTGCTGCCCGCGGGTGCAATGGCACCCGCCGAGACAGTTGTGTGCGCCCGCAGGACACTGCACCACACCGAAGTGCCGCTGTTGAGCATGGCCACCAGAGAACTGCCCGCTGAAATGCTTCTGAGAAGCATTGCCATTTCTCGGCGGCATTTAGGCGGCGGGATGTCCGGCGCACACCACAGTCTTTTCAGAATAGGAATGTGCTATTCCCACAGAAAGGTTGGGGACCTCTGCTCTACAATTTTTTTAAATTTGGTAGTGAATACAGGGTGAAACTGCAGGACCAGATTCTTCGCTGGTTTAAATCAGCGTTGGTCTATTGACTTCAATTGCAAGTAGGCTCACACAGGTGCACACACACACACACACACACAGAATTACGTGGCATAAATGTGACATGAGAGAATTGAACATAAAGCCTGCTAGACCATTAATAAATCTGTCATAGCTTTCTCTCTTCCACAGTCAGGAAGGAACCTAGCTATTTTCAAATCCGGAGTCCACATGCATAGCTAAATATAATGCTCTACATCTTGCAAAAGAGCACAGTAAAAATATTAAATGTCCAAAAATTCACAAGCTTGCTTATTCAAAGCTTTCACTCTCTTTTCCTTTCTTCCTGAAGTGCTTCTTTCCCTCAATTCACCCTCTACCTGAGATAATCAAAACCACAATGATTTCTTTAGGTACCTTCTGGGTTATAAATTTTAGGTTATCTAATCAGAGAACGCAAACTATACAATGTCATTTAGGCAGCAAATGAATTTGTAGATATCCAACTGTGAATATTTAAAGTGGACAATTTGCAAACCATCCACAGACAATTTATTTGCACAAATTATGTATCTATTATTGTAAACAGTAAATGCTATACTCAGTTCACAAATAACACAGGAAAAAGGACAACATTTGCCAAATTACTTTGAAATTGTTCATCCAGCTCGAGTTAGTCTTAATAGTCTTACTTTGATGTTAGGTAGGAACTAATTCAACAGGCCCACAGATCCCCTGATGAAATTTGTCAGTTTCAGAACTTTGCAACCAACTCCTGCCTCTGTCATTAATTACCCTTCTATACTCCCAAGAGAAGTGGCATTGAGTTCTGAAGCATTAAATTAACACAGGGACAATTTGTATTCTCAACTGTTCAGAGGAGACTACAGACATGATATCTTCTTATGCTTGAAATGACTCTACTCTCTTATGTTACCTAATATTAGAGATAAGGAAATAGTGATTTTTTTGAGATAGCTGTTGCAAAGCTATTGAGATGATTAGGTGCACCACCTGCTTCTTGGATCTCACTGACTGCACATTTTGTTTTGGTGATTATACTTCATCTACTAAAACTCAATATAAACCATTCATTGCTAGATGGCTTTGTTCCACCACCCCTTACAGCACCTGCAGCCATTCCTGGCTTCTAAAGAGCTTTCAACCCAAACACAGTTTTGAGTTAATTATAACCTATTGGCTCCAGCTCCCCATTATTTAAAGGAATGACATCAAAGTAGTTTCTTTTTTCCTTTGCCTTCCATATTCATAACAATCCCATGGACATCTGAGAGATACGTTTAGGTATCACATTTAGGTATCACATACTATCTGACGAGCTCATGCTGGTTTGTTTTTGTAGGGTTTGCACATGAGTACTAGGCGTCTGGCTATTTTGCAGTCATTATTTTCAAGCAACAATAAACAAACATTTGTTTAAAAAAACCTAAAACTACATTTGTACTTAATATTGGAAAAATAGGGAGGTAACAATTTGGACCTTTCTGATTGAATTAAAGCTCCTACTCCCAATCTTCAGGGCCCCAAATGGACTTGACCAGCCTCAGTCAAAAATTGTCTATCCTTCCACAAACCACCAAGACGATCATATTCCACAGATTGAAACCCAGGGTGGTACTCTCAGGATCAAGGTTCAGGGAAAATATCCCAGGGGTGGAAGGAACAGAAGATCTTGGAGAGCCTGACATATCTAAACATAAGACCCACCTCTTTAATAATCCCCTCTCCCAGAAGAGTCATCGCCTCCCATGGTCATTCTAAGTGAGAGGGCAGAGGAAGAGAGAAAAGAAAAGGAAAAAAAAAAAGGAAAAACCAATGTCAGGAATACGGAAAAGCAGAAAAAGTTGAGCCCTATTTGTGCTCAGGTGCCAGAGTGATAAACGTCTTAGACACACAAAATGGACTGCGTAGAATTATCCTGATGTCAGAGATGATTTTGCTGAGTCATCAGAGATTAGAAAAGGCATGTCCAATCAGTTCTAGTCTAGGAGCATAAAAGTAGTTGGAACATCTTACTATGACATACGGAAGTAGGGAATAGGACAGAGGAGGCCCTACACGGAAAACCCTTGAAACAGCAAATGAAAAATGTTTTAAGTTCTGTTAATATTTAAGTGAATAAAGGCAAAGAAGTAAATGTAAGGTGGGAATATTACCTGTTTACAGACAGATTGGATCAGATTATGGAAGAACTTCCTGCAGCCAGATTCTCACAACAGAAGTTACCCTAGTAAACATTAATATTCCAGGCACAAATTGTGGCGAGACTAGGTTTTATTTCCCTCTTCTCTACCCTCCCCTGTAATTGGCATCAGTGCTGATATGCTTACAGAAAAGGGAACCCTGTAATCATCATATAATAAAGTGACAGGTATTTAAGTAAAATAATACAAAAATGGAAAGAACAGTGTTATATCAAGCAAGAAGCATTAGAAAAGCTACAACTCCATTAAAGAAACACAGTGATAAATACTCACACTTATGCACTTGGGCTGTTTCATGATAATTTTTCAGGAAGTACTGTAGGCATACAGCAACTTTGGTTTTGAAGATGAATAGAAATGACACAGGCATAAATTAGAAGCTGCCTGTAAATTTGATCATTTACCATAATTTCAATTAATCACAGTGTGTTTTCACTTTCTAATCCCTGCAGTATTTATTAATAGCTCTTCTAGGGGTGTCTAAGGATGTTGACTTCCATAAAATAAGAACAACAAATAGGAACAGAGAAGCTGTATTACCTCTGTATACAGTAGGGAAGAGACCACTACTCTGTCCTGTTCTGTTCACGATAAACAAGATGTTGAAAAATTAGGGAAGGTTCAGAGAAGAGCTACAAGAATAGTTTGTCATCTGGAAATCATGCCTTGCAATGTAAAACTAAAGGAGGTCGCTGTCGGGCATTGGTACACCTCGGTCCCTCCTATTCTCTGCCTGTCTAGATTAGTATTCTGTGGGCTGTAATTTCAATTGTTGGGATCAGTGTGTGGGGGATGGGTGGTGTTGGTGGCCTGGGATGTACAGGAGGTCAGATTAGATGATCTGGTGGTTCCTTCTGGCCTTAAATACTATGACTTTGTGACTCTTAGGGGAAGATTAAGCGGTTACTTGATCATGAGCTATAATTATCTATACAACGGGACATCTGATACTAGAAGGCTCTTTAGCTTACAAATGCATAGAAAGTGACTGTAAACTTAAGTCAGCAAAGTTCAAATGGGAAATAAAGTACATATTTTCAGACAGCTGCAGCGGCACAGGAGCTAGCAAATAGAGCTGTAAACAGAGGAGTTTGAGTGGGAGTTTGAAAGGGGAGTTTGTATTGTGGTGCTTGTTTGGGGTTTGCTTTTGCTGGGGGGGGTGGTCTTTTTGGTGTGGCTTGTGTTTCCCAGATTAACAGGACGTAGGTGGGAAGGCGATGACAGATACGGAGGCAGCTGTGGGAGTGACTCCTGTAGTGGAAGACACATTACGGATGACTGGATGTGGAAGCTGTGGTATGTACATGATCCTGGAGGGGGGACCTGGTAAGAGTTTTGTCTGCATGAAATGCTGTCTGATAGAGCTGATGGAGGAAAAGATCCAAGGTTTGGAGATGCAGGTGGAAAGTCTGGTTGAGTTTAGGAAGGGGTTTGAGCAGATGATGGAGCAAAGATATGAGGTATCTGAAGGGAAAAGCTCAGACTCACAGATGGAAGCAGGGCTGGGGAACTTTGAGGGGAGACTGGGTGAGGAAAGTGGTCAGTGGAAGCATGTGACTAAAAGAACCAGGCAGAGGAAAAGACGGGCTAGTGAAGGAGAAATAGAGCTTAGGAACAGGTTTGCAGAGTTGGAAAATGAAGAAGGGGCTCAGCAGGTACTTGTTGAAGGTGGAAGGGTAAGGAAGAAGAGAAGAGAGGCTAGTTCTATAGGAAAAGCGGAAGAGTCAAGGGAGACTACACCAAATATGAGCCCCAGGAGGATACAGGATGATTGAAGAGGATTATAAGGGAAAATAGGAATGGAAAGAACTTGCAGCCAGAGGGAACAGGGGAGAGACTGGAGAATGGCACTGTCACCAGCAAAAGGCAGGTCTATGTGATACGGGACTCTTTATTGAGAAAAATAGACAGGCCTGTAACTAGAGCTGATCCAGAGAATAGAAGGGTGTGTGCTGTCTTCCTGGTGCTAAGATACGGGATGTAGACCTGAGGTTGAAAAGGATCCTAAAGGGAGCGGGAAAGAATCCCCTAATTATCCTTCATGTGGGAACAAATGATACGGCTAGATTCTCGCTGGAAAGTATTAAGGGAGACTATGCTAGGCTAGGGAAGACGCTTAAGGAAATTGAGGCTCAGGTGATCTTTAGTGGGATCCTTCCTGTTCCTAGAGAAGGGCAACAAAGGTGTGACAAGATTATGACTGTCAACAGGTGGCTTAGGCAGTGGTGCTATAACGAGGGCTTTGGGATGTATGGCCACTGGGAGGCATTCACGGACAGAGGACAGTTCTCTCGGGATGGACTTCATCTGAGTAGGGAAGGAAATAGATTTCTAGGATCAAGGCTGGCACAACTGATAAAGAGAGCTTTAAACTAGGAATTTGGGGGAGATGTCCAGGTAATCTCCATGCCAGATTTTAGCATTGAGAGGGAAGAAGACGAAGTAAGAAAGGATACAGCCGTGGGAAGGAGAATGTATATAAGGAGCAAGGGCAGTGTGGATACTAGTCTAATAGGTTATACTGGCTGTAGAATGACTGTGCCTAATAGGATACAAAATGTGAGCAAGGCCAAACAGCAAAAATTAAGATGTTTGTACACCAATGCGAGGAGCCTAGGTAACAAAATGGAGGAACTAGAGCTACTGGTGCAGGAAGTGAAACCAGATATTCTAGGGATAACAGAAACATGGTGGAATAGTAGTCATGATTGGACTACAGGTATTGAAGTGTATGTGCTCTTTAGGAAAGACAGAAACAAAGGTAAAGGTGGTGGAGTAGCATTGCATATCAATGATGAGGTAGAATGTAAAGAAATAAGAAGCGATGCAATGGATAAGACAGAGTCCGTCTGGGCAAAAATTACATTGGGGAAGATAACTAGTAAAGCCTCTCCTACGATAGTGCTTGGGGTGTGCTATAGACCTCCGGGATCTAATCTGGATATGGATAGAGCCCTTTTTAATGTTTTTAATAAAGTAAATACTAATGGAAACTGCGTGATCATGGGAGACTTTAACTTCCCAGATATAGACTGGAGGACCAGTGCTAGTAATAATAATAGGGCTCAGATTTTCCTAGATGTGATAGCTGATGGATTCCTTCATCAAGTAGTTGCTGAACCGACTAGAGGAGATGCCATTTTAGATTTAATTTTGGTGAGTAGCGAGGACCTCATAGAAGAAATGGTTGTAGGGGACAATCTTGGCTCAAGTGATCATAAGCTAATTCAGTTCAAACTAAATGGAAGGATTAACAAAAATAAATCTGCAACTAGAGTTTTTGATTTCAAAAGGGCTGACTTTCAAAAATTAAGGAAATTAGTTAGGGAAGTGGATTGGACTGAAGAACTTATGGATCTAAAGGTAGAGGAGGCCTGGGGTTACTTTAAATCAAAGCTGCAGAAGCTATCGGAAGCCTGTATCCCAAGAAAGGGGAAAAAATTCATAGGAAGGAGTTGTAGACCAAGCTGGATGAGCAAGCATCTTAGAGAGGTGATTAAGAAGAAGCAGAAAGCATACAGGGAGTGGAAGATGGGAGGGATCAGCAAGGAAAGCTACCTAATTGAGGTCAGAACATGTAGGGATAAAGTGAGACAGGCTAAAAGTTGAGTCGAGCTGGACCTTGCGAAGGGAATTAAAACCAATAGTAAAAGGTTCTATAGCCATATAAATAAGAAGAAAATTAAAAAAGAAAAAGTGGGGCCGCTAAACACTGAGGATGGAGTGGAGGTTAAAGATAATCTAGGCATGGCCCAATATCTAAAGAAATACTTTGCCTCAGTCTTTAATAAGGCTAAAGAGGATCTTAGGGATAATGGTAGCATGACAAATGGGAATGAGGATATGGAGGTAGATATTACCATATCTGAGGTAGAAGCGAAACTGAAACAGCTTAATGGGATTAAATCGGGGGTCCCAGATAATCTTCATCCAAGAATATTAAAGGAATTGGCACCTGAAATTGCAAGCCCATTAGCAAGAATTTTTAATGAATCTGTAAACTCAGGAGTTGTACCGAATGATTGGAGAATTGCTAATATAGTTCCTATTTTTAAGAAAGGAAAAAAAAGTGATCCAGGTAACTACAGGCCAATTAGTTTGACATCTGTAGTATGCAAGGTCCTGGAAAAAAATTCTGAAGGAGAAATTAGTTAAGGACATTGAAGTCAATGGTAAATGGGACAAAATACAACATGGTTTTACAGAAGGTAGATCGTGCCAAACCAACCTGATCTCCTTTTTTGAAAAAGTAACAGATTTTTTAGATAAAGGAAATGCAGTGGATCTAATTTACCTAGATTTCAGTAAGGCATTTGATACCGTGCCACATGGGGAATTATTAGTTAAATTGGAGAAGATGGGGATCAATATGAACATCAAAAGGTGGATAAGGAATTGGTTAAAGGGGAGACTGCAACGGGTCCTACTGAAAGGAGAACTGTCAGGCTGGAGGGAGGTTACCAGTGGAGTTCCTCAGGGATTGGTTTTGGGACCAATCTTATTTAATCTTTTTATTACTGACCTTGGCACAAAAAGTGGGAGTGTGCTAATAAAGTTTGCAGATGATACAAAGCTGGGAGGTATTGCCAATTCGGAGAAGGATCGGGATATTATACAGGAGGATCTGGATGACCTTGTAAACTGGAGTAATAGTAATAGGATGAAATTTAATAGTGAGAAGTGTAAGGTTATGCATTTAGGGATTAATAACAAGAATTTTAGTTATAAGTTGAGGATGCATCAATTAGAAGTAACGGAAGAGGAGAAGGACCTTGGAGTATTGGTTGATCATAGGATGACTATGAGTTGCCAATGTGATATGGCTGTGAAAAAAGCTAATGCGGTTTTGGGATGCATCAGGAGAGGCATTTCCAGTAGGGATAAGGAGGTTTTAGTACCATTATACAAGGCACTGGTGAGACCTCTCCTAGAATACTGTGTGCAGTTCTGGTCTCCCATGTTTAAAAAGGATGAATTCAAACTGGAGCAGGTACAGAGAAGGGCTACTAGGATGATCTGAGGAATGGAAAACTTGTCTTATGAAAGGAGACTTAAGGAGCTTGGCTTGTTTAGCCTAACTAAAAGAAGGTTGAGGGGAGATATGATTGCTCTCTATAAATATACCAGAGGGGTAAATACAGGAGAGGGAGAGGAATTATTTAAGCTCACACCAATGTGGACACAAGAACAAATGGGTATAAACTGGCCACCAGGAAGTTTAGACTTGAAATTAGATGAAGGTTTCTACCCATCAGAGGAGTGAAGTTTTGGAATAGCCTTTCAAGGGAAGCAGTGGGAGCAAAAGATCTATCTGGCTTTAAGATTCTACTCGATAAGTTTATGGAGGAGATGGTATGATGGGATAATGGGATTTTGGTAAGTAATTGATCTTTAAATATTCAGGGTAAATAGGACTAATCCCCTGAGATGGGATATTATATGGATGGGATCTGAGTTACCCAGGCAAGAATTTTCTGTAGTATCTGGCTGGTGAATCTTGCCCATATGCTCAGGGTTTAGTTGACCGCCATATTTGGGGTCGGGAAGGAATTTTCCTCCAGGGCAGATTGGAGAGGCCCTGGAGGTTTTTCGCCTTCCTCTGTATCATGGGGCACGAGTCACTTGAGGGAGGATTCTCTGCTCCTTGAAGTCTTTAAACCACGATTTGAGGACTTCAATAGCTCAGACATAGGTGAGGTTTTTCGTAGGAGTGGGTGGGTGAGATTCTGTGGCCTGCGCTGTGCAGGAGGTTGGACTAGATGATCAGAATGGTCCCTTCTGACCTTAATATCTATGAATCTATTTTAACAGTGAAGATAATTAACCACTGAAACAGATTACAGATTACCAAGGGATATGGTAAATTCTTCATTGCTTGCAATCTTCAAATCATAGTGTGGATACCTTTCTTCAATTATATGCTCTATTTAAACCACAAGTTATAGACTTGATGCAGGAATTACTGGGTGAAATTCCATAACTTGAGTTTTTCAGGAGGACAGAATAAATTATCACAAATCTCTCTGGCTTCAAACTCCATGAATCTAGGATTGAGTTTGCTGCTTGCCCACATTTTCAAACAAGCCTCAACCTGGATGATAAAACCAGACCTGCCATTCTGAAGCTGCAAATCACCCCCATGAATAAGTAACAGAATGGGTGTACCTACTACCTGATTTTCAGAAGGTTTCCCAGAATTTGGGAATTAAATTACAGATTTAGGGCCTAATACAAAGCCCGCTGCTATCATTGGACTTTGGATCAGGCCATTAAAGTTAGCGGTACATTTAAAAAAACCAATCTTTTTATCACCCCCTAAAAAGTAGAATGGTATCTTCAACTGAATGCTCCCCTCCATTAGATAATGTATCTGTCGAAAGAAAATATCATAATGCATGGATGACCAATCAATCTGATTGAATGAGCACTCCTGAGTGTCTTATAAATGTAGAAAGAAGGTTATTGATAAGGTTCATTTCCAGATATTCCTGCACTCATTAGCAACAGCAGCAATAAAAATAAGAAGTAAACATTTGAAAGGAAGGAAGGGGACACGAGGACTTCCTTTCATTGATTGCCCTCATGGATAGAGAAAAACAGCGGGTTAGCATTATGGAGTTGGTACCTCAAGATTGGCAGTGTTCGGAGAGACCCTGTGGAAAAGTCCTATAGAATTTAATAAGGATGAACCCAATACAATTCTACAGAAAATACTCTAAAACCCTACAGAATTTAACGGAAATGATATTCTTTCTGAAATTCTTTTTAAACCACCCTGTAGAATTTTATATATTCACACAAAATTCTGTGGAACAGTTCAAAAACCTATAGAAAGGATATCATTTTTCATTCAATTCTACAGTGCAGTCCTAAAAGGATATGCTATTGCAGAAGTCACTACTACAGAGTCAATATAACAAAAGGTTTGACTAATACCAAGAAGTACCTCACCCCAAATCTGACATTATTAATCTTGCCCTTTAAGACCGACATACATTGAGTTCCTGAAGCCCAGCTGCCACTAGATATCAGTAGCTATAATCCTATAATCAATTCTGGCTATATTAATACAAGTGTGAAATGACATACAGAATCACTTCTGATCAGTGCTGACATATTCACTTTTTATAGTAGAATAAGTAAGTTTGAGATTCCAAACTCTATAGAAGACTAAAGTTTTCAGCTGTAATTATGATCTAAGTCAATCTTAGCTTGATGTGTCTACTTGATGTATCTCAATGTCTATTAGCCAGGATCGGCAGGGATGGTGTCCCTAGCCTCTGTTTGCCAGAAGCTGGGAATGGGTGACAGGGGATGGATCACTTGATGATTACCTGTTCTGTTCATTCCCTCTGGGCTTCCCTCTTGACCACTGTCAGAAAACAGGATATTGGGCTAGACTAGTCAATCATCCTCTTATTCCTTCCCCTGTTATTGGAATAATGGCGATGGAGTGAGGGGTATAAGTATGTTATAAGAAAGTCCAAGACATACAACACTTGACATTTAAATGAACCATCTTAAAAGCAGGATAACATTTTATCCCATATAAGGCAACAGCTCTGCCTTTGAAAAAGAAGATGCCAGCTAACATTAAGCTGCTGTTGAGCTTCTCCATCTGATGCATGTAGCGATGTGAGAGACACAAGAATCTTTACTGGTATGATGTACAAACTGTGTATTACGTTTAATTATATTCAGTTTATAAAATATGTCCATCCTCAGCCCTGGGTCTATAAGGGTCAGTTTGCTAACATCAAGCACTCGGGTGCATGCCACAAAGTTAAATGATTGCGAACAGATTGTAAATCAACAGCATTAAATTTAAATATTCAGCTGTCACTCTGAGGTCATTTTTAACGGAGACGCAGAATTCAGCATTATACTGGGCTCTCTGATGAATGGATGCTTACTGGCATGAATTCTGGGCAAGAGTTCAAAGCTGTATACTAACAGTGGTGGAGAAGATGGCTTTGTAACTCCAATTCTCCCTGCTTGAACACACTGACCCCAGGAGTCAGAATCTCATTCTTAATGCAGAATCGAATGCCATTGAGAGGTCTCTGGTGAATTTCTGTTATGCTGACTGACAGTGTCTGGAGGCAGCTTCCTCAGTAATAGGAGAAGCTGTCCTGAGCAAAATTGGAGCCCCCTCCCCAACCCGCCCACAACAAACCATTGACAATTTATTAGCCCAACAGCACCCAGGTAGGCAAAGAAGTCCTTCAAATTAACAGAAAGCAATGACAGCATGTGTAGTTAAGCTAGTATTACCCTTGGTGTGACTCATTCCAAAATGTGCCCATACTGAGTGGCCCTGTAATTATGGTTATGCAGGAGGAAAAAATTAAAGGAAAACTCCTAGGAAACAGATTATATTCCTGCACCCTTGTTCCTAGGAAAAAGAAAAGGAGTATTTGTGGCACCTTAGAGACTAACAAATTTATTAGAGCATAAGCTTTCGTGAGCTACAGCTCACTTCATCGGATGCATTTGGTGGAAAAAGCAGAGGAGAGATTTATATACACACACACAGAGAACATGAAACAATGAGTTTATCATACACACTGTAAGGAGAGTGATCACTTAAGATAAGCCATCACCAGCAGCAGGGGGAGGGGGAAGGAGGAAAACCTTTCATGGTGACAAGCAAGGTAGGCTAATTCCAGCAGTTAACAAGAATATCAGAGGAACAGTGGGGGGGGGGGGGAAGGGAGAAATACCATGGGGAAATAGTTTTACTTTGTGTAATGACTCATCCATTCCCAGTCTCTATTCAAGCCTAAGTTAATTGTATCCAGTTTGCAAATTAATTCCAATTCAGCAGTCTCTCGTTGGAGTCTGTTTTTGAAGCTTTTTTGTCGAAGTATAGCCACTCTTAGGTCTGTGATCGAGTGACCAGAGAGATTGAAGTGTTCTCCAATTGGTTTTTGAATGTTATAATTCTTGACGTCTGATTTGTGTCCATTCATTCTTTTACGTAGAGACTGTCCAGTTTGGCCAATGTACATGGCAGAGGGGCATTGCTGGCACATGATGGCATATATCACATTGGTAGATGCGGTGTATATCCTTGCAACAAAGCCCGTTGCCAACTCTGTCCACATATCTATTCGGGGGATACCATCATAGGGCCTAATCACATCAGCCACAATATCAGAGGCTCGTTCACCTGCGCATCTACCAATGTGATATATGCCATCATGTGCCAGCAATGCCCCTCTGCCATGTACATTGGCCAAACTGGACAGTCTCTACGTAAAAGAATGAATGGACACAAATCAGACGTCAAGAATTATAACATTCAAAAACCAATTGGAGAACACTTCAATCTCTCTGGTCACTCGATCACAGACCTAAGAGTGGCTATACTTCGACAAAAAAGCTTCAAAAACAGACTCCAACGAGAGACTGCTGAATTGGAATTAATTTGCAAACTGGATACAATTAACTTAGGCTTAATAGAGACTGGGAATGGATGAGTCATTACACAAAGTAAAACTATTTCCCCATGGTATTTCTCCCTTCCCCCCCCCCCACTGTTCCTCTGATATTCTTGTTAACTGCTGGAATTAGCCTACCTTGCTTGTCACCATGAAAGGTTTTCCTCCTTCCCCCCCCCTGCTGCTGGTGATGGCTTATCTTAAGTGATCACTCTCCTTACAGTGTGTATGATAAACCCATTGTTTCATGTTCTCTGTGTGTGTGTATATAAATCTCTCCTCTGCTTTTTCCACCAAATGCATCCGATGAAGTGAGCTGTAGCTCACGAAAGCTTATGCTCTAATAAATTTGTTAGTCTCTAAGGTGCCACAAATACTCCTTTTCTTTTTGCGAATACAGACTAACACGGCTGCTACTCTGAAACTTGTTCCTAGGAAATTTAAGCACATTCCACATATTGTGGAAAATAAAACATAAAAATCAATTACAAATATAAGATATGTATATTTAACATTCCAAATTCTCTGTTTTCTCATTAGGATGATTTGTTAAGTGCTCTGACGTACTCAGTAAATGCTGAGCTGAGATTTGGATGAAACACAAGGTGGGGAAAATGCTTTAATTGAATCTAAGCAGATTTAGCTTTAATGCTGGGATACAATGTAAAAATATACCGGTGAGGGACATTAGCTGCTCCAACAGCAATCCCAGCCATTGATTTCTTTTGAAGGTTCCATTTGTTTTGAGTCCCAAGGGATTCCATTTAATTTTGCAGTAAACATGTATCAGAAGCATGTGTCATGTTCAGAGGGATAATGCAAAGCAAAACACTTTGTTCACCCTACCGCTTTGAGTGGGAGATGTGGCCCTTTTAAGGATTACTAAAAATGCTATATAAACTCTCTATGATAATAACAACAATAGAAAAAACAACAACCAAAACCCCCAAGAATCACAACTTTGCAGAATACAAGCATCATCTTCTGCCAGCTTTTTAGTTTACTAATGGGATCAAAAGCTGCTGATTTAGTGCAAACAGTGAAAAATATTGCTTATTTGGATTATTTTAATCTGACCTCAGCCTAATAATTAGAGAAGGGAAAAAAGCAACTTAGTTTTCAGCACCAGTTCTATGTGTTTCCACAAATTATTACTCAAGTTAAAACTTTTCACACTTCTGGTTTTTACCTACTATTGTTACAAGTAAAACTTAAGATTCCTATAACTGATACAGATGACATAGAAACAACATTTTTCTATATTCTTTTCAAAGTTGTTTACAAGATTCCATTTAAAAAATGTAAATGGAGAAAAAGAATCAGAACCAGATACTGTACTCAATGGTAGGGGGAAATTCAAAGAACTAATGCCAAACAAAGGCTGGGGGTAATAACAGAGAAAAAACTTGATACTAGTTTGCAGTGTGATACAGTGGTACAAAAAGCCACTGCATACACACAGATATCACATCATGGACCAGGGAGGTGATTGCTCCGCTCTCTGCAGCACTAAGGATACCATATTGTCTAATGAGGAGCTCTAAGAAGCATTATGGCTCTTAGGTACCATATCTCACAGAGCAACCAGGCACACTGCGGGAGCACAGCTGTTATTACACACCCCTTAAGGGGCGGTAGCATGCCCTCCCCTCTGTGGTGGAGGGGTGGGTGGGGTCACATCTCTGTCTCCATCCATCTCCCATGGCTGTGCTTGAGGGAAGCAGTCACTGTGTTCAGGTGAGTGCAATGTCTGCCATTGTGGCTGTCCCTGCATGGAGACTAAAGGAAGGAAACATGGGGAGGAGGCGGCTCTCTGCATCTTCAGGCAGCAACCTTTCACTACCTGGCCCTAAGTTTTGAGTTTTTACTGAGCACCTGTAAGTGTTTTTTTAATTACATTCAGGCTGTAGCTGATCATTTTTTGTTTTAACTTGACTTGTTTTAAATATAACTTACCTTCCCCGCCCTCTTCTTTGTTCAGGCTGAGAACCTCTAGTGGATATTGCAGAGTTAGCAATATAAGAACTTTCCATGTTTTTAATCTATTTCTTAATGCACCTGGAAAATATGCTTGAACCAGCACTGAGCCAGCAGTCCAAGCACTGAAAGCTACTGCTAAGGTGAGAAGGAAGACAGTTTACTTTCACACATTTGTGATGGAGATAAATTACATGTACAGGGAGTGGAGTGTCCTATTTTTTGCTGCCTTGCTTTACCTTACCTGAGTGCCTTTTCTTCTCAGAGGTTTAGTAATGCCGATTTTTCCTTATGAACTCACATGTTTATAGAAAAGGAAATGGATGTCATAAGCTAAAACACGATGGATAGGCGCTGCCTATCTGACTGTTATTCACATATGTAAAATGATTATGCAGGGCCTTGTTTACATTATGCACCCTTACAGGACAGGAGGCACTCAGCTGTAAATGCATATATAACACTACCGATTCTGATAGCACCTAAAGCATTCCAAAATAACCAGGATCAGGTGGGGAGCAGATTTTCCTTGTGGACAGCTTTGGCCCTTGTCTTCTCAGCAATAGAATAATGCAGGCTCTTATGGGCAGGTAGTGTAGATTGGAAACTTTATCAACATGCAATTGAACACTGCTCTGAGAATTGTCACAGGAGTGCTGAAGTCAACACCAACAGTCTGGCTCCCTGTCTTTGTGCATATCATACCACCATCCCTCCAAAGACAAGCAGCCACAATACAAGAATATGACCATATAACAAACCCAGACTTGCTCATCTACAAAGATCTCCAACTCCTGCCAAAATGTTGCCTTAAGTTCAGGAACCCCTTCTGGTTAGCTGTCAAAATTTCAGGGTTTTCACCAAAAAACAAGTGACAGACACTGTGGGAAAACAGTGGGGCCAAGGACCAACACCTGATTATGGATCCTAAAGACTTGGCTTCACCATGACATGCAAGATATGGATCACAGCAAACCACATCTGAACCTCACATAGGCATTGCAATTACTTCCTACTCAAATGGGAAATGAAAGACAGCCTGTTATATGAATGTGGAGAAGACATCCAAACATGGAACATCTAGTGAAACTCTGCTCATTAAGACCCTTCTCTGGAGGGACAGCCTTTATTTATTTCATGTCACTGGAAGCAACTGAGCAGCTGGCAAGCTCAGATGCTGGCCTTTAATGTTACTTTTCAATTTTCCATACAAAAGACAAACACACAAGACAGTTGGTGTAAATTACCATGGCTCCAGTGAAGACAGCAGAGCTATTCTGATTTATACCAGCAGAAGATCTGGCCCTACATTTCAAGACTATTTTCACAAGGAAAAGGGCTAGAGACTATTAGTTTTATTTTAACTTAAAAAAGAAAGCAGAGATTCTCCTTTAAAAGGACAAGATGTTAAATGGGTCCGCTCAGCTCATCAGTGGTATTAACTCTGTCATTCAGGATGATGGCAGAGAGTGGAAAGAGAATAACTAAGGCCCAGATCCACAAAGGTATTTAAAATCTTCACTTCCTTTGAAATCAATGGATCCTTTGTGGATCTGGGTCAAGTGAGTAACATCCACATAGGAGCTTTTGTAGAATTTATTGACACCAAGACACAACATGAACCCACATGCAGTAAATCCAACAATCAGGACCCATGCACTTCTCCACTAGGGCCCCGCTCCTGCAATCATGAGACTACTCACAGGAGTAAAGTGAAGTGTGTGTTTGTTTGCAGGGGTGGGGATTGTTGGGAGAAGTGATGTGCAATTTGCCTGGAGTCAAGGGCGTGAGAAGAGAGAAATGCTGTACCGAGTTTTTCAGTCATATGGAAACTTCTATTGCAAGAACTGCTTCTCATCATGTATACACTGAAATATATTGTGAAACAAACACTGATTAAAAATGAGCATTTCTACAGCTGGGAACAACAGCCACAGTCTATTGCACCTGCAGCAGAGAATAACGCGACCTTGAAAACCAGTTTCCCTCTTGCCATATAGCACTGTTTTATATATTCAAAATAGTTCACCAAGCAAAAGCCTTTAAGATGAATTAATCTTGTTTGCAAGGACATCCCTAGGTCAGAGAAGAGAGAGACATCCACATCCACATTTGATACCGCTGGATAACAACATGTACATGGACTCCTCAGCTCTAAACAACAACAACATTTTTAGACCCTGATCCTGCAGGCGACTTTTGTATGGGCCTACTCCTGTGCGTATGCAGAGTCACTTAGCAGATCAAGGCTTTAATTATTAATCAGTCCAAGTTCTTCTCACAGACAATGAGAATATAGCCCAGACAAACTGGATTATGTTTTTGTTGGAATTATAAAATTAGTGAATTTGAAGGGAGAGCAGGAAATGTGATACATCTCTGTTCTAACAGAAAAAAAGAAAAGGAGGACTTGTGGCACCTTAGAGACTAATACATTTATTTGAGTATAAGCTTTCGTGAGCTACAGCTCACTTCATCGGATGCTGTAGCTCACGAAAGCTTATGCTCAAATAAATTTGTTAGTCTCTAAGGTGCCACAAGTCCTCCTTTTCTTTTTTGCGAATACAGACTAACACGGCTGCTACTCTGAAACCTGTTCTAACAGAGCATTTGTAACCGCATCTCATAAAATCTTATTTCAAAAATAATTCAGTTCAGCCCGGTTACAAACACTGTCATGTGGATTCAAAAGTAGATGGGGGAATGCTTACAAAGGATTATCACAAACAGCAAAGCATTCAGCTGTGAGGCAGTATTTAGTGGAGTAGCACAGGCGTCAGTGCTAGGTAGGGTATGATTTCATTTAGCCATAAATTTTATGACCAGCTTTATTTATTTCCAGAAAATGGAGTAAGAAGTACAAGAACAACATTTTCAGATTATATTACATTAGGAGGCGCTGTGAACACCATTGAAGACATAGAGAGATTAAAAAGATGGTCAGAAATAACACAATAAGATTCATCCTGAAAAGGTGAAAGCTAATACATTCCAGTCTCAGGTATTCCAAAGGAAAGAAAAACCTGGAAGCTTTAGGGCTGAGGGCATGTCTACACTGCCCTGCAGTTTAGAGTAAGGGGGTGTTAATAGCAGTGCACACCAAAGTGCTGTACTGTAACTCCCCCATGTGGACATTGCAGGCACAAACTTAAAGGTCCAGAGTTCATACTAATGTAGTCCTCTTCAAAGAGGACCATTAAGTTCGTGCCTCCACTGCAATAGACCCCTCCAGTCCTAATAGTGGGGCAGTGTAGACATGCTCTTACAACCTGTGCTGTTGTGTCTTTGTTGCTATTTTTTTTGTCACTCTAGCTAGATTAAAGATAGCATAGGTATGTTAACCCAAGCTGCAAACACACCTCAAATGCAGTGTAGACTTTCCCTAAGATGACAGTGGAAAGAAAGCAAATTAGACACGTTTCTAGTGTTTATGGCAGTCGAAGGGGCCAGTGTAATTTTGAGTTTAATATGCAGAAGCAGAGGCAATAGTGTATCCCTACACAGATTTGGTGCGATCTCACTTGAATCTTTGGATTCAGCTCACCTCACTTCTAGAAAGACAAAGGAATTGTGTGGGGATGGTAGTTTGGGAGTTCAGAGAAGAGGAACAAAAATGGTGAGGAGGTTGTAGGGACCGATCTATGTGCAAAGTTAAAAAGCTAAATATGGACATTATTGCCTGAATAAGAGATAACTAAGGGGTTGGGGGCCTGAAGACACTCTACAATATCTGAAGGATTTAAACACCAATGAGAAAAAAAGAGTCCTTTATTATAATGGAAGGAGATATAATAGTAAGGAATGGGATACATTAGACAGGGAAAATTAAGGCCTATCAGGCAAAAATTCTTCTGACAGTGTGATTTATTAGTCTGTGTCTTCATCTCTATTTGGCATATTTAAAGCTTTACTGGACAAAACACGAATAAATGTACAATAAATAAAGGCCATTCCTGCACTTGGAGAAAGATGGACTAGATGACCTGAAATCTTTAAAAATTATTAGATTTTACGATTGTCTGCAGCTGTGCTATAACAGACACAACAAACACAAAAACTAAGCTAAAATGACTCTCAAACATGGACTGTTATTTAATCAAAGGCTATACGTATTTTTGAGTTATAGCTGTTACGACAAATAAGGTGATAATTTATTCTCTAAACAATGTATTCTGCAAACTATCATACCCACATTTTACCTCGTGCAGGGATATTTTTCTAGATTCCAAAGAATGACAACACACCACTTTGTAGCAATTCTGAGTATGAAATGGATACTGAAGTACAAGCCTGAGATAAACACACTAGAAGTCTGTGTCAGCCTTTATAAGGTAACATTGACATGTAGTGGAATAAATAATGTTGGTGTAATTCAGAACTGGAAGTCGAGCCTCAGAGGCCCATCTCTCTGCAAGACTAGAAAGACATACAGGTCTTATTTTCATTTAAAAGACATCAATAACCTAGTCTGCTGTGAAGGCTTTTCACAAGTTTTTCAATATGGTTTTAAAGGAAGGCTGGGGGTCCAACATATGTCTACATTCACCAGTCATCTCCAGCAGAAATCTGTCAAACAGAAGTAACCTTAAGGAGGCAGATGGAGTTCCTTCTCTTCTCTGTACAGAATTTACATAGGGCTAGATTAATAAAAGGATTTAGGCACCTACCTGCCACTTTAGGCATCTAAATCCCAAATTTACACATATATTTGAACAGGGACCTGCCACTTTTAACCACTGGGTTATGGGGTATTTTGATGTAGGGCTCCCTCAGTCTCTGTGGCAGCTGATTGACTGTGGCCAAGTAATTAGGACAGTTAAGTCATTGGGCCAAAGAGACAGTGCACATAGGCATGAGGTTGCTATACATCTTGGTAATTAGAGCACCCCATCCCACAGATCCAATGGCTATTTATTTATCCAGATTTATGCATCTCTGGTATGCACAAATGTCCTTGTCTCCCCACACTTGTGTTCTATACCCTTTGTTGTGTCTCATTACTGACATGACTATAAAAAAGAGCCCTGCATGGATACAAAAATGTGTATCTGCATCTGATCCGTGATATGCAAAAATTGTCTGCAGATATCTGTGGATTTGCAGGGCTCTACTTACTGTGTCCGGGCTGAAGCTCCGAGGCACCTCCCCCCGCTGGAGCAGGATCAGGGAGAGTTGCGCGGGCAGCTGTGGGGAGCTGGTGCGGAGTCGCGGACCTGGGGGGCAGGGACACAGCTGGGGGCTGCACTCAGTCCCCCCCGCCTGCATTGTGGGCAGGTGGAGGGTCTGCCACAGCTTCCCCACAGCTCCCCGGCTGGGATCCATGCTGGCCTGGCTGGGGGGGAAAAGGGGTGGGGCCTCGGGTAGGAAGAAGAGGGGAAGAGAGAGGGGTCTGCCCCTGTGAAAAGTGGACAGGCGAGGCCTCCTGTTCTGGTGCCACTTGTCACTGCTGCATGGTGACCTGTGGAGCTGCCTGGGGGCTGCTCGGGCCCCCACCCAGGGCAGGTGGAGGGTCTGCCACGGCTCCCCGCAGCTGCCGCCTGGCTCTTATCATGGCCAGGCTAACCGCAGATGTAAAGCGGATACAGGCGGATTTGCAGGGCTCTAACTGTAAATTCTTTGAGGCAGGGAAGGACTTTTTCTTTGGACAGCACCCAAAAAGTGGACTTCAACCCTGAATAAGGCCTCGGGGAACTACTGCAAAAAAGAATAAATACATGTTTCTTAGATGCCAATGTATATCATATACACTCCTGGTAGTGAGTTAGCCCTTCTTCTATTTTCCTGTTTGTGGCTATAAGTTACCTCGATCTTTTAGAAAAGCAAGCATTCCCTCTTTTACCTTTAAATCACATACACAATAAACTTCTTAGTTAACTATCACAACTGGTAGGTGCTACCAGTGGAGAACTCTGGTTCTTTAAAATCTAAAGCTGTTAATGCATCTTATTGACCCATTCCTTTAAAGAATTGCTACATTCTATTATTTATTATTGTACCGTACTTGAGCTCATAATTAATGTTTGTCTAATCTTTCGATGATGCAAAGTGCTGAATATAGTAAGGGCTAAACAGTACCATCATGCACCAGAATTCTTGCCATTTCTTTACCCAGAGTCTTATAGTGGTGTGAATCCATTAGGCACCATACATGATGCCTTCCCTACCTTTAACCCAGTAAAGAAGACTTTCAACAGGAATCTGACACAATTAGGATTGTTGTTGTTGTGGGAAAACAGGTAGACAATACTGTACGGTAAGTGAGTCAAATGTGAACGAAGCAGTCAAAGCACTAGAGAATGATGAGGGGAAAGGGCCCATTCTTCACCACTCTGTTCAGTCAACAACACTCACTGTGTACACACTTTCTGCAGCTGGGAAAACACAGACTCAAATTTATTTTTAGGTGAAAACTATCGCATTGCCAGTTGAAGTCTTACAGATGTCTACAACTGTTGTCTATTTGTCCTGTCCTTCATCTCTTCCACCTACCTTGCCAAAAGCTTTATATTTCCCTCCTCCCCCGCTCCGTTACTGACTGCCACACCTACTATCCCCACCCCCCTGCCTCTTCACCACCTTTGATACTCTCCAAAAACCCAGCCCTCCTAATTCCCATGCTTCCCATCAGGTAGAGATCTTGCTAGGAAAACACTTACACTGAACTGGTCACCTGCTTCTTGTCCCCATTGCCTTCAAGCATGTCACTAACTTTCCTAAACCTGCACCCTTTATTCTTCCTGCCCGCTGCCTTGACACATCTCAATCCCTTCATTACCATGCTCCTTAACAACGGTGACTACTCCAACCCTTACTGCTATTCTGTCCTCTGCAACTTGGATGCTGCCCACTCAGCTTCACTGAGATACAAAGGTGACAAATGATCTTTTTCTTGGTCAAGCCCCACAGGCCTTTTCTCCATTCTCATCTTTCTCAGTCTTGTGTTGAGTTTGACACGGTCAATCAAATCCTCCTCCTCAACTTTCTCTCCTCTGAGTTTTTGTGTCTCTTTGCTTGTATGGTTTTTCTCCTGTCTCTGACCACTCCATTAGCATCTCCATAGGTGATTCCATTTCCTCCTCTTTCACTCTGTGTTGCTCTCACTAGCCTCCATTCTTGGCTCCCTCTTCTTCCTATTCTGCCCCTTATTTACCCTGGGGTGTCTTAATCTTCTTGCTTTACAAATAATTTCTACGCAAGTGACTCTCATGTTAATCCCTCCTCTCCTGATCTCTCTCTTTGTGGTCACATCTGTGACTGTCTCACTACAACTCTTCTGTTTCCAGCAGCAAAATCAGGCCTGTTCATGTCTTTCCCCTCAACTCCTCTCAGCACCCTCCCTTTCCACCACAGTACATAATTTCTACATCCTCCCCCAATCTCAGTGTCATCTTTGACTCATAACCAGGCTTAAAACCATCATAGGGAGAATTCTAGTGGCACTAAAAGTCTTCTGGGACTGGAGAGAGACCACACCTCAGTGATAACAAGACTATATTGCTATAATTCACTGTATTTGGGACTGTAGGAATAAGCAGAGAAGGGGATCCAGCTTCTTCAGAATGGGGCTGGCTGCTTCTCCATGACCCATGCCACCCCAAGCATAGAATCATAGAATCATAGAATATCAGGGTTGGAAGGGACCCCAGAAGGTCATCTAGTCCAACCCCCTGCTCAAAGCAGGACCAAGTCCCAGTTAAATCATCCCAGCTAGGGCTTTGTCAAGCCTGACCTTAAAAACCTCTAAGGAAGGAGATTCTACCACCTCCCTAGGTAACGCATTCCAGTGTTTCACCACCCTCTTAGTGAAAAAGTTTTTCCTAATATCCAATCTAAACCTCCCCCATTGCAACTTGAGACCATTACTCCTCGTTCTGTCATCTGCTAAAGCACATCATCCCTGTACTCTACTGACTCCCAGCCAACTTCTGTCTGTCTGTGGGAGGCCTTAATCCTGACCTTCAAGGCCGTCATCAAATCAGAGTCCAGCTATATCTATGGTTCCATATCCAACTATGGGCCACCAAGACACCTGCATGTCCCTGGAACGATGCGGCACAAGAGGCTGGACACAAATCATCCTGAGCTGAAGAGGATTTAGTTGTGGAATGAGCGTCCCAAGTAGGTCACACTAATTCAGAGCATGACCACTTCTGGCCTTGCTGCAGAACCCTTCACTCAGAGGAGCTTCCCCAACAGAACCAAAACAATGGGGGGAAGGAAGAAGCAAACAGAAGACTCCATATATACATCCCTAGCTGTACCTTCTATACCGAAGAAAGGATAGCTGAAGACTCATGTAGTGCACTTGTGAATTTGTCAAGCAGACCTAGTTACATGGGAAGCACTTAGATACTATGGAGACAGAGCTACAGACAGATCAAAGAATATCAGGGTTGGAAGGGAACTCAGGAGGTCAAATAGTCCAACCCCCTGCTCAAAGCAGGACCAATCTCCAACTAAGAGATTCTCCTCTCTTCTTTAGCCCAAGGGTTGGTGCTACACCTAGGTTATCCCCCTAGCAAAACTTTCCGGGGCAGAGGGATCACCAACTCAGTGATGGTGACTGGTAGCTCTCTTGAAGTGGGGGTGCCATTAATGGGGCAGACTCTTGAAACAGGACAAGGGAAAGCTTGACAAGAGCTGTTACAGGGATGACCAGGCTGGAGGTGCTCAGTAGCCTGGGTAGGCCTAGGCCTATAGCTGGCTCTGTTCACCTTCATTGCCAAGCTGTTTCCATCCATAAATTGGGTGAAATTTTATGGCCTGCGATGTACAGGAGGTCAGACTAAATGATGTAATGGTCCTTTCTGGCCTAAAACTTTATCAATCTATGAATTTCTCTCTATCCCTATTGCTATAACCCTAGTCCAGACCTTGGACACTGTTCACCCATACGACTCCAGCCAACTTATCCTGGTTACACAACTCTCACTTTTGCTTCCTTTGTGCTTTCTCCTGTGCTGCTTTGTACATCTGAAAGGTTCTCTTTACTCCTATATGCCACAAAACCTCACTCTCTTCATAACATTCTTATGAAGAAGATAAACTGAGGAATGGAATTTAGAACTGCAGAGTCTCAGCCTCTGCACTAATGAAGAGAAAACCCACTTCCTGTACAAGAGAGGTAGAAGTTAGCCGAAGTCAGTCATTAACTGAGTGAGCAGTATGTTTCTATTAATATGCAAACAGAGATTTGTAAACCTTTTCCTTGTGTGAGATTTATTCCTTTTATAAGGAATATAGACCACTTAGTACTTTTTTAATACTTCTTTTTAATGTTAAGAATGTTCCTAAACAAAATGACCACATATAATCTCCCATATCCTTTGTTTACATATAAATGGGTAAGGAATTTTAAAGCCTTTGGGTTGGTCTTATGTAATTAGAAAGAACTTCATTTCTCCCCTCTTTGTCCCTTAGAAAGATGATCCCCTTGTTGACAATTTTATACGAGGGCAATGCACTCTAGACAAGAACACAGATGTTGGTTATCTGCCAGCATCTCAAGTAAACAGGAGTTTCATCACATGAAGTATTTGTTTTTTTGTTGTACAGTGTTTATGAAAATATCCATCCTGGCTAGCATACATGGGAAATCAAAACTTAATCAGTGAAAAATGATCAGGAGAGTGAGTGATAAGTGTGTGTGTAATATATATAATATCTCATATCCCTGTAATGTAATTTATCTCATTTCTGATCATTTCATTAACAAAACCAAAATCACTCACCCCCTCACCTCCCCAAAAAAATCTGCTGATATTCATTCTTTGGATTTTAAAAGCATTGAAAATAACTTCACACTATTATCATATATATTTTCACATGCAACATATTATGTAGGTTTCCAGACAACCTATTTTGTCTTAAAGACATCAATGAAGTGTCTGTCCTGAAAAAAAAAGTAATAACTTAAACCAAAGCACAGAGGACAAATATCCACACAGCCCTACACAGAAATTGGTTCAATTTGCATTTGATCTGATGAAATTCTGTTACCTGTGATATATAGGAGGACAAGCTAATGAGGTCTCTTCTGGGCTCAAAATCTTTGAATCTGTATTTGCACTGCTAGCAAACTAAGATAAGCGAATTGTTTTGCTTTCATGTTAAACATTGTAAGGAAATTGTTATTGATGACAGTTATTACTACTTTAATTAAACACCTTGCAGCCCGATCCTGCAATCATCATTTGTATGATTAGATCCACAGAAGATAGATAATATGACTAATCATTTGACAGAGAGACATTTGTTTGAATAGCAGTGGCAGCATCAGGACCTTGTTTTGTTTTCTGAGGCCTTGTCTACACTACTGGGGTGAGTCGACCTAAGTTACCCTACTTCAGCTGGAGTCAAAGTAACTTAGGTCGATTTACTGCAATGCCTACAACACTCTGTGTCGACAGGAGACGTTCTCCTGTTGACTTACCTTACTCCTTTCATTCCGGTGGAGTACCGGAGCTAACCAGAGAGCACTCAGGTCTTGATTTAGCAGGTCTTCACTAGAGCCACTAAATCGACCTCCGCTGCATCGATCACAACAGCGTGGATCCCCAGTAAGCATAGACATGGCCTAAATATGCTTAGTTTGTTGATGTTTCTTTGAAAGTCTTAATGGGACAGAGCCAAACAGTTTACATCCAGCGTTTGGGCTCCATTTGTCTTCTAATCAGAACTGATCAAAAATCTGACAAAAACCAGCAATTAATTTTCATGAACAAGTCTGTGATTTTTCTTTCTGGTTTTTGACTAGTGTTATTACTAGATAATCAGTCAGGGAGTGTGTATCTTGTATTACTAGGAAGAATATAATTCTCTATCAAATTCCCTAGGATGGTTCAAAATTTCTCATTTCTGTGAAATTCTACTGGACTCTTCCTTGAAAGAAGTTACATTTAAAACAAACAAAAACCACTTTGGATGTGGTGTAGCGACACCCCACTCAGTTTTATATTGGTATAATTCCATAGACTTCAGTGGAGTTACTCCTCATTAACAATGGGGTATATCAAATTTAGTTTGCAATGTTAGCCACAAAATGAAAACTGGTGTAAAACCCCTGTATTTTCACATTTCTTGAATGGTATTATAGAGAAGAGCAGAACAAAAATTAAAATAAAAATAGAATTTGTTTTGATGCCTTACTCTGTTGACTTTCCTTTTTCAATACATTTTCTAGCTTTGTTGGAACATTTGTCGCCAGTAATACTTAAAATCAAAGTTCCCAAATATGCATTGAAATTAGAGGCCAGTTAGGGTATACAGTAACAATGTATTAATGTCAATATATAACGGATATACGCCTCTTGTAAAACAGACAAGCCAAAAATAATGACTTCAATCATCAGCTGGAATTTAACATTTTCTAATTATCCCATTTAATCAAAATCAGATTCAGGATTGAGAATTTTAATTTAAAGCATCAACTTTTAATTTTGTTGGTGTTTGTTCATGGACTACTTCCTACTTTATACATTCATGATAGTATGTTTTTAAAATTCAGGGCCCGATTCTGCTCATTTCCGCAAGCAGTCCTACTGGCATGTATGAAACTACTTATGTGAGTGGGGATTTCTTGCACATGTAGCAATGCGATTTTTCATTTTAACTCCCTATATCACATTGTGCCTGATTGTGTGTACCTAATGCTTACTCAACTCAATATAACTATGAGTCAGATCCTTCACTGGAAGTGGCTCTATTGAAGTTAAGACTGGTATGATGGCTGAAGGTTTAGTGCTTCATTTTCAATGCAAATACTATACACTTGCAGTAATTTAATTATACAAAATATGGGAGTCAGATGAGTCTAAGGATTCCCCAGAGGTTCGCATGAGCTTAGACATGGACCAGGGCATTTATATTTTTAAGGAAAATAAGTGAAGCAACATCCCCTCCCCACCACCACCTAAAAATCCTTTTAAAAACCAACCACACAGTGGAAAAGAAGATCAAGGAAGGAGGTTTTTCAAACAATTCTGCAGGCAAAATCCAGCTCATGGATAACAGCTGGCATGGGTGATATCTAGACTGGTTTGATGCTTATGCTCTAGGCCTGTGAAGCTTGAAGAAAAAGGAGGTTTTATAAGAAAATATAGGGAGAAAGAGGTGCCTGTGTTGAGCTGGCAATTGCACTGCAATAATAGTTTTGCAGTGTGAGCATGCAACATCTGTGCAAAAACTGGGCCGTTACATGAGTAAGTACCTGTTTATGTATAATGACTCATTTTACATGAGCATGTCCATATGCATAGGTGCAACTTCGGTAGTTGCATTTGAAAAGCCTGTTTGTAAAAATGACCCCTTCTTGTTTATGGCTATTTTTTGTTTCTTCAAATGGGAAGAATGGAAGGAGAGCACAGTTGGAATGTACAAGAAGAGGTGATAACAAACATTGCTCTTTGTTCTTGTTGAACAATATATGCATTGCAGTGCCTCAGTCTGTGCCACATGCAGTGTGGTGAACTGACAAACAAGCTTATATGCACCAATTGAAATTAATTTAACCAGTATCCATGGGTTGTTTTTTTTTAATAAAGTTGTGCACATTTGTTACCAGAAAGGTTTCCCAAGGAAGTTCCAAAAATAACCTAATGATGGAAATGGCTGTGGAGCAAAGAAAAAAGCAATTTAAATATTTTTTATTTCATCTGATGCATTGTATGTTTATGCATGGTCCAATAATATTTTCTAACTTGCTGCCTGCAAATGCATGCTGAGTTCAACCTTCAGGGGTCAGCAGCGTGCAGTATATCCACTGTACGTACTCAGTCCTGAGAGACTATGAAGACTACCAACTAAGGGCTGAGTCTGCTGACTATTAATCCTATGGATCTTTGAATGGACAATTTAAACTTTGAGCAGCAGCTAAAGCCATTTCATCTTCATGACTACCACCTGTCCCCTACAGATTTCTCTCTTCTGAGAAAAAGAACATTTTATTTTAAGTGTGTGTTAGGAGAATATTCTCTCACATATACTAGCTAAATGGCACAAATTTTGTTTACTCACTCTAAGCATTAGGTATAGCAACTACACTTCAAGCTTTCTAGTGCGGAATATCCTCTGCTTGAATGATAATGTTCATTTTCTCAAAACCCAAGTGTCCTATATGAACTATACATGGTCGCTATGCAAAGCTAGCTAATTGTAACAGAGGTTTTTCAGAAATATTAAATACACATGATGTAAAAGAGGCTGCTTCACTGCTTAAATGTTTATGCATTGTGGTACTCCATGGACTGCAACAACACAAATGTTAGCCTTGCTAGATTACCTTCAAATCAATCTCCAGATTCTGTCATCCTTACTCACATGGAGTAGTGTTTTACTCCATGAGTAGGCCCAGTGTTTAAATACACAGAAGCAGCATCTGGCTCTGAATTTGCAATATATCTCCCATATTTAGGCATGGAATGGGCTCAGTGTACAATAGTATACGCTCACACAAAAGCCATTAGCTAAAGTGAAATGGTGTAAATATTGGATTTTTCCTAGGACAAGTTTAATCTTACTGCTAACAGGAATAAGAAAGCCTGAATACATAACACTGCATTGAATAAAAAAAATCTGGATTGTGAAAGATATGAAAACATATGACATCAGGGTAATAAGTTACCACCTGATTGCAAAACTCACCTCTGTTCAGCTATATTGCATCCAAATGATTATAACATTATTGAGGGCAATACATTGAAAACACATTTGTTTCAAAATCTACTTAGACTAATGAATATTCCTGCTTCTTTAAAATCAGAAGGCTTTCATCTCATCTAATCGGAGTGTTCTACAATGACAATACCACTACATAATACAAAGAACCATAGATCTTATAACAACAATTTGAACTTTAACACACTATGTACTACATGTGTGTTAAACTCCTGACTTCTTGCTTAGAATCAGTCAAAACCCCCTGACAGTACTTTTCTTTTACGTCAAAAGAGAACCAAAATGGAGTTTAAACAGCAACTATTTCAACTGTCATTGCTGTGGTGTTTGTCAGTGCATTGGAATTGCAGCCTCCGTGCAGAAAGTGTTAGTGTTTCTGAAACATATTATTAGTGTAAGTCTTGTGATGGACTTGTCTTTAGTTTATATTTAATAACAGGATGTCAAAACTGCTTTTATCTGTGCCTTATGTAGTTTGCTGGAAGGAAAGTATTTACAGTTAATTGATGTTGTGATTAGCTGTAGTTAGCGATGTCATCCAGTCTCCCAAGTATTGCTGTTCTTTCACACTCTAGAATGTTTTGTACCCACTAAGTAGTTAGGTTACTTACCACAAGGGAATAATAAATCTTGAATCCAGGTTTAGCCACAAAATAGTCATCGGATTTGAAGGTTATCTTTATTTGGTTTGTTTTGGATGTTATTCTTGGAGGAATTTCCTTGTGACCACACCATCGTCCTCGGATAACTGTGCTAGTTTCAGATAGATCTTCCACCTCCACGAAGTCATACCTGCAGATCAGTTTGATAATTTAATAAATTCTCATTACATAAAGCTGCTGCTGCTACACAGGAAAACTGCTCAAAAAATTGGTCAAATGTACATTGGTTTCCACTATGAAACACTTGATTAAAAATTACAGATGGTGAAAATACTAGCGTAGTGCATGATATGTTGAGCTGAAAGTTTCTTTCTAAGAATCTTAAATACGTAGGGTGGTGATATGTGTTGTTGTTTGTCGGGTTTTTTAGCTGTTGGGAGTGAAAGCGTACAATATTCCCTAACATGCTGCAATGAGGATGCCTTTACAGACATTTTTCCTTGCTATAAAATAACCATACCACATTTGTTTTATATAGCTAGTAAACAGCCTGTAAATTTAACACAATTTTATTTAAGGAACAGAACAATTTTGATTTTGGGCAGACAAACTAGATTAAGATAGTAGTTACAGCAATGAGGCATTTTGGGATGATTACCTTAATTGACACAGGAAATTTAGGCTGTATATGTTATGACCCACCCTAGTTAGGTCATCTGCAGAGACTGAACCCGTGACCTCCATTGCTTGAGCTAACTAAGTCCATTGATTCATAAACCTCTATACATAGTCTAGCCACTAGAGGGGAACATAGAGCCACACTGTGTTAGCATAGGTCAGAGGTTCTCAAACTGTGGGACAGGACCCCAAAGTGAGTTGTAATTTTAATGGGGTTGCCCGGGCCAGGGTTAGACTCACTGGGGCCTGGGGCTGAAGACAAAGCCTGAGCCTAGCCACTCAGGGCTGAAGCCGAAGCCCAAGGGCTTCAGCCCAGGGTGATGGGGCTTGGGCTCCAACCCACCCCTGCTTAGGGTCATGTAGTATTTTTTGTTGGCAGCAGGGGGTCGCGGTGCAATGAAGTTTGAGAATCACTGACATAGGTTACATATAGTTATAATAATATCAGATTGTTCATATATTTTTGTCAGTAGCTTGTATAGTTTATTTAGTTTTCCACAGTCTTGCTGTGGATGACAAAAGGGCAGCAATCAAAGTCCTGATCCAAAGCTTACTGACAACAATGAGATTTCAACAATTGATTTCAATGCAGCTGGGTCAGGCCCCAAGTGTTCCATTGAGCCTGTGGCAGAAAGCCGGAGACAAGGAAGACAGAGAGATCTAGAGAAGAGAGTGAAGAGGATGTTTATGAGCGATAGCGGTCTTCAGATACTTGAAAGGCTGCCATAAAAAAGATGGAGAAAAGTTGTCCTCTCTTGCCACAGAGGGCAAGACAAGAGGCAGTGGGTTCAAACTACAGCACAGCAGATTTAGATTAAATCAAACAGTTAAGTAAAAAGTTCACCTTTTCAGCTCCCAGCCCCAAATGAGTTTCAAGCCCATTTACATTTCATAGTAAGTAACTTAAAATTAGTAACATTAATGAAAAATCTGAAAGTAAACAACAAGGAGATTCTTGGGGAAAGTATTCAGAGTAGCAGCCGTGTTAGTCTGTATTCACTAAAAAAAAAGGAGTACTTGTGGCACCTTAGAGACTAACAAATTTATTTGAGCATAAGCTTTCATGAGCTACAGCTCACTTCATCGGATGCCTATAGTGGAAAATACAGTGGGGAGATTTATATACATAGAGAACATGAAACAATGGGTGTTACCATACACACTGTAATGAGAGTGATCACATAAGGTGAGCTATTACCAGCCGAGAGCAGGGGGAGGAGGGGGACTTTTGTAGTGATAATCAAGGTGGGCCATTTCCAGCAGTTGACAAGAACGTCTGAGGAACAGTGGGAGGTGAGTGGGGGAATAAACAAGGGAAAATAGTTTTACTTTGTCTAATGACCCATCCACTCCCAGTCTCTATTCAAGCCTAAGTTAATTGTATCCAGTTTGAAATTAATTCCAACTCAGCAGTCTCTCGTTGGAGTCTGTTTTTGAAGCTTTTTTGTTGAAGAATTGCAACTTTTAGGTCTGTAATCGAGTGACCAAAGAGATTGAAGTGTTCTCCAACTGGTTTTTGAATGTTATCATTCTTGATGTCTGATTTGTGTTCATTTTTCTTTTACGTAGAGACTGTCCAGTTTGACCAATGTACATGGCAGAGGGGCATTGCTGGCACATGATGACATATATCACATTGGTAGATGTGCAGGTGAACGAGGCTCTGATAGTGTGGCTGATGTGATTAGGCCCTATGATGGTGTCCCCTGAATAGATATGTGGACACAGTTGGCAACGGGCTTTGTTGCAAGGATAGGTTCCTGGGTTAGTGGTTCTGTCGTGTGGTTGCTGATGAGTATTTGTTTCAGGTTGGGGGGGCTGTCTGTAAGCAAGGACTGGCCTGTCTGCCAAGATCTGTGAGAGTGATGGGTCATCCTTCAGGATAGGTTGTAGATCCTTGATGATGCGTTGGAGAGGTTTTAGTTGGGGGCTGAAGGTGATGGCTAGTGGCATTCTGTTATTTTCTTTGTTGGGCCTGTCCTGTAGTAGGTGACTTCTGGGTACTCTTCTGGCTCTGTCATTCTGTTTCTTCACTTCAGCAGGTAGGTATTGTAGTTGTAAGAACGCTTGATAGAGATCTTGTAGATGTTTGTCTCTGTCTGAGGGGTAGGAGCAAATGCAGTTGTATCGTAGAGCTTGGCTGTAGACAATGGATCGTGTGGTGTGGTCTGGATGAAAGCTGGAGGCATGTAGGTAGGAATAGCGGTCAGTAGGTTTCCGGCATAGGGTGGTGTTTATGTGACCATCGCTTATTAGCACCATAGTGTCCAGGAAGTGGATCTCTTGTGTGGATTGGTCCAGGCTGAGGTTGAGGTGGGATGGAAATTGTTGAAATCATGGTGGTATTCCTCAAGGGCTTCTTTTCCATGGGTCCAGATGATGAAGATGTCATCAGTGTAGCACAAGTAGAGTAAGGGCATTAGGGGACGAGAGCTGAGGAAGCGTTGTTCTAAGTCAGCCATAAAAATGTTGGCACACTGTGGGGCCATGAGGGTACCCATAGCAGTGCTGCTGATTTGAAGGTATACATTGTCCCCAAATGTGAAATAGTTATGGGTGAGGACAAAGTCACAAAGTTCAGCCACCAGGTTTGCCATGACATTATCGGGGATACTGTTCCTGACGGCTTGTAGTCCATCTTTGTGTGGAATGTTGGTGTAGAGGGCTTCTACATCCATAGTGGCTAGGATGGTGTTTTCAGGAAGATCACCGATGGATTGTAGTTTCCTCAGGAAGTCAGTGGTGTCTTGAAGATAGCTGGGAGTGCTGGTAGCGTAGGGCCTGAGGAGGGAGTCTACATAGCCAGACAATCCTGCTGTAAATGTGCATGGCAGAGGGGCATTGCTGGCACATGATGCAATATATCACATTGGTAGATGTGCAGGTGAACGAGCCTCTGATAGTGTGGCTGATGCGATTAGGCCCTATGATGGTGTCCCCTGAAGAGATATGTGGACACCGTTGGCAACGGGCTCTGCCATGTACTTTGGTCAAACTGGACAGTCTCTACGTAAAAGAATAAATGGACACAAATCAGACATCAAGAGTTATAACATTCAAAAACCAGTTGGAGAACACTTCAATCTCTTTGGTCACTCGATTACAGACCTAAAAGTTGCAATTCTTCAACAAAAAAACTTCAAAAACAGACTCCAAGGAGAGACTGCTGAATTGGAATTAATTTGCAAACTGCATACAATTAACTTAGGCTTGAATAGAGACTGGGAGTGGATGGGTCATTACATAAAGTAAAACTATTCCCCCCACCCACTTCCCACTGTTCCTCAGACGTTCTTGTCAACTGCTCGAAATGGCCCACCTTGATTATCACTACAAAAGGTTTTTCCCCTCTCCCTCCCCCGCTCTCCTGCTGGTAATAGCTCACCTTAAGTGATCACTCTTATTACAGGGTCTATGGTAACACCCATTGTTTCATGTTCTCTATGTATATAAATCTCCCCACTGTATTTTCCACTGAATGCATCCAATGAAGTGAGCTGTAGCTCACAAAAGCTTATGCTCAAATAAATTTATTAGTCTCTAAGGTGCCACAAGTACTCCTTTTTTTTGGGGAAAGGAGTAAGGGCCAAAGCAGCAGAAAGGAGGCTAAGGAGCAGAGGCCCTGATTCAGCTGTCCATTCAGCAAAGCACATAAGGAGGTCTTTAAGTTTAGCCGCATGCTTTAATGTAAGAATGTGCTTGGATGTTTTGCTGAAGTAGGGCCAGAGAGAGTGTCTGAAAGTAAAATTGAGGACAAAAACAGATTAACCCCCCCCCTCCAAAAAACAGTTTCTCCAAAGTGGTAAAGTAATATCGGATGTTACTTACCAAAGGGTCTTTAACAAGCTTGGAAGTCATTCCAAGTAATACCCTGGGAGCTTCCTCATTCTCGTAGTAATATCATGTAAATAAAAGCCTTACAACAACTCAGGGCAAGGTTGTATTTCTATAAAGAATGGAATATTTTCCCAGCTTTTATAGGCACTACAGATTCTGGAAGGTTTTTGCTTCTCTGCTTCATAAATCCTTCGCTTTTGAAAGCAGATAGATTCTCCTCAGCCATGGTCAAAATCCAGTATGTCGATAATGACTTGACTTCCCCTCACCATGTCATCACCTTTAATAGCCCTTTACAAGAGAACACTTCATCCTTTTCCACAGTAAATGAGATCCACGTTTCAAGGTTGAAATGATTTAAGGTTAGCCATAGTTTATTCTCTATGTAAAATGTTAACAGGCTGTTTCCATGGGCATTTGTCTCTGCATTCCAGCATAGTCTCTGAGGTCCTAGAAGGTAACTATTATTACACTGCAATTGCTCTCACACCAACAATGACAGAACAGAGTAAAAGCTGCCAAGATAATAAACATGCAGAGAAGGATGGCCAGGTTGAGTCTGCATTCTTTTGTCATTAACTGGAAAACAAACTGACTGGAATGGTTCTCTCAGTTCATTGGTAATGCAAAACATTGAAAAATAATAATAAAACCACACAGACCCTCTAAATGCAAATTAATTGAATAAGATGCTGGGAAAAGACATGAAAGAGGGTGGGAGTAGAAAGAAAACAACACAGTTTTTCTGGTTAGGTGTAGCAACAAGTAATAACAGTCAAACAGAGTGTTGGAAGCTGATGTGCCAGTACTGCCGCACAGCAATCTGTCTTCTGAAGATGTGCCCTGGAAAGTGTCTGGGAAGGCTTTGGGCTTTCCCTCCCACACTAAATACACTACTGAATAACAAAAACATGAACAACAGAAACATTTTTATTAGTTTATTTTATTAATTATCGGCCCAATTCAACTGTATGTTCTGGTGATGAAAAGCTATAAACCTGGTCTAACTAGCCCCATCAACTGAGCTTATAGCTGCTTTGCATCACCACAGTGGTACAAAGCAGACAGAGTATACTGCTGATTCTGGAGCTATATTTCAACCACCTAGAACAAATTATACGGAGATGCAAATAATAATTAAAGAGAGCTAACAGCCAGTCAATCATTCTGGCCATATAATTCCCAGAGCACAGCACACTATTCCCCTACCTCTGCTCTTCCCTGTCTGCCTCTTCCCTCGCAGCAAATACCCAGCTGTCTAAACTGACATACTGAAGAAAAATGTGTTTCACATAGCTGAAAAAAGAAACATCCATTGTCCTTAATTACAGTGGGCAAAACCCCATTCTTTTAGCATTTGTGCAGGGAGCCAGCAGTGCCTAAGACTCGAGTGTGCTGCATTTAAAATACTAGGCGAGGACTTCAATTCACAGGAAACAGTTCAAGCCTGACGCAGGTAAGTTTATTCAGAGAGTTTGGTTTGTAGTGTTGGTAGCCAGATATCTCGTTAATCTGAAACAGAATCCCTAATGGACCCCTCCAAAGCACCATGCAAGACATTTGGTCAGCTGATTTTTAAAATGACATGATTAGCTCTCTGGATAGCTTTTCTCTCACCTGCAGATATCATTTTCTGGCTCCTCCAATCCAAACTGATTATCAAAGGCCAGCTGTATCCTTGTATTCCCTGTCGAGAGCAGCCGCCATGTCAGTAACAGGTTCCTTGGGTAGCTACTCGGGAAGCGAGGACTGTGGATGCAGCCATTTCCTCCGACACTGATGGTCTCTTCTTTTCGGTACAAGTCTGTGAGGTGATTGCTCTCTGTTAGTAGTCACAACTTGTAGAAATTAGTATGATGCTCCAGATACAGGAAGGCAAAAAAACAACAGTTTAACAACACAACAAGCATTATTTACATAGGAGGTGTTTAAGGAGCAGGGTCTAATGGCAGCTGTTGTTTAAATAGGGAAGCACAATCATGTTTCCCATTAATGTAAAGAACAGTCCCTTGCCTGACTCAGAACAGAAATAGTAACATCCATCTACATATAATCTCTGTGCTATGATTATATCTAATCTATCTATATGTTTTATTTACATTCTCTATCTCTCACCATTTTGTTCTTAAGGCAGAATTTACATCTCACAACCAGGGGAGAAAGACAGAGGGAAAGATGGAAACAAAACCTGATTGCCAAATTTTGTAAGCAGAATTTGAAAAAATCAGGGGGTAGATCCCCCCTGAAAGACAGAAACAATAATAAGGCTGTGAACATGCATGCATGTGTCCCATTTCAAACAGTGCTACATCAATGAACTAATTAAACTTTTAGTGTGCACCAGCAGGGTCCACACGGATAGTTAGTGCATGACACAGTGGTGCGCAGCAGAATTTATGCCCCAGTTGGTGCACACTAACGTACCATGTAGACAAGCCCCAAGTACAAAAAACAAGAAATCCATGGTATGAAAACAATTCTCTAAAAGAGTTATGAATAGCAAATCCTTCCCCACCCCACAAATATTGGTGTGCTGCAGCACAATGTGGGGGTCAATGGCACAAAGAGATGATCTGCAGTATAAAGTGACAAGAAAAAAATGTAAGTACCACCAGACATTGTCCATATATCAGCAACCAAAGTTATTTTTTTCCCTTCTTTTACAGAACAACTTCATGTTTGACTGAATACTTCTGAGCTCTTGGGAAAAAGGGGAATTTTGTAGGATGCCCAAGAAAAACAGGAACTAAAAGAAATGGTGCAAACTCCATGGTAAGAAAATCTTTTTTTGTTTTTCCTTAGGTTGCTTTTCACTGGCTCATGACTGTAAATACCAAGCTGCATACAGTAAACGGAAACAGTTTAATAGCTCATCGCCTACTCTTCTGACAAGTGAATAACTCGAGGTGCAAAATAATCTGAAACTTATACAAGCCTGGGTTGCCGGTATAACTATTATAAAAATGCTTTACTCAAACAATCTTCAAGATGAACTGTTCTCCCCACATGTCCCCCAACTCACACTTTTCAAGTAAATAAGGGCTTGAATCAGCAATGCACGGAGCACTCTGAAATGTTGAGCATTGTCAACTCCCATTGGAGTAAATAGAATCTGGATTGTTCAGTACTGCCAAACAGTGCTTAGCACGTTGCAGGACTGAGTCCTAATCAGCCAGTAAAAAGGATAAAATTAAATGGTTAGTGGAAAGTTTTCATCTTAAAAAAATAGGGCCCAAATTCTGCAGTTCTGAGTTAAGAAAAACTTCCATTAAAATCAACAAGAGTTTTACTAGATTAAGGATGGCAGAATTCAACCTACATTTGGGTGTATTTGTACGTTTTCTAGCACAGCAAAGCACTGGCTAAAATGAAGAAGTGTAATTCCCTTGTTAACAGATCACATTTAATTGCTGACCTAGCACTGTCCATGCTCCTAGTTGAAATGTTCCCTTCTCTAGTCAGTCTTTACATAGGTTTACACCGCAGTTCTCACTTGCTGTGATTAGAATGTCAGAGGCAATATATTTTAATTGGGCTTCACAGTACATTGGAAACAACTGTCCTTTGCTTTAACTAGTCTGCCTTTTCCCCCAACTGAGAAAGATATGTTGCTAATATTCATCCACTCCACAGAAGATAGGCTTGCTTGCATTCTTTTTATTTAACCTGAAGCCTGGGATGTTCTGCCAGAAAATCAACCACACTTGAGTAAGTCAGCACTGAAATACAATGCCTGATGGAACTCTGCAATATCCAGGTCAAACTTCTGAATCACATGTGCACGTACAAAGCAGGAAATAAGTATATGACATATTAAGGAGCCTAGAAAGCAGAAATACCAACAGTATGTAATTTCTCTATTGTGGCAAATGTAGGAATTGGAATTGATTATACAAGAGGAAGTCTTAGAGCAGCATAAGGAGTGGGGAAGGAAAGAAGAATTCTGACCACAATGAAATGGGGAGATAAAAAATGTTATAATGTTAAGACCATTCTCTTTTCCATGCAAGAAACTCCAGTTGGTTATAAACATTGAGTCTGCTACTCTTCACTAGGAATCCACTCAAAATCATCACCTGAAGTTTGAACTGAACACTTTTTGAGCTTTGAAATAGTTGGACTAACTCTTCTGACTCCCTCTCTGACTCCCATACACTATGTTACAACTCCATGTGCTACCTTGCTCAATGGCTGGAGCAAAGACTGAATGTTGCTGATCTCTCATGGTACTTTCAACATCCTTTTGCAGAATTAAGTGGTTTAGAGCAGTGCTACTCAAAGTGGTGGTCCACGGACTGGTGCCGGTCCACGAGCCATTGGCTGCCGGTCTGCGCACATATTGGAAACAAATTGCCGGTCCCGCACATCAGATAGCTTGAGAATCACTGGTTTAGAGAGGCTCTGAAACCTGTAGGTGCTTATCCAATCCAAACTGAGCCTTCGGAGGTTTGCCACTCACGACTCATCAGACTGAAGGGCACTAAGGAAACTGCTGGGGTGATGCGTGCAAACTAGTCACATTGTCTTAGAACTTGTGCACCGATACACAAAGCTTAAGTGATGAAGCCGTTAGAAGAAGGTAAACATTGGACTACCCAAAAACAGCAGAGAAACCCGTAGCAATCAAGTACCATTCACGTGGGAGAGAATGGCAGAAAGAAATATCAGTCCAGGACAAAGGGGTGCAGGATGCATACAAATCCATTATTTAAACAATAAAATAAAAAGTGGATTTTTATTTAAATTGGAGTGTTTATTTTGTTATTAAATTATAATAAGTTTTTTCTTTTTTTAAAAAGAAACCTTTGTAAAATGAAATCTGAATTTAATACAACATATGTTAAGGCCTAAACTTATTATAATCTCTTAAAACTTTTAAATAAAAAATGAATATGCTGAATACATGACTGATCCTGTATCTGAAACTTTGGTTAAAGGCTACTTTTCTATATAAAAAAGAATTGGGGGGAAAACACCTAACTTTTGAGGTCAAGCTTTATAAATATGGCACAATAAGTCATGTACTGTATTATGGGCTTGATCCTGTGGGGAACCCAGGAGACTGTGCTACTAGGTGTAAGATACCGGCAAAGTCATCACAGGTGTTGGGGCCTGGCCTCTGACTCCAGGAGACACCATCATGTATCTCAACAGAATCATCCACTGAGCCCACCTGGGTGATCTCATATTCCTATTTTACAGCTTCTCCCTACTTGAGCACTGATTGGCTCAGTCTCAAATTATGCATATTTAGGACTCCACCCACCATGGAAGCTTTACTCTCCAGCTCAGGGAAAAACACTGATCTGCCTAGTAACTACCAGCCCTTGCTTCTGGATGGTTTTGGACACTTCGAGTAAATGGCCTTGTTCTGTCTCCTTTCATGTGTAACAGAGATAAAAACAGAAATCCCTTAATTTCTCAAATGTCTTCTTCTGCCTCTAAATAAATAAAATAGTGCAGTGCAAAAGCCACGTTGGTTACATGAGCAGAAGTCTGGGATTGTTGGTAGTTCTTTAATTTTTCTGGAGGAGCTGAGGTTGGGAGAATTGAAAAACAAGGAAGAAGGAGAAGAGTGTGCAACCAGAAAGGAGCAACACTGGTGTCAAAGCAGGACACTGTGGGAAGAATGGATAACATACTTCAGAGAGCAGCCTCTAGTGTTGATTGCAACACCTGGGAACTGGAGGAAGAAAAATGCCATGGCTGCAGGTTGTAAAAAAGACCCTATTTGGGAATATTTTCAAGAAAACCCTGTCCTCTGGATAAAAAAGGAACATGGGCCAAATGTAAACAATGCAACAAAGAAATGCAAGGTTTCATTGTCAGAATGAAACAACATTATGAAAAATAATCCTCAGAAGTCAAAGACTCTGAAGATGATGTGGACCTGTCTGAAAAATCTGGATCAACCTGGTCGGTAAACTTATTTTTGCACCATTCTTATGGTTTTCCCACCATGTCTTACTTAGCTAGTTAACAATCATTTACATTATTGTCATATATTTATGTTTTGGGTGGATTACTTATGAATTTCAAAATATTTGTGTTCAAAATGTAACTGACATGTTAGTTTGTTGTGGGAGTATTTATCAATTATGTTTTTACTGATGGCCTTCTAAAATTTATTATTCTCCATGTAATCAAACATCCTTGGTGAAGATTTCCTGTTTGAAGGTAAAGTTTTATTAGGCATTTATGAATTTTAACATTTTAAAATGTTTTTTCAATATATTTGGCATGTTCCTAGAGATAAAGGTTTAGATAATCTTTATGATTTATTAATTATTTTCCCTATAAAGCATGGTTTAGAATAAAATATATCATTTAAACAGTTACAGTAAGAGAAATCTTTCATTAAAGGACAGCCTAAGTAACTTAGGAGACTGATGTCTCATTTATAAGAGACCTAGGAGAGCAGGAATTGAAGTGCCAGTCACTTTCGCTTAGGTATATGTGAAAATCCTCCCAGATTGACCTGAAATAATTAATTTCATTTAGTTTAATTCACTGACTACACTTATTCCCTCTGTTTAGGAAATAATTTATCTGTAAATGTGAAACAAGGTTTGAGGAGTTTATGTATCCAAAATATTTAAGGTTGTTTTGTTTAATAAAAATAAATTGTATACGCTATTTTGTGTATTTCATTAAATTCCAGTTACCATTCTAACGCAGTTTTACTCAAATAATGAGCAAAATATAAGCAATATATCAATAATTTTCTAACACAGTAAAAACATACAATTAACAAGAATCTGAAAATATTAAGCTATAGAATTGCTTAAATAAACATATAGTAATAGTGTAGCCTCCTAGGCAGCAAAAAGATGCATCAAATCTAGTATAAAGGCTCTATTTAGCTGTAAATCAACATTTTAATGGTTATATCAACTAATAAGAATGCACCTTTTTTTAAAAAAAACATCTAAAATACAAATGGAAAAGCTGATTACTATCAATGATTTAAAACAAGGTTTTCCACTTGGTGATTTAAATCAGTCCACCCTGAAGAGGTGGGCATTGGAATAGACTCAAACACCCTCTTTTCACCCAAAAATCTCTAAATTGTTCAGCATCATGCGTTAATGCAATGCAATTTTATTTTGTGTAGTGATTGTCAAGCAAACTGTATTCCAAAATGCTTCCTGGGAGCAAATAAAAGATGACAGTGGGGTTAATATATCATATGGCTGAATTACTAAAAAGTATATAAAGGCATTTCACTGTGAATAAAATAATTTGATAAAACTCAGAGGCCATTAAAGAATTACAAAAATGGAGGCTATTCAAGATGGCAGGAACTACAGAGAAATTATTGCATATAAACTTGCCTATCTGATAAGAAAGACAAGAGGCTATTATTAGATGAGTAGGATGGGGAGCAGAGAGAGACCAGGTAGGATGGATCAAATCTACAGAGTTACAAAAACAAGGGGGACAGACTGGGAAACGAATGGGAAGCAGCTTATTCTGTGTTTGATTTAGCTGAGAAATTCAATAAGTTTTTTTTCTCTCCTAGTTCTCTTCCAACAATCATCTTTAAAAGTATTAATGTACATGCTGAGTCAAAAGTTCAAGAGAGTTCTGCTCCTGTTCAGGTATCTAAACAAAATGGCTCGATTTTCAAAAGTGCTCAGCATTAGAGCAGGACAACATTTTTTGGACAAAACCTCTTCATCGAAAAATGTAGTCAGGTCTACTGAAACATTACGTAAATGTGTGCCGAACTGTTACAATAAGAAAAAAAACACAAAATATTTCAATGTAAAACAAATTTTAGTTTCAAAATTTACTTTGATTTTATTAAAGAAAGGTTAAAAAACTCAAAACCAAACCAAACCAAACATTTTGTTTTGGCTCAAATAAAACATGTATTCTGCCTGAAACAATTCTCCCGTCCCTGCCATTTTTTGGTTCAGCCAGTGAAGAGAAAAATCAATTCTTCACACATTCAGCACCCATTGTTCTCTATGGGAGATGCCAGATGCTAAACACTTCTGTAAGTCTGGCTTAGTTTTTATGATAGTCTAGTGTTTTTTTGTGGGTGATGAGTACTTCTGACAATCTTGCCCCTCTTCGCTATTTTTCCTACCCAGCTTTCACATGCTCTTCCACCCCACGCTATACAAACAGCAAGATATGGAAACACAAAGATCTTCATTTCTTTGTATTTGAAGACTTATTTGCATTTTAGTTTGAGGATCCTTGCTAAAGCAGCTTCAAATCACATGGAGCAATGTTCCTACCACAAAAGTGTTTTTACCCTTAGGACTATCACCCAAAAGTGAATTCCTTCAAGAAAAATAAAATAAAATAATAATAATAATAAGACGACGACGAAGACAAAGAAGATAATTACAGCTAACTCTGACATCAACTGTTGGACATCTTCAGAACAAAGAACATCAAGTATTTCATTAAGATGAAGAACTCAGCAGAAGATTTTGTATAAGAACATAACCAGTAGCAAAGAACATATTTCATGTCTCTAATGTTTCTTAGATTGTTTTATTTTAGAAAAACATGTGGTTTTCCAGATAGAGTAGAACCTCAGAGTATGAACACCAGAATTACGAACTGACCTGTCAACCACACACCTCATTTGGAATTGGAAGTACACAATTAGGCAGAGGAAACCAAAAAATAAAAATATATATTTTTAAAAAAGCAGTGCTCTGTTAAATGTAAACTATAAAAAACTAAAGGGAAATTTAAAACAATTGACACTGTAAGGACTGGTCTGTCTCCCAAGATCTGTGAGAGTGATGGGTCATCCTTCAGGATAGGTTGTAGATCCTTGATGATGCGTTGGAGAGGTTTTAGTTGGGGGCTGAAGGTGATGGCTAGTGGCGTTCTGTTGTTTTCTTTGTTGGGCCTGTCCTGTAGTAGGTGACTTCTGGGTACTCTTCTGGCTCTGTCAATCTATTTCTTCACTTCAGCAGGTGGGTATTGTAGTTGTAGGAATGCATGATAGAGATCTTGTAGGTGTTTGTCTCTGTCTGAGGGGTTGGAGCAAATGCGGTTATATCGTAGCGCTTGGCTGTAGACGATGGATCGAGCGGTATGATCTGGATGAAAGCTAGAGGCATGTAGGTAGGAATAGCGGTCAGTAGGTTTCCGATATAGGGTGGTGTGAAAGCTTATGCTCTAATAAATTTGTTAGTCTCTAAGGTGCCACAAGTACTCCTTTTCTTTTTGAGAATACAGATTAACACGGCTGCTACTCTGAAACCTGTAAGGAAACTGTTTCTATGCTTGTTTCATTTAAATTAAAATAGTTAAAATCAGCATTTTTCTTCTGCATAGTAAAATTTCAAAGCTGTATTAAGTCAATGTTCAGTTGTAAACTTTTGAAAGAACAATCATAACGTTTTGTTCAGAGCTATGAACAATCTCCATTCCCAGTGTGTTCATAACTCTGAGGTTCTACTGTATTTATCTTCCTTGCCCCACCACTGTTCCATCTGGCAAAAAACAGTATTTTGTTACCAGTTTTTAAACACACGAGAGATAACATTTTTGGAGAATAATGACTCTTTAGTTCCCTGGGATGAAAATTAGCCTGATCTAAATAGTTGAAACCACAGAGTAGTAAGTAAAGAACAGAAAAGTGGTTTTGAATCCAGGCCATGAATCAGTTCACCTGGGGCACAGACATGCCAAGCAATGTAGTTATGGCAGCTTTTTCTGTTGTCCATTTATTTTTCCTAGATTCCCCCTTGTAAAAAGCAGGAATTTTATTTATTATACGTAAGGCTCTATGAAAATCAGAGGGAATGATGACAGATTTCATGGTCAAAATTGCACATTTCATACTTGGTCACAGCTTACTGGGAAGAGGTACAATACTGCAGAATCATTTGCCTTGTTTAAAATACATGGTTACTTTTTTGTTACTATAAACACTAAAAAGAATCATAGCCAATAAACACATTACATTTCTGTGCTCTAATGAGGAGAAGGATATCGTATGGTGCTGCTGCTCCTAATCATCTTTTTGTCGTTAAAGGCAAAAGGCACATGCAATGGAGTACAACACTGCTCCCACAGAAGTCAGTGGCAAAGTATTTCATTGACAGCAGAATTCGGATCTGTAGCCATATGAGACCTTGGTACTGAAAGAACCAGGATCCTTTTAAATGGAACAAAAAGAATAAGCCATTTACCAGGCTAGAAGTAGTACAGTCATATCTATGACAGCGGCAGACCAGGTGTCAGCTCATGCCAAGGCCCTGGGCCTCACTGATCACTGACAAATCTGGAAACCAGTCTAGGTCACCTGTGTGTTAGTGTTGTTGAAATAGGTATTGGAGTTATAAGAATCTGTTTAGGCTTTAGACTTTATGGAATTCTTGTAGGATGCTGCATGTGTCAATCCTACTTATAATGTCTATATCACATGTTCGCAAAAAAAAAAAAGGAGTACTTGTGGCACCTTAGAGACTAACAAATTTATTAGAGCATAAGCTTTCGTGAGCTACAGCTCACTTCATCGGATGCATTTGTTTTCCACCAAATGCATCCGATGAAGTGAGCTGTAGCTCACGAAAGCTTATGCTCTAACAAATTTGTTAGTCTCTAAGGTGCCACAAGTACTCCTTTTCTTTTTGCGAATACAGACTAACACGGCTGCTACTCTGAAATATATTACATGTTGTAAGAGTAATGTTTAAATCTTTTCTTTGTAATTATAAAAATGTTTGCTAAGATTGTAAATCCCTCACAGTTAGGGGAGAAGCATTACCAAGTATGCTACTTTATCACAAGAGGTATTATCTCCTCCCCAATAAAAGAAGGTCTATAGACATCAGACAAACCATTGTGGACAAAAGACTTTGCTAATTGCTTCCCCTGCACCCGTGAGGAGGATATGTGCACAAGCCCTCATCCCATCACAGCTTGAATGCTGGGGAAGGGAATAAAAATGCCTGTTAAGGAGAAACTATTATCCCAATGCTGCTTGAAATCTGAGGGGCAAAGATTTCTGAGCATAAGGGGGTCCCTGATGTTTAGCTTGGGTAAGCCCTACAGGACATATAAAGCTTGCCATTTAAAGCAGCTACTATCATTTTTTAGAACCCAAGAATATATCTCATTTGTGTGTGTATGTTTACCTGCTTTAATCTTGTAAATGACTCTCATTTCTTTTTTTCGTTAATGAACCTTTAGTTAATTTATTATAGGATTGGATACAAGTGTTGTGTTTGCTGAGAGATCTGGGGTGCACTTGACCTGGCTTCAGTGACTGGTCCTTTGGGACTGGGAGTTACCTGAATATTGTTGTGATTTTTTGTGTGTAAGGGATAATCTATCCCAGAGGCAGGCTTGCCTGCCTGGCAAGATAGAATTTGGAGTACCCAAGGGGACTGTCTGTGGCTCCCCATTAAGGCTGTTCTAGTGTCTGAGGAGTTCACACTTGTTACACTTGTTACTTGGTTGGTGAAATCTAACTATAGAACACACAACCAGTTTGGGATTCATGTGCTGTTTCTTGACAGTCTGCCCTGAGGTTGGCACCCATGTACAGCATATTTCATCATTAAGATAAAGAAACAGCCTCTCTGCAGTCAGAACGTATAGCTCAGATCAATGAGTAAACTGAGTGAAAGTACGGCTTAACTTTAAATACTTGTGTAGTCCCATTCATTTCACTGGAATTACTCACCTCTGTAGAGTCAAACATGTACTTAAGCGGTTTACTGAATTAGGTCCTAAATGACAGAGTGACATTTTAAAAGCATCATGCATGCCACCTATCAGGTAAACTCATCCATACAGACACTAAGGGTTGGATCCAAAGCCCATTGGAGTAAATGGAAAAAAGATTCCCAATGACTTTGGCTTAGATCCCAAATAGGCATCTCAATTTGTCTGTTACCCAGCTGGTCAACTAGGACTGGCCCTTTTTTTTTCGTGAGGGTGAAGGAGGGTGTATACATTCTGTGACAGGTTCCCCGGGGTTCAGCCTGGGACTGTGGGACTGCTGTGCCCCCTGAAGTCTCTCCAGCCTGGGCTGTCTCTCACAATGCCTTGTTAGTGACAAGCAGCAAGCCCCTCCTGGCGCAGTGATCACGCAGCACAACAGCGTGTGGAGTCCCACACACCCAATTAGATTGCATAAATGCTTCCTAAACCACTCATGAATCACACAGAGAAAGGCACCAGAGCCGAATCCCACCTAGCTCCCAGCACTGTACCTCAGGAATATACCATCTTGCTCAGCTCGAGACGGACAGTGAAAATTTATTAATTGGTTCACCACTTCAACAATGGAAAGTGGACATACACCAGCCTTTGCAAAACCTGAGCAGATTAACAAATGTATTGACTATAAAAGATAGATTTTAAGTTATATTAATTGATAGTCAAAAAGCCAGAGTTAGTCACCAAAAGAAATAAAATATAAGCATGCAGTCTAAACGCTCAACCCTCTGAGACTGGGTAACATCTAGATTAAGCAATTTTTCTCACCCCACTGGATATTGCAGTCCTTAATATATAGGTTTGTTCCTTAAACCTGAGCCAATCTTCTCTGTTGGAGTCTTGTCTTCTTCTCAGTGTCTTAGTTGCTTGCAGCATACATGCGGGCAGGAGAAGAGCCCAGCATATGGCCTCTGTGTCTGTTTTATATCCTCAGTCCATGTGCTTGGAAAACATAAGACTAGGCATGTCTGGGTACATTGCTGAGTCTCCAGGCAAGGCTGAGCAATTCCTCTAGTGTAGCCTCATGGGGGTGAGTCATTGCATTGTAGCTCCCTTGCTGGACAATGGTTGTTGATGGGTTGTTTGATACCCCACCCTGGTGTTGGTTACTTTCCTTGCTGTTGCCTCTGGGGAGCTAATATCTGGCTGATTCCCCAACTTACAGTATGTTTTAGTGACCACCATACAACACATTTCTCATAACTTTATATGCATTAATGATATACATATATGGATAGAGAAATGACTTTCAGCAGATCATAACCTTTCCCCTGATGCATACAGAGCATGCCCTGTAAGGTAAGATCATGATTATATGAAAATGAGGAATATGGGGGTTCCAGGACACTCCCCTAAGGTATAGAATGTCACACATTCCAAAGCATTATTTATGTTATAACCAAGGTATTATCGAAAGCCAGTGCTTTGTGCACACTAGGCCATATTCAATACTTAGATACACACACATACACACAAAACACCCTCTGTATTCCATGGGATATGTATGCATGTCTCTGAGGGAAGAAGTTGGTTCATGTTGTACATTTGATATACCAGAGAAACAAAAAATTAAACTGCTGTTGAAAGAAATAAATTGCTGAACCACAGGTGCTGGTGAGCAGCGGAGAGAAAAAGTGATCTAAAATTCAATTCCAAAGCCACCATGCGTATTAGTAATCTGTATGTGCTTTTGTGCAGTGATGCTCCACGAGTCTTGGAATTACCAATTCGAATCTACAATTTAAGAGGATCTCAGCAGCTACCATTTATGAGAATATTAAGCGGGTAATTGATAAGGAAGTCTGAGTATATAAGTCACAGCAACAACTTGTTACAGTGCTTCTTGGTAGAAGAAGCATCATTTTATTCTAATTTAATACTATTTGCACACTGGAATAGCCACCCTCTTCTTATCTGCATTTTGAAAATCCTGCCCTAATACAGTAGTAAGAGACGCATTCTCAAAAGGTAAAGCTTTAGACTCGTGCTTATTCTTCTATGTGATGTGGGGGTCAGGGGACATTCATGTGTAACCTGCTCAAATAAGTGAGTAAAAAACAGCTTTTATTTATTTTTACACAGGTTTTGAACTCTCTAGCATGTTTGCTTTTCACAATGAATTTCATTACATGCCTTTGTTTGGTTTTTACTCTACATGAAGAAACAGGCCGAGTACCTGTTCACTTCTAAACTAGAAAGCACCTATAAAAAAAGAAAATATACGAATATCCAGATTAGGCCAATATATAAAAAGCCTTCAGGTATTTTAATTTGGTGAAAGTCGCCTTGCCTGCTCAGTATTTTAATAAGTGATAATGTTGTAATACATCTCTTTATTGGATTCTCACACCAATGGTGAATGCAGCACACACTGCACTTGGGATTTTAGAAGGAGTTATGAAAAAGAAATCAGACTGTGTAACCCTTATGACATTGAGAAGCACTTACTCATTGGTACCAGAGGGATGAAGCAAAGTAGTCCTAAGGTTATATAATCTTGAGAAGTTATGCAGGGAAAAATAAAGAAGGAAATGGTTATCTTGATATTGAGAGGCTATAGAGGAAACTGATGAATAACTGCCTACTGGAGGTAATAGCCTACAAGGGAAAAATCAGAGGGCTGAAGGCTGCATTTCATTTTGTCATTGTGGATGGAGTGGCACAAGTTCTACAACCATTTCCCCAGCAGTTACTCACATGTACGGTTCCACTGATGTTGTGATGCCACTTATTCAAGTATTACTCACAGCATGGGTATGGGTATTAGATCTTTGCCCATACTGCTTTGTAGCAGAAAAAAAGTACAGTATGCAGTCCTAAGGTCTCTAATTTTTCCTTGGCACACAGTTGCTTCAGATAAGCAGGCAATTGCAAGAGTCTCTTTTATAGCTCTTGATTCAAAGATAACATTTTCTTCTTTGTTTTTCTTCATTATTTCACAAGATTTTATTACCCTAGGACTATTTTGCCTCTGAAGTGTGTTGTGACCAAATGTGGCTTAAAATTAAAATTTGTTTTTAGATGTTGTATTAAAAACTGATTCATACTCAAGCACTCCTAGGAATAAACCAGATCTGAAAATTTTTAAAGGAAGAATATCAGTCCAAGGAAAAAGAATATTATTAAAGAGGGGAATGGCTTCTCATGTTAAATATATTGTAGCAGTCAGACATAAAAATTACAACATGTAAGGTTATAGGTTAGACCAGGAGTTGGTGAAGACAGGGGCTGTTTCACAAGAGGAATCAAGGTAATTTTCTCATTCAGTGCTTTTTCATTGGTTTTAAGTGTCCAGTTTCTTTTCCCTATCATCAATATTTAAGGACTTGACCCAAAGCCTATAGAAGTAAATTGAGATCGCTCTCAACAATGGAAACACTACTAACAAGGATGTTCCAGTCTGGGAGTCAGCAGAATTGGTTTCCTCTTCCCAAATCTGTCACTGACTTGCTTTAGGACTATGAGATAGTCACTTGGGGCCAAATTTTCAAAGGTATTTAGGTGTCCACAGACGCTTCGGCACTTTTGAAAGTCCCACTAGGTGCCTATTTGTATCTTTAAGTGCCTAAAGACATTTAAAAATCTGGTCTTTATTCTTTCTGCACCACAAATACCTCATTTGTGAGGTTGGGGAAATAATGCTTACCTAATTTGTGTTAAGCACATTAAGAGGTGCATATTAAAAGTGCTAAATACTGTAAATGCAGAGTATTATTCCTATAAGTACACAAACTTTTCTCTAGAGGTTTGGAATCAAAACACCACGGAGCTGTCATGTGGACAGATACTGCAATCTGACGATGGTTCCAGGTACATTCATAAAATTCTTAGCGGCAGCTGACTTTTATTATTGTGATTCTTGCACCAAAGGTTCTTCTGCAGCTTTCCTTAGCCCTGTACCTCAGAACTAAGCTATACTTGGTATGAGTAAAACAGGGAAGGGTCTTGTTCACATCACTGATGATATATATGAAGCAGTGGCCAGAAAGTAAACTCTGGTACAGATCAGCACAGCACACAAGGTAGTGTTTCAGTCTGCAATCTCACTACCTGGTACAGCTATTTCTGTGAAAACATCTGCTCAAATCTTTACCAAGAGGATACTGATCCAAATATTCTTTTAGACTATGTGGAGGCTATTTATACAAAAATAAGAAAAGTCTGGGGAACTAATTATGATGGTGTCTCCTGCGCGAAGCCTCTTAACCCCTTCAGCAAACAGAAGCTGTTCTTGATTAAAGGCTGAAATGAACTCTAATCCTGCCCAAAGATTCAACTATCACAAGTATAGCACAATATAACTGCAGAAACATAATAGACATAGGACCTTCTAAATATGAAATGGTTACTGCTGTGAAGTGTCTGTAGCAAAGGAGTTGAGGATCAGCACAGGGAAATATGTTTTTCATCTGATTTAGTTTCAGACTGTGGAATTAGTTATATATGATGTAGTGCTGTATTTTGAATGAATTATTGGTTTTTAATTTCAAAGGAGGCTTTGCTCTAAGGCATTTTTATGGAGCTGTACACAATGCTTGAGAGGTGACCAAAGCAATGAAGAGACATATATATGTGTGTGTAATAGTAAATGTGGGATCAAAAAGACAAATGTATTATTGTCTTCAACTCCCCTACCCCACAACTGATGCCTTATTACCCACATTCTCTGCCTGCTTGAGCCAATCAGTTCCACCCAGGAAGGCATAATTATTAATTCTACTACTGTAGTACTTAGGCACTCCAACACACAGGCACCCTGCCTCATATTGAAATTCACAACCCTGAGTCAGGCACCCAGGCTCCCTATACAATGCATGGGAAGAGTTAGGTGCCTAGGAACAGAATTCACAAAAAGTCAGCAGCTGAGTCTGCCTAAATCAGCAACTCAGAAATGCCAACGAGAGGGGTAGGGCCCAAGCCCTTACCCAGGATGAGGAAGACCTGGATTCAAACCCCCATTCTACCTGAGGTGGAGAAGGGATTGAACTTGGGTCTCCAACCTCCCAGGTGAATGCTAGTCAACCATTGGGCTATGGGGTAGTGTAAACCTCTCTGGTTGAAGCTGTGTATAAATAATTAAATATTAATTGAAGCAGGGGAACTGGAACTTGGGTCTTCCATCTCCTAGAGGAGTGCCCCAAACCACCAGACTACAGAGTCATTCTGACTCTTACTCTTTGACACAATGAATATTTATTTATCAAAACGGGAACAGCTTCAATAGGGGAGATATGTAGCTGAGCATACCCCATAGCTCAGTAGTTAGGCTAGTCTATTAGAAGTGGAAGACCCCGGAAAACCCCTTCTCCATATCAGGCAGAGGGAGAATTGAACACAGGTGTCCTATATCTAAGGTGAGTGCGCTAATCACTGGGTTAAAGGAGATTCACTGTTGCTGCCTCCTTCCATTATAGGCATGCTCAGGGTCAGACTGGGGCCAAAGGAAAAACAGGCAGGGGAACACCTAGTTTATCAATCCTGCTAGGCCTTAGGAGTGAGTTAGGTGTTGCTGCTGAGCAGTTTGGTAGTGTCAGGATTTAGGCAGCTGTGCACATGCCCAGGTGCTGAAAATTAGGTGCTTTGGGGACTATAAAAGTAGAATCTTAAGTGTGTAGGGATTTTAGGTACCTAGAGAATTAGGCGGCAGCTCTGCAGTGGTTTCATGAATGCCAGTGTCACCTATATGTGGACTTGGATGCTGAGTTCCCTTTACAAGCTCCAATCAAAATTGAGGCCTTATTATGCTTATGTATGAACACCTTAAGAGATATTGCATGGGAAGATGAAAGCCCATTGACAACCTGTGTGAGGGAAACTGTATTGAGGACTCAAGTCTGCTAAGAGTCCTTGGGGAATGGACAATAATCTATCTTTATGGTCTTCACAGAGCTCAGCACACTGTTGGCAATCAACAAGTAATTAAATAATCCTTCACTGTCATGCACTCTCATTTTTAAAAGTAAAGCTGGTGCAATCACACTGGAAATAAAACCAAGCTTTAGAGTTGTCCTTTGACTGCAAATTCAGCAACGTTTGACAAGAAAGACATTGCACAATTACAATGATTAATTTTTGTCAAGAGCAGGCAAAGACTCTCTCTGGATCCTGTGAGTAGGATCATGAAATAGCATATTTCTTTTCTGAAGATTTCAAAACACACAAAAGACTACAGAAATATTAAACATCAACAGCAGACGCTGTTAGTATGTTCCTGTGTTACGATTTCCAATGAAGCATGGCTATCTAATCAAACAAACTGACACTAGTGGGTGGGTGAAGTTCTGCAGTCTAGATCAGTGGTTCTCAATCAAGGGTCCGGGGCTTCCTGGGGGGCCACGAGCAGGTTTCAGGGGGTCCTCCAAGCAGGGCCAGCATTAGACTCACATGGGCTGAAACCTGGGGCCCTGAGTCATGCCACCCTGGGGCTGAAGCCAAAGCCTGAGCAACTTAGGGGCCCCAGGCAATTGCCCTGCTTGCTACCCCCTAATGCCGGCCCTGACTTTTATATGCAGAAACCAGTTGTTGTGGCACAGATGGGTGGTAGAGTTTTTATATCATGTTGGGGGGCCTCAGAAAGAAAAAGGTTGAGAACCCCTGGCCTAGATGATCACAATAGTCCCTTCCGGAATTAAGGTCTATGAACCTGTATTGATGGAAGCCTAAAATTTTTTATAATGAAATGTCTATACATGGGAGGGAAGGGTCTACAGAATTAGGACATTAATCTCAAAATGTCCTTTATTATATACCTGACTTAAATTATATAGGTAAGGACTGGCTGAGTAATAAGAGAAATAAATATATTCACAGTAAGTGGAATTCTCTCTCCCCCAGACTAGAGTGGTGATGAATACAGTTGAGATAAATGGTTTTTTTCCACTACTGCCTTATTCCAGTTTCACAGCAGTACAGCCAGTGTGTAAAATTAGAATAGAGTGGTAATGAATCAGGCCCCTTGCATTCTAGATAGGCAGAACAACATGTTTAACATTTCAGTACCACATCACACATCAGTTATTTGAAATAGGGGGTTGAGAAGTGGATTAAGTGGAGAGAGATTAAGAGAGTGAAAGAGTCCAATGAACAGTTAAGAAGCAGTACTCTCTCTCCTCATCTCATTCTGTCTCCATGCAATGGCAGTGAAACTGAAGCCAAACAGGGATATACTTCTCCATTTCACGTGAAGATATTTTTTCAGGCAATTGCTTTAAATACATAACACTAGTTTCACATGCTTTGGATTACCCAGTGGATCAATTTATTTCATTACTTTTGCATGTTTTAATGGCATCTAAGGTTATAACTCACTAAGTTAAATATTTAGTGTTGGCCCATCGCTTCTTATAATGAAGCCTTAATGTACTAATATGCAGAGGTTTTAATTAGCCACAATAACCTTGGGCCAGATGTTACCTGATATTGTGCTGAGAAAAAAATACACTTACCTCAATACTACCTACAATTATATTTTGGTCAGTTTCCAGCAAAAAGTATGAGGAATAATAAAAAAGGTTCTTTATTGCATTTAAAGTTAAGAAAATAACAGCTGCAAGACAGTTTATTCTTGCCAGATTGAACCCTTGCCCACAAAGGAAAGAAAAGTTCACATGTTTGACACAAGAAAGAAAAGCAACTGACTCAGCTTGGCAGCCCACATATGAAAAAAGATCTGGTGTCAAATCATATTTTTCTGGTTTGCTTATTTATTGGGCAACGTTTGGAAGAAATTTTTACTTGCACTTCTAACCAGCTTTTGTCCTTCCTGCAAAGCTGATTCTGTGTCCCCTGTTAGTCAACAATGCAAACTATGGAACAGCAATTGTCAGGAGGAGAAAAGATTGAACCTTCCTTGATTTAGAGACTGACACCCATCTCTGCAGCAGATAGCCTAGAGTGCTCACTTAATTAAAGGTTTCAGAGTAGCAGTCCTGTTAGTCTGTATTCGCAAAAAGAAAAGGAGTACTTGTGGCACCTTAGAGACTAACAAATTTATTTGAGCATTAATTAATTAATGAAAGTGGCAACAGTCATTTTTGGGAGAGGGGGATGGTTCCCTAGGGTGAAATGTCCTATTTTTTATAGCTTAGACTGTAATTAAGAAAGTACCACAATTATGACCTTGAATATCTTCTAGTATAAACTATAATTAAATAACTGACATCTTCAGTAAATAACAGCTACACTTTGTGCTACTAAAGTCAGTTATAAGTAGTGTTTTATTTACTCAGCTCTGCACTACAGCCATAGCAGTTTGCTGCCTTATCTAATGATTTATTTAAGTGGCCCATCTTATATTTCCTGGGTGCTCTTCATCTTAAGACAGATTCCATCTTCCTCAAACTGACATTTTGATTTGTTATTAAAACAAGCTCACTATGTCACAAAATCTCACTCTGTTAGAAATACTGATTCACACAAGGCTCAACCATTTCCTTAAACACTGCTTGTCTTAGTAGGGGAAGCCAAGTAACCACAAAAGGTCATGCTTCCATGCAGATTCCGGGGGCTGGTTGTGAGTGCAAGATGGTTGGAGAATGGCACAACTCACCTTCCCTCTGGATCTGCAGCTATCCCAGTCCTTGTCCTTTCAGTGCACATGATCTGAGGCAGCATTCAGCACGAGCAGAGGTTACTGGACGAGAGCAATGGGAGCACACCCTGCACCTTGTAAAAGGGTAAAGCTGGGACTGGTCAGGCCCATGTTCCCCCAGCACTGCTGGGAACATGGCACAATCCTCAAGGATAACAGCTTTGGAAGCAATCGCATATGTAGCCCCTTTGTTATCTCTTTCCACTTTAAGCACATACAAGACAGCTCTAAGGATCTTATAAGCACTTCTCTCAGAATCTTTAGATCCTTAAATAACTTCGCAAAGTATTTAAGGATCTAAAGATTCTGAGAGAAGTGCTTATAACAAACCTTCCTAAAGCATGTGCAATCAATATTTAGGAATGAGAAACTTCCATTTCCCCACCCCATGCATATTTACTTCTCTGCTGCTGTGGTGGAATGTGGTGGTGTTCCTTTGAAGTTCTGAGGTTCCACTGGCATGTCAGAAATCCTTAGATCACATATCTGCTAGGAGTTGGGGGAAGGATCAGCAGTGACTTTTGTCCAGTGTGTTAGTACCTGTACTAGCAGGAAAGCTTTTTACTTATCTTATTTTAATATAAAAAACTGCAGCAGACCCCACAATTTCCCCTCAGTTCCAACCATGGAAGTTTCTACATGGTTATTTTGCTTAAAGAGAAATTTGAAAACTATTAAAAGATTTTTTTTTAGTAGATATAGAGAATTCACTTTTTAAAAAAAAAGAAAAAGAAAAAGAAAAGCTTCAGTAAACCCATAGCAATGGGCGATTTGTTTTTCCAAAACAGCATTCAAGTAATGAAGAAGCAATAATCATCAAACCCTCCTAAGAAATAAAATTGAAATGCCCCTGAATCAATTGTCTAAGATATCTAAAGATGATAATAAACTCAAATAAGACAAGTCAAGGGAAACCTCTTTCACACATAAGGAAGGAAAACAATCTGGGATCAGATCCTCTGCTTGTGTAAATCAGCGTACCCTCATGGATTTAAATGGAGCTACTTCAAGAAGATAAAAAGGGAGAAGTGGGAAAAATCATAGGAGCAGAAGAAATATGGGAGAGAGAGAAGGAAGAGTAAATGCCCCATGAGACATAAATGAGACATGCTAATATGCAAACCCATTGGATTAAGACAGGTTTCAGAGTGGAAGCCGTGTTACTCTGTATCCACAAAAACAACTAGGAGTCCTTGTGGCACCTTAGAGACTAACAAATTTATTTGGGCATAAGTTTCCGTGGGCTAAAACCCACTTCATCAGATGCATGGAGTGGAAAATACAGTAGAGAGCTATAAATACACAGCATATGAAAAGATGGGAACCACCCCACCAAGCGGGGGACCAATGCCAATGAGCCATCTCAACCAAGGTGGAAGTGGGCCACCCTCAACAGCCAACAAGAAGGGAGGAAAAATCACCTCTGCAGTGCCAATGAGTTCAATGTAGTCAAGGTGGCCCATCCCAAATAGCTGACAAGAAGGTGCAAGAACCAGCATGGGGGAAAACCATTCAGGCCCAATTTGATGGTGTCCAGCCTGCAAACCAACTCCAGTTCTTCAGTTTCCCACTGAACCCGCCCCCAAAGTTTCCCTGTTGAAGAATTGCCACTTCTAAGTCTGGCACTGAGTCTCCAGGGAGACCGAAGTGCTCTCCCAAATGTCTCCGAATGCCATAATTCTCAATCAGACCTGCGTCCACCTATTCTTCTGCGCAGAGACCGTCCGGCCCGGCTAATGCACATGGTAGAGGGGCACCACTGGCACATAACTGAAGAGGAGTCTAAGACCCATTTTCAAAAGTGACTTAGGAGCGTGTCTCATTGAAAAAAAAAATCAACCCCAGGGCATAAATTCCTGAGTGCCTAAGTCACTTTTGAAAGACAGAATGAGGCCTTTTGAAAATTTTACCCATTACACCTTGGAGAAGTTCCCATTATTCGAACACAATGCCAGATCACTAACAGGTGTAAATCCGTATAACTCAACTGACTTCACTGGAGCTATAGGGTGGGGTTGAGGCAGGGAGATGAGCAGACTGTTGAGCCAGCCAGCGCTCAGTGGACTAGTAACTGAGGTTTTGTGTTTCCCACTACTCATGTACACAGAAGGAAACATTTGATCTTTTACCAGTATATACTCAAACAAGGGCATTACAATGCCTGTTGTTCTTTTTTTCTGTTCACAGCTTTCTTTTGAACAAAGCTCCCCATGGCATTAGGCAGAACCTGAATATCAATGCTGAAATCACCATTTCATGTTTACATGTAAAGTGAATCATTTCCCAGATTAGAGAATTACTTTAGGATTCTTTTCATAACACTTGTGCTCCCGCTCCCCACTCTTTTTTTAAAGCAATGTTATTTCTTGAATGCTATTGACATGATGAAGTGCTGTGTTTGAGGAGTAGTTTAAGATACAAATAGGTTTAAGTCCAAAATTCATCTTTAGGTTTGGTAACTGGAGATTCTTGGGTGAGTTGCTGTTTGTTTCTTTGCAGTGATCTACAAAAAATTTCCATATGCCCTCAAAGAACAATACCCACAACAACAGTCATTAAAGGAACGCTAACTAGTCATCAGGGGGTCTATGGATTAATTAGATATGTGTGGAGCTCTCCACATTCCTTACATACAGATTGTTGCTTACCGCTAGATGCAGAATTATCAGTCTACATGTAACAAAACAATTTATCAAGAAATTCCAGGGCAACTCAAGAAGAATAACTTCAGAAGAGTTATTTCCCAAATTGCACATTGTTAACAGGAATAATGAAAAGGGGATGCTAAAAAGTTAGGCCAACTCCAGACTTTAAATTAAATAAACAAAATAAAAATAAAAATAAAAATTCTTGGCATTTCCAAAGCCTTAGTAAGGAAACAGAAGAGAAAAAATGGAGACAGACTAGTCAATGGGAAAGAGAGATTGTATATTGCTGTTTAAATAGCATTTGAAGAATGTTCAAGGTGTATGTAAGAATTCATCATTTCTGCCCAAGCTAAGGACTAAATAGCCGGGCATACTGGTTATTGAGGCGGAGGGTGTTGATAAAGAATGGTTTTCTACCACAATATAATGCCACTCTTGATTTGCAGATTGTGTTTTCTGTAAGAAACAAAGAGAGTTACTGGCAAAGACTATCAAGACATTTTGAAGTTACCATAAATATCTGAAATTAGTGGAAGGCAAAAGGTATGGTATTATTACTCTCCAAATTCAAACAGCAGCAGAAAAGACAGACAATTGCCTTGCTCTCTCTAAAAACAATGTGAACTTCTACACTCATAGAAGTGTTTTGAATTGGAAATTATTATTAGTAGTAGTAGTAGCAGCAGCAATATAGCCCCTAGTATTCCCTACTAAGTTCAGGGTCCTATTGTACAAGGTGCTGAACAAAGGTACTGTAGTAAGTGACAGCTCTTCCCCTTAGAGGTTACAATCTGAAGAGAAGAAATTTTTGACAATGAAAATTCAAATGGGAATTAAGACACACCCTTAACAGCTGGAGAAATTAATCATTGGAACAGCTTACCAAGGGAAGTCACAAATTTATCGTTACTGTCCCCATCTCTGCCATCACCAGCTTGAATAAAAACAAAACAAAACAGATGTGGGCTTACAATTACACTTCCCGGACACTAAGGTGCTAATAAGCGATGGTCACATAAACACCACGCTATACCGGAAACCTACTGACCATTATTCCTACCTACATGCCTCCAGCTTTCACCCAGACCACATCACATGATCCATTGTCTACAGCCAAGCTCTATGAAACAACCGCATTTGCTCCAACCCCTTAGACAGAGATAAACACCTACAAGATCTCTATCATGCATTCCTACAACTACAATACCCACCTGCTGAAGTGAAGAAACAGATTGACAGAGCCAGGAGAGTACCCAGAAGTCATCTACTACAGGACAGGCCCAACAAAGAAAATAACAGAACGCCACTAGCCATCACCTTCAGCCCCCAACTAAAACCTCTCCCACGCATCATCAAGGATCTACAACCTATCCTGAAGGACGACCCATCATTCTCACAGATCTTGGGAGACAGGCCAGTCCTTGCTTACAGACAGCCTCCCAACTGAAACAAATACTCACCAGCAACTACACACCACACAACAGAACCACTAACCCAGGAACCTATCCTTGCAACAAAGCCAGTTGCCAACTGTGTCCACATATCTCTTCAGGGGACACCATCATAGGGCCTAATCACATCAGCCATACTATCAGAGGCTTGTTCACCTGCACATCTACCAATGTGATATATGCCATCATGTGCCAGCAATGCCCCTCTGCCATGTACATTGGTCAAACTGGACAGTCTCTACGTAAAAGAATAAATGGACACAAATCAGATGTCAAGAATTACAACATTCAAAAACCAATCGGAGAACACTTCAATCTCTCTGGTCACTCGATTACAGACCTAAAAGTGGCAATTCTTCAAAAAAACCCCCTTCAGAAACAGACTCCAATGAGAGACTGCTGAATTGGAATTAATTTGCAAACTGGATACAATGAGCTTAGGCTTGAATAGAGACTGGGAGTGGATGTGTCATTACACAAAGTAAAACTATTTTCCCTTGTTTATTTCCCCACCCACCCCCCACTGTTCCTCAGATGTTCTTGTCAACTGCTGGAAATGGCCCACCTTGATTATCACTACAAAAGGTTCCCCCACTCTCCTGCTGGTAATAGCTCATCTTAAGTGATCACTCTCGTTACAGTGTGTATGGTAACACCCATTGTTTCATGTTCTCTGTGTATTTTCCACTGAATGCATCTGATGAAGTGAGCTGTAGCTCACGAAAGCTTATGCTCAAATAAATTTGTTAGTCTCTAAGGTGCCACAAGTACTCCTTTTCTTTTTGCGAATACAGACTAACACTACTGCTACTCTGAAACCAATTAAAAGACAGAAACTGACAGCCCAGGGGAATTCCCCAATCAGGAGGCTAGTGAAGGAAGAAAAAAAAACAGTGAAAAAAATAATTAAGAGAGGTGTTAATTATCAGGAGAGGCTCCCTTGCTCTGACACCCTTTGTACCCGATCTCTCCACTGTTAATAAGAAAACAAAAGGTCTCCTATGGTTAATGCCCTTTCAGAAAGAAGGCTTTGATTATGATAAAACAACACCAGCCAAGTACAAGGGGTCTGAGAGCAGAAGATGTCTATGCAACCTCTCTCTTACGACATGATCTTAGTTCCACTGAAGTCCCAGTAATTTAAATAGGAGCAAGATTGGGCCTCCATTTTGTATTCGTTATGGATTTTGTTTTCTCCCCCTACTCCAATTTTTGTGGTTGGGGAAGATTTAATCTGTAAAGACAGATGGGGTTTTACAACACTAATTAACATAGTAATCAATTACCCAGTCTGCTATACAACTCTCCCTCTTCCCCCCAACTTTTCTATCTGTGGCTGTTCTGACAAGTACCACAGTTCTCAATATTACTCTGCTTGGAACAATTAAAAGAGGTATGGACAAGATGTTAGCACCCAGCTTGAGCCACCGTAAAGGGACACTGTCAGGTTATTTTAGGACTCAAATTTAATTTTTAAAATAAGGTATTTTCTGCTTCTAATCTCAAGCACTGCTGTAAATCAGAAGTAACTCCATTGACATAAATGAAGTCATCATGTCTATGTAAAGCTAGGCTAAGAGGAGAACTAAAACCCTTCTTGAATAGTGGCTCTTTAAATGTTTCAGGTATTTATTTAGCTTTTAAACATTTTCTGCTGGTGGCTGTCACTCCTGCATCACTAGCAATGGAACCTGGATGGCTACAGCCACAGGATCCCTGGTAGCAATCACCATAAGCATGCTCTTACTTTGAGCACCACCAGGATATGGTGTGACAGCTGCTGATGCAGCCTGCTAGATTTCCCTCAGCGGAGCAGAAGAGTAACTTGTGTTGGTTTCTCCTGTGCAGTGTAAGGAGATCCATGGCTGCTACTGGGAGATGCACAGAGTTGTAAATGGAGCAGTCCCCTATGGCTTGGAGGCACCCTTCAAGGGGAATGGTGATAGCTGCCTGCCACTGCAGCCCCCCCTTATCCCTGAGATGATCTTAAAATATTTGTGTTGCGGTAGCATCTAGAGTCCCCAGTGAGGGTCGAAGGCTCACATTGTGCAAGGTGCTGCACACACCTAAGTCCCTGCCACAAAGAGCTTAAATCTTGGCATCCAACAAGAGATAACAGATGAAGAAAGCAAATGGAAGGGAAGGAGAGTGGACAAGGTAACAGTAAAACAACTAGGGTGATCAGATAGCAAGTGTAAAAAATCGGGACGGGGCGGGGAATTACAGGCACCTATATAAGATAAAGTCCCGAATATCAGTACTGTCCCTATAAAATAGAGACGGGCTTTGTAGTGGTTTTGCTGATTTTTTGGGTGCTCCTTCCAGGCATAAAGGTCAGCACGGGAAAAAAGCACAAATGTGTTGGAACAAAAACTGAACCAATGGGCAATGAAAACTGACATCATTCGCAGAATGGATGTGCAGACTGAAATTCTAGTTAAATGAGACTTAAATGGTAGATTTCTCTCCTGAGCATGGACTGAGAAAGAATTTGAGGTCTGGACCCTATTTTTCAAGGAAACAGAAACTGAATTGTTTTTTTTTTGGTTGCTCCTCAGCAGCAATGAACAAATATAATTTGCAAAGCTATCTTGGCAGCTGTGATGCCGCTGCTGTTGCACAGAGATGCTCTAGAACAGTGATATTCAGACAGAGGCTTGCGAGCTGCAAGTGGCTCTTTAATGTGTATCTGCAGCTCTCTGAGGCTCATGATATTAAAACATGTAATTTAATTATTAACCAATCAGGATGCTTTTACTATGTTATTAACCAATATTAGTTGTTTAAATAATACCTGGTCAGTCACTTTCCCGTCATAAATATGAACATATAGTACTATAGTAAATGAAACAATGAATTCACACTGCTGTGGCTCTTTTGGGTAATGTTAATCACTAATTTGGCTCCTGAACCACTGAGGTGTGAGTATCACTGCTCTAGAATGACTCCCTGAACCCTGTGTTGAAGCTCTCCTTGAACAAAAGCAGTCATATTAACCCAAGCTCCATTCAGCACAGAAGGGGAAATGAGAAAATCAATATTTAGCCAAATGGAAAAGGAAAACAATTGGTTGGGAAAGTCATTGTGTTTTCAACATTCTATGCATCTAATCCAAAAACTATTGAAGTCAATGGACAGATACCATGAATTTCAGAAAAGGCCCCAGGAAGCTATTTCACACATGGAGAAGTATTAAATACAAAATCAAATATAACAGTGACAGTGAATCATGCACAGGCTTCCTGAGATCTAGAAGGTAGGGAACCTCCTTCTACAGGAGCACTGACGTGGCAGCGATGGGCAGGGTTACCAGAAAGTGCATTTTTACCAACAACCAAGATTTGAACTCAGTTATCATTTCTGTTTAATGCTATTTGAAACAGCTATAAAAGCCATTATTTCAACATCAAAGGAGTTGAACAAATCCCACTAAAACTATTCTGTTTTAAAGCCACAAGAACTCTAATATTTTAATATCCTGAGAGATTTAAATTCTCATATTATCTTGCTATTGTTCAGTAATCTGTGTCCATTCAGCAGCAGAAAATGTTTAAAAAGCTGAAGAAATAAATACATTCTAGCAGTGGCATTAGTACTGATGCAATTGACTGTTCAGTGGCTTCAATTCCTTTGAAGGAGGTTGAAAAATGACTCCCTATTTCTGAGAAAACTAGTGGGGAGGGGGAGATGTAAGGGGGAAAGAGAGAGAGACTAACAAGTCTTTTGTAAAGTGGCATTTTAACTCAAATATATTGACTCAATCGCTTACATCAATCATTATTTATAGTCTTGCATGATTTTTAATAGCTAATTTTGGCAAACCCATAAAGGAAGAAAAAAATGGCATTAAACTTAGATTTTTAAAATTTGAATTATTTTGGTATTTTTCACATCAGAAAGTAGCTTTCAGAAATAATGTTCACTTTTGTAACTGCTTTTTTTCTTCAGACTTCCAAATTTTCTTTAAAAATATGCAAGAAAAGAAAGAAGAGAAGCACTTGCCTGAATATATATGTTCAGAAATGACTTATTACATGCCAGCATTAAATGAAATGATAGGACTATGCCCTCAGCCCCTCTTCTGGTTACTTTGTGGAGCTCAGGCACATTCCTGGTGAAAGGGAATCCCTGGTGGTGCAAAACTTTCACAGTCAGCTGCATGATCCCAACTTCCATCCTTTCCCCTCTCTTCTGTCAGAAAGGATGTTTTAGTGGCAGGTTGAGGAGAAGAGGGCAAGTAGCCAGAGCACACACCAAAAAGCAGGGTTGGCGGAATGCCCCCAAGGTCTTATTCTGACTTGCACTGAAGATACTCTAGATACTACCATAGGCCACAGAAAGTTACCTCTGTCCCCCTCCCTAATACAGCACTTTTCAGCAGTAGATCTGAAAGCACTTTACACAGGAAGTCACTATCATTATCTCCATTTTACAGAGGGGAAACTAAGGCATAAGGAGGGAAGTGACTTGCCCAAGTTCACCTACAAGGCCAATGGCAGAGCCAGGAATGGAAGACATGTCTCCTGAGTCCCAGTCCAGTGCTCTATCCATGAGGCCTCACTGTCTCCATGTAGACATCTTGAGGCACTCAGGTTTAAAAATGTTACATCAATGTATAAAATCATGTAATACACACGTATACAGAGCTATTGGCTTCAAATCTGTACATGTATCTATTGGAATTTAGTTACTGGTGCGCTATGCCAGTACTCCTTCCCCCACAACCTACTCCACCATCCCAGATGTGTTACCTGGGGAGGTGGTGGAATCTCCTTCCTTAGAAGTTTTTAAGGTCAGGCTTGACTACGCCCTGGCTGGGATGATTTAGTTGGGGATTGGTCCTGCTTTTAGCAGGGGGTTGGACTAGATGACCTCCCGAGGTCCCTTCCAACCCTGATATTCTATGATTCAGCCCTGACCTACGCTACAAACTTATGTTGGTAGAATTGTCAGGGCAATGGAAGCTCCCTAAAAGGGGGGGGGAGGGCGGGGGCTCACTGGTGCCTGTACGTTGGCCCCACCCCCATGCCTCTCCTTCCCCTCAAGCCCATGCCCTCACATCACCCTTTCTCCCCGAGTCCCTGCCCTCACACCACCCTTTCTCCCCAAGGCTCCACCCTCATCCCACCCCTTCTCTCTAAGGCCCTGCCCCCATGCTGTCCCTTCCTCCCGAGCTCCCACTTGTGCGCTGCCTCTCCACCCCCCAGACCCTCCTCCCCTCCTGCCCCCGGTAAAAGTGATGTGGCCATGGCCCCCCTGTTCACTGTTGCTCAGTGTTGTGGAAAATCCATGCCCCTGAACAACGTAGTTATACTGACCTAAGCTCTAAGGCAGTGCTACGTCATAGAATCATAGAATATCAGGGTTGGAAGGGACCCCAGAAGGTCATCTAGTCCAACCCCCTGCTCAAAGCAGGACCAAGTCCCAGTTAAATCATCCCAGCCAGGGCTTTGTCAAGCCTGACCTTAAAAACCTCTAAGGAAGGAGATTCTACCACCTCCCTAGGTAACGCATTCCAGTGTTTCACCACCCTCTTAGTGAAAAAGTTTTTCCTAATATCCAATCTAAACCTCCCCCATTGCAACTTGAGACCATTACTCCTCGTTCTGTCATCTGCTACCATTGAGAACAGTCTAGAGCCATCCTCTTTGAAACCCCCTTTCAGGTAGTTGAAAGCAGCTATCAAATCCCCCCTCATTCTTCTCTTCTGCAGACTAAACAATCCCAGCTCCCTCAGCCTCTCCTCATAAGTCATGTGCTCTAGACCCCTAATCATTTTCGTTGCCCTTCGTTGTACTCTTTCCAATTTATCCACATCCTTCCTGTAGTGTGGGGCCCAAAACTGGACACAGTACTCCAGATGAGGCCTCACCAGTGTCGAATAGAGGGGAACGATCACGTCCCTCGATCTGCTCGCTATGCCCCTACTTATACATCCCAAAATGCCATTGGCCTTCTTGGCAACAAGGGCACACTGCTGACTCATATCCAGCTTCTCGTCCACTGTCACCCCTAGGTCCTTTTCCGCAGAACTGCTGCCGAGCCATTCGGTCCCTAGTCTGATGGGTGGGAAGGCTTCTCGAGGAGTACCTACACCGATAGGAGAAGTTCTCCTACAACACAAAAAAAAAAGGAGTACTTGTGGCACCTTAGAGACTAACAAATTTATTTGAGCATAAGCTTTCGTGAGCTACAGCTCACTTCATCGCATGCATCCGATGAAGTGAGCTGTAGCTCACGAAAGCTTATGCTCAAATAAATTTGTTAGTGTCTAAGGTGCCACAAGTACTCCTTTTTTTTTTTTTTGCGAATTCAGACTAACAGGGCTGCTACTCTGAATCCTACAACACAGTCTCAGTGCCATACTCTGATCGAAAGCCTAACGGAACTGGATGAGGAAAATCTGAAAAGTCTAGATTACACTAAAGTTGCTTGGCTAAAACCTTACTGTGTCTTTTCCCCAAAGTGTTAAGATCAGAAACAGGGCGATAACTAGCTAGAGTTTCTCGTGCTAATCAAAACCCAGTTGAGAGGAAGGTGACAAGGTACCTTGCCTTTGTGTAGGGAAGTCTTCATAGGTCAAACAGCAATGGACATAACACCTCCATGCTTGATTTAACTTAACTAGCAATTAGGAGTATGGGCTGTGCTCATGGGTTAGAATTCCTAGAGACACCCCATAATATAGTGAGAAAAACTGACAGAAATTCCACAACAAAGTTACTACCGCATTTCTCATCTTCAAGTGATATGAAGTTATATGATATGATATGTTAATGTTAAGTTATATGTATGAATTTTTCATTCCCTAATTTCTTGGTGAGCATGTGGAGATTGGGAGTGGGAAAAGTGGGACTGTGCACAGCTACAAGAATCCACTCTGAGATGGAGAGGAGGCAGGATGGCAAAGGGCTCACAATGGAGGTTGTGCAGGGTGTACAACGCAGGGGTTTTAACATAGCTTTTAATTCAGACAGTCTGTCTTGCAAATCAGCCAAATACTGGATGGGGAGGAGAGGTGAGGTGGGGAAAATTTGCGAGTGAGTTTGTTTCCAGTGACTATTTGCCCAGAAATTAACATACGGCTAAGCAATCTGCTTCTACCCTTTGATTTAACCCAAGGTCAGCGTTTCTTGCAAAGCATTTATTTGTGTGTGACTGACACACTACAAGTTGATTACCTGTCCCCATTCATTATGGCACCAGTAATGACTCCTGCAATATGCTTTTACAGATATAAAATAAACTGATGGGCAATTATAACAATTTATTCTGCTTGTTGGATATTGTGCACTGGAAACTGCTCGTGCTTGTAAGTGACCATGTCCATGGAGCCTAGGCTCAGAAAACTCAGAAAAGTGGGATGCCAACTTAAGGAAGCAGTATAGGAACTGCAATATGAATATGAAATAAGATAGCTTAAGATTTGGTGCTGACTGATACCCTAATGTTGCCAATTTGGTAGCAGCAGTATAGGGGTTTGCATTATCTGGAATGTCTTAAAGCAGCAGCACTCGCAGCAATCATGCAGCAACATATAAATAAGAAGAGCTGCAAGTTCACTTTCTGCAATTCAATGAACGTTCATTTTAAAATGGTGTTTAACTGAAAATGAAATTCACACCTCAGATTTAAAAACTTGATATAAGTTCTATTGCAGGGCAGATGGCCTCCTCTCTCCCACCTACAAAAGGAATATGCCAAGACTTTCCAGGATTTCCGACAGCCATCAGGACTCTAGCCTTTCCTTATAGTTTGCAAAGGATAATCAAGTTCCCATAATAAATGCTTTGGGATCTGGGTTGTTGTCCCTTTAATATTCTGAAGAAATCTAAATCAAAAGAGATGAGATCAGGAACAGAATGTGGAATAGGGTTTTGTTTTTTTGTTTTTTTAAAAGAGCGGTTCTCTTTTTAAGTTCTTTTTCAATACTTCATATTTTTGACAATGCATGACAAAGGGTAACATTTTCAAAAGTGCCTAATTGCCATTTTCAGAAGTGATTTAAGGTTTTTTGAAAACCTTCATGGCAGCTACTAACATACTGAATTGGGGCCTAAACGCCTCGTCCATAAACGATTTCTGAAACTCATACATTACTTGCACCAGTCACCTTCTAACATGGATGTATTTATTTGCAAGCATTTTATCGTGCCAAAATATATGAAAGAGGGCTAAATGATAATGTTACAAAGTGCCCTGCATAAGGGGCTGCATGTGGCTGTACTGCCCCAGGAGCAGATTAGGATTCATTCCCTGGTTCCTTCTTGTTCCAGGGATGAGGGTCCATGTCAAGATTTTAATATGACAAAGTTGTTTTGATGGAACACAAAAAAAGAACATGATTTAAGGACTGTACTGGAGAAAACTGGATAACATTTCAGCCTCCAATCCCCATGTCTTAACTTTCTAATTATGCTGCAGAAAGGCCTGTTCAATGAAATTCACCTCTCAGAGAAAAGGAGAGAGGTGGAGTTTTAAGATTCCACAAGTATGTACAGCAATTTTAACTGTCCTGCTTTACTGTAAAGGAAGAATTCAATACTGCAAGCTTTATCCTTCACATAGCCATTTTAGAGATGCCTTAAAAGCAAACATGTTCCAATTATTTTTTATTTTGTGACCACTGTTATGGTTGTCAGGGATGTGAGATGGAAATTCCCCATTGCTAATGGTATCTTATTCAGGGCTAGATTATGAAGTCACTGTGATCTGTAAGGAGTATGTACAATTGTGTCATCCCAGGAGCAGACCATGGATAGTCATAATTTGGTCCTTGCTGCCTCTTCGCTCTGTGGTTGTGGAAATAAGCTGTGCCAGCCTTATATACGGCTGGGATTGCTTCCCCCTCGAAAGCTGTGTTGGCTGCCACGCTGGGGATGACCCTGGAGCCCATTCCCCAGCCTTCTGCACAGCAATAGAAGTAATAGCCCCATGAATGCAGCTCTCCTCCACCCACCTGCAGCTGAACACATAAAACAGCAATGCTGGGAACCTGTGCAGGGAGTTAGGAGGCACCTTATGCCCCCTTCCAGCCACGGGAGCAGGGAAGGCAGTCGTGATTGTGTGCGATACTATTCATACACATATGTATATAGAAGAAGGAACATTAACTTTAGCCTTTCATCTTAGGCACTTAGGCAAATCAAGCATATTAACATCCACACATACCACAAAACGTTTATCTATTATGAGAGCAGTCTGTGTCACCCATCCATGTTAAACACCTTTGTAAAACTACAAAGACAAGACTCGCTGCACTGTAAGTCTTTGGATTTGTTTAAAAAAAACCTAAGATATTACCTTATTTGTGGTGATCAAAGCTTCATTTTAATTGGCAGCCAGTTAGCTATGTGGATGAGCATTCTAATAGCTCTGAATACCTCCTGCCGGTCATAAATATTTGATTAGGTATAAACAAAGCGGCACAAGTTAGCTGCGTTAAGTGGCTGTCAAGTCAGATCCATTTTATAGCCTAACTGAAGAAATATGGCTGTGGACAGTATGCTGAACTGTTTACCTATGTGACAACTCCAAAACAATACTGCACAAAGCACCTGCTTAGCTGATATACACATTGTAAAAGAGAGATTACAATCAGTGACTTCACAAAGAAGTGTTGGATATTTGGAGACAGAAAAATAAATGTTTTACTATGTAAAACATGGGGAAATCATCAAATCTCACTCTGTTTGCAATGGTGATTCAATTTAATCTACACACTGTCTCCCTCAGCCTAACACAATGGTAGCCATTAGTAAACCAGCATTTGCCACTATTACAGAGTGGTATAGGAGACATCACAGCTTTCCTGAATAATTCAAAGAGGAGTTAACTGGACATGATTGGCAGCTGTTGACTTTTTTCATGCATTCTACTGTTTCTAAATGTGCACTGTCAAACATACATATCCATGACACAAGGTACAGAAAGGGTAGGGGCATAAACTGTAAAGAGAGTAGCTGATTGAAGGGCTGGGTTTTGGTGTATGGGAAATGTTGGGATGTGAAGCATGAGCGTCTCTTTTGGGCAATCAAACTGTGCAAATAACTTGTTGTGGGCTGTAGGGTTGGGTTGGAAATGTGCACTTGTCATTGTTTCAGCTATTGAGTTGTCCTGTTTTAAATGCTTTGCACAGCGCCCGGAGGACTTGATTGGTACTTATTAAATACAAATGAAAGAGCTAGCTAGAATATATGTCAGAGTGAAGAAAAGGATCCAAATTCAGACTCTAAACTTAATGAAGCGAAAGGGCCAATTGGTATTTGATAGCCATATTTTGTCACTCAGTAGCACAAAATATACTGATCTGGAGAATATATATATATTTAGATAGCCCCTCCACCCTTTCTCAGTCACTGTCCTCAACCACCATCCTCCTACTCGCTTATCTTTGACTCAGCCCTGTCTCTAGACCCTCATATCCAGGCTGTGTCTAACTCTTGCCAATTCTTTCTGCATAACATCTGTAAGATTCAGCCTTTTCTCACCATCCACAACACTAAGCCTCTTGCTGTGACTCAAGGATTTCCTGATACCCACTGGCAGAGGGCACACAGGTATATAGGATTAAAGGGATCCCCCGGGTTCACCAAAAGGGGTCATGTAAAGTCTTTACTGAAATCACATGTCATGACAATCATTGTGAAACTTATGTGCAGATGTGTATGGAGTTCTGTATGTATACTGAAAATGATGTTTTTAAAGTATGTAAGTTTAGACAGGTCACCAGAAGGTGATAAACAGATTCTAGGCAGGAAGGGGATAATCAACACTTATCTCTCTGCACACCATTGTGTATTGTGTGCCTCTGGATCAACTCAATCGGCATAAAAACAATGGGCATACTTGGGGACAGGCTGCATTTACTGTGTGGGCCAGGTGTAGGTCCAAGGATTTACAAAGACAAAGGAACCCCAAGAAAAATCTCTGAAGAAAGGACTTGGGATAAGCTACACCATAGGAGGCACAGTAATGTAAGTGTTAAGTTTAGGCCCCAGAGTGTGTGTGTTATGATTTTATTTTACATGTAATCATTTGTTTCCAATATTCTTTCTTACTATCATTTGAATCTCTGTTCTTTGATAATAAACTTATTATCATTTTCATTATAAACCTATCTAAGTGCTGTGTGTTAAGCAGAGCAGTGATCCTGAGGTAAATCTGTACGCTGGTGTGTGTTATTCCTTTGGAAGTAGAGAATCTGTGTGTTCAGAGGATCAGGGGTTGATCCCAACATCTCCAAGGGGATGCTCAGGGGGCTCAAGGGATGGTGTGTGCCTATCACTTGCCTGCAAAGGTAGGGGAAGCAGAGCCCACAAAGGCTGAGAGGGGAGTACTTGTCCCACCTGCAGCCAGGAAGCTGATCCATGGCAGATACAGATGAGGCTTCCACACGCTAAGGACAGATGGTAGCAAAATGCCTCAGAACCCCGGGTACCACTGGGAAGCATCACACTCATCCAAGCTCTCGTTATCTCTGACCATGAAAAATGCAATCTTTCTCTGCTCATACCCATTCAGATTGCTGTTGCAAAGATCATTTTCCTATAGCCAATTGCATTGAACATGTCCCCCCTCTCTTTGCACCCCTTCACTGGCTCCCTTTTCTTCATTGCTTCAAACATAAGCTACTTGTCTTCGCTATCAAGACCCTTTACAGCCTATGCACACCCTACCTATCATCCTCCATATGCTATCAAGATGTTGACCCTGCCTCCAGTTGGTCAATGATGTCAGCCTCCGTACTGTCCCTCACACCTGGGAGGTGCTCCCTGGGAACATCTGCAAAGGTACCTCACTGTCCTCTTTAAGATCTCTCCTCAACTCTCCTCTGTTGTGATGCCTACAAAACACTTGCCAATGGTTAGGCAGCCTGTGCCTATCATTCTTATGAAATTGTCCCACTGAACTGCCCCCGTCAATCAGTCTGTACCTATCTGTTGTCTCTTGTCTTACCCATAGATTGTAAGCTCTTTGAGGCATTGCCTTTTTGTTCTGTGTTTTTCCTGTGCAAAGCACAATGAGGTCCTGGTCTGTGACTTCACTGAAGACTTAGGGCAAGACTTTTTTTAGGTAAGTGACCCAAACTAATTCAGCACTAGGACGGACACTATGACCCTAGGCAGCTGTGGTGGAAGAACACCTAAGGATACTTATCTCTAGGGATCATTCCCTCAATGACCAGCCCTCATGAGAGCAGGGGTCAAAAGGCTTTCACTGATCTCTTAATTCTAGTATATTTTGCTTCTTCCATGAATTTATGCTGTCAATGCATGGCAGAACCTGACCTCAAAGTCAACAGGGCAGACAAGTGCCAGGACTTAATGCAACTCTTAGCAAGCTTTTCCTGGTAGCAGGCCAAGAACACCACCTCTCTAACAAGCACAGCCCTTGCCTGCTTGATGTGAGAAAAGGGACTTAGCTTCTTAGCTGGTTCCCCACACAGCAGTTGATAGGGCCTAATCAGTCACACTATCAGAGGCTCAAAAAGAAAAGGACTACTTGTGGCACCTTAGAGACTAACAAATTTATTAGAGCATAAGCTTTCGTGAGCTACAGCTCACTTCATCGGATGCATTCGATGAAGTGAGCTGTAGCTCACGAAAGCTTATGCTCTAATAAATTTGTTAGTCTCTAAGGTGCCACAAGTAGTCCTTTTCTTTTTGCGAATACAGACTAACATGGCTGCTACTCTGAAACCTATCAGAGGCTCGTTCACCTGCACATCTACCAATGTGATATATGCCATCATGTGCCAGCAATGCCCCTCTGCCATGTACATTGGTTAAACTGGACAGTCTCTACGTAAAAGAATAAATGGATACAAATCAGACATCAAGAATTAGAACATTCAAAAACCAATCGGAGAACACTTCAATCTCTCCGGTCACTCGATTACAGACCTGAGAGTGGCTATCCTTCAACAAAAAAACTTCAAAAACAGACTCCAGCAAGAGACTGCTGAATTGGAATTAATTTGCAAACTGAATGCAATTAACTTAGGCTTGAATAGAGACTGGGAGTGGATGGCTGATTACACAAAGTAAAACTATTTCCCCATGTTATTTCTCCCCCCCACTCCACCCCCCACTGTTCCTCAGACGTTCTTGTTAACTGCTGGAAATGGCCCACCTTGATTATCACCATAAAAGGTTTTCCTCCTCCCCCCCACCGCTGGTAATAGCTCATCTTAAGTGATCACTCTCCTTACAGTAAAAAAGAAAAGGAATACTTGTGGCACCTTAGAGACTAACAAATTTATTTGAGCATAAGCTTTCGTGAGCTACAGCTCACTTCATCGGATGCATCTGATGAAGTGAGCTGTAGCTCACGAAAGCTTATGCTCAAATAAATTTGTTAGTCTCTAAGGTGCCACAAGTACTCCTTTTCTTTTTTGCGAATACAGACTAACACGGCTGCTACTCTGAAACCTCTCCTTAGAGTGTGTATGATAAAACCCATTGTTTCATGTTCTCTGTGTGTATATATAAATCTCCCCACTGTATTTTCCACCGAATGCATCCGATGAAGTGAGGTGTAGCTCACGAAAGCTTATGCTCAAATAAATCTGTTAGTCTCTAAAGTGCCACAAGTACTCCTTTTCTTTTTGCAGAATACAGAGTAATAGGGCTGCTACTCTGAAACCAGCAGCTGATACTCTATCGCTCAGGCATCAGGATAGCCCCTCATCTGCATTTTAAACAGAAAGGCTTTCATTAAAAGTTTCAGCCAAAGGCACCAAGTCAGATGAAACTAACTCAAGAATGTTTTTCCCTTTCTAGCTGGGGGGGGGGAGAGAGGGGGAAATGAGACACTATTTATTCTTCCTTTCCAGGACAGTATTTTGTGCGTGCTTATTATGCTAACTCAAAATCAAGTGCACAAATCTCCTTCCTCCTCCCACAGATTTAACACCCTCTACTATTGTGTTCTGTGGTTCAACACCACAGAGAATTTTATGGGATTAGTCGAAGGAGGTTGTTTCTGCCTCCGTTTTCAAAGAATACCGGCTGCTTGAGGTTTGATTGTTTGTCTTAGCTCATAAGCACATAGTTAGATTTTGCAAGCTTACCCTTGTCCTTGCCTTGTCCTGGCTGGGATGATTTAGTTGGGGTTGGTCCTGCTTTGAGCAGGGGGTTGGACTAGATGACCTCCTGAGGTCTCTTCCAACCCTAATCTTCTATGATTCCAAGGAAACAAAACCCAAACAGTTTATAGAGAAATAAATAAAGAGGTTGAAGAGAATAAAATTCTGTTAGCAAATTAGCAAATTCTGTGCCACCATTTGGTGCTGCTGTGGGACTGCAACAAAAGTTTACTTCTTTTCCCTTATTTAACAAAGACAAATGTGAATGCCATGTGTCCAGTCTTTGTGTACACTCACAGAAATTTAAATGTGCAGTTCAGTCAGGGCCCAGTTTGCATCTGTGTAGAGAGAAATATTAAAGATATCTAAACCCCAGAAAATCAGTGTCTGAAGAGTGTGTGATGTAGGATATGTTGAGATATGTCTGAGGTAGAAGACTGTGTGTGTATGTGTATGTATTTGTGTGTTTACACATATATATCTATTTGCTCTGTAAGATTCATGCATACCTACAAATGAATATATTGAGGCCTCAAAGTCAAGCACTCAAAAGCTAGGAAATGCCAGAATTAAGGTTGCCTTTGCAGTCCTAGTCTTACCCCAGTCTCAATCCCAATCTCTCCCCAACTTCTGGTTCCTTGTCCCCAGTCACCTTGCCCAGCCAGTTCTGATCTCCAGGCTCTTCATCCTGTCTCTCTTTCCACCATCCTCCCTCAGTATCTAGTTGCCTCCCCCACCCCCAAACCATATTCCCCATCTCCACTGGCTCCCTGTCCCAGTCTCCATCACTGTGCCCCTTATCCAGTCCACCATTCTTTGTCCCAGTTTCTTTACCCAGACAGTCCCAGTTCTTCCCCGTCACCCTGACTCCTCATTAGATCTGTCTCCCCTTCCCTACCCCCATTAGTTCTTAGTCCCAGTGTCCTTGTCCACTAAGTCCTAGTCTTCTCTGCTGAGTTCTCATCCAATCTCAGTCTCCTCCCACTCACTGGGAGGTTTCCAGTTCTCTCCTACCTTCCATTTCCATCCCCATCTCCCAGTCTCCTTGCCCAGACAGTCCAAGTCTCCTCTAAGATCGGACTAGATTATTAAATGGTCCCTTTGAGCCTTTCAAAAAAATCTATGAAAAATCCTCTTTCCTGGCTCCCATTATTAGTCTTCCTCTTTTCTCCCCCGCAGGCTCCAGTCCCAGTGATGTGTCTCCCCTGCTCTTAGGATCCTTGTCCCAATTTACTCCCCCTACTCGTGTGTGTGTGTGTGTGTGTGAGTGTGTTAATGAGAGCATACAAGAGACAAATCTCCTCTTCAGTGGCTGGCCCTGCAAATCTTTTCTTTTCAGTGTCTAGCCCTGCACAGCCCACAGTAGCTCTAAGCTGCAATTGCAAGGAAAAGCCTGCTCAACCTCATTTAAAGTCTGGCAAAGTTATAAGCAACTAAAAGCAGGGTCTTATAATGGAAAATATTGGGCAACATTAATAGGCAGTACCATCAGCCCTGCCTACAATATCCACAAACATCCACCACATATATCCATATGTATAGTGGTGGTCTGTGTATAACAAATTGCAGAAATCTTAATTCCAAAATCATGTCCAAACTGCATTTGTCATGTACCTTCAAAGAACTGGGCTAACAAGGACTCCCCGTGGCTGCAGTTGTATCCGGGACTCCCAGGTTGTGAATGCAGGTTAATGATCTTTTCTGGGAATGCTCTATGGTGTTGGAATGGAGCTAATGTGGTGCTGAGTGGCAGCTGACCCCTCCTTTTATGCAGAAGTGGGGAGGTCAGTATATAGACTGTCCCCTCCATGCATGGATCCAAGAGGATGAATCCAGGCTAAGGTAATAAATGGAGCCTACTTTTACAGACAAAGGGATATAATAAACAATCCAATACCATTTTTAAAGCTCTATAAATGTCTCTGTAATAGCCTTCCTGTGCCATCTGTCATATAGAGAATACCTGATGGTGTGAGGTGTTTCACTGATTTTATCCACACTCCTTTGGGATGACTGCATAATTTAGTCATGGCTCAACACTGGTGAATAATCCAGCTGTTTCATATTTGAGCAAATATAACCCTTTTACCAGACCATGCATGTGCACTGACATACACAAACACACTTGTATGTGTAGGCTTGGAAGGATTTAATTTTTATTGGTAAATGTCAGTAAACCTCAGTTTCACTAAAACAACGAGGAGTCTGGTGGCACCTTAAAGACTAAGATTTATTTGGGCATAAGCTTTCATGGGTAAAAAACCCACTTCTTCAGATGCATGGACTGAAAATTACAAATACAGGCATAAATATATATTGGCACATGAAGAGAAGGGAGTAACTTTCCAAGTGGAGAACCAATGTAAAAGGCCAATTTAGTCAGGATGGATGTGGTCCACTCCCAATAATTGATGAGGAGGTGTCAATGCCAAGAGAGGGAAAATTGCTTTTGCAGTGTGCCAGCCACTGCCTGTTCCTATTCCAGTCCAAATTGATGGTGTTTAGTTTGCAAATGAATTGTAGCTCTGCAGTTTCTCTTTGAAGTCTGTTTTTGAAGTTTTTTTGTTGAAGAAAGGCTACTTTTAAATCTGTTGTTGAATGTCCAGCAAGATTGAAGTGTTCTCCTACTGGCTTTTGTATGTTACCATTCCTGATGTCTGATTTGTGTGAACTTATCCTTTTACATAGAGACTGTCCGGTTTGGCAAATGTACATAGCAGAGGTGCATTGCTGGCACATGACGGCATCTATCACATTAGTAGATGTGCAGGTGAATAAGCCCCTGATGGTGTGGCTGGGTCCTATGATGGTGCTAAAACAAAATATCCCCACGATCTCAGAAAAAAATGCTCTGGCCAGCGTTGCTTTTTAAAGACTAACAACCCACATTAAAGGCATACCAAAAACTGTAAGATTCTGTCTTCCCAATGAATTGATTGAAGTACACACACAAATAAAAAAGAATTATTTTATCTAATCTCAAGTAAGATAGATCTAACTGACACAATAATATATCAAACATTTTGCTTCTTGCAACATAATTAAAATCTACATTCTGAAAAACTTGACTAGAACATGCCTCAACATACTCTGTGGATTTCAAACTCCTCAGTTACTGACACTTTTGCCCTAGAAGATCAATCATTTAAAAAGACGACATTTTGCCTTTTTAGAGCCTTACATATCAATAGAATTTCTGAAGGAAGAATCTCACCGAAGGCCCTTAATGAAACGTTCAATTATCCCCCGCAAATCAATAAACCCTTTGAAGCGGTATTCTCAAGTACAACTTGCCTTATTTTCTGAACTGCTAGCATCAAATAGATTTCTAAGCAACTTTTCATAAAAGGAAATAGGTAGAAATTGCCATATTAAACATGGAGACCATGAGTCAATCTACATGAATGTTTATGCCCTCTTAAGTCTGAATCTGTAGATGAATGCTTTGGCATTGCAATCTTAAAAAACAAAAACAATCATAATTCAGTGGCAGCCATTTGGGGCCCAGAGGTCCATGTTAGATGATCCTGACATAGGATGAGGGAGTTAACTCTTGATTGAGTGTGCAAAGGCAGATTTTAAATACTTAACTTTCAGGAATTATTCCTGAAACTATCAGGAATTGACCCATGCCCAGATTGTCCCCAGCTGTAGAGAAACTCATACAAGATGAGGTGGCTGAGGGGATAGACTATTCCATGATAATCACTCTGCAGATTTTTCATGGAATGATCCCTTTTAGGGTGTGAATGTGTGTGTGTATGTGGGTGGTTGAGGTGGAGCGTATGTGGAATTCAGAGACGGGAGTGGCTTCAGAGTTCCCCCTAATTTTCCTGATTCTCTGGGCAGGGAAGTCAGAGAAATGGAGGGGCAAAGACTCTTCCACAGTCCCACAGACTCCAGTGTGACTTAGCCAGGGCTCAGAGATCCACAGCAATGGTCTCAGTGCAGAACAGAGACCTATCTACAACAGCAGGGTGTCAACTGGAAAGGACTGAAAAATATCTGTCAGTTTGTTTTATTTAGATTTTTACCACTGTGTTTCATTGACCTTTAAAATATTAAATCACTCAGGGTCCAGGCATGAATGGTTCTGATCTCTTCATGGGAGGTGCTAAGTGCCCGCAACCCCCGTAACAGTCAATAGGCATTTTACGGGAACTACACACCACTTTTCCATTCCAGCCCCTCTATGTATGTACTTGACCTCTGTAGCCTCATACCTGAACTGCCAGGATATTTATTAGATATTTAAAAATAATTCACCAATGGTTAATAACCATGAAGCTTATCCAGATCTCTAAGCAATTCTAATCAGCCTTAAAGGACAATGACATAATAATGAAGGTTCAATAAAGGTTTATGCTGCCCCCTCTCAAGATGTTGAGAATGATGTAAATTGTGCAGTTTACAACTTTTCCTGAGGTTGCAGGGATTTTTTCAATTAATCAGGGCTAAAATAGTACTTATGGGATACTCACTGGTAACAAAGTAACTTTTTGCACCCATGAAACATTGCCACATTGTGATGTGCATCGATATGGAGGTTCCTGACTCAAAATGATGACATTTTTATGCAACATCACCAAATTCTGCCTTGATGTTTTCATACAAAAACTTCAATGTTATGAGCTTATGATGCACAAGTATGTTCCATGAGAGGCATGGATGCAGGGATGGGGAACAGGATTAGAAGAATCAAGCAAAGGAGATAACAGTGTCATTCTTCTTCCATAATATACATCAAGAGAAGTGTAAAAGAAATACTGAGAAGAGAGCTGCAACACCTTTCCTGCTTTTCAGCTCAGAATCCTGAAGCTGCTTTCTTAAAGTTATTCTCCCACGTGTCCAGCTCCACATCTTATTTTGAAACATAATTCAGCGTCACTCCCACAATGTGTTAAAAGCATTAATATGCAGGTGCCAAATACAGAATCCACTCAACAAACTTTCCAAACTCATAATAGCTTTGTGACCTCCAAATCAATTATATATTATTGGAAACAATTAAATTAATGGAGTTATTACCTACAGCATATTTTTCATGTAAATGTTCTTATTTGTAATCCTGCCAGGTGTTGCTTTATGCTAAGGATTGTATGCTTTCTAATAATGGTCTGGAACCTTTGATTGACATTGAAGAACATTATTAGAAAAACAGAAAGTTAAATTTTGTGTGTTTAGTTTTGGGCAGGAATAGTTGCATGCAGTTAAGATTAAACAGATGGCAAGACACAGTAAAAGAGAAGCAAAAAGATATTCTGTATTTAAACTTATTGCCAACTGCTCTCAGTTGGTCTGAAAATTATTAATTGACCAAAAAAAAACCCCATAGTGTCATTCCATGAGAAACAGGACTTTATGTCATGATATTAGTTAATCTAATATTGACATGCAGTGATTCTATGGTTTAGGGTTTGTCAGTGTTTCATTAGCACTCATATATTATGGGCCAAATTTTCAAAGGTGCCTAAAAATGCCGATAGATGCCTAACTCCTTCTGAAATAAATAAGAGTTAGGTACTTTTGAAAATCCTCCTAGGTGCCAATGTGCATCTTTAGGTGCCTTGATATTTTGAAAAATCTGGCCCGACAGCACTACATTTGTGCTGTATTGAAATAATGTGAAAAAAACATTGAAACAATCTAAAAGACTGCCACATGGAGGGGTGGGGGTATCTTCTGAAAACTCTCTACACATAAAGGGAAAGGAAACAAAGGATGTTGTTAAAATGAAAGCCCTACTTACTACTTTACATTTCAAATGCTTGAATTGTTTTTCCTTCTTTTTCTGTATAACTTCAACAAAAGATTAAAAGAATATTTAATGGTGTGTTTACCCTGGTACTAAGCAGGCTGAGATCTCTGTATACCAAACCCCAAACTTTTTTTACATTGTTTAAGGTTGGACAGTGACAGGGTCATGCTAATGCCTTTGACTCTTTGGGCCCATTTATTCCATCTAAATTACCACTACAACCTCCTGCAGGATTGGAGGGGACAGAGAGGCTCCCAGCCCCAGCAGCTGCAGCATGAGACCCAGACCCAGAGGTAAGAGGAGGTGATTTTTAAGCCTAGCTTAACAGTCTCTTTATTAGAAAAAGACAAAGGGGCGGCATACTGATTTATTTTTTTTCCTCAAACATTCATTGCTCTTTGGGGGAGCCATGACTCAATTTGTGAAGCACTGTTCTAGAGTAACAGAAAAAGGAAAATGTGATTCTAATCTTTTAAAACATATGGAGAGAGCCTGGCAAGTACCATTAAAGATAAACAGCGATGTATAGACTCTTTCAAGAGCGATGAGGAAAAAGTATATCACCTGGAACAATCCTGCAATGGTATGGCAAAGGACTCGATAACCATTCTTTCCCATCTCTAACAGTGATGTTGGAACAATTTTTTTAATGGGGGTGCTGAAAGCCACTGAGAAAAACTGTAAACCCTGTATATGATAGAAACCACTTCAAGCCAGGACTTGCTGCCGCACCCCTAGTTCCACCACCCGGATCTCTAATATTCCTGATTCTGTCAATGCAGGAAATGTCCCACTGCAGTTTCTAATTGCCTTAAGTCTATGATTTGACAGATATTCTAAACATGACTAGGACATTCTGCATTGTTTATTCTTCATTATACAAGCACAAATGGGCAGAGTGAGAGCATTAAGGTGCCCTTAACTTTCAGTGTCTTTCCTTTCTACAGTTTAAGTAATACATGTATGATTACCTAAATAATCACGTAGTTTTATTATGCAAACATTTCCTTGTTTGGAATAAAATAGAATGATCAGTTCTCTGTGGGATACTGATCTACCTCAGTTTCATTATGATACAAGCAGTGTGGGAACTTTTTATATTACAACAGCTGTCAGAAAGAGTATTAAAGAAGCTAAAAGACCATTGTAACATACAGAGCCAACACAGAGGGGACGTTATTCTCTCCTTCAGCAAACAGCTACATCATATAAAATACTTGCATTTTTTAAGTTTAACCCCTTACTCAGAATGATTTCTTCCAAATATATATAACCAGAGTTTTACCGTTTGTCCCATGCAATGCTGCAAATCTATCATTCTGAAACATGTTGGATATAAAAGGCAATTCCTCTACTTGTAAATCTGTTTTTGTCTTTTATGTGCATTTACTTAAGTTTTGGTGAGGAGGGTTGTCATGTGATAGCTGAATAATGCAATTTTATGGCTTGCAAGTCAGTTCACTACTGAATGGTCTGAAGTAATCCATAGAAAACAGGAGCCAGAATGCATGGAAAGAGATATAGCTATGGAAACTCATTCCTCACTGCCCAAAGGCTGTTCTGCATTGTCTCTAGCTGAAGGCTGTATCCACAGGGACAGACGAACCTACTGATTTACAAAATGTTTCTCAACAAAAAATGGTAAAATGAGATAAAAATGGTGAAATGTGTTTCTCCTTTTTTTCTGTACTGCCGGGGGGGGGGGGTTCAGAATCACCCAAAGATTGTGTTTACCACTACATTCATGGCTCATAAAGTAATGTTGTGCTTTCCAAAATGATGAGAGTGTACTTGGTGAAACTGAAGGTCACAACTGAGCTTGTGGCATTACTTCGTCCCAACGTGAGCATAATCCTTAGAGTTCATGTTCATAACAGGAAAGACCTTAGCATAAGAAAGACACATGGGGCTTAGAAGAAAAACTAAAAGAGAAAACAAAATAATTTCTAAAAATGTCTAAGTGCTGTTGTGCATGCATCTACAGCAATTCCTGAGTAGAAACATGACAGCAGCAGAGAAGATGGATTTCACACCTAGCCACAGGAAGGCTAGAATAAGAAATATAATAAACTATATTCCTATGTTGCATGTGAACACCCAGTGTATTTCAGGGAATATATATTCCTAAATATTGCATGCCAGCTGACACCTAGAGAGATATATTTCTGATCTTTAATGGCAGTTTTTTCTATCATTGCTGCTGAGATGGCAGTTTTATTCCCGGCCAGCTACAGATTATTTTGAAAGAGAAAAGCTCTAATTTTTTTATTATGATGATCCTAAATTATTTATGACTGTCTAACAAACAAATATGGGACTGCAGATATAGAGGAAAGTTCATTGGATCAGTCCAGAGAAGAGCAACAAAAATTATAAAAGGTTTAGAAAACATGACGTCTGAGGATAAATTAAAAAAACTGGGTATGTTTAGTCTTGAGAAAAGAAGAAAAAGGAGGGGACTTGATAATAGTCTAATATGTTAATGCCAATCAAGAGGATGATGATCAATTGTTCTCCATGTCAACTGGAGGTAGGACAAAAAGTAATTGGCTTAATCTGCCACAATAGAGATTTAGGTTAGATATTATGAAAAACTTTCCAACTATCAGCTCTGAAATTGGCTCCCAAGGGAGACAGTGGAATCCCCATCACTGGAGGTTTTTAAAAACAGATTGGACAAACACCTGTCAGGGATGGTCTAGGTCAGGGATCAGCAACCTTTGGCATGCGGCCCATCAGGGAAATCCACTCGTGGGCTGGGGCAGTTTGTTTATCTGCAGCGTCTGCAGGTTCGGAAGATCGCAGTAGCCACGGTTATGTGTCTAACAATTTTATTCTTTACTATTGTTTCAACTAATTGGCTTCCTGCAGCCAATGAGGGCTGCAGGAAGCGGTGGCCAGCACATCCCTCGGCCCACCATGTTTCCTGCAGCCCCCATTGGCCTGGAACGGCGAACCACGGCCAGTGGAAGCTGCAATCAGCCGAACCTGCGGACATTGCAGGTAAACAAACCGTCCCAGCCCACCAGCATATTTCCCTGACGGGCTGCATGTCAAAGCTTGACGATCCCTGGTCTAGGTTTACTTGGTCCAGCCTCAGCAAAGGGGCCTGGAAGATCGAGATACAAAAGGAGCACTTAAAGATGATAAAGTCATTGCTGAGAAACTAAATGAATTCTTTGCTTCAATCTTCACGGCTGAGGATGTTAGGAAGATTCCCAAACCTGAGCCATCTTTTGTAGGTGACAAATCTGAGGAATTGTCACAGATTGAAGTATCACTAGAGGAGGTTTTGGAATTAACTGAGAAATTTAACAGTAACAAGCCACCTGGACCAGATGGCATTTACCCAAGAGTTCTGAAAGAACTAAAATATGAAATTGCAGAACTATTAATTATGGTTTGTAACCTGTCCTTTAAATCAGCTACTGTACCCAATGACTGGAAGAGAGCTAATGTAATGCCAATATTTAAGAAGGTCTCTAGAGGTGATCCTGGCAATTACAGACCGGTAAGTCTAACATCAGTACCAGGCAAATTAGTTGAAACAATAGTAAAGAATCACAGGTTTCAGAGTAGCAGCCGTGTTAGTCTGTATTCGCAAAAAGAAAAGGAGTACTTGTGGCACCTTAAAGACTAACAAATTTATTAGAGCATAAGCTTTCGTGAGCTACAGCTCACTTCATCGGATGCATTTGGTGGAAAAAACTAATAGTAAAGAATAAAATTGTTAGACACATAGAAGAACATAAATTGTTGCACAAAAGTCAACATGGTTTCTGTAAAGGGAAATCATGTCTTACTAATCTATTAAGAGTTCTTTGAGGGGGTCAACAAACAAGGGGGATCCAATGGACATAGTGTACTTAGACTTCCAGAAAGCTTTTGACAAGGTCCATCACCAAAGGCTCTTATGTAAATTAAGTTGTCATGGGATAAGAGAGAAGATCCTTTCATGGATTGAGAACTGGTTAAAAGACAGGGAACAAAGGGTAGGAATAAATGGTAAATTTTCAGAATGGAGAGGGGTAACTAGTGGTGTTCCCCAAGAGTCAGTCCTATGACCAATCCTATTCAACTTATTCATAAATGTTCTGGAGAGAGGGGTAAACAGTGAGGTAGCAAAGTTTGCAGATGATACTAACCTGCTCAAGATAGTTAAGACCAAAGCAGACTGTGAAGAATTCAAAAGATCTCACAAAACTAAATGAATGGGCAACAAAATGGCAAATGAAATTTAATGTGGATAAATGTAAAGTAATAAATAACCCCAACTATAAATACCTCAAGTAAAGGACTCCTAGCAAGAACTCACCAAAAGGAGTGACACAGATGCAGAAAGCACTATTGAAGATGAAGGCAGGAGCTTAATTTTCTAGAGGATATCAGATTTTCTACTCTCTGTAGCCCCTGGAGACAGAAAAAATAACCCCAAGTATACATACAATATGATGGGGGCTAATTTAGCTACAACTAATCAGGAGAAAGATCTTGGAGTCATCGTGGATAGCTCTGAAGATGTCCACACAGTGTGCAGCGGCAGTCAAAAAAGCAAACGGGATGTTAGGAATCATTAAAAAAGGGATAGAGAATAAAACGGAGAATATCTTATTGCCCTTATATAAATCCATGCCGAGAAAGGAAACAACTCTACTATGTCAGACATTACTGTGTGGTAACTATTGGTAAATGTTGAATTTTTAATCTCAACCCTATGACTAAAGGTTAGGACTCCTAAAGGAGCTAAGATAATTGCTGCCCTGTGGACTCTCACCTGATACCTGCTGAAGGTTTCTCATGTGGAGGGAGACATTTCTTTTGAATCAAGAGGGGACTGTTCATAGCCAGCATGATGGATAACCACAGCATGGCTCTCTGGGTACCACTGTACACCTGTGCCCTAATTCTGGCTTTCTTCCTTTTTCTTTATCATCAGAACATGTTTGAGCTGCCAATGATGGGGAGTTGCTTGCACTTGAACAACTTATCACTGCGGTATTGTGCAAAATGGAAAAAGAAAAAGAAAAACAAGCCCCCACCAAAACAAAATGTGGACTCTCCTAGTGTCAGCCAAGGCAGACTGAAATCATCAGCTGGACAACCTACTAATCTGCAGCACTGCACCTTACGCAAAAGAACACCTCTAAAAAGTTGAGTAATCAGTTCTGTATTCTCTGTCTTTTCATGATTTATGGATGTACATGTACCTTGGAGAACCATTCCAACTGGATTTTTATTTTATTTTTTAGCTTTTTTCATGCATTTAATCTTTTTACCAACATTGTTTGTTCAGTCAGGGAATTTACATGACCAATATATTTGAGACTATGAATCATCACTTATGTTATGAAAAATGTAGAAGACCTGAACAAAAATGAGTATCTTAAGCTATACTAAAAAACTTGAATAAATCTGCAATAAATTAAACCCTTTTGCAAGTCTGCTTTCATTCCAGTAGATTATTGCCATGTCAAATGTCTCATACCTGACAGGTACAGATGGATCATAAAAGTGAGATAAAAAGGAGAGCTTTACCACAAAAGGTTTAGTCTTCAAAAATAATACATCTTTAAGGATAAACAGTGTTATAAATACCTCAAATAAAGCATTCCTAGCAAGCACTCACCAAAAGGAGTGACACAGATGCAGAAAGCAATATTGAAGATGAAGGCAGGAGCTTAATTTTCTAGAGGATATTAGATTTTCTACTCTCTGTAGCCCCTGGAGACAGAAAACTAATATGACTGTGTAAAAGGCTTTTAATCAAAAGCTTAGACAGTCGCGAAAAAGCTTTTTGTGACAGGCAAATACTTTTATTGTGTGGGTTTCTATAACATACAGGTTCAGTGCCATACTGTGGGCCGATCTCTTTATGTGTAAAAAAAAAAAAAAAAAAAGCTCAACATTCCATGGAGCAAACGCTGTCCTCGGTTACGTCCATGCTGTCCCACTGAAGTCCATAGGATTGGATGGATATAAGCAAAAGCAGAATTATGACCAGTGTTATTTAGTGCATGCCATGACTTATGTTCAGTGCTGGCCAAATGTTAACTCCCTCTTTTCCTCAGAGAAATATCTAACCGGACAATTACTGGTTAACATTTTATATATAATTATGTTTCCCTTTTGGAGAAATGAAGTCTTTTTCAATCTAATACAGCATATTAATGGGAGACTATTCGTGTCCTTGGAGAAAAGTAACATTAGCAATAATTATGACTGATCTTAATTAATTAAACCCGTTTTTCCACCCACTTAAGTTTTTAATCTATTGCTGCACTAGAGAATTGACACACTGACAGCAAGGAACTGCTTATATCACCACTGGCATTTTCCAAAGAACTAAGAGGCCAAACACTGATTTGTCTTTGGGAAAGAGTTCATAGTCTAAAAAGGAGGTGAAAATAAAAGCGGTAAAGGCATCATCAAACTCAAACTCAGCAATCTGCATTATCAATGTTTGTCTGAGCATATGTAGCAGATATGTGGCTTTTCAAAGGCAAGCATCAGTCAAATAACAGCCTATATTGAACACAGCTAGTAGGAGATGGACAGAAAAGGCAAGTAACAAGCATAAACAATGCCAAAGAGGTGATCTAAACCCATAATACTAGAACGGAACAAAAGTCTGAGCGTTTTCAAAAATGGGTAACAATCCAGTATGTAGGAAAAAAGAAAAGATACATGACCCACTGAATAGTACTATAGTACACACACTGAATAATACACACATTCTCTCTCTCTCTCTCTCTCTCTCTCTCTCTAGTGATGGGTACCAGCTACCCAGTAAGCACACAAGTAATATCACCTATAATAGGAGAGAATGTCATGGTATAAAAACCTTTGAGCAAGATTTTCAAGAGACACTAGTGATTTTGAGGTTTCAGAGTAGCAGCCGTGTTAGTCTGTATTCGCAAAAAGAAAAGGAGTACTTGTGGCACCTTAGAGACTAACAAATTTATTAGAGCATAAGCTTTCGTGAGCTGTAGCTCACGAAAGCTTATGCTCTAATAAATTTGTTAGTCTCTAAGGTGCCACCGGTACTCCTTTTCTTTTTAGTGATTTTGAGTGTCCAACCTGAAATACTTTAATGGGGTCTGATATTTACAGTATGTATGTAACTGGAAAGTGCATATCATGAATTCTTCCTAAATGACACCAGTGTGCTAAAGGCCTTGTTGCTAGCACAACTGTGATACAGTGCTTAATTTCCCACTAGCACCTTCCGTGATTTAGCATGCAGCTCATCCATCCACGTGTGACGAAAATAGGACATGACATGTTACAGGTTAATCCCCCACTTAGATGTCATAAGTTATTCAACTGGAGTGCACATATGGATCCATGGGTTTGTTTAGCCAAGTTTATGCATGCACCATATCCAAACCTACATGTTCCTTCCTATGCACTTACACTCACAAGCTGAAATGATTCAATGCCGTTTTGGGTGTAGTAAAATATGGGGATATTACTTCCTTGGTGCACTCTTAAAGTGTGCTTACTCTGTAATGTGAATGTATTTGAACATCCTAGACTTTAATTTAGTCCTACAAATAGGAAAGAAGAGGGAACTAACTTGTGCAGGGACTTTTAGTAACACATTTACAGTCAATCTCCCCTCCTCTTAGGTTAATTTTTAAATGCTTGGTCACATTGACTGTGCTCACACAAGCAAAGTATGTGCCATGCACACTACATAAAACAGGTCCAATTTCATATTAAAATATGGAAAGAAATTGTATTGATTCAATAGTGAGTATCTTGAGAATGACAGGTTTCAGATTAGCAGCCATGTTAGTCTGTATTTGCAAAAAGAAAAAGGAGTACTTGTGGCACCTTAGAGACTAACAAATTTATTTGAGCATAAGCTTTTGTGAGCTACAGCTCACTTCATTGGATGCATTCAGTGGAAAATACAGTGGGGAGATTTATATACACACACACAGAGAACATGAAACAATGGGTTTTATCATACACACTGTAAGGAGAGTGATCACTTAAGATGAGCTATTACTAGTGGGGGTGGGGGGAGAAAGAAAACCTTTTGTGGTGATAATCAAGGTGGGCCATTTCCAGCAGTTGCCAAGAACGCATCAGGAACAGTGGTGGGTGGGTGGGGGGGGGGAATAACAAGGGGAAATAGTTTTACTTTGTGTAATGACCCATCCACTCCCAGTCTCTATTCAAGCCTCAGTTAATTGTATCCAGTTTGCAAATTAATTCCAATTCAGAAGTCTCTCATTGGAATTTGTTTTTGAAGTTTTTTTGTTGAAGAATAGCCACTCTTACGTCTGTAATCGAGTGACCAGAGATTGAAGTGTTCTCCGACTGGTTTTTGAATATTATAATTCTTGACGTCTGATTTGTGTCCATTTATTCTTTTACGTAGAGACTGTCCAGTTTGACCAATGTACATGGCAAAGGGGCATTGCTGGCACATGATGTCATATATCACATTGGTAGATGCGCAGGTGAACGAGCCTCTGATAGTGTGGCTGATGTGATTAGGCTATGTAGACTCCCTCCTCAGGCCCTACGCTACCAGCACTCCGAGCTATCTTCGAGACACTACTGACTACAGGAGGAAACTACAATCCATCGGTGATCTTCCTGAAAACACCATCCTGGCCACTATGGATGTAGAAGACCTCTACACCAACATTCCACACAAAGATGGACCACAAGCCATCAGGAACAGTACCCCCGATAATGTCACAGCTAACCTGGTGGCTGAACTTTGTGACTTTGTCCTCACCCATAACTATTTCACATTTGGGGACAATGTATACCTTCAAATCAGCGGCAATGCAATGGATACCCGCATGGCCCCACAGTATGCCAACATTTTTATGGCTGACTTAGAACAACGCTTCCTCAGCTCTCGTCCCCTAATGCCCCTACTCTACTTGCGCTACATTGATGACATCTTCATCATCTGGACCCATGGAAAAGAAGCCCTTGAGGAATTCCACCATGATTTCAACAACTTCCATCCCACCATCAACCTCAGTCTGGACCAGTCCACACGAGATCCACTTCCTGGACACTATGGTGCTAATAAGTTATGGTCACATAAACACCACCCTATATCGGAAACCAACTGACCGCTATTCCTATCTACATGCCTCCAGCTTTCACCCAGATCACACCACGTGATCCATTGTCTACAGCCAAGCTCTATAATACAACCGCATTTGCTCCAACCCCTCAGACAGAGACAAATACCTACAAGATCTCTATCAAGCATTCTTACAACTATAATACCCACCTGCTGAAGTGAAGAAACAGATTGACAGAGCCAGAAGAGTACCCAGAAATCACCTACTACAGGACAGGCCCAACAAAGAAAATAACAGAACGCCACTAGCCATTACAGTCAGCCCCCAACGAAAACCTCTCCAACGCATCATCAAGGATCTACAACCTATCCTGAAGGACGACCCATCACTCTCACAGATCTTGGGAGACAGGCCATTCCTTGCTTACAGACAGCCCCCCAACCTGAAACAAATACTCACCAGCAACCACACACCACACAACAGAACCACTAACCCAGGAACCTATCCTTGCAACAAAGCCCGTTGTCAACTGTGTCCACATATCTATTCAGGGGACACCATCATAGGACCTAATCACATCAGCCACACTATCAGAGGCTCGTTCACCTGTGCATCTACCAATGTGATATATGCCATCATGTGCCAGCAATGCCCCTCTGCCATGTACATTGGTCAAACTCGACAGTCTCTACGTAAAAAAATAAATGGACACAAATCAGACGTCAAGAATTAGAACATTCAAAAACCAGTCGGAGAACACTTCAATCTCTCTGGTCACTCGATTACAGACCTCAGAGTGGTTATTCTTCAACAAAAAAACTTCAAAAACAGACTAATGAGAGACTTCTGAATTGGAATTAATTTGCAAACTGGATGCAATTAACTTAGGCTTGAATAGAGACTGGGAGTGGATGTGTCATTACACAAAGTAAAACTATTTCCCCATGTTATTCCCCCCACACCACCACTGTTCCTCAGACGTTCTTGTTAACTGCTGGAAATGCCCACCTTGATTATCACCACGAAAGGTTTTTTTCCTCTTCCCCGCCCCACCCCTTGCTGGTAATAGTTCATCTTAAGTGATCACTCTCCTTACAGTGTGTATGATAAAACCCACTGTTTCATGTTCTCTGTGTGTGTGTATATAAATCTCCCCACTGTATTTTCCACTGAATGCATCTGATGAAGTGAGCTGTAGCTCACGAAAGCTTATGCTCAAATAAATTTGTTAGTCTCTAAGGTGCCACAAGTACTCCTTTTCTTTTTATCTTGAGAATACATTATGAACCCAGCTATTACATTTATTTGTTGTATATATATTTATGGATATGCTGTACCGTATTTTGAAGCATATATAGAAACTACTAAGCAATCCATACTGTTTCCAAATGGGGTGATATTCAGATTGTAATTTGCAGCACTGTCTCAAAGATAGGGGCAAATTAAAAATCTTGCTGAAAGGACTAATCCACAAATCTAACTTTCCTACTGGATCTGAAGTGAGCTGACCACCTGCTCTTCTCAACTTGACTTATGTTTCCATGATCACAAACAACTTCTTGAAAAGGGTTGAGGGACTGGCTATGAAAGAAAGCCAACTAAAAATGCTCTAATAAATTTGTTAGTCTCTAAGGTGCCACCGGTACTCCTTTTCTTTTTGCGAATACAGACTAACACGGCTGCTACTCTGAAACCTAAAAATGTGTATATCTGATAGCAGTGCAAGGTCTGATCGAGAAGTAAATATCCTCTGCAATTGTTGCCCCATATAAGCACTGCTAATCTCCTAGGATCCACAGAGAATATTTTCTCCCCCACAGGAGAAGTAATACATCCCTAGCAGTCACGGAATGCCAGTCAGCTAGGGAATAACTGGTAGGAGCCACAGAACAAGGATACTGAGTTCCGCTTGGCTATCAGTTCTGTAGCAGAAGCCAGCAATTGAGATGAAAAGAAAAGCAATGTGTCTTGATAACTATACCTACTCACTATAAAAATAACCCAGCAATCAGGAAGGGAAGGAAAGCTCTCAACAGGTATCCAAATCAGCCAGGAGAACCCCATCTTTTCCTCCTGTAGTAAGCCTGCCAGTGATAAATATATGTAGTACCTAAACCCTACATAGCAATTTTCTTCCATGGATCCCGCAGCACTTCACAACGTGTGTAGATATCATTACCCCAATTTACAGATGGAGAAAGTGAGACAAAGAGGTGAAGTGACTTGCTCAAGGTCACACAGCAAGTCAATGGCAATGATGGAATTAAAACCTAGGGGTGAAATCATGGCCCCACTGAAGTCTTTTCAAAATCTGGCCCAAAAGTGTTTGCATTTCCAAAGTGCAAGTTTGTAGTTGCATAATTTTGTATGCATAGAAGCAGAGACAAAATCCTGAACTCCAACCAACAGGAAACAATTTAATATGTACTTAAGTGATTTAGGAGCCCAAGTCCCATTTTCAAAAATGGCTTAGGCACATAGGAGCCTCAGCCACTTCTGAAAATGGGATTTAGGCTCTTAGTTCATGTAAGCACCAGGCTGCACATATTTTATCCAGTTTCAGCAACCTGAAATTTTAAAGATAAAGGTTTCTGCTTTGGTGCAGTGTCAAAAGCCGAAGCTTTAAAGTTGAAGCATCATCAAACTGAAGCATTATAAAAAAACAACAACAAAAACCCACTTGCTGCTTATGGCTACAGACTAGAGGACAAAAACTGCCTTACATAATCAGGAACAACCCTGACTACGTAACTGCTATGATAAACCATTCTATTTCACTTTTTAAAAAGTTACTTCTTTTCTCTTCCCCCAGGTCTGCTCACATCTGGGTTTCTGCTCCCCATGCACATGCATGCACTAATGCACTGCACAGTCAGTAACTGTAAGCTCCTTGGGGCACGGTCTGTTCTGTATTTTTGCACTGCCTATCACAATGGCGTCCTGGTCCATGACTGGGGCTTCCAGGAGTTACTGCAATACAAATAATTAAAAACTGCCTATGGTATTACTGTAAGTTGGCTTTTCTCTGCTAAAGATTTATTAAATGTAAATTTCAGCACTCTATGTAGAATTCTGAAATTAAGAAGTTTGTATCTGGGAATCTCAATCACTGTATTAGTGTGAAATCTCCTGACAAGTAAATCTGCTTTATCTACTTGTTTCCTACGCCAGTGCTTTTCCTTAGTTTAAATCTAACGTAGAACAAAACACACGCTTCTTTCACCTTTCTAACCTGTATGCTATTTTCAGTTAAATGCCAACAGTGCGCTCAACACCGTATCAGACAGAAAAATAAAGATAGCCTCTGTGCCTATGAATTTACAGACGATAGGCAAAGCCAGAGAAGACTGGATACAATGACAAACCAAGAAGAGGCAATAATCTGGAATTTAAAGAAATAAATGATAAAAATTGAAGAACTGTTTTTTCCTTTAAAAAGGGTAAAATAAGTGGATCTAGTCCTTGTAGAAGGTGAAAGATTAAAACATGGACAATGAGATAATCTGTTTATTCTCAGCATAGACAACAGACAAGGGGCAGCAGTGCAAACATCGTCCATGTTATTCTGTTAACACAGCAGCTCATGAATCTGTTGAGATCACTTCTGCAGTGGAGAAGTAATTCATTATTTATGCCCATTCAGTCCTTGGCCTCTCAACTGAGGCTGCCAACAACGGTGACAATGCTAATCTATGGCACAGACATGGAATAGTCTTCATAAAGGTAGCTAATAAGGCATCAGGTAATAGTAACTTCAATCATTATTAATTTTGGGCTAGGGTGACCAGATGGAAACTGAAAAAACGGGACGGGGGTGGAGGGTAATAGGTGCCTGTATAAGAAAAAGTCCCCAAAAATGGGACTGTCCCTTTAAAAAGGGGACATCTGGTCACCCTATTTAGGGCAGATTCAAAGACGCCTCTCCTCCATTATGAGAGGACAATGCACAATGAAGTATTTATTACCCTCCCTCACACAAAGTGGCCTCTTCATTTCTTTTTCTCTCATCAATGCTAAATCCTGCTATTTTTGTCTAGTTCCTCAAAATTCAGATCCCTTGGTCATGACCTGATCTGATTACACCCGCTTTGAAATTTCCTTCTCTAAGCTCTGCACCATTCATCTTAGCCCCCTCAGTCCATTCATCTCTCTGGCCCGATGCTCTGAACCTGTCCAGACCCCTTGTCAAATCCACTCACAGCTTTCCTTAACCTGATGTATTTCAAAGGGTCATAATATCCTTCCCCCATCCTCACAATCATATTCAGAATTTCACAAACACATTTGATTTCACTGTGGGTCCAAAATCAACAGTTTTCCAAAGAAATGAAATGTGCCACCAGAACATCTCCAAGAGAACAGTGGGGAACACAGCCACGGTACCATCCTGTCACAGAGAGCACCGTGTGCCACACTCCTACATCTGAACAACGACCCTATAGCGGGATAGACACCCGCTCTTGCCCAGAGGAGCTTAGAACAGCCCCGGAGAGGGCTGTGGCTGGGGACAAGAAACCTGGGCTGACTGAGGAAGGCAGCAACAGCTGAGGACATGCTCCAATCTGGCCCAGCTGGCCCCTATAGGAGGCTGAGAGCCAGGAGTCCAAACAGACTCTCTCCGCCTATAGAGAGAGAAGGGCCTGGCTGCTGGGGAGCCTAACCAAGTGCCTAAGGTGGAGCAGGGCTGGGGGAAGGCCAAGGGAGCTGGGGAGCTCCAGCCTGGAAACCCCCCAGCTGTGGCTTAGATGAAGGCCAGTTAGGTACTGGGGTGGCAGGGGGCAGCCCACGGGTAGGCAGAGGCACAGGTCCAAACCCCCCTTACCTGTGATGAGTGGCTTATATACTGCAGTCAGACCCAGTGAATGGGGGCTAGATAGTGACTGGGCAGTAGCCAAAGACGGAGGTGTGGCAAGGATAGTGTGTGGGGGGTTCCCCTGGGTGGGGAGACCCTGCAAGTGAGGGGTTACTGCCAGGGGGCAGCACCCCAGCGTACAAGGGGCAACGAGTCCAGGAGGGACACGGGGGCCCAGCGTAAGTGGGACACCGGCCTGCAGAGCGTGCTCCAAGGCTGGAAATAGAGCTAATTCCCAGGATACCAGCAGGAGGCGCCACAGGCGTGAGTCCCACACGCCTACAGACCCAAACACCTCTCGGTAAGTCAGCACTACTGGGACCACTAACCTCGAGCAGTCTGTACCCCTCTGGGGGCACAAAGACTGCAGTGGTACCTGGTTGCTGCATGGCTGCACATCTCCCCACACTACAAGGGCATAATCTGCCCAGACAGCGCTGAACAATATATGCCATCAAATACAGCATGAGCTCTACTGGCTATTTAAAGACCTAAACAAATAGACAACATGCACTTCAGTGATGGATTGCTGCTAAACAAGCACATGCATAAAATTAGAAGTAATCTGTAATGCTGCAATTTCCACTCTCGCATAATACAGGAGAGTATGATTATTACAGAGGCAATCACTAATGCTGCTGTATCCAAAGGTCAACTAGCAATTTCATTAACTCCACCCCTTGACACATACACACATGAACAAACACACACACACACACATTTCAGTGGCTTATAATTCATTCAAGCCTGCAGTGTTGTATAAAAAATCTTAGCCCTAAGGCACTTCTGATATTTACCAATAAAAATAGAGGTTGTTTGTGAGTGTATTCAGGGTTTAGGAGGTCTGATAACAATCCAGGTGTGTTTTTGTGACAGTTTATTTACTTCTTACGCTCCTACTTTAGGCTCCAAGTACAAAATAGCTTTTACTTTTTCTTATAGTGAAATTCTGCAATTATTAAACCTTTCCTTTCACATGTCAGAAACACAAGCATAGCAACGCTATTCACGTGCCCAAGAACCAGAAATTGGACTGATGACTAGACTGATCTGTTTCACTTATTCTTTCTAGTCAGTTCAATCTGACAGAAATGCAAAATGCAATGAAATGAAATAAAATATGAGCAAATATATGTTTTAAAGATTATTTTAGGCTTAAAAATCTAAGAGGTTGTCAGGAATGAAAGTTAGGTCATTTTATCAAAATAAATATTTTAAGCTGACAGTATTCCTTTAACATTGTAATAATTGCTTGTTATGGACTGATGTAATTAATTATATGACATTTTTAAAATAACTGAGGATGTGTGTGTTGGAATTCAGAGAAAACGATGAATTATCTTCTCCCATAAACCGTATTCAGCTTTTTTTTTTCTTTTTTTTCTTTAAAGCATCAATGAGGAAATGATATACTGGTTCAATATAAAATTCTCAAATGCTGTGCCCCAAAAGAGTAAGAGTGAAATTTTGGGTGATAAATACTGTAATATTGAGGATAACATGAGATTGAAGAACAAAAGTAGGAAGTATTCAGTGCATTAAAGCTAATTACCAGCTAAACTAAGATCAACGACATGACAAAGTACAAACTGCAGAATGTTTTTGCTTCTTTGTGCTGTTTCATCTGTTCCCAAGATTCAAATAGAAGAATGAAACTTAACTTGGAGCACTGGAATTTCATGACCTTATCCTATAATGTGCTAAGATCATACCAAAATCCCAAAAATAATAAAGATACGAGTCATTTTACTTTTCAAGTGGTTCAAAATTGGTCTGGACTTGCAGCAGTGCCTGTTATTAAACTACAATACCATGGCATGTGTCATGTACAGTAGAACCTCAGAGTTATGAGCACCTTGGGAATGGAGGTTGTTCGTAACTCTGAAATATTTGTAACTCTGAACAAAACATTATGGTTGTTCTTTCAAAAGTTTACAGCTGAACATTTACTTAATACAGCTTTGAAACTTTACTATGCAAAGAAAAATGCTGCTCTCTCTTTACTTTTTTAGAAGTTTACATTTAACACAGTACTGTACTGTATTTGCTTTTTTTCCCTTTGTGTCAGCTGCTGCCTGATTACGTACTTGCAGCTCCAAATGAGGTGAGTCGTTGACTGGTCAGTTTGTAACTCTGGTGTTCATGGACTCTGAGGTTCTACTGTATTCAGATGTCATTGATCTAAAATAAGCATTGTAACACCAAAGACTTGTAACACCAAAAATACTGTAAACATTATCTATTTCAAATTTTTAATAATTGGAGGCGTGTTGTATTTAGATATGAATAAAAATTACAAGAAAACAAAAATCAACCTCCGTTTTGTGGGCTCTTGTATGAAACAAAGTCCAGGGACCTGATCCAGAGCCAGACTCTGGCTGGCATTAGCAGCTATGGGTACACCAGAAAAGTTGAGGGAGGGAAAAATTGGCACAGGTTTTGGCTTAATTCAGGCTCCCACAAGCCCATAGAGATGACACTTGCCAAGAACTCCATAAATAGATCAACGGTGAGGATCTCTAAACTGGGGGTAAAGACTGGAGATGCATTCTGAGAATTTTAGCTCTACATGCACTTGGCCAGCCCTGGCTCCATTTTCCCATCCCTGAACCCACAGTACATAACACAGCAGCGGAAAAGAATGATTGGATGTGTTTGGCATTGTGACCATAAAAACACTCCTGCTTTCTGGGAAAAGTTTGCTCATAGTTTTTCAATAAACGAAAAAAAGAAAGAGAGGAAACCCTTATACGAAAAATAGTTTCTATTCAAGTTTACTATTGGTTCCAAGTAACCTGTCACCCAGTCCAGTATTTCATCCTGGGGCATAATTCTCTACAGCCCATAGCATTGTATACACTTATTCCACACACCAAATTTTTTATTGCTGTCAGTGGGAGTACTGTATGTGGAATCAGTGCAGAATACTGGATATAAGAATACGGACTGAACAGGTGAATTTTGCCCTTAGACCAGAGGATAAATCCAGTCTGAACGTAATTATTTATCTACAGTATTTATATGTTTCAGAGTAGCAGCCGTGTTAGTCTGTATTCGCAAAAAGAAAAGGAGTACTTGTGGCACCTTAGAGACTAACAAATTTATTAGAGCATAAGCTTTCGTGAGCTACAGCTCACTTCATCGAAACACCATTACAGTAATACCTTAGCACCTCACAATCTTTAATAGCTTCACAAAACCCCAAGAGGTAGGGAAGTACAGTATTATCTCCATTTTACAGATGGAGACACACAGAGACCAAGGTCAAAGTTCAAACAAAATTTGTGAGAGCTGGGACCTGAATCCTGTATATTTTAGACTTCATGTTTAGCTGAAAGCCAGTTATAAATAGAATAGCAGTTTTTGCCCCTGGTCTGTGCAGGTCTTTGGAACAGTGGGCTTTGAAGACCCTAACTTCCTCCCTTACCAAACAAAAGACAAGCCTGTAAAATGAATTGACTCAGAACCTCTTCTGGGTCCTACTTGCCATCCTGACAGGACCTGTAGATAGCAGAGAATTAGTGTGGAGCAAAATCCACCAGGGTGGATTTGATTTAAATCAATTTGATTTAAATCATGATTTAAATCACTAGTCAGGAAGACTCAATTTAATCATGGTTTTCTACATAAAAGTGAATTCTTGTTAGTTCTTATAACCTTAATACATATTCTTCACAACTCAGATAGATGTAGGTTTCATTTTTAGAGGGTACACACTATACATTTTAAACAGTGATTTATTTTGAAAATTTTTCAGATTAGTTTTACAGCTATATCAGAAAATGAATGATTGGTTGGTTGGTTATGTCATTTACCAAAGGTAATTGAAGCAGATAGTTCATCTCCCAATGACTTCATAAATATCTCCAATTCAACAGGTTAATCATTAATATTTGGAGGATTTTCTTGTCATGCTGTATTAGGAGGACAACATTACTGGACAGACATTTAAATTGTTTTATTTACCTAAACCAACATCATTACATATTCTGGATTTTTTTTCCCAATAGCAAACATATAATATTTTAATAAAACAAGCATATGTCCCTTGCTTTGTTGGATCATATTAAAGAAGTTCTGTATTAAAATCACAAATAAGTTTGATTCCCCATAGTTTAAATTCCAGGGTATTACTAATTAAGAGGGATGTCTCTTGGTTTTTGGCTGCTAATTGTGTTAGTACATCCTAAGACAGAGTCTGTTCTCAAAGCAATACTTTGTAACAACAACTACTCACACAGAAAGAAAAGGAGTACTTGTGGCACCTTAGAGACTAACATTTATTTGAGCATAAGCTTTCGTGAGCTACAGCTCACTTTATCAGATGCATACCTAATGTAGTACATGCATCCCATGAAGTGAGCTGTAGCTCACGAAAGCTTATGCTCTAATAAATTTGTTAGTCTCTAAGGTGCCACAAGTACTCCTTTTCTTTTTGCAGAATACAGACTAACATGGCTGCTATTCTGAAACCTGTCATTACTCAGAGAGAGAGACTCAAAGCAATACTTTGTAACAACAGAAACAGCACACAGAGACTCCCCGCCCTTTTGTTGTATTTATCTCCCTTTGTTAACAATTGTGATTAAAATAGAGATGGAGGATATATGTGGATGGATGCTTGGTGTGGATAATAAATGAGTGATCAGGGAGGTTCCAGCCTAAGAATACAGTGTTGATTGGCCGAAGAAGGTGTCAAATAGAAACAACCAGAGGACCTCCGAGGGCATACTGGAATCCACCCAACAGCCTCAAGGATGGGAAAACTGAAGAACAAGATAACATCTGGCAGCACAGAGCCCTCAGGAATGTCCCATCTGGTGATTGATTCAGCAACAGCACAATGAAGCAATTCCCATAGACAGGTATAGGAATAAATTCCTATAAAAATGGACTCTAGAAACTGAGAACTTTGGGGTCTGATTCTGAAAACCAACTTCCAGGAGTGTCAGATGTGCATCTGACAAGGCCCTGCTCCTTCCTCGTGTCCAGGCCACCTGGCCAGTGGCTTGGCATGAGCAACTCTAAGGCGGGTAACTATGATAACAACAGAACCTGTGTCTGTGTGTGTGTATGAAGGAATGTGTGAATAAATATGAAATTGAATGGAATGTTATAGCTATAACTAACTGCTTACTGACAGGTTTCAGAGTAGCAGCTGTGTTCGTCTATTTGCAAAAAGAAATGTACTTGTGGCACGTTAGAGACTAACAAATTTATTTGAGCATAAGATTTCGTGACCTACAGCTCACTTCATCAGCTGTAGCTCATGAAAGCTTATGCTCAAATAAATGTTAGTCTCTAAGGTGCCACAAGTACTCCTTTTCTAACTGCTTACTATGATTCTTTCTGTATTCACAATAAATGTGGCAGTTTGCCTTTCCCCCTTTAATAAGATCCTACTGTTTTTTTATTTTATTGGTATAACATTTTGGTGGAGAATTGCAAAAGGGGAAATACTGGTAAAAAACCTCAGTTATTGTAAATATTGGTGTGCACACCTCCAGCTCTATTGAGCTCAGCATTTCTATTTGGTTAACCAGCCTTCTGGCCTCCAGGAGGCAGAGGTAAAATATACAGAGCTCATATTTCTAAGCTATGATTACAGAATCCAAGTCCTATTGTTCTCTGAAGTAACAGGGGCAACAAGAAGGCCTAAGGGCCAGGAAGTGCTGCTTGCTGGAACAAGGAGTAGCAGGATCAGAGAATCTAGTCTGTGTCACTAGCTGACCTGTGCCAGGTGTGACGAAGAAATTTGATAAGCTACGATTTCAGAATCTAGGCTGTCACTCGCTGAGTAATACCAGGAGTGACAAAAAGATTGAAATAACCGTGTTAAGATGTTTAAAGGAAAACAGGGTAAGCCAGTACCAGAGGGAGGAATGGAGTCAGAAGGAACTCCAACCTCTCCTTTTGTTAAAGAAATTACACCTTTTAAACAAATCCTTCAAAAATTTGGGCACAGTCCTTGGACTAAACAAGCCCTAGCTGATGTCTGCACTATTTCAGATCTAAAGGATAGATTGACTCAGTATATCCTCATATACAAACCTTCTAGTGCTGCCAAAAGAGATGCAGAAGCAATATGGTTGTTGTGGGAAGCATGTAATGATTCCTACCTCCGCTTGTCTTCATGTAAAGAGGAAAAGGCATCTTTTCAGGAAAAGCTAAACCAAACAGAAAAGGGAGCAGACAATTGGAAGGTGCTGGTTACAAATACCCCGAGTCAGCTGGAAATAGTGAAAGAGGCACTGCAGAGAGAGAGAAAGGTTTCAGAATAGCTCTGTATTTGCAAAAAGAAAAGGAGTACTTGTGGCACCTTAGAGACTAACAAATTTATTTGAGCATAAGCTTATGCTCAAATAAATTTGTTAGTCTCTAAGGTGCCACAAGTACTCCTTTTCTTTTAGAGAGAGAAAGATTCCTGGCAGACCAAGCTAAAGCCTCTGAAAAAATGGTAAAGAAATTAACCTTAAAGCAGGGCAGAGCACTTGCAAATCATAGTCGTTGTGAGTCACTAATTAAGAGTCTGAGACAAAAATTGGGCTTTGCCACTAAACCTGTAGCAGCCATTAGAGCAGGTGAAGGGGGAGAAGGTGCTATGTATGGCACCCCCAGGCATAATTAGGAAGAGAAAAGAGTGAAAAGTTAACTCTGCAGAGGCTGGAGGGAATTAAGCAGTTAAACTTTTTGAAAATGTTAAAAAGGAAACATGTTAGATAAAGAGAATTCTTGGTTTCTTTGCAGCCACTCTGAAGGAAAAATGGACCCTTTTCCAAGGAACGTGTGTAAATAAGCCAGGCAAAAATAAACTATCTGAAATCATTTGACTATGGACAATTTAGTCAAATCTGCTAAAAGAACGTAAGGGGGTTCTATTGGAACTTAACTTCCTAAATTGTATAAAGGGAATGTCAGATGTAAAAAACAGAGCAGTGTGGAAGGGATGTTAAGGAAAAGAAAATGTGTATGTATCTATCTGTGTGTGTGTGAATATGTAAAGTTCTAAGGACCAATTGGTTTTGTTTTTGTTTTAAATAATGCCACTAAAAATCCATTTGACTCTTTAATTCAAAGTTGCAAAATTGACAGACCTTTTTGCTAGACACAGATGATTAGTGTTGTTTGGTTTTGGGATTTGGCATTTAACCATTAAAAGGTAACTCAATGCTTTACAAAATTTAAAATGTTTTTAAATTGTGGCTGCAGCAGGGCAGTCAAAATCAGAAGAATAGGAAAAAATTCTGGATTCTTTTTATGTGTTTGGTTGGTTGGTTGGTTTTTATTTTATTGGTATAACAGCTTCTCACATTTATCTCCAGACTTCTTCTCCTTGTCAGACCTATTCTACCCCCAACAATCTTCTATTCATTCAACTTTTTGAAACTTTGCACTTTTAGAGAGGGGTAAGGGATCGACTCTGTGTACACAAATTTGCAGAGGGACAACAGAGTTGAGGTCTGTTGTTTCTCACCTCTATATATTATTTATTTATTGAAAAACATTTTTGTTGTTAACAAGAATGTTTACCTCTGGAGACACAAATTCACAGTGTGAGAACTGCAAAACTAAGCATCTCTGATGGTATCTTCTAGACTGAGCACTGAGTCCCACTGTGTAGATAGAAAAATTAACCTAAATAATTTATACAGAAGCCTGTGGAACCCCATAAGATTGGGTCCCTAATCCATGAACTATTGGAACTCATTTACAAAACTTTTCTTAAACATTACATGAATACATTGTCTCATACTATAGAATTAGAATTTATAACCCCTATTCCATGATGAGATATCTTTGAGCTATAATGTATCTTTAGATAGGTTTTTTTCCTCAAAAAGCATTTTATTAAAAAAAAAAATCGATTTTTTTCATTTAAAAAAAATCATTGATTTTTATCCACTCTGAAATCTACCATGGATTTTAATTTGGGGCAGGTGGAGAAAAAGGATCGCTCCTCTGGTGACAAAGTTCCATCTGAAGCTCCAACCTCCTTTAGGCTTTTGGCCAGGAAAGAAGAGGAAGCTCACAGGCAATTGATATTGAAGCAGACTTTGTTTTTTTGATGCACATGCTTGGCACCCATTGACTTATTATTGGTGATTGGATTCCAGTAGCACCCAAGGCATCAACCAGCTTGAGGGTCCACTGTCCTAGCTGCTACACAGCCATCACTGGGAATTATCTGGGTGTATTCTATGGCAGAAGATGGCTCATTTTTAAATGTAATTTAACTATTTAAATATCAGGATTCTAGATTAAGTATATATATATAGACTTAAATCATGTGAAGATATACAAGAGCCTTTAAACCAGAGTACCCCTTTTACAAATGGGTACTTTTATTTTACTTTTATCTCAGTATTTTTAAATACAGATAGATATTGATTTTATTAGTTTAGTGTCCCAGTTTTAAATATCAGGATTCTAGATTAAGAATATATATATATATGGGCTTAAATCATGTGAAGATATACAAGAGCCTTTAAACCAGAGCACCCCTTTTACAAATGGGTACCCTTTTACAAATGGGTACTTTTATTTTACTTTTATCTCAGTATTTTTAAATACAGATAGATATTGATTTTATTAGTTTAGTGTCCCAGTTTCACCACTCACTTTTGCCTCAGGCTATAACAGCCCAGATCCACCAGGGCACAATGGGTTAATTGGGCACAATGGGTTAAGACAATAGGTCTACTAAAGTTTTGCTAAGTGGGACCAACAGACGTTGGTACAATCTACAGCTCCTCTTCACCATGTGCTAAAATGAGTTACAGAGTGTGTGTTCTATTAAGAGGGAAAATATTGTTCTCTTTTATAAAACGACAGACTCCTGATACATTTAGAGGCCATTTTCTAAAATGGTGGATTCCGAAGTTTAGGTATGAATTAAATTAAGATTTTCCTTCTATGATTCAGAAGACGGATTTTGCATAAACATCCACATTAGGCCTAATTTCCTCTTGCATGCAATTACTCATTAATGCAATATTAACTTTTGCTAGGGAAAAAGACAAGACACCTATGAGTTCATCTTGTGTGTAAACCAGGACAAAACATCTTGAAAAAGAGAAAAACAAACCTTCAAGCATGTTGTAAAGATCTCTTTTTATCCCACTGTCAACAAAAAAAATATTATAAACAAACAAAAATATTTAAATTATTTTCTCCTTAAACTATAACAAACATTAATTGAAAAATAAACATTTCTGGCACAGATTCAGATAGGAGATCCTTCCATTTATTAAACAAAACAAGGAATTTGGTTATCCATCTTAGGAACTAATAAGGCCATCAGTATATAGTATCTCTCAATCCTTAAAAGTATTTCCTCACAACATCCTTGTGAGGTAGGGAATTGTATTTTACACAGAGAAACTAAGTGACTTGGGCAAGGTCACACAGGAAATCTATAGCAGAGCAAGGAATTGAACCCAGGACTCCCAAGCCCCACACTAGCCCTAACCACCGACCTTCCTCTCTACAAGGCGATAGCCAAGCTTTGACTGTAGCACCATGCAGAGTCCATACTGCTAACAAACAAGGAGTTAACACAAAAGTTCGAAGGCAGAGAAACAACAACAACGTATTGGTGACTGAAGACCCATTGAGAGTGCCAGGGGATGACATCTACTTGATAGAAAAGGAAAAGCCCTTTGTGAAAGCTGTATCTTACACTCTGTAGTTACAGAACTGAGGACTATCCCAGATGAGTTGGTTTGTTTCTAGGTATGCAAAAAAACACTTTTCTTTTGTTTTCTCATTGTGAAGCACTCTTCAAGGGCTGTTCTTTCATCGCTGAACAGCTGATCCACTCCACCCCATGCACTGATATTTTTGTACTGCAGGACCTGATCCTTGTAAAACATGCACTCTTGATGCTAAATGGGTAAGAATATATTCCTGAGGCCACTTGTTTCCATGAGCCCTTATTCGTGTGAGAAATCCTATTGATTGTAATGGGAATGCATTTCATGTGAGAAATCCCAGTGACTGCATTGAATAAAGGCTACTAGTCACCTGATTAAAGGGTGGCAGGACTGGGCCCCAAATGTCAGTACAATAGAAAAATAAATATCCCAGGGTACTTATGCTCATCTTTTCAGGCTATGAGCTCTTTTGACAGAGGTGGTTGGAAAGTGCCTAGCAGATTGTGGGCATCGCTGCAAAGTAAATACATTTTAAAAAAATCTATTTAAACAAAAATTCAAAACACGCTATTTACTACAACCACTAAGTTAGGCTTGAAGCAGCTCTTGCTTCAGGGAAGTTATGAAAAACTTACATTTATTTGTAAAATATATTCTTTTGGGAACAACAAATGGTTATACATGAAGGGTTGGGCTAGGCACCCTAAGCCGACAGTCCTCTCTGTTTGTGGATCATATTAAAATTGCTACCTCTCAGCCAGAGTGACCCTCCAGCCTGGTGACTGATCTTGTGATCACCCTTACTTTCATCTTTCTTGTGTGCTTAACAGACAAGAGGCCTTTATGAAAATTGACACCTAACACATTTTGGCAGAGGCAGTACAACAGTTAAAATGATACTGGTTTGCTACTGGCACACGCCCACCATTCTGCCTACTTCTATAACTTGACTCACTGCAACTATCTGGTGTCATCCTGAGATCAGAAAGTGCAAATGGTATGTTATTTTTAAAAACTCCAAAAAAGACCCCGTCAGCCCAAAGGAAATCCACCACCCCCACCAGTACTGTTCCCTGTATGCTCAATCTCACTGAGCTCCAGCCTGTAGACAGGCAGAGATTGTGGATCCAGCCATCAGAAGAAAGTTTGCTAGCCCCCAGCAGGGTTTGAGTCTGGCGCATACTCTTCTGCAATGTTGAGCAGCAAGCACAAGAGCTTTGAGATGAGAGAAAGGTGGAGAGATCTGAACTTTCAGAGACATCAGGACTGTACAGTTAGTGTTCTTGTGGCTAAGCAAACTTGACATGAGAGTTTTGGCAACTGCTCATTTTAACACTGCACAAAGAAAGATCATCAAGAATATTTCTCAAAAGTCAGAGGGAAGATGCAAAGAAACATCTTAACAATACAATACTGAAAAAAGCAGAGCTAAACACAGTTACTGTAAAATCAAAAACACTAGAAGAGGTGAACTCAATACTCATTAGTTCAATGAGCCTTATTGATCAGAAAGATTCATTTCTGTAACCTGTGTCACACAACTAGCCCTGCTTTAGCAATTCTTCCTAAGCAGGATAGAAGACAGAACGGGTCTGTGGCCTAGGCCCATCATCCCGTCCTCCCTTTCCTTCCTCAAAACAAACATCCATTTAAGACCACAAAAGGAATTTGGTTTTTAGAATAAATAGAAAATAAAGACCTGTTGGACCAGCCAGCAGGGCTCTGCCAATGAAGGATTGTTTCCTACACAAACTTAGGGCTGCTGCAGGGACTAAAACAGCCCCCGTGGTAAGCAAGAAAAGTCTCCAACATCTGCTTTAATTTATGCCAACTTTCCTGTGGCTGTATATGGGCTGTGCTATGGCCAAGACTCCTGGCCAGGGTGTAGCCCACAGGCAGGAATGCCCCCATTCCATCCTCTCTGGCCCCTATCAGGCTCCCCAAGCTGAGGCCTGTGAAAGGATAAGGTGAGGCCACTTATATTCACTTTATGGTGCGCCTGTGTGAGGGAAATTATAACCAGGCCCACTGCACCTCTTTTATGGTACCTATGGGCTGCCGGAGCAGTGTACAGAATGTGGGTCGGGGTTAGGTGCATTCTGCACCTAGGAGGATGGAAGGCTGGTTGCAGCTGTCTGGTAGGGTTGCCAACTTTCTAATTGCACAAAACCAATCACCTCTGCCCCTGCCCCAAGGGCCTCCCCCCCAACCCACTCCTCTTCCGAGTCCCTGCCCCCACTCGCTCCCTCCCCACACTCACTCCCTCCCCCCTCCATCCATCACTCGCTTTCCCCGACCCTCACTTTTTTTCACCAGGCTGGAGCAGGGGGTTGGGGTGCAGGAGGAGGCTCAGGGCTGGGGCAGGGTGTTGGGGTGTTCAGAGGGGTGCGGGGTCCCAGCGGCACTTATAGTGGCTCCATGTACTGCCCTTGTGCCCGCAGGTGCCGCCCCCGGACCTCCCACTGGTGGGAGCTGTGGAGCCGGCACTCGGGGCAGGAGACGCACATAAAGCCTCCCTGGCCGCCCATACACCTAGGGGCTGCAAGTACGGGGCGGCTGCTTCCAGGAGCCATGCGGAGCTAGGGCAGGCAGGGATCCTGCCTTAGCCCCAGGCCCCTGCTGCGCTGCCAACTGGACTTTTAAGGGCTCACTTGGCGGTGCCGACTGGAACCACCAGGGTCCCTTTTTGACTGGGCGTTCCAGTCGAAAACGAAACACCTGGCAACCCTACTGTCTGGTAAAAGACAAAATGGTGGAGATGAGAAGCAGAAGTGAAATTCACTATTTCAACCTTTCTCCCTCTGCCCTTGATCCAGGTTATAGTCTTGTTCAATCCACGGAACTCATTCAACAATTGTTTTCCCAGCACAGCTTTTTCAGACAGGTTTAGGCCGCTTGGTTGTTTCTGATGACCAATGCCAACAATCGTCAGCTGATCATGATATACGGTGTACTGCAAGATAGTGAAAGCCACAAGTATGAAAGAATGCCAAATAAAAGTGGGGAGAGAGTAATAATGCAAACACCAAGTGACAAACATAAGTAGCAGCAACAATGTATCAACCAGCCTGTGGTACACATGTCCCCCCCAACCCCTCCCCCCACCAGGAATGAAGGAGACCCAGTGGCTGAAAAAACTCCCTATATTATTGCACACTTTTCCTATAATGTACTGAATTATTCACAGATCTGTTCTTGCTCTGCAGGATCTGCTGACGCAGTAGCAGCTTCCGTGAATTAGTGTATGCCACCAGGAAAATTGCACTGTCCATTTTCTTCGGCTCCATCCAAGACTGGACACTTTAAAGCCAGGAAATATTCAATGTACATCACAGAGGTAAGCTGAAGTTATTTATAAATATTGCAGACAATGCAGAAAATAGAGCAGTGACTTGCAGCTATGGTGGATTGTGCATGGGGCCGAAAGCCAGGAACTTCTGGGTTCTAACTATTGGCCCAAATCATCCATGCCAAATCCATCCCATTGGGGCAGTGGAGCTTGACCCTGGGGTCACTGACAAACAAGACAGGTCTGCAAGGATCAGCAGGGATCTCAGGAGATCCCTTAAGACCACGACTTTTGCCTCTGCACTGGCCCTAACCATCATCATCCTGCCAGCCAGCCTCCAGTGGAGTTGCCCTACCAGGGATGCCCCTTGGCCACCTTGGTTACCCCTGGACCTAGAGATAGAGGGGCAAGGACTACCTAGACAATGTAACAGTCTGTAATATGCGTTTCTGAATAGTCCCCATGAAGCTTGGGGATAATGTACAGCCTCTTGTCCTCCTCCTACCCACTCCTTTCCTCTGGCCTCCACCTTCAAATTCAACAAAACCCTGACCACATGGAGAGGCCGCCACAGGGTCTGCATGCACACACGCATGCGTGGGGGAGGAGGGAATACAGCGCTGCAGAAGTGGCTGTGTGGTTTTTTGTGCAAAAGAACAAGAGTCACACAAGGCAGAACTAGCACTCCAGAGCTAGGTGCTCAGAGACACGTAGTAAGAAACAGCCCCATTTCCCACAAGCTCAGATTCTAAAACTGAAAAAATACAACTAGTAAATGAAACAATTAAATTGGGGTGGGAAACAGGAACCCAAGTTTTTACAAAGACTAGCAATAGGATCAGTAATACAGTTATTTGCTTAGCATGTTGAGGTACTCAGTACTGCACAAGACGACAAAAAAAGTCTATTCCAAAGAGCTTGCAAATGAAGCCCCTGTTCCTGCAAAGAACTGGGCACTTGCTCAATTATATGCATTATGAGTAGTCCTGCTGAAGACAATGGAGCTACTCACAGAGCATAACGTTAAGCATGTTCACAAGTCTTTGTAGCATCTGGCCTAACAGACAAATACAGAGAAGAAAGGGTGCACTGGAAAACCACGAAGGAAGCAAGAACTCCCAAGAATATCAAGATGTTATTGACAACACATTTCTCACAGGCATCATAATTTTGTCTGTCACTGATCTGAACTGTGGCTATTGGCGATGGGCGTCTTTACCTTTATTCCCCTGTCTATAGCATAGGAACAGTACTGCTTACTTGCCTACCTCACAGGAGTGTTGGGAAGTGCTTAGGTTAAGTTGGTACAGCACTTTGAAAATGGAAAGTGCCTTGTAATTGTTAAGAATTGTGGGCTGATATATTACAGCTAAAAACAGAAAACAATAGGCAGGAATAATTCAACATTCTGTTGAACTGCTCTCTGCAGAAGCAGGATTTGATTCTGTAAACGGTAGTTGTAACAAAAAATGCCTATACACATAAAAAATCATGTGTATATAAGTAAAAAGTAAATCAGTTTAAAACAGTCTTCTTTTAGAGAACAGGATGGTGTTATATTTATTTTTTGTTGGCACTCTTAAAACAGTAAATTTAAAATACCACAAGTTCTTTATTACCCCCAGTAGACAATCTGGAGAAAAAAAAAGATTCACCCTACAATCGGTTATATAGTCATTTTTTAGCTCTGCTGTGTTACTGCACAAGAGAGATAAAGTATCATCACTGGGGAAATTTGAAATGTATATCCTCAAATTGATTCACATTTCATTCACTACTCCAACATTTCTGAGAGACATTGTACTATATGCTGAAAAGACAGGGCTGACAGACCAATTCTAATGCATGCCTGATAGTTGTGATGGTTCATTGGCTATGGCCCTCAAATTACTTGACAGACAGCTCTTCAAATTGAGGTACTATATGTAAATAGGACCAGTTGCTAATATTAGGAATTATTCATTCCACTCATAATGAGAGAATAATTATTTCTATTACTGACAGAAGATTAATAATTTTTCCAATTTGTGTGGCTCTGCTGGTTAAAAATTCCAGTCATTGTAAGTACTATAATGACAGAAATCTCTAGAAGAGTTAACAGGGGAACATTCACACTTGGGTAATGGTCTCAGGGTTTTTATTCACTGATATAATCAAGACGTTCTTCAGGGCAGGGACTATCTTACCATATGGCTTTGTAAATGCCAGTGTGGATGTACAGTGGTCCACAAAAATAATTTAAAACAACAGCTTCTGCCACTAGACGGCAACATGAACATGTGCATATTGAGGCTCCCCCTGTGCCAAACCGACGGTGGGACTGAGGCCAGTCACTAGTTCTCACTCCCACTGAAACTGGAACCACTGAAACACGTCGCCTCCCTAATGCGAACTAGGAGTTAGTTGCTCTGTTAATGCAGTTTTCTTCTTCAAGGGTGGGCCTGTGTGTATCTTAAACACAAATAACATTAGAGACACACCCAACATTCCAGTGCTTTAACTGCCTTTTTGGAGGGTATAGAGCCATCCCTTTGGAACATTCAGAGTGTCTTTTCAACAGGACTGTTTATCACAGCAATCTCTCTCGAGTCCAAATCCTACCCTGGGATAAGATCATCAATCTCTTATTGGCTTCAAAAAAAGAAAAGGAGTACTTGTAGCACCTTACAACTACAATACCCACCTGCTGAGGTGAAGAAACAGATTGACAGAGCCAGAAGAGTACCCAGAAGTTACCTACTACAGGACAGGCCCAACAAAGAAAATAACAGAACGCCACTAGCCATCACCTTCAGCCCCCAACTAAAACCTCTCCAATGCATCATCAAGGATCTACAACCTATCCTGAAGGACGAGCCATCGCTCTCTCAGATCTTGGGAGACAGACCAGTCCTTGCTTACAGACAGCCCCCCAACCTGAAGCAAATACTCACCAGCAACCACACACCACACAACAGAACCACTAACCCAGGAACCTATCCTTGCAACAAAGCCCGTTGCCAACTCTGTCCACATATCTATTCAGGGGATACCATCATAGGGCCTAATCACATCAGCCACACTATCAGAGGCTCGTTCACCTGCGCATCTACCAATGTGATATATGCCATCATGTGCCAGCAATGCCCCTCTGCCATGTACATTGGCCAAACTGGACAGCAGCCCAGCGGAAGAATCTGTTCTATCTCGGGGCCTCTCCTTTTGCCCCTCCACCCCCACGACCATGATACAGTTCTGTGGTGACCTAGAATCCTATTTTCGACGTCTCAGACTCAAGGAATATTTCCAACACAACTCTGACCAACATATTAACCCACAGAGACCTTCCTGCCAACACTACAAAAAGAAGGATTCTAGGTGGACTCCTCCTGAAGGTCGAAACAGCAGCCTGGATTTCTACATAGACTGCTTCCGCCGACGTGCACGAGCTGAAATTGTGGAAAAGCAGCATCGCTTACCCCATAACCTCAGCCATGCAGAACACAGTGCCATCCACAGCCTCAGAAACAACTCTGACATCATAATCAAAAAGGTTGACAAAGGAGGTGCTGTCGTCATCATGAATAGGTCAGAGTATGAACAAGAGGCTACTAGGCAGCTCTCCAACACCACTTTCTACAAGCCATTACCCTCTGATCCCACTGAGAGTTACCAAAAGAAACTACAGCATTTGCTCAAGAAACTCCCTGAAAAAGCACAAGAACAAATCCGCACAGACACACCCCTGGAGCCAGGACCTGGGGTATTCTATCTGCTACCCAAGATCCATAAACCTGGAAATCCTGGACGCCCCATCATCTCAGGCATTGGCACCCTGACAGCAGGATTGTCTGGCTATGTAGACTCCCTCCTCAGGCCCTTCGTTACCAGCACTCCCAGCTATCTTCGAGACACCACCGATTTCCTGAGGAAACTACAGTCCATTGGTGATCTTCCTAAAAACACCATCCTAGCCACTATGGATGTAGAAGCCCTCTACACCAACATTCCACACAAAGATGGACTACAAGCCGTCAGGAACAGTATCCCCAATACTGTCACGGCTAACCTGGTGGCAGAACTTTGTGACTTTGTCCTGACCCATAACTATTTCACATTTGGTGACAATGTATACCTTCAAATCAGCGGCACTGCGATGGGTACCCGCATGGCCCCACAGTATGCCAACATTTTTATGGCTGACTTAGAACAACGCTTCCTCAGCTCTCGTTCCCTAATGCCCCTACTCTACTTGCGCTACATTGATGACATCTTCATCATCTGGACCCATGGAAAAGAAGCTCTTGAGGAATTCCACCATGATTTCAACAATTTCCATCCCACCATCAACCTCAGCCTGGACCAGTCCACACAAGAGATCCACTTCCTGGACACTACGGTGCTAATAAGCGATGGTCACATAAACACCACCCTATATCGGAAACCTACTGACCGCTATTCCTACCTACATGCCTCTAGCTTTCATCCAGATCATACCACTCGATCCATTGTCTACAGCCAAGCGCTACGATATAACCGCATTTGCTCCAACCCCTCAGACAGAGACAAACACCTACAAGATCTCTATCATGCATTCCTACAACTACAGTACCCACCTGCTGAAGTGAAGAAACAGATTGACAGAGCCAGAAGAGTACCCAGAAGTCACCTACTACAGGACAGGCCCAACAAAGAAAACAACAGAACGCCACTAGCCATCACCTTCAGCCCCCAACTAAAACCCCTCCAACGCATCATCAAGGATCTACAACCTATCCTGAAGGACGAGCCATCGCTCTCTCAGATCTTGGGAGACAGACCAGTCCTTGCTTACAGACAGCCCCCCAATCTGAAGCAAATACTCACCAGCAACCACACACCACACAACAGAACCACTAACCCAGGAACCTATCCTTGCAACAAAGCCCGTTGCCAACTCTGTCCACATATCTATTCAGGGGATACCATCATAGGGCCTAATCACATCAGCCACACTATCAGAGGCTCGTTCACCTGCGCATCTACCAATGTGATATATGCCATCATGTGCCAGCAATGCCCCTCTGCCATGTACATTGGCCAAACTGGACAGTCTCTACGTAAAAGAATGAATGGACACAAATCAGACGTCAAGAATTATAACATTCAAAAACCAGTTGGAGAACACTTCAATCTCTCTGGTCACTCGATCACAGACCTAAGAGTGGCTATACTTCAACAAAAAAGCTTCAAAAACAGACTCCAACGAGAGACTGCTGAATTGGAATTAATTTGCAAACTGGATACAATTAACTTAGGCTTGAATAGAGACTGGGAATGGATGAGTCATTACACAAAGTAAAACTATTTCCCCATGGTATTTCTCCCTCCCACCCACCCCCCACTGTTCCTCTGATATTCTTGTTAACTGCTGGAATTAGCCTACCTGCTTGTCACCATGAAAGGTTTTCCTCCTTCCCCGCCCTGCTGTTGGTGATGGCTTATCTTAAGTGATCACTCTCCTTACAGTGTGTATGATAAACCCATTGTTTCATGTTCTCTGTGTGTGTGTATATAAATCTCTCCTCTGTTTTTTCCACCAAATGCATCCGATGAAGTGAGCTGTAGCTCACGAAAGCTTATGCTCTAATAAATTTGTTAGTCTCTAAGGTGCCACAAGTACTCCTTTTCTTTTTGCGAATACAGACTAACACGGCTGCTACTCTGAATACAGTGTGTATGGTAACACTCATTGTTTCATGTTCTCTGTCTATAAAAGATCTCCCCACTATATTTTCCACTGCATGCATCCGATGACGTGAGCAGTAGCTCATGAAAGCTTATGCTCTAATAAATTTGTAGTCTCTAAGGTGCCACAAGTATTCCTTTTCTTTTTACGGATACAGACTAACACGGCTGCTACTCTGAAACCTGTTATTGGCTTCAGTTACAGTCATTGTCCTAAGGCAGAATTTAGTCCTTGGAGGAGGCAGCAGGGGAGCAATTGGGGGTGGTGTGATAGGATACCTCTAGCATTATGGTAACCAGTGCCCCGTAGAAACAGTATAGATTAGATTGATAATCCTATAGAATAAAGAAAAGGAGTACTTGTGGCACCTTAGAGACTTCACTTCATCGCTGTAGCTCACGAAAGCTTATGCTCTAATAAATTTGTTAGTCTCTAAGATGCCACAAGTACTTCTTTTCTTTTTGCGAATACAGACTAACACGGCTGCTACTCTGGAACCTATAGAATAAGTATTTTACCTTCAAGATCTATAGAAATTTAAGATTTCAATAGGAATTACTCTAAAAATCTATAGAATTTAATAGAAATGCCACCTTTCTATTGTTGTTTCACCCATCCATCTCATTTTCTATTAAAAGTTGAATGAGTATTCCACAGAGAGTTCAGATTAGATGGATTATATCTGAGGTTCTCATACTGTTGCCTACTGGGGTCCATGAAGAGCTGGATGGTCTGTTGATGCTGCTTTTCCTCCATGGCTATAGCCTCTCAGTGCGTTCAGCAGGTTTCCCTATGAATGCCTGACAAGCTCCACGGCACCATGTGGAGTTGGGACAGGTCCAAGGCCTGCCTCCTTCATGTCTCTTTTGGGTTGTCTTGCACCCTCAGAAGTTCTAGCAAAGATACAGACACTGCTATTATGCATGGCTGCTATGCAGGGCTGTAAGTAGAGGCCCCATAGGATTGCCAGGTGTCTAGTTTTTTACCTGTTTTTTGACCACTGACCGGGCTGCTGACTGGGCTGTTAAAAGTCCAGTTGGCGGCACAGCCAGGCTCCCTACCCAGCTCTGTGTGACTCCCAGAAGCAGTCACATATCCCTCCGGCTCTTAGGTGTAGGGGCAGCCACAGTGCTTTGTGTGCTGCCCCTGCCCTGAGCGCCAGCTCCGCAGCTCCCATTGGCTGGGAACCGCGGCCAATGGGAGCTGCAGGGGTGATGCCTGCAGGTGGGGGCAGCGCACAGAGCTGGAGGGACATGCCGGCCTTCCCGGGAGCCACCTGAGGTAAGCTGCCCGGAGCCCACACCCTTCATCCCCTCCTGCACTCCAACCCCCTGCCCCAGCCCTGAGGTCCCTCCTGCACCAAAAATCCCTCCCGGAGCCCGGACCCACCCTGCACCACAGTTCCCTGCCCTGAGCTCCCTCCCGCAACCAAACTCTCTCCTGGAGCCCGCACCTGCACCCCCTGCCCCATCCTGGAGTCCCCTCAGACACTCCAAAACTCCCATCCCCAGCCTGCACCTCCAGATGGAGCCCTCACCTCCCGCACACTCCGAATCACTCGGCCCCAGCCCAGTGAAAATGAGTGAGTGAGAGTGGGAGAGAGTGCGCGACAGAGGGAGGGGGGATGGAGTGAGTGGGGACGGGGCCTTGGAGAAGGGGCGGGGAAAGGGTGTTCAGTTTTCTGCAGTTAGAAAGTTGGCAATCCTACCCACCCAAACTTATGTACCTGCAAAGCAGGCAGGCAAATTCTTGCCCTCAGGAAAACTCTCACTAGCTTAAAGGACTGAATACTAAAAACTAAGGCAGGACCTTGGGAACACGTCCTTAGTGCTCCCAAGTAACTCAAGTCAATCCTCCCCGGAATTTTAAGTATGAGGAAGAGACTATCCCACAGCCAACACACTGCTGCACTTGCAAAAGTGAATGGCATCTTCCATTTTCTGCCAGAGGGATTCATTACAGGAGAGTCCATTACAGTGCTAATCTGTCAAAGTGACTACACAGTGCACCCTAGGAAGCTGTCTTCTTCTGTGTGTATATGTAACCCCTATTAAAGTTAATGGGAATTAACCATGTGTATCTAGGGGAGAGAAGGCTGTGAAAGTGTGTAACAAAATATGGTATTAAAAATAACTGACAGAGACCATCCAAGTGTCAAACAGACTTAATTCTCCCTCCTCCCCCAGCACTGGGTACTAGATTTTCTTTATGTGTCAAACATAAAATAGCTTTGCTATCCATGTTCTTCATGTAACTTCTTTCTACCAACATTTTTAATTCAACTAATTAAAGTAATAAAGTATAAGAGGCTTTAACATATCTGCCAACAAATTAAGAGACAAAAGTCCTGGTAGTTTATCACACAGTTTATTGCTGAGAAAAACAATGTGCCCAAGCTACTAGCACTATTGTGCTACAGATAAGCTCACATTTATCCCAGAGGTATTAAAATTCTGTCCAAGATCCATAGATTCCAAGGCCAGAAGGGACCACTGTGATCATCTAGTCTGCCCTTCTGGATTACACAGACCACAGAACTTCCAAAAAATAATTCTTGGAGCATATCTTTTAGAAACACATCTAATTCTGAATTAAAAAATGGTCAGTGATGGAGAATCCTCCATGATCCTTAATAAGTTCTAATGGTTAATTGCTCTCACTGTTAAAACGTTTACACTTCATTTCCAGTCTGAATTTGTCTAGCTTCAGCTTCCCAGCACTGGATTGTGCTATATCTTTCTCTGCTAGATTAAAGAGCCTGTTATTAAATAGTTGTTTCCCATGTAGATATTTTAGACTGTAATCAAGTCACCCCCTTAGCCTTCTCTTTGTTAAAACCAACATACTGAGCTCCTTGAGTCTATCACTATAAGACATGTTTTCTAATCCTTTCACCATTCTCGTGGTTCTTCTCTGAACCCACTCCAATTTATCAACATCCTTCTTGAATTGTGGACACCAGAACTGAACACCAATGCCAAATACAGAGATAAAATAACCTCTCTACTCCTACTCAATATTCCCTTGTTTACGTATCCAAGGATCACATTAGCTCTCTTGGCCACAGCATTGCCCGGAGAACTCATGTTCAGCTGATTATCCACAACGATCCCCAAATCTTTTTCAAAGACACTGCTTCCCATGACAGAGTCCCCGGCCTTAAGTATGGCCTACAGTCTTTGTTCCTTGATGTTTACAGTTAGCTGTATGAAAACATATATTTTTTGCTTGCACCGAGTTTACCAAGGGATTCGGATTGCCAATCCAGTGACCTGTCCTCTTCATTATTTACCACTCCCCCTATTTTTGTGTCATCTACAAACTTTATTAGAAATGCTTTTATGTTTTCTTCTGGGTCATTAGTAAAAATGTCAAATAGCACAAGGCCAAGAACTGATTGCCACAGGACCCCATGAGAAACACACCTGTTTAATGATGATTCCCTGTTTACAATTACAACTCCTCCTTTGTGCAAAAGAAAAGGAGTGGTCAGATGGCCGAAATGTCATTGAGGAAATGTAGCTGCATAACCATTATCTGACGCTGCATAACTCTGCGCTACCTCAGATGAGCACCCCTAGATATGGGGGAATTTTCCTGCACCTGAGGACCCATAGTCCCCATTTAGAGCTGCTTCCAGTCAGCTCTAAGCTACACCACTGGCATAAGGACTTTAATGGAGCTCCACTATGCCCTCTTCCTGCTCCCAACACCTCCCTACCAAAGAAGCAGAGCCAAACAGAAGCACAGAGCGTTCCTCCTACACCAGGGCATGCTCTGCTGGCAGTTTATGATGAAATTATAGTCCCTATACACCACCACAGTGCCACTGGATTTCAGAATCTTGCCCATGGCTTTTTAATGAATGTTGCCACTAATGGAGATTACTAGCACAAATATTTACCTAGCAATAAATATGTTCATGTACAGTAGAATGCAGGGGCGGCATTTAGGTAGGGTGAGGAGGGGGCATGGGGAGGTTGCTTCATAGCATGTGTTAATTTTAGGTACAATACATGTGTCTAAAATGCAGACTCCACAATGGGGCTCCAGGAAACAGGCAAGACATGGAGCACAGGGCCCACCAGCAAGATCTCTGTGGCAGGGCTACCTGCCAGCATAGCCCAGGTAGGAGAAGGAGCGCATTCTGCAAGGTCTGACACAGGAGTCCATTCTGGTCTTCAAATCTACTAATTTATAGGGGAAAGACTTGGGCAGGAGGACACAACACCACAGGTATTTTTTATCTTGGCTGGGCAACTTAGTCCTTTGGAAGGAGCTGGATAAAATTCCAAATTCTATTCCACTCTAACACATCCTCAGTGTCCTCATATGGACTTTATTATTATAGATCAAATATATGAACTTAGAAGAATTTTAAAACTACTCTTTAATAACAAGATACAATAAAATGAATTATCATGTCATCATAACTTTCATCCTTTCCAGATCACCCTGCAACTCTTGTGATTTTTGCTCCCTGTGGGTGATGTCCAGCTTGGGCTGTAAATTCCTCAGAGCAGGATCACATCTGGCACACCAATCTCCCAGAAGAGAAAGTCAACTGAAAAAGGAATACAGGCTAAAATCTCTTCTCCAGATCCCAGTGCAAATAAATCAAGTAGGAGACAAGCTGGAAGGAATCATCTCCTCCAGACTACAGGCCCTTAAATCTTCCCTGTGCTTCGTGCTCTGACAGGACTTATCTCATGGGATGGGATCCATCATGTAGAGGGGCTCCCCACCTAAACCTGCAGCCCTCCCTTATTGCAGCTCAGCACCAGTTCTGCCATCAGAGGGCTCTGTGTACCTATGCAAGCAAGGATAGCGTTCCCTCAGAGTGAATGAAACCAGCAGGAAGGCATGATAACTGGCCGTTCTTTACTTCCAATTGTACGGTCAGATCATTTTCTTTTGTTAAAGTAGTAATTCTGTTAGCTCAAGAAAGAGTCCATTATCAAGACAAAAATACAGAAGTTTATTTAAATGAACATCTAGAAAGATTTAGACATTATGGGGTACTATATGATACAGTGAATAAAAACAAAAAAAATCCAGTCCTATGGAACAACAACAGTCAGAGGGCACTTAATACATAGCTGTGAAGATCTGGATCAGAGGCATGGTATTACTAATTTTGCACCCTTTCATTGGGACATATCATTTTCATAATGGGTGACTGAACAGCTGGAAGACAGCTCCTTCAACCATCTGATCCTGTGCCTCAGTAATCTCTGCAAATGTCTGAATTTCATTACATCTCCCTGTAAACAAGATTATATCATTTTCTATTTTTCATTCTTTTTTGGCATGCTGTAAAAGCAGCATTTCTCCTGTAACCACTAATTGACAACACATGCTAACATTTTCCAGAACTGCAGAACACACACATATCATAATACGCACAGAGACCTCTGCCAAAGTTTTATCATGTCACCTGCATGATAGCAATGTCAGAAATGTTCTCCGGGGACAAAAACTGCCACCTCTGCAAACTATACCAGAGCAATCATTTTAAAAAATGGCACAGTTTTAAACATAGCATTGTAGGATTCTTCTGGAGCCATTAGCTATTTCTGGATCTATAGCTTGTTCTTTAAATGTCTCATTAAAAACAATGACTTCCAATTGACTCCCCCCCAAAAAATTATTATTTCCTTTGAGCTCACTTCCCACTCCCTATAAAGCAGGAGTCAGGGACTCTTAAGGTCCTTATAAACCATTATTAAGTGGCTCCACTCCAGATCCTCAGGATGGCCAGCTTGGGTAAGGAAGAGGAGGGAAGGAGGGACTGTGCAGCCACTCCACAATCAGAACCTGTAGAGCAGAGCTTGAAGTAAGAGGAAGAAACAGGGACATAAATGCAAATGATCTGCTCACCCATGTCTTTGGTCCCACTTTCTCCTAATGCTTGGGGAGCAATAGATATTGTAGATCTGTGGCTGCTCTATAATAGATATGTGATGTTGGGGAGTGGAAAGTTGTAAATCACAAGAGATCACTACCCTTGAGTTTTGTTTGAAAATCTTTTCAGCTATAAGAAAGGGCGGAGGCAAAATCAGGGGAACAGCTGATAACAGCTACTTATCAGATGGGGAAGAGAGAGATGCAGCCAGGCTTTGCCAATTGCAAAATAATCATCTCTGCTTCACAGCTGCTTGTCCCAGCCAAATTTAAAAATCCAGCCCCGGGAAGGCATGCTGGGAGAAAATTTCTATACAAGGGAAATCGTGTGCTGGGGCAATGTTGCAGGGAGCAAAAAATCAAATCCTTCATCACTACATCATACTTTGCTTTAAGTTTGGAGATATCTCAGGATATGCCCCCAATATGCTATATTATGTCTTAATTAAATACAAGATTGTCTTTAAAATTCTGAATTATGCTTAGTCACATAACTGAGAAAATCTACTTAGGTTGGCCTACATTTAAAAGTTCAACTGCACCTAATTTCACTTAAAGGAAGGTTGAGGGAGTCTTTCACAATAGTGCAAACATTAAAAGAAATGTTCTTAGCCAGTACTCTTCATCTGTTTCCTCTGCTATTATTGCAAATATAAATACCTGAGCATCACAAGCTCCCAAGGCTCAAAGATGAAGCTATGCAAATTCAGACTGGAAATAAGATGTAAATATTTAACCAGGAGGGTAATTAACCATTGGAACAACTTACCAGCAGATGTGGCAGATTCTCCTTCACTTGACATCTTTACATCAAAATTGGATTAAAAAAAACTCTAGCTCAAGCAGAAATTATGGGCTTGATGAAGCAATCACTTGGTTAAATCTGATGGTTTGTGTAATACAACAGGTCAGACTAGCTGACCATAACAGGTCCTCCTGGCCTTAAAATCTGAGTAAGGACAAGTTTACACTACAAAATTAAGTTGAATTAAGTTATGTCAATGTACAACTACCACAGTTATTGAATTGTCTTTGCATGTGCACACTGTACTTCATGTGTCAATGGTGTGCATCCTCACCAGGAGCGCTTGCACTGATTTAACTATCAGTGTGGGGCACTGTGGCACAGCTTCAGAAAGGCACCAACAATCCATGTAAGCAATGCAGAGTCTACACTGACACTGTGTCACGCTAACTACATCGACCTAAGCACTACACTTCTCACAGAGGTGGAGTTATTAAGTCAGCAAAGTGGGCGAGTTACATTGATGGGAGCAACATTTTAGTGTAAACACTTACAGAGTTAGGTCAATGTAAACTGCTGTACATCAACCTACTTCTATAGTGTAGACCACCCCTAAGACCTTATCTTTCACAAAACGACTTCCCTGGGGTGAGCAATCCTGTGCTTATGACAACATCGTAATTCTGTTCCCATGAAATTGCTTGGAATGTCAAAGTTAGCATTATGGGCCTGATTCACCACTACGTGATTTCAGTTTTATGCCAGCATAACTGGAATGATTTCAATGGAATTACACTGGCATAAAACTGGAGTAATGCTCTGGTGAATGAGGCACTGGGACTTCACTGAAAGCAATCTGGACATATGAAGGGGAAACAGGTTTAAATTTAAGATGAAGAAGTTTGGAAAACTCTTCCAATATACAAGATTATTCATGTTTTATTTATTACACAGCCTGTTATTAGTCTGAATGCATTCTTCCTTACAAGACATTTCTCAATTAAAAAAAACCAAACATTTAAATACCAGATATATTAGGTTATACTGAACAAATGTAAATGTGGGTCACATTTCAATCCTGCGTGAACATGTAGCTCTCACCTGTAGCGTCTCTACTTATCCTCTATCTCTAGGCAGTGACAAGTAGCTGCATATACTGTGATCTGCTGAGCATGACTACTTGACAATACATCTTGGGAGCTGTAATTCACTGAACAGAGTTTCGCCTACAGGTAATTGATTCATACAAACATATGAGGTCAAATTCTAGCTCACAGTGTGCACATATGTACACAGGAAAAATCAGGAAAAATCCAGAGTGTGCTGAAATGGTTGTGGCTTAATCCTGCTTTCACAGGGAAAAACATAGCAAAATTGATCTAGAGGATTATGTAATATTCCTGTTATAATTATTAAAATCATGCAAGTGCTTATATAACCCCTGCCTGGTTGGTGTGGTGCTCTGTCCCCCTCTTGCAGCACCTAGCCCAGCCAGAGATTGATGAGTCTGCTACAGCATGAGCTAAAAGCCAGGTGGCTTTTAGTTCATGTAGCAGAGACTCAAGCACTAAGCTTCAGAGGTCCCAGATTCAACCCTGACAACCAGGGTCTGCCGAAGTTAACTTACGAAGTGCCACATTTAGGAAAGTATCACTATTGAGGGTAATACATAAAAATGAGTCTAACATTCATTGAAGTCAATTGGGCTTATGCTCATGCACAGGACTTTCTGATGAAACACTTTTTTTTAAAAATCAGGGAAGGCTAATTAGTCAAAAAAAAACCTGTTTGTAAGAAGGGATCAATTTCAACAAAATCCTGATTTGAAATTTTTTTGAAAAAAGTTTTGAAATGGTCAAAAAGTTTTGTTTCAACATTTTCTAAACAAAAATGTTTGGGTTTTTTTGTAATTTGAAATGACTTTGTTTCAGAATTTTAGCTCTAAATCAAAACAAAATGTTCTGATTGACCTGCTCCAAAATTGTTTATGATTATTGGTTTCTGAAAATTTTCAAGATTGACATTTCAGGACTGAAAAGAATTTCAAAATCTCTAAAACCCTCATGGTCTCTGGCAACTAACTAGCCTGGTGGGGGATACACAGGATTAAGACCACAGGGATTTTAGTATTACTTCCACTTTCTACAAAAAGAAAAGGAGTACGTGTGGCACCTTAGAGACTAACACATTTATTTGAGCATAAGCTTTCGTGAGCTACAGCTCACTTCATCCGAAAGCTTATGCTCAAATAAATGTGTTAGTCTCTAAGGTGCCACAAGTACTCCTTTTCTTTTTGCGAATACAGGCTAACACGGCTGCTACTCTGAAACTTTCTACAAAGTATTACATGGAAAGGGCAGATGTGGTTCTGTATGTAGCGATGAGACCAACTTTCAAGCCACTTGCTCACCTAGCCTTACACACACGAACAGACATCTGTTGTTATATGCCAACATCTACACACACATTGACAGTGTCTTAGCATTTTTAAAGATATGAGATGTACACTGGGTGGGCTGTAATTTGGTTCTTTAGTGCCTTGTCTATAATATGCTTGAAACACGCTATTGTAATATTATTCAAAGAGTTTACATCAAGTCAGAACACATTTAAAAAGAAAAGAAGATGTTTAGGGTTTTAGGGAAGCATTTCAGTAACTTTATCAACCCAAATCCAGATACTTATGTCCTCGGTACTATTAGTTTTCAAACACTCTTAATAAATTGCTCTTACTAGCATCGCATCATTGGTGCCTATGGTGCTAAAATTACATACAAATGGGCAAGTTCCCTGTTCCAAAGAGCTTGCAACATGAACAGAAAAATCACAGACAAGTAGTGGGGGGATGAGGAAGGCATGTGATATAAAGAAAATGACTAAGCAGCTGTGTTTGGCCCCCATCTTGTAATTAGGAAGGCTTTGCTTGCTCATCTATAAATGCAATGCTTAAATTGTAACGTGAGCTAAATAAAAAGTGACAGGTTTCAGAGTAGCAGCCGTGTTAGTCTGTATTCGCAAAAAGAAAAGGAGTACTTGTGGCACCTTAGAGACTAACAGATTTATTTGAGCATAAGCTTTCGTGAGCTACAGCTCACTTCATCAGATGCATTTGGTGGAAAATACAGAGGGGATATTGATATACACACACAGAGAACATGAAACAATGGGTTTATCATACACACTGTAAGGAGAGTGATAAGTCATCACCAGCAGCAGGGGAGGAAAGGAGGAAAACCTTTCATGGTGACAAGCAAGGTAGGCTAATTCCAGCAGTTAACAAGAATATCTGAGGAACAGTGGAGGGTGGGGTGGGGGGGGAGAAATAACATAGGGAAATAGTTTTACTTTGTGTTATGACTCATCCATTCCCAGTCTCTATTCAAGCCTAAATTAATTGTATCCAGTTTGCAAATTAATTCTAATTCAGTAGTCTCTCCTTGGAGTTCTGAAGTGAGGTACAAGGACAGGAGCGAAATGTTATCAGAGCCAGGCCAGCCAGTAGAAATGAATTTTTAGGAGGGAGTTCAAAGGAAAGTGCAAGAGGGCACATCTCTTCCAGAGAGATTGAGTGGTATGAAAAAAGGTAGGTGCCTTTCATGGGAGGGAATGAAGGTTTCAGCGAAGAGAATGGCAGTTGGCAGCAGAGTGCATGAGGAGAAGGGTGTAGGAAGAGAGGAGAGAAGATGCATGCTGGTGTAGTAAAGCACAAAGCCTTTAAAAGAAGGAAGGAAAGCTTGAAGTACATGGGAAGACAGAAGAGGGACAGAATGGGTCTGCAGGACAAACCAGGAAGATCATTTTGACTGTTGTATATGGAATGGACTGGAGCAGGAAGAGATAAGAGGCAATCAAGCTCTTGAAGAGAAGGTTATAGTAGTTTAGGTAACAGACAAGGGGCCACAGAACCTAGAGAGAAAAGGCTTGATCCTGCCAGATGCTGAGCTGACTCACACGTGGGCTCACTCACATGATTAAAAGTCATGCTTACATGCCTTGCTGAACCTGGGCCAGAATATTCAGCACCTTGTAGAATCAAGCCCATAAGAAGAAATAGAAAGTGATCCAAAAGTTGTGAGCCTGATGAAGTTGTCAAGGGACCTGACAGAGAGAGTTGAGAGTAGAGATGAGAAGCTTCGCTTTATTATCTTATTAAGTAGCTAATGTTCGCATAGGGCTTTGAAGATGCAGAGTAATACTAACGTGAAAATGGTTATTATTTTAACTTCCCTTTTCTAAATCAGCTCTACCATACACTGCAGTGCTATTCACACCAGAAGAGTATGAATGTCAGTATCTTTCAGTTCAGATTAGATCAAACGAAGGTTTATTCAATGAAAGAATGAATACTATTCAAAGGCGAGGACAAATAACCACTGCATTTACGGATGTTCAGCCCATTATCTTCAATACACTGTATCCAGCTGCATTTGTTTTTCTGATTAATTCAAGTCCAACAATCAAAGCCTCAAAGGGATTTTTATTATTGTTGGTTTATATTTTTACTAGGAACTGCTGGAACAGACCAATCCATCATTTAGTTTGGTATCCTGTCTCTTCACAGTGCCTGCATCAGGATCTTCACAGGAGGGCTCGGAACTCCCATAATGCATATGAGTGATTGCACAATATTATATATCAAAGGGGGAAATTCTTGCTGACCCCAGCTGGTGATTAGTTTATATTTCTGAAGCACCAGGATTCACAGCCCTGGAAACAGTAACTGCAGTTTCCACTGTTCATATGGAGATCAATTCTGCAATACCGAAGTCAATAGGAGTATTGGCCTGGTCTTCAATGGGCCCAGGAACAAACCCAGTAGGGACTAACGATTTATAAAATTGTACTGAACTATTTGCCTCACTTATAGCCTGATTCAAATGGAAAGACTTGCTTGGACTTTAGCGGGTTATGGATCAGGCCCTAAAATCCTGAAACTTAAAGTTTTGTAAGCTAATGCATTGTGTAAAGAAATGTTTACTGTTATCTCTATAAGGGTGTTGCTTTTTAGTTAAATCAGATTCTATCTTGTATTCCAGATAGGGTGACCAGATAGCAAGTGTGAAAAATCGGAACTGGGGTGGGGGAGTAATAGGCACCTATATAAGAAAAAGCCTCAAATATTGGGACTGTCCCTATAAAATCGAGACATCTGGTCACCCTAATTCCAGAAGGGGGTAAAAGAACAATTCAATTTAGTTTTTTAACTACATTGCAACGTTTTGCATATCCCTCTTATTCTTTATATTCCCATTTGTTAGGTTTTTTCAATCTCTTCTTATACGGAAGTTCCTCTCTTCATCTTAGTTATTTATCTTGCTCTTTTTCCTGGCTTTTTCTATAGCTTTATGTTCACAGATATTTATTTCATATTTCTAAAGTACAGTTTGTTTACACAAATAAAGAGATGGCTCCCCACCCTCCAAAACAGAGTTAAGGTTCCTGTCTTATAAGTTCCCATACTTCCCTATGCTTGTTTTTTAAGTGTAACCTTGACTTTGAATTTGCTGGATTTGGGATATTTTTATTTTTTAAAGCACAACTTTCAGATGAGAACTGCTTTTTAATCAGACTATTTACAATACTGTTTGTTTGGAATGTTTTGGGGAAAAGCTTTGTTCATTCCTATTTAATTCAAACAGTTTTGAGGAAAGGGGTAAAGAACAGTAGTGAGTTACTCTTCTCGGAATAAGATGTCTTTTTATGACTGTGCTTAAGAGAGCTATGCTAGTTTTTCTTGCCCTCCAGCACATCAACCAGAAGCAACACATCTAGATGTCCAAAAACAACAACAGCTTTCCAGATGTAGCTTTTTATATCCAACAGAGTTATTGAGCAATGCAAAATAGACCTCAGACTCCTGTTTTTCATACCAAGACACATATTTCTGCCTGGCATCCATAATTTGATTTATTCCTCAACTCCTCCCATATGTTTGCTGTTATCTGTGACATATGTAATGTGGGCTTGTTTATGTATGTGTTCTACTTTCAAATGGGACATGCATGCTTACTGCTATTATTGGCAAAGCTTCGATATTAGTCTTTGATCTCCAGTTGTGCCAACAAATCATTATGACACAGATCATTACAGCACTCTCTAGGCCTTTGCTTTCTTTAATGTCTTTTTTAATAGTTATTATTATTATTATTCATTCTTCTTTTCATGATGGGCTTATCTTTTTGCCTATCACTCTTTCTCTCTTTTTTTTTGTGGTTCCAAGTTCCACTGCTCTAAAGTGCTTGTAACTCCTTAGAAAATGAAAAAAAACAGGGTGCGATTTCCAAAAATCTTCAGCTCCTGTTCAAATCAATGGGAGTTTTACCACTGACTTCAATGGGAACAGAGTTAAGTCAATGCTGAGTGCTTTGGAAAGTGCCATCCATAATGTTGTAATACAACCGACCCCCTTTGTAAAGTTCAGAATATAGTGACCACTGGGATTATTATAATGATTTATTATATGATTATGGGAGTGTCCAAAGGCCCCACTGAGGAGCAGTGTCGGTATGTGCTAGATCGGGGCAGGCAACCTATGGCACGCGTGCCAAAGGCGGCACATGAGCTTATTTTCAGTGGCACTCACACTGCCCGGGTCCTGGCCACCGGTCCGGAAGGCTCTGCATTTTAATTTAATTTTAAATGAAGCTTCTTAAACATTTTAAAACCTTATTTACTTTACATACAATAGTTTATGTATAGACTTATAGAAAGAGATCTTCTAAAAACATTAAAATGTATTACTGGCACGTGAAACCTTAAATTAAAATGAATAAATGAAGACTTGGCACACCACTTCTGAAAGGTTGCCGACTCCTGTGCTAGATGCTTTACAAACACACAGGCAAGCATGGCAGACCCATTTCTAGTGCCTTTGCTGAATTCATTTCTGCAAGTATCAGAGGGGTAGCCGTGTTAGCCTGTATCCACAAAAACAATGAAGAGTCCGGTGACACCTTAAAGACTAACAGATTTATTTGGGCATAAGCTTTCGTAAGTAAGAAGTGGGGTTTTTTACCCACGAAAGCTTATGCCCAAATAAACCTGTTAGTCTTTAAGGTGCCACCGGACTCCTCGCCATTTCTGCAAAGTTATCCAAGAATACTGTGTGTGACAACAACCACAAAATGCACCTTTTTACAGTAATCATGTAATGTTTGGCATGAAGGTTATTAGTGATTATTCAAAAAAATCCAGGAGGAAGTTGTGGATTCCGCTCTTACGATGCTCAGAATCTAATTCAGAGATGAACGTTACTGCTTGGCATGTAGAAAACAGCCCTCAATAAGGTCTGGATTTGGTAAGGAAGGAGTCTGCATAGATGCTCTCTGCACTCTCACAGAGCCCCACTGAAGTCTATGGGGCTTTGGGCAAATGCAGAGAACCACCTGCCTACACAAAAGTTTCTTGCAGGTTTCAGGTCTAAGTAATGTTTTTATCCAGAGTTCCTCCCGAAGGATAGTGATGTCCTGCAAGAGTAGGATGGAAAGGTGACCTGCCAAGGTAAACAAACAATTTTATTGCTCTAGGCCAGTGGTTTTCAAACTTTTTTTTTTCATGGACCACTTGAAAATTGCTGAGGGTCTCGGAGGACCACTTAATGATCTTTCCAAATGTTGTTTGTACCATTAACTAACTATTGTAAAGCACTTTGGATAAAAGTGCTATATAAAAAAGAACTTAATAATAATTAACTTTTTTTATTCTACAAATAAAAGCACGCAACTCATATTTTAATATCAGTAGTCTTACCTTTCTAATGGATGGAGGTGCCCTCTCTCCCGCGTGGCAGAGGAGCCCCTGAGCTGGGGCTGGGAAGGAAGGGGGTTTCTCTTGTGTGTGGCCGCCTAGGCGTGCACTTTAGAGGGAACTACCCGCAGACCACCTGAACGGAGTTTGAGAACCTCTGCTCTAGGCACTGAAATATGTGTTGAAAGACCCAGACAGTCACAGGCAGAAGGGTACCTGGTGCAGTATTTCCTTCTTTTAAACCTTATGATATCCATGTCTGCCATGGGGGGTCTTGCTCTACCTAGCATGCTGTCTGCCAAGCTACCATAGAGTTTCACTTGCTTTCCACACACTCACTGCTGAGGGGTGATGCCACCATATATTATTTTTCAGTATCTTTTCCATCCTGTGGCCTGAAAGCAATTGCAGCCCCTGGGTGATATTTTCAAAGGCCATAAGCATCTGAAAAGCAGTGAACTAGGGTCTGATTCTGCCCATTGACTTCATCTCTGCAGCTGATGCAGAAACTTACAATGATCTCTGTGCAAGAGCAGTGGTCCACCTATGTGTAGCTCCTGACAGGATTGGACCCTGGTGATGGTATTAGGGTTCAATGGGACTAATCAGAGAGTGGGGGAGAGGAATTGCATAAGGATTAAGCTGAGAACTACAGGCCAGTCAGCCTCACCTCAGTCCCTGGAAAAATCATGGAGCAGGTCCTCAAGGAATCAATTCTGAAGCACTTACAGGAGAAGAAAGTGATCAGAAACAGTCAGCATGGATTCACCAAAGGCAAGTCACGCCTGACTAATCCAATTGCCTTCTATGATGAGATAACTGGCTCTGTGGATGAGGGGAAAGCAGTGGACGTGTTGTTCCTTGACTTTAGCAAAGCTTTTGAAACGGTCTCACAAACCATCCTGATGAGTCGAAAGAATAGTAAATATGGCAGGCGACCAGCTTGGCTTAATGGTGAAATCCTAGCGGATCTTAAACATAAAAAAGAAGCTTACAAGAAGTGGAAGGTTGGACATATGACCAGGGAAGAGTATAAAAATATTGCTCGGGCATGTAGGAAAGCTATCAGGAGGGCCAAATCGCACCTGGAGCTGCAGCTAGCAAGAGATGTCAAAAGTAACAAGAAGGGTTTCTTCAGGTATGTTGGCAACAAGAAGAAAGCCAAGGAAAGTGTGGGCCCCTTACTGAATGAGGGAGGCAAGCTAGTGACAGAGGATGTGGAAAAAGCTAATGTACTCAATGCTTTTTTTGCCTCTGTTTTCACTAACAAGGTCAGCTCCCAGACTGCTGTGCTGGGCATCACAAAATGGGGAAGAGATGGCCAGCCCTCTGTAGAGATAGAGGTGGTTAGGGACTATTTAGAAAAGCTGGACGTGCACAAGTCCATGGGGCCGGACGAATTGCATCCGAGAGTGCTGAGGGAATTGGCGGCTGTGATTGCAGAGCCCTTGGCCATTATCTTTGAAAACTCGTGGCGAACGGGGGAAGTCCCGGATGACTGGAAAAAGGCTAATGTAGTGCCCATCTTTAAAAAAGGGAAGAAGGAGGATCCTGGGAACTACAGGCCGGTCAGCCTCACCTCAGTCCCTGGAAAAATCATGGAGCAGGTCCTCAAAGAATCAATCCTGAAGCACTTAGAGGAGAGGAAAGTGATCAGGAACAGTCAGCATGGATTCACCAAGGGAAGGTCATGCCTGACTAATCTAATCGCCTTTTATGATGAGATTACTGGTTCTGTGGATGAAGGGAAAGCAGTGGATGTATTGTTTCTTGACCTTAGCAAAGCTTTTGACACGGTCTCCCACAGCATTCTTGTCAGCAAGTTAAGGAAGTATGGGCTGGATGAATGCACTATAAGGTGGGTAGAAAGCTGGCTAGATTGTCGGGCTCAACGGGTAGTGATCAATGGCTCCATGTCTAGTTGGCAGCCGGTGTCAAGTGGAGTGCCCCAGGGGTCGGTCCTGGGGCCCGTTTTGTTCAATATCTTCATAAATGATCTGGAGGATGGTGTGGATTGCACTCTCAGCAAATTTGCGGATGATACTAAACTGGGAGGAGTGGTAGATACGCTGGAGGGGAGGGATAGGATACAGAAGGACCTAGACAAATTGGAAGATTGGGCCAAAAGAAATCTAATGAGGTTCAATAAGGATAAGTGCAGGGTCCTGCACTTAGGATGGAAGAATCCAATGCACCGCTACAGACTAGGGACCGAATGGCTCGGCAGCAGTTCTGCGGAAAAGGACCTAGGGGTGACAGTGGACGAGAAGCTGGATATGAGTCAGCAGTGTGCCCTTGTTGCCAAGAAGGCCAATGGCATTTTGGGATGTATAAGTAGGGGCATAGCGAGCAGATCGAGGGACGTGATCGTTCCCCTCTATTCGACACTGGTGAGGCCTCATCTGGAGTACTGTGTCCAGTTTTGGGCCCCACACTACAAGAAGGATGTGGATAAATTGGAAAGAGTACAGCGAAGGGCAACAAAAATGATTAGGGGTCTAGAGCACATGACTTATGAGGAGAGGCTGAGGGAGCTGGGATTGTTTAGTCTGCAGAAGAGAAGAATGAGGGGGGATTTGATAGCTGCTTTCAACTACCTGAAAGGGGGTTTCAAAGAGGATGGCTCTAGACTGTTCTCAATGGTAGCAGATGACAGAACGAGGAGTAATGGTCTCAAGTTGCAATGGGGGAGGTTTAGATTGGATATTAGGAAAAACTTTTTCACTAAGAGGGTGGTGAAACACTGGAATGCGTTACCTAGGGAGGTGGTAGAATCTCCTTCCTTAGAGGTTTTTAAGGTCAGGCTTGACAAAGCCCTGGCTAGGATGATTTAACTGGGACTTGGTCCTGCTTTGAGCAGGGGGTTGGACTAGATGACCTTCTGGGGTCCCTTCCAACCCTGATATTCTATGATTCTATGATTCTATGATAGTATTCTTGCCAGCAAGTTAAAGAAGTATGGGCTGGATGAATGGACGATAAGGTGGATAGAAAGCTGGCTAGACTGTCGGGCTCAATGGATAGTGATCAATGGCTCCATGTCTAGTTGGCAGCCAGTATCAAATGGAGTGCCCCAAGGGTCGGTCCTCAGGCCGGTTTTGTTCAATATCTTCATAAATGATCTGGAGGATGGTGTGGATTGCACCCTCAGCAAGTGTGCAGATGACACTAAACTGGGAGGAGAGGTAGATACGGTGGAGGGTAGGGATAGGATACAGAGGGCCCTAGACAAATTAGAGGTTTGGGCCAAAAGAAATCTGATGAAGTTCAACAAGGACAAGTGCAGTGTCCTGCACTTAGGATGGAAGAATCCCATGCACTGCTACAGACTAGGGACCGAATGGCTCGGTAGCAGTTCTGCAGAAAAGGACCTAGGGCTTACAGTGGACAAGAAGCTGGATATGAGTCAACAGTGTGCCCTTGTTGCCAAGAAGGCCAATGGCATTTTGGGATGTATAAGTAGGGGCACTACCAGCAGATCAAGGGACATGATCGTTCCCCTCTATTCGACATTGGTGAGGCCTCATCTGGAGCACTGTGTCCAGTTTTGGGCCCCACACTACAAGAAGGATGAGGAAAAATTGGAAAGAGTCCAGCGGAGGGCAACAAAAATTATTAGGGGACTTAAACACATGACTTATAAGGAGAGGCTGAGGGAACTGGGATTGTTTAGTCTGCGGAAGAGAAGAATGAGGGGAGATTTGATCGCTGCTTTCCATTACCTGAAAGGGGGTTCCAAAGAGAATGGATCTAGACTGTTCTCAGTGGTAGCAGATGACAGAACAAGGAGTAATGGTCTCAAGTTGCAGTGGGGAAGGTTTAGGTTGGATATTAGGAAAAAAACTTTTTCATTAGGAGGGTGGTGAAACTGGAATGCATTATCTAGGGAGGTGGTGGAATCTCCTTCCTTAGAAGTTTTTAAGGTCAGGCTTGACAAAGGCCTGGCTGGGATGATTTAGCTGGGGATTGGTCCTGCTTTGAACAGGGGGTTGGACTAGATGACCTCCTGAGGTCCCTTCCAACCCTGATATTCTATGATTCTATGTACAAGACAAACACACAGTAAAGAATCAGAAATTGAAATGACTGCAAAGGGTTTAAAAGTGGAGTAACCACACGATTTACACTAATATCCCGATAAAGCATTTAATTGTGATGATAGGTTTCAGAGTAGCAGCTGTGTTAGTCTGTATTCGCAAAAGAAAAGGAGTACTTGTGGCACCTTAGAGACTAACAAATTTATCTGAGCATAAGCTTTCGTGAGCTATAGCTCACTTCATCCGATGAAGTGAGCTGTAGCTCACGAAAGCTTATGCTCAAATAAATTTGTTAGTCTCTAAGGTGCCACAAGTACTCCTTTTCTAATTGTGTTGATGTTAAGGAACAATTCTCAAAAATCAGCCAAACAACGTGTTTTCCCATTTTGGGGTCAAGATTCATTTTCTTCTGTAGAGCAACCTCCACAGCGACTTCTGGCTCAGCTTCCACTATTTCACATACCTTCTATCTACCATCAAGCGCTGTCTCCCTACAAGCAATTCATACAAGGACTACAGTTCTTGCCAAAATCTTCTTGCACAGAATCAGAGGCTAATGCCTCTGCAAGGTCTGCAGCAGCTGCCAGTGGTGATACATCTAAATGTCAGATTCATACTGTGCACATATAAAATTGCCTACAGTACAGTGTATTGCACTACATATGATATTCTAACTACTGTGTGTGTGTGTGTGTCTGTATGTGTATAGACAAAAATATGGACCTTATCCTGCTCTCATTAATGGTGTTGCAAACTCTCCCCAATTTTAATTGTGAATTAAATAATAGATATTCTTCTTGAAGTCCCAGCTCGTGGAGGCATATGATTCTATGGGAATCTCAACATTCATTTTAAAAAAAAAGTTTTAGCTCTGTTGTGGAGAAGAGCTTCAAAATGTGAACCCTAAAGGCTTAAAAGCCAGACAGGAATTCAACAAAACAAAAACAAACAATTTATTATTGTAATAATATGGGGGTTCCTGATTTTGTAACCCTTGGGGTTGACAATGCTGAATAATGCCAATAGCAAACTCCATTGATATCAATGCAAGTAAGACTGAGCCCTCAGTGTTCAAAAAGCTTTATGGATTTTTTTTTTTAATTTTTAAAAAAAACCAAGGCCTACTGAAAACTTCAAAAGATTAAGTAAATAAAATCCGTAGCACAGTGCAAACCTGCGGATATCCACGGACCATGTTTGCAGATCCCGGACTGGATGCGCATACAAATTTTGCATCCGCTCAGGGCTCCAAAACTCCATCTGGGCCAGATCTTCAGCTGATACAAATTGAGGTGGTTCCATTGACTTCAGTGGAACTACTGCAATTTACACCAACTGAAGGTCTGGTCTCTAGAATAAAAATACAGGGATTTTATAAAGGTCTGGGCACAGATTGTTCTGTAATATACAAACCCCCGACACCACACATTAGACCTCAGCTCTCAAAATGGTGCTTTTCTCTGGATATAAGTGTAAATGAATGGTCCCAACACTATCTATTAATTTTACCAAGAACATGATAGCAATTCTTCAAAATAACGAAGGACTAAAAGAGAAAACACTCCCATGCACTAATACTATTTGAAAATGGCACTTAGAATAACCTTATTTATAGTCATAAAAGGTACATGCCCAGGCAGAGCCAGAATTGCAGTGAAAAATTCATAACCCACTTTAAAGTTACCTCTATTAGAACAATCTGATGTTTTGAACAGAGTTTATATACTGGGTTATAGGATCACAATGCAAAACTGTGTAGTTCCGATGGCAGAATTTTGAATGAGGCCCCATTTACTCAAATGGAGTTGAATGTCAGTTTTCGGTTATCAATTTATTAGGAAGCAATACTGGCGATACAATGAATAAATAATAATACTGTGTCCTTATTTAGAGTCAAAAACCTAGTAACATTAAAGTAAATAGCAAAATTCCCACTGACTTCAGTGGGAACAGGATTTTGCCCATAGTACCTTACAAATAAGGATTTTAATAATAACTTTCAAAACAGAAAAAGAGGCAAAAATATGATTAGTTGCACTTTTTTCTCTCTCAGAGATAGTCAAAACAAGAAAATGCAAACATTGTTGGTGGGTGGGTTACAAATTGGAAAGAGTGTGTAAAAGCATATAAAACCAAAAGCAAACAACATCCTATTGTATTTTTTTGCCAGTCAATTGGCACACTGTCCTCTGCACAAGAAAAAACATCACATGGGCCAGGAATCTCTGCAAGTCCTCTCTCCTGGACTTACTTCTTCAAAGAACTGTTGGGGTGGCAGAATTTACCCTCTGTAATGGGAAGTGTGGGAGGTCCTTGTTCTGAGACCTCTGTACAGGGCTCAGGAGAGTTCTGGAGGCCTGGGAATGTTTCCAGAGAGGCCCTGTGCCTCCACAGTGGATCCCAACCTCCTCCCCTACCCCACCCCACCCATCTGATCACGGTATGCATGGCAGCATGACTGCTAATGCTGACCACCCACATCTGACCTAAACAACCTCATGGGGTATTTCTGTAATGGGAGGGGCAACCTAAGTAAGGCAGCACTGACTGGATGATCTCAATAGATTTATGGGCAACACTGTCATACAGCTCCTGTCTCTCATCGCTTCAGGAATCACACATTCCTCACCATATGTTTTTTTTTCCATGGAGGGCTATCCCATCACCAAGATTAGGAAGGAGCACACCATGAAGGCACTGCTCCCACATGTCTGGGTGCTTTTCTGTTTTGTTCCCCTCCACTCTACACCATGGAGGGGATCAGGTAACCGTATACATTTAAGCAGGTTAACCAGTTACATGCCAAACCATTTGATCCATCATCTCTACAGATCAGTCAAATGTGATTCACAAACCCCAGGGCACAAACTCCCTGAAAACACAGGTTAATATTGAAAACATGGACACCACTTTAACTACAGGGACACTAGCAGCTTCATTTTAATTAGCTGGCTCCCAGTAAAGATGTCTAAAAGTTGTCAGACTAGAGCAGTTATTCAGTCTAGTGTGCAGACTAGGTGCTAATTAAAGTATTTGAATAGATGAGTTTTTGCAGCACAAAGCTGCGAAGTAAATTAGCATTTCATTTACTAGTCATTAGCACAAGGTGAACAGCAGTTGCACTCTCCTTAAATAGGTCACAAATACAGTAAATCCTTTTACAAAGATTATAAACAAACATACAAAGTTATACACTGCAACATTCCAAGTCTTGCTAAGAACATATAGAAACATTGAGTGTGTATTCAGAGGGTCTGTCTTTGTCCACTGTAAAAATGAAAACTGATGTACCGGATGACTACCTACTTATCCTCCATCGCTGCAGTATGAGAGCCAGCATTATCTCAGGGCAGCTGCCCCTCCCACTATATTTATTAAGAAATAAGACAGATCAATTAATCATATTATTTTATAAACATGCAAAAGGTCCAGTCCTTAATGAGTGGGAAGGCCTGGGGAATCAAATAGGATGTTAATCAAAAAATGTTTACTAAGGTTAAGTTGTGGCCCCAGTTCTTCAGGGCTGATCCAGAGTCCACAAAAGTCAATTGGAGTCTTGCTATTTTCTTCAGTGGGTCCTGGATCAGCACTTAGCAGTGGCAGTGAGAAGCCACCCAGAGCTCTCCTGCATCTATACCCACTATGCAATCTGCTATGCTCTCTGCCTTAGACTGTAATTCTTTTGCAGCCAGAATGTTACAGCAAAAATCCTTGTGAAAGATCAGGATTTAGTATTTAGTAGGATTTAGTATTAATTTGTTAAACCCAGTGAAAAAGCAAAAAATGCAGAAATCATGGGAAGGGCGCTTTGAGTTTGTGGAAAGGATTAACGAAGTTACCCGTAATGTGCAGGAGCCCCGCAGTGAGGTTGTCCACATATGGTACACATGAATAGATATGGTGTTTAGATATTGATTGTAATTATTAGAATTGGGAGCACTGAAAGGACAGGAAACAGGAAGAAGGGGGGAGGAGTTGAGAGGCTGGGAAAAAGCTACAGAGGGTGCAGCAGCAGCTTGGTAAAGAGGTTTCCACTTTATTTTCAAAGTCCTGTTGAAGCTTGTTAGTACCTTGCCTGGTTGATGCAACATTTTGGCAATGAGGATGGATCTTCTGCCTCTGAACCCACCTGCACCCTTTCTGCAAAGCCCAGGTGAGCCTCCAATTGCTTTTACTGCCTGGATCCCTATGTTTGAGACTTATCTGCTTGCAATCAGTGCTACAGAGATTTCTGAAGTAAGAAAGCATGCTCTGCTAATCCACTGCCTTGGAGCAGAAGGGCAGTGTATATTTTATACTTTTCCCCTTGCAGATGATAAATATGAGACTGCACTCCCTGCATTAAAGAATTTTTTTGTACCAAAAGTTAATGTAGTAGCTAATTGCTACAGATTTCACCAGTTTGAGCAGAAACCAGGGGAAACTATAATGCAGTATATTGCTTCCCTGATTGTAATTTGTGACTTTGGGAATATGGCAGATGAGATTATTAGAGATCAGCTCATTGAGAAAACAACCATGCTTCATGTAAGAGAACGTTTACTTCTAGAACCACAACTTACACTAGAGAAAGCAATAACCATTGCTACTCAGATTGAGCCAGCTACAGCTGAATCCAAAATAATGAGCATGGATACAGGAGGCACAGTCCAGGTTGTCACTCCTTTGCAGAAAAGTTCACTACCACTGCAGACACACAATTGCAAGAGGAAAATTAATGAAAAACCACCAAAACAGCAAATTCAAAATACAGTAAAAGCAGGTTTTCGCTGTGGATCCCCACAACACCTTGCAAGCTACACAGGATGTTTGGCAAAAGTAGCTCAGTGCAATCATTGCAAAAAAGATTGGGATTTTGCTAAAGTATGTCGCAGTACCCAGTTCAATCAACAGGTGCATACTATTACAATACCAGATGTTACTGTCCTGAGTGTGGACAAAATCACTACTGCAAAATCCCAATTATTTTGCAATGATTGCACTCAGCTACTTTTGCCAAACATCCTGTGTAGCTTGCAAGGTGTTGTGGGGATACTCCAGAACAAATAAAGTGCACTGTAAACATTTCCGCCATACCCTCAGGAAAACTAAACACTTTATTCAGCTAATGTTGGACACTGGCTCAGCAGTATCTATACTACCTGATTCCATCTATCTGCATTACTTTAAAGATGTGCCTCTTACTGAACCCAAACTTCACTTGGTGTGCTATTTGAAAAAGTATATTCCAGTACATGGTTGCCTGCCAGTAATAGTTACTTTTGGTGATTGCTGTGCAATTGCAGACTTCTACATTGTCCACAAAAGCACTCCTATCCTTGGCAGAGATTTCTTGGCTTCTTTAAATCTCAGGGTAGTTAATGGATGAACTGATCTTCCTCATTAAGCACTCCAGCGGATCACACACCAGTTTCAGCTGGGACCCAACACCAGGTTGAGGAGAAAGTCGGCTGTGCTTATGGGTTTCTGCATAAAGTTAAAATGTGGAATAATGTGATGCCTGTATGACAGAAATTACGGCGCTTACCATTTTCAGTCAGGGAAGCTGTTTCAGAGGAACTTAGAAAACTTGTTCAAGAGGACATTATTGAAGAGAGCGACTCCTCGGAATGGGTTTCACCTATAGTAGTGACGCAGAAGAAGGGTGGAGACATTCCCCTTTGTGTGGACTTAAGGAAGCCAAATAAAGCTATTGTGATTGACAGCCATCCTCTTCCTCACATAGAAGTAGTATTTGCAGAACTCCATGGAACAAAGGTGTTTTCTACTCTTGATTTGCAGAGTGCATACCACCAGGTTATGTTACATGAAGACAGCAAAGACCTCACAGCATTTATTACACGAGGGACTATTCCATTTTAAACGTGTTCCATACGGTCTCTCATCATCCCCAAGTGCCTTCCAAAAAATGATGTCATGGATTTTGAAGAATCAACACGGAGTTCAGTGCTATTTGGATGATATTATCATGTTTGGAAATACTTCAGAGGAGCATAACAATAATCTGCAGTCTGTACTAAACTGTATCACCAAAGCAGGCCCCAAGCTCAATAGATCCAAATGCAAATCTAGACAAACTGAACTCTCCTTTCTGGGGCATACAATTTCACAGGCTGGACTAAAACCTGATCCTGATCGTATCATGGCAATTTCAAATGCTTCTCCTCCAACAGATTTGCAAACCTTACATTCCTTCTTGGGTCTTACCTGCTAGTATGCAAAATTCATTCCCAATTATGTTTCTGTCATTGAACCGTTACGGGAATTACTACAGAGAAGTTCAACCTTAGTGTGGACAACGGATGCACAAGCTAGTTTCAAAACGGTGAAAGACCTGATTGTACATAGTCCAGTACTTGCACTATTCCGTCCTGCATTGCCCACAATTGTAACTACTCATGCTTCTGATTATGAATTTGGAGCTGTTCTCTCTGTATTGTCCTCATGCAGTTGTGTGAGGACTGTTGCATTTGCTTCAAGGACACTAAGTAATGCTGAGATAAAATATTCTACAGTCGAAAAAGAAGCACTTGCTTGTGTCTGGGCAACTGAAAAATGGAGAACTTACCTGTGGGGCCGCACGTTCAAGTTGCGCACAGACCACAGCCCTTTGACGATGTTGCTCACCACGAAAGGACTGGGAAGAGCAGGATATTGTATTGCTCGATGGTCTGCAAGACTGCTCTCTTTCAATTATGAACTGGAATATAAGCCTGGAAACCAAAATGAGGTAGCTGATTGCCTTTCTTGCCTTCACCAGGTGGTCCACCGGAGGATGAGGATGTAGTAGTTGCGCTTATTGCAAGCACTCTTACTGCAGTTACAAGAGAACAATTTCAAGCTGCTTGTTCGGCCTGTCCAATTTTCAACAAAAACTATGGGAATTTCTGACAAAGATGGCCTAGTCACCCAAAAAACCTTGACCCAGTTTTGCTGCCTTATTTTAGAGTGAGGGATAAACTTTCTTTGTTTGATGGCTGTGTGCTATGAGGTACACACCGGCTCCTTGTGCCAAAGAATTACAGTCAAAACTCATACACCTGGCACACGATACTCATCAAGGAATCATCCGAACCAAACAACGACTACGGGATCTTTATTGGTGGCCAGGGATGGACTCTCAAACTGAAGCACTCATAAAATCCTGTGTCACTTGCCAAATGGATGATAAGACAGCAGTGACATGTACCCCTCCATTACAGCCAGTTCCTCTTCCTGAATCTGCATGGGAAGAGGCGGCCAGTATGTCCCTCAGCCTGCGCCGCTTCCAGCAGCTCCCATTGGCCTGGAGCAGCAAACCGCAGCCACTGGGAGCCGCGATCAGTCGAACCTGCAGATGCGGCAGGTAAACAACCTGGCCCGGCCTGCCAGGGGCTTTCCCTGCACAAGCAGCAGCACAAGTTTGAGAACCACTGGACTAGATGATCACAGTGGTCCCTTCTGGCCTTGGAATCTATGAATTTCTCTTTTTAACAAATGAACACAATTTTTGTTCATGATATGCTTCATAAAACTAATTTATAAATCAAAACCTACATTCTAGGACTAAACAATCAGACAGTTACCCTGCAAAGAGCCACTAACAAATTAAAATTACCAATTATCTCTGAATTGTTACAAGAAACAACTAAAATTACCATAACTGAAACAAATTAAAGATAAATTTATGTAATTATGTCAGTTTCTTTTCTTCATGCATCTAACAGCATTTTGTGTATAGTCTGTTTCATTGGTTACTTGAAGTATTTTTAACTTAGTTTTTGAAACGAACTAGATTTTATGCTGATACCGTTCCTTTGGCAATATCTAATAATCTTTATAGACATTTTAATTAAAATGCTTCTGTGGCTAAAATGTTTTCCAGATTTTTGTGGTTACAATCAGAATTTTGCCTGTAAGAAAAATAATTGGATGGAAGTTATCAAAAGAAATCTCTTTGTCTTCAATAAAGTGAATACAGAGATTGAAAGGTACTAGACTGAGAATGCTGGAAATAGAAGACTTCGATCCTCAAAGTATTTACTTCTTTAGGGTCACAGTGGTCTTCATAAGTCAATAATTACTGGCTGTTAGAAAAACTTTGGTAACCCCTACACCACTGTATAGTTAACTGTTGCTGAATGTTAACTCTAACAGTACCCACTACGGATATGGATGGAGTCACAGGTGTGCATATCAGAAACAACAAAGGTAGTGGAATAAAACTCCCTTATAAAAACCCAGCTAATGCCTCTATATAGATTTGAATGGATCACTTCTTTCATCATCCCCAGTCAATCCTTGTCCAAACCTGATGAGATTATTCACTCCGTATGGGCTAATGAACACTGGATGATAATACTCTTCAGCCACAATCAACTACAGAGTTGCCTAGATTCTGATATTCAGAGTCAGGCACCTGACTTTCCATTTTAATTGGGATCAACAGGATTTTTAAAGTGACATAAAAACCATCAAAGTAATAAAGAAAGGGGATAATATTGCAGCGTTCATGATGGTTTGTCCCTGAAAATAGCAATACTGAGCCCAGACTTTGTTTTAGGTCATAAACTTATGCAGCCCAGTTAAAAAATGATATTGATCAGGAACAAACAAAGGAAATGGGTTAACTTCCACCCCAGTGAAATGTAAGAAAAATAGAAGCAGTTGCTGTTGGGCTGTGGTAGCACAGTCACTGCCATTAGAGGAAAACTGGATAGTTAGTTGCTTGGTACTATTGTTCTGGTCTGGCCAGCCTGCCAGTGGCACCTTTTTGAAAATAAAATGCTAGAAAGTTACATTTTCCAAACAATAATTTATACTTGGCTTTTAAACTACTCCACTGCAAAAGCACAGTAAATATGTACGATACATTTCTCTCTCTCTCAGTTCATGAGAAAAAAGGCAACACTTTTTACACAGCCAATATTCTGATCATCAGCTTTTTAAGTAACCTGAAAGATAATTTACCTGACAAGACCTGCATTCAGAGTTCTATATTTCTCCAGTGAGAGTTGTTGACATTTCAAAAACGAAATGTCGGGAGCTGCGTTTGTTTCACTAAGGCTTGTGGGGAAAACATTGACCCAAGATCCTAGTAGGTAGGTGAAAGGAGACGCAATTCAAGTTCTTATAAAATCTCTATTTATTTAAAAGCCTAAAAAAGAAAAAGGAGTACTTGTGGCACCTTAGAGAATAACAAATTTATTTGAGCATAAGCTTTCGTGAGCTACAGCTCACTTCATCGGATGCATTCGGTGGAAAAGCCTATAAATCTAATCCAGTCTATCTGAGGCAATGTGATGTGTTCCTTGCTGCCTTCTTGAATTTTTTTATGCTACAGGATACAACCAGACTCCAGACACATGCAAAGGAACAGGCACCAGGATGGAAGCTTTTGCTGGTTAATTTGGCCATTTTAATTCCACCCACCACCAAAAAGAAATCAACTTTCAGACAGGCATCTAGAAACCAGGGGATTCATTTACCGTGCAAAACTGTGTCAGGATATATGCCGAGATATGGCTCTTTTTCTTACTTTATCCCTTGCAATACAGCTCCCCCACCACAAACAACCCTTATGCTCCTCTGAGTTGAGACCAGAAGGGGTACTGTAACTTTGGGGGAGAGTGGACTGCCACTCTACACATCACTTATTTCTATTAGGGCAGATGACTTGATGGTCATGGGAAGGGGAAGGATACTCTCTGTCATCTTCATCCTTCAGAGTGCTTTGGAGCAGTTATTTGCCCTAATGGCCTTGGTTTTTCTCCTGTCTTACAGCTACAGTTATCAGCTGGGAATGCAGCTGAACTACTGAATCCTTATTTAGGTTACAGGGACAAACCATCCCAATGTGTAGAAAGAATAGTAAATAAGGAAGGCGACCAGCTTGGCTTAACAGTGAAATCTTTGCTGATCTTAAACACAAAAAAGAAGCTTACAAGAAGCGGAAGATCGGACAAATGACCAGGGAAGAGTATAAAAATATTGCTCGGGCATGCAGGAGTGAAATCAGGAAGGCTAAAATCACACCTGGAGTTGCAGTTAGCAAGAGATGTTAAGAGTAACAAGAAGGGTTTCTTCAGGTATGTTAGCAACAAGAAGAAAGTCAAGGAAAGCGTGGGCCCTTTACTGAATAAGGGAGGCAACCTAGTGACAGAGGATGTGGAAAAAGCTAATGTACTCAATGCTTTTTTTGCTTCTGTCTTCACGAACAAGGTAAGCTCCCAGACTACTGCACTGGGCAGCACAGCATGGGGAGGAGATGACCAGCCCTCTGTGGAGAAAGAAGTGGTTCGGGACTATTTAGAAAAGCTGGACGAGCACAAGTCCATGGGGCTGGATGCAGTGCATCCGAGAGTGCTAAAGGAGTTGGTGGATGTGATTGCAGAGCCATTGGCCATTATCTTTGAAAACTCATGGCGATTGGGGGAGGTCCCGGACGACTGGAAAAAGGCTAATGTAGTGCCCATCTTTAAAAAAGGGAAGGAGGTTGTTCCTGGGAACTACAGGCCAGTCAGCCTCACCTCAGTCCCTGGAAAAATCATGGAGCAAGTCCTCAAGGAATCAATTCTGAAGCACTTAGAGGAGAAGAAAGTGATCAGAAACAGTCAGCATGGATTCACCAAGGGCAAGTCATGCCTGACTAATCCAATTGCCTTCTATGATGAGATAACTGGCTCTGTGGATGAGGGGAAAGCAGTGGACATGTTTTCCTTGACTTTAGCAAAGCTTTTGACACGGTCTCTCATAGTATTCATGCCAGCAAGTTAAAGAAGTATGGGCTGGATGAATGGACGATAAGGTGGATAGAAAGCTGGCTAGACTGTCGGGCTCAATGGATAGTGATCAATGGCTCCATGTCTAGTTGGCAGCCAGTATCAAATGGAGTGCCCCAAGGGTTGATCCTCGGGCCGGTTTTGTTCAATATCTTCATAAATTGTCTGGAGGATGGTGTGGATTGCACCCTCAGCAAGTTTGCAGATGACACTAAACTGGGAGGAGAGGTTGATACGCTGGAGGGTAGGGATAGGATACAAAGGGACCAAGACAAATTAGAGGATTGGGCCAAAAGAAATCTGATGAGGTTCAACAAGGATAAGTGCAGAATAAAAAAAAAGTGATTTTATTAAATACAGAAAGTAGGATTTAAGTGGTTCCAAGTAGTAACAGACAGAACAAGTGAATTACCAAGCAAAATAAAATAAAAAATGCAAGTCTATGTCTAGTATGGTAATAAAACTGAACACAGATATAAACCTCACCAGTTCCAGTAAGCTCTCTTTTACAGACTAAACTCCTTCTAGTCTGGGTCCAGCAATCACTCACACCCCCTGTAGTTACTGTCCTTTGTTCCAGTTACTTTCAGGTATCTTTGGGGGTGGAGAGGTTCTCTCTTTAGCCAGCTGAAGACAAAATGGAGGGGTCTCCCATGGTCTTAAATAGACTTTCTCTTGTGGGTAGAGACCCCCTCCTCTCTCCTATGCAAAGTCCAGCTACAAAATGGAGTTTGGAGTCACCGGGGCAAGTCACATGTCCATGCATGACTGAGTTCCTTACCAACCAAGCCACATTCCTGGGAAAGCTCAGATGTGGATTGGCATCTCCAAGTTCATTGGTGGCTTAAGGGCTTCTTGATTGGGCACTTACTGAGAATAGTCTTTTCTCAGGAAGCTGACCAACTACTTCACTAAAACCAACTCAAAATCAAACAGGTATGCAGCCAATATTCATAACTTCGAATACAAAAATGATACATGCATACAAATAGGATTAATAGACTCAGTAGATCATAACCTTTACAGAGATATGTTACATGGCATATGTAGCATAAAACACATGCTAGTTATGTCATATATACTTTCATAAGTATATTTCCATAAAGCGTTATGGGAGGGCACCATCTCAGTCCCTTCCTCGGAAAATTCTGTCACAACGTGGGGGAATAAAGCTCTTATTTACGCTCTGATGGATAGATTTTAAGTAGGGGGATCTTTGTGTAACGCACAAATCTACTTTAACTTGTTTCTATGCTAAAGTGTTACGTTGGTTTTTTTTTTTTAAACACATAAGGAGTGAGATTCCTGGCTTTGCAGAGGGCCAGCACAGAGCCAGTGCACCTCTTAAGTCCCACTTAAGATTTAAATGGTGTATAGGCCTCATGTGGGACCTTTGCTGAGGGTCTTACCTACAGCACAATGTACTCTACAGAAAAATATGGAGATACGGTGCATCCACCGAAGAATTTAAAATCTAAGTATTAGGAATTTCATTTGTTATGAATGGGAATTTTCTTGTAGTCTGGTTTGCTGCAGTTATGCATAATGCATTTTTGTATAGCTAATTCTACCATAAATATTAAAATTCAACAGCAAGATAAATACTCTACTGCACCTTTTGTACATATATTATTAGTGAAATGAAAATCCAATCCCTGAAGAGACTGTTTACTATATAAGTAATATGTATTTTTGCAGTTTTGTTCCTTTTAGGTAAGGTTTATGTTTGGCCTGGTAAAAATGGGCCAGTAGTGCAATGTCCTGAATCTGTGTATTATTTCACTGCAAGATTACTTATCTTGGACTCTCTCTTTTACTGTAAATTCCTTCTTGTTTTGAACAAATATTAGTTTTTTCACCAAATAATGTTTTAAACATCAAAGTGCAGTCTCCATTTTTGCCACTTGCAACCTGGAAAGTTGTCAAGCAACTGCTTTAAAAATAAATTTTACTTTCAACTCAAATACCTTAAGTTCCAGTGCCAATAAGAGCATATAACCATGAAAACAGGATGACAACTGCTTTGAATAGTTCAAAACAAATATTTATCATACGATTCACTTTTCCACTGGAGCTTTCAAAAATGTTATTCCAAGTTTTTGCTCTTTCTGAAAAAAACAGAACTGCAGTTTTGTTCTAACTTCAATACTATTTTTTGTAAACCACCATAACACTTATTCTTACCCTTCCCGCTTCCCTCACACCTCCTTTACATGCTATAGAATATAAAAATGCAGGTACTGATCCTGCAAACATTCATACACAGGCTTAACTTCAAGAATGCAATTAGTTTCAGTGGACCTTTCAGATCCTCTGCTGGTGTATGTTTTCATAGATTCATTGTCACAGATCCATAGTAGATCTGGCTCACTGGGTTCTAATATGCTGAAAGATAAGTACATGAATGCCTTTGCAGGATCAGGGTCTTAATAATTCCCTGTGATTTTCCCATTTATGTCTCTTCACAGGTCACTTACAGAACACTCTCCAAGGGCAGGATTTGGGCCAAAAAAGCCATCATTTTAGAATTTAAAAACAATGAAGTTCAATTTCTATTAACTAAAAAAAAAAAAAAAAAACAATGAGCAGGTTTTCAAAGTCAGTTTTTAAAGGTTATTACCAATAATATCATTCAATACGTTTCAACAGTTTGGAAAGTCTCCAGTGGAAATAATCTTCCCACTATGTGTTATAAATCTATTTGAGAAAACACATTTGCAGGCTCTTTGAAGAACTCCATCATATTGATTGCTGCTGATTCAGAGTTATGATTTCCCTGTAATTTCCCTTGTTCTTTAGCCCAAACAGTTAATTATGTAGGTAGAGACACCAACAACTGACAGACAAGTTATTCTTGAGTTTAATGTTTTACTATTATTACAGGTAATGGCTAAGATTCTTAAAATTGATAAAAGGAGTGCTTGTGGCACCTTAGAGGCTAACAAATTTATTTGAGCATACTCTTTTGTGAGCTACAGCTCACTGCATCTGATGAGGTGAGCTGTCGCTCACGAAAGCTTATGCTCAAATAAACTTGCTAGTCTCTAAGGTGCCACAAGTACTCATTTTCTTTTTGCGGATATAAACTAACACGGCTCCTACTCTGAAACTTTAAAATTGATAGAGATTATTAGACAAATATTTTTTCTAAAAGCCACAAGATTGCTCAGTGGATCTCAGGGATAAGTGAAGAAACTACTTTTAGCTCTTTTTTCCCTTTTTCTTTTTTTTAACAACTTAGATTTCATATTACCAGGTCCTTTAAAAAGTAGTCATGACATGATGCATACAGTGTACATAACACCTAAACTTTCATTACATAAATACTCAATCAAATGTACTAGATTGAGTCTTCTCTCAACTACACTAAAGTAAACATTCCAGTTTACCCCAGCCTATATGACAGCAGAATCTGATGCCATGCCCCAAACCTATAATCTTATTGAAAGAGTTGAACAATAGTTTGCTCTGTTCCATTCTGGTTTGTCTGTATCTTCTTTAAACTTTGGTATTTAATATCTGATATACATATTGACATTGAGAGCACCTTTAAAAATGTTTTCTCATAACAGATAATTAGATCCACTTAAATTTCTGTTACATGCTGTGATGGGGTGTTCATCCCACACAATGCAGAGGAGGTTAAATTAGGTCAATTAACTTGAAATACCACACCTGGAGGAGAGCCAGGGCTCAATAAAGCCTAATGGAAGAGAAAGCTCAGCTAAGAAGGAGCAGGTGGGATCTATATAAAGGTATGAAGCTGAGACAATATGGGGGCAGCAAGGAAGCAATCTCTCCCTGGAAGAAAAGAGGCGTGTTTGAGGCTACAGTGTCTGGTAAGAAGCCCAGGAAAAGGAGCAGTCAGACTTACTCTCTAGGAGGAGGCACTTTGGGCTGGTAAACAAAGAGGAGGAGGCCAGGAGATAGAGAAGGGAAGTAGGAAAGAGTTCAGGGACGGTGATGACCTTTTGAAAAGGCCAAAGTTGGACACATGCAGGAGCCCCACCTCCCTCTGTGGCCCTATCCCTGCCCCTCCTCTTCCCCGAGTCCCCACTGTGATGTTCCGTACCTCAAGGGAACACCCTGCACCCCCATATTCATCCTTATAATATGATTGTGTGGTATCCAATGCAAAGTTAGTCATGTCCGGTATCTTCAGAAGGCCCATGATGCACTGAGCATTGTTGTTATAGTAATGTTATAGGTTGTAATCTCATGTATATAGTTGTGAGGCTGAAAATGTGTCGTCATGGCTTAAAACAAGCCCAGACAAAAACTCTCCAAGAGCAGAGGGGCAGTTCACACCTCACTGGGGTATGTATGGGACAAACCCAGCCCAGCCTCACAGGAATAAAGGACACTGGCCTAGGCAGCAACAAAGGATCTGTTGGACTCGAGTGAGTCACCCCCTTTCTTTGGTCAGTTTGGGATTACGATGAGGTAATGCTCACCTGATCCTGAAAGGGGTGATGAGCAAAGCCAAGAGGGAAGAAATAAAATGGTAAAAGGGAGAGACATTTGCCATGCTCTTCCTCTCTCTCCCATCTCCATCTACAGACAATACCACCAAGCAACTGAAGCGCTGATCAAAGGGAAGAGCATGGCTGAAGGGCAACTAGCCAGCCTATGGTGAGAAGCATCTAAGTTTGTAAGGGAACTGATAAGCTTAGAATGCATTTTGCTTTTATTTCATTTGACCAAATCTGATTTTTTGTGCTTTGACTTAGATTTTAAGTAACTATCTTTTATAGTTAAATTTTTGTTTATTCTACCTGAAACAGTGCATTTAGTTTGAAGCATGTCAGAGACTTCCCTTGAGATAACAAGCCTGGTGCATATCAATTTCTTTGTTAAATTGACAAACTCTGGACACTGCAAGCTTATATGTTATGCCTGCTGGATGCTTCAAGACGGAGGTTGTTAGGGTTGTGTCCACTGTTCCCTCTAAGCTGTGCACGTGTAAGCGCGCACACAGATCCTAAACCCCTTGCACATAGCAAAACACCGAGTGCACAAAAATTTGCACAGAAGCACAACAATTTGCACAGAAAAAATTTTTTGTGCCCTTGGCCTGTCAAAAATTAGAGGGAACACTGGTTGTGTCTGGAACTGGAGATATTGGCTAGTGTCAGTTGATTGCACAATTCTAGCAGCTTACATGCCAGAGGCTCTGCATGAACAGACCAGGAGTGGGGGTTCTCACAGCAGAGCAGGGTAAGGCTGGCTCCCAGAGTCGAGGATTGGAGTGACCTAGCAGATCACCGGTCCAGATAACATTAGGGGAACGTCACACTCACCCCTTGATCCTTTTCTTCCCCGAGGCCCTGCCCCCTAGCCAGGCCAGAATCTGGATCTGGGCCATTGTAAGAGAAACCAAGGGAGCCCTCGGGCTGCTATGGGAGCCCCGGATCCTCCACCTGCTCTGGGTGGGGTGCTGGGTGCCCAAGAGCAGCCCCCGGCCAATGTCTATCCCCTTCCTCCCCCCAGGACAGGTGGAGGGTTTGGGGCTCCCCACAGTGGTCTGGGCTCCCTGGGCCGCTCTTACCTTGGCCTGACTCGGGCTTCTGGCCTGGCTAGGGGGTGGGGCCTCAGGGGAAGAGGAGGAAGGGCAGGACCTCATGGTGAGGGGGAGCCAAGGCCCAGCTCAGCCCATCCCACCCTGAAGAGGCTGGCACCACCCCTGAACCTCTGACAGGCATGGAGCAACGCTGCAAGGAAGCCAGGACAAATGCTGTCCTGGAGTCATTCAACTCAGCACCAGGACCTGAACTCTGCATTTTTGAGACCGTCTTCCCCCCCCACACACACACATACATACATTCAGGATGGTTGATCACCCTAAGTTAGGGCGACCAGATGTCCCGATTTTATAGGTACAGTCCTGATATTTGAGGCTTTGTCTTGTATAGGCACCTATTACCTCCCCCCCCCCCACACACACACCCATCCTGATTTTTCATACTTGCTGTCTGGTCATCCTACCCTAAGTCCAGAGAAATAGCAACAATCTGGGAGTAAGCAACCTGTAGTTGTGAGACATATACATTACAAAGTAATAAATAGGTACTAAGTATATTATTTAGCACATTTCATCTTTAAATCCCTTTACACTATAGCTGTGCTAGGTGGGTGGTAATATCTGTACACTACAGATGGGGAAACTGAAGCAGAGAAGATAAAGGTCCAGTCCTGAAAGCCCACCATCTGTCAATCTCTATCTTCAATGGATTTTCTATGAAGAGTCTAATATGTTAAATAAATATCACCAGGTGCACAATAACTAGTGCAGGCAACCCCAAACTACTGTAATTTAAAAATAAACAAATAAAAATTATTTTTGCTAAACTGGGCAGCTGAGTCATCAACACCTGTCCTTTCAAGAAGACAAAGGAGTCACAAGGATGTGGCCTTTAAATAGGTCTTTTATAGTCATAATATCCTCAGCAGGAAGCACTGTCTGGTTTGGACTGATAGTTATTCAATTTCCAAAAATGTTAAGTGCTGCTCTTCATCTATTTGTTTTTGTCGAAATCCACCTCAGACTTAGCTAAACGCAATTTACACATAAACTGACTTCTTGCAGGCTAAAAGAAGACACTCTGGAATCTTGCACTGGACCAAAGCAAACCTCTTTGGTAAAAAGATACATTGTATCTCCCTATTATAACTATGCACTTTCAATACTGTTAGTTCATTCTGCTTGAGGTCACTGACAACTATAATCCAAAGGATGCAGGGGGAGGGTTGTTTAAAGAAACAAATAAAAGCACAGGTTGTCAGTGGTCTGGCAACCTCCAATCTGGATTTTTTTTCAAACATCAAAAGACCTAGATTCCTGTCTAGATATCTCTAATTCTGCAACATCAAAATGGTTTACCCTGGGCATTATATTGCCTTAGGTTTTGTCTCTGTGGTGTACTTTGAAAAGCAGCATTGCAACATTTTTAACACCAATGTAACCATGTGCTTCATAGTTATCACTCATGAAATTATTTGCAGAGAAAAATAAATACTGCCCACCTTCAGTTCAGCTGTGCAGGCCCCAGATCAATAATGCTATTGCATAGCACCACTTCAGACCAAAACAAGTTAAAAAATAAAACAGCACACACAAGTATTTGTAGTGACTTACAGACAGCCACCATGCTTGTCAGCTAATTGCATCCATTTGGAATGTAACTCATGTCCTTTGGCTTCATAAACAGGAGCTTAGTTAACAAGCTCAAGCAATAATTTTGTTGATAAACATTTGAGTACAATCTGACCTATTAGTTACTGGCCTGCTTGTTGTGGGGGGGGGGGGGGAAGGGCGCTCAGCTGCCCTACCCCAGCAGCAGCACCAGGATGCATTGTGCCTTGTGGAAAAACAGCACGTCCTGCAGCTTCCCAGACTATAGCGGCGCATAGTTTCAGTTACACCCTGTAAAAGACACAGTGTGAACTCCCCCTCTATGGGCAACTCTACTGGCCATTCCCTTCTTACCACTACTCATGTATGTAACCCCTGCAGGAGTACCAAGGAGGAGCAGTCTGCAATTGTGTCTGGCTTTTGTGTGGGTGCACAAGGGAGAGAGAGAGATTCCTTGTGCTCCCCCACCCCTCCGCACCTGTGCAGGGCTGGCCAGTAGGCTACAATTGTAAACATGCACTTTCATATACATGTAGTGCTTTCAAAAAAGAGCCCACTCTGAAGTCAATTAACAGACTCATTGACTTCAATGGGAGCCAGCCTTACAGGTACCAAGATTAATCTTCAAGTCAAGTCATCCAAGTGGACAGGAAAGCAATTTCCTAATCATTTCACGCATACTATTTCTTTCTCTCGGAAATTCCCAAGATGAGAAACAGTGGCAGTGCCAACCTATGCAAGTTTTTTTCACTTGGGGAAACATAATTTATTCTCAAGCTGATCATAAGCTTGGGAGAAAACAAGCTGTATACCATCAGTCACTAAACTCCAACTATTGTCCATGTGAAAAGAGGATTATTTTAAGAGGTTTTAGGTAAATTATTTCAGGGAGTTCCCCTGAAGATGCTGTTTGGGGTGTGAGTTGGATAAATACGCTGCCTTGATAGCACAGTTCAGTGATTGCTGGCCATTCTATACTTTTTAAGATGAGAAATGAGCAGACAAAAAGAATATGAAGCTTAATAAAATGTTCAACAGTTTCAGTGAAATCATTGGTTGTCTGTCTTTATTATAAAAGACACACTTTTTAATAAAAGGACACATGAATGAGTGCATTATATTTCAGGGATAGAAATAGTTTCAGTTATATGCTCTTTTCCTCCTCTGGGACCCATTTTCCTAGCTCTACAGAAGAGGCCTAAACTTTTCTCCAGGGCTTCTTGTGGTGACCATCTGATGGATACAAAAGAATACCAGGTTTATGGCCCCAAAGTCAAAACTAAATATTTCCCCAAATTGACTAAAACTTCACTTCACTTCACGACACAACGAAAAATAAAAACTAACACATAAAAAAGCATGATCTTGGACATATTAGAAAATGAATATTAAAGATCTGCCTATAAAGAATTCAGCCAACTGAAAGAAGTTGTCATCTTAACTTCTTTTTTTTTAAAAAAAAAAAAAGAAAGAACAGAACTGTCTGCCTGCATTCTTGGATTTCTATCAGCAAGAAGCTAGAATGGAATGTTTAAAAGCAGGACTTCATACTCAAAACTATGAGAGGCAACAGTCCAAAAGACTGTGGCATCCCAATCAGGAAACTAACTACCTTTCCCAAACCAGGAGATTTTGCCATTATCATCTTTTTATTATGAACAAACAGGGTTCACTAAATTCCCTTCAGTGGCACACTCCTACGAACATTCATCACTTGATGACTCTAGAGTCACATGAGCACCTTCAGAAGGGGCAGCTGCTTTTCTTGATAGATGCACATTATTACCTTCAGATCACTGGAAGAAGGGACAGCTAGTAGGGGATCAAGTGTCTCACTATGATACTGTGGACACATAGGGCGGGGCACACATATCTTCCAAGGGTTGTAACTACAGACTTCTGGAAAAAGCTGCTGCCACCATTCCCTGTTTGCACAAGTGGCCTCTAGAAAAAGAATGTGTAATGAGTGCCTACGGCTGGAGGCACTTAAAAAAAGCAGCTAATCTGAAGGAATCCATTATGGGGGGGAGCAGGGGGGACTGCATAAGAAAAGTCCCACAATGGGACACTTGATACAGCCCTGCCTTTTCCCAAAATCTTTTAGAGATGCTACTGCCTTAAGGGTTTCCAGCAGCAAATAGCAGCTGGGGAGAGGTGTGCCACAGCCGTTTGCAGCTGGAAACCCCTGAAGCAGCAACAATAACACTAGTTGTATTCACATTTTGGGTTTGGGTTTCATTTGCTGCTTGTTGCATTCTCCCTCCCTTATCTTCCTTGTCCCCCTCTCAAAGGAAAAAGCCACAGACATACACAACTTGGGTGTGGGAATCTTACAGGAGAGTCTCTTAAACAGGAGCCACTAGTTCAGCTGCATGGTTCAAAAATAAACACGCCATCCAACAAGAAAATCTTAAAAATCAAACTATTCAAGTCTTCTCATCAAAGTGTTTCTAAAAATCAGAGCACCCCAAGGCTGGGGTTTTGAAGGAGAGCCAGTCAGCTTTAGGTAGCTTACTGTCATTGAATCAGCTAATGCCATTGACACAAAACGAAGCAAAAGCTCAGACGACGATTATTGTTTGTCTTCAGCAGCACCCAATATCGGTTGGGTACTCTACACAGCAAAGATTGCAAGGTCCCTACTCCTGAGAGTTTACAAGCTAGAGACAAGTCAGAGGTTGGAACATACAAAACTGACAGCGCAGGTCCCGTGAGCCCTTGGAAAGCCCCCTCGAGTTGCACTGAGAAGTTTGCAGCGGTCCTTTTCTTTCCCTCCGTTGTTCCTGGGCGTCCCGGGACACGAGGAATTACAGGCGATTACAAAATGCTGCAGTGGGAGCACCACACTCAAACAGCGTGGGGAGAGGAGGGGGAAGAGCAGATCGGACAACTCTCATCTCTTAGTCCAGCACCTCGAGAGATGATCGTTCTCTCTACCAAGCCAAGCTATGCATAGGGTTAGGCTCAGTAATGTACATTAAGCCCTAGTAAGCCATCCATGCAACGCACTAAGTACAGCGTACAGAGACGAGGGCTCCCAGTAGGTGTACCTTTGAAAGCGAATGGGGCGGGGGGCGGGGAGAGGATTCGCCACCGGCTTTGCAGGAGTCCTGTAAATGCTAGCGATAAGAAACAAGAGAGCCACTTACCATCTCGCCTGAGATTAGAGGATCGCAAGGCTTTTATAGATCCGCTCTGGGCAGAGGTGCCCTGACGGCTGCAAAAGTTTGCCCAGACTACAACGTAGAGAAGGAGGCGGACGGACAGTTGCATTGGGATCCGCTGTGAGGGGGACCGTATCTGCCCAAAGAAACCCGGCTCCCTCCGCCAAGGAAGCCCCCCCCCTCACCTCTTTCCCCCTATGGGGTGGGGTGGGGTGGTTTGGTTTGGTTTGGTTTTTGGATGCTGAGTCAAAAGCCCCTGAGCTACTCTCCGAGCTGCCCCCAAACTTCCTGCATTGCTGAACTTTCTGCTGGGGATCGCTGCCTTCCGAGCGCGGCAGGTGACAGGGAAAGGGGAAGGACAGGGCGAGCCCACACCCCAGCAGCAGCAGCGGCTGGCGAGGTGCCCCTAACTCGGCAGGCGATCACAAGGTGCCGCTGCTGCAGCGGGGCTCCAAGCAGGCGGGCTGAGCCGAGCCGAGCCGAGCCGAGCCCGCCGACACGGACTGTCCCCGGCCTCGGGGCTGCCTGTTCCCGCTGAAGTGGCGGCTCAGCGGTGGCGGCGGCGGCAGCTGGTGGCGACAGGCTCGGCAGCCCCCCGCGCAGCGCACAGCATGTCTGGGGGCGCGGGCTCCTGCCGTGTCATTCGGGAGGAAGAACACGGCGGCGGCGGCTCCGGGGGGGGGGGGGGAGGAGGCGGCTCTGGCCTGGGGGGGCAGGGCAGGGGCGGGAGTGGCACTGACCAGGGAAAGGCAGCGTGGCGGGCCAGGCCGCGGGGTGGAGAGGTGGGGCCAGCTGCGGCCGGGGGGGGCGGCTCCAGCCAGCTCGTGCCTGCGGCTCCCTGGGCCGTCTGGCGGCCGAGCTGCTCCCGCCCGTCCTCGTGGGCACCGGGCAGGATTCGGAGCGTCCCCCCCCCCACAGCGTCCCCTGGTGGGCACAGAGCGCCCCTCCCGCTGTGCCGGGGTGAAGGGTCAGCGCCAGGCGCCCACCTTCCGAGTGCCTGAGGCGGAGCCGGGTTGGGAAGGTCGATGGTAACCCTTCTGCCAGTGCACCTGCAGTAACAAGGGCAGGGTCCTTATTTTAGGGGAGCCTCCTCGCCTTTTTTTTTTTTAAATCAAGCCCCCCTACCCAGGAATCGGGCACCCTGGAATCACTTGGCCTGGCAAATCTGTACCCACTTGCAAGCAAAGAGGTTTAAAACAAATGAACTTTAGGGGAAGGGAGTGGAGAAAGGGCGAAGACCAGTTTGAACTGGGACAAATATTTACAGTTTAACCCCTTCCACCACCATATACCTCAGGGTGCATAAGTCACAGTCCCAAACATTTGGACCCTGAATGGCTGATGCAGTTTGTTCCGTCTCCCATCTTCCCACTCTCAGTTTGTGGGTCCCCAACTTCCTCACTCACAGCTTGTGGTTCCAGGAGTCCAGGAAAATCAGGGTTCCTGTTTCCTAGAATGGTTCTGGGGCTCTACCACCTGTCCTGCTAGCTGTAGTGATTTCAACAGCTGGGACAGCGAGGCCTCACCAGAGTTGCTAGGCTGACATAGACCATTGCTGTGAATTCCTCTGCTCTCATTCTGCTGCTCACCTGCTGGAAGCTATGTCCTGTGGGTGAATCCACCTTCCACTTTGCTTTGCCTGCTGTGGCTGGACCAACTGCTGCAATGCTCTGCCTGCTGCTCAGGTGATTGGAACTGCTGCTGGTCTCTGACCTTTGTTTGCCACTAGCTAGACAACTGCAAGGTCTGGCCACATAAAGCACTTACAGCTTTTTATTCATCTCTCTCTGATACAAGACAATCAGTAGTCTTAGAAATCCCTCAGAGTCCCTTCTTCCCAAAGCACTTTTACCAGCACCATGCCAGGAAAATGCAGCTTCTTTCCTTTTGCCCCTTAGCTCTCTCCAGGACCTTTTACCCCACCTCAGCAAACATCAGGTGATCTCATACCAGTCATTGTCCAGGCTTTGCCCACATGGGTTCCCAACAGGGTATGCTAAAAAATAAAATGTCCCAAATACAAAACTTAATCCAATTATCCCCCAATGTCCACAAACTACCTGCAGTTAATAATTAAATGAGGTACTGCCTCACTCAGTCAACTCGTCTTGCTCTCCAGCAGATGCCATCAGAGAGCTCACTCAATTACCGCCGTTCTCTTGTAGGCTTCAGGCCACAGAGCTTACAAGATGTTAAGTCAAGCACTCAAGCAATAAAAATAGAGATAAAGCTGAAAACTCATCTTAAACTCCACCCCCAGGTGCTTATGCCTTGAAATAGCTCTCTGTTTACATCATCCTCATCATCAACAATTTGTCAATTTAACACATATAAAAACAAACAAGATTATCTTATGCAGTCAGTTACGGTACAATACATACAATAGAATTTCAGAATTGACTTGCTTTTTAAGTCATGCATAAACCAAGGCAAGGGTGTAGCAAGTCAATTATTTTCAAGTTATAAATACTTAAAATCAGCCAGGTGTGAGGTTCTTTTTAAGATCAGCTTTAAAATAGAGTATTTGAGAATGTTGTCTAGGATTTTAGCTTTAAAATTATCTCATTTGTAGCTTTCAGGTGCCTCAGAGTCGAAGACTCTACTTTGTGTACTGCTATTATTGTATTACTGTAGCGCCTAAAGGCTGCCCTGTACAAACACACAGTAAGATATAGCCACCACCGAAAGTGCTTACAAATAGATAAGACAGACAGAGGACGTGAAGGGAAACAGAAGGCAAACAGAGACATAGAGAGATGAAGTGACATGCCCAAGGTCACACATCAGGTCAGTAGCATATTTGGGAATAGAGCCAGGTCTCCTATCTCCCACTCCAGTTTCCTATCCACTAGACCATACCGCAGAGTGGAGTTCACAGTTCCACACACAACATAACACGTTAGACATCAGTTAAACTGGCACTAGTTAAATACTTACCTTTTAAGCAGAATTTATGCTAATACTGTGCTAATAACCTTGCACTATCTAGCTAACTCAGTTCTGCGGGGGACAACCCAACAAGACAGCCATATTAATTGAGTATGTTCCCATTAAGTAGAGCGTACAGTAAAAATACTTTTCATTTATTTAGCTCCTTCATACTGAAGCACTTTCTTAATTAAATACTGAACAGCAGTGGCCTGTGGACTGAAGGGTAAGAGCCAAGCAGCATATTGAGCAAGAGAGAGAAAGAGTAATTTTATACAAATCACTGCAGACATTTTAATGACCATAAAGAGAAGCTCACAAGGTTCTTTATTTGGAATTTAATGTACCTACCTTAATGATGAAGGACTGAGCCAACTCTTTCTAGATTTGAGCCTATGGCTCCATGAAGAAATTAAACATTTCAAACCTGGTACACCTCAAAATCATCCCCTCCAGCAGAATTTTAAAGCTCCATTCTCTATCATTTTTTAAAAAATCATCATATCTGCTGCAAATGCTTCTGACAAAAAATTATCTTGACTCTTCTTCTCATCTTATCTTTTACTAAATACAGACACACACACACACACGCTATGTTAAAAACACATTAAGGTTGCAAAGATTAGCATTCAAAAGTTAGGAGATGTTAGCATTAAGGTTACTGGAACAACTTTAGTTCAGCCCCTTGTGTATATGCATTTTGATACAGTTTTTAATTACATCATCATATACTATATTTTCACAGGACCCCTGCCTCCTTCAGTGCAGATGATAGATAATTCTCACTTAATGAGCAGATATTGCATATTTTGTTTTATCCTCATTTTTCAATATGTGGTGCCTGGCCTTATTTACTGTACACTATTCAAACCCTGCTCTCAAGACAGAGTTATTCATTTCCTCATGGGCTTTTGTACACACTCATCACTATAGTACCCAACCACTTCACAAACATTAATGTATCTTCACAACACCTGGTAGTGAGGGGTATTATTATGTCTATTTTGTAGATGGGGAACTGAGGCAGAAAACGATTAAGGTCAACAATTTCCATTAATTTTGGTTGCCCAATCTGAGACATCTAGGATCTGATTTTTTAGAGTACTTAGCATTATCTAGTACGTTATATGTCTTGTAAAGGGACCACTCAGTACAACAAAAATAACACTTTACTGACAGGACTGTAGCCTTGGGAATTTGCTGCTTTATTCACCTGCATCACATCAAAGTGTAGGAGTTCCTCTCACTGAGAAACAGGTAGTAGGGAGGGATGGAGTATGATCCCATCCCCTATACACTGGGTAACCCAGTTAGCCCCATTAGGACCCTACTACAATATGTTTAAAGCATAGCTCCCATTTACTTCAATTGCAGCTGTGAGTGCTCAGCACTTCTGCAAATCAGAATTCAGTGTTTCTTAAGACAGGTACCCAGAAAGTGAGGGAGGCACAATTATTGATCACCTGTGAAAAGTTTGGTTTAAGAGACTTGCCCAACATCACATAGGACCTTTGTAGCACATAGGCTTGAGTCTTCCAGGACAGCACTGGATTGTTTTAACCATGAGACTGCCCTTTCTCCTCCTGCAGGTACCTGACTCGGTACATGTTCCAACTTCTGCAACCAATGAAGCAGGGTCCTATGAACAACAACTTCCTTCACTACTCTACCCTGCTCCATCCCCAGAGCAGGTCCATCCTGTGCATTAAATGAAGGGGTCTCCCATGAGATCTTTATGAGCTGTCAGTCTCCTATCAGGACTTCCTCAGGACCTAGAAGCTTGTCTTGGCAAATAGGTCTGTTGCAGCTGCTGAGGGGAGAAATTGCCTAGCTGAACCCCTGCTGAATAATTCATGCCTGGTTGTGCAGGTGGTGGAGGTCACCTCAGAGCCCCAAAGATTGGTCCTGGCCAACATCACCAGAGCAGGAGACCTCCTGGACTATGGTCCCAGGGATTGGGTGGACCCCATGGCACGTGCTCAGTGCATGGGGTTGCCCACACCATACATTCACCATTGTGTGCTCCAGCAGGTGAGGGCAGCTTTATCCCTGCTTCTCTTTCTTCTCTCAGGTGAGTCCCTGCCATCAGGTCCCTATACCGTGAGCCCCTAACTACCTCCAATGCATCACCTAAGTCAACTTCACTGCAATTCACAACCTAAGTCCAGCCAGTCCATCTCTGAACCACACCTCATCACATTTGTGCTCCATACCATCCACTTCCTCTCCCTCAGGTGCTGCCTCCATACTAAGTGGTGGGACCTCTTGCCACCTCTCGAGGGTGGTGAACCCAAGGTCCCACAACCTGCCAAGGATATCAGTTGGTGGTTATTCCATGGAGCCTGGAGCATGGATGTGTTCACAGAGTTTCCTGACACTTGCCTTGACATTCTGCAGTAAAAGGGAAATTCTGATGCACACTTATCTATAGTGCACCAGGCTGCACCTCTTGTTGAGGTTCTGGAGGTACTTTTCTCCTCAGTTGTTCATTTTTGCACACCCCATTGGTGGGTCCACAAAGTATGGAGACCTCCTCATCAACCACCTCTTGGTGCTGGCCAAGATGGGGAGATACTTTGTGACTGTGGGGCCCATTTCCTGTCCCTTGTTGTCTCACATCTCCAAGCAGAGTTCCTCTGGGCAGCATTCATAGGTGCCTTGGACTCGACTCCTTCACAGAGGACTGATGTTCTCTGCTTGTGTTCCCATCTGGTATCAATTCTGACCTTTGGCCTTCACTTACACCCATTTTCACATTTGTTGTCCCAAGTACTCAGTTGGTTTCTGGGCCTTGTGGTCCCTCCCTTTGACTGAGGTGGCAGGCCTTTACTCTAGGGTGTCCCTAAGCCCACCCCTTCCCACAACTAATATAGGCCTTGCACTGAATGAGGTAGGGGTCATGTGGAAAAAATAGCATGCAATCATGTAATTAAAGATGGTCTTATAATGCATAAAGGCAAGGGGACCGAATTAAGGTTGCATAGGAAACTTTAATTATGGCACTTCCAAAATTCTAAGTGCTTGAGTTTGCAACCTTAATAATGTTCTTTTAACACAGTTGCTCTGTTGGCATGGTACATGCACAATCTGGTCTATTCTAGGAGCTGTGGGAGGCTCATGGATGCTCAGAGGGGATGGACACTTTGGAGATATAATATTTAAAGTCAAAGAAGTTTCTACTGAGCAGGTGCTAACTGTAATTTTTCAAAGGCTCATAACTTGGCCAGATTTGGGGAGATTTTCAAAGGGATGGCAAAGGACACATCCCTGACACAAAGTTTACTCTCCTGCCAAATTTCAAGTCCCTGTTCCAAAGAATAAGAGTGCTAGAGCTGTACAAAGAAAAGGTTTCAAGAATTTTTGAATATGAGCGAAACAATATATTTTTCCCTAGCCTCATTCTTGCAGATGTTTCGGCTGAAATTATAAATAAAGAAATAAAGAAACAAACAACCTGAGCCAGATACCCAGCATAGAAAATTCCAGCCCAAATGGTTTGGCAAAGTTATAAACAACTAAAAACAGGGTAGTACAACAGGAAGCCTTAACCACAGGTGATTCTACCAGCCAGGCCTATAACAACTTGAGAAACTCTCAACCAGTCCAGGTTCTGTGGGAGGGATTAGAGCTCATACACAGCCTTCTGTGGTCCTGTATACTTCTCACCCATGCCTTAGTTCTCTTCTCCTTTAGCGCATAATATATACATTACATTTTCAAAGCATTTTACAAAAATGGACTAATCCTCACAGCCTCATGCCTATATGCTAGGTAAGTGTTTGTTAATGTCCCATTTTACAGATAGGGAAATGCAGGATAAAGGCCCAAGGTCACAAAGCACATCAGTATCAGTAACTGAACTAAAACCCAATCCAATTCTAATCCATTAGACCATAGGTCCTATCAAAATTGCTTAATTTCTCTGTGTCTTAGATTTCCCGGGGCAATTCCATATCACACATACCACATTAACCTTGATGTCTAAGGTCATGAACCACTGACGGGAGAGGATCTGGACTTCTACACACCTAGCGCTTCGTACTACTTGTGCAATAAATTACCTACAGCATGTAATTTTTTAAAACAAATTATATATGCAAAGTGTGACATCTTGCTTGATGTTGCTGCAATATTGACCCCCTTTCTTCCCCACCCAAAATCCCTCCCTCATAGCGGGCCCAGTGAGCATTCTCATTTATAGCTCTGCAGGTCTGGCAATTGGCCTAAATGTATGTTGTGATGTGTTTCCCGTAGCCTTTTCAAGTTGACAAATGAGAAGGTCAGGAAATTGCAATTGCAAGTTTCATACTAATCAGAGGGCCATGGGCTGAGTATTCCTGTAAGAAGATAAATAAACCAGTATTATTATCCCCATTTTACAGATGAAGAAATTGAGAAACAAAGATTAAGGACTCAATTCTCAGAGCCTGGGCTCAGCAGAGACGGGGAGGGACTGAAAGGGAGTGATCCTGGCTTACTGAGTCTCAGCATGCATTACAGCTGCATCCTTAAATTTACCATGCTGGCCAAGATCCCTCATAGATATTATGCCAGCAAGGAATCAACCACAGCAGGTTACTGAGGAAAGTTTGTGTCACTGGAGGTTTCTAAGATCAGGGATTATCTAGGTGTATTTAATCTGCCTCAGTACAGGGGGATGGATCAGATTGCCACTTAAGGTCCCTTCCAGACCCTACAATTCTATGATTTTATAGCAGAGCCTTGCTCAGCTACCCTACACATCTCTCCCATTCCCCCCGACACACCAAGACCTGCCCCTTCCCCACTCCTTACATTGGGCAAAGCAGCTTCAGTGGAGGAGGCAGCAGAGTCAGGCACCAAAGCTGGTGGAGTATGCAGGAGACAGCCATCTCCTCTTGCTTTATACCAGTGGCAATTCCCTTTACACAGGAGGAATTTAGCAGAGGCGAGCTGTGGCCATTTTAAACTCCCTTTGCACTGTGCAAGTAGCACAAGTAGGTTTGGTGACTTGTCTAGGTAGGGCACTAGGGTCTAGTGTAATTAGGAATGATCAGTCATGGGATAAGAAAGAAGTTCCTCTCATGGATCAGTAATGGGTTAAAAGATGGGAAAGGGAAGAAATAAACTGAGATGAGATTGAATTTATATTTTCAGTGGAAGAAGTTATGGCTTAAAGGATTGAATCCCAAACATTTAAATTAATTATTCACTATCAGATAAACTGTAGGCTATTTTAACAGGAATCCCTTTGCTCTACTGTGCTTGTGCTGACCTGGATTCTCACCCATGGTCCCAGCATGACCACTGGCCACTCATTATAGCCCATATATGTAGAATTCATTATTAATGTATGTTGGACTATCAAGTACTGCATTTATAGGCTACTTTAGCCTTAGTTTTAAGATACCCTATGAGATCATTTTCTCCTCCAAGAATGTGAAGCAGTGACTTGCTGATTTTACTCCAAAACACTTTTATTTATTGAAATAGTGACGGAAGTGTCACTGGGATTAGTAATGAGCAGAATGGATTCATGGACACACAGGTTTTTCTGCGGTTTTTGGTTAGTCTCCAGTATGCACTAGTCATTAAAAAAATGCAAATCCAGATGTTAGACATGCATGGTTTGGTAAGAATATTTCACAGCTCAAGTAGGTTATTCTCTTGGGGAATTACACCATTATGTAGGTTTTCATGAATACTGTAATCCTCAGTCTATTTGAGTTGCAGATCCAGATGTTTTCAATATGTACCACACCCTCTGAGTTACTTTCTTAGACACAAAATCTTTAAATGGCAATTTGAGAACCTGTATATTTCACATAACAGTGTCAAACACAATCTATCAGGCTGCATTGCACTTGCCTTTTTGATCAACTCCATCCATGATTTTACAATTCAAATGTCCTTATTTTTTTTCATTTCCTTAGTTAAATTTCCCTTCATTTCCATTTAGTTGCTTTTAAGCTGTGTTATCTATATTTTAGGTTTCAGAAGATAAGTATATTGCCTATGCTGCAGTAATCTCCTTTAATTGATTTGGGATGTTCGCCAGTCTCTTCTAGTATTCTGTGCTGATATCTTTATATGACTGGCTTCCATCCAACTACTGTCATCCTTTGAACTCTCCTTATTCCTTTGCTCTTTTAGTGCTGAGAGATGGCATTCTTAGCCTTTGAATGTTCCCCCTTCATCCCTCAAGTTTGTGCTGTAAACTGCTAGGACAAGCCTTCAAATATTCAGATATTAACATTCAGCCTTTCTAATGTTTTCTCTCACTCTTCACTTGAGATAGCTGTCACATTGCATTCATCTACTTAATAAGCTGAAATGTAAAGGTTTCATATATTTTACTCCCAGTTAGTACTTCAGTGATCTTTCTGCCATCTAAGACTTTCTTCTAGTGTCTTCAATGTTCTTTGCATTTTACTTTATATATTTTCCTCCATTTGATTCATAAAAGAAAAGAATGTGATTTGCAATTGAAACATTGCACCCTCATTATGTTTACATCCAAGAAAGAGAAGCTTTCTGATTGCTGTAAAATGTGCTGTAACAAAGATGATTTATAATGGGGGTTTAATGTAGTTGCATTGTAGTTGGCTTTATACTAGACAGAATTACATTTTTATCTTCATTATAAGGCTCTTAATGTATCTCACTCCTTTTTAGTTTACAGGACAAAAGCTGTTCCTAGGCAACAGAAAATCCCTGAGTTGCAGCTTTACTTGATTGTATGTACAAGGAACAACTTTCTCTTCATCTGTCACCTCTTGCAAGATGACTACTTCTCTAAAGAATCCACGTGAATTGGAAGAATAATTGTTCTTAGCTACCCTGGCCTACAACATCAAGAATGATCTACTGAAAAAGAAGTATAGAATTCTATCACAATCACTTACCAAGACAAAGTCAGATATATTTAATTTCCTGTGTTTTTCCTGTCAATGCTTCCACTGTTTTCAGTAAGCTTTATCAGGCCATTAGGCTGATTCAGATGTCTATCCCTATACAGCACAGCACTTAGCCATTGCTTAAAGTCGGGCAGATACTTAACTTGAAGTCAGTGAGACTTAACCACATGCTTAGAGTTAGGCACATGTTTAAATGCAGTGCTGAATCAATGCAGGCTTTACAAGCAAACAGGGGAGTTTGAGAGGCGGAGGAATACTAATCTTGAACAAACAAGGTGCGAGTACTAATCTTGGGGTGAGTGCATTTGTTTGGCTCTTTGGTTTTGGGCTTTTTGTGTTTTTCTCTCTCTTTCAGGTTATTTAAAGTGTCAGGGTCAATTGGGATTGAGCATTTGGGGACTATTTGAGCCTTTGTTCCCTGGATCATCTTTGATCAACTTTTATCAGCCTCAATCAGCCTTGTGATCACCCTCCCACTCTGTGATTAATGAGGGCTGACCCTAGGAGAGAAGACCTTAAAAGCCAGAGGCTAAGTGACCAAGAAGGGGACTGCAAACAGGGAAGTTTGAGAGGGAGTTTGTAAGAGGGAGTCATAATATAACCGCTATCATTAGTAAAGCCGAATCGCCAGTGCCAACACTGCTCCTGTCTCCTCCACTGGCACCCAGATCCAGACAGAGAACATGACCCTGGATGCCTCTACCCAGATCCTGGTGTGGATTTGCAGACTGCATTTCCCACTGTTAGAAAGCTGGGCTGGGGGGAACTGTCCAGTGTGAAAGCAGTCCACTGGCACTATATCTCAGAAAGCATGTGGGAGAGCCACAGGAAGAGGTGACTAAGCCGAGGAGCACCTGTGTCCACAAGGAATTCATTGAGAGTACTCATATGGAGACGTCCAAGGCTGAGGAAGCTATCCAGGTAGAAAGGACTGCTACCATACCGCAGGGGAGGAGGACATGGCACAGGGAGGACACTGGATGCTGGTTACCTACTCCACCCCTACTCTCAACCCACCCACCACAGTGATGAAGAACCATTATGCTGCCCTGGTAATGAGCAATGAGGAAGAGGAGGAGAAGCCACGTATCCCCAAGACTGGGAGGATCGCAGCCACTACTCCCAGGAGGAAATGTAGGGTAGTGGTGGTTAGTGACTCTCTTCTGAAGGGAGTGGAGGCACCCATCTGTCAACCTGGCATGGCATCCCAGGAGGTATTCTCCCTGCCAGGGGCCCATATCTGAGACTTATGGAGGGATTGTTAAGGATCATCCAGCCCCTGACTGCTACCCTGTGCTACTCATCCATGTGGCACTAGTGATGCTACGAGGTATGACCTTGAGCAGAGCAGAAGTGACTACAGGGCTCTGGGAGTATGGGTGAAGGAGTCTGGAGCACAGGTGGTATTCTGTTTGATCCTTCCAGTCAAGGGTAGGGGCCCAGGCAGAGACAGATGCATCCTGTGAATGCCTGGCTGCAAGGATGGTGTTTCCAGGAGAGCTTCTACTTCCTTGACCATGGGATGCTGTTCTGGAAAGAAGGACTGCTAAACAGAGATTGGGTCCACCTAATGAGCAAGGGGAAGAGCATATCTGGATACAGACCAACTAACATAGTGAGGAGCAGACATGCCAAACCTGTGAAAAAAATGCAGAAATTGGACTTGTTTTTGGCTTAATTGGCTTGTGAGTTGCTTGTTGGCTAGTTTTTGGCTTGTAGCTTGTTGATTGTTTCTTTCTTTTTTTTTTTGTTCAGCTCCCGGAAAGCAGGGACAAGGGGGAGCAAGCAGGGGCGCACAGCGGACCTACCACAGTCCCACCCTGCACGCCAGGAGGATCTAGTCACATATAGAGTGTTGGGGTTCTTAGGGACTGGCTTGTTTTGGCCTTGTTTTGAAATGGGATTAGCTTGATTTTTGGCTTATTGTGAAAGTCAGGGTGCTTATTTACTGCATGAAAGTTGGAAACTGTGGTGGATGAGACTCTTTTTTAAGCACAGGACTTGGTAGTGATGGGGGACTTCAACTACCCAGACATCTGTTGGGAAAACAACACAGCAGGGCCCAGATTATCCAGCACATTCTTGGAATGTATTGGAGACTTTTTTTTATTTCAGAAGGTGGAGAAAGCTACTGGGGAGAGGCTGTTATAGATTTGATTTTGACACATAGGGAGGAACTGGTTGAGAATTTGAAAGTGGAAAGCAGCTTAGGTGAAAGTGATCATGAAATGGTAAAGTTCATGATTCTAAGGAATGGTAGGAGGGAAAACAGTACAACAAAGATAATGGATTTCAAGAAGGCAGACTTTAGCAAACTCAGGAAGTTGATAGGTAAGATCCCATGGGAAGCAAGTCTAAGGGGAAAAACAACTGAAGACAGTTGGCAGTTTCAAAGAGACATTATTATGGGCACAAGAGCAGACTATCCCACTGCATAGGAAAGATAGGAAGTATGGCAAGAGACCATCCTGACTTAACCAGAAGATCTTCAACGATCTGAAATTCAAAAAAGAGTCCTACAAAAAGTGGAAACTAGGTCAAATTACAAAGCATGAATATAAACAAATAAAGATCTGGAAATCATGACCTATGAGGGAAGAATGAAAAAAATTAGGTTTGTTTAGTCTTGAGAAGAGAAGACTTAGAGGGGACACCATAACAGTTCTCAAGTACATAAAAGGTTGTTACAAGGAGAAGGGAGAAAAATTCTTTTCCTCAACCACTGAGGCTAGGACAGGAAGCAATGGGCTTAAATTGCAGAAGAGTAGTTTAGGATGGACTTTAGGAAAAACTTCCTAACTGTCAGGGTAGTTAAGCTCTGGAACAAATTGCCTAGGGAGGTTGTGGAATCTTCATCATTGGGGATTTTGAAGAACTGGTTAGACAAACTTCTGTCAGGGATGGTCTAGGTAATACTCAGTCCTGCCATGAGTGCAGGAGACTGAACTAGATGACCTCTAAAGCGTCCTTTCTGTCTTTTGATTCTATGATGCTATGATTTGCTTAAGTGCATGACCTTAACGCTTTATTCTTTGAACTTTCATGATGTTCACAATAATTATTTTGATAATAGTATTATTTTAATGGGTCCAGAAGTGTTTTTAGGATTTTAAGTACTGAAGAATTTATATATAGAGGCTGGCGTAGTAATTCCATCCACTAAAAGGATTATTAACTGAATGTACTATAGCCAACACAATTTGCCTGTATTTGAGACTGCCATTATATTGGTTTTTAATCATTATGCAAAGATTATTGGGTTCTATATATGGGTAAGTGCATTGCAAACACGAGCCACGCTTTCTCCCTGTTATCAATATTGAAGAAAATATCACAAACCAAATATTATTATTACTAATATAATACAATATGTATCTCACTAAGGTACTAATACATTACCATAGTACCTGAGCACCTCACAATATTTTTAATGTGTGTATCTCTACAATGTCTCTGCGATAGGAAAGTGCTAGCATCTCCATTCTACAGATGGGGGACCCGTGGCACGGGAAGACTAAACACCTTGCCCAAGATCACACAGGAAAGTGGTGGCAAAGCAGATCTCCCACATTCCAGGCGATTACCCGAACCACTGAATCATCCTTTCTGTAGTATCAGAATATTTAGCACCTAAATAGCACTGTACAACATTATCTTACTCTACAAGCTTAGGAGGCAGGTTGGTGTTATTTATTCACCTTAATAGATATATATTAGCCCTAAAGCCAAATGTTCCAGTATGGATTTTAATCTTCTGCTTGAGTCATGAAGGTCCAAACCCTTGAAGTCCATCTGAATTAACCATCCGAATGCACCATTTGGCCACTCTGTCCTACAACTACTCACAACAAGTATGAATTAAACCAGGTTTATAAATCCTCGATTTAGCATTTTAAAAACAAAGAGCAATGGAAAAGATGACCTGTTCATTACTAAGTGTGACTCAAACCCTGTACAATCTCTAGTATTTGAAAGGCACCTACAAGCCTGATATCTAAGCACTGCTAGGTAGATTGAGTTCCAAAGGACAAGGGATAAATAGAAAGGCAGTACATTGAAGGGAAAAAGAGAAAGGGCAGACCAGCAGCATTAGAGCAAAGCAGATAAGTCAGCAGCCAAAGAAAGAGAATATAGCAAAACTCTGCTACAGGCTGAAATTCTATTCCAGCTTTCAGGTGACATTACAAATTACTTGACTTCCACTCTCATGGTAACAGCATTATTATGCACAACAAGTGAACATAATGCTGCTATGCATGATCTATTCTGTCCCCAGGGTATAGCTATCTAGTCCCATACTTTCAGAACAACAACACACAAGAACCCGAAAACAAAGAGAGACAAAGCAGGTACTTATACTAAGTACTAAACACAGAGAGGCACAACTCACCCCAACTTACTCTAGGCTCTCTGTCTACAAACTGATTCTGCCAGACCCTGATTGCATGCTTCCCTACAGAGCCCCAGGCCTGCAAGCAGGATCAGGAAAACCCCAGAGAATGTAAAGTGATAGATAAGAATATAAGAATGTCCATACTGGGTCAGACCAAAAGGTCCATCTAGCCCAGTATACCGACTGCCAACAGTAGCCAGTGCTGGGTGCCCCAGAGGGAATGAACAGAACAGGTAATCAAGTGATCCATCTCCTGTCACCCATTCCCAGCTTCTGTCAAAAAGAAGTTAGGGACACCATCCCTGCCCATCCTGGCTAATAGCCATTGATGGACCTATCCTCCATGAACTTATCTAGTTCTAGATCACAATTTCAATACAGTCTTCAATACATCACAAACAGGAGTGGGAAGGATAGTGGAGTCTCTCTCAGGCGATTGAAAGCTTTATAACAAAGTTCTTACAAATTACAAAAATAATTATAATAACCTTTTGGTATCAAATACATATTAATGCTCATGACACTATGAATTATATGCAATGCATGATAATTATTAATTTAAATAAGAAACAATTTGTAAAATCTCCTGGATAGGTGAGGAGTTGTCAGGTACAGGCCACAGCAATGGAGAATTGGGACAAACTAGTGCTCTGGTCCCTTGTACCAGTGGACTGGTTGCACCACATCTAATCACATCAAGGATGTTAAAGTTGCTCCTGGACATAGTCTCTTTTACCTCTATGCTGCATGCACAGCAGCCACCAAAAGATGGCAGGAAGTCTGTAGTGCCACCAAAGACATGTGGATCTTACAGCTGTTCTGTGGCATTCAGATATAGCATGCCTGAATCATGGTGAAGCAATTCATTTATGCTGTGAGTCAGCAAGGCAGTTAAGCCTGCACCTAACTTTAAGCATGGGAGCAGTCCTACTGAAATCAGTGAGCCGACTCTCATGCTTAAAGTTAGACAGGTACTTATGTGCCTTGCTGAATGAGGACCTTAAGGAGCTGGAGAGGTACACAAGGGATAAATGTGACTGAAGGCTTGTCTGCACTTACCAGGGGAATCCATGCTGTGGTGATCAATGCACCAGAGGTCAGTTTAATGGGTCTAGTGAAGACCCACTAAATTGACCGCAGATTGCTCTCCTGTTGACTCTGGTACTCCACTGGAGTGAGAAGAGTAAGGGGAGTCGACAGCAGAGCGTCTCTCTTCGACACAGCGTAGTGTGGACCCTGCAGTAAGTAGATCTAAGCTATGTTAACTTGAGTTATGCTACTAACATTACTCAAATTGCATAGCTTAGATTGACCAGCAGCAGTAGTGTATACCTGCCTTTATAAGTTTTAACGTTGCTTCTCTTAAGGGAAGATAACGAGGGTAGACGTAATCCCCTGCTCTCTCTGAGAGATATAGCACTATTTATTATGGGAGGAAGGTATGTACCCTAATGTTTGTCAAAATCTGTAGTAATGACATGATTTAAATTTATGTTTGCTGGATTCTTAATTATTTTTGTTGCATAGTATGATAATTAGGCAGAGCCATAAATGAGATGCTCCAAAGCAGTCATATTTCACTTGGGCTTCACAGAGTTTTGCTGTCACTGTTCGTTTCTGGAGATTGCACAAGACAATGTGTGTGTCATTATTATTTATTTTGGACATTTCATTGTTCACTAGATTTAATATGCTTATGAAGAAACCTGGATCAAAAGACTCAGTGAATCTGAGCTGATGATGAAACTGGGGCCAGAACGTCCTGTCGGAGTCAGGAAATAGCTCTAATGCAGCCGATAACCACAGTGATCAATAACCCAAACCTAAGTCACAAAAGAAGTGGTTTCTCTACAAGATATTGTCTGCAGTTGATTGGGGAGAGAAAAAAGTACATTGAATAAACTTCAGGAGAAAAAAGTACATTGAATAAACTTCAAGAGGTTGAACTATACTGATTGCAAGAATACAGAGTATTTAGACAGTATAGTTAAGGTACCAAGTTATTAACCTTAATAGAAGTTTTAATGAGTAAAAGAGAATACTTTTCAGAAGATTCGCAAAAAGAAAAGGAGTACCCATGGCACCTTAGAGACTAACAAATTTATTAGAGCATAAGCTTTCGTGAGCTACAGCTCACTTCATCAGATGTAAATGCATCCGATGAAGTGAGCTGTAGCTCACGAAAGCTTATGCTCTAATAAATTTGTTAGTCTCTAAGGTGCCACGGGTACTCCTTTTCTTTTTGCGAATACAGACTAACACGGCTGCTACTCTGAAACCTTTCAGAAGATTGAATTCAGTGACAAAACGCTATGGAAAAACTACTAGATTTTCCAGATCTTCATGTCTCGAATGCATTTCTTTTCCTCTTTTTATTTTTTCTTTAACAGTTCTCACAAAATATCACAGGAGCACGTACAGAGTTTACTTCAGTTTTTATGGAGAGCTATTGTAAAGTCACAACCTCATGTCCCTGCTGCCATCATGAATGCAGTCTTGTTATCAGTACTGGGTATACAATGGTGCAGTGGTGCTGGGCCCACACTCAAAAGGGGGTCCAGCATCTGGACCGCAGCCCTGCTCCTCCATGCTCCATTCCGAGGCCCGGCCCCTGCTCTTTCCCCTGAGACCTTGCCCACTGCTCACTCCTCTCCACCCTCTTGCCCCCTGTTTGTTCTTCTCTGTCCCCTCCCCCATGCAAGCGGTGGCCTAGGCCCTGGGGGGAAGAGACTTAGTGGGGGGTGGAGCTTCAGGGAGGAGCACAGGTCATCTCTCGGGGATGAAGAGGCCAAGCAGGGGTGGGGCCTTGGGGCAGAGCACAGGCGGGGCCTCGGCGGGGAAGAATCCAAGCGAGGGTGGGGCTTCAGGGGGGATTGTGGACGACTGGGAGGCAGGGCCATGGTCTGGGCACCAGGGCCCACAAAAAATTTATTCAGCTCTGCCTGTTATTCATTATTAGTGACATCAGGGCACTATTGTACATATATATACACAAAGGAGTAGTCCTTTTTCCCCCAAAGAGATTACAATACAAATAGAATCATAGAATCATAGAATCATAGAATATCAGGGTTGGAAGGGACCCCAGAAGGTCATCTAGTCCAACCCCCTGCTCAAAGCAGGACCAAGTCCCAGTTAAATCATCCCAGCCAGGGCTTTGTCAAGCCTGACCTTAAAAACCTCTAAGGAAGGAGATTCTACCACCTCCCTAGGTAACGCATTCCAGTGTTTCACCACCCTCTTAGTGAAAAAGTTTTTCCTAATATCCAATCTAAACCTCCCCCATTGCAACTTGAGACCATTACTCCTCGTTCTGTCATCTGCTACCATTGAGAACAGTCTAGAGCCATCCTCTTTGAAACCCCCTTTCAGGTAGTTGAAAGCAGCTATCAAATCCCCCCTCATTCTTCTCTTCTGCAGACTAAACAATCCCAGCTCCCTCAGCCTCTCCTCATAAGTCATGTGCTCTAGACCCCTAATCATTTTCGTTGCCCTTCGTTGTACTCTTTCCAATTTATCCACATCCTTCCTGTAGTGTGGGGCCCAAAACTGGACACAGTACTCCAGATGAGGCCTCACCAGTGTCGAATAGAGGGGAACGATCACGTCCCTCGATCTGCTCGCTATGCCCCTACTTATACATCCCAAAATGCCATTGGCCTTCTTGGCAACAAGGGCACACTGCTGACTCATATCCAGCTTCTCGTCCACTGTCACCCCTAGGTCCTTTTCCGCAGAACTGCTGCCGAGCCATTCGGTCCCTAGTCTGTAGCGGTGCATTGGATTCTTCCATCCTAAGTGCAGGACCCTGCACTTATCCTTATTGAACCTCATTAGATTTCTTTTGGCCCAATCCTCCAATTTGTCTAGGTCCTTCTGTATCCTATCCCTCCCCTCCAGCGTATCTACCACTCCTCCCAGTTTAGTATCATCCGCAAATTTGCTGAGAGTGCAATCCACACCATCCTCCAGATCATTTATGATAATAGCTGAGATAACAAAGAGAAGTGTGATCTCCATTTTACAGATTGGGAAGCAAGGAAATTAAGTGACTAGGCTAAGGCAATCTGGGACAGAGCCAGGAATTGAACCCAGATCGCCTGAGTTTTAGACACAAAACCATCCTTCCCATCATTGTTAGCATATGGCACTGACAGAGCAAATTTCAGCCCAATGGTTTCAATTAACAAATAATGTACACCTGACTTACAAACACTGGCAAATTTAACCATGTGGCCTGCACAGCATGTTGCTTCCTTCTAAACAGGAAATTTCAAGCAGTCTCATGCCTAACAATAGAGTCCCATGCTGTCATAAATATAAAGGGAAGGGTAAACACCTTTGTTTCCAGGCAAATAGACAGAAAACCCCTCTAGTTGCTCTTAGGTTAAAAAAAAATTCTTCAGGTCTGTGAAGACTTGTGAATTTCCCTGCAGGAGGTTTACTACTCTGCCTTTAGGTAGAGAAAACTCCAGCTCACAAAAGACAATTCCCTTTTGTCTCTGCTCTGGACCCCAGGCAGAGACAAAAAAAAACTCTAACTGCTTTCAGCTGAAAACCTGCTTTCCAGCAGCCCAAAGGAAACTTTTTAAAATCTTCAAAAAATCTCAAATTGATCTCAAAATGATTTCAAGTTAATCCCACAAGCTCTTCCACCATGTCAAGGTTCCTTCCCCACTCTGAACTCTAGGGTACAGATGTGGGGACCTGCATAAAACCCCCCCAAGCTTATTTTTACCAGCTTAGGTTAAAATTTCCCTAAGGTACAAACTATTTTACCTTTTGCCCTTGGACTTTATTGCTGCCACCACCAAGCATTTAACAAATCTATAACAGGGAAAGAGCCGGCTTGGAAACGTCTTTTCCCCTCAAAATCCTCCCAAACCCTAGAGCCCCTTTCCTAGAGAAGGCTTGATAAAAATCCTCACCGATTTGCATAGGTGAACACAGACCCAAACCCTTGGATCTTAAGAACAATGAAAAAACAATCAGGTTCTTAAAAGAAGAATTTTAATTGAAGAAAAAGTAAAAGAATCACCTCTGTAAAATCAGGCTGGTAAATACCTTACAGGGTAATCAGATTCAAAACATAGAGAATCCCTCTAGGCAAAACCTTAAGTTACAAAAAGACACAAAAACAGGAATATACATTCCATTCAGTACAGCTTATTTTATCAGCTATTTAAACAAACAGAATCTAAACACATATCTAGCTAGATTACTTACTAAGTTCTAAGACTCCATTCCTTTTCTGTTCCTGGCAAAAACAACACACAGACAGAGAGAACCTTTGTTTCTCCCCCCTCCAGCTTTGAAAGTATCTTGTCTCCTCATCGGTCATTTTGGTCAGGTGCCAGCGAGGTGATCCTAGCTTCTTAATCCTTTACAGGTGAAAGGGTTTTTCCTCTGTCCGGGAGGGATTTTAAAGGTGTTTACCCTTCCCTTTATATTTAGGACACATGCCCAGCTAATATAGAAGGTGCACTTCTTTTACATAGTAAAATATATACAAAACAAATGGCAGAACAGAGCAACTGTAAGAGGCAAAGATGGAGAAAGAGAAATGAGGAGGTATAGAGTATAGGCAAGGGTAGAAAGACAGAGAGCTAGATTTTCTTCAGTATCTCCTGAAGGGCTTGTGTTAAAGGAATTGTACAGGGGTCTCACCATAGTACACCACTTATGCAGCCTAAAGGGCTTGGATCTGGAATCTCCTCTCATTTACACCAGTTAATTCTATTAATTCCAGATTTACATTGGTTTAAATTAGAGCAGAATCAGTCTTGGAAAGTCAGTCAGTGAAGACAAGTCACGGAGATCCAGATTTTTAAAGGTATTTATGTACCTAAAGATGCCAATAGGCTCCTAGGTGCTTTTGAAAATTCCACCAGGTGTCTTTCTGCATCTTTAGATACATAAATACCTTTAAAAATCTGGCCCTTAGCCTCTCAGTGCCCCAGAGAGGTCTCTTACTCAAACTACAGATTATTTGTGAATACAGAAGAGGATGAGCAAGATCCATGAGGCAGGTTGGAGAACATCCATGGGCGGCTTTAGAAATAAGAAAGATAGAATAAAACTGTATTTTGAAACAAATGATGAGCTGATGGAGTTCTGTAGTTGTGATGTTCTGTACCTCAGGAACACCCAGCACCCCCATGTTCATCCTTATAATATGATTGTGTGGTATCTAATGCAAAGTTTGTCACATCGGGTGTCTTCTGAAGGCTCATGATGTACTGAGCATTGTTGTTATGGTAATGTTATAGTAATTGTTATAATAATGTTAGAGTTTGTAATTTCATGTATATAGTTATGAGGCTGAAAATGTGTCCTCATGACTTAAAGCAAGTCCAGGCAAAAACTCTCCAGAAGCAAAGGGGCAGTTCACACTTCATCCGGGTATGTATGGGACAAACCCAGCCCAGCCTCACAGGAACAAAGGACACTGGCCTAGGCAACAACAAAGGATCTGTTGGACTCTCAAGTGAACCCCCCCCCTTCCTTTGGTCAGTTTGGGACTGTGATGAGGTAATGCTCACCTGACTCTGAAGGGGGGGGGGTGGAAAAGCCAAGAGAGAAGAAAGGTCATGATAAAAGGGAGAGATGTTTGCCATGCTCTTCCTCTCTCTTCCACCTACATCTACAGACACCACCACTATCAAGTGATTGAAGCGCTGATCTAAGGGGAGAGCCTGGCTGAAGGGCAACCAGCCAGTCTGTGGTGAGAAGCATCTAAGTTTGTAAGGGCACTGAAAGTGTTAAGATCCGCTTAGAATGTGTTTTGCTTTTATTTCGTTTGACTAAATCTGACTTGTTATGCTTTGATTTATAAACACTTAAAATCTATCTTTGTAGTTAATAAATTTGTTTGTTTATTCTACCTGAAGCAGTGCATTTGGTTTGAAGCATGTCAGAAACTCCCCTTGGGGCAACAAGCCTGGTACATATCAATTTCTTTGTTAAATTGACCAACTCATATAAGCTTGCAGTGTCCAGTGGGCATAACTGAACACTGCAAGATGGAGGTTCCTAGGGCTGTGTGTGGGACCAGAGATATTGGCTAGTGTCATTCGGTTGCACAATCCAAGGAACAGCTTACATACCAGAGACTGTGCGTGAACATCCCAGGAGTGGGGGGTTCTCACAGCAGAGCAGGGTCAGGCTGGCTACCAGAATCAAGAATTGCGGGGAATATCACATTCCAGAGGGGGATGTCACAATAGTATCTTAAGAAAGCTCAGTGAGTCATTTTATTATGTACTGATGGATGTTGTGAAAAGTTTAATTAAAAGTGGTGCTCATGAAAAGTGCCAGTTTATCTGCATTCGAGAAGGTGAGTCTAAGCTCACCTAGGACAAAAAGCCAGCCTCCTCAGTTGAGGGACGGGCTGCATAGCTCAGAAACAACAGGTTCCATGGGATGACAAATAATAAAAACAAGAAAGGGATCAGGGGTCAAAAGTTCAATGTGAGGGTACTACACTGGGACACTGAGTGAAGAACACCAGACATACCCACAGCTCCAAAAAGGAGCCCAAGGAGTTAGTGGACAGCACTCAGAGGAACTCTGTCCAGAGATCTGAGGCAAGTAGAGACCAAAAGTAAGGCTCCACAATAACAGATAACCTTCCTGTCAAGCTTTCTCCTTCTGGACTGATGTATAACTATCTTGGCCAGTGCCAGGAGTTGGACAAGGAGCTAACACAACTTTGTGAGGCCACAAACAAGGAATGTATAAAAGAAACATCATGTGTCAGAGTCCCAGTCCCAGAGACTCAGTTAATCTACAGGACAGATACATCACAGGCAGCGGCAGAGTACGCTTCCCCACATTGATATCTTAATAAACCCCAGTCCTTACTTGCAATGTACCTCAACCAATCCTATCATGACTTCTAGCAATGTATTCCCTATGCTCTCTGCTCAGTTGCCAAATAATGCCAACTTTGGTGACTGGTTTTATTTTATGGACACCTATAACAAACAGGGCTCAAAACATGAACACATTTCATATAGGCCAGTGAATAGACAACAGATGGCCTATATGAAATGGTATAGTGAAGACATACTCACTCAATGGGAGAGTACTCTATCGTGAATGGTCCCTTAGAATTTGTGCTAATTATTTTTGCTAAACAATCTATTCCACATTGCATTTAGTTTTGATGCTTAGAGTATCTTTCCCAGAGCTGAAGAAGAGCTCTGTGTAGCTTGAAAGCTTGCCTCTCTCACTATGAGAAGTTGGTCCAATAAAAGATATTACCACACTTACCGTGTCTCTCTACTATCCTGGGACAAACACAGCTATAACTACACTGCATACATCATATGGTAATGACTTTTATCCACTGACTTGGCCATATTTGAACCAAAGACTTAGAGTAAAAGGCTCCATATTCCAACGATCTAATCTATGGGTTGGTCTTCACTATGGAGCTAAATTGGCACAGCTGCAATCGATGCAGCGCCATCGATTTTGTGGGTCTAGTGAAGACACGCTCATTCGATGGGAGAGTGCTCTTTCATCGATTTCTGAACTCCACCTCAATGAGAGATGGAAGCAATGTCGGCGGGAGAGCATCACCCGTCTCCATAGCATAGTGTGGATCCTGCGGTAATTAGATGTAAGCTATATGAACTAGAATTACGCTACTAATGTAACTCGAATTGTGTAGCTTAAATCAACAAGCTGCTGTAGTATAGACAAATCCTAAATTGCCAATTCCCCCTATACTGTACGTTTATTAAAGGATCCAGACAATATAATAGATGTAATTTTTGGTAATTACTTTTAACATTTTATATTATCGTATTCATATGCATGCAAATGAGCATTCATTAGGAAGGGGTAGTTATCAAGTAAAGTGCAAAAGAGTAAAAAAAAGTTAAAAAATGTGAAGACTGTTTTATAACACATTTTCTGAGCTTTCACTGCTGCTGTGTGAAGTTAACAATCAAGGAGAAAAAAGGAAGAGTGAACTGAATTTTAAGCACCATCACTCTAAGTCACAGGGCTTTCCAATGATAGTAACCCTGGCAAAACTCTTCATTCAAAGCCCATGATCAGATAGTAGGACAGTGCTAGTGCATAATATTTTGTATCTATGTGATTTCTATACTCAGCTGGAATCCATTATGTCAGAAAGAGAATTACTTACCAAGAGTGAACATACATATATATACAAATAAAAGTAAAATTCAGACATGTATTCTATGGTATTTTTGTTTTGAACTGTGTTACCGTGGCATGTTACTTTCCATTTAACTGTTCCCATTTTATTAATTTTGCCCCTTTTGTCTATTGAGATCACATGTATTTGCTAAGCATTATCTTAGTCTGAGCTTTAATAAAGCATTCTCTCCAACTGCCTAAATCTATTTGTAAAACCATTATGTATTGTTAATTATGTATGTATTGTTAAGCTTTAATAATCAATTTTATAATATGCATCCTGTACAGATTTAAATATAGAGGGTTAGAATGACCTTTACAGTCCCCTGATCGTGGGCTGCTGTATCCCAGCAGCAATGACTGAGCTGGCACCCAAGCCCCTTTGCTGTGTCTAAGCCACTGGAGTGATCCTCCTATGGCCAATTATGCCAGCTTTGGTGTTCTTTTGAGCAGGCAGCACAGCATTAGGACACCTCACTGGAGCACAGATTTTGGACCAGCAAGCTATTCACTCTGTAAGCAGTGTAACACAGGGGAGCTACTTCCTCAAAATAACCATCTCCTGATCTAAAAAAAAAAAGTTCCACCCATTAAATCAATGACATAACTGGTTAGGAAAAATACTTGGGTTTTTCTTTTCTTTTTTCCCCCCCAATGGGGAGGGAAAGGCTTTTTGGAAATCTAAATACACTGTGTCCACTGGATCCCCCTTGTCCACAAGTTTGTTGACCCCTTCAAAGAACTGTAATAGATTAGTAAGACATGATTTCCCTTTACAGAAACCATGTTGACTTTTGCCTAACGATTTATGTTTTTCTATGTATATGATCATTTTTTATTCTTTACTATTATTTCAACTAATCCAATGCACATTGGGCCTGAGTCCCTCTCTTTTATTTATGTATTTATTTTTAGAACACCAACTGATTTCCATAGAATTATACTGGTGGAAAACTGGTGTCATAGAGTGGAAAGAGTCACTGGTGACTGATGGAGGAAAGCTTGATACTTTAAAGGATAGTTTCCCCAACAGTTCGTGCGCATTGTCTTGCAAAAAACAAAAACAATAAAAAACAACCAAACAAAACTAAAACAGAAAACAAACAAAACCTTTACATTCAGACGTTATTTCTGCATGAACAATTATAAGTTGACATATTTTACATAAAATCCTGCCTATACTTCTCTCTAATTCAATGGCAAAGCTTACATTGACTTGCAGGAGAGGAAGACTGAGTTCTGATCGCTTGCATATTGAAATATCTTTGGTTAATTGGAATTAATTACAAAACTGAGTTAAAATAAAGCTAAGGGTGTAGTACAAAAAAAAAAAAAAGAAACAAAACACCACCACATGACAGCAGGAAGAAAATGCAGACGTCCTCTAAATGTACCACCACCCTTTACTGAATCATGTCCTGGCTAGACTGAGTTGTGATGGCAGATGAATAAAACAAATATTTGAGAGGTGAAACATGCCGGGTGGAACAAAAGGTATAAGATGCAAACTAAAAATATGAAATTAGAAAATGGAAAAAGTCAAATAAGGCATTAGCAAAATATTCCTAACTCTGAGATCAATCCGGCAATTGAAGAATGTACTCCTGCCATCCATCTCCACCCTCTGACAAACAGAGGCTAGGGACACCATTCCCTACCCATCCTGGCTAATAGCCATTAATGGACTTAATCTCCATGTATTTATCTAGTTCTTGTTTAAACCCTGTCATAGTCCTAGCCTTCACAACTTCCTCAGGAAAGGGAGTTCCACAGGTTGACTGTGCATTGTCTGAAGAGGAACTTCCTTTTTTTTGTTTTAACTGTGCTGCCCATTAATTTCATTTGGTGGCCCCTAGTTCTTATATTATGGGAACAAGTAAATAACTTTTCCTTATTCACTTTCTCCACTCCACTCATGATTTTATAGATTTCTATCATATCCCCCCTTTCTCCTTTTTTCAAAGCTGAAAAGTCCTAGCCTCTTTAATCTCTCCTCATATGGGACCTGTTCCAAATCCCTAATCATTTTAGTAGCCCTTCTCTGAACCTTTTCTAATGCCAGTGTATCTTTTTTGAGATGAGGAGACCACATCTGTACGCAGTATTCAAGATGTGGGCGTACCATGGATTTATATAAGGGGAATAAGATATTCTCCCTCTTATTCTCTATCCCTTTTTTAATGATTCCTAACATCCTGTTCTCTTTTTTGACTGCTGCTGCGCACTGCGTGGACATCTTCAGAGAACTATCCACGATGACTCCAAGATCTCTTTCTTGATTAGTTGTAGCTAAATTAGCCCCCATCATATTGTACGTATGGTTGGGGTTATTTTTTCCAATGTGCATTACTTTACTTTTATCCATATTACATTTCATTTGCCATTTTGTTGCCAAATCACTTAGTTTTGTGAGATCTTTTTGAAGTTCTTCATAGTCAGCTTTGATCTTAACTATCTTGAGCAGTTTAGTAGCGTCTGAAACTTTGCCACCTCACTATTTACCCCTTTCTCCAGATCATTTATGAATAAGTTGAATAGGATTGGTCCTAAGACTGACCCTTGGGAAACACCACTAGTTACCCCTCTCCATTCTGAAAATGTACCATTTATTCCTACCCTTTGTTCCCTGTCTTTTAACCAGTTCTCAATCCATGAAAGGATCTTCCCTCTTATCCCATGACAACTTAATTTATGTAAGAGCCTTTGGTGAGGGACCTTGTCAAAGGCTTTCTGGAAATCTAAATACACTGTGTCCACTGGATCCCCCTTGTCCACATGTTTGTTGACCCCTTCAAAGAACTGTAATAGATTAGTAAGACATGATTTCCCTTTACAGAAACCATGTTGACTTTTGCCTATCGATTTATGTTTTTCTATGTATATGATCATTTTTTATTCTTTACTATTATTTCAAATAATTTGCCCGGTACTGATGTTAGACTTACCGGTCTGTAATTGCCGGGATCACCTCTAGAGCCTTTTTTAAATATTGACATTATATTAGCTATCTTCCAGTCACTGGATACAGAAGATGATTTAAAGGACAGGTTACAAACCATAGTTAATAGTTCTGCAATTTCACATTTGAGTTCTTTCAGAACTCTTGAATGAATGCCATCTAGTCCCAGGGACTTGTTACTGTTAAATTTCTCAATTAATTCTAAAACCTCCTCTAGTGACACTTCAATCTGTGACAATTCCTCAGATTTGTCACCTACAAAAGACGGCTCAGGTTTGGGAATCTCCCTAACATCCTCAGCCGTGAAGACTGAAGCAAAGAATTCATTTAGTTTCTCAGCAATGACTTTATTGTCTTTAAGTGCTCCTTTTGTATCTCGATCATCCAAGGGCCCCACTGGTTGTTTAGCAGGTTTCCTGCTTCTGATGTACTTAAAAAAATATTTTGTTATTACCTTTTAAGTTTTTGACTAGCTGTTCTTCAAACTCCTTTTTGGCTTTTCTTATTACATTTTTACACCTAATTTGGCAGTGTTTATGCTCCTTTCTATTTACCTTACTAGGATTTGACTTCCACTTTTTAAAAGATTCCTTTTTATCTCACTGCTTCTTTTACATGGTTGTTAAGCCACGGTGGCTCTTTTTTAGTTCTTTTACTGTGATTTTTAATTTGGGATATACATTTAAGTTGGGCCTCTGTTATGGCATCTCTGAAAAGTGTCCATGCAGCTTGCGGGGATTTCACTCTAGTAAGTGTACCTTTTAATTTCTCAAAAAAAAAAAGGAGTACTTGTGGCACCTTAGAGACTAACAAATTTATTTGAGCATAAGCTTTCGTGAGCTATAGCTCATTTCATCGGATGCTTATGCTCAAATAAATTTGTTAGTCTCTAAGGTGCCACAAGTACGTCTTTTCTTTTTGCGAATACAGACTAACACGGCTGCTACTCTGAAACCTTTTAATTTCTGTTTAACTAACCTCCTCATTTTAGCAGAGTTCCCCTTTCTGAAATTAAATGCCACAGTGTTGGGCTGTTGAGCTGTTCTTCGCACCATAGGAATGTTAAATGTTATTATATTATGGTCACTATTTCCAAGCGGTCCTGTTATAGTTACCTCTTGGACCAGATCCTGCGCTCCAATCAGGACTAAATCAAGAATTGCCTCTCCCCTTGTGGGTTCCCCTTGTGGGTTCCTGTACCAACTGCTTCAAGAAGCAGTCGTTTAAAGTATCGAGAAATTTTGTCTCTGCATTTAGTCCTGAGGTTACATGTACCCAGTCAATATGGGAATAATTGAAATCCCCCACTATTATTGAGTTCTTTATTTTGGTAGCCTCTCTAATCTTCCTTAGCATTTCATAGTCACTATCATTTCATAATCACCAGGCCTCAGGACTGTTTGGTTATCTGGTGCCTGCGCTATGAGATATAGGACATCCATCTGCCTCCCCAGGGGAAGGAGTTAATGCAGAAACAGGTGGAGGCAAAGAGATGGAAACAGGTGACAGTGTGGAGTCAGAGGGGACGAGGGAATCTGATGTCAACATGGCAGAGGGGCGGAAGCAGGTCCAGAGCCTGGCCGCCGAGAAGGCTGAACAGATCAAGAAGCTGCTGGGGAGGCCAATGCCATGCTGGTCAATGCCAAGGCCAAAGCAGAAGCTATTTGGCTCCTGGCTGATGCTTTGACGCAACAGAATAGTAATGCAGCCGCCTCCTTAGCTGTGGCTGAGCAGTATGAGAGTGCCTTCTCCAAACTGGCCAAGCACTCCAACACCATCCTACTGCCGTCCAACATTGGGGACATCACCAGCACGGGCACGCAGACTGTGGGCATTTACAGTGTCCTGACCAAACCACAAGATGTAAAGAGCCACTAGCCTCGAGGTCCTTGCCCCCACCCACACAGAGCTGTCTAATGCAGACCAGGTGAATTCCAGCTAGCAGAGGCATCCAGAAGACATGGATACTGTGAACAAACTGCTGTGGCATGACTTGTCATGGAGCGGGCACCCCTGATCCTGCCATGGGGTGAGCCCTGCAGGGCACCTGCCATGTGGGTTATGCCCTGCTGCCCTCCCCAATCAGAGTCTCTCCTCCCTCTTTTGGGTCTTATTTTTATTTGGATTTAATCATGTAATAAAGGAGATGGCACCAGAAAAAAAAGTGAAATCAGTATTCCTATTGCAGTCAAACAACAACAATGAAAATACGCCATCAGCCGAGTTTCCATGCTAAACTAATTTCCTTTTGTGTCCCAATTATTTTTAAGTGCCACATTACTCATTAATAATGACCTGTATAAAATATTCAAGTGGCAATATAATTGTTTATGTTAGAAACATATCTAATATCCCTGTCTCATGATTAAAAACTAGTCAGTTCATTCCCAAATGGTACTTTCCAGTAAAATTTAAAAGATCAAAGTAGTAGTTATGCACAATCCATCAGATGTATTAACATGAATGTCAAAATCCCCCAGGATGAAAGTTTTATCAGGAGAAATGTACTACAGGAGATAAGAGTTTATGGACTAATTAACAGACAGAATGAAATTCTACTACTATAGTTAAAGCTACAATTTTAGATGACATAGATCTAACATGACTTTAGATCAGTGGAGCTTGGAAATGTTTGACAAAGTTTGCTCTGTGACTGATAGTTTGAAATTCAGCTGGTAAGAGTTCAACAAGATTTTTCATGTGATGTATTAAAAAGTTAAAGGAAAGTATGTTTATGGGTGGAGAGGTGGAGTTTATGGATGTCCTATATTGTATTGCAGCAGAATGTCTCTCTTTTCAGTCAGGGTTTAAGTTAATATTTATGTTGTGACTGATTACAATCCTTAACATTTCATTTTTCAAAACTAGTTGTATCCCATCATCCAATCTTAACACATACACACACACACAATCATTGGTGCTAGCCTTGGCAGGAGAGGTGAGCAAACTCAACTAATTACAGTCTGTAAGTGTTGCACAAAATATTTCTGACACTTGTTTTTTTTCCTGTGTGTACACCGTAGAAAAAATTCTGCAGTAAGATGTTCTGAGATATTTCTGTTTTAGTACTAAGACCTGCACTCTTGGGGTAACTTGCGAGCCCTTTATTCGCATTGATGTATGGGTAGTCCCATTGATATTAATGGGTGACTAACTCCTCACCAAACTGGGTAAAGGGTCCACAGTTTGGCCCATAGTGATGGGCAAAGGGTGGACTCTGTATTGGATGCTACACTATAGTTAGTGGTAAATAATCTCTTGGATTGTTTATCGTGAATCTGTAAATCAGATAGGTGCCTTTTTGTGTGAAAATTTATTTTAAATAAATTTCGATGAAGTGAACTGTAGCTCATGAAAGCTTATGCTCTAATAAATTTGTTAGTCTCTAAGGTGCCACAAGTACTCCTTTTCTTTTTGCGAATACAGACTAACACGGCTGCTACTCCGAAACCTTTAAATAAATTGATATTCTAACCCATCGGCTTGGTTCTATTAAGCTCCAGCACAGATACAGCTATATGGGCCTGATTCTCTACTAAGTTACACCAGCTAAAGGCTGGTGTCACCCCATTGCCTTCAGTGAAGTTCACAGATTCATACGTTTTAAGGCCACTAGGGACTATTATGAACACCTAGTCTGTCCTCCTGTATAATAAAGGCCATAGAAACTCACCTCATAATTCCTGAATCAAGTCCATAACTTCTGTTTGGGCTATAGCATATTTTTTAGAATGATATCCAGTCCTGATGTAAAAACTTGAAGTGATAGAGACACCATCACATGCCTCAGTAAGTTGTTCCAATGGCGAATCACTTCACCATTAAATGTGTGTGCCTTATTTCCAGTCTGCATTTGTGCTTCAGATTCCAACCACTGAATTTTGTTAGCCTATTTTCTGTTAGATTAAAGACCTGCCCATCTGCTATCAGAGATCTCTTCCCCATGCAGGTACTTGTAGACCATCTTCAAATCACCTCTTAACCTTTTCTTGGATAAATTACATAGATTGAGCTTCTTAAGTTTCTCACTATAACATGTTTTCCAGACCGCCAATCATTCTTGTAGCTGTATTCTGAAACCCTTCCAATTTGACAGCATCCTTTTTGAAATGTAGACACCAAAACTGGACACAGTATTTCAGTAATGGTCTCAACAATGCCACATGCAGAGGTAACACTACCTCCTAACCAATGTTCCCTCTAATTTTTGACAGGCCGTGTGCGCAAAAAATTTCTTCTGTGCAAATTGTTGTGCTTAGGTAAAAATTTTTGTGCACGCAGTGTTTTGCTGCATGCGCGGGGTTTAGGATCTGTGTGCACGCGCACACATGAACAGCTTAGAGGGAAGAGTGCTCCCAACACCTACATGATACTCCCCTGCTTATACATCAAAGGATTGTGTTCTTTGCCATTGCTGCAACACAACACTGGGAGCTCATGTTCAGATAGTTATCTACCATTATCCCCACTGAATTCCTGGAAACAAGCCCCCCATCTTGTAAATTTGACTTACATATAGGAAGAAGGAATGTATGTTATTTGAGTTTCATTAGTGTGATGCAGTGGGGCTCCAGGCTCAGCTTCTCTTGAAACAAAGACTGGCAATAAAAAGCCATACTAACTGGACTCTGTGTGGGAGAAGTATGCATGGGCTGTAGAGGGGAAATCCAAGATCAGCTCTAAAGTCATGGAGTAAATCTGCACTATCTCTGACCATGAACTCTGGAACAGTAGTCAGAGCCCCTCCATACCACTAATGTGTGGTATTTAGGCCACTTCAATGTAAATGTTGATTCCAAGGCCCCTTCCAAGCCCGTCCCTGGTTTGAAGCACTGAACCTGCCGTATCTGCTTCAATGGGGTGAGCACAGAGACTCCTTCTGCAGCATGCAAGGCCTGCAAAGGCACCAATACGTGGACAGAATCATAGAATATCAGGGTTGGAAGGGACCTCAGGAGGTCATCTAGTCCAACCTCCTGCTCAAAGCAGGACCAATCCCCAACTAAATCATCCCAGCCAGGCCTTTGTCAAGCTTGACCATAAAAACTTCTAAGGAAGAAGATTCCACCACCTCCCTAGGTAACGCATTCCAGTGCTTCACCACCCTCCTAGTGAAAAAGTTTTTCCTAATATCCAACCTAAACCTCCCCCACTGCAACTTGAGACCATTACTCCTCGTTCTGTCATCTGCTACCACTGAGAACAGTCTAGATCCATCCTCTTTGGAACCCCCTTTCAGGTAGTTGAAACCAGCTATCAAATCCTCCCTCATTCTTCTCTTCCGCAGACTAAACAATCCCAGTTCCCTCAGCCTCTCCTCATAAATCATGTGTTCCAGTCCTCTAATCATTTTTGTTGCCCTTCGCTGGACGCTTTCCAGTTATTCCACATCCTTTTTGTAGTGTGGGGCCCAAAACTGGACACAGTACTCCAGATGAGACCTCACCAATGTCGAATAGAGGGGAACGATCACGTCCCTCGATCTGCTGGCAATGCTCCTACTTATACATCCCAAAATGCCATTGGCCTTCTTGGCAACAAGGGAACACTGTTGACTCAGATCCAGCTTCTCGTCCACTGTAAACCCTAGGTCATTTTCTGCAGAACTGCTGCCTAGCCATTCGGTCCCTAGTCTGCAGCGGTGCATGGGATTCTTCCATCCTAAGTGCAGGACTCTGCACTTGTCCTTGTTGAACCACATCAGATTTCTTTTGGCCCAATCCTCTAATTTGTCTAGGGCCCTTTGTATCCTATCCCTACCCTCTCCTACCTACCTCTCCTCCCAGTTTAGTGTCATCTGCAAACTTGCTGAGGGTGCAATCCACACCATCCTCCAGATCATTTATGAAGATATTGAACAAAATCGGCCCCAGAATCGACCCTTGGAGCACTCCACTTGATACCGGCTGCCAACTAGACATGGAGCCATTGATCACTACCCGTTGAGCCCAACAATCTAGCCAGCTTTCTATTTTATCGTCCATTCATCCTGCCCATACTTCTTTTACTTACTGGCAAGAATACTGTGGGAGACCATGTCAAAAGCTTTGCTTAATTCAAGGAACAACACGTCCACTGCTTTCCCCTCATCCACAGAGCCAGTTATCACATCATAGAAGGCAATTAGATTAGTCAGGCATGCCTTGCCCTTGGTGAATCCATGCTGACAGTTCCTGATCACTTTCCTCTCCTCTAAGAGCTTCAGAATTAATTCCTTGAGGATCTGCTCCATGATTTTTACAGGGATTGAGGTGAGGCTGACTGGCCTGTAGTTCCCAGGATCCTTCTTCTTCCCTTTTTTTTAAAGGGCACTACATTAGCCTTTTTCCAGTCATCCGGAACCTCCTCTGATCGCCATGAGTTTTCAAAGATAATGGCCAATGGCTCTGCAATCACATCCACCAACTCCTTTAGCACTCTCAGATGCACTGCATCCGGCCCCATGGACTTGTGCTCGTCCTGCTTTTCTATATAGTCCTAAACCACTATTTCTTCACAGAGGGCTGGTCACCTCCTCCCCATGCTGTGCTGCCCAGAGCAGCAGTGTGGAAGCTGACCTTGTTTGTGAAGAAAGAGGCAAAAAAAGCATTGAGTACATTAGCTTTTTCCACATCCTCTGTCACTAGGTTGCCTCCCTCATTCAGTAAGGGGCCCACACTTTCCTTGACTTTCTTCTTGTTGCTAACACACCTGAAGAAACCCTTCTTGTTACTCTTAACATCTCTTGCTAGCTGCAACTCCAGGTGAGATTTAGCCTTCCTGATTTCACTCCTGCATGCCCAAGCAATATTTTTATACTCTTCCCTGGTCATTTGTCCAATCTTCCACTTCTTGTAAGCTTCCTTTTTGTGTTTAAGATCAGCAAGGATTTCACTGTTAAGCCGAGCTGGTCGCCTGCCATATTTACTATTCTTTCTACACATCAGGATGGTTACAGGTCCCTGTAACCTCAATAAGGATCCTTTAAAATACAGCCAGCTCTCTTGGACTCCTTTCCCCCTCATGTTATTCTCCCAGGGGATCCTGCCCATGAGATCCCTGAAGTTGTCAAAGTCTGCTTTTCTGAAGTCCAGGGTCTGTATTCTGCTGCTCTCCTTTCTTTCCTGTTTTAGGATCCTGAACTCGACCATCTCATGGTCACTGCCTCCCAGGTTCCCATCCACTTTTGCTTCCCATACTAATTCTTCCCGGTTTGTGAGCAGCAGGTCAAGAAGAGCTCTGCCCCTAGTTCGTTCCTCCAGCACCTGCACCAGGAAATTGTCCCCTACACTTTCCAAAAACTTCCTGGATTGTCTGTGCACCACTGTATTGCTCTCCCAGCAGATATCAGGGTGATTGAAGTTTCCCATGAGAACCAGGGCCTGCGATCTAACAACTTCCATTAGTTGCCAGAAGAAAGCCTCATCCACCTCATCCCCCTGATCCGGTGGTCTATAGCAGACTCCCACCACAACATCACCCTTGTTGCTCATGCTTTTAAACTTAATCCAGAGAGACTCAGGTTTTTCTGCAGTTTCATACCAGAGCTCTGAGCAGTCATACTGCTCTCTTACATACAGTGCAACTCCCCCACCTTTTCTTCCCTGCCTGTCCTTCCTGAACAGTTTATATCCATCCATGAGAGTACTCCAGTCATGTGAGTTATCCCACCAAGTCTCTGTTATTCCAATCACATCGAAATCTTGACTGTGCCAGGACTTCCAGTTCTCCCTACTTGTTTCCCAGGCTTCTTGCATTTGTGTATAGGCACTTGAGATAACTTGCTGTTTGTCCTGCTTTCTTAGTATGAGGCAGGAGCCCTCCCATTTCACATTCTCCTGCTTGTGCTTCCTCCCAGTATCCCATGTCCCCATTTACCTCAGGGCTTTGGTCTCCTTCCCCCGGTGAACCTAGTTTAAAGCCCTCCTCACTAGGTTAGCCAGCCTGCTTGCGAAGATGCTCTTCCCTCTCTTCGTTAGGTGGAGCCTGTCTCTGCCTAGCACTCTTCCTTCTTGGAACACGATCCCATGGTCAAAAAAATCCAAAGCCTTCTCTCTGACATCACCTGCATATAGCCATTCGTTAACTTCCATGATTCGATGGTCTCTACCCAGGCCTTTTCCTTCTACGGGGAGGATGGATGAAAACACCACTTGCACCTCAAACTCCTTTATCGTTCTTCCCAGAGCCACGTAGTCTGCAGTGATCCGCTCAAGGTCATTCTTCGCAGTATCATTGGTGCCCACGTGGAGAATCAGGAAGGGGTAGCAATCCGAGGGCTTGATGAGTCTCGGCAGTCTCTCCGTCACATCGTGAATCCTAGCTCCTGGCAAGCAGCAGATTTCTTGGTTTTCCCTGGTCGGGGCGGCAAATAGATGACTCAGTCTCCCAGAGAAGAGAGTCCCCGACCACCACCACCAGCCTCCTCCTCTTGCGAGCAGTGGTTATGGAACCCCCATCCCTAGGACAGTGCATCTCATGCCTTCGAATTGGCGGAGTCTCCTTCTGTTCCCTTCCCTCAGATAGATCATCTAGTCCACTCTCTGCATTAGTACCTGTGGAGAGAACATGAAAACGGTTGCTTACCTGTATCTGCACTGCTGGTACATGGAAGCTCCCCTTTCTTCTTCTGGAGGTCACATGCTGCCAAATTTCTTCACTATCGTCCTGTCCCCGCTGCGCAGCCTACTCTGAATCTTCAGAACATTGTGCCCATAGAAGCATATCCTGACGTCTGTCCAGGAAATCTTCACTCCCAATTCACACTTTTCAAAACAACCAACGAATCAAGCACATGGTCAAACTGTCCCCACAACAGACACTGAGATACCCACCAACACAGTCTCCCTAATGCAGCCCTTAGCGTACCTCCTCTCAGACAGATCCCAGGCAAACTCCCTCTGTTAGCCTCTCTACTGTTCGCTGCTCAGCTGGTTCTATATTTTGCCTGCAACTCTTCCACACAGTCCCAGTGTGAGGCTTAAGTGGTGTGTTGAGCCCTGCACTCACCCTCAGAGATGGATTTTGTTCTTGCTTTATTTTAAAGGTTGTTGGTTTTTTTTTAGTGCTGAGACTAGCTGGAGAGAAATTAACCCATTCAGCTGTGTTAAGAAATCATGCATCATGCATGGATGCTGGCACTTGGAACTTGCTCACATCTCAGTGATGAATGAGTTCTGCTAAGGGACAAAATCACTGAAGTTAATTCATGCACAGAAGACTGTGGCCTATAATACAGCAGAACACACCTGGGATCTGTCGCTGAACATTTGCTTCTGTTTTCACTACAGATGCCCTCATCTCAAAGGACCCAGTTGTGTCCCTGAAGGTCTATATGTTGAGGGGATATTCTGCACATGGCGTCTCCTACACTAGACTGCAGTAGAGACCTCTCCAGCAGACTGGGGGAATAACACGAGACGGAGGGAAGGCATTGGCATGCCATATAGGAAGGGAAGAGGAAAGCAAATCATGCTTCCTGCACCTGACAAGAGCTCAGCCTGTGGCTGTAGTACATCTGTGTTTGAGATTGGCCGTAGCCTTTGGCTGCAGAACCTTCTACAGACCTGGCTTCAGTGTTGTCTGGCTGTTAGATTAGTGGTGAGTGGAGAATGTTTCACAGACTCAGAACCACCATGGACGCACAGAGCCCCCATGCAGATGACCTTGCTGTCTTCCCTAAACACTGACAGATCTCAGGCATCTCGGGGTGGGCCCTGTATCCTGTTCCTCGGGCAGAATAAACTACAACTGGGAGAAATTTCCTATGAGGTTCACCTTGCAGACATTTAATTTCCCATTGCCCTTCATAATAGGAAGCATGATGGAATCCCCATTTTATGTACATGTGCATTGAAACACAACAGCAAGTGTTGCTTACAAAAGTTATTAAAGAGATATATTGTGTTTGGCCCAAGTTCTCTTTGAAAATACACAGAGAATTTCATATGATACTTAGACAGGACAATAACAGGTGCTATACAAAACCTTGGGACAGATGGATAGACAATATGGATGTGTAAGAACCTGTTAAAAAGGATCTTTCCACTTCCTGCCTTCACTCCCTTCCCTTGCTCCCACTCCCCCGACAATCTTAGTTGTTTGAATAATGAAAAAGAGCTAACTTCTGTGCTTTAATTGGTTTTTGCCATTTTTGCAAATCTGCACCCAAAAACTAGTTTTTATTGTGAATGACCCACATAATGAACGGCTCATCAGAAAGAGCTAATAAAGTGATAGCTTGCTTCAAAAACCTAGGCTCAAAACCGCCAACATTCTAAGTGAATATTGGAGAGTTCAGCTCTGGGTTTCTTGGCGAGCACTGGATCTACAAGGTAGGCTGACAGGAAGACTTGGTTGCTTATGGATCCATGACATCTCCAGAAAGATGGATGACCAGCAAAATAGCCAAATAAAAAATAACCCCCCGACCAATAACCATTCTCTCAGCACTTTAATAATGCTGAAATACAAATATCATCACCTGATGTGAAATACTTAAAGAATATGACAAAACAAGCATGGCATTTGGGGTAATTTTTCCATGCCATGGTCAGCATTATAAATCACATGGCTAGATACCCTAGAAACGTGCTACTAAGAGTGTCATTGCTGTAATGAAATGGAATTAGCTGGCATCGATTAAAAATATCACAGGTTGGTGGGACTGTGACATCAGAGGCAATCCCCTTTCTCTTCTCAGTCTGTCCTGCCTCTCATACTTTATATTCTCCCCACTGCTGCTTTGTAAATAGTTCAGTGCTGAATGGTAGGATTCCAACATCAATATCCTTCCCTTCCCCCCCCTTCATTATACCCTGAATTCCTCTGAAAACTACTTGTGAATCAGTGAATAACAGGGACACAGAGACACAGAAAAAAAAGGCTATTACGTATATGCATGTATCTATAGGCCTGATAAGAGTGAAGAGGAGAATTCTGATTTAATATGGTTTTACAAAGAAGCATTATCAACAGCCAGTTTCAGTCCTTGTACTGAAAATTATTAACTTTGGGATGGCATCGCTGAGAGCCCATGAGAAATCTCCATTTGTGTATAGAATTCTAAAGCCATTTCATAAGATCCAATGAAGTGTGGAACAGCCTTATTTATAAGAAAGCCAAGATAAAAAACTTCCAGGCAAAGTAATTCCATGGCCTAGATTAATAGCTTGAGGAGAATAAAATGATATTTGGATGACACTTATTAATGCAATGAATTAGTGTTGTGCTGTCTTGCTCTTCCCTTCATAAATCATAATCTTGTGGCAGCACAGAGTAGGAAAAAGTAGAAAGAGAATGGAGATCTTTGCTTGAAGTCTCTCAAGATAAAGTGGATGAAGAATGCAGTCTTTTTGACTGTTTGTATGCTTATATACTTCTGGTTAGTGCTCAGAATCCACAGGGATGGCATATTATTATTTATTTGTATTGCTAGAAGTAGTACAAAAACACTGGAAGACCCATTCCTTCCCTGCAGAGAAGGGGAGTGGGAGAGTGAGAGGAAAGGATAGCAAAAAGGGATGGAGATGGGGCTGGGACTGGATGGAGCGATGGCTGCATATCCCCAATATGCCAGCCAGCACAGCTGTGCTAGCATGCTGGCCTGCACCAGTTATAGGCCCAACACAGTTATATCTATGTTGACCATATTTCCCTAAATGAAAACGGGATACCAGTAAGTGGTGATGGCTGCATGGCACATGGAGTTACTGCTCACCTGAACTGTCTGGTGTAACCGCTCGCCCAAGTTGCCTGGCATCACTGTTTGCCTGAGACCCGCCACGTGGGGCTGGCCTGAGCTGCCTGGACTCGCCATTTGCCTGAGCTGATGTGACGGAACTTTTTTTGGCAAAATTGGATGTGTCCCATTGGCGCGGAGGAAACTTTGGGCAAGAGCAAATGAGACACATGCTCAGTTTTGCCAAAAAAGTCAAGCCAAGCAAGATAGAACTTAAAAATGAGATTGTCTCAGCCAAAACGGAATGCATAGTTCCATACTTATATCCTCATTGGAGAAGAAGGTAGACAGGGAGGCACACTGTGACTGATAGAGTCACAATCTATTTTCTGGGCTGCCCCTTGTCCAGAGCAGATCATAAAGTACTGATCTAGCCATCTGTGTTTGTGCTAACACCTAGGCTAATGGGATCCTGATTTTGGTTGGGCCCCTAGGTCCTACTATATTATAAATAAAAAATAAACAAAGAGGTATCTACTTAGAAAGTTGCCTTCTGAGAGAGTCTAAGGAATCTGGATATTGATAATTTAAATTAAGGAATTAGGAAGGAAGTCAGAGAAACAGAAAATGACAAACTTTAAGGCCAAAGATATAATATAGAATCATAGAATTATAGGACTGGAAGGGACCTTGAGACATCATCTAGTCCAGGCCCCTTCACTAACAGCAGGACTAAGTGTTAACTAGACCATGCCTGACAGGTGTTTGTCCAACCTGCTCTTAAAAATCTCTAATGATGGAGATTCCACAACCGCCCTGGGCAATTTATTCCAGTGCTTAACCACCCTGACAGTTAGGAAGTTTTTCCTAATGTCCAACCCAAACCGCCCTGGCTGCAACTTAAGCTCATTGCTTCTTATCCTATTATCAGAGGCTAAAGGGAACAATTTTTCTCCCTCCTCCTTGTAACAATATTTTACCTACTTGAAAACTGTTATTTCCCCCATCAGTCTTCTTTTTTCCAGACTAAACAAACCCTTTTTTTTTTCAAATTTCCCTCATAGTCATGTTTTCTAGACCTTTAAAAATTTTTGTTGTTTTTCTCTGGATTTTCTCCAATTTGTTTACATTTCCTGAAATGTGGTGCCCAGAATTGGCCGCAATACTCCAGTTGAAGCCTAATCAACACAGGCTAGAGAGGAAGAATTACTTCTCGTGTTGCTTACAACACTCCTGCTAATAAAAAAAAACACGAGGAGTCCTTGTGGCACCTTAGAGACTAACACATTTATTTGGGCATAATCTTTCATGGGTGAGAACCCACTTCATCAGATATATGAAGTAAAAGATACAGGAGCAGGTATAAAATACATGAAAGGATGGGGTTACTTTACCAAGTGTTCGGTCAGTCTAACGAGATAAATCAATTAACAGCAGGATAGCAAGGGAAGAGAAATAACTTTCAAAGAGGTAAGAGAGTGGCCCATTACAGACTGTTGACAAGAAGATGTGAGTAACAGTAGAGAGATATTAGTATTGGGGAAATTAAGTTTAGTTTTTGTAATGACCCAACCACTCCCAGTCTCTATTCAGGCCTAATCTGATGGTATCCAGTTTGCAAATTAATTCCTGTTCTGCAGGTTCACGTTGGAGTCGGTTTTTGATTTTTACATAACACATTGGTAGATGTGCAGGTGAATGAGCCCTGGATGGTGTGGCTGATGTGGTTAGGTCCTATGATGGTGTCCCTTGAATAGATATGTGGACAGAGTTGGCACTGGGGTTTGTAGCAGGGTTTGGTCCCTGGGTTGGTGTTTTTGTTGTGTGGTGTGTAGTTGCTGGTGAGTATTTACTTCAGATTGGGGGGCTTTCTGTAAGCAAGGACTGGCCTGTCTCCCTAGATCTGTGAGAGTGAGGGGTCATCCTTCAGGATAGGTTGTACATCCTTTAGTTGGAGGCTGTAGGTGACGGCTAGTGGCGTTCTTTTACTTTCTTTGTTGGGCCTGTCTTTTAGTAGGTGACTTCTCGGTACCCTTCTGGCTCTGTCAGTCTATTTCTTCACTTCAGCAGGTGGGTATTGCAGTTTTAAGAATGCTTGATAGAGATCTTGTAGGTGTTAGTCTCTGTCTGAGGAGTTGGAGCAAATGCGGTTGTATCGTAGAGCTTGGCTGTAGACAATGGATCGTGTGATGTGATCTGGATGAAAGCTGGAGACATGTAGGTAAGTATAGCAATGAGTAGGTTTCCAGTATAGGGTGGTGTTTATTTGACCATTGCTTATTAGCACTGTAGTATCTAAGAAGTGGACCTCCTGCTAATACATCCCAGAATGACGTTCATTTTGTTTGCAACAGTGTAACGGCCGGTGACTCATATTTAGCTTGTGGTCTTTTATGACCCCCAGATACCTTTCTGCAGTACTCCTTCCTAGGCAATCATTTCCCGCTTTGTATGTGTGCCACTGATTGTTCCTTCCTAAGTGGAGTACTTTGCATGTCCTTATTGAATTTCATCCTATTTAGATTCATAGATTCATAGATACTAAGGTCAGAAGGGACCATTCTGATCATCTAGTCCGACCTCCTGCACAGCGCAGGCCACAGAATCTCACCCATTCACTCCTATGAAAAACCTCACCCATGTCTGAGATATTGAAGTCCTTAAATCATGGTTTAAAGACTTCAAGGAGCAGAGAAGCCTCCCTCAAGTCACCCATGCCCCATGATACAGAGGAAGGCGAAAAACCTCCAGGGCCTCTCCAATCTGCCCTGGAGGAAAATTCCTTCCCGACCCCAAATATGGCAATCAGCTAAACCCTGAGCATATGGGCAAGATTCACCAGCCAGATACTACAGAAAATTCTTTCCTGGGTAACTCAGATCCCTATTTTCCTCAGGCCATTTCTCCAGATCATTTATTTTAATCCTATCCTCTAAAGCACTTGCAATCTGTCCCAGCTTGGTATCATCCTGCAAATTTTATAAGTGTACTCTCTATCCCATTATCTAAATCGTTGAAGATATTGAACAGAACCAGAACCAGAACTGATCACTGCGGGACCCACTCAATATGCTCTTCCAGCTTGTCTGTGAACCACTGATAACTATTCTCTGGGAATGGTTTTCCAACCAGTTATGCACCCACCTTATAGTAGCTCCATCTAGGTTGTATTTCCCTAGTTTGTTTATGAGGTCATGTGAGACAGTATCAAAACCTTACTAAAGTCATGATATACCATATCTGCTGCTTTCCTCTATCCACAAGGCTTGTTACCCTGTCAAAGAAAGGGTATTACATTGGTTTAACATGATTTGTTCTTGACAAATCCATGCTGAGTGTTATTTATGATCTTATTTTCTAGGTGTTTGCAAATTGATTGCTATATATTTGCTCCATTATCTTTCAAGGTACAGAAGTTAAGCTGACTAGTCTGTAATTCCCCAGGTTGTCCTTACTTCCTTTTTTATAGATGGGCACTAGATTGCCCTTTTCCAATCCTCTGGAATTTCTCCCATCTTCTAGGTTTCAGAGTAGAAGCCGTGTTATTCTGTATTCGCAAAAAGAAAAGGAGGACTTGTGGCAGCTGTAGCTCACGAAAGCTTATGCTCAAATAAATTTGTTAGTCTCTAAAGTGCCACAAGTACTCCTTTTCTTTTTCCCATCTTCTAGTGGCTCAGCTATGTCCTCAGTCAGCTCCTTGAGTATTCTAGGTTGTATTTCATCAGGCCCTGAAGACTTGAAGACATCTAACTTGTCTATGCAATTTTTAACTTATTTCCCTATTTTAGCCTCTGATTCCATCTCATTTTCACTTGTGTTCACTGTTAGATGTCCAATCATTACTATCTTTTTACTACTAATCTTTTTAGTGAAAACTGAAAGAAAAAGGTCATTTAGCACTTCTGCCATTTCCACATTTTCTGTTATTGTTTTCCCCCCTTCACTGAGTAACGGGCCTATCCTGTCCTTGGTCTTCCTCTTGCTTCCAATGTATTTGTAGAATGTTTTCTTGTTACCCGTTATGTCTCTATCTTGATTATGTCTTTAATCTCGTTTTGTGCCTTGGCCTTTCTAATTCTGTCCCTACATACCAGCGTTATTTTTTTATATTCATCCTTAGTAATTTGACATAGTTTCCACTTTTTTTAGGCCTCTTTTTAAAGTTTCAGATCTTGGAAGATCTCCTGGTTAAGCCAGGGTGGTCTCTTGCCATAATTTCTATATTTCTTATGCAGTGAGAAATATGCACATGTCATTCTCTGATTTCATATTAAATCCCGCTTCATTGAATCCGGTGTAGGAAAAATTAATAGATTGTTGAAAGTTCAGCATAGAGCTGTAGTATTTTAGGAAAAGCAGCAGATTGACAGATCTGGGCATTGCCCTGTTACTTCCTTTCATTGACCTCTTTAATCAGCTTGCTGCTCTGGAGCAACTTCCCTGTGAGAACATGACATCTTTTCTGCAATAAGAAAGGGAATATGTATATGTTAAACTCCTGTTATGTTTTTCCCTTAGTTTATCCCATTCAATGGAGACTGTGCCATAGTAATTTGGACACTAGCGGAACTTCACAGATGTGGCCAAATGTATGTTTGCTTTTGTTATTTTGCCAGTGTCCAGTTGTAATACAGTATAAAATGGGTGTTTTTATATCTTCCAGTCATACTAGTTCACACTAGGGAAAGATTATGAGCTAGAATACATGCAGTGTGAAGTCAGGCTATGCATCCCTAAAATCCATTATACCCATTGTACAGATACATCTACATATTTACAGATTTCTGCTGCGTGTGTATATATATATCCCTGAGAAGCTGGGGGGGGCAAAGGGGTGAAAGAAAAACATTTCAGCCATCAAACCTGTGCAACACCTCAGTGCTGTGAGTTCAAATCCAATCTCAGCAGAAATCTTGGAGGGGGTGAAAGAAGCATGTTGCTACAATCTGCATCTGTCAATTTAAAAAAAATATTTTCGAGAAATGTAATTTGAGTACAGCAGAAACTTCAGAAGGCACTCAAGCCATTTTTTTAAAAAGAAAATAAATTATACAGCAAATGCTTATTGGCAGGGGAATATGTTTTGGGGCTGCAGCAAAGGGAGGGGAGATTGTGGGGAAGAGATAAATCAAGATGTGTGGTAGGGAAGCAGAGAGGAGTTGATTTCTGGCAATCAGGTCTAGATTCCAATACCTTATTCACAAATAGTACTACTTTAGGAGCACTTGTGGAGTAAGATGCTACCCAACACAAGCAAATGAGTAGTACAGGAAAAGAAATGTCTTCAACAAGCAGGTAAGAGTGCCTGTCAGAATTACCATAATCAATAGTGGAAGAGTATGGCACAGCACATTGAGGAAGCTTCTAAAAGACATGACCAGAAATGCGTATTTGAGACTCTGAATGTCCTAATTGGATGTCCATTATCACAGCTTCCACCACATAAGGACAAGAATAGAAAACACTGCCAGGATATCTATGCACAGCTTAACCACTGGCTTAAGCAGTTTTGCAAATTAATTAACAGATCCCCACCGAGAGGTAAACTATAACTTCATCCAAAAATGAACCCAGCTGAAAACAGGCCAGTGACAGTAAAGGAAGCAATACTTGCAATCAAGGAGGGATAAAGCATCTGGCCTTGATCACATTCCAGCAGTGCTATTTAAGATTGGAGGTCCAGATTTTAGTTTCCTGGCTTCACATTAGTCCACGTAAAAGTTTGGCGAAGCGGCCACGTTCCAGAAGATTAGAAAAGAGTCTGCATCATCCTATTTTTAAAAAAAGGAAAGTGATCAGATTGCTCAAATTATAGGGGACTAATGCTATTGTCAGTGCCAGGGAAGGTGTTTGCAGTCATACTGCTGAACCGACTAAAATACTGTCTCAACCATAAACTGGAGAGACAGCCTGCGTGGTTTACAGTCCATGCCATACATGCTTTGCCACAGTCCATGCCATATATGTTTTGCAGAATGTTACAGAAAAATGATGAGAGTGACAAAAGGAAGCGAAGATCATGTTTCTAGGCTTTGCAACTGCTTTTGATGCAGTGTGTTGATCAGCACTGTAGTTATTGCTGTGTCAGTATGGGGTGACTGAAAATTTAGTGTGCCTAGTGGAGGAACTTTGCCACGGTACATTTAGTTGTATGAGGGTCAATGGCTGAATTACAGATTGGTTTTCTGTAGAATCAGGAGAATGCCAAAAATTCTCTCATCTACGTTATTTAATATTATAATAGATTACCTGATGACAAAACTGATGGAGTCCAAACTAGAAAGTGTGAAATTTAAAGTCTCATCTTTAGAGGATCTCACGTATGTGGATGATGCTATCTTGTTTGAAGAGATTACTGACCAACTATAGCGAATGAAAAGCTGTGAAAATTGTACAATCTATGGGACTTAAGATCAATGGTGATAAAAGTAAAGTTATGTATGCCTCCTATAAAATGGAAATGAATGATCTACCAACTTTGCACATAGCTAGTAATGACATCAAAAATGGGAGAATAGTTTTATCTGTTTGGGTAGTAAGTTGACAGCAGGAAGTTTTATAACTGAAGAAGTTACAAGTCGGATTGGTCTTGCATCAATGGCAATTCAGTGTCTTCAAAAGCCTCTAGGCAGCAAGATGTCTGTGTGACAGCTAAGATATGAGCCTTCAGTGTGGTGGTGATGGTGATAACTGTGCTATATGGAGCAGAAAAAAGGCTATTAAAAACAATTGAGAGAAAATGAAAGTTTTCAAAGTCAAAAGTGATGGCATACTCTTAACATTTGTTGGCTTGATTTTGTTACAGATGAGGAGATACTGAAACAATCCCAACAAGTTTCTGCCTTGCTCCAGTTGAGGACAAGATGACTGAAGTGGTGGGATCATTTCCAGCATGCAGAAGAAGGTATGCTTCTACAGAGTGTTTACAGAGTTGAGGTAAAAGGAAATGGAGCATGAGGTCGGTCATGAGTGAGGTTGGAAAATGCCATTTTGAGGGATTTATGAAGACTAGATCCTCCCACACTGACTCTGGATTAAGTTTAGAAGTGTGTGCAACAAGAGTGATGTCATGGTGGGAGTCTGCTATAGACCACCGGACCAGGGGGATGAGGTGGATGAGGCTTTCTTCCGGCAACTCACGGAAGCTACTAGATCGCATGCCCTGATTCTCATGGGTGACTTTAATTTTCCTGATATCTGCTGGGAGAGCAATACAGCGGTGCATAGACAATCCAGGAAGTTTTTGGAAAGCGTAGGGGACAATTTCCTGGTGCAAGTGCTAGGGGAGCCAACTAGGGGGAGCGCTTTTCTTGACCTGCTGCTCACAAACCGGGTAGAATTAGTGGGGGAAGCAAAAGTGGATGGGAATCTGGGAGGCAGTGACCATGAGTTGGTTGAGTTCAGGATCCTGACGCAGGGAAGAAAGGTAAGCAGCAGGATACGGACCCTGGACTTCAGGAAAGCAGACTTTGACTCCCTCAGGGAACAGATGGCCAGGATCCCCTGGGGGACTAACATGAAAGGGAAGGGAGTCCAGGAGAGCTGGCTGTATTTCAAGGAATCCCTGTTGAGGTTACAGGGACAAACCATCCCGATGAGTCGAAAGAATAGTAAATATGGCAGGCGACCAGCTTGGCTTAATGGTGAAATCCTAGCGGATCTTAAACATAAAAAAGAAGCTTACAAGAAGTGGAAGGTTGGACATATGACCAGGGAAGAGTATAAAAATATTGCTCGGGCATGTAGGAAAGCTATCAGGAGGGCCAAATCGCACCTGGAGCTGCAGCTAGCAAGAGATGTCAAGAGTAACAAGAAGGGTTTCTTCAGGTATGTTGGCAACAAGAAGAAAGCCAAGGAAAGTGTGGGCCCCTTACTGAATGAGGGAGGCAAGCTAGTGACAGAGGATGTGGAAAAAGCTAATGTACTCAATGCTTTTTTTGCCTCTGTTTTCACTAACAAGGTCAGCTCCCAGACTGCTGTGCTGGGCAACACAAAATGGGGAAGAGATGGCCAGCCCTCTGTAGAGATAGAGGTGGTTAGGGACTATTTAGAAAAGCTGGACATGCACAAGTCCATGGGGCCGGACGAATTGCATCCGAGAGTGCTGAAGGAATTGGCGGCTGTGATTGCAGAGCCCTTGGCCATTATCTTTGAAAACTCGTGGCGAACGGGGGAAGTCCCGGATGACTGGAAAAAGGCTAATGTAGTGCCCATCTTTAAAAAAGGGAAGAAGGAGGATCCTGGGAACTACAGGCCGGTCAGCCTCACCTCAGTCCCTGGAAAAATCATGGAGCAGGTCCTCAAAGAATCAATCCTGAAGCACTTAGAGGAGAGGAAAGTGATCAGGAACAGTCAGCATGGATTCACCAAGGTAAGGTCATGCCTGACTAATCTAATCGCCTTTTATGATGAGATTACTGGTTCTGTGGATGAAGGGAAAGCAGTGGATGTATTGTTTCTTGACTTTAGCAAAGCTTTTGACACGATCTCCCACAGCATTCTTGTCAGCAAGTTAAGGAAGTATGGGCTGGATGAATGCACTATAAGGTGGGTAGAAAGCTGGCTAGATTGTCGGGCTCAACGGGTAGTGATCAATGGCTCCATGTCTAGTTGGCAGCCGGTGTCAAGTGGAGTGCCCCAGGGGTCGGTCCTGGGGCCCGTTTTGTTCAATATCTTCATAAATGATCTGGAGGATGGTGTGGATTGCACTCTCAGCAAATTTGCGGATGATACTAAACTGGGAGGAGTGGTAGATACGCTGGAGGGGAGGGATAGGATACAGAAGGACCTAGACAAATTGGAGGATTGGGCCAAAAGAAATCTAATGAGGTTCAATAAGGATAAGTGCAGGGTCCTGCACTTAGGATGGAAGAATCCAATGCACCGCTACAGACTAGGGACCGAATGGCTCGGCAGCAGTTCTGCGGAAAAGGACCTAGGGGTGACAGTGGACGAGAAGCTGGATATGAGTCAGCAGTGTGCCCTTGTTGCCAAGAAGGCCAATGGCATTTTGGGATGTATAAGTAGGGGCATAGCGAGCAGATCGAGGGACGTGATCGTTCCCCTCTATTCGACACTGGTGAGGCCTCATCTGGAGTACTGTGTCCAGTTTTGGGCCCCACACTACAGGAAGGATGTGGATAAATTGGAAAGAGTACAACGAAGGGCAACGAAAATGATTAGGGGTCTAGAGCACATGACTTATGAGGAGAGGCTGAGGGAGCTGGGATTGTTTAGTCTGCAGAAGAGAAGAATGAGAGGGGATTTGATAGCTGCTTTCAACTACCTGAAAGGGGGTTTCAAAGAGGATGGCTCTAGACTGTTCTCAATGGTAGCAGATGACAGAACGAGGAGTAATGGTCTCAAGTTGCAATGGGGGAGGTTTAGATTGGATATTAGGAAAAACTTTTTCACTAAGAGGGTGGTGAAACACTGGAATGCGTTACCTAGGGAGGTGGTAGAATCTCCTTCCTTAGAGGTTTTTAAGGTCAGGCTTGACAAAGCCCTGGCTGGGATGATTTAACTGGGACTTGGTCCTGCTTTGAGCAGGGGGTTGGACTAGATGACCTTCTGGGGTCCCTTCCAACCCTGATATTCTATGATTCTATGATTCTATGACTCATGACAAAGGAAGAAGACTTGCGAAGGACCATTCAGGATGGAAGTGCATTCTATGCAATACCACAGCTACATTATAGCCATGTGAATCTGCTGCTCGCTGATAAGAGAATAAGATCATTCACTCCATCTCACCAGTAGTGGATGCTCAAACAACACATTATGTAAACTGCATATTCCAACTCTAATATCAACATCGCCTATCTTAAAATGGCCTCCATTCCCATAGTATCTGGGTCCTGCAGTTTTTACACTAGAATTTTCAAGTGCAAACATGTAAACAGCTCTCACTTTATAATCAGGGGACATCTTTAATTAATTATAACACAACAGCTCATATGAAGTCCAGCTTAATTTATGTTTATACATTTCAGAATTCATTAAGGCTTTATTTGCTGGATTACATTATTGTTCAAAGCAACTATTCCCCAAGTATGTGCTTTGCAATTGAACAAAGTGATCAGCTTCACAGTTTCATCTCAGCAGTCTTTTGTATGCAAGGCATATTTCATCCAAAAGTCAATGTATGAACGGGGGTGTGCATCTTAGCTTTTCATTGCATGGTACTAGTTTCATTGATGAAATTTTTCTTTCCAAAACTAAAGAGATCTAATATTTTAAACTGTCCCAGGAAGCTTTTCCAGAGCAGACGCATGGGTTTTCCTATATTGGCACTAGTGATCAGGTGAAAACTGTCATGGTTATCAGCCTTTCAGACCCACCAGGTCTCTTGCTAATTCTTGCATTTTCTTTCCTTTTCAGCTGGCAATACAGGCAAAGGCTCTTAAGACATACCATCTGTATCTATGACCACCATTTTAGCACTTGAAAAGAATTTAACCGGCTTGTGTGTACAGTATTACTGCAAGTTAGTCACACATCTTTTCATTACCTGGTAATCTGCATTAGTCCCAAGGCTACCACAGTGATATTCACAAATTACTGAATAATCATAAAGTATAATGATAATAAACAGCAATGCAAAAGAGATGAATTTACAGTACTGAAAAGTAGAGTATTTCTAATCAAATGGTACACTCCTGCACACTAGTCAAAAGTGGTGGGAAATCTTTTGGGTAAAATACTGGATTGAGGCTCAGGAAATCTGGGTCCAATTCATGATTTAGCCACACATTTTCTGTGTGACTATGGGCAAGTCATTTAATCATTTTGTGCTTCCATTCTGCATCTATAAAATGGAAATAATACTTTTTAAACTCACAAGAATGTTGCAAAGATAAATTAAATGTTTATGAGGTTCTCAGATACATATCAATAACTAGGTTGAGTCTTCTATATATACACCAATCTAAGATCATCCACTGACACTTTTATAACCAATGCTGAACTTCCTTATACAAATCATATAGAATTGAAACACAAAATAACTATTTCATAGGTTTATGTTGAGCATTTTACAGAATTTAATAGAGAATCAAAACCTGTTTTTAGAACTCAAAGTCCACAAAACCTAAAAAAGGTTAGCATTTTGTATTAATTTCTATAGAACATTATTAAAGTATATATTATATTGCAGGAGTGGCCAAAATTATTGACCAATCAAATTATTGATCGAGCTGCATACTATAATCTTCAGCAGTTTGAGAGCTGGGCACACCTGCTGGGACTCGGGGCTAGGGGCTTCTACCCTGTAGGGAGGTGGGAGCTTCAGCCCCACAGGAGGCACATGCTGGGGCTCGGGGCTTCAGACCCACTCCTGCTGAAGCCCCAGCCCCAGTAGGTGTGACCCCCGGGGCTGAAGCCCCTGGCCCTGGTAGGCATCTCCTGCAGGGCTGAAGGCCTAGACTGCCATCCCCACTGGGCAAAAGACTCTAGCCCCACCTCCCTACCACAGGGATGAAGACCCAAGCTCCCCACCCCAGTCTGGTAGGTGGGGAATGTGGGGGCTCTGCAAGCCACACTTTAACTGTAAAAGAGCCGCATGCTGCTTGCAAGCTGCGGTCTGGCCACTCCTGTTATATTGGTTTTACCCCTATATAAATCTGCAAGACTTTTCAATAAGGGCAAAGAAAAGACCAAAAGGTTTCAGAGAACAATATAGATGCCAACTCTGGCAGATGTTCATTTTCTCAGTGTCTCATGACATTTCATCTAGACTATATACAGAAGAATATCATGTCAGCAGAAGCTAGTTCTAACTCGTTTTCAAACTAGATTCTTCAGATGCAAAGAAAACTACCAGCTCTCACTTTATGACCCCCAGGGGATCTAGCCCATGTTCATACATTTCAGAATTCATTAGCTCATTGGCCAGGTCTACACTAGAAAAGATTTGCTGGCAAAGCTATACTGGCAAATTTTCCTAGCGTGAACGTAGTTTATATCTGCCAAAAAGTACTTTTGCTGGTTCAGTGAGTGAAATAAACTATGCTGGAAAATGCATTTTTATGCCAGTAATAACCCGTTTAAACTAGGGGTTTTGCTAGTATAGAAAGGTCACACAAAATCACACCCCTAACTGACTGCTATAGTGGCAAAAGTTTCTAATGTAGACCTGCCCTTAATTTACTGGATTACACTATTGTGCAAAGCACATACATAAGTACCATTGAAGCACCATGTCAGATGTTGAAGACAGATACCTAAGAGTATAAGGCATGCAGACTTTCACAAGTGCTGTCTCAGTTATATGGCCCTGCCCAAAGCTTTACTGGAAAATTTCAGTCAGTTTATTTGCTTGAAGGGCCTGGCACAGGAGTGTAACAAAACTTAGGAAGAGGAATAAGAAGTTATAAATGAGGTGGTAGTTTGTCTTTTTGGGCCAGATTCTGCTACTTTGAGTCACATCCAACTCTATGGGGCTATTTGCACAAGTGGATTTAATGCAAGTAATGGTGATAGAATCTGTTTAACAGTGTGATAAAGAGGTTTAACAATGTGATAAAGAGCAGGCAGAGTGTATGTAATGGTTCCCCTGAAGAAGGGTGCTGGAAACTAACCAGAGATGTCAAAGGTGTAAAATGATCCTTAATTTCCATCAACTCTTGAAGGAGCCAGGTACTTGTCAGAGCCAAGCAACTGCTTGTTGATTTTGGTCTGCCATATGCACAACATTAGCCAGTTCAATATAACCAGACATCTAAAACCTCATGAAAGGAAAATAGGGTCAAGGAATTTAGAATTACATAGGTCCAAATAAAAACAATGAGGAGTACTTGTGGCACCTTAGAGACTAACAAATGTATTTGGGCATAAGCTTTCCTGGGGTAAAACCCACTTCATCAGATGCATGAAGTAGAAAATACAGTAGGAAGATATATATACACAGTACATGAAATAGGTCCAAATAGCTTGTAATCTTCAAAATAAAGCAATGGGAGAATTAGCAAGTGAGACAATGGGGCATCCAAGGATTTACTTGGCCTCCAAGTATTAAAGAGAATTGCTGGCCTGTTCTCACTGGAATCAGTGACTGCTGTATAAGCTGAAGTTCTGACAGATCTCAAAGCCCCCTCCAAGTGACAAACTGGAAGTATTCCACTCATCTCTAGCACTCTGCCATGTTTTTACATTGCTTAACTGTGTACTGTAGTGACCTACAAGCTTTGCTTTAGTAATGAGTCCTATAGATGACCTCCATGATCAATAACAGCAATGGAAGTCCCAGAAATCAACTGTGATTCTTTTTAAAGAGTCAACAGTGTTGCTTTTGAACAAGCTGGGACAGAGAAGTTACCAAAAGAAAAGGAACTTGAATCTTAATTAAATAAGTGATCAGAATAAGAATAAGCAACAGAAAAAAATTTAGATTTAAAGAGAGTGCAAAGGAATACTCAGTATTAATGTTGAATGTAGAACCAGCTACAGTATATAGCATTTATGGACATTTTAGAACCTGTCTTGAGTTTACTAAGATAATCGTGGCAGGTTTGGTTTTATTTAAGTGATACTTGCTTTATTTTAATAACTGAATCTTATCCGTTTTATGGGAAAATTGAAGCAAAAAAGTTGTTCAGCACCTAAAGAATGTTGTTCATGTTGATTACGCAAGTTTTTTTAAAAAGCCAAAGAAGGAAGTCAAATGCACAAGTGTAACACTGAAGTGTTTCCCTCTAATAATTCTCATATATAAATTCATACAACTGTTTCATTGAGAAGCTCTATCAGGCTTTGAAGTGGGGATTGAAATTTGGCAGAGGTGTTATCCTTGGATCAGGAATGTGATTTCCGCTCTCTCCATGAAAATCTGCCTAAATTTGGCCAAAAGATAAGCTTCTGAAAATTGCAGTTTACACATGCTCAGAAGAGGTTTGCTAGAGGCTAGGAGCATTACGCTCGAAGATTCCATCTGCACTAAGCATGCTCCAGCCCTGGACTGCATATGTGCTATTCCAAAGAGTCACGGAGCATGCTCTCCATCCTGGGGCTGCAGGGACTCAACAACTGTTACCTGCAATTACTCCTTCCAGTTGCTGGGGGCCACTGTGGTCTCAGTTCTCACCCATTGGAGACCAGGCAGTGACGGGGAGACGAAGGAAGCATCCTGATTTGAATGCAATGGGGTGACGAGCAGAGGGGTGTGGATGGGGATGGGCCTGGGAGTGATGGAAGGAGACAAGGACAGGAGTCAGGGGGATGGGGATTTGAGCAGAAGGGGGCAAGGCCAGACTCAGGGGGAACATGGAGAGAAATAATTTGAATAGTGGGTATGGCCCAGCGCCCCCTTAGTACCAACTGGCAGAGGGAACAGAGGATGCACAGGGTTTTACAGGGATCCCGTGGGTCAGATAGAGGGTTGCCATCTGCCTCGTTTTCAACCGGACAGTCCTGGTTTTGGCTTGTGTCTCCAGGTGTCATTTGACAAGCCCCGATGTCTGTTTTTTATCATCTGTGTAAAAGACCGTCTGGTGAAGACCCTGCAAGCAATGGGGTGAGGCTTTGGGGGAAATGGCAGAGAAGCGGGCAGGGCCTTGAGGGGAGAGATGAGGTGGGGGCAGGGCCTCAGGGGTCTAGTTACCAGCCATTAGAAAGGTGGCAATCCTAGTCAGACATATGTATATTAGTTCACAAAAGGGTGGCATGTAAGATCTCTACCAAGAGCCAGTAGCCTGCTGGTCATCATAATCATTGTGAAATGTGTAAGGATAATATTTAAGCAGTTATGTTTCTATACTGAAAATGATGTTCTTAAGGTCTTGAAGGTGAGGCAGGTGACCAGAAAGGGACATGCCTCAGACATGTTCATTTGAGACAGGAGATAACAGACCCTTACCTCCCTGTCTGGTCATGTGTGTATTGTGTATTCCACTTCACAAAGCGGGGAATCTATTCATACTGAGCCAGATGCTAATCAAGAAGTGAAATCAACAAGAGAGGAAAACCTGACTGTAAAGCACGAGTGAACAATATTTTCTTAGACATGACAGTATTGTGTTAATTAACTGTAGGATCCAGAATGCATATTATAATATCATCTGTAACCATTTGTTTCCAATACTTCTGCTTGCTATTATTTTGACTCTCTAGGCTTTACTAAAATAAACCTATTCTTGGTTTCACTATAAATGTGCCTAAGTGCTGTGTGCTAAGCAGAGCAGTGATCTGAAGTGTAACTGGTAAGCAGGGCTGCACTGTGTCTTTGGAAGCAGCGGAACTGTGAACACTGTTTTGTCCAGTCCCTGCTCCACTGGACATTCCAGGGAGACACTGGGTGGGCTCAGGGGGTGGATGGTGCTTGTCACTAACCTGTACAGGCAGGAGGGCCTGTGAAGAGCTAGAGGGGATTGCTTATGTTGCCTTGGCCAGTGGAGTTGTGGGACTGACCCTTAGCAGCCAGAGATGAGGCTTCCTCACACTAACAGAAGGTGGTAGTGAGGTGCCTCACAACACTTGGTATCCCTAGGAAGCATCACAGCGTGTAGTAAATAAGGTCTTGGATTATGCATTGAACAATGACGCTAAAACAAACTATTGAATGCCTGCTCACTAAGCATGCACTGGATGAGACAGGCATTGTGTGAAAAAAATAGTATGTGATTATGTAATTAAAGACTGTTAGTGCATACAGATGAGGGTGTCAAATGAAGGTTGCACAGGCAATCTTATTTCTAATTTTTGAGTGCTTGACTTAGCAACCTTAGCTTTCCTTTCATTTTATTTTTTTGTGGTGGGGTGCAATACACACACCTTTACATCACTGGTATTTTCATAGAGCAGGCCACATTTTAATAGAGACAGCCTCATGATCTACATGCCCGCCTATTCACAACTGAGTGATGTAGAATTGATCAATGAAATTGTTTTTAATTGTTCACTTTATTAATATAACTTCATAAACAAAGTTTTGTGAATGAAACATTTATTCATAAAACCGGTTACCACATAACTGGCTAATTGAGTTTCACTTTCAATCCAATTGCTGCTTAAATCGCTGAAACTTACACTATTTCAACATTGTAACTTCTCCTCACTGTTTGTTATTATACTTGTCTCTTTTGTAACTTCTGTTCACTGTTTGCCATTCCTTACACTTGTCCATATTGTAACTCAAATTCCAAATTAACTTGTCCCAACTCCATTTTAAAATGCTCACTTCATTTTGTAAAAATAAAAGGAGTACTTGTGGCACCTTAGAGACTAACAAATTTATTAGAGCATAAGCTTTCGTGAGCTACAGCTCACTTCATCGGATGCATTTGGTGGAAAAAACAGAGGAGAGATTGATATACACACACAGAGAACATGAAACAATGGGTTTATCATACACACTGTAAGGAGAGTGATCACTTAAGATAAGCCATCACCAGGAGCGGGGGGGGGGGGGGGAGCAGGGGGAGGAGGAAAACCTTTCATGGTGACAAGCAAGGTAGGCTATTTCCAGCAGTTAACAAGAATATCTGAGGAACAGTGGGGGGGGTGGGGTAGGGGGGAGAAATAACATGGGGAAATAGTTATACTTTGTGTAATGAGAAAAGCAGTACTTGTGGCACCTTAGAGACTAACAAATTTATTAGAGCATAAGCTTTCGTGAGCTACAGCTCACTTCATCGGATGCATTTGGTGGAAAAAACAGAGGAGAGATTGATATACACACACAGAGAACATGAAACAATGGGTTTATCATACACACTGTAAGGAGAGTGATCACTTAAGATAAGCCATCACCAGCAGCGGGGGGGGGGGGGGGGGGAAAGGAGGAAAACCTTTCATGGTGACAAGCAAGGTAGGCTAATTCCAGCAGTTAACAAGAATATCAGAGGAACAGTGGGGAGTGGGGTAGGGGGGAGAAATACCATGGGGAAATAGTTTTACTTTGTGTAATGACTCATCCATTCCCAGTCTCTATTCAAGCCTAAATTAATTGTATCCAGTTTGCAAATTAATTCCAATTCAGCAGTCTCTCGTTGGAGTCTGTTTTTGAAGCTTTTTTGTTGAAGGATAGCCACCCTCAGGTCTGTAATCGAGTGACCAGAGAGACTGAAGTGTTCTCCAACTGGTTTTTGAATGTTATAATTCTTGACGTCTGATTTGTGTCCATTCATTCTTTTACGTAGAGACTGTCCAGTTTGGCCAATGTACATGGCAGAAGGGGCATTGCTGGCACATGGTGGCATATATCACATTGGTAGATGCGCAGGTGAACGAGCCTCTGATAGTGTGGCTGATGTGATTAGGCCCTATGATGGTATCCCCTGAATAGATATGTGGACAGAGTTGGCAATGGGCTTTGTTGCAAGGATAGGTTCCTGGGTTAGTGGTTCTGTTGTGTGGTGTGTGGTTGCTGGTGAGTATTTGCTTCAGATTGGGGGGCTGTCTGTAAGCAAGGACTGGCCTGTCTCCCAAGTTCTGTGAGAGTGATGGGTCATCCTTCAGGATAGTTTGTAGATCCTTGATGATGCGTTGGAGAGGTTTTAGTTGGGGGCTGAAGGTGATGGCTAGTGGCGTTCTGTTATTTTCTTTGTTGGGCCTGTCCTGTAGTAGGTGACTACTGGATACGCTTCTGGCTCTGTCAATCTGTTTCTTCACTTCAGCAGGTGGGTATTGTAGTTGTAGGAAGGCATGATAGAGTTCTTGTAGGTGTTTGTCTCTGTCTGAGGGGTTGGAGCAAATGCGGTTGTATTGTAGAGCTTGGCTGTAGACAATGGATTGTGTGGTGTGATCTGGGTGAAAGCTGGAGGCATGTAGGTAGGAATAGCGGTCAGTAGGTTTCCGATATAGGGTGGTGTTTATGTGACCATTGCTTATTAGCACTGTAGTGTCCAGGAAGTGGATCTCTTGTGTGGACTGGTCCAGGCTGAGGTTGATGGTGGGATGGAAATTGTTGAAATCATGGTGGAATTCCTCAAGGGCTTCTTTTCCATGGGTCCAGATGATGAAGATGTCATCAGTGTAGCGCACGTAGAGTAGGGGCATTAGGAGACGAGAGCTGAGGAAGCATTGTTCTAAGTCAGCCATAAAAATGTTGGCATACTGTGGGGCCATGCGGTTACCCATCGCAGTGCCGCTGATTTGAAGGTATACATTGTCCCCAAATGTGAAATAGTTATGGGTGAGGACAAAGTCACAAAGTTCAGCCACCAGGTTAGCCGTGACATTATCGGGGATACTGTTTCTGACGGCTTGTAGTCCATCTTTGTGTGGAATGTTGGGGTAGAGGGCTTCTACATCCATAGTGGCTAGGATGGTGTTTTTAGGAAGTAATCTTATTAGTTTAGATGTATGAATGAGGTATGGATGGATGATAGAGTCAACCTCCAGCCCCAGCCTGTCCTGATGAAATAAAGTGTAAACACCCAACGGCTGAAAATGCAGACAACAGCTCTGACAAAGTAAGAAGAGTCCACCCTCAAAAGAAAAGAGCAAAAGTAGAATTGAAGAAACATCAAAGCCAGGTCCTAGGCTGAGAGTCATGTCTGCAATTGACGAGTGATCAATCACACCAGACCCAGAGGCAGCATGACACAGCAAGACCTAAAGGATCTGGATTCAAACTTAAGCCTACAAAAAGGATGGGTGAGATGGAAGACTTTGAAGGGTAACATTCTGCTGCCAACATGGAAGGGCATCAGTGCATGCCCAACAGAGACCCAGCTCTTCCTTGTGCCCGGCTTTCCTGGCCAGTTAGCTGCCACAAGCTACGAACCCAAGCCATGAACTCAAGCAACATTCAGGACTGGTAACTATACAGCAGCTGCAGAACTTGTGTGTGTGTATGAACGAATGTGAAATGAATGTGAAACTGAATTAAATGTTATAGCTATAACTGACTGCCTACTATGATTCTTTTTGTATTCACAATAAATGTGACATTTTGTCTTATCTTCTTTAATCAGATCCTGCTGATTTTTATTTTACTGGTATAACAGTGAGTCTCCGGCCCCTCACAATTGCACTCTATGCCCAGGGAAGCCATGCCAATTGCTTACATGGAAAATTAGTATTAGAGAAGTGTTTGCTGTATTTTAGCTGCCTTTAATGCAATTTAACAGTTGGAGAGAAAGGCAAGCCAGCGTCACATGACCAGCTAGCGCTCTTGCAAATGTTCCACAATTGAAGTTAAATGCCCCTTTGCAGGGCATGAAGGCCAGACAATTACAGCCTCTGTGCTCAGGAAAGCTCTCTATCTGCATTTTGGGGCACCCAATACCACAAATTGAGTGGGCATGAGACAGGGTAATGCTCCTCAATTATCTCTACTGGCTCATTGAGCAAGTTGGCTACACTAAGAGCTATAGCCTTTGCTTCCCTCCTGCCCCTCAAATCAGTCCAGCCCCACGCTCTCAATGTGGTAATGCAGCTTCACAGAGCCCTACGAATGGCTGTATCCCAAAGGTATAGGTTAGCCCTAAACACTATTGCCCCTTCCCCTGGATATTCTAAAGTGATTTCCCTAAGAAGCTTAACCAGATTTTTTTTTAAAAAAAGCAAAAATTAAAAACAAAAAATATGTCAAAATAAAAATGGTTAGTGTTCTGGTCCAGGGTGTAGCTCAACAGCATTTAATATGCTCTGCAGCAAATCATTTTTTCCATTTGATGTTATTGAGGGAGTTTTTGTCTGTCCTCTCTTGAAGTCTGAGTAATGTTTCTTTTATTTTCTTATTGCAACACTTGTGTGGCTATTGAGCAAAAAAGTAAAACACTTGAAGCAAATAAGACCCAGTATATTTCCTTAGGTGCACTGAGCTAGTGCTCCAGTCATGGAGCCTTCTTTTGCTTATTCCCAGCCAGAAAAAAACAAACAAACAAAAAAACCCACATTTTTGGAGTTGAAAGTCTGTTTGTTGTTTGCAGGAAACCCTGCCCGGTCGCTACTAAATTTGAAAAAAAAACATTCCAGACATTGGGAGGTCAGAGCACATTTCCAGTCTGCAGGGAGCATAACCTGGAGAGTTTGCAGGGCAGCAGCTCCTCAAAAATCATCCAATCTTTAGTCAACGGCCCTTGGTTTTGGAGAGAAAGGTAGGGGTGCCAAAGAGAAGAACCATAAAAGCAGGCCTCTATTTGCCTTTTTCCCCCCTGGTTTATGCAGAAATGCTCCTGTGATGTTGGCAGACCAGGCACCAGCTCATGCCAAGGTCTCTATGCCTCACATGAACACAATCAAAAGCACAGGTGGAAACCAGTCTGACTCACCTATGTGTTCATTTTGCTAAAATAAATATTAGACTTGTAACAATGTGTTTAGTGTTTAGACTTTATGAAAAGTCTGTGATTTGCTACATGGATTAATCTTACTTATAATATCGGTATGTTTGTTCTGTAACTGTAAATCCTGTCAGGAAAGAAACATCAACACATCTGAAATATTAGTTTATACCCATGATGTTAGCTCTGGCCCATCAGGAAGGACTATTGAATCAAATGGCCCATTGTAATCAAACAACAAGGACTTTATTGATTGCTACTTGTACACTTAGGAAGAAGATAATGTGCAGAAACACTTGTTCCATCAGCTTGTACTGAGGAGGGAGATGGAGATAAAAATCCCTGACCTGAAGGAACTAAAGTCTTTTTTAGGCTGTTTGGACTCTAACGGGAAAAAATTCCTAAACATAAGCAAGAGATCCCCAAGCTTAACCAGGGTTAGACTAAAGACTAAAAGACTTATAGAGCTAGCATATTTCAGCAACTCTACCACCACCTGAAACCTAAGACTTTCATAGTCTTATGTATGTTTGTGTGTATGTTTATCCGTTTTAACCTTGTAGCTAACTCATTTATTTTTCTTAGTTAATAAATGCTTAGTTTATTATGCAAGTGGCTACAAACATTTTCTTTGGAATGAGATCTAAGGTGCAAACTGAGCTGCAGTAAGTTACTGGTCCTTTGGGACTGGGAGCAACCTGAATATTTTGTGATCTTTGATGTAAAGTGTCCATCTAGCACAGAGTCAAGCTTGCCTAGGTGGCAAGAAAGACCAGAATGCCCAGGGGTTTGTCTGGGACTCCATGTTATTGCTGTATAGTGCCTGAAAAAGCTTACATTTGTTATTTGGTTGGTGAAATCTCACTATAGAACTCACTACCAGTTTGGGGTTCATGCCCCGCTTCTTAACAGTATGCCCTGAGGTTGGTATTCTTACTCATGTGCCTCAAACATCATGACATCACCTGCATTAGATTATGTTTAAAATATGGAAACCTTATCTAATCCTTCTTTAACACATGTACACATACCCATACAGGCTTGTAAAAAAATACTGGTTTGACACCCTTAATGATGGCCTCAAGTGGTGTGTAGGCCTTGTACTGATCCACTGAACAAGGATGAATTTCATTTACATCAAGTAGGTACAGCATGGGAAACTTATTCACAGTAATCTGTCAACAGGACTTAATCCTGACCCCTCATAAGGGTGAGAGGGTAATTCTCTAGAGTGGGAGACAATTCAGGTAGGAGCAGGTAGGATACTTTTCACTATGAAAAGTAATGTCTAGGAGAAAGGTAACATAGGAAGCAGGGGAAAGGGTACAAAGCCCCTTGTTCTACAACTCTGGTTACCCTGAATATGGGTGAGATTTTCAAAGGATCCCAAGGGAGTTAGGCACCCAACACCCATTGAAATTCAGTGAGAATTTGGCATCTTAATTCCTTTACTCTTTTGAAATTCCCAGTTTATAAAATTATCTTTCCTAACTTTCCTCTTTTTTCCCCTAGAGTCCCTGAACTCATGAAACCGCTTTTTACCTCCATCACCCAAAGAGCTAGCAGTAAAGAGGAAGTAGCAGTAAAGAGGTGTGTGTCAGGGTGGGAGGGGGAAAGCAGATGCTGTGGCAGTTTTTGCCACTAAATGACACTTATCTCTAGAGTAAGAGTTGAGATTCACAATCTGCAGTAGTTTTTGTTACAAATGGACTAGTGTGTCCCTCACTGTGGGTGAAAAGCACCTATGCACCATGTGAGTGTCCTCTCTTGGTTTGTGTGCATGAGTGTTCTCTCAAGTGTGAAATTCCTGTGTGGTACACTGTGCAGCTGGAAGTCACCCTTCAGAGAGTGAATTGCAAGGGGAGGTGGCAAAGTCCAAACTGAAATCCTGGAGAGAGCATGCTGGAGGCGATGAGTGGAACTACATGGCTGATTTGCACACACCATCAGAAAACAAGACCTGATGGTGAGGAAGATCGGTGGCCATTGTTTGCATTTTACCTGTCAGAATTAGACTACAAGCAGCTCTGGGGTATGGACTGTTGTTTCGTCCGATGACACAGTGCCATGTACACTGGGGGTGCTTTCTATATAATAATAAATAAGATGCAAGTAAATAAATCTTATCTGTTTCTGGCTTTTAGACTGCAAGCTCTTCAGGGCAAGGACAGGTTTTACTTGAGCCAAGTCCATTGCGAAGCAGTGTGTCAGTTTCTAATAATAAATAAAAATAACTACATTTTAGGGGCCATCCATGTGACCAATAGTTCGGTAAGGAAGAAGAGATTTGCATTGCTATCGCAGTAGGGCATGCGCCTTGTTCATGCTGCAAAATCATCTAGGTAGAGAGGCCTATTGTTCTAGGTGCGCAGCAAGCACTGTGTTCCACACAACTGCCTGAATCCTCAGGACCAGCAGTTTGATGCCCAGTGTAGCTGAGCACTAGTTTAATCTTGAGGACAAACTTGAGGTCCTCCAGGCTGCTGAAAACTGAGCCAGTTGCAATGACACTTCAGACCTTGTCCCCTTTTCACCCATCAACATCAACTACAATAGAAAAGAATGGTAGGGTGTTCTGTAGAGTGTCTTGCTTTCTGCAAGATAGGGGTGCCCCTACTTCAGGAGCATTCCCATAGTTATCCATAGCTGTGCTAAACAGCCTTAATGGAGGCCAGGATCTTGTCCAGAAAGGTGTCTTGCCTAATTTTGCTTATTGCTAATCCATTCCCCTCCCAGCCACACCCCCCAAAACAGAGCTAGACTACAGCTGCCTAATTATGCAATTTCTTCTTATGATAGAATATGTACGTGGAATAGCAGACATACAAATAAAGATGCAACTTTGCATGAACATATTTATCTTTAGGTTTCAGAGTGGTAGCCGTTTTAGTCTCTATCAGCAAAAACAACAACGTGGAGTACTAGTGGCACCTTAGAGGCTAACAAATTTATTTGGGCATAAGCTTTCGTGGACACTACAGTGCAAGTAAGCGATAGTCACATAGCCACCACCCTATACCAGAAACCTTCTGACCACTGTACTTCCCTACATGCCTCCAGCTTTCATCCAGACCACATCACACGATCCATTGTCTGCAGCCAGGCTCTAAGATACAACTACATTTGCGCCAATCCCTCAGACAGAGACAAATACCTACAGGATCTCTATCAAGCATTCTTAAAACTACAATACCCACCTGCTGAAGTGAAGAAACAGATTGACAGAGCCAGAAGGGTACCCAGAAGTCACCTACGGCCCAACAAAGAAAGTAACAGAACACTACTAGTTGTCGCCCACAGCCCGCAACTTAAACCTCTCCAGCACATCAAGGATCTACAACCTATCCTGAAGAACAATCCCTCACTCTCACAGACCTTGGGAGACAGGCCAGTCCTCACTTACTCACAGCCCCCTAAGCTGAAGCAAAATACTCACCAGCAACTACACACTACACAACAAAAACACTAACCCAGGAACCTATCCTTGCAACAAACCCTATTGCCAACCCTGTCCATATATCTATTCAAGGGACACCATCATAGGACCTAACCACATCAGCCACACCATCAGGAGCTCGTTCAACTGCACATCTACCAATGTGATATATGCTATCATGTGCCAGCAATACTCCTCTGCCATGTACATTGGCCAAACTGGACAGTCTATGCAAAAGAATAAATGGACACAAATCTGATGTCAAGAATTATAATATTCAAAAACCAGTCGGAGAACACTTCAACCTCCCTGGACACTCAGACTTAAGTGGCAATTCTTCAACAAAAAAACTTCAAACACAGACTGAGAAACTGCAGAACTAGAATTAATTTGCAAACTGGACACCATCAAATTAGGCCTGAATAAAGACTGGGAGTAGATGAGTCACTACAAGAACTAAAAACTAATTTCCCTGTACTGTTACTCACACCTTCTTATCAACTGTTTGAAATGAGCCACCCTGATTACCACTACAAAAGTGATTTTTCGTCCTGTTGATAATAGCCCAATTTAATTGAATTGTCTCAATCCCCCCCCACTTGGTAAGGCAACTCCCATCATCTCACATACTGTTATATATCTTCCGACTGTATTTTCCACTCCATGCATCTGATGAAGTGGGTTTTAGCCCATGAAAGCTTATGCCCAAATAAATTTGTTAGTCTAAGGTGCCACTAGTACTCCTTGTTTTTTATATTTATCTTTAGTAAATGCAGTCCAGTATTAACATTCCTGGGAGAGCTGAGATGACAGAAATGCAAACTAGTCTAGGTGTTAATTTATTATTTTGTTTGCATTCTAAATTAAAAGCCTTTGAAAAGGAAGGAGACACACTGATGTAGTATTGTGAACTCAATTGGCCAAACTACAACATGGTGTGAATCTATATTTTAGAAAGTTGTACAAAGTCAAGTTCAGTGAGCTACTTGTCCTGGGTGCTTTATTAATACCTCATTGCTTGACCTTTATGCCACAGCTGAATTTAATTACAGGTTCATACTGTCTATGCAAGATATTTTATGCTTCAGCCCCATCGTACTTGGTTTGTTCCTCATAAATTATTATAGCATCATTCAGCGCAGAACTGATTTAGTGGAAAATTGATTATGTTCCTTTAGTGAGATGGCATCCTTGTCTCTATCCTGCTCTAAAACACTGAGTCATCATTCTCACTCAGTGAAACATTTGTAAGGGAATTAGAAATGCATGTTCAACGCCATTAGCATCACCATACACTGTTTTTGTTTGCTGTGCTGCTGGCACCTTTTGTGATACAAGACACAGGGATTGCTCTTCCTCAGCAAATGAATGATCTAAAGGATCTCCTAGTATTTCCTCATACAAATTTTACCCCTCCATTCAAAATGTAAAATAATCTCTTTCCTTCAGTGCAGGTATCGGGAATCTCTGGAGATTACTAGTACAGACAGGTGAAAATGGGCTGGTACAGCGTACCGGTAAGAAGCGGCGGCCGGTACGGACCCATACACATGACGTTAAAGCGTTGCCACGGCAGCGGTTTAACATCACTGCTCCTTTTGCCCACCTCTAGGGCCACTTGGGGGGCGGGGGAGGCAAAAGGGGCAGCTGCCCCGGGGCTAGCAATTTAAAAGGGTCCGGGGCGCCTGGCTGCAGCCAGAGCTTCGGCCCCTTTAAATCGCTGCCAGAGCCCTGGGAGACACGGGTCAGGCAGCGCTTAAGGGCTGGCTGGGAGAGGATGACCCCCCAGCCCTGCCCCTTCTGCCCGAGGCTCCACCCCTTCCAGGGGCCCAGAGCCAGGCCCCCGTACCAGTAAGACTTTTAAGTTACATGGCCTGTACTCAGGGGTGAAAGTATCTCTGGGTCATGAGTTCAAAACCAGCCAAAGTTGGTAGTTACTACCCAATAGCTGATACATCTGATCTCACTTACTCCACTTCCAAACAGATAAACAGATCACAAAACCCCGCATTTAAATTATATTCCTTATTATGGTGTTCCTTTTATCCCAGAGTATTGATTTACTTCTATGAAGTATTATATTTACTCCTTCTCATAATACAAGAACAAGGGGCCATCTAATGAAATTAATAGGTAGCAGGTTTAAAATACACACAAGAAAGTATTTTTTCATGCAATGCACTGTAAACCTCTGGAACTCCTTGACAGAGGGTATTGTGAAGGCCAATACTATAACAGGGTTCAAAAGGGAGCTAGATAGCCATTGATGGACCTACCTTCCATGAATCTATTAGCCAGGATGGGCAGGAATGGTGTCCCAAGCCTCTGTTTGCCAGAAGCTGGGATTGGGTGACAGGGCACCTGCCATTGGCCACTGTCAGAGGACAGGATACTGGCTTGATGGACTTTTGGTCTGACCCAGTATGGCCGTTCTTATGATGCAGCATCACTGAAATACAACATACCTCTGGATTGAAGAGCAAAACGCAAACCAAAACAGTGACAGCAGGGGAAATCTCCACTGTGAGGAAGCTCATGCTATTTTTGCCCATTCTGTAGTTCTCCCTATATAAGAATTTCAGTCTCAAGGGTGATCAATCTGTTTACAAACACTTTGGGTCTCATCCAGAGCCCACTGGAGGTTATGGAAAGATTCCCATTCTCTTTAATTGGCTTTGGATCAAGCCTTGCATGAATGAAAATGAACAAATGAAACTTCCATTTTGTTAAATATAATATAATAGTAATAATAATGATGGTATTACCACAAAGTGTAGAGCCTACTCATGGACCAGGACCTCATACTAGATTCTATACAAATACAGATGAGAAAGGTATTCTCTGCCCCAAGGAGCTTATAATCCAAATACAAGACAAGGGGCAACAAATGGATATAGATAGAGGGGGAGTACAAGTAAACAATGAGACCAGTAATAAAGATTCTACAGGCCAAGCTCTGGTCTCATCCCTGTTCAAATCCAGAGTCTTCATCTTCTGTTTTCAGTTATACCTGTGCAACCCCACCCACATCCAACCCCCCCCGCTCCCTGTTCCTGACTGCCCCCCACCCTGAACCTCCACCCCATCTGACCACCCCCCTCTCCCTTGACTGCCCCCCAGGAGCTTCTGCTTGCCCCCCCTCACCCTGCCCCCTTACCAGGCCGCTCAGAGCAGAAGGACAGGCTTGTTGGAAAGCCTGGAAGGTGGGTGGGCGCAAGATCATACTGGAGGTCATGCTCTGAAGTCCATCTCCCTGAGTTTTAGACTGTGTCTGAGACAGAATATCTACACAGGTGTTTTTAGTACCATAAAATGAGCCTTATAAGCCCACATCTTACGATCCAGGCTCTGAGACACACTGCTGCAGGTTTCTGCTTGCCATGTATATGCAGTGTCAGAGTCCTAATCTGTCTCCTGGTTTTTAAAATTGCTGGGAAGAGAAGTGATAGAAATATTGTATAGGTTTCAGAGTAGCAGCCGTGTTAGTCTGTATTCGCAAAAAGAAAAGGAGTACTTGTGGCACCTTAGAGACTAACAAATTTATTAGAGCATAAGCTTTCGTGAGTTACAGCTCACTTCATCGGATGCATTTGGTGGAAAAAACAGAGGAGAGATTTATATACACACACAGAGGACATGAAACAATGGGTTTATCATACACACCGTAAGGAGAGTGATCACTTAAGATAAGCCATCACCAGCAGCAGGGGGGGGAAAGGAGGAAAACCTTTCATGGTGACAAGCAAGGTAGGCTAATTCCAGCAGTTAACAAGAATATCAGAGGAACAGTGGGGGGTGGGGTGGGGGGGCGAAATACCATGCAGAAATAGTTTTACTTTGTGTAATGACTCATCCATTCCCAGTCTCTATTCAAGCCTAAGTTAATTGTATCCAGTTTGCAAATTAATTTCAATTCAGCAGTCTCTCGTTGGAGTCTGTTTTTGAAGCTTTTTTGTTGAAGGATAGCCAGTCTTAGGTCTGTAATCGAGTGACCAGAGAGATTGAAGTGTTCTCCAACTGGTTTTTGAATGTTATAATTCTTGACGTCTGATTTGTGTCCATTCATTCTTTTACGTAGAGACTGTCCAGTTTGGCCAATGTACATGGCAGAGGGGCATTGCTGGCACATGATGGCATATATCACATTGGTAGATGCGCAGGTGAACGAGCCTCTGATAGTGTGGCTGATGTGATTAGGCCCTATGATGGTATCCCCTGAATAGATATGTGGACAGAGTTGGCAACGGGCTTTGTTGCAAGGATAGGTTCCTGGGTTAGTGGTTCTGTTGTGTGGTGTTTGGTTGCTGGTGAGTATTTGCTACAGATTGGGGAGCTGTCTGTAAGCAAGGACTGGCCTGTCTCCCAAGATCTGTGAGAGTGATGGGTCATCCTTCAGGATAGGTTATAGATCCTTGATGATGCGTTGGAGAGGTTTTAGTTGGGGGCTGAAGGTGATGGCTAGTGGCGTTCTGTTATTTTCTTTGTTGGGTCTGTCCTGTAGTAGGTGACTTCTGGGTACTCTTCTGGCTCTGTCAATCTGTTTCTTCACTTCAGCAGGCGGGTATTGTAGTTGTAGGAATGCATGATAGAGATCTTGTAGGTGTTTGTCTCTGTCTGAGCGGTTGGAGCAAATGCGGTTATATCGTAGAGCTTGGCTGTAGACAATGGATCGAGTGGTATGATCTGGATGAAAGCTAGAGGCATGTAGGTAGGAATAGCGGTCAGTAGGTTTCCAATATAGGGTGGTGTTTATGTGACCATCGCTTATTAGCACCGTAGTGTCCAGGAAGTGGATCTCTTGTGTGGACTGGTCCAGGCTGAGGTTGATGGTGGGATGGAAATTGTTGAAATCATGGTGGAATTCCTCAAGAGCTTCTTTTCCATGGGTCCAGATGATGAAGATGTCATCAATGTAGCACAAGTAGAGTAGGGGCATTAGGGGACGAGAGCTGAGGAAGCGTTGTTCTAAGTCAGCCATAAAAATGTTGGCATACTGTGGGGCCATGCGGGTATCCATCGCAGTGCCGCTGATTTGAAGGTATACATTGTCCCCAAATGTGAAATAGTTATGGGTGAGGACAAAGTCACAAAGTTCAGCCACCAGGTTAGCCGTGACAGTATCGGGGATACTGTTCTTGACGGCTTGTAGTCCATCTTTGTGTGGAAAGTTGGTGTAGAGGGCTTCTACATCCATAGTGGCTAGGATGGTGTTTTTAGGAAGATCACCAATGGACTGTAGTTTCCTCAGGAAGTCAGTGGTGTCTCGAAGATAGCTGGGAGTGCTGGTAACGAAGGGCCTGAGGAGGGAGTCTACATAGCCAGACAGTCCTGCTGTCAGGGTGCCAATGCCTGAGATGATGGGGCGTCCAGGATTTCCAAGATTTATGGATCTTGGGTAGCAGATAGAATACCCCAGGTCGGGGTTCTAGGGGTGTGTCTGTGCGGATTTGTTCTTGTGCTTTTTCAGGGAGTTTCTTGAGCAAATGCTGTAGTTTCTTTTGGTAACTCTCAGTGGGATCAGAGGGTAATGGCTTGTAGAAAGTGGTGTTGGAGAGCTGCCTAGTAGCCTCTTGTTCATACTCCGACCTATTCATGATGACGACAGCACCTCCTTTGTCAGCCTTTTTGATTATGATGTCAGAGTTCAGCCCCCAACTAAAACCTCTCCAACGCATCATCAAGGATCTACAACCTATCCTGAAGGACGACCCATCACTCTCACAGATCTTGGGAGACGGGCCAGTCCTTGCTTACAGACAGCCCCCCAATCTGAAGCAAATACTCACCAGCAACCACACACACCACACAACAGAACCACTAACCCAGGAACCTATCCTTGCAACAAAGCCCGTTGCCAACTCTGTCCACATATCTATTCAGGGGATAACATCATAGAGCCTAATCACATCAGCCACACTATCAGAGGCTCGTTCACCTGTGCATCTACCAATGTGATATATGCCATCATGTGCCAGCAATGCCCCTCTGCCATGTACATTGGCCAAACTGGACAGTCTCTACGTAAAAGAATGAATGGACACAAATCAGACGTCAAGAATTATAACATTCAAAAACCAGTTGGAGAACACTTCAATCTCTCTGGTCACTCGATTACAGACCTAAGAGTGGCTATCCTTCAACAAAAAAGCTTCAAAAACAGACTCCAACGAGAGACTGCTGAATTGAAATTAATTTGCAAACTGGATACAATTAACTTAGGCTTGAATAGAGACTGGGAATGGATGAGTCATTACACAAAGTAAAACTATTTCCCCATGTTATTTCTCCCCCACCCCACGCCCCACTGTTCCTCTGATATGCTTGTTAACTGCTGGAATTAGCCTACCTTGCTTGTCACATGAAAGGTTTTCCTCCTTTCCCCCCCCCCGCTGCTGGTGATGGCTTATCTTAAGTGATCACTCTCCTTACGGTGTGTATGATAAACCCATTGTTTCATGTTCTCTGTGTGTGTGTATATAAATCTCTCCTCTGTTTTTTCCACCAAATGCATCCGATGAAGTGAGCTGTAGCTCACGAAAGCTTATGCTCTAATAAATTTGTTAGTCTCTAAGGTGCCACAAGTACTCCTTTTCTTTTTGCAAATATTCTATAGGAACACAAGAATTGCCAATGGTGATCCATTGTCATTCACGGCGACAGTGAATAGCCGTTGGGCCAGGAAAAGCAAGCAAAAATAATTAATAGCCTGGAGGTTAAGGCATGTATGCAGGATATGGGAGACCTAACTTCAAGTCCCTGGTCCAATGACTACTTAAATATTTATACAAAGTGGAACAGTTTCAAGAGAAGTGGAGAACGCCTCATAGCTCAATGGCTAGAACAATTTGTGTGGAAGAGTAAAGTTCAAATCCCTTTGCCTTGTGAAGCAGAAGAGAGAATTGAACCTGGGTCTTCAATATCCCAGGAGAGTACCTTAACTACTGGGTTGAAGATAAGGGAGGTTCTCCTCAGTTTTTGTCAAAATACCTAAAATCAAAACAAAATGTTTCAAGCTAGGTCAAAACAAAAATGTTCACATTACCAAAGTATCTCAAACTTTGAGTTTGATCAAAATGATTTGGCAAACTCAACAGGAAACACAATTAGTTCTGAGTCAACTGAAACTGCATTTCTGAGCAAACTATTCTAAAAAAAATAAATAAATAAATTGCCCAGATCTACCTATGAGACAAGGGAACAGAGACCCCAATCTACCTTCTCTTTCCCATTCATTATTAATATACCTTTACCATGTCCCCTGTTCATATCCTCTGAGGTAAACAATCCCAATCTTTTCAACCTCTCTCCATGTGAATTCTTCCAGGTCCTTGATCATCCAGTCCTCCCATTCGCTTCTCTCTCCTGCTCACATATGCCAGAGGGAGAAGGGGTCGGGGTGGGGGACACAGCAGCCCTGTGGAGGCTACTAAATCCCAGCCTTGAACAGTTACCCACAGTATGAGACCATGCAGCATCATGGGGGGGGGTGCCTTGAGCCCCAACAGAAATGCACAAGCCAGCCCATGATTTGTCTATAAACTAATCCTGAGGGAAAGAGGATTTCTAATTCCTAGTGACGAATGTTTGCAACAATTCTAAGAGTTATGCTCGGACAATCGGGGAACTAATACATAATATATAAACAACTCTAATGTTGAACATTCACAATGAACTGCTCACAACAGATTATTGTGAAAATGATTTGGCAAAGAACTTTGATTCATAACTGCAACATTGAGAAAACTGATCTGTTCACACACAATTCATGAATAGGAAGGAGACTAAATCAATGGAAAAACTAATTTGTTATGAATTAGTCACCCAACCTGACTGTTAACAACTACAGTAAATTCCAACAGCCACTGTCTTCCTTCCCAGGAATGACCTTTTCCTACAGTATGTGTGACCCACTCAGAATGACAATATAAGGAAATAAATGAAATACTTCGGTTACATATGGGCCCATAGAGTCCACAGAATTGTATGTCAGCTAATGCAGAGGGAGATTAGCTCATTTTTTAATGTTTTTCCAAATGTCACAGAAAGATTCCTAACATTTCACAGCTCCTTGGAGAGCTCATCCCTGTTCTCAAGGTAGATTTTGTGGTACCAGGAGCAAAGTACTGTTTGATCATATTCCAGCAGCATGCAAGGCAGAGACCAGGCTGTCATCCTCACTCACTACATAGCAACATTGCTGACAGGTTACTGTGGAGTCAGGGCAAAGATGATTGTTAGTAAGCTGGGAACCTGTCTGTTTTTTCACATCCTCTAAAATATAAGTTGCTGGCTGATTTGGTTTCTTGAAACCACTTAGATACTGAGTGGCCAATTGCTATAAACTTTCCAAGCTTGGGCTACCATGAAAAGAACCAGATTTCAAAACAATAGTGAACCAGATCCTAAGCAGCCACCAAGGAGTGGCACAAGAGCTAGCAAACAGAGCTGTAAACAGGGGAGTTTGAAAGGGGAGTTTGTATTGTGGTGCTTGTTTGGGGTTTGTTTTTGCAGTGGGGGGTGGTCTTTTTGGTGTGGCTTGTTTCCCAGATTAACAGGATGTAGGTGGGAAGGCTATGGCAGATATGGAGGCAGCTGTGGGAGTGACTCAGGCCTGTAACCAGAGCAGATCCAGAGACTAGAAGGGTGTGCTGTCTTCCGGGTGCTAAGATACGGGATGTAGACCTGAGGTTGAAAAGGATCCTAAAGGGAGCGGGAAAGAATCCCCTAATTATCCTTCATGTGGGAACAAATGATATGGCTAGATTCTCGCTGGAAAGTATTAAGGGAGACTATGCTAGGCTGGGGAAGACGTTTAAGGAAATTGAGGCTCAGGTGATCTTTAGTGGGATCCTTCCTGTTCCTAGAGAAGGGCAACAAAGGTGTGACAAGATTATGACTGTCAACAGATGGCTTAGGCAGTGGTGCTATAAGGAGGGCTTTGGGATGTATGGCCACTGGGAGGCATTCATGGACAGAGGGCAGTTCTCTCGTGATGGACTTCATCTGAGTAGGGAAGGAAATAGACTTCTAGGATGGAGGCTGGCACAACTGATAAAGAGAGCTTTAAACTAGGAATTTGGGGGAGATGGTTGGGAGATGTCCAGGTAAACTCCATGCCAGATTTTAGCATTGAGAGGGAAGAAGATGAAGTAAGAAAGGATACAGCCGTGGGTAGGAGAATGTATATAAGGAGCGAGGGCAGTGTGGATACTAGTCTAATAGGTTATACTGGCTGTAGAATGACTGTGCCTAATAGGGTACAAAATGTGAGCGAGGCCAAACAGAAAAAAATAGAATCATAGAATCATAGAATATCAGGGTTGGAAGGGACCCCAGAAGGTCATCTAGTCCAACCCCCTGCTCAAAGCAGGACCAAGTCCCAGTTAAATCATCCCAGCCAGGGCTTTGTCAAGCCTGACCTTAAAAACCTCTAAGGAAGGAGATTCTACCACCTCCCTAGGTAACGCATTCCAGTGTTTCACCACCCTCTTAGTGAAAAAGTTTTTCCTAATATCCAATCTAAACCTCCCCCATTGCAACTTGAGACCATTACTCCTCGTTCTGTCATCTGCTACTATTGAGAACAGTCTAGAGCCATCCTCTTTGAAACCCCCTTTCAGGTAGTTGAAAGCAGCTATCAAATCCCCCCTCATTCTTCTCTTCTGCAGACTAAACAATCCCAGCTCCCTCAGCCTCTCCTCATAAGTCATGTGCTCTAGACCCCTAATCATTTTCGTTGCCCTTCGTTGTACTCTTTCCAATTTATCCACATCCTTCCTGTAGTGTGGGGCCCAAAACTGGACACAGTACTCCAGATGAGGCCTCACCAGTGTCGAATAGAGGGGAACGATCACGTCCCTCGATCTGCTCGCTATGCCCCTACTTATACATCCCAAAATGCCATTGGCCTTCTTGGCAACAAGGGCACACTGCTGACTCATATCCAGCTTCTCGTCCACTGTCACCCCTAGGTCCTTTTCCGCAGAACTGCTGCCGAGCCATTCGGTCCCTAGTCTGTAGCGGTGCATTGGATTCTTCCATCCTAAGTGCAGGACCCTGCACTTATCCTTATTGAACCTCATTAGATTTCTTTTGGCCCAATCCTCCAATTTGTCTAGGTCCTTCTGTATCCTATCCCTCCCCTCCAGCGTATCTACCACTCCTCCCAGTTTAGTATCATCCGCAAATTTGCTGAGAGTGCAATCCACACCATCATCCAGATCATTTATGAAGATATTGAACAAAACGGGCCCCAGGACCGACCCCTGGGGCACTCCACTTGACACCGGCTGCCAACTAGACATGGAGCCATTGATCACTACCCGTTGAGCCCGACAATCTAGCCAGCTTTCTACCCACCTTATAGTGCATTCATCCGGCCCATACTTCCTTAACTTGCTGACAAGAATGCTGTGGGAGACCGTGTCAAAAGCTTTGCTAAAGTCAAGAAACAATACATCCACTGCTTTCCCTTCATCCACAGAACCAGTAATCTCATCATAAAAGGCGATTAGATTAGTCAGGCATGACCTTCCCTTGGTGAATCCATGCTGACTGTTCCTGATCACTTTCCTCTCCTCTAAGTGCTTCAGGATTGATTCTTTGAGGACCTGCTCCATGATTTTTCCAGGGACTGAGGTGAGGCTGACTGGCCTGTAGTTCCCAGGATCCTCCTTCTTCCCTTTTTTAAAGATGGGCACTACATTAGCCTTTTTCCAGTCATCCGGGACTTCCCCCGTTCGCCACGAGTTTTCAAAGATAATGGCCAAGGGCTCTGCAATCACAGCCGCCAATTCCTTCAGCACTCTCGGATGCAATTCGTCCGGCCCCATGGACTTGTGCACGTCCAGCTTTTCTAAATAGTCCCTAACCACCTCTATCTCTACAGAGGGCTGGCCATCTCTTCCCCATTTTGTGTTGCCCAGCACAGCAGTCTGGGAGCTGACCTTGTTAGTGAAAACAGAGGCAAAAAAAGCATTGAGTACATTAGCTTTTTCCACATCCTCTGTCACTAGCTTGCCTCCCTCATTCAGTAAGGGGCACACACTTTCCTTGGCTTTCTTCTTGTTGCCAACATACCTGAAGAAACCCTTCTTGTTACTCTTGACATCTCTTGCTAGCTGCAGCTCCAGGTGCGATTTGGCCCTCCTGATATCTTTCCTACATGCCCGAGCAATATTTTTATACTCTTCCCTGGTCATATGTCCAACCTTCCACTTCTTGTAAGCTTCTTTTTTATGTTTAAGATCCGCTAGGATTTCACCATTAAGCCAAGCTGGTCGCCTGCCATATTTACTATTCTTTCGACTCATCGGGATGGTTTGTCCCTGTAACCTCAACAGGGATTCCTTGAAATACAGCCAGCTCTCCTGGACTCCCTTCCCTTTCATGTTAGTCCCCCAGGGGATCCTGGCCATCTGTTCCCTGAGGGAGTCAAAGTCTGCTTTCCTGAAGTCCAGGGTCCGTATCCTGCTGCTTACCTTTCTTCCCTGCGTCAGGATCCTGAACTCAACCAACTCATGGTCACTGCCTCCCAGATTCCCATCCACTTTTGCTTCCCCCACTAATTCTACCCGGTTTGTGAGCAGCAGGTCAAGAAAAGCGCTCCCCCTAGTTGGCTCCCCTAGCACTTGCACCAGGAAATTGTCCCCTACGCTTTCCAAAAACTTCCTGGATTGTCTATGCACCGCTGTATTGCTCTCCCAGCAGATATCAGGAAAATTAAAGTCACCCATGAGAATCAGGGCATGCGATCTAGTAGCTTCCGTGAGTTGCCGGAAGAAAGCCTCATCCACCTCATCCCCCTGGTCCGGTGGTCTATAGCAGACTCCCACCATGACATCACTCTTGTTGCACACACTTCTAAACTTAATCCAGAGACACTCAGGTTTTTCCACAGTTTCGTACCGGAGCTCTGAACAGTCATACTGCTCCCTTACATACAGTGCTACTCCCCCACCTTTTCTGCCCTGCCTGTCCTTCCTGAACAGTTTATAACCATCCATGACTGTACTCCAGTCATGTGAGTTATCCCACCAAGTCTCTGTTATTCCAATCACGTCATAATTCCTTGACATCACCAGGACCTCCAGTTCTCCCTGCTTGTTTCCAAGGCTTTGTGCATTTGTATATAAGCACTTGAGATAACCTGTTGATCGCCCCTCATTCCCAGTATGAGGCAGGAGCCCTCCCCTCACAGACATTCCTGCCTGTGCTTCCTCCCGGTATCCCGCTTTCCCACTTACCTCAGGGCTTTGGTCTCCTTCCCCCGGTGAACCTAGTTTAAAGCCCTCCTCACTAGGTTAGCCTCACTAGGTTACAAAAATAAGATGTTTGTACACCAATGCAAGGAGCCTAGGTAACAAAATGGAGGAACTAGAGCTACTGGTGCAGGAAGTGAAACCAGATATTCTAGGGATAACAGAAACATGGTGGAATAGTAGTCATGACTGGACTACAGGTATTGAAGGGTATGTGCTCTTTAGGAAAGACAGAAATAAAGGTAAAGGTGGTGGAGTAGCATTGTATATCAATGATGAGGTAGAATGTAAAGAAATAAGAAGCGATGCAATGGATAAGACAGAGTCCGTCTGGGCAAAAATTACATTGGGGAAGAAAACTAGTAGAGCCTCTCCTACGATAGTGCTTGGGGTGTGCTATAGACCTCCGGGATCTAATTTGGATATGGATAGAGCCCTTTTTAATGTTTTAATAAAGTAAATGCTAATGGAAACTGCATGATCATGGGAGACTTTAACTTCCTAGATATAGCCTGGAGCACCAGTGCTAGTAATAATAATAGGGCTCAGATTTTTCTAGATGCGATAGCTGATGGATTCCTTCATCAAGTAGTTGCTGAACCGACTAGAGGGGATGCCATTTTAGATTTAATTTTGTCGAGTAGCGAGGACCTCATAGAAGAAATGGTTGTAGGGGATAATTTTGGCTCAAATGATCATGAGCTAATTCAGTTCAAACTGAACGGAAGGATTAACAAAAATAAATCTGCAACTAGAGTTTTTGATTTCAAAATGGCTGACTTTCAAAAATTAAGGAAATTAGTTAGGGAAGTGGATTGGACTGAAGAATTTATGGATCTAAAGGTAGAGGAGGCCTGGGATTACTTTAAATCAAAGCTGCAGAAGCTATCGGAAGCCTGTATCCCAAGAAAAGGGAAAAAATTCATAGGAAGGAGTTGTAAACCAAGCTGGATGAGCAAACATCTTAGAGAGGTGATTAAGAAGAAGCAGAAAGCGTACAGGGAGTGGAAGATGGGAGGGATTAGCAAGGAAAGCTACCTAATTGAGGTCAGAACATGTAGGGATAAAGTGAGACAGGCTAAAAGTTGAGTCGAGTTGGACCTTGCAAAGGGAATTAAAACCAATATTAAAAGGTTCTATGGCCATATAAATAAGAAGAAAACTAAGAAAGAAGAAGTGGGGCCGCTTAACACTGAGGATGGAGGGGAGGTTAAAGATAATCTAGGCATGGCCCAATATCTAAAGAAATACTTTGCCTCAGTCTTTAATAAGGCTAAAGAGGATCTTAGGGATAATGGTAGCATGACAAATGGGAATGAGGATATGGAGGTAGATATTACCATATGTGAGGTAGAAGTGAAACTCAAACAGCTTAGTGGGACTAAATCGGGGGGCCCAGATAATCTTCATCCTAGAATATTAAAGGGATTGGCACCTGAAATTGCAAGCCCATTAGCAAGAATTTTTAATGAATCTGTAAACTCAGGAGTTGTACTGAATGACTGGAGAATTGCTAATATAGTTCCTATTTTTAAGAAAGGAAAAAAAAGTGATCCGCGTAACTACAGGCCAGTTAGTTTGACATCTGTAGTATGCAAAGTCCTGGAAAAAATTTTGAAGGAGAAATTAGTTAAGGACATTGAAGTCAATGGTAAATGGGACAAAATACAACATGGTTTTACAGAAGGTAGATCATGCCAAACCAACCTGATCTCCTTTTTTGAAAAAGTAACAGATTTTTTAGATAAAGGAAATGCAGTGGATCTAATTTACCTAGATTTCAGTAAGGCGTTTGATACCGTGCCACATGGGGAATTATTAGTTAAATTGGAGAAGATGGGGATTAATATGAAATCAAAAGGTGGATAAGGAATTGGTTAAAGGGGAGACTGCAATTGGTCCTACTGAAAGGGGAACTGTCAGGCTGGAGGGAGGTTACCAGTGGAGTTCCTCAGGGATCGGTTTGGGGATCAATTTTATTTAATCTTTTTATTACTGACCTTGGCACAAATGATACAAATGCAGATGATACAAAGCTGGGAGGTATTGCCAATTCGGAGAAGGATCGGGATATTATACAGGAGGATCTGGATGACCTTGTAAACTGGAGTAATAGTAATAGGATGAAATTTAATAGTGAGAAGTGTAAGGTTATGCATTTAGGGATTAATAACAAGAATTTTAGTTATAAGTTGGGGACACATCAATTAGAAGTAACGGAAGAGGAAAAGGACCTTGGAGTATTGGTTGATCATAGGATGACTATGAGCTGCCAATGTGATATGGCTGTGAAAAAAGCTAATGCGGTTTTGGGATGCATCAGGAGAGGCATTTCCAGTAGGGATAAGGAGGTTTTAGTACCATTATACAAGGCACTGGTGAGACCTCACCTAGAATACTGTGTGCAGTTCTGGTCTCCCATGTTTAAAAAGGATGAATTCAAACTGGAGCAGGTACAGAGAAGGGCTACTAGGATGCCTTATGTCTTGTCTTCAAACTTGTCTTATGAAAGGAGACTTAAGGAGCTTGGCTTGTTTAGCCTAACTAAAAGAAGGTTGAGGGGAGATATGATTGCTCTCTATAAATATTTCAGAGGGATAAATACAGGAGAGGGAGAGGAATTATTTAAGCTCACACCAATGTGGACACAAGAACAAATGGGTATAAACTGGCCACCAGGAAGTTTAGACTTAAAATTAGACGAAGTTTTCTAACCATCAGAGGAGTGAAGTTTTGGAATAGCCTTCCAAGGGAAGCAGTGGGGGCAAAAGATCTATCTGGCTTTAAGATTCTATTCGATAAGTTTATGGAGGAGATGGTATGATGGGATAATGGGATTTTGGTAATTAATTGATCTTTAAATATTCAGAGTAAATAGGCCTAATCCCCTGAGATTGGATATTATATGGATGGGATCTGAGTTACCCAGGAAAGAATTTTCTGTAGTATCTGGCTGGTGAATCTTGCCCATATGCTCAGGGTTTAGCTGATCGCCATATTTGGGGTCGGGAAGGAATTTTCCTCCAGGGCAGATTGGAGAGGCCCTGGAGGTTTTTTGCCTTCCTCTGTAGCATGGGGCATGGGTGACTTGAGGGAGGCTTCTCTGCTCCTTGAAGTCTTTAAACCACGATTTGAGGACTTCAATAGCTCAAACATAGGTGAGGTTTTTCATAGGAGTGGGTGGGTGAGATTCTGTGGCCTGCGTTGTGCAGGAGGTCGGACTAGATGATCAGAATGGTCCCTTCTGACCTTAGTATCTATGAATCTATGAGTGCTTAGTGCAACTCAAAATAAAGATAGTTATAAAGCACTGCTAGACTCTCTATTCTGGGGCTTTTCTGAGCTAATCTTGTCCCCAAGTGCAGGTCAGAGAAACCTAGAGGCTGCTCTTGTCTACATGAGCTACTATCAACACTAAGGTACCACTATAGCAGTTAGGAATCTCTGGGGCATAGGCAGGGGTTAAAGTAAAGAGGAGGTAGCGAAACCATAGCTCTGCTTCTGCGAAAGCAGAGGAAAAGCTCCTGCTTCTCTTTGGCTTGTGCTGCTAAAAATCCAGGAAAAGCTCCCCCCTCTTTCCTGGCTGGATTTCAATCTATTTTAACCAGCAGGTGCAGAGATGTTCAACCATGCCACTGTCCCCTGGCCATGGCCCATGTGGTGGCTATGATATACGAGCCACTACAGAACTCCTGTTGCACTAAAGATCCCACTGCACTGGGAAGTTCCTACTGTGGCTGCCCAAGGCCTAATCTGTACACAGTTTGAGCACAGATTTAACATCTGTTTAGAAATGGATTGGGATAAACCGTTCAATTCCCTGGTGGGGACCTACTGTCAGATCAAGAGTGCCTTTTTCAATGTTGCTTAAGTCACTATGGAATCAGCCTACATAAAAATCAAAACAGGGCACACTTAGTCCTACATAAGGTCTTCTCTCATGTCCTGATCAATTACATTGGCCAGCCACGAGAAGTAATCTGCTACCACAAGGGGTATAGCAATGGGTTCACAACTATACTATTTGCTTCTCTCCTCCTTCTGTTTGACCACACTGTGATGTTGATTTTTAAGATCACAATCATGTCCATGTTGACAAACAGATGTCACTTCAGGACAAAGCAATAGGAAAAGTTGGGTTTGGGTGAAGGTTTTTATTCCAACATAAATATCTGAAACAACAAGAGAACCCAGATATCCTCAACCGCATTTCTCTTTGCACATACATTTCTTCTGTTTAAAAAGGTTCTCTGCTGTGAAATTTTGTCACTGGGGTATTACAGCTAGATGAGTTACACATTAGCATCTTGAAAGATTAGTGATCTTCTAAAATACAGATTTGCAATAGCTCATTAGTGAGAGGAGGTGTTGATGGACTAGTGGGAAATAAACATAATTCAAATCCAAAGGCAATATACTACTCTGAGTTCACATGCTGAACTGCCACTGGTGACAAAGGGCAATATTCAGCCATTAGATGAAATACCAACAGATTATAGATTAGTGAATCTGCTCTGACCAATACAAACAAAATCCTAATGAGAGTGGGTCAGAATCTCAGCTGGTGTTAAACACCATAGCTTCATTTCACTCAATGCAGTTTCTCAGCTGGTACAAATCAGTTCCTCTTCACTGATTTCAATAGGGCTATGGAGATTACACCAGCTGGAGATCTGACCAACATTTAAGTTGGACGTCAGTACTCAGAAAAATATGAATGGTTTCCTCCCCATTGAAGAGAACATTGTTTAAAAGTATGAAATCCAGTCAGAAGAATCCACAAAATAATGACTGCCATAGATAGGTAGATAGGATTTATTTCCTGTCTTTTCAGGTCTACACCCCTTCTCTGGCTTTCCATTTTTCTTGCTTTGCAGAGGGGAGGTTGTAGCTGCATTCCACCATCACAGCTTCTACAACCCCAATGGCCTAGCCACCCCTAGGAATCCTGCAGAAGCGGAGGTAAAACCGGGGATGACTGATCCACTATGTGTGTGTCACTTTGGATAAGGTCAAAGAGTGAACTCTCTGCTGGCACTCCCCCCTTGTAGCTGAGGATAGTGGCTCTTTCTGCTCTAGCACCTCCTCCCAACAGTCACTCTGGTCCTGTGGTAGTTTCTCTTCACGTGGCTCAGCCCTCTGGCCACGTCATGTTTTAGTTCCACGCCTCCTGGAGTAAAAGTAGTACAAATAAAGGACCAAAAATCTTCCCAACACAAGAGCTTCTTCTGCCCCTTCATGACCTATTACTTGGCCTGCCCTTTAACCTCAGTCTTCCACCCCACCCTGGGCTTAACAGTCCCCACGTCAAGGAACCCTGGGTCAAGGAACCCAGGCCCACCCTCTGCTCCAGGCTCTCGCCCAGGGACCCTGTATTGAGCAGCTAGCTCTGCTCCTTCAGACACGTTATTTCCTGGGCCAGTTTCTACCTCTGAGCACCTTTCCTGCTTCCCTACACAACTGTACACATAGCAGCCTCTCCTCTGATTCCCAGGCTTCTGGCTTCTCCCAAGCTTTTTCTTTCCTTGCTCGAACACCAACCCGTCAGGACTGCCTCTCTGCACCTTGCTCCCTTTTCAGTATCCACCACAGAGATTCAGGATGTCCCTGTGGCCTTCTTCAGTCTGCCTTTCCTTGATCCTTCCCAGAGAGAGGGAACTTCCTACCTCCTCTCTCCTGGGTCTCCCATTTAGCTTTCCATTTCCTTCTTTTATGAAAAAGGCCCAGCTCCTCCCCAGCTTGGTCTGATATCATGCCCAACACATCCTCCAGGTACACCAAGATAGGACTCATCTCTCAGACACTTGTTAACCCTTTGTTCACCTGCATGGGGTTGACACCCACTCACAGATGAGTAATTTGATTATTTGTTCAAAGTGCTTATCTGCTTTCTTGACATGTACTAGTGCTATGGGACCTCAAGGCTCACTTTGCCAATTGCTGTGGGAATTCAGAAGAGATTCCTTGTCTACAGCATCTTCTCTGAAGTGTTGTGACAGCTGACAAAGAGGATGCAACCTAGAGCTTGGTGGAAACTGACTTGGGAGGAGAAAACAGCAATCTACAGTAGCACTATGGCAACAATACCAAAATAAAAGGAGAAGACAATTAGTGAGGAAGAGAAAGTGATCATTCTTAATTTTGTCTAGAGAAAAATAGCTGCTGAGGTTCTTATGGGGCCTTGTGACCAAATCCCATTAAATATATTACTGAATTGATCCTCAAACACCTCTGTGAAGCAGATGGAAAACAGAGGAACTGACTGAGAACATGCTTAACATTAAGTACATGAGTAATCCCTTCCTTGTTTTGGCAAACATTTAAGAAGGTACTTAACTCTAAGCATCTTCTTAAATCCCATATGGTATGTCTACACTGCAGCTGGGAGCAAGCCTCCCAGAGTGGGTATACAGATGTGTGCTAGCAGGGATTGAGTTGGTGTGGTAAGAATAGGAGCCTGGGCACTGAGATTCCAGCAACAGCTCAGCATCTCAAGCGCACTGTCCCATTGGGTCTCAACTTGTGTGGCTAACCTTAGTCTCCACCATAGCTTCAACGTGCACACTGATATTTTTAGTGTGCTAGCTTGAGTACCACTAGCATATGTCTGTCTGCCCAGGCTGGGAAATACAGGAAGAGGCTTAGGAGCATCTGGCCGGAGACCTTGTGGAGTTCTGATCCCACCAAACATATAGTTGCCCTGCCCAGAGGAATCTGGGACAGGATGCCACCCAAGGTCCACAAGGGGGCACTATTAGAGACTGCAACTTGGACTATAGGGGGCCCAAACTGAAGGGACTATGGTAGGAAGTAGCCCAGAGCAGTGAATGTACACTCCCTGCTGGGAGGTCCCTTACACAGGGTTTTAGGCTGGAAACCGGTGGATTGGAAGGGCCTGTGTCCCCCTCCCTCCCTCCCAGCCTCAAAGACTGAGGCACCTTGAGGAAGCAGGGGTCCAAAATAGAGTGCTCCAATCACTAGGCCGCCCAACCTTCCAAGTCCCCTGTTACACAGGCACTAAGAGTTCCCTAGTGCGCTTTGATCTTCTTCTGTCAGAAGTGCCAGTTTACACCCCAACTTGCACTGCTCTAACACTCTGTACAGACAAGCCCATGATCTCTAGCTGATAGAATTGTGAAGACAATCATCAAAGCATGCATAGCTAATGCAGTGATATCAGCTTGAGTCTTCAAACACTTGTTTGAAACACTTTTGAGGTGTAAACTGTCCTATTCATTTGAATGGGTACTAATGATGAAGCTAATGATAATAATGGTGACATTAAAGTATCAACTATTGGGATGCTTATGCAAGCATTTAAGAAAGAATTAGTAGTATCGTAATAGGAAAAAGAAAAGGAGTACTTGTGGCACCTTAGAGACTAACAAATTTATTAGAGCATAAGCTTTCGTGAGCTACAGCTCACTTCATCGGATGCATTTGGTGGAAAAAACAGAGGAGAGATTTATATACACACACACACAGAGAACATGAAACAATGGGTTTATCATACACACTGTAAGGAGAGTGATCACTTAAGATAAGCCATCACCAACAGCAGGGGGGGGAAGGAGGAAAACCTTTCATGGTGACAAGCAGGTAGGCTAATTCCAGCAGTTAACAAGAATATCAGAGGAACAGTGGGGGGTGGGGTGGGAGGGAGAAATACCATGGGGAAATAGTTTTACTTTGTGTAATGACTCATCCATTCCCAGTCTCTATTCAAGCCTAAGTTAATTGTATCCAGTTTGCAAATTAATTCCATTTCAGCAGTCTCTCGTTGGAGTCTGTTTTTGAAGCTTTTTTGTTGAAGTATAGCCACTCTTAGGTCTGTGATCGAGTGACCAGAGAGATTGAAGTGTTCTCCAACTGGTTTTTGAATGTTATAATTCTTGACGTCTGATTTGTGTCCATTCATTCTTTTACGTAGAGACTGTCCAGTTTGGCCAATGTACATGGCAGAGGGGCATTGCTGGCACATGATGGCATATATCACATTGGTAGATGCACAGGTGAACGAGCCTCTGATGGTGTGGCTGATGTGATTAGGCCCTATGATGGTATCCCCTGAATAGATATGTGGACAGAGTTGGCAACGGGCTTTGTTGCAAGGATAGGTTCCTGGGTTAGTGGTTCTGTTGTGTGGTGTGTGGTTGCTGGTGAGTATTTGCTTCAGATTGGGGGGCTGTCTGTAAGCAAGGACTGGTCTGTCTCCCAAGATCTGAGAGAGCGATGGCTCGTCCTTCAGGATAGGTTGTAGATCCTTGATGATGCGTTGGAGGGGTTTTAGTTGGGGGCTGAAGGTGATGGCTAGTGGCGTTCTGTTGTTTTCTTTGTTGGGCCTGTCCTGTAGTAGGTGACTTCTGGGTACTCTTCTGGCTCTGTCAATCTGTTTCTTCACTTCAGCAGGTGGGTACTGTAGTTGTAGGAATGCATGATAGAGATCTTGTAGGTGTTTGTCTCTGTCTGAGGGGTTGGAGCAAATGCGGTTATATCGTAGCGCTTGGCTGTAGACAATGGATCGAGTGGTATGATCTGGATGAAAGCTAGAGGCATGTAGGTAGGAATAGCGGTCAGTAGGTTTCCGATATAGGGTGGTGTTTATGTGACCATCGCTTATTAGCACCGTAGTGTCCAGGAAGTGGATCTCTTGTGTGGACTGGTCCAGGCTGAGGTTGATGGTGGGATGGAAATTGTTGAAATCATGGTGGAATTCCTCAAGAGCTTCTTTTCCATGGGTCCAGATGATGAAGATGTCATCAATGTAGCGCAAGTAGAGTAGGGGCATTAGGGAACGAGAGCTGAGGAAGCGTTGTTCTAAGTCAGCCATAAAAATGTTGGCATACTGTGGGGCCATGCGGGTACCCATCGCAGTGCCGCTGATTTGAAGGTATACATTGTCACCAAATGTGAAATAGTTATGGGTCAGGACAAAGTCACAAAGTTCTGCCACCAGGTTAGCCGTGACAGTATCAGGGATACTGTTCCTGACGGCTTGTAGTCCATCTTTGTGTGGAATGTTGGTGTAGAGGGCTTCTACATCCATAGTGGCTAGGATGGTGTTTTTAGGAAGATCACCAATGGACTGTAGTTTCCTCAGGAAATCGGTGGTGTCTCGAAGATAGCTGGGAGTGCTGGTAACGAAGGGCCTGAGGAGGGAGTCTACATAGCCAGACAATCCTGCTGTCAGGGTGCCAATGCCTGAGATGATGGGGCGTCCAGGATTTCCAGGTTTATGGATCTTGGGTAGCAGATAGAATACCCCAGGTCCTGGCTCCAGGGGTGTGTCTGTGCGGATTTGTTCTTGTGCTTTTTCAGGGAGTTTCTTGAGCAAATGCTGTAGTTTCTTTTGGTAACTCTCAGTGGGATCAGAGGGTAATGGCTTGTAGAAAGTGGTGTTGGAGAGCTGCCTAGTAGCCTCTTGTTCATACTCTGACCTATTCATGATGACGACAGCACCTCCTTTGTCAGCCTTTTTGATTATGATGTCAGAGTTGTTTCTGAGGCTGTGGATGGCACTGTGTTCTGCATGGCTGAGGTTATGGGGTAAGCGATGCTGCTTTTCCACAATTTCAGCTCGTGCACGTCGGCGGAAGCAGTCTATGTAGAAATCCAGGCTGCTGTTTCGACCTTCAGGAGGAGTCCACCTAGAATCCTTCTTTTTGTAGTGTTGGCAGGAAGGTCTCTGTGGGTTAATATGTTGGTCAGAGGTGTGTTGGAAATATTCCTTGAGTCTGAGACGTCGAAAATAGGATTCTAGGTCACCACAGAACTGTATCATGTTCGTGGGGGTGGAGGGGCAAAAGGAGAGGCCCCGAGATAGGACAGATTCTTCCGCTGGGCTAAGAGTATAGTTGGATAGATTAACAATATTGCTGGGTGGGTTACGGGAACCATTGTTGTGGCCCCTTGTGGCATATAGTAGTTTAGATAGCTTAGTGTCCTTTTTCTTTTGTAGAGAATCAAAGTGTGTTTTGTAAATGGCTTGTCTAGTTTTTGTAAAGTCCAGCCACGAGGAAGTTTGTGTGGAAGGTTGGTTCTTTATGAGAGTATCCAGTTTTGAGAGCTCATTCTTAATCTTTCCCTGTTTGCTGTAGAGGATGTTGATCAGGTGGTTCCGCAGTTCCTTGAGAGTGTGTGGCACAAGCTGTCAGCATAGTCTGTGTGGTATGTAGATTGTAATGGATTTTTTACCTTCAGTCCTTTCGGTATGATGTCTATCTGTTTGCATTTGGAGAGGAAGATGATGTCTGTCTGTATCTGTGCGAGTTTTTTCATGAAGTTGACAGATTTCCACTCTATACGGCTAAATTCAGTGCCTTGCATAATCACAGGTTTCAGAGTAGCAGCCGTGTTAGTCTGTATTCGCAAAAAGAAAAGGAGTACTTGTGGCACCTTAGAGACTAACAAATGTATTAGAGCATAAGCTTTCGTGAGCTACAGCTCACTTCATCGGATGCATTTGGTGGAAAAAACAGAGGAGAGATTTATATACACACACACACAGAGAACATGAAACAATGGGTTTATCATACACACTGTAAGGAGAGTGATCACTTAAGATAAGCCATCACCAACAGCAGGGGGGGGAAGGAGGAAAACCTTTCATGGTGACAAGCAGGTAGGCTAATTCCAGCAGTTAACAAGAATATCAGAGGAACAGTGGGGGGTGGGGTGGGAGGGAGAAATACCATGGGGAAATAGTTTTACTTTGTGTAATGACTCATCCATTCCCAGTCTCTATTCAAGCCTAAGTTAATTGTATCCAGTTTGCAAATTAATTCCAATTCAGCAGTCTCTCGTTGGAGTCTGTTTTTGAAGCTTTTTTGTTGAAGTATAGCCACTCTTAGGTCTGTGATCGAGTGACCAGAGAGATTGAAGTGTTCTCCAACTGGTTTTTGAATGTTATAATTCTTGACGTCTGATTTGTGTCCATTCATTCTTTTACGTAGAGACTGTCCAGTTTGGCCAATGTACATGGCAGAGGGGCATTGCTGGCACATGATGGCATATATCACATTGGTAGATGCACAGGTGAACGAGCCTCTGATGGTGTGGCTGATGTGATTAGGCCCTATGATGGTATCCCCTGATGTAGAAGCCCTCTACACCAACATTCCACACAAAGATGGACTACAAGTCGTCAGGAACAGTATCCCCGATACTGTCACGGCTAACCTGGTGGCAGAACTTTGTGACTTTGTCCTGACCCATAACTATTTCACATTTGGTGACAATGTATACCTTCAAATCAGCGGCACTGCGATGGGTACCCGCATGGCCCCACAGTATGCCAACATTTTTATGGCTGACTTAGAACAACGCTTCCTCAGCTCTCGTTCCCTAATGCCCCTACTCTACTTGCGCTACATTGATGACATCTTCATCATCTGGACCCATGGAAAAGAAGCTCTTGAGGAATTCCACCATGATTTCAACAATTTCCATCCCACCATCAACCTCAGCCTGGACCAGTCCACACAAGAGATCCACTTCCTGGACACTACGGTGCTAATAAGCGATGGTCACATAAACACCACCCTATATCGGAAACCTACTGACCGCTATTCCTACCTACATGCCTCTAGCTTTCATCCAGATCATACCACTCGATCCATTGTCTACAGCCAAACGCTACGATATCACCGCATTTGCTCCAACCCCTCAGACAGAGACAAACACCTACAAGATCTCTATCATGCATTCCTACAACTACAGTACCCACCTGCTGAAGTGAAGAAACAGATTGACAGAGCCAGAAGAGTACCCAGAAGTCACCTACTACAGGACAGGCCCAACAAAGAAAACAACAGAACGCCACTAGCCATCACCTTCAGCCCCCAACTAAAACCCCTCCAACGCATCATCAAGGATCTACAACCTATCCTGAAGGACGAGCCATCGCTCTCTCAGATCTTGGGAGACAGACCAGTCCTTGCTTACAGACAGCCCCCCAATCTGAAGCAAATACTCACCAGCAACCACACACCACACAACAGAACCACTAACCCAGGAACCTATCCTTGCAACAAAGCCCGTTGCCAACTCTGTCCACATATCTATTCAGGGGATACCATCATAGGGCCTAATCACATCAGCCACACCATCAGAGGCTCGTTCACCTGTGCATCTACCAATGTGATATATGCCATCATGTGCCAGCAATGCCCCTCTGCCATGTACATTGGCCAAACTGGACAGTCTCTACGTAAAAGAATGAATGGACACAAATCAGACGTCAAGAATTATAACATTCAAAAACCAGTTGGAGAACACTTCAATCTCTCTGGTCACTCGATCACAGACCTAAGAGTGGCTATACTTCAACAAAAAAGCTTCAAAAACAGACTCCAACGAGAGACTGCTGAATTGGAATTAATTTGCAAACTGGATACAATTAACTTAGGCTTGAATAGAGACTGGGAATGGATGAGTCATTACACAAAGTAAAACTATTTCCCCATGGTATTTCTCCCTCCCACCCCACCCCCCACTGTTCCTCTGATATTCTTGTTAACTGCTGGAATTAGCCTACCTGCTTGTCACCATGAAAGGTTTTCCTCCTTCCCCCCCCTGCTGTTGGTGATGGCTTATCTTAAGTGATCACTCTCCTTACAGTGTGTATGATAAACCCATTGTTTCATGTTCTCTGTGTGTGTGTGTATATAAATCTCTCCTCTGTTTTTTCCACCAAATGCATCCGATGAAGTGAGCTGTAGCTCACGAAAGCTTATGCTCTAATAAATTTGTTAGTCTCTAAGGTGCCACAAGTACTCCTTTTCTTTTTGCGAATACAGACTAACATGGCTGCTACTCTGAAACCCGTAATAGGAAAGTCATCAACATTTCATGAAGCACGGGTCACATCCCCTTTGAGTGGTGTAATGTCTATCTACTGAGTGTGCATGGTAGATAAAGACATGAAAATGGTTAGGCCCTTCACATCAGATGGTGGAATTGCAGGTGGGAATGGGAACAGGAACATGCTGGGTTTCATTTTTCTGAAGTAGGGCTCAATTTTGAAGAATTTGGAGAACTATGGACTATTTCATTGGATTCCAGGAGCCAAGAGAGCAAGTTTATCCTGCTGAATTCTTCCCATACTGTGGTTCTTTTAGCATCAATGTGTAGCATTTTTACAAACTGTATTATGAATTTGTTTAAATGCACATATATTGTTTCATAGCTCTCTAGGAATTTTTTGAACACTGAGAAGCTGGATTTTTTTTCAGAATATATATGGCCTTAATATATGTACTGTTCATCTTTAGGACATGTTTATCTAAAGATAACATCTAAATTAAGGTGCCAAATACCTTAACACAGTAACAATTCTGTGAAGCCATCATTTTTGCCTATCTTTGTTTCCTGGGAAGTTATGTTTCCATAACTCTGCAAAAAGTGACTGTGTAGCTAAACACGTGCTACTTTTGATAATGGATATGAATGGTCTCCCTGAAAAATTGTTCTGAGCTAAAGAAATGTAGCTCTATATAAAATGGAGACATAACTGCAACTAATTGTTATGGTGTTGGATTGGAAACCATGCTGAATGTATTGGGTAATTAACATATATACCGAGGAGAGGGTAGACCCATTACTCAAGAGGGGGCGGGAAGACAACAGAAAATGTGGAAATGGCAGAAATGCTATATGACTGTGTTTCAGTTTTCACCAAAAAGATTAATAGTCATTGGACATCTAACATTGTGAACACCAGTAGAAATGAGGTAGGGTCAGAGGCTAAAATAGGGATAGAACAAGTTAAAAATTTCTTAGACAAGTTAGATGTCTTCAAGTCACCAGGTTCTGATGAAATACATCCTAGAATACTCAAGGAGCTGACTGAGGAGATATCTGAGCTATTAGCAATTATTTTTGAAAAGTTATGGAAGACAGGAGAGATTCCAGAGGACTAGAAAAGGGCAAATATAAAAAGCAAATAAGGAAAACCCAGGGAATTACAGAACAATCATCTTATATTCAATACCCAGAAAGATAATGGAACAAATAATTAAGCGATCAATTTGCAAACACCTAGAAAATAATAAGATAAGTAACGGTCAACACAGATTTGTCAAGAAAAAAAAATAATGTCAAACCAACCTAGTAGCTTTCTCTGACAGGGTAACAAGTCTGGTGGTAGGGGGGGATGTGGTAGACATGGTATATCTTGACGTTAGTAAGGCTTTTGGTACTGTTTCGCATGACTTTCTCATAAACAAACTAGGTAAATACAATGTAGATAGAGCTACTATAAGGTAGATCCATAAGTGGTTGAAAAACTGTTCCCAGAGAATAGCTATTAGTGGTTCACAGTCAAACTGGAAGGGCATATCAAGTGGGGTCCTGCAGGTTTCAGTTCTGGGTCTGGTTCTGTTCAACATCTTCATCAATGATATAGATAATGGCATAGAGAGTACACTTACAATGTTTGTGGATGATACCAAGCTGGGAGGGGTTGCAAGTGCTTTGGAGCATTGGATTACAATTCAAAATGATCTGGACCAACTGGAGAAATAGTCTCAAGTAAATAGGATGACATTCAATAAATGCAAAAGCCAAGTACTCCACTTACAAAGGAACAATCAGTTGCACATACACAAAATGGGTTAATGACTGCCTAGGAAGGAGTACTGCGGAAAAGGATCTGGGGGTCAGAGTGGATCACAAGTTTAATAGGAGTCAACAGCATGACACTGTTGAAAAAAAAAGCAAACTTCATTCTGGGATATATTAGCAGAAGTATTGTAAGCAAGACAAGTAGTAATTCTTCTGCTCTACTCCACGTGATTAGGCCTCAACCGGAGTATTGTGTCCAGTTCTTGGTGCCACATTTCAGGAAAGATATGGACATATTGGAGAAAGTCCAGAGAAGAGCAACAAAAATGATTAAAGGTCTAAAAAAAATACCAACATGATCTATGAGGAAAAATGAAAAAATTAGGTTTGTTTAGTCTGGAGAAGAGCAGACAGAGAGGGGACATAACAGTTTTCAAGTACATAAAAGGTTGTTACAAGGAGGAGGGAGAAAAATCCTTCTTAACCTCCAAGGATAGGACAAGAAGAAATGGGCTTAAATTGCAGGAAGGGCTGTTTAGATTGGACATTAGGAAAAACTTCCTATCAGAGTGGTTAAGCATTGGTATAAATTGCCCAGGGAGGTTGTGGAATCTCCACCATTGTCTAACCGATTCTTAAAAATCTCCAAACACCTGTCAGGGATGGTCTAGATAATACTTAGTTCTGCTGTGAGTGCAGGGGACTGGACTAGATGGCCTGTTGGAATCCCTTCCAGTCCTACGAGTCTGATTCTGTATCACAATAAATAGAAGAGATTGCATAACTTGAGAAAGTTAGTCTCTACTAACTTCAGTTCCCTACCATTACAAAAAGAATTGTGAAATTTCAGTTGTGGTTAACCGTTTGACATCAGATTCCCTTTTACTTGTGCATGCACTGCAGAGATGAATTGTTTTCTGGCCAGAGATCAACAAAATATTGAGCTATGTCAATTCTATCTAGCCACCTTTTACATGCCTTTTTGCTTATCACACGGCAGAGCAAATTAAACCTCTGTTGTAAAGTTCTATTTCAGTATAAATCTCTCCTTTTATCTTAAGCTCTTTAGCAAAGCTTTAAACTGAATTCTGCTCAGTTATGTCTGTCTGTTCAGATTCACCAGTTCGAAGCTTCATGCCAGACAGTATCTATTCAGAAGGATCAGAATAATTTAGCAGCTTTGAAAATCCTACCACCATTTACACCAATAGTTAGCTTTCTTAGCAGGAGCTGTAAAAGCCAAAAAGTACTATGCATTTGCTGGCATAGTATCCCTTGTGTTAACACTGACTTTTAATGTTGGCTATATACATATTAAAGTGAACACTATTCCTGTCTTCCTTTACTCAGTGGAAACCATTGGCAGAAGCTTGCCTGTTTTTCTAAAAAAAAAAAACAAAAAAACCACACACACACACACACACACACACACACACACACACACAACCTGGAGCAATATGCTCTGCACAAAGTTTCCTAGTCAGCAAGAAGGTTAATGCTTCAGACTTCCACTGATCTAGGTCATGGCCATGAGCATTCGAGATTGTGGATAAAAAAGGAAAACTTTTTTAAAGGATATTTTTTGTCTTTTGCTTGCCATTGTGCTGGTCACTGACATATCTATTCACAGCTACTGACCTCAGCCAAGTCTCTGTGACATCCCTGTCCTCTTAAAAACAGCATAAGCAGGCACTCTCCCAGGCTATAGTTATCTCAGAAGCAACAGAAATCTTCATGCAAGCCAGCAAGGTGAAAGATCCAAACCTGAATCTAGACAGATTCAGTCTATCACACCCTCAGGTTTAT